>NW_026694432.1:10000000-11350357 GCF_021218885.2 Marmota monax
CCCTTCAGATGGGAGGGTCAGGGAAGACCCTCTAAGGAGATGGCATCACCTGAAGCATTGAGGCATCAGCCATACCATGGTAAGGAAAAGAGGGAACAGCAAGTGTGACGGCACTGAGGTGGGAATGACATAGTCAAGGACTAGAGAGGAGGCCCGTGTGGCTCCAGCAGTTTGACTGAGCGGGTACATTTGTAAAAGCCAAAGTCAAAGAAGTAGCTAGTGGACAGATCCTGTAGCGCTTGTTGGATTTTGGATTTTATTCTAATTGCAATGGAAGGAGTTGAAGAATTTTTTGGTTTGTGTGTTTGCCTAGCAGGAGAATATGATTGGATTTGCATGTTAAAAGATGAGTATGGCTTCTATTTGGAAAATGAAAAAAAAAAAAAGAACTGTAATAAGGAGGTCTGGGGGTGTAGCTCAGTGGTAGGACACTTGCAGAGCATGCACAAGGCCTCAGCACTGCAAAACAAATATGCAAATTAAAAAATTTAAAAAGGTGTAATAAGGATGTGGATGGAACTTGGAAGCAAGAAAAAGCTTAACAGGATGTTCTGGCTGGAATCAGAGCCTGGAGCTTAGACGTTTTGGAGGGATGAATGTTGTTTCTCTACCTTAGGGTGCCCTCTCCCCAGTTTTGCTTATTATTTTCATGCATTTACATAGAAATGAAGGATCTTCCTGTGGAAAAAGGGATCAGAATTAGTGTAACCCTCCTTAGAGGAATCAACTGCCCCAGACCCCCAGGTCCTAGCATCTTAAAGTAGCAGAGGACCAACAGACTTCTCCCAGTTGCAAACTGCAACTCAGCCTTAACTGGGCACACTTGAATACAGAAATATAACAACCATGTTTGGGCATACACCAAATGAACATTTGTCGGATGAATGGGTGCCTTGCAGAACAGAGAAGAGTGATCTGCAAGGAAGGAGAAACAAAGCAGATGTAGGAGTGAAGGCCAGACAAAGAAAGAGAACTAGATAAAGAGCTTCCTGTTGACCGTCCAGTTCCTCATTTCTGACACTCCTGAGGCCTAGTGTGCTTCCTTGGCCTTCTGAGATACCTCTGTTTCCTTAAAAAAAAAAAAAAAAATTTGCCTAAGTGGATTTCTTTTATGGGCAACCTCAGGACCCTTATTCTAGGTATACACACATGATGAGAAAGTCAGGGGTGCATGTACAACTCCTGTCCTCCACTGTCATGTTGCTGTCCCCTGGGGCTGGTGTTGCCCTCACGTTCCACAGCCTGGCCTACTTGGGCTGGTTATTTTTTTATTTCTAGTTTTATGGGTCTATAAGGGTATCTTTAAGATAATTAAATTTGCACTTATTTCATTTACTGGTCTGACCATCATTTTCCTGGGACAACCTTACACTCACATTGTTTGCATTTTGAGCCCTGAGTAGAATCCAGTTTCACACATATGCTGAATTATTTGGATAATAAACATGTATCTGTTTTTTTATTTTTGTTTTTGACATGTGCAATTGACACATTTCCCACATTCTCATTCCTTTTTAATATTTTACAGATGACATGTTAATTCACTCATCAAATATCCCATGAGTTTCTACTGTGTGTCAGCCCTTGAAATATAATGATGAGAAAGTCAGGGGTGCCCCTTACCTTACTTTGCCTACCCTGTCAAAATCAGTTTCTCTGGTCACCTCTCCTTGTAGGCCACAGGCCCTTCCTGAATGATCTCATCTCCTCTCAGGCCTTAGCTTCCACCTATTCTGCATGATGAGCAGGCTTCCCCCCACCCCCAACCCTGCCACCCTTCTTTTTTAAAAAAAATGATGTGTAGCTTTTACCCCATGCACTTTGTATTCTGTGTTTGGATGCTCAGTTTGACCCATGAGAGATGCTGCTGAGGCATCTGTTGTGTCAGAAACACCTTGGTGCTGTCCACAGTATGGCTTGAGTTAAATTGGCTTGTACGCTAACAGGTGTTTTACAGGGACCAGTGGGCCAGGGTGGCTCTTCAGGAGCAATTGAGAGAGCTGTATGGGCTGCCCTGTCGGCCCTGGCAGGCGTAAGGCTGCTGGTGAAACACAAGGTTCCTCCTTGGAAGGGTCAGTTTGACTTCTACTATATGGAATTGGTTTTCTACCCACGGCTAAAGAAGGAAATGTGTGAGGAGGGGGCTGGTACTGGGGCTTAAGTGCTCTACTACTGCATTTAGGAGAGACTTTGGGCCCCACAAAGGCCACCTATGTCCCTGGCCATAAAGGCATCTCAACAGTTTTCATACTGGAGCCTGTGTACTCCTGTGGCATCTGGGCTCCATCCTGGGTTCCCAACTCTTCTCTTGGATGTTCCATGGACATTTCAAACTTGGTAAGTCCAAGAATGAACACACCATCCTCCTATTTTCCCCAAACTTCCCCTTCGTCACTATTCCCAGTCCTGATGATAATGGTCTCACTCTGGCCCCATCACCCAAGCCAAAATCCTGGCCATCATCCTCCATTCTTTTTGTGATCCCTTCCTTTCCTTATTTTATAACTACATGGTCATAAAATTTTAACCATCTATATTAGTTTTTTTTTTTAAATTTTGGTTGTAGATGAACACAATGCCTTTTATTTATTTATTTTCATGTGGTGCTGAGGATTGAACCCAGTGCCTCACATGAACCACAGCCCCAGTCCCCTGTATTAGTTTCTCTCTCTTTTAATATTCATTTTTTAGTTGTAGTTGAACACAATATTTATTTATTTTTATGTGGAGCTGAGGATCGAACCCAAGGCCTTGCACGTGCTAGGCGAGTGCTCTACTGCTGAGCCACAACCTCAGCCCTGTATTAGTTTCCTATTGCTGATGTAACAACAATTTTGTGGCTTAGGACAACATGAATTTATTTATTATTTTACAGTTGTGATGGCTAGAAACCTGAAATGAATTTTATGGGGCTCAAATCAAGGTGTCAGGAGGGCTGGTTCCTTCTGGAGGTCCAGAGCAAAATCTACAGCTTGTCCCTTCCAACGGCTGGAGGCTGCCTGCGCTCCCTGCTTGAAGCGACATCTCTTTACTTCTCTACAGCTTCGCTTCTGTTGTCCCCTTCCTTCTCCTACTTGGTCTGATTTCTTGCCTCTCTATTGAGGACCCTTGGGATTACATTGGGCCCACTCAGAAAATCTAAATAATCTCCTCATCTCAGGATTCTTAGTCACATTTGCAAGGTTCCTTTTATCATGTAAAGTGGCATGCACAGGTTCTGGAGATTACAATGTGGACATCTTTGAGGACATCTTTCATAACATCCTACCCACATAACCTTCCTGGAACCCATCTGTTCCAACTGCCATTATGTTTCAGGCCCGGTCACTTCTCATCTAGGCTGTTTCAACAGCCTCCTGATGATTGGTTTCTGCCTCTGACCCTGCCTCTCCCATCCCTAATCTTCTTAATTGCATCTTCTGTCTATTAAGAGTTTTTCCTAATTCTCTTCTGCTATCAGGAGCCTGCCTGTCCTCTCTAGATGTCATACACACCTCTGAGGTGTTTCTCCTGCTCTCTTCTTCAGCAGAATCTCCCACCAGCCATACAAAGCTACTCTCGGGGCCTCAAGACGGGCTGCATGGGATTTATGTCTGTCTGTCTCTCTGTGTGTGTGTGTGTGTGTGTGTGTGTGTGTGTGTGTGTGTGTATATATATATATATATATATATATATATATACATATATTTAAATTTAGTTGTAAATGGACAGCATGTCTTTATTTCATTTGTTTTATTTTTATGTGGTGCTAAGGGTTGAACCCAATACCTCACACATGCGAGGCAAGTGCTCTGCCCCTGAGCTACAGCCCCAATCCTATATGTATGTATTTAGAAGTACTGGGGTTGAACCCAGGGACACTCTGTCACTAAGCTACATCCCCAGCCCTTTATTTTATTTTGAGATAGGATCTCACTAAATTGCCCAGGCTGGCCTCAAACTTGCTGTTCTTCTTCCTCAGTCTCCTGAGTCTCTGGGGTTGTAAGTGTGCACCATCATGCCTGGCCTCTATACCTCATTTTCATTGTGTTAAAAATGTGGCTGTCAAAGTGGTTTTTATGATTAAATTAATATTTTAAAAGTACTTATTAACGCCGTTCTTGGTACATAATTAACCTCCTATTTTGATCCATGTTCTTTCAGCCATGGACGCTGCTTTGAATGCTCTCCCTACATCCATGTTTCTCTGGAAAGTTTTGCCTATCCTTTCCATACCCAGCTTATATGTCACCTCCTCTGCAAGGTCTCCCTGTTGTCCCTGCCTCTAAGTTGATGGTTTTCCTCTCTGTAGCTCTTGAACTCTGAGAATTCTGTGTCCAACCCAACTAGAAGCCCTAGCATTTTGTATTTATAATCATTTGATTATGGGTAGGAAGAAAACAGCTTGAAAAACTAATACTTGTGCCTTTTATTTTAAACACTTCCTTGTATGTCATCTACTCCCTAGTCAGCCAGACTGACTAGTGTGTTCATGAGGTGGGGGACATAGCTCAGTGGCAGAGCACTTGCCTACCCCAGCATGTGTGCGCACATACACAAACACACACACAAAGGATAAAAGAAAAATTTAAAAGTGACGTTTTTATAGCAAGAATACAAAACCAACAACAAAAAGTCATGTTTAGTTTTTCAGCTTGAAAGCCAAGTATAAATACGGCTTTATGGAGAGAAGGGATTTGGAGGACCCAAAGAGGAGTCCCTGAGAAAGCAGAGTGTCAGGTTTGTGACTTAGCGTACTAGAAAGGCCATGGCCAATCGGCTCACAGGGAGACTAGTCCCTGGTGACTCAGGCTGGGAACAGGGACAAGAGTTGGTTTTGGAAGAGATCAGTAGTCTGAGATGGAAGCAAAGATGTGGAGAGGAGCAAAGTCAGCAGCGAGAGGCTGCCCAGAAGCAGGGCATGTTAGGCCCTGCCGTCGCCAGCTGGGTCCTCCGAGCAGCACTGTCGTCACCTCTGCTGAGGAGTCAGTTACTGCCGTGCTTCTCACCTGCTGGTTCTACCCTTTCATCAGCTGCCCGTCCTGGCCCTCAAATCTCCCAGCAGAAGTGAAACCCACCAGTTTCTGCACCATTGAAGCCATTTCTTGTGGGCCCTCACCTTTTCTAATAGTTGAGGAATCTTGGGATCCTCATCACAGGAGGGTGGGATCTTGACATTGTCAATCTGGGAAAGTCCCCAGCACCTGCACTTGGGAGGAACCAGGTGGTGAGATTGATCCATTTCACATGATGATCTGCCAAGCCAGACTGAGCCTCTGGGAGGGCAACAAGCCTGGAGTTGGTCATCTCCACTTCCTATGCAAGCCTGGTGCTCTAGATATAATGACTACATCAAAAGGATGAATGAAAATCACAGTTTGGTGATGAATAGGTACCACATAAATAGTTATAATACCACCGCTTAAGTGCTGCAATAAAGAACTGTAGAAATCAGTGCATGAACAGAAGCAGAAAAGGAATTTCTCATGGCAACACTAGGACTAGTTAGTGTGCAAGTCTCTTGACTCCTGCTTCAGAGCACCATTGGAGCTGGGTGCAGTGGCACATGCCTGTATTTCCAGTGACTTGGGAGGTTGAGGCAAGAGAATGGCAAGTTTGAGGCCAGCCTCTGCAACTTAGAGGGCCCTGTCTCAAAAATAAGAAGAACTAGGATATCCCTCAGTGGTAGAGCACCCCTGGGTTCAATCCCCAGTACCAACCCTTTCCCAAAAAGCCAGAGCACCATTGGGATAGATGCCCTTGGAGAGCTTGCCTGACCCATACTGTTCCTCTGATGTCCCAGTCATAGTTGATGGGCTCTTGGTGCAATGCCCAAATTAGTCAATAGGTTCTTTCTTCTGTGATTTTGCTGCTAAGATTCAGAGATACCAGTCTGTATTAGTCTGTTTTATATTGCTGTAACAAATACTTGAGGCTAGGAAAATTCTAAAGAAAAGAGGTTAATTTAGCTCACAGTTCTGGAGGTCCAAGAGCATGGCACTGGCTTCTGTTTGGCTCTGGTGAAAGCCAGATCACATGGTGAGACAGAAAGCCAGAGAGCCAGGAAAGGCCAGAATCATTCTTTTTTTTTTGGGGGGGGGTGGGGGGAGGGGTACCAGGGATTGAACTCAGGGGCACTCAACCACTGAGCCACATTCCCAGCCCTATTTTGTACTTTATTTAGAGACAGGGTCTCACTGAATTGCTAAGCACCTCACTTTCGCTGAAGCTCGCTTTGAACTCTCCATCCTCCTGCCTCAGCCTCCCTAGCTGGGATTACAGGTGTGCGCCATCACCCCCAGCCAGAGTTATTCTTTTATAACACTCCTCCCAGAAAAACTAACCAGGGTCCCATGAGAGCTACACTAATTACTTACAAGGCCAGTGGTTCCAATGACCTAATTACTTGGCTCGAGGTACCATCATCATCCCGATACTGCCTCTCTGGACCAAGCTCTTAGTGTACAAACCTTGATGGACACAGATCATAGCACAATCCACTCTGCTGGTCACCTGTCCTTAGCACGGAAAGCTGGCCATGTTTCAACAAGTTTTCCCAGAAGTGATGAAAGTCAATCTGCTGAGAGAATAAAGCAGAAGTGCATAGAGAAGGAGAATAGGTGATGGCAAGTCCCAGAGAGGGAGAGAAGCTTCCTGGCTGCTCAATGGCTTTTTAAAATTATTTATTTATTTATTTATGGTACCAGGGATTAAACCCAGGGGTGCTTAACCACTGAGCCACGTCCCCAGCCCCTTTTTATTTTTTATTATTTTGAGATGAGGTCTTGCTAAGTTGCTAAGGCTGGCTTTGAACTTGTGATCCTCCTGCCTCAGCCTCCCAAGCTGCTGGGATTACAGGCGAGTACAGCTCAATGGCTTTTAAGATCCTGGTTCTCGTTCCTCTTTGAGGCCTATTTTTTCACTATTCTTGGGTTCCATGTGACATCTCTGGAGACTTGTTATTCAATTCTCTTTTGCGCTTGGCTGAGTGAGTTTCTTTCTGTGTAACCTCGAGTCTTGGTTAGCATTCTTCTCGCTGATGTCACTATTACTGTCTCAATGAACCACAGCTCTCAACATGTCCTATGACTTTGTTGAGAGCTCCTTAAATCCGAATGATAGTCCTGAGATAGGTACAAATATCATCCCTAGCCAAGTGTGGTGGTGCACGCCTATAATCCTAGCGGCTCAGGAAGCTGAGGTGGGAGGACCTTAAGTTCAAAGTCAGCCTCAGCAATTTAGTGAGGCCCTAAGCAATGCAGTGAGCCACTGTCTTAAAAAATAACAATAAAAAGGACTGGAAATGTGGCTCGGTGGCTAAGTGCCCCTTGGTCCAATCCCCAGTACCAATAAAATAAAAATAAAAATCATCACTTTTTTCCAAACAAAGAAACAACACAGAGGTTAAATGACTTGTGCATGTCCTACTGCTAGTAAGTAGTAGAGCTGGAACTCAAATCTAGACAGAATCCACATCCAATATTGCTGCTTGATTTTTATCACATTTCTTTTTGAGTTAAGAATTTGTAATTTTTAATCTATTGTCCTGGAAGAATGCAGTTTTAGATGCTAAATACCAGGAGGAATCCCTAGTGCGTCCCTTCTGCCTAGGCTCCTGGCCGGCCAGAGTCATGGGCTGGGTAGGCTGGGAGCCTGGCCTACTCTGCCTGCCCCACAGGTCCTGCCTCTCACTTTGCCGGGCCTGGCAGAGGAAGCGCGGGAAGGAGCTGCTGAGCCAGGTACAGGGCTTGGCGGCAAAGCTACTTTTGGGGCGGGAGGACAGAGCCGCACCCTGGCACCTGGCAGGCAGCCCAGCTCCACGGTTGAGAAAATACCTGGTACAAAGAAGTCCTCCCGCCATGCTGGCCGCCTCTTCTTGTCCCTGCATCTCCTCAGCTGAGGACTCTGACCTCCAGGCCAGGCCAGGTCAGGTCCTTACATGGCCTCAGAAGGCTGGGGAGAGGCCTTGAGGCCGTGCCCAGACTGGAACACCTTCCTGGCTGCTCTGGGTGGGCATCTCAGAGGGAGGCCTGCCGTCATCCTACGATGCATGGATTCTAGGCTGGTTGTCACCTGGGAACTCTGTGGAGCTGAGCTTCCGACCACTGCCACTCTCCCCTAGGGTGTCAGGGGCTGTGCTTCACAGCTCTGGGGCTGAGAGTCCCCCTGGCAGGGTGTCTGCCTTGTAACAATGGTGTGTCTGAGGTGCAGACGACAGATGTGGGTCTGTGGTGAATAAGAAAAGGCCCTGCAGAGGAAGTCAGACTTAATTAATGGTGGCATTCGGGACAGTAAAGCTGGACTGGGGACCTGGGAGAATAAAAAGTGGGACGAGCTTCTGGGGTGTTGGGGTGCTCTTGGTGGACGTATCTAGAACCAGAAGCTCCGCAGAGGAATGGTCCAGCCTCCTGAGGGGGAGCCTCTCTCCAACCCCTTCCCTCCATCTGAGCCAGACCCCAGGGTGCAGATCTGGACAAGACACCAACTCACTGCAACTCTTAAATTCAAAGAAGGCTGCCCGGGGGCTCCAGGCCAGCATCCAGGCTTACCCCTACCCTATGCTTTAGGGACTGGTGCCACTGGGGCTACTGCTGGCCTATACGGTACCCACAGTGACTCTGAAGGAGCCTCTGTGTCCCACAGCCCCACAGGGCAGGGTGTGGAGCTGGATGTCAACCCCACTTGCACCTCATCTGTTTATGCAAACCCACCCTGCACTGTTATTCAGGGGCAGTGCCTATTAGGGTAATCCTAAAACATGACTTTGGACCCATGATCCCTAGTTCAAACCCCACCATTGGACCTGGATATTACCAGAGCCAGACAAAAGGTCAGTCCTGACTTGTCCCCTCTTCACTGGCCCAAACTAATCTTAGACAGCAGGGCAAAGACCTGGGAGGGATGCCCTAGAAGCAGCTCCCCGCACTATATTGGTGGGAACCTTCTTCCCAGCAGAGCCCTCAGGACCTGCAGTTGACCCTGGTTGAGACCCATCCCTGGGAAGTGCCTCAAGGCTTTCCTAAGGATTGGATGCCCTCCAGGGGATGCTCTGGCCTCCAGTGTGTCACTCTGTAATGGAAGGCAGGGACTGGTCAGGCAGGGGTGGCGCAAGCCCTATCAGGCTTGGCCTTCGGTACCCTGGGCTCTCTGCTCAGTGCCCAGATCCAGAGATTCTGTAGGCCCTAGGCCTGGCCAGCCTGTTTCTGCTTGTTCCACTTCCCCTCACTCACCTTGTGACCCAGGGGTGGCTTTCCATACCCACCACAAGCCCACCACTATGAGAGTGCATCCTTCTCATAGGCTCGTTTGATAAATGAGTAAGAGAATGGTCTAGAGTAACGGGGAGGCCCTCCTGAGACAAGGGTGGGCCTGCACCATGGCCCTGGAGGTCCCGTGAATCTCCAGCTCCACCACCCTGTGGGGCTCAGCCTCTCCTCCTTCCTGGGAAACAGTATGGAAGGCACCTGCCTCACAGGGTGACTGGGCAGCTGGCTGTTAATAATAACAGCGCATCTACAATAGAGCTCTCCCTCCTCCAGAACTTCTCTTTGGTGTTTGCATAACTCCACACAAGAGTCCAGGAGAGAGGCACTCTCCCCATCCTGCAGGTGACTTAGTCATAATGAGCCTCGCCCAGGAGATGGCAGCTGATGCTGTGTGCAGGACAATGTGGATCACGTGGAGCCTCGGTGTCTGTGGGGTTCACAGGCTGAGCTCAGAATCCACACCCGCTGCACCCTCAGCGCACTTCCCCCAGTGCCGAGGGGGAAGCTGAGTCCAAAGCTGCTGGTAGGTTGGGGGCCTGGGCTCTGGCCCCACCTCTGCCCTTGGTTAACTTTACCATGTGGGGCAGTTATTGTCCTCCCCCCCCCACCCCGGCCTCAGTTTACCCTAGGGGCAAAGTGAGAGCTAGAAGGTGGGCCCTCTTGATCATTAAAATCACCACAAAGAAAGGCTAAGTTCAGGAAAACATGGGGCCTGCTTGAATTCCTGGCCTCTTTCTGCCCCCTGGTGGACACCAGCAGCCTAGCACCCAAGGGGGATTAAAACTGAACACTGAGTGACAGACTCCCAGGACTTGGGGACTCCCTGTGACCTCTGCCAAATGTCCCATCTCCCAGTTAAATGGAGATGATAATAATCTTCAGTGCTTTGAGGATTAAGTACAATAATAAATGTAAAGAACTTGTCCCGTAAGGGTTACTCATTAGCATTGATAAGCCTCCCTCCCAGCAGTCACTCAGCCCTGCTGGTTCTCGCTCAACTCATATCTCCCACGCCCAGGTCAGGCTTCACCATTTCCCTCTTCAAGTTTCAGCACCTTCTCTTCAACCCCTCTGTCCCTCCCATAAGTCACCTACCTTGCCCATTTCGCTAGACCAGTCCAAGCCCTCAGCCTGGTCCTCAAGGGCCTGCCCACCTCTGCAGCCTCAGTCACCTGTGCCTTTCTGTTCCCTGAATTCTGACTACACTCAGATCCCAGCCTCCCTCCACTCTAGCCCTGGGGCCTGGCCCCACAAGCAAGCTCATCAAAAGGCAACTTCACTGTCTTCCCCAGCTCGGCCTGAGCCCAGAGCCCTGCCTAGGCCTCAGTTTCCTTCTCTGCCAAGTTGGAATGCTGTGAGAATGAAGCAGTAATACCCCAAAGGGCTTAGCCCAGAGTAGCTACGAGATAGAAGGTGCCTACAGGTGGGACGCAGGGTCCAGTTCTGTCATCAGAGCCATGTGGAGTCACAACCTTCTGTTCTGAAGGCAGAAGTAAAGAGTCCCTTTCCTTTGTGTGTGAACTGGACTTTGTGACTTTCTTCTAACAAATATAATAAAGTGAAAATGATTGAGCGACTGGGTCATTAGAGATGTGTGGTTTCCTCCTTGCTCCTTCTCTTAGAGTGAAAAGCAGCCTTCGAGGAGAGGAGATCTATAGGAGAAGCTTCCCAGGCGTGAGTGTGACAACCTGGAAGCCATCCCTTCAGCCCCAGTGGAGCCTTCAGATGACTGCAGCCCTGGCTGACATCCTGGTTGATCCTCACAAGAGACCCTGAACATACCCACTCATTTTTTCTCATGCAATACTTGGTTAGGGATGGATTATGAACACCCAGCTCAGCCATTCCTAGACTCTCTCAGACTCCAAGCAAGATCATAAATGTGCATTGTTTAAGCTGATAAATATTATAGTGATTTGTTACCCAGTGATAGGTATCTAACATAAAGGTGGCAGAGTGCCAACGAGTCAGTGAAGAATTACCAAGTGGGTCAAGATCGTTGCTCAGGGAGGACAGGCTCAGGGAGGTGAGCCTTATATTTGGAGCTACTTTCCCCTGAGGGCAATTCGTGAAAGGGCAGCTGAGAAGCTGAGCAATACTTTCACAAATTTGTGGGGTTAGTGGACAGGGTTTGGAATCAGGGGCTAACAAGGAAGGTCCCCTGGCAACTGTCCTAAACTCTAGGATGAATGAGAAGGAGATAGATCCTCACAAAGAATGCACCTCAGCTTCACACCATCACAATCCCTGAAATTGAAAACATATTAGCAATCAGATAAATGCAAAATAAAACTACACTGAGATTTAATCTCACTCCAGTTAGAATGGCAATTATCAAGTACTGGATTCAATTCTCAGTAACACACACACAATTATAATGGCACAATAAAATGGCATAAAATGGGAATAATAGAATTATAAAGGTCTTGTGTCAGAAAGATTGTACCGGTCAAAATTAACCTTACATAATTTCTAGGTTAACCACTAGTAGAAAAATAAGCTGGTCAGGGTGGTGTGTACCTGTAATCCCAGAGAGACAAAGGGATGGAAAGTACAAAATAGAGAGTAAGGACTATCAAGGAAAAATTCTATCCTCATAAAAAAATGGTAAATAATCTGGGTACAGTAGCACACACCTTTAATCCCAGTGACTTGGAAGACTGAGGCAGGAGGATTGCAAGTTCTAGGCCAGTCTCAGCAATTTAGCAAGGCATTAAGCAACTTAGCAAGATGCTATCTTGAAATAAAATAAAAAGTGGAAAAAGGGCTGGGCATGTAACTCAGTGGATAAGAACCCATGGCTTCAAACCCCAGTTCAAAAAAAAAAAGGCAAATAACAACCCTGTCATGATCCATAAATGTTGAAAGTAGACAACAAGCTCAATGGGTCAGGGCAAAACCGGTTATTACTCACCATGCAACAAACAGCAGGAGCATCAGCACGGCCTCCAGCCTCACAGGGGTGTGGCAGTGGGCCTAGAAGAAGCCAGTGCACAGAAGCAGTTGTGCTACAGCTAAAAGTGAGCCAAGGGCCAAGAACTTTTTATAGCACCCAACAAATCAGTCCCCTGTTCTAGAGAGTGACTAGATGCATTCAGTCACCTGTGGTCTCCATGACCTACTCAGTCACTCACTGGTAAGTTGCAGAAACCACCAAGTGTCAGGTGGTGCATATGCAACTCTCAATGCCCCTGAGTGGATGGCCTTTCCCCATGAAGCATACCTCAGCCCTATAGATTTTTAAGTGAATTCAAAAATTCTTGTGAATTTGCCACCCTATCAGACACTCAGAGTAGACACATTGACTGGGTCTGGGAACATACCCCTCATTTTTTTCTCATGCAATACTTGGTTAGGGATGGATTATGAATAGAATCCCAAGCAGCAGTATGATGTCAACCTGCAGTATTGACCTTGTGTATGTACCCAGGATACTTGACTCAGTCCACTGAATTCTGTTCCAGAGGGGAATAGTAGGGTTGTTTCAGATCACTTCGTAGCTTCTTTTCTTTTTTTTTTAAACCTTTATTTTATTTGTATGTGGTGCTGAGAATCTAACCCAGTGCCTTACATATGCTAGGCAAGCACTCTTCCACTGAGCTACAACCCCAGCCCGTAGCTTCTTTTCTTATGGCATATGATGAACTTTTATGCCTGAACTATGTTATCAATCTAAATATAACAGGTGGTGGTAACCATATAAGTTCCTCACTGTTTATTCAGAATGTAAAATAAAGACAGAGTCTTGTCCATCAGAGCCATGCAGGAGTTGGTACCATCTCATTGGCTGAGGTAGCAAGTATAGAATAGGTTTCTGACTATTGTCTCTAGAGCAAGGTCTCTGTTGATAAGAAGAGGGCTTTACTGATACATGAAACCAGGAGTCAGTGTATGTTCCAGGTAGGACTGCTGTCTTTATTCAGGGACCTAACAGGGGAAACATGATCCAAGGGGTGGTGTAATTGTCAATAATTGCAGAGGACTATAGGTGGGCCAGAAAGCAACCCTCATCCCCCATGGAAAGATATTCCATGGTCCACTTTCCCCCATGCTGTTTATACAGGCAAAGGGTTGCACACCAGCTGAGGAGCTAAGAACCAGCATCTTTTTAGTAAGCAATGAACAAGCCAGACCTCTCTCCTGGGGGATGAGCAGCTGCATAGAAGTCATGCTCTTGGTGCCTAGGTCTACTTGGTTGCCTATGTGACTAGCTACAGGACCTTCTCAGTATCAGGGACTTTTATAGCACCCAACAAAACAGCCTTGAAGTTTAGCACACTCGGCAAGGATATGCAGGGTTGCTCAGGGCCCACGGCAGACTGCCTCGCCCAGCAAAGACAGAAAGTTTGTAAGGAGGTCTAATTCACAAGTACAGCTATGCACAATCAGGACAGAATAACTGAAAACCAGAAACAAAATCTTAAAAGCAATCAGAGAAAAGAACAACTTACCTTCAAAGGAAGATTAATAAGACTGACAGTCAACTTCTCAACAGAAACAATGTGAGGAGACAATGAAAGCCCAAAGTCACTGCTTGTCTAAAATGCTATGCTCAGCAAAAATATCCTTCCAAAATGAAGGTGGCATAAGGCTTTTTCAGCAGACAAAAAATAAAAAAGATAGTAATTTCCAACCGCACTATATTGCAGTTAATAGGATGGGGTATTTTTCAGACAGAGGGAAATAATCCCAGATAGAAGTTCAAGATTGCAGAAGGGACTGGAAGAAAAAAAAAAGAAATTGTAAATATGTGGGTAACATGGAATTAATGTTGACTAATATTGACTGTAAAATAATATCTTGATATGCTTAAAAATATATATAAATTATAAGCTGAGTATGGTGGTGCAAGCCTGTAATCCCAGCTACTTGGGAAGCTGAGGCAGGAAGTTTGCAAGTCCAAAGCCAGCCCTGATTTTAAATATAGAAGAACCTAGAGACTGTGCCATACAAACAAACAACAAACTGTTAGAATTGATAAATGAATTTGGTAAGATTGTAGAGTATAAAACCAACAAACAAAAATCAGTAACTTTGGGCTGGGGTTGTGGCTCAGTGGTAGAGTGCTCGCCTCTCACGTGTGAGGCCTGGATTTGATCCTCAGCAATATATATAAATAAATAAAATTAAAAAAAAATAATTGTGTCAAACTACAACTAAAAAAATAAATATTAAAAAAGTTAATTTCTAAAAAAAAAAATCAGTAACTTCTTTTCATACATGGCCCACTCTCCCCGATGCAGTTTATACAGGCAAAGGGTTGCATACCAGCTGAGGAGCTTTTATGCCTAAACTATATTATCAATCTATGACTATGTTATCAATGATGAAATTGCTGAGAAAGGAACCAAAGAAACAATCTAGTTCATGATAATTAGAAAAATAAATAAATAGAATATCCAGGACTAAATTTAACCAGGGAAGTAAATGATCTCACAATTACCAAGCACTGATGAAAGAAATTGAAGAGAATACAAAAAGAAAGAATGAAAGAAAGAAAAAAGAAGAAAAGAAAAAATGTCCATACTACCCAAAGCAATCCACAAATTCAAGGCAATTCCTATCAAAATACTACTGACATTCTTCACAGAAATAGAAGAACATTAAGTGAAGTAAGTCAGGCACAGACAGATATTACAATTTCTCCATTATACGTGGAAGCTAAAATGTTGATTTCATAGAGGCAGAGAATAGAATAGGGGTTACAAAATCCCAGGAAATGTGTTGGGGTGGGAGGGATGGAGTAAGATAGCCAGGGTGCAGTTGGATAAGAAGCATAACTTTAAAAAAAAATATTTATTTTTATGTGGTGCTGAGGATTGAACCCAGAGCCTCACACACACGAGGCAAGTGTTCTACCAGTGAGCTACAAGCCCAGCCCAGGAAGTATAATCTTTGATGTTCTCTGGCACAGTAGGATGATTATGATCGACAACAATAATTAAATATTTCAAAGTGGCTAGTAGTAGAGAGGATTTTTAATGTTCTCAGCACAAAGAAATGATAAATGCCTGAGGTAATAGATTTGCCAGTTATCCTCATCTAATCATTACAACAATTGTGTATATATATTGAAATGTCACAGTATATCCCATACATCTGTACAATTACTATGTGTCAATTAAGAGTAATTTAAAAACGAGAGAAAAATTAAGGCAGAAATAGAAACTGGATGGTTTAGTGGATTGGCAGTCTTGAGGAGGTGCAGGGAGAGGAGTGTCTTCACTGGTGGAGCAAGAAGCTGGGAGGATATGAGTTTGTGGTCTACAGCCGTCTTGGGCTTCGATAAGACACAGGATGATGGTAAGAACCACATGGGGTTCACTGAAGAGGAGAAGGAGGTCACTGGTGAAGAGGAGATGAAGGGAATCAGGGACATCAGAGCTATGGGCAATGTTCATGGGCCTTTAGGTGCAGATTGAAACTTGCCAGAAGATCCTTGGCAGCATTTGTATGAGGAATGTGGGGAAGAACAGGATTTCATATTGTGTTTACATTAGAATCTTCTTGAGAAACCATTTATTTCAAAGAGTTCCCAAGGAACACTAATGGAGTATTTACAAAAATAGAGGATATAGTTTAAGGTCATAAAAGAATTCTAAAGAATTCTGAACAAATTCTAAAGAATTTAGCACTCTGCTCTGTTTCCCAACCATGATTTAGAAAAGTTACAAATTATAATAGCAAAACAGTGGCTTACATGTTTGAAAACTATCATATTGGTAGGTAATGTTTGGTAGAAAAAATAACATTTGGCAGAAAAAAGAAGTCGTAAATTTGAGAATATTCAGCTCTGTAAAATACTGACAAACCACATATCAAAGTTTATGGGATACAGCTAAAGCAGCACTTAGAGGCGAATTTCTATTTTTAAATATATTTATCAGGAAACAATTTTAAAAAAGCCCCCAAGAAAATGAAAACATACATATACACAAAGACTCAATAGCAAGAATTGAAAATAGTCTAAAAGGGGAAACAACACAAATATTCACAAGTCAGTTGGAGAACAGAGAAGCAAAATGTGGTCTATTCAGCACACAGTGGAATACTACTTGGCAATAGAAGTGTTCCTGATCTTGCCAGCTCAGCCTTGGGTTCTTTTGCTTGTTTCAGAGCAGAAATCATGAAGAGGCAAGTAATACCATCTAAACAAGGCTTTATTGGGGATTATGCTTAAATATAAAGGAGATATCACATAGTCTAGAGTCCTAGGACTGCTTTCTGCATATGTAGAGGCTGTGAGAAAGTCCCTTTGCAAGCTTTGAAGAATGCAGGTGATGTAAGGACACATCTTAAGATGCACATCCTGCAAAAATCTGCTTCTCATTAAAGATGAAAAACATACTGGGAAATCAAGACTTTTGTATTCTATGTCAAAAGAGAACAAAATATTGCTGCATGCTACCACATAGATGAATCTCAAAAAATATATGTCAAGTAAAATAAGCTAGACTCAAAACACTTTGTATGCTATGATTTCATTTTTGTGAAATGTCCAGAAAAGGAAAATATATACAGAAAAAATAGACTAGTCATTGCCTAGAGCTGGGAGTGGGAATGGTGATAAACTGCAGATGGTTATGATGTTCTTTTGGGAGTCATTGAGTTATTCTAAAATATTGTGATGATATTAATGTTATCATTGCATTTTATAGTTAAACATGTGGATTGTAGGGCATATAAATTATACCTCAATAAAGTTGTTAAAAATAAATAAGGGAAGGGCTGGGGATGTAGCTGAGTGGTAGAGTGCTTGCTTAGCATAGGTGAGTCTGGGGGCTCCATCCCCAGTACCACAAAAAATAAATAAGATAAGCATTCAATTTAAGATAGTGGGGAAAAAAGCAATAAAAATCCTCCCAAAATGGGAAAGAAGGAAATAGTAAAGTCAGAAACCAAGAAAGGGAACAACTGAAGAAGGAAAAATACTTTAATCTTGGTTATTTGAAAAGAAAATACATAAGCCTAGTGAGTTTATTTATCCACAAGTGGGTTAATTATCCCAGGGACCATGAGCCCATTTACAGCTTAAGTAAACAACTATGGTTTCCAATAACAAACATGTCTTCTAAACTTGTTGTCATTACATTCTTCTCTGATGACAGGATTTGTCATCCCAATTGTAGGCTCTGCCTTCTGTAGACTGGTGAAGTTGTACCCACACTTGTTCAAGCACAGGGTGTGCTTTGCACCCTCACAACAGCCCAAAGAGGTAGATATTTTTAATTGCTATTTAACAGATGGAAATTAGGGCTCAGAAGGTTAGGAACCATGGCAGAGGTCCCACAGAGTCCCCAAGTCCCTTGGAGTCAATGCTTAGTTGTCATCTCCCTCCAGGTGCTAGGCTGCTGGTGTCCACCAGAGGGCAGAGAAAGAGGCGAGGAATTTAGGCAGGGTGGCGGGGTGCAGCGGGTGTGGATTCTGAGCTCAGCCTGTGAACCCCACAGACACCGAGGCTCCACGTGATCCACATTGTCCTGCACATAGCATCAGCTGCCATCTCCTGGGTGAGGCTCATTATGACTAAGTCACCTGCAGGATGGGGAGAGTGCCTCTCTCCTGGACTCTTGTGTGGAGGAGTTATGCAAACACCAAAGAGAAGTTCTGGAGGAGGGAGAGCTCTGTTGTAGATGGGCTGTTATTATTAACAGCCAGCTGCCCAGTCACCATGTGAGGCAGGTGCCTTCCATACTGTTTCCCAGGAAGGAGGAGAGGCTGAGCCCCACAGAGTGGTGGAGCTGGAGATTCATGGGATCCCCAGGGCTATGGTGCTGGCCCACCCCGTCTCTGGAGGGCCTCCCTGTTACTCTAGACCATTCTCTTCCTCATTCATCAAGCGAGCCTTTGTGCAGGATGCACTCTGAGTCTTGCCCTGAGGTGGGCGCAGGATGGCATGCCCTGGGTCTAGAGGTGAAGGAGTGGCAGCTGAAAGCCCATCACTGCAGCTCTCTGGGAACATACAATTATGACCTCCTGTACACATGAGACAGAGGTTAAGAGAGGTGACTTGACATGTGGCTGATGTGGAGCTTTGAAAAGAACTTCTGTCTGTTGGACTACAGCCAGTGCTGTTGACTTAAGGATTACTTGCCCTTTTAACCATGGTCCTCTACTGCACAATCTGTCTAAAGGTTTAACACATAATTTAGGGGTGAGTCCATGTGCATAGCCATTGGAATGATTATAAGATGCCAGAGGCCTCTATACCTGTCCTGCACTTTGCTTGGTCCATTCTAGAGTGTGACTTGAGTACAAATGTCTAAGCATTATTCTTGGTCAATGTTTTTTACTGTACTATAATGTAAAATTACCAATATAGTCATTTTCAGGTTATAGTTCAGTGGCATTAAATATATTCATGTTGTTGTACAATCATCATCATTTCTAGAACTCTCTCATTTCCCCAAACTGAAACTCCATACCCACTAAACAGTAACTCCCCTCTTCTCTCTCCTCAGTCCTTGGCAATCATTATACTAGTTTCTTCCCCTATAGGTATCTCATATGAGTGGATTCATGTAACATTGTGACTGGCTTCTTTTACTTGGTATGGTGTCTTCAAGGCTTATACACATTGTAGCATGTGTCAGATCTCATTCATTTCCAAGGCTGAATAATATTCCATTGTGTGTATAGGCCACATTTTGTTTATCCTTTCATCTGTCAATGGATGTTTGGGTCATTCCCACCTTTTGGCTACACCACCTGACAGTTGTGCCAGCAGTGCACAGGGTTCCAATTTCTCCATATTCTTACCAATACATGTTATTTTCTGTTTTTTTTTTCTTTTTAAAATAATAGCCATTCTAGTGATGGCTAATGATGGCGGTTTTGATTTGCATTTCTATAATGATCAGTGCTATTGATCATCTTGTGCTCATTGTCCATCTAGATATATTCTTTGGGGGAAATGTTTATTCATGTCTTTGGCCCATTTTTTTTTTAAAGTATCAGAGAAAATTAAAATTTATTCTAACTTTAATTGCAAAAATGTATTTCTACAATTTAATAATTTTTTTTATTTTTAATTTTTTATTGTGGGTTGTTCAAAACATTACAAATTTCTTGACATATCATATTCCACACTTTGATTCAAGTGGGTTATGAACTCCCACCTTCACCCCATACACAGATTGCAGAATCACATCAGTTACACATCCATTGATTTACATATTGCCATACTAGTGTCTGTTGTGCTCCGCTGCCTTTCCCATCCTCCACGCTCCCCCCTCCCCACCTCTCCCCTCCCCTCCCCTCCTCTCTCTCTACCCCCTCCACTGTATAACCCTGAGGGTCTCCTTCCATTACCATGCAATTTCCCTTCTCTCTCCCTTTCCCTCCCACCTCTCATCCCTGTTAAATGTTAATCTTCTTCTCCTGCTCTTTGTCCCTACTCTGATCTTAGTTACTCTCCTTATATCAAAGAAGACATTTGGCATTTGTTTTTTAGGGATTGGCTAGCTTCACTTAGCATAATCTGCTCTAATGTCTTTGGCCCATTTTTAAATTGGGATGTTTGCTTTATTGTTGCTGAATTGTAGTTTTTAAACATCTTGGGTGTTAATCATTTATTAGATACATGATTTGTGAATGTTTTCTTCCAATCTGTGGGTCACTTTTACTCTGTTGATGACATGTGTGATACCTAAAAGTTCTTACTTTTGATGATGTCTAAAAGTCCAATTGAGCTACATTTTTTTAATCTTTTTTTTTTTTTGGTGTTTTTGGGGTCTTCTTGGTCACTTTTATCTGTATTTCTAACTATTCCAATATGGAATTCCCTCTCTCTATATATAAACAACAAACAGTATGCCCCTTTCAAGGGGCCATTCATTAAAATGGATCCCTGAAAACAGTGGAGTTTGTGTGGTTTCTTCCAGCAGCACAAGTTGAAGGACGCCCTGCTGTTTTGGGACTAGTTTGCAGATGCTTTGCAGCCCTTGGTCAATTGTATAAGATGGAGCCATGGCTGGCCAAGTACTGGCTACTGGTGCTTGGGATTTGACTTAGCTGAGGTATATAATATCCTCCTGTTTCAGTACCGTGGAATGGATTCTGATGAGATAACACTGTGGTTCCATAAGTAAGAGTGCCTTCTGCTTTGTGTTCACCATCTAGGGGAGAAAACCTGACAGCCTCCATGTCTACTTGACAGAGAGGTGGCTCTTGCTCTGTGTGTTTATGCAAACTATTGCTGGGATCTGCACGAGTCACAGAGGATTCATCAAAATTGGTCTGGTTCAGATTTGGCAACATGTAAACTTCATTCTGAGAGGTTTCCTCTACTCCAGCCCTTCCCCATTCTCTCATTTGGGTCAGAGGATGAATTTAATTTTAGGTGGGAACTTTCAAAGATGCCCATTTCCAACGACTCCCAAAGAAATGAGAACTTTCTAAACACTTTTGAATCAGACAACACCAATATTTAGTGTAGTTGGAACCTGAGCTTGCCCTGCTGAGGTACATAATGTCCTATTATTTCAGTACTATGGAATGGATTTTGATGAGGTGACATTTATTTATTTATCTATTTATTCATTCATTCATTTATTTATTTTTTGTACCAGGAATTGAACTCATGGGTGCTTTACCAATGAACCACATCACCAGTCTTTTTAATTTTTTTTTTATTTTGAGACAGGGTTTCACTAACTTATATGGGACCTTGCTAAGTTGCTGAGGCTTGCCTTGAACTTGCAATTCTCCTGCCTCTGCCTCCCAAGCTGCTGGGATTACAAAGCATGAGCCACTGTGCCCACCAATTCTGATGAGGTGACATTCTTATCATCTCCTCTGCTAATGTTCATTCTGCTGGTGTCTATTTTACCTGATATGAAGAGAGAACTTTG
This sequence comes from Marmota monax, assembly GCF_021218885.2. NCBI lineage: Eukaryota > Metazoa > Chordata > Mammalia > Rodentia > Sciuridae > Marmota > Marmota monax. Next base: position 10,021,098 of record NW_026694432.1, read on the forward strand.
CTAATCTTCATGCTCTTTTACTTACATGATAAATATTTTTACCACACACTTACTTTCAACTTATCTTTATAGATATTAGAGATATCTTTTTTTTGTTTTGCTGTTTTTTCATCAATACATCTGACAATATTTTTAATTGGAATATTTAATTTATTAATAGGAGGTGCCCTGACCCATTGGCTGGAGACTCCACATGAAGATAGGATTATGGTGTTTTTTTTTTTTTTTGGTGCTGGGAATTGAACCCAGGGCCGTATTATGTCATTATGTTTTTGTTTCTTTATGATGTGTAAGCACAGCCTGGGAACATGATGAACTGGATTTTCCCAGCATCCTGCATGCACCCAGCTGGGAAGATGAGTGGAGGCACTCAGTGGTCATCTGTTACTGGCTACCTGCCCCACGGCAGCTTCTGGGTCTGGCAGAGTCATGGCATAGGAATTCAGCTATGATCTGTGCTAAGATCAAGGACATCACAGAATTCAACCTTAACTCTGCTGGTGATAACCCTGGATAATCTCCATTCCTGTAGACCTTTCTTATGGAAAACTGTTCTCTCTGTTCTTTTAAGTTGCCATTTATTTTCATATTCTAACTATACTAGTCTGGAAGGACTGAATTTAACCCCATGGTTTCAGTAATGAAAACTCATGGGTCTGCATTGTGGCCCGAGGGCCAGTCACAGAGCTAGAGAGCGAACCCTCTCTGGGGTAGCTTTGTGCTTCTGTTCTTCATCCCTGAAGAAGGAAGGAACACTTCTTAATGGAAAGCCTTATGAAGGTTGTGAGATCTAACCCTTGAAAAGGTTGGGTCTACCCCGTTTTCAGAGGAATAGAGGCTATTGGGTTTCACAGATACTTGTTAAACCCCTAAACATGAGGTTGGGACCCAGAGGTAAATTAAAATGACAGTCCCTGCCTCAAGAAGCTCACAGCTCAGTGCAAAAGCACAGGTGAATAAAGAAATGCCCTTCAGGGGCTGGAGATGTGGCTCAAGCATTAGCGTGCTCGCCTGGCATGCGCATGGCGCTGGGTTCGATCCTCAGCACCACATAAAAATAAAATAAAGATGTTGCATCCACCGAAAACTAAAAAATAAATACTAAAAAATTCTCTCTCTAAAAAAAAGAAAGAAAGAAAGAAAGAAAAAGAAATGCCCTTCAGTTGATACAGTGAGTGAGTTGGGTGAACGAGGCAGGGGAGATAGGTCTGCTCACACAGATAGAGAGGGCATCAGGACAAGGAGGTGTTGCTTCAGCTGCATCAGAAAGGTGACACTGGACAGACAGAGGGCCCCTGGCCATTCACAGTCCAGGAACCATAGGTTCAGGTGTACAGGAGTGTCAACAGCGGGATAAAAAGGGAACCACAGTTAGTCCCATGTGACAGTGGAAAGGTGTGCAAGGCTGGTGGCCAGATAAGATTGTGGAGAGTGGCTGGCAGCTGGGACCAGGTGGTGGAGGCCAGGTCACCATGTATTTATGGGCACTTGGTCACATAATGCTTGCCTGGTTCCCAGTCCTTAGAAAATAAAAAAAAAAATCATGGTCAGATGCTTTTGAAAGATGCTGAGTTAAAGCTAAACATGCTTCTTTTACTGCAGGACTCTCAAAGCTGGCCAAGTGCTAGCCACATCAGGGCTCTCCCAAGGGGGACATGAAGAGGACAGTGTTTACCAAACCCCTCTCAGAGGAAACTCTCAGAAACTTCAGTGTGGGAAATTCTACTCTAAGCAATCTACACAAACAGATTTTTATCTAGAAATGCATTCTGGGGGATGAGTGAGGGCAGGTGGGTCATGAGCGTGGCAACAAGGAGACTGGTTGGAAGCTGCTGCAGTCACCAGGGTGGAGGGGATGCTTCCTGAACCACACCACTGTCGGGGGGTGGGCATGGTAAGCTCCAGGGACTTAAGAGGTGTTAGAAGGTAGACTCATGACTGAACTGCCATCAGGAGGTCAGTGCCTCCCTGGGTACCCCGGGTTTTGGCTTTGGCTGTGTCTGCTCAGTCTTTGCATATAACTTCTGGCAGCAGGAGACAGGTCTGTTTTGCAAATGTACTTGAAGTTGGGCATGATTGGGTGATGGCACTGAGTTCTCAGAGGGACAAGCTTGTTACCAGGTGGAAAGTCCAAGAGGGACTGTGGACAGACCTGGGGGGTAGGGAGGAAGTAGAAGCAGGAGAACAGGTGTCCTCAAAGCCAAGAGAGGGGAGTGCTTCAAAAGGCAGAGAGCCATTAGTAAGTTCCCATGTGCAAATTACAACAGCAGAGAGATGCTTTTACCTATGAAATTGTCAGAGATTTATTTATTTATATAATTAACAACAATACCTAGTGTTGTCAAGAATGAAGATAATGGACACCCTCATACTATTTGGGCAACAGACAAAATGTATCAAAAACTTTAAAAGTTCATATGCCTGTTGATTCAAATAGTCCATCTCTAGAAATTTGTCCTGAAAAAAATCAGCATTACACACAATATAAAAATATGAATGTATTATCTAATAGCACAAACTTGATTTAAAGAACTGTGATAGCTATATGGTGAAAAAATACCATGAAGTCAGTAAAAAATATGTGTGAAAAAATTAATGCTATGGTGAAATGTTGCAGTATATCATGAATTGAAAAAATTAAGTGTGATTCTATTTTTATGTGTTTGTTTTAGAGCTGAATGCAGTGGTGCACACCTTCAAAGCCACCCTCAGCAACTTAGCGAGACTCGTTCTCAAAATAAAAAATAAAAAAGAGCTGGGGATGTAGCTCATTGGTAAAGCAACCCTGGGTTCAATCTTTAGTACCAAAAAGAAAAAATAAAAAAGCAACAATAGGGATGTAGCTCAGTGATAGAGCATTGCGTAGCATGTACAAGGTCCTGGGTTGAATCCCCAGTACTGTGCATGTGCGCGCACGCGCACACACACACACACACACACACTCACACTCAAATACATACCTAAATATATTTATACATATTAAATATACTAAAAATTTGTAACAATAACACACACATATTCAGAAGTGTGTAAGATAAAAAAATTGGTATTAAGTGGTTATCTCTGGGACAGACACTTTGGTGACTTTTTAAAAACCTTCTGAGATGATCATTTTTTGTTTACATTTTCAAAAGTTGCCACAATAATGCATGTTATGCATAAGTGAGGCCCTGGTTTCAATTCCCAGTACCCACTCCCAACATTTCTACTATAAATTATCTTTGTAATCAGGAAAAGGTTTTTGGTGCTTTGAATGGTGTGATAATATTTTAATAATAACAATAGCTAATGTTTATTAAGTACTTGCTTTAAGACAGTGATTGTGCCGAGCACTATATATATTCTCACTTAATACCCATCACAATCCTCTGTTCTCAAGTCCCTTTTATGGATGGGAAATGGCCTGAGAGAGTTTAAGTAACTTGCCAAGGTCATAGCCACCAGGAGGCTGAGGAAAGCCCTTGTTTTGATACTACTTTCTCCCGGAAACTCTCTTACCTCAGCTCCCTTCCAGGTCTGCTGTTCTGGGGTTCCACTCACATTGAGGAGCCCCTACTTTCCAATTCCTCCTACTCTGCCCTTCCAGGCACTTTGCTCCTCTGGGAGCACATATTTCATTCTGCCTTGGAAAATGACAAAATTCACCAATGGTCGCTTTTGTCAGAGTAGGAATGGATCAAGAGCAGGGTCTTGTCTGCTACCTCTCTGGTTCACAGCCCAGCACAGGGCAGCCTGCCTTAGGTGTTATTGAATTAAACTGTGGGCCAAGTTATTTTGTGTGGCTAAAACCTAACCTGCTGTTTAGGTTTATAGAAACGTGAAGTTGTTGTTGAGAGTGCACAGCTATTTCCACTCATCCTAAACCGAGACACATAGTTTCTGCCCTAAGAATCAGCTCAACATTGGGCTGCTTGCAGTCTACCCAGGAGCCCAGCATTGCACAAAACTTAATCCAGGAATTACCAGTTAGACTGAAGGCTCTGAATGCTGTGGTGTGGATTCAGGGTGTAGGGGGATGCACAAGGTGCAGAGAGGACAGTGAAGGGGCTATGGGCAGGAGACTCAGCCTCACCAAGCTGACCTGGACAATCCCTTTACCCTGCCCTCTCCCTATGTCCCTAAACTCTGTGGATTCAGCCTCCTAAACAACTGTCTCCTCTGCCTCTCCATCCCATCATCATTAAAGGCTCATTGCCAATCCCTTCTCTCCCCCATTTCTCCAAAATTACATGCCTCCAACTTCAGACCCTGACTCCAGTCTCCCTCCCAGCAATCCTCATTCCTCTCTGCATCCTAGCTCTGGTCTCACATCAGGCAGTTTCCACAGCTAATCTGCATTATCCATACGTTAAAGTTCAGTTTCTTTATGGGTCTTGTAGCTGTGGGTTGGGTAAAAGGCTAGGCATGTGTTTAAGGCACCAGCAAATTATTAAATTAAGAATCTCCTTGTGTTTGAGATTTTGAAGTGATCACATCAAAATGTGGTTTGAGAGGGCCTCATACCCTTATTTGGAGATCTAATCTGTGTCTTTTTGTTTATGTGTGTGTGTGTGTGTGTGTGTTTTACTGGGGATTGTACCCAGAGGTGCTCTACCACTGAGCTATAAGGCCAGATCTTTTTTTTTTTTTTATTTTGAGATAGGGTCTTTAGAAGTTGCTGAGGCTGCTCTCAAACTTTCGATCCTCCTGTCTCAGTCTCCCAAGTGGCAGGGATTGCAGGTGAGCACCACCATGCCTGGGTGGACATTTAATCCTGAATCTACGTGGAAGACACTGTAACTGCCAGGTGCCCAAGGCTCTCATGTAGCCCCCTTCGAGGCCCTTTGTGGTTCATTCCTTGGTAGCCCTTCTGGCTCAGCAGTTTGCTCTCAACTCTTGAATTCTCAGGGATCCACTGAACAACTAACTCACAGATGCCTACCTGATCCAACCCAGCTCCACTGTGGTGTGCCCTGGGAGAAGTTCCTTAACCTTCTCTGTCTGCCTATTTCCTTGCCTGTTATAAAGAGGTTGTTCCCCATAACATGTGAACATTGTATAATTGGTTCGGGACACACATGCCTGGCATGTTCCAAGTGCTGTCACCAGCCACTGCCATCATCATCATCATCACCATCATATTCACCATTGTTGTTATTTTGTGTACTGGGGATTGAATCCAGGAGCGCTTATTACTGAATTATATCCCTGGTCCTTTTTAGTTTTTTTTTTTTTTTTTTGAGACAGGGTATCGCTAAATTGTTGAGGCTGGCCCCGAACTTGATCCTCCAGCATCAGCTTCCAGAGTCGCTGGGATTACAGGCATGTACCACCGCTCCAGGCTGTGAGTTGTCATTATGATGCTCACTCCATCTCCAGGTCTCAACACAGCTATTTCTCTGTTGGAGCACTTTCCTCCCCGAACTTTCCTGTTCTTCGGGGACCAGTTCCGTTCAGCCCTCCTATCTCAGTCTGGGTGCCATTTCCTCCCCTCAATCATCCTCGAATCAAAGCGGCGAGGGAGCCTTTAGGGAAGGTCAAGTGTGCAGAAAGCCGCTGGGTCAATTCGGGCGTTTCCGGAAGGAAAGCCCCTGGGGGCCATGACAATTGAAAGATGCACAAAAGTGGCTCGCGGTGGCTTAGGAGTGTCCCAAAGACGGGGCTGGAGACGGAAACTGGTGCTCAACTGCAGTTCGCAGCTAAGTTCGCAGGGCGCACAGCGCGAACTGGTGGGGGCATCACTATTGCTAGCCAGGGGGAAGGACGGGAAAAGTGGCTGAGCAGGTGTAGGAGCAGGAGACGTCCACAGCAGTGCAAGCAAGTGGACCTCCCGGAAGGCGCCCGGAGGCGGCGAAGAACTGCGGTGGCTGGGACCCTGCGCCCGGCTGCTGCTGGCAGAGGAACGTGCCCCATCCCGCGGAATGGTTGGCACCTGACCGGGCTCTCCAGAGGCCCCTGAGGGCACGAGTCGGTCCTAGTGGCGTTTCTCAGCGTACTAAGGTGGGCCTGCAGATCACACTGCTGGCCAGACCAGGACTCAGCCCCGGCTGAACACTGAAGGATACGCCCCGCGGGCGCACAGGTTCCTGCTTTCCAGGCACTGCGCTGAGACCCTGGGTTTTCCAAGCTGCGCGCCAGCGGCTGGATAGGGTGCCCAGGACAACCCCGATGACACTAAAGCTCAATCTAAGGATCTCTCGCACAGCCAATCCACCACCCATACCCAGTCCCAACCCCAATTCAAGGGCTGCACCTCGGGGATGCCATCGTGGTCTACTCCAGCCACAGCCCAGGCCCCAGGTCTGGCGTCGGTTCCACGCCTTGGCCCCGCCCCCGCCCCTTCATTGGTCAGGACCGGTTATGGGGCGGGGCTCAAGGGCGGTGGCTGCCCAACCAGCGGTGCAGACCGCCAAGACTCGCGGAGACTACTCACAGGTCCACGCCTCCGGATTCGCCACCGAGCTTGTCCTCCGCCCCTGCCTGCGGCGCGGACCTCGGCATCAGCGGGACTGGCTGGCCCGGCGGCGACGGACGGATTAGTAGGCAGTCCTCAGCCTCTACTGTAGCCTCTGCCCCTTAGCTTTGGAGGCCGCGTCCCCACATTCCGGAGCCCGGACAGGTGCCGCGCGGAGGGGATTTGGGGAATTTGGCCTCAGGCGACTCTGGCAGCGTCTCGCGGCGGCAGATCTTAGCTCCCTGCTAGCCGTCGGGGCGTTAGCCTATCGGTCTGCTGAGCGGATGCGCTCCGACTGAGCGCCCCTGACCCGCCTGCCATGGCCACGCATCGGGGACCGCTCTGGCTCCTGGGCCTGGCGCTGTGCGCTCTGGGAGGCAGCCCCTGCCCGCGCCCTCCACACAGCTGTCCTCAGCGTCGGCTGGGCGCTCGTGAGCGCCGAGACATGCAGCGTGAGATCCTGGCGGTGCTGGGGCTTCCTGGGCGGCCCCGGCCCCGCGCGCCACCCGCCGCTGCCCGGCTGCCCGCGTCGGCGCCGCTCTTCATGCTGGACCTCTACCACTCCATGGCTGGCGACGACGACGAGGACGGTGGATCCCCGGAGCGGCACCTGGGCCGCGCCGATCTGGTCATGAGCTTCGTCAATATGGGTGAGTGCGGTCAGCGAAGGATGGCGTCGGGAACCGGGGTGACCTTATGCCCTCCAGGAAGGGAGTGGGTATCGGGCTGTCTGGAAGGTGACAGCCCCCCCCAGGCAGGCCCCTGGGAGAGTGAATGGGTTTGCAGGGGTGTATGCGCATCATTGAGCAGTGCCGCCCAGGGCTGGGATGAAAAGTCAGGGAGCAGTAGACAGGTCCTGCAGGGGAGTAGGGACTACAGTGGTCAGGGAATGAAAAATCTAAGGGATGTCTCGGGTTGTCTGGACAGGAGCAGGCAGGATGTGGACTTTCAGGGGGATGCATTCATCCTGTCTCCAACCACACCCAGGTTTAGGAATCTGGTGATGTTGAGACCACCTGGGTGGCACCAGGAAGACAATTGGGTCCTGAGAAGACTGGTGAGTAAACAGAGCCTGTGATGCTATCAGTATGATAAGGGCAGTACTGAGGAGAGGGACAAAGTTCAGTGTGAAAGCCTGTGGTCATCATCAAAGTGACCAGAGCTGACCCACAAGCCTGAGTCCTCACATAGCAGATTCTTCCCTGTGCAGCACTGAGCCTGTGGGTGGAGTGTGCTGTCAGGGAGGGGCTGGGGAAGGAGTGGACAGACAGCTTCCTGCACCTGGGCTGTGGCCTGGCAGGGAGTGAGTGTCCAGGCCTGTGAATGACCCAAGGGACAGCTTAGATCCTCTTCTCTCTCCCAGATAAAGCTTGGCTCTTTCTGTCTGTAGAAATTTCTCTAAACTGAGTCTGAGTTCTCCCAAAGATTTCAAAGACACTTTCACTACTACTCTTGAATGCAGGCAGAGTCATGAATATTTACTGTTGGTCATATCCTCCATCCACTTTGCCTCCCTTCTGTAGATAGTGACAGGCAGGGGCTTGGGCTGGAACAGGCAGCAGGCTGGGTCTGGGGACCATGTGATGGGGTGACATCAAGGGACAGGACCCTTGCCATGGCTGCCAGCCCCCTCCACACAGAGGGTCACTCCTCCCAGCAGTCCTGTGAACAGCCATGGTCTCCATCCCCACCACCCAGGTGAGGACAGAGGGGCCCAAAGAGGCAAGGGTACCCCTAGGATAGATGGCTTCTGTGTGGCCCAGCCAAGACAGGCCTAGATTGTCAGGTTCTCTATCCAGTGCTCAGGGAGGTGACTTCTGTAGTTACATTAGGTTTTTAGAGTGGAGAGAACTTTCTAAGGGGCTTGGGGAGAGGAACACAGGGAACCTGGCAGCAGCAGGATTTGTGGAGTCCTCAGCCATTTGTTTCCTACATAAAGGCAGAAAGAAGGAATAGCCCAGCCTCTGCTCCCCCCATTCAGAGCTGGTGGTAGGCTGAGGTGGGGAGCAAACAGCAGGAGATAGCTGTAAACCAGCACTGGGAGCCCAGGGCCAGGCATAGGATTCTGGCCTATGGAACAGATGCCACCTTCCTGCTTAGAGGGCGGGGAGGTGGGACAGAGGAGGCCATATGTGGAACTGGGACTGGAGTTCCATCTTCAGGACAGGCTGACTTGGTGCTCAGAACCAAGAAGAGCTGTGGATGGAATTGCCTAAGAACATCCCTAGGGGAGCCGCCCATCAGAATGAGTCTCTGTCCAGCGCATGTCCTGCTTTCCCCAGCATCCCCTGGGTCAAGACTCTCACAGCTCTGATGGGAGCAGTTGCTGTAAATGAAGTGGGGCCCACCCCTCTGTGACTGACCTTGGGAAAGTCTCTTGCCCGCTTTGAGTCTCAGATCCTAGCAGTCTGTCCTCGGGGTAGTTATGTGATTGGTTGACATAGGGGCAGAATCAGCATTGGCCCAGCTCCCCTTGGAGGGTAAACCTGGGCCTAACCATTGCTGACCTTGGTCCCTTCCAGCCATGACCTAGCCTTTGTGTGGATGTGACAGGATCATTTCCATGTGTCTTGAACACAAGGAACCCAGAAATGGATTCTGAAAGGCAACCAAAAGATGTTTATATCTGTGATTAGAAGAAAAATGACCATTTGAACTTTCACAGCCTTCAATTCCTCATTTAGTCCAGACAACAACGTGTGAGACTATTCTGCCAGCCCCATTTTCTGGACTCAGAGAGGTTAAATAGCCAGCCCAGGGCCACACAGAGAGTTCAGGATGCTGTCCATGGCTGTGGATTCCAAATCCCATCTTCTTCCTCCATCTTCTCTGCATGTCTCATTGGGATCTGGGCCTCTGAGGCTGTGGGATTAACAAGCAGGTCTTTGTGCAGCCCTGGCTGTGGGCGGCACCCTCAGAAGGGCCTTCTTTATTCTGATGCACTCACTGCACTCTAGAACTCTCTCAGCCAGAGTAGTTTTAACTGGTAATTACCAAGGGTGTATGTGGGGATTAGACACGAACCAGGATTTCTTCCGTGTTAGAGGCCCAGGCCCAACCCCAAAGATTGGGCCCCAGAACCACTGTGGGGTCTAATAGCAGAGTTGCTGTGGTGCTGACCTAGCTCCCACCTTGTTCCACCTCTCCTGTCAGCTTCATCAGTCCCCAGGAAGTGAGGCCTGTCCCTCCAGGTCCCTGACTGTTGATGGTAGTCTGTGGGACACAGAGCTGAGGTCTTATGAGGGCCTCCTGCCAAAGCTCAGGCCCCTTGGGGAGCAAGTGCCTTGGGAAGCCCTACATGATTTGTAGGACCTGCATTGGGTGTCAGGGCTGTGGTCAGAGCTGGCAGCCCTGGCCCTACTTGTCTGTCCAGCTCAGCCTGTAGACCCTTAGCTCCTCTGGATCAGGATGAAGAAATGGGACTATTACTGTGTGGAGCAGAGGGATCCTGTCCCTGGTCTCCCTATGCTCAGGCAAGGCACAGCCCTGAGGTTCTTGTACCACCACCTGGCCTCCCCTTACTTCCTGCATATCTGCATCCATTATCTGTACCTTTGCATCTCATCCAGTCTGCAGGGGTGATGTTGGATTAATGAGATGCCTCCCATCCCTGATCCTGGGCTCTGTGTCAGAGGAACCTTCTCACAGCTCTGTCCTACTCCTGTGCCCCTCAGGTCTGCCTGGCCTCTCCTGAAGGAGGAGGGAGGGAAGGAGAGAGGAAGGACCAACTCTGCACATTCTTCTTAAATCCTTCCCCACCCTGTGTCAGTGGAGAGGCAGGTGCCTGTGAAACTGAGGAACAAACAGCACTAACAGGCAGCAGTCTAGGCAGGTTCGATGGTGCCATCTGTGCTTTTGCCCTGACCCTTTCCTGAACCAGATTAACTTATTCCTGTGGTCCCAGCAGCCAGGGACGGGGGGGAGGGTGATGAACTGAGGCTGTTGGATTTGGCAGAACCAGGACTAAGTGAAAATTAGGGACCTGGGTGTGTACTGCTCTACTCTTGCGGTCCTGCGACCTTGAAGGATGATGCTTCTCCTCATGGGTTTCAGGTCTCTTCCTTTCATTCTTTATTAGGGAATTCTTTCATTTTCCCATTCATTTGACATAGAGTTATTAGTACCTATGAAATGTCAGGCCTCGTTCTAATTGCTAGGGGTATAACAGTGAACAGAATCCAAACAATGATGCTGACCTTCTAGTAGGAGAGACAATAATTGCATGCACCATGTAGATAATTCTCAAGTGTGCTAGACTGATCCTTCCCACTTCCCAGAGGGGCTGAGCAATGATAGGGTAGACAGCACTGGATGGAGATATTCTGACCTGGGAGTCACACAGAATTTCATCCTGTCTCCGAAACCTACTGTCAATGTGATCTGGGCTTTCCTGTCCACCTGTCCAAGCCTCTGTTTCTTCCTCTGTAAAATGGAGCTACAGATTTCATGGGGCTGTCAGGGCTTGTGTGAGATGCTACCCAGTGATGTGCACATGTCCAGAAACTCCATATCTGTTCCATCATTTGAATTTTACAATTGCTGTCACATCTTGGTTTTAAAAAGAGGAGATTAGGTGATTTTCTGAAGGCCACATACAGGTCATCTCTCTGCTTCCACATCCTGTGTTCGGCCCCTACACAGCAGCTGTCTCTGCACAGCCTTAGGCCTGGCCCATCATTAGATGCAGTGAGTACTGCTCAAACGGACTGTGTTGAATGTGAACATGTGATGTGAACTGAGACTCTTGTTTAAAAATCTCTTTGTTATTTTTTCCCTTTTCTTTCTTTTTTTTTTTTTTTGTTTGTTTGTTTTGGTACTGGGGATTAAACCAGGGTCACTTTGTCACTGAGTTAAGTTCCCCAGCCCTTATTTATTTATTTATTTGTTTTTAGATTTTTTAAATTTTAAGACATGGTCTCCTTCAGTTGCTGAGTCTTGCCTAAGTTTCTGGGGCTGACCTAGAACTTGTGATCCTCCTGCTTCAACCTCCCAAGTTGCTGGGATTGCAGCTATATGCCACCATGTCTGGCTGTTTTTGGATTTATGAATGCATATTTCTTATAGATAACTCAGATCATGAAATTAAGTACAGAATTTCCTCATAGTTCAGGCCACATATTCAGAAGCATATAATGTGGAAGCCCTCATTAATCTCCCCTGTACCTCAGAAATCCAGTGTTTTAATCCTTTGTTGTAACTCCTGCTCCCAGACAGCCCTGATAGTTTTCCAACACAGATACTAATATTTTCATTCATACTTTTTATTATGTGGGACACAAATACCAACTATTTTGCTACTTTATCTTTCACTTACTAATAAATCTCTTATCCTCATAAAAGGTGACTGTTAGAGGGATTGTATGCCCCAAAGTATTTATTTCCATGAGTTGAAGGTGGGTCCCTGTTCCCCTTAACCCTGTTTGGCCTTCAGGATGGTATAGCCTTGTGGATTTTAGTGACCTCTCATGCCATCTCTTCAGCATTTCTCATCTCTGAAAATAAATGACTGATATTGTCCCCAGTAGACAGAGGAGGATGCTGTCTTAAAGACCCTGGCCTCTGGCCTGGTGCCCAGTTCTTCAGGAGCAAAACAACAGAGTAGCAAATTACTCCAGAGTGCCACACACCAGGTTTTCATTCTGGGTCTTCCACTTGAGAGCTGCAAGATGCTGAGCAGGTTAAAGTCTTGGTATCTCAGTTTCCTCACCTTTAAAGTCAGGATAATAATACCTCTATTGTAGTGCAGTGACTAGGCTAGGGTACATGAAAACTTAGCAGGTGCCTGGCACTGCTCAATAACTGGCAGCCAGTACTAAGAGGGAGGAGCCCACTGTGTTTCTTTAGCTTCCCATCTCCAATCAGTTCCTTAGAAGCCCATAGTACAGTGGTAAAAAGCGTTGCTCCAGGATCAGGTGGCCTGGGTCAGATCCCCATTGCATTACTTCTATTTGTAGTGGACATTGTGGTGAGCTGATCTGCTCTTCAGCATTGTGTCATTCATTGCCCCAGCTGCCTGTAGCATGGACTGCTGACAGCTCACAGCTGAGTACTCTAGACATTGATTGGCTCCAAATTAGGCACCCCACATCCAATGACTGATCTGTGGGACTATATATACTCCCTCTCTCTCTCTCTCTCTCTCTCTCTCTCTCTCTCTCCATATATATATGGAGATATATACACTGGAGGGACTGCAGTTACAAGAGCATGCCAAAACCTTCTTCACCTCTATGCCTCCCCTCTTCCTGAACACCTTATCCTCTCACCTCCTTTTGACTAAATTCTGCCTTTCAAGATCCACCAATATATATATATCCACTCAATATATATATAGTGCTTGCATCAAGAAGGGACAACTTTGAAGGGTCTCTGGCCCCAGAACTCCCTGTGCAGTCGAAACTGGCTGAGGCCTTTGTTGTGATTGCATCATTATTTGACTCTGTCCAAACTTGCTCCTCTGTTCCCTACAGAGAGCACTTCCCAGTAACTTCCCAACTCAATCTGTATCCCAGGAAACCCAACCTAATATCCTGTCAAAAAGATTTTTGTCTAGCCAGGAGTGGTGACATATGCCTGTAATCCCAACAACTTGGGAGGCTGAGGCAGGAGGATTACAAGTTTGAGGCCAGTCAGGAACGTAGGCCCTACCTCAAAATAAAAAATTTAAAAATGGGCTGGGGATGTACTTCAGTGATTAAGCAACCCTGGGTTCAATTCCTTTTGCCAAAAAAAATAAAAAATTAAAAAAATTTTTGGTTGTTATTTCATGCTTTGAACCTCAGGTTTCCTATTTGTGAAATAGGAGATCAATCTCACAGAATGCTTAGGAGTATTAAATGAGTTCATCTGTAAAGTGCTGAAAAGAGTGCCTGGTAAATAAATGCTCAATAAATGTCAACTTTGGTAGTACATGTCTAGACCAAGGCTATTTGGTTAGTGATGAGACCAAGTGTAAAATGCAGTCATTTCCTTTAACTTCTGGCTCTGTCCCCTGAGCAGACCAGGTCTTTGTATGCAGGAAGGGTGCTAGAGAAGCTTCAGACTACAAGACCTGGGTATAGAGAAGATTGAATCGTCCAGGGTTTTAAGAACAATCTGGTCATTCCTTTGTAAGTACTGCTAGGAGCATACTGTGTGCCACTCCCCTTCTTGGTTATCTTGGGAGCTAATACAAAGCGCAGCCCAGGTCCCTGGTCTGCTCATTTTACTGGGAAAGACAGGCCCAGATACAACTCAATATAAATTATTACAGAATGGAAGAAATAGCCAATCTATCCATTGGACAAATATGGGTTCAACAATGCAAAAGAGGCCAAAGAAGGAGGAGGAAGCATGGATTCCTGGCTGTGGTACAGAGAAAGCTTGGGAGCAGGTAATATTTGTGGTGGATCTTGAAAGGCAGAATTTAGTCAAAAGGAGGTGAGAGGATAAGGTGTTCAGGAAGAGGGGAGGCATAGAGGTGAAGAAGGTTTTGGCATGCTCTTGTAACTGCAGTCCCTCCAGTGAGAATCCAATCATGGCTTTTTCTACTCAGGATCCTTCTTGAAACTGTGTGCCTTTCTTGAATAGAATTCAAGTTCCCCCATTCTGGCATTCCAAGTTCAGTATTTTAGTCTAACAGAATCACAGTTTCCCTTGACCAATGTGGCAAAGCCCTAATGAAAAGAAAAATACATAGAATACATAGAAGTCCAGATACACCTAGGTTTAAATTATATCTTGGATGCTTCTAGCTGTGGCTTTGTATAAAATATTTAACTTTCCTGATCTTCAGTGTTCTTACCTATAAAATGGGGTGAACAATTCCTCTCATGGCATTGTTGTGGTATCTAGTCTCCATCATGGTTTTTCATGAGTCCTCCCTCCTGGTATGCACACGGTTGTTTAGTCTCCTCCAACATTGTGCCACTGTTGCTCTGTGTGACCAACAGAGATGATATGTTACTGCCAAGATTAGGTTATGAAAAGACTGTGGTTTCCATCTCTCTCAGGTTCTACGGGAGGTCATCTGGTGAGCAGCTCTGTGGAGATACCCACATGATAAGGAACTCAAACTTACTACCAAGAGCCACATGAGTGAATTCAGAAGTGGATTTGTCAGTGCAGTCAAGTCTTCAGAGACTGCAACCCCATGAGAGACCCTAACCTAGACCTACCTAGATAAATGCCTAGATTCTTTTTTTAAAAAATATTTTGAGAGAGAGAGAGAGAGAGAGAGAGAGAGAGAGAGAGAGAGAGAGCTTTTTAATATTTATTTTTCAGTTTTCGGTGGACATAACATCTTTATTTTATTTGTATGTGGTGCTGAGGATTGAACCCAGTGCCCCGGGCATGCCAGGCGAGCGCGCTACCACTTGAGCCACATCCCCAGCCCTAGATTCTTGACCCTAGGAAATGATGTAAAGTTGTTATTTGAACTGCTACATTTTGAATAATTTTTTGAACAACCACAGATAAAACACTTGGGTAAGCATGAACAGAAATGGCATCTCTAACATACCTAGCATGGTGCCTGACACATAATTCAATGCTTAAAAAAGGAAAATCCACACTTATTTCCCACTTCTATGCCCTTTGTATAGATGATACTTCTCCAATTATGCCTGTCAAAATTCTTCTACCACTCTTAAATATGTTTCTAGAAAAGTATTCTCTGACCCCTTCTCCCCAAGGTACCTTAGGTGAATGGAGAGCTCATCCTTCATTACGTACGCATCACTTAGGGTCCTAGTCTCTCTCTGCCCATCTGCACATCTAGCATTTTCTCCTCATCCTTGGGAAACTTGGAACAACCTGAAGACAGTGGCCAAATCTAACTCTCCATGGCACCCCCACCCCACCACGTGCCCCAGCTCCTGTGTGGCAGGTGCTCAGGCAGACTGGCAAAGCTGAAGGAAACAGGGGCACAGCAGGAAGTGGGGAGCACCCAGAGCCAGGGAAGGAGTCTGGGCCAGGATGGGGCACAAGTGGGGCCAGCCCTCCCTGCCTTTGTGGTGCCAACAATGGGTGCAGCGTCTCCCTGAGCCTTCCCCGGGACCCCAAGGTCCACTGGGCCCTGCCTTCAGGAAGGTGCCTTCAGTAGGCATTCTAGGGACCTAGTTGACATGTAAAACCTCCCCCATCCCAGTATTGCCACCTGTCAACTCCAGAGCCATTCACTTCACATTGGCTCCAAGTCTGAAAGTTCACATTATGGAACCCTAACCTCTCCTGTGACCTCCACAAAATCTCGGCCCCTTCTGGGCCTCAGTTTCCCCATCTCTCCAGGGTTGCCCTGCAGGCCTTCCCAGCTCTGACCAAAGAATATGCCTGCCTCCTACCCACTGGTGAGGGTTCCCCCAGGGGTGAGTCACAGGGTGGGGAGGAACACCCAGCCCACCTCCTCATGGAAGCCTCTCCTCCACAGGCAAGAGGGGATGTGTCACTGTGACCATGTCTTTCTGGAAAATTCCCACAGTCCAGGTCTTTCCTGGGTTTCAACTGGAGGAACCGTGCATCCTTCTTGCTCCCATCTCTTGGGAACTATTTTTGACCTTGGCAGGCTTGATGTGGTGGCCTGTGCGGGTGTTCCCTTTTAATTTGGGGTCTGAAGCCATCTGAGGACTGGATCAGTAATTATATGTACAGAGTCATTTATGGAAACAGCTCTTGAAGAAAGTCAGTAATGAGACCTGGCTGAAAATACCTCAGAAAGAACCTGGGCCTCCTCTCCCCAGAGCTGAGGCTTCTGGTGGGAGAAACCCCTTCAGGAGGCAAGATCAATAGGTCATCAATCCCACAGCTCTTCCATGGGCCTCACGGGGCTGTGGAAACCAGGGTCTTTTCTTAGATCTGAAGTGGGGCTCCCGCAGCCTTTGTTACCAGCAGGACTAGCCAGACAGGCCTAGCCTGTCCGCCTCTGGGGCCCTCTGACAGGGACATGCTGAAACCTGGTAGCCACCCCCAGACTGGCATCTGTGCCCCAGCCTAAGGGGCTGTGAGTGCTGGACACTGAGCCACTGTCCTGGGGACAAGAAGTCCTAGGGAAGAACAGACAGATACCCCCTTTCTGGGTCCTTGGAACTCAGGGGCCTCAATGAGCAGGCTGCTGGGAGGCTCCCATGTCCATGTTCAGCCCTTGCCCTCAAAGAGCCCATCCTTCTGCCAGGCAGCTGAGCCAGGGGAAAGAGGGCAGATCAATTATGGGGTCTGTGGGCGGTCAGAGCAGGCTCCTCAGTGAGGGGAAAGTAGCCTTTAGACATGGTAGAAGGGAGAAACTCAGGGGAGGGAGGCCTCCAAGGAACCTCTGGGGGGAAGGTGCCTGCAGGTAGGGGGCATGAGAGGCCATGACAGACAGACCGGCAGACAGTCAGTGGGGCCAGCTCAGGGAGGGCCTGGGGTACACAGCTGAGCCTAGACTCCCCCTGTGGGCCTCCAAGGCTGGGAAGGATTGGAGGGGAGGCTGACAGGCTGGTCAGAAAACTGTCCTCCTGACAGCCTCACTGAGCTGGAGGAGGAGGGTGTCTATTGATCTGACTCTTGGTGAGAAACAAGACAGGTCACCTGGGTGAGTCTAATTTTGTCCAAGAAACAAAAATAACCAATGTTTTGTTGGTGTCAGGCTGATGGACACCAGGTTTGGCATCTGGCGGTCCATCCTGTGAGTGGTGGGCACAGGGCCCTGGAGTGGACAGGCAGAATGTGGACAGTGCTGTGGCCAGGGAGGCCGCCTGCTGTCTTCAGTGGGCCTTTCCCAGAAGCGTGGGATCCGGAGGTGGTTTGATCAGAGGCTGGAGGAGGAGGCTGAGGGTTCCGTTGGCACATGTTGGTGATTCATGATTGTTTATTATTCTGGTAGCCACATTATGGTGGTTCAGAAACTAAATCCATTTGCTGCTTCTCCAAACAGAAGCTGGTTCACTGTTCAAAAAATTTAGGCCACTTTTGTAATTCTCTCAATAAACACTGAGAGGTGACTGTGGAACCAGACATAGCTTTGACATTTCCTGTACCCAGTGAATTGGCTTTTGCATATGAGTTTTCATCGTTTTGCTAATCTGTCTTTGGGATTCTTTCATCAAAGGGTAAATTCATATGAATGAATGCTTTCAGCATCATATGAGAATGCTCGTGCCTGATCTTACTTCTTTCTCAAAGTCCATCTTGAAAACCCTATGAAAAGCACCCAGTCCCCTTGCCTTTTTTTTTGGAAATTGAACCCAGGGGTGCTTAAATCACTAAGCCACATCCCCATCCCCTTTTTCTTTTGAGACAGGGTCTCACTAAGTTGCTTAGGACCTTACTAAATTGCTGTAGCTGTGATCCTTAGGAGCTTGCTAAATTGAACTTGTGATCCTCCTGTCTCAGTCTCCTGAGTTGCTGGGATTACAGGCGTGAGCCACCATACCCAATTCACCCTTTGCTTCCTTCATACCACATACCAAAGAAACAGTATCCCTTATTTTACCTGTTTTTGATTATATTCCATCTCTCCCATTAGATTGTAACTACATGAGATATCTGTCTTGTTCACTGAAGTAGTTCCAGTACCCAGAGCAGTGTCATATGTGAATCAATGAGCAAACAACTACATCTATTTAGAAAAAAAAAATTTTTTTGAAGTCCTATTCTGAGGGAGAAGTAAAACTTCAAAAGACACCCTGATGTGCTATGGGACACAGCATGGTCCATTTCTTCTCCTCCCTGGGGGTGAAACTTCCCAACTGCTCCTACACAAACATGCCTGTCACCTGGCCCCGCCCAGGACAGCTGTGGGCCTGTCTATCTCTGGACCAGGGGCGATATGTGGGGACCACAAGGAGAGGAAGTGCTCTCCACATCCGCCTGGCAGCATAGCCTGGTGCTTTTTAAAACCTGACCTGTGGTCACTGAGCCCAGTAGCCAGAGAGAGTTTTTAAAAAGACTCAGATACATATAATTAAAAATCTCAGTGCTGGGTTTTAGGGAAGGCACTGGGCAACTCCCACCCTGCTTTCCGGAAACACAGATTTTTGGTGTTTGAAAGTGACAGGGAGCTAAAGTGAGACTGCCCTAAATATACCATCCTGGGCAGTTCTGAGTCTCTGGGCAAATGTGGATTTATTCCACAGCCGTGGCCTTTGCCCAGACAGCTGGGCCAGTCCCACCACTGGCCCCACCTCAGCTCCTGCCTGTCACCTCCTGCCTGTCTTCCACCCTTCACCCTTGCCTGCACAGGGCCCTCCAGTCTGCCTCTCAGACCACGCTGCCACCTACTGACATGAGTAGCCCAAGGCTCCATCCCTCCCACAGGTGGGCCCAGCTAGACCCACTGCTGCTTCCAGAGTGTGAGTCTGTGGGAGGTCCCCAGCCCCCCTCACCAGTACACACCACTCCTCTCTGCCTAGAGCACACCCTGCCATCTCACCACCCACTGAGATGTCTTCCCATTCATCACCTCCTTATGGAGGCTGCTTAGATCCCACTTCCCAGAACTTGAATAGGACTCCCTAGGAGTCATCCTACCTTGGTGCTCCTTGTTCCTTTCTCTGTCCCTTTTCTTCCTTCTTAGCCCCACAAAAGGCACTTGTTAGTTTCATCCTTGGTAGTTTCTGGCAGTGGTGTCCCTTCCTGCTCTCAGGTCATTTTACCCTGGGCCTTGCTCTACTGGCTTGTCCTCTACAGTGCCCTCTCCCTGGACACTGAGGCAAATTTGCACTCAAGCCTCACGGTCCAGCTCAGCCGTCATATATATCTGAGCTCTCCCCCTCCTCTGTGACCTTTTCCTGCTTTGGGTTTCATGTCCATCTCCCTTTTAACCTAGGAGCTTCCAGAAGAGAGCCTTCTGCTCTCTCATCTGTGGGTTCCAGGGTCAGGAAAGGGCCTTGTAGGAGACAGGTACAAGTGGGGTTTCTGGCTTGTGGCTTGTAGAGCACATGTGGAAGTCCTTTTTACATGACCTCATGAAGCCCTGTCTACATCTCCCCCAGAAAAGCCTGGAACAAGCCTGTCTGTGGAGGAGAAAACTGGCCTTACCCTACTTCAGAGTCTACACCAACCTAGCTATTAGTGACCACCTGGCTCCCACTTTGTTTTCCAGTGGAACGTGACCGCGCCCTGGGCCACCAGGAGCCCCACTGGAAGGAGTTCCGCTTTGATCTGACCCAGATCCCAGCAGGGGAGGCTGTCACAGCTGCAGAGTTCCGGATTTATAAGCTGCCCAGCACCCACCCCCTCAACACGACGCTCCACATCAGCATGTTCGAGGTGGTCCAGGAGCACTCCAACAGGTGCCTCCCTCGGCCCAGGCACCTCCCATCTCATGGGCTCCTGGTCAAGGCTCTGGCAGTGTGTCCTGCCCCACCTGGGGGGAAGGGGATTTCCCAGAGAAAGAAAGGGGAGCTTCCTGGGAGAAGAGCCTCAGAGATGGGAAAGATGCTGGGCCAGACAGTTCCTGCCCTGCCATCCTGACTGTGGGCCCCTGGACGGGTCACTGAGCCACTGAGTCTCAGTTTCCCCACCTGCACAGTACCATGTTTTGAGTTGATTATCAGTGAAATAAGGCACAGACAGAGCTCAGAGCCAGGGCAGGATAGATGTTCCAGTAGTGGTCCCCAGGTGGCACGAGACCCACAGAGGCAGCTGGACCGGCCCTCAGCCATCAGTTAATTGTTCTTTCGTGTCCACAGGGAGTCTGACTTGTTCTTTTTGGATCTTCAGACGCTTCAAGCTGGGGACGAGGGCTGGCTGGTGCTGGATGTCACAGCAGCCAGTGACCGCTGGTTGCTGAACCGTAACAAGGACCTGGGACTCCGTCTCTATGTGGAAACTGAGGATGGTGAGGCTCAGGGTCTGGGCTGGGTGAGCTCCCCTGGGGCTCCAGGAGGCTGTGCCAGCTGAGGCCTCTAGAATTGTCCAAAGTGGCCTCACTGGTTCCTGGGCGCCTGGTCTTTCTCTGCTGTGCCCATTCTGAAGACTCCAGTGGGTTGAGAGAGTGAGGTCCTGGACACAAGGATGCCCTCAGCCAGAGCTGCTTTTCCTCCCCTTCTTCTGAGGAACATCTGAGGTGCTGAGAGTCCAAGTGTCCTTCCCCAGGAGGGGGGAGTTCCCCCTGCAAGAGGCCCTCCACACTGGCAGTTCCTGTGCTCCAAGGACAGTAGTGGGAAGTGGCTTCATCCTCAGGTTGAGTGAGGGGCTGTGGTTGGAATCCCAGCTGCGTGAGTCAGTGACATCAGCAAGTTACTTACCTTCCCAAGACTCAGTTTCCTCATCCACAAAAGGAGGTTCCCTCTCTCTTTCACATACAGGAATTTGGGGGAGCATGCCTTTATACCAGGCAGTGGATGGAAAGGCCAAGGCCAGCACAAGATTGGTCTGTCTGAGGTCCAGTGAGAGGGCCACATGGAGGAGCAGAGGGCAGGAGGGAGACCTAGGAAGGAGGCTGAGGGTGGGCAAGGGTCACTGTGAGCCCGGGTAAACAGCCGGGCCAGGCGTTTGGGGTTTCTAGGGGTAGTTTAGCAGCAATGGGTGATAACAGGTTCTGACAAAGGTTTTTTGAAAAGGACTCTCTGAGATTCCCCGCTCAAGAAGGGGGAGCTTAACTCGCCACAGGTGTGGGTGCACTCACTGCAGGGTGTCAGCGGAAATAAACCAGTGTGAGCGCCTGGCACCACTGAATGCTGTGACGGGCGCCTATCACCTTCAAACACCATCCCAGTCAGGTCACCCTGAAGTGCTCTAGCTCCTGAGTTTCAGGAAGCTCGGCAGGGTTTGGGTTTCGGTGGGGAGCAGGGATAGTGGTGGCGCCCCCACGCAGAGCGCGCCCCAGGCGGCGTCCGGGATGCGGCGCCCTCCCTGCGGCCAGAGGAACACTCTCCTGGTGCAGCCGACCTGTTCTGACCTCAGAGCCCCACTGACCGTGGCGGGGCTGCGGCTCCATGTCCCTGCCAATCGCTTGGGCCAGCGCTGTCCCAGGGTTGCGCCCGCCGCTCCGCCACCAGCCCTTGGTCCGGCGCCTAGTTCTACACCGACGCGGAGGAGACGGTGAAGGACATCCGCAACCGGGCGACCTTCATGCTGGGAGCGGGGGTGTTCGGGCTCTGCGGGAATCCCGAGAACCTGATGGCCGCGCTGCTGAGGACCGCCGAGAGGGACCTGAAGTGGTGAGCAGCAACGTGGGCGTGGACGACTTCGGCCTGGGCCTCTTCCTAGCCACCAAGCAGGTCCGCAGCGTGGTCTGCTCCCACCTGGGCGAAAACACGCTGTGCGAGCAGCGGTAGCTGGAGGGCGAGCTGGACCTGGGGCTGACGCCGCAGGGCACCCTGGCCGAGCGCTTCCACGCCCACGGACTACCGCAAGCTAGTGCAGGAAGGTGGCAGCCTGGCCATCCCCAGCCAGCTGCGAGAGGTGAGAGAGTTCCGGGGCCAGCACTACCTCCTGGAGCACGCCTCAGGGAGGACTTCGCCTTGGTGAAGGGGTGGACAGTGCCGGCAACGTGATCTTCAAGGGAAGCGCCAGGACCTTCAACGTGCCCAAGTGCAAGGCTGCGATGTCACGGTTGTGGAAGTGGAAGAAATAGTGGACGTGGGGACTTTTCTCCCATTCACGTTCCCACCATATATGTGATCGCGTGATAAAGGGGCCGAAATAAGAGGGAAAAAAAAGAGAGAGAGAGATTTTAGTCCTGTGGAGCAAAGAAGATGGGAAAGCCCCGCTGAGAGAAGACTTAAGGATGCTCATGATCAAATGCTCGGCTCTTGAATCTGAGGACCGCTTATATGCCAATCTGAGCATCTGAATCACTCTCTTGGCCAGCAACTTTGTCAGCCCTGACATGACAGTTTATCTGCACAGTGACAAAGGAATCCTGGGCTTGGGCCCATTCTTATCGAAAGATGATGTGGATCCAGATGTCATCAACGCAGGCAAGCAGACTGTCACTTTGTTCCCAGCAATGACTCCTCTGCCATGATTCGCAGGGGACACATCAAACTGATCATACTGGGCACCATGCAGGTTTCTAAATACGTCGACCTGGCCAACTGGATGATACCGGGAAAGAAGGTGAAAGGAGTGGGCAGGGCCATGGATTTGGTATCTGGTGACAAGACCAAAGTATTGGTCACCATGGAGCACTGCACCAAGGCAAAGACCCTCAAATTGTGAGAAAGTGCACATTGCCGCTATCGAGGAAGTGCTCCGTGGACCGCATCATCACTGAGAGGGCTGTGTTTGACTGCTTGGAAACAGGAGGCTGACGCTGGTGGAGCTCTGGGAATGGCTCCACAGAGGACAAGGTCAAGATCAGCACAGGCTGCACCTTCGCTGTATCTTTGAACCTCAAGCCCATGGAGCAGGTGGCTATGTGAGGCCCCCAGCCAAATGTGTGCGGGCTGGAGCTCACCTCCAGGAATTTACTAGGGAGGGAGACGGTAGCCGCCTGAGGGCGCTGCACAGCGCTTGGCTCCCTGCAGAGGCTCCTCAGGCCTTCTGCTGCCAGATAGACTGTTCTCTCAAGAGCGATTTGATTTTCATTAAAAACAAAAGGAAACAGCTAAGCTCACTCGTGTGTCCTGCGAGTGCTGCAGAGCTCTCTGCCACATGGTACTCTCTCACACAGAATTTCATTCCAGTGGCCCCCTTTTCATTTTTTGAGACAAAACCTTGGAACATGCAGCCCTCCTCCCTCAGCATCCCAGTAGTGTGGATAACAGGCGTGTGCACCACACCCAGTTGTAAGGTGTCATTTTATTTCCTTGAAAAACGCACAAACCTAAGTGCGACTTTGTGAGCAGAAGTGATGTTGCCCTCATGAGAGCCTTTCCTTTAGGCCCTCTGACTTTTCCTCCAAGGTCCTGCATTCTGTTCCTAGTTTTGTTTCTTGCGTCCGCCCTCATCCATGCACATTCTTCCTGGTAGGAAATGGATGTCTTTATAGGAGGAAGGCAGGGCTGTCTCCAGGGTAGGGGACCTGTGAGTGGGAGAGACTGAGGTGGGGGCAGTGGGTGCTGGCAGTCTACCTGGAAGGAGCCTGTATAAATAAACAGTCCCCCTGTTGCCAAAGGCTGCGGTTTATCACAGGGCAAGTTCTAGAAACCCCACCCATGGCCTGGGCAGGTTCTTTCCAGTTAAATTGCAGTGTCCCATGCAATCCACACAGATTCTGTTCTGGAGGCCCAAACTGACCTTGGGTGAAATAGTCCCTGGGAGGCCAAAAGGGGCTCTGGATATGTCATCCTGAATGCATAGTCTCACAATCTAAAGTGAAAAAAAAATGTATAGAATTTTCTTTTGTGTGTGTGTGTGTGTGTGTGTGTGTGTGTGTGAAAGAGAGAGAGAGAGAGAGAGAGAGAGACAGAGAGAGCACACACACGTGCGTGCTGTGAAGGCCTAGTCTGGAAGGCAGTGTGCACTTATCGAGTGCAGCTCCAGAGGCCTCATAGTCCAGAGACCTTGCTTTTAGCTGCAGTTCCATCTGCAGCTGGTGGCATTTCTGAGGACCCCATTTGAGCTTCACTCCAAGGAAGTGACAGGTCCTGCCTGTGATTTGGGTGGGAATAGCCTGGGGTGTGAGGGAAGTGGCAGGGACCACATCCAGGTGGGGGTGGATGGCATATCCCTGAGTGCACTATGTGGTCCCTCCTGGTGCTTCTGGGGGACCTGATCTGCCCTGGGGGTCAGGAGAAGTCTCCAGCTGCAGTGCTGGGAAGGCAGGCTCATGGGAGAGCTGCCAGGAGAGTGAGGAGAGAGCTGACCTAAGGGATGGAAGCAGGCCTGGGACACTCCTGGGATTCCCTTGGGGTTTCAATAGGCCCCTGAATTCTCTTTCATGTGGCTCCAGGGTTACTTCCACTCAGGCTGAGGTGGGGCAGGGGCTGCAGGAAGAGCAAGCTGGCATCAGAACAGAAAGAAGCCTTAGGGAGGAGATATGGGGCAAAATTTGGCCTAAGACAGTGTTGGTATGCCCAAGGGCTTAAGTGCTGCCAGGGGTCAGGATAGGCCAGGTGAGGTGCCAGCCCATCTGGCCTTAATGGGAAGGCTTAGACATGAGGTGAGGATGGGGCCTCATGATGTTCCATACAGGTCCATGGGGGAAGACCACAGTGTATCCCACAGCAAGAATAAAGGGGTGGCATACCCACCAGCACCTTCACATGCTCAGGTCAGCAGCACAGCCCTGGGCCCCAGAGTCTCCTGAAGCCCCCACCTCTGCCTTTCTGGGATGGGGTTTGCCCAGTGCTGGGCATCCTGGGGCCACTGCCAGGCCTGCCTGGGCCTTGTCTGCAGCCAGTGGGAGCCAGGGCCCTGTCCAAGGATGGGGCAGATGAAGAGCAGAGCTGGTGGGTAAGGGAGACTTTGTCCTGGGGAAGAGGTGACCTCCCCAGACCTGCCAGATGCAGAGCACTGAGAGATGACCAGTGTCTGTCCTCTTGCCCTGCTGTCCCTACTCCAGCCAGGCCTCTGCTGAGGAGGGAGCAGCTGCCTGCTTTGGCCCCTCTGGGCCTTAGTTTTTGTTCCTGTAAAGTACAAACCTTGGGTTGGCTGCATCCAAGGGCCCTCAATTCAGCTCACCTGGCTATGGGAGCTCCCAGAAGTCCCCAAACCCTACCAAGGCCACCCTTAAGGAGCCTGTACAGGTCTGCTGTGTAACTGTTTTCATGTGGCTTGTGATCTGTGCCTACAGACCACTTGAGACCCTTGAACACAGCCTGGAGCATGGACAGCCCTCCTGGTCATGGGGTAGCCAGGGCCCAGGGTTCCTGAGGAGGGCACCAGTGGTACACACAGGCTGGATCTTGCCCTGGGTCTGAGGCCACTGTAAGCCAGTCTGTGGGGACTACTCTAGTGCCCACGCTGTGACTGTCACCACCCTCCCTGCTCATTGTCACTCCACCTGTCCCTGTGGTGACCTCCCTTGCCTTTTCTTCTGCACCTGTGGCTCTGCCTCCACATAGCTGCTTCCCCACCATAACCCACATGCCCCTTAGGGCTTCTCTCTGGGCCAAGTGCCAGCCAGCACTTGCAGGTCACAGCCCCTGTCTCAACATATCTCATCCACATTCCTGAGAAGGAGCCTCACAGGCCCAGTTCATTTGTTTGTGGCAGGTGATGTCATAGGTCAAAGGTTGGTCTCTGAGTTTCATCGAGTGGCCAGTGGACACCTGGTCTGAGGCCTAGCAGCTGAAGGACTGACTTTGGGTGGGGCAGCCAGTGTCCTTGACCTGTGGTGTGGAATGGAGAACCCAGTGGCTCCAGGTGGAATAAATAAGCCTGTATATACAATGTGCATATAAATGTATCGTGTGTGTGTGTGTGTGTGTTTCTATGCACATGTAATGAGTGTGTGTGGATGGATATGTGTGTGTTGGTGCTTAGACCCGGAGGTGAAATGGACTCATGTGAACTGAGCGATGGGTGCTGTTGAGAAAGACGAAAATGAGCAGCTATCGTATTTCTGTGGCTCAGTGTGAGAAGCTTCATGAGGGTGCAGAGGGAAGAGGTCCCCATCGTGCTCTTCATACCAAAAGCCAGACAAGAACCTCAGGATGAGCTAATACCTAAGGAGATTAGGGTGGATCTGCTCAAAGAGGCTTTATCATTTGACAGGTTTGTAGTGGAGACGTTTGTCAACAACTGGGAGAAGGTTTACCTTAGAAAGCTGGAAAATAGACCTCTTTGCTGTGTTGACAACTGTGTGGAGTGTGCATCATGAAAAAAGCCAGGGAAAAGGACAGTGAGCGGTGGGAGTTGGGGAGGGGTTTTCTCTCAAGAGTTTCTCTACTGTGGTTATTACCCCTGCTCACAGTAAAAAAAGAAGAAAAATAAAAGGAAGAAAGAAAGAAAGGAAAAAGAGCAGAGGCCACGTGCAGGGCGTCCAGCACAGGGTGGTTCTGCTGGCACCTCCAGGGTGAACGGGCTTTTCATGGCATCCTCAGCTGGTAGCAGTGAGGGGGTGAAATCCTGTCTTTGAGGCTCCACTCATCCTAGGGCTGAGGCACAGGTCTTGTAACCACCAGCCTGGCCTGGTGAACGTGAACCTGGGCCCTGCAATGAGGCTGAGCCTGGCTCTGGGTTTTGTTCTCTGGGACTTGGTCTCTGCCCTCCTGAGCCCAGTGCCTGGCACATGCACAGCAGGGAGCAGTGACTGCCCTGCTCTTGGGCTGCGCTGGGCAGAGTGAGCCCTGCTGTGTCCAGGTGGAGGCCGTCAAGAGCAGGTGGTGTCACGAATCACACTTCACATGGCAGAGCGTGCGCGTGCAAGACAGCACACGGCCTCTGGTCCTGCCACCAAGGAGGGTGCTCTGGTTCTGAGTGTCACCAACAGTGGACTCTGGTCATCCCGAGTGACCCTGATGTCTCTTCTGTCAAGTGTGAAACACAGGGACACTATAAAGTCGAGTGAGGCAACGAGTGGGGAAGACTTTCAAGCCTGGCAAATGCTTCACTGTCCATGTCACTGTCAGCTGGAGGCTGGGGTCTCTGAGGCCTCCCCAACCTGCCTCCTCAGGTATGCCCTCCAGGGACCTGGAGTGGACTTAGGACTCTGGTTTCAGGTGAGGAAACTGAGGCTTAGTGGGTCCCCTTGGGCCCTCAGCCTGCAGCTCCTGCTGAGGAGCAGAGTCCCTACTGGGTCCATGGTGGACCCCCTCCCATGAGTGACCCTCTCTCCTCTCTCTCAGGGCACAGTGTGGATCCTGGCCTGGCTGGCCTGCTGGGGCAACGGGCACCACGCTCCAGACAGCCTTTCATGGTCACCTTCTTCAGGGCCAGCCCGAGTCCCATCCGTGCCCCTCGGGCAGTCAGGCCACTGAAGAGGAGGCAGCCGAAGAAGACCAACGAGCTGCCGTACCCCAACAAACTCCCAGGGATCTTTGGTGAGGGCCAGGCGGGGCCCGGGTCTGAGGCCTCCTTCGTGGGCAGGACCTTGGCTGGTGGAGACCGAGCCCTGGGCTTGACTGTGGAACGAGTGTGGTGGGGAGGGTGGGCTGGGGCGAGAGGTGCCTGCCGAGGAAAGCAGAAGCGGCAGTGGGAGGGTGCTGCTGGGAAGCTCCGTGGAGGAGGTCCCAGGCTGAAAGACAAGGAGGTGCAGCTGGTCACGGGTCACTCTGTTGTGATCGGGAGCCCTTGAAGGCTGATGAGCTGGGTCATGGCACCAGCGGGGATCCAGGGATGAGCTCCGTGAGGCCCAGTGGTTTAGTTTCTTGTGGCTCCTTTATTTGCTAAATGTGCCCACCAGTGTGTCCCCCACCTTGGGAGCACCCCAGGGGACCTGCACAGAGCAGGAACCCCGGAAAAGGCCTTGCACCGTCTGTCCCTGCAGATGACGCTCACGGCTCCCACGGGCGGCAGGTGTGCCGTCGGCACGAGCTCTATGTCAGCTTCCAGGACCTCGGCTGGCTGGTAATTTCGGACTCTGCTCTCCTCGATGGCAGCCCCACCTGCAGACCCCAAGTGTCCCTTCAGGCAGGAGGGGACATCACGTGTGGCTTTGGTTCCTCTTCACATAATTCTTTCCTCTGGATTTGCTAAGTTTCCTAAATGAAAAAGTTTTCACTTTTATAGTGAGAATTCTTTTCTTTTCTTTTTCTTTCTTTTTTTTTTTTTTTTGAGGCTGGGGTGGGCAGAGGAGCATGTACTGCAGCTGGGGGGGGGCAGGCCAGGGAGGACAAAGCAGAGGGAGGGTGGCATGTGACAAGGACACAGCCTGAGGCCCAATCCTGTGTACTGAGGGTCTCCAGGTGGATTCAAGCCTCAGGTGGAGACTGCCAGGGGTCCTGAGGGTGGGGCTGGGTCCTGAGGCTTAGGGACTGTAAGGGGCAGCCCTGGGTGGTCCTGTGGTAGGTGCTGGGCTGAGGGGCTGGTCAGGGGGCACGGAGATGGGCTCACCTTCTCCCATTCCCCCCAGGACTGGGTCATCGCCCCCCGAGGCTACTCGGCCTATTACTGTGAGGGAGAGTGCTCCTTCCCGCTGGACTCCTGCATGAACGCCACCAACCATGCCATCCTGCAGTCCCTGGTCAGTGCCGTGGTCCTGGTCAGGGGTGGGGGACAGGGGGCTCGTCAGCCAGGAGGGTGGTGCAAGCAGCTGCTGAGAGGCGCTTCACCTGCAGGGACTCCGTCACAGGCCCAGGCTCTCACATGGCCACAGCCTGCAGGGAGACTCACGGGCACCCACCCGAGCACGTGCACGCTAGTCAGCGTGCACCCAGACACACTCTATGCCCTGCGTGTGCACGTGTGGCACCCAGACAGACCTGTGTGTGGCTGCCCAGCCTGGTGCAGGCTCCACTCCTCTGAGTCCTGTGAACCCTGGAGGGTCTAGCTTCCCTGACACAAGTGTACACATGTGCGTGACGTGGGCGTGGACACCCCCTGCCTGGTCGGGCCCCTGGCCAGGTGTGTCTCTGCACTTGTGGGCGTGGCTCCCCTGGGGCCCCTCCCAGCTCTTTCCTGGCTGTTTGTTTTCTCAGGTCTTGGGCTTGCGGTGCCTCAGGGACTGGGCACCTTCTGGTCATGGAAGAAGGTTCTCGCATGAGCGTAGTTGCTGTTGCTTATTGCCAGTGTGATGTGTGTGTTGACTCTGGTGACTGCAACCTAGATGCTGGTCCCAGAATCCCCTGGACTGTTTTCCTAGTAGGAGGTTGTTCAGAGGTGACACCTTAGAGAGTAATGAACTTGATGGTGCCTCCTTGAGCTTCCTATTGCATGGGGCAGTGGTTCTGCAGGACTTGTCCCCTGCCCACATGTCCTCAGCCTCTGCCTCTGCAGGCCCACAGTGGCTCAGCAAATGTGAACACCCTCGGAGGCTGTGGTGAGCACAAACGCAAACCAGCGACAAAAGAGATGTGTTCTAGGGAGACGGGGATCGCTGGGCTTTGGGTGGAGGGAGCCTGGACTGGGCCACTCTGCACTGGGGGAGCAGCCCTGTCAGGAGCTGGAGGAAGAGGGCCCTGAGATGGAGCTGGGTGGGTTCAGGGCCAGCAGGAAGCAGGGGCTGGAGGGCAGGGAGGGCGAGGGTGGTGGAGTTGGGCTGGCAGGGCCACTGAGGCAGGCTCGGGCTCCCTGTGAGGAGAGCAGGTTTTATTCCAAGTAAATAACAATTCAGGGGTTTAGCAAAGCAGAGCTGGAGTCCTGGGTAGAAGTCTTTCTGTAGTGGCAGTGTCGGGGTGGCCCAGGGGAGTGGGAGGTGGAAGGGGCGGGGAGAGGAATGAGGGGCTATCTTGTCCTCTGATGGGAGGGGAGGGCAGTTTGGTCATGGGAGGTGGTTCCCAAGCAGCATGACTGGTGGGGGCTGAGTGCCCTCCCCACTTAGGAGCAGGGGGAGGGAGGCGGGAGGCAGGTGGGGCTGAGCAACTGGGTGGATGAGGCTCCATTCAGAGTTCCCAGGACCAGGATGGGAGGCTGGACATGGGCAGAGTTGTTGTCAGGGTCGGAGGAAGTGAGTGGTCCTGCTGAGGCCCCGTCCACCCCACGAGGCCGAATGTGCAGGTGAATCACACATCTGCAGTTGTACATAGAGGTCCAAGGGGACGTTCAGAATAGAGATGCCACATGTGGAGGGTCTGCAAGTGGTGAGAACAGATGAGACCCCTGCAGCAGTGCAGGAGAGATGGCCAGGACAAGGTGGGGCTCCCAGGGGCTGGGCAGGATAAGGAGCCACGGGGGTCTGTGGGAGGCTGGGATATAGCCAGGTGAGCAAGCCTCACTGAGGGCCAAGAGAAGGGGGTACCCCCAGGCCCACCCATGGGGCCACTGTCCACACAGCAGCCAGCAGGATCTTCCTACAACAAACCTGCCTACATCATTCTCAGCCAAGAGATTTCAGGTGCTTTCCATTCTTCCTAGAGGAAGTCTCAGCCCTTGGCCTTGGACACAGGCCCCTCACTAGCCCCCTGTACCCCTGTGCAACATCCCCCAGCCACTGTCCTTCCCATTCTCAGCTGGCCACCAGGATTCTGAGGGTCCACTTTTGTTACCAGGCCACCATCATATGTCCACTGAAATGCTCCCCTATCCCCATCCATTTCCCATGAGGCTATGCGAGCAGGGCCTCTGTCTGGGAGAGGCCTGGTTCTTATTCCTGGCTTGTATTTTGACACATGCATTGGTAATGAGAAAAGTGTGTTTCTACATGGTCCAGCAACTTGTAATTTATCCTCAAGGATGCATAGACCAAGAGCTCTGGACTTCTGGATTTGTCTTATACATAGTATATAGCTCAAAAATGAATTGAATGGATGACACCTTACACTCCATAAATATCTGTGGGTGCTGATGGATTAAAGGGCATCACCCTTTGTGTTACTCCTGGTGAAGCTCAGGGCTCAGGGCAGGAGCAAGGAGCACCAGCATCCTGTGGTGCTGACTTCCCTCCCATGTCCCAGATCAGGGAAGGTCCTTTGGGGTTCTAGCCACTTAGGGACCCTTGGACTGCACAGGAGGCTGGTATCTCCTGGGTCCTCCCATGTGGCCTGTAGATGGAAAGTTGGGATCAGCAGCCTCCAGGGTCCAGACCAGCTGCATATCCCTCCAGAGGCTTCTGGCCCTTATGCTACAGTGTCTGGTGACAGTCCTCCCTAGCAGATTGGCTCAGAATTAGGGCCAGGAGAAGGGAGCCAGGGCAGCATCACACAGCTTCATCCAGGTCCTGGTCAGCAGCAGTGAGGCCTTGGAGCAGCCAAACACACATGAGGGAAGCTGGTTCCTTGGCGCTCTGGCTCCCCTCGTAGGTGGCGGTGCTGTCTCCCAGGACCCGTGTGTGTGAGTCCTGTGAGGGATCCAGGATAAATGGCAGCTCATCCTGGAAACCGCTGGCTCCTTCAGCTCTTTGGGGAGGGTAAAGGCTGCTTTAGTGGGGGTGAGGGATCTGGCACCTGGTTCCAGTCCTGCTTCACTCAGGCTTGTCACGTAGCCCACTGTGTGGCCTCAGTTCATCCTTGGCAGAGACCATTCCTTGCCTTGGCCGCTGTTGTTGAGTGGGGAGCACACCCAGGCTCTAGGTCTCATCCACTGGTTCCATGAACGCTCCCCACACTCCAGCTGTGTAGGGACAGACCTGTGCACAGCTAATGACGGACCCCACGGGGATAGAGTAGAAGTGTAAAGCGTGGGGAAGCAGAGGCTGCAGGTGCGCCCCAGCATATGTTGCCCACGTGTGGAGGTAGCAGATGTGGCAGGGGTGGGCAGGGGACCCAGAGAGCTGAGGAGCAGGTGTGCATGGCCTGGACAGCAGTGCCTAGTGGAAACTGCCTGCCTGCAGGTGGAGAGTGGTCTCGGATGGGGCTGGGGGCTGAGACCTGTAGGACAGGCCAGTGCAAGCAGCAGAGGGTGGCTTGGGTTGGTTCTAGGAAGAAGCTGCTAAGCTCATAATCCCACCCCGTGTCTCCTCCCTGGCCAGGTGCATTTGATGAAGCCAGACGCAGTCCCCAAGGCATGCTGTGCACCCACCAAGCTGAGCGCCACCTCTGTGCTCTACTATGACAGCAGCAACAATGTCATCCTGCGCAAGCACCGCAACATGGTGGTCAAGGCCTGCGGCTGCCACTGAGGCCCTTCACTTGCTCTGCTGCTGCTGTCCCTCCTCATCTGGATCTGGCCCCTCTCCAAATGCAGAAAACCCCCAAACCCAGCCAAACCTAAGGCAAGATTGGCAGGGAGGCCTTCAAACCTCACATCCCTCCTTCATGCCAGGTTTTCATCCTCTCCAGGCCCCTCTGCTCCCCTTCCCCTGCCTGAGGTTGGTGTGATGGTCCTACCTCCAGCCCTGGTGGTCTGGGTTTTTAAGCATCAGTTTCCTGTAGTCCCCTCTTTCAGAGGCATGAACTGATTAGCTCTTTGGGGTCTTATCTGCAGACCTACCCATGCCCATTACTGGCCCATATTTGGACAAATTGGGATGACCTGAGAGGCACGTGGTGCCCTAGATCAGCCACCTTGTGCTCTTTACTATCAATTATAGGGTTTGGGAATGTGTAGACAGAGTCTGGTCCTGCCTCTTGCCTGCTCCTCCCAGATACAAAACTGGCATCTCTGGGAAACAGTTAAAAGCAGGGAGCTGCCCTCAGCATTGTACATTTACGGATCTGAATTACCCAAACCACTGGTCACAAATGGACATGTGGGGTCAACTCAAGATAAAGATTTGCCCTATGATACTGGCCTGATGGCCACATCTGGTAATTAGGCTGTGTTGGGTAGGGAGGTTTGTCTCAGCCTCCACTGTTCCCGGAAGTCACTGTTCTCCTTGGAGCAGCCACTGGGATTGGAGTGTTTATTTGATTTTGAACTTGCCAAGCCTGTAATTTACCTGCTGGAACAGACAGAGTCCAGCTGTCTGAACTGTCATTAAAAGCATATCCTGGTCCTGCCCCCATCCACAGACACACCCAGCCGAGGTGGACCCAGGGATGCACATTTCTGGAGTTTCATGCTCTACACCCCTGAGGACTGGCCTTGGAAAGGGCAGGTCTGGCAGAGTGGTGAGGCTGGTAAGCCTGGGGTATGCTACAGAACAGCTGCCTCTTCAGCTGGACTGAGGAGGGCACTCTTGTGTGAGTGTAGAGAAGACACCCTCCCTTGTAAAGGCAGGTCAGACCATCTGGAAGGTAATGAGTTCCCCATCAGTGTTGAAGTCTCAGTTCCAGCCTGGATATAAGGAGATTGGACTTGTGAATACTGCTTTATCTGGGCCTGTTTCTCTCTGTAGTGTAAAGGAATTGGACTTTTTGATCTCCAAAGGGCCTTCATCCAGGTAATCTATCTATCAAGCCTGTCTCACACTAAGCCCAGGTGCAGCTTCTTGATCCTGATGGGAGTTCAGATGGCTGTCATGAATCAAGAGCTGGCATATAACATAGGACCTATTTGCCATTCTAGTACTTCTCCAACAGTTTTTTCTTCTCAACATCAAGTATTGTCTTTTAGGCAGTTAAAAACTTTAAATCCATCAGTTGTTTTGATGATCAGTTTTTTTAAAAATTTTATCCTGGTATCTTTAGTGCCCAATCAATGGTTTGCCATAGCTAGATACCAGGAAGATCTGTCAATTTACCCACAGGTTTGTAGGCATGGAGCATACTTTACCTATCAATCAAGCTGTGTAGAATAGGAATAGGCAGCAGTTGCCATCCTCCTTTTTTATACCAAACAACTGAATCGCCTACCCTACCTGGCCATCAGATTTCCAGCAAATTTTGCCACTGAATGGTTATCAAGTGAAATCAAATGGAAATGCAGCAAAACAACTGTGAATGGACACAGCCTATACATTTTGTTCCAGGAGACATCCATTTGCTGAGCAAGTATGGCAGCTGAAATGGGTGGCCTGGCTGACAGTATGGATACCATCATTTCCCCTCTTTGCTCAGGGCAGGGCCTGTTTATCTAGTTTCAGCAGACTAGGAGGTTCAATAGGATAGTCAGTTCAGAGCCACTGACAGCAATGAGATTCAATGACAGTTGACATGAAAAGAAGGCACAAAAATAATAATGCCTAGCAGTCTTCAGATTTGCCCCACGATACTGGCCTGATGGCCACATCATCAGTGGATTAAGTGTTCACTGTCTTCTGAGGTAAGAAAGTAACATGTTTTTTAAAATTTCCCAAGAAATAGGAAATGAGGCAAAGAAGCGAGAGTACAGAATATTTGGAGCCAAATGGGTTTGAATCTGGTTTCTGCTTCCTCCTCTGTAGAACAGGATGTTGGTTCTTTCCTCCCAAGGCTAAGATAAAGATTAGATATGTACAAACATTTGGAACATGTGGCATATAAATGCTTAACAATCAGTGCCTGATATTATTACAAATAAATTTGCTCATTGGGAGCTACTTCTGTGCCTGTCCATTAAACCAAAATATGTTCTTCAAATGATGATCTATTTATTTTAGACCTGTGCTTTTTCCTAACGAATCCATACATGACACATTCCTTGGAGGGCAACATCTGTACTCTCCACCTTTAAAGGGCTGGTAAGTATTTGGTGAGGCTGGCCATGGCCTGGTTTTGAAACTTTGCTCTTTTGTTCCCAGAGACACAAGGAACCCACAAAGGGCTGAGGGACATCTGCATCCACCTAGTGCTGTGTATGGCAATTTGAATGGGTGAATTATCCTTTTGGGGGTTCAACCAGTAACATGAGTCTTTATGTGAGCAATTTACCCACTTACAAAATTTTAATTATTAAAAAACCCCATAATGTAGTTTTGGAAGAATGTGACAAAACAAAAACTAAAATATGAATTGAATGACCCTAGTTCTATGACTCAGATAAATACACCATTAGTATTTTGGTCACTGTATTTCTAGGCCTTTTTCTTAAAACATAATTATCTAGGCTTACATATAATTGATAATTTTGCCAAACTGGGATCATACTGTGGTATACATAAATTGCTTTGTGATGTGCTTTTCCCACTTTATTAGGAAGGGAAAATTTCTAGTTTTCTAGAAATTTTGGCTTTCTAGTTTCCTGTCACCTGAATTGAGGCTCCATTTCTACCACTAAAATATCTGTTCCCAGTTCCTTCCACGGAGGTTACTGTGAGGCTCCCATGACTATGACAGATGAGCAAAGTCTGGAGGTGGCTCTTACTATCTGACAGGAAACTCCAGTAGCCACATCCCTGATCCTGGGATCACAGTGCTGATCTCTGTCCTCCTTTGTGCAGGCTCTGCTAAGCTCTTCACACACCAAAGCCTCTCTTGGTTCTTGTGCAAGCCCTGAAATCAGGCTATGGTCCCCAGCTTCAAATGCCTGCCCTAATGCTGGTGCCTTCTGTGTAGAAAGAACTTAGCAGGGTCAACTTGGCTAGGCCACAGCACCCAATTTCTGGTCAACAGCAGCCTAGATGGTGCTGTGAAGGTATCTGGGGGTGGATTAATATTTAAGTCAGTGGAGTGAGCAACACTAATTACCATTTATAAGAAGGTATGCCTCATCCAGTCAGCTGAAAGCCTTAAGAAAAAGACTGAGGTCACCAGAAGAATTCTGTCTCCAGACTGCCTTTGCACTTGAACTGAAACATAAGTTTCTTTCTGGTTTTCCAGCCTGCTGGCCTGCCCTACAGATTTCAGTTTTCCCAATACCCACAATTCCCTAAGCCAGTTCCTTAAGATAAATCTTTCTCTCGCGTTCTCCACATACAGATACACACACTTGGTTCTGTTTCTCTGGAAAGTTCTGACAAATACAGGGACCATATACTGTCACTGACTTCTCAACTCTGTTGCTGCTATACTGAGAAAGCAGCTACAGACAATGTACAAACAAATGGTTGTGGCCGTGTTTCAACAAAACTTTATTCACAAAAATAGGCAGTAGGCTGGTTTAGGCCCATGTAGTTTGCTGATTTCCTATCTTCTAACAAAGAAGCATAGTACCCAGTACAGAGAAGGCACTGTGAGTTTAAAAATACCATTTAAAAAATGTATAAAATGAAAATGACAAGTGATAAATAAGACACTGAGGCTATGTGGCACACTTGCTGGCTATCAGACTGCCAGCATGAGTTTAGAAGCACAAACAGCAGAAGACAGGAACTTTTGCTTACCTTTGACTTCCATTGTCCTGACATGGTCTGACAGGGACATCTGGCATGAAGATACTTCAACCTGGCATCTAAGGGAATTGGCTCAAGGGAAAATACAGAAGCTGTAGGGAAGGCACTATGCCCTATCCACTTGCCTGCCCCAGGAAGACAGCTTAGTTACTGACACAATCTCTGACAACTCCCAGGAACTCACTGGAGGCAGCAGTATAAGAATCAGTTTATTTCAGCAAAGAAACCATCCAGCAGCCACAGGTGGGCCCAGGACAGCACCTGGCAGCACAAGCCTGAGAAGCCAGAGGCCACGCAGCTGTGGATGGTGGGGAGGGTCACACCTGCACCTGCTTGCTCCAAGAACCACAGCCATGCTGGGAACCAGTCGAGAGGCCACCCAACCAGGCCGTGAGGGAGCTGCTCCAAGCTGATCTGAGGAATGGCTGGGGTCACAAACACCATCTGCTTCATGCAGGACACCCTCAGTGCTGGCACCCCTGAGGCCAGCAGCTCCTTCCTGGACACACAGGTAAGAGCACAGCAGGGAGGGGAGAGCACTGCCTCACATGTACTCCCCACAGTCAGCGATGATCACCTTCTGCTTTGGCTTCCCATCCTTGCTGCCCTGGGCCTTTGTGGACAGAACAGGAAAGGAGAACTAGTCAGTGGGTGAGGGAGGAGACTGAAGAGGAACTTAGGGTGCCACCCCTAGCTGGAACCTGAGCTCACTCCTTCCTGGCCCTCCACAGGTTATACCCCAAGGGCCAGGGGGTTTGGGGGCCCTTCCTGGCCACCTACCTCAATTTGCCGTAAGACATCCAGACCTTCAGTAATCTCCCCGAACACTACATGCTTGCCATCCAGCCAATCTGTCTTGTCACAGGTCAGAAAGAACTGGGAGCCATTGGTGTTTGGGCCAGAGTTGGCCATGGAGAGTAGGCCTGGAGGAGAAAAGGACATCAACTCCCTCTACCTTGCCCCAGCCCCTAAAGCTGTCCATGCACACTGTGGACAGCCTTCTGCAGGCGGCCCAGGCTCTGGGACACACAGATCCCATGCATGTGGTCCTCTTATCTTTCACTCACTAGTGAAATAGGACAAGAAGGGCTGTTTCAAACATTTCATACTGGTCTGTCATTCTTGTTTTGTTTTTAACAATTATTTATTAAATGTCTACTTATAAGCAATCTCTGTTAAGTCCTGGGAACACTGATGAGCAAAACACTTCTAGCCCTGGTAGAAGCTCATAGTCAGTGGAAAAGGGTCATTTAAAAGACACAGTGCTACGACAACTATGATACAGTGAAGCCCAGTAACGGGCATTTGTGTGGAAAATGGCAACTTAAAGCAGCCATGTAGGAGAACATGTGTATCCACACACAGATGACTTAAAGACAGATGGTTGGGGTGTATGAGTGACACAGGAGAGGAGCCAGATGAGTCCTAAGTTTCTGATCAGGCAGCCAAATGGACAGTGGAATCATTTACTGAAACAAGGACAATGAAGACAAGGAAAAGTGTCGGGGAGAAGAGCAGAAGCTGTTTTGGGCCTGTGAGGTTGAGGGCCTGTGGGATATCCAGGCAGGCAGCTGGACAGGAGCCTGGATGTCAGGGAGCAATCAGTCCCAAGATGCAAATTTGGACAAACTCAACTCACAAGAATTCTGTGCAAGCTCTGGCACTGGATGAAATTGCCCAGGGCGGTAGCTCTCATTGAGGTTGGCCCTATCCCCAGGGGCTATTTGAACATTTAAGTATATTTTTGATTATCAGAAATATCATGGGCATTTAGTAGGTGGGGGCCTGGAATTCTGCAACTATCCCAAACAATGAAGAATTGTCCCATATCCTCTTGGTCTTTCAAATGTCCTGACAAATATCAGATGAAAAATGCTTATAAGCACCTGTATAATTCAATTATACATATAAGCCCAAAGTTTTGGAGGCATTTTGGTTTTTTCATGGAATCTTTCAGAAATGCAACTACTATATAAATCAACAAAATATTACTCTTCAATTTGGAATCTAACCAACTTTCCTATCAGTTCACAAAATCACGTCGCCAACAATAATACTGTTTGTGATATCCAAGTTGCCAGTAGACACACCTGTCTGCATTTCTCACTTTGCACTTGGGTACAGGTGCACACATCTGGCATAGTTGTATTTGCACATTTCCACCAAGAAACATATATTCTTTTATTACAACTCACTTTCTTTTCACATTCTTTCCTGTTAAGAAATAGTATTGATTTTTAAAATAACTCTGTAGACAGGTAGCATACATCATCTATACATTTCATTCCAGCAGTGAAGAGGTGTACTATAAATTATCAGTTAGAAAAAAGAGGCCTGGGGAGACAAGTTTCAATGGAAAAGCAAAGAGTGAGCTCTGAGCCACTTTAATATTTAGGGGTCAGGAGAAAAAGGAGATGGCAAAGACAGAAAAAAATCAATTAGGTAAAAGGAAACCAAGAGAGGAATTCTGTCAGCAAAGTGAAGGAAGGAAGGAAGATTCAAGGAGCAGAGGGTTAACGGTATGATATGCTGCTAGGAGGTGAAATCAATTGAGAGCTGAGAACTGGCTACTGGCAAGATACAACTGGTTAGCATCTTTAGTAAGAGTGGTTTCAATGGCAAGATGGGGCTAGAATTCTGGCTAGAAAAGCTAGAAAAGAATGAAGCCTGTGAGTCTCCATTTTCAAGAGTCTATTTTTTCCAGAAGTTTTGCTATCATAGACCAGAGACATGAGTTAATGGCTGGCAGGGAAAGAGTCCAAGGATTTTTTTTTTAAAAGATTGATACCACATGCTTAAGCTGATGGACTAAGCTGGCAGAGCAGAGGAAATGTATTATACAAGGTAGAGGTGGACACTGGAAGAAGCCAACCTCCTAAGTAGGGAAGAGGGATGGGCTCCAGCCCACAAGTGGCAGGGCTGGCCCCTGTAATAGAAGGGTAGTCAGAACATTCACTGCAGCAGATGAGGTGGGAGGGTGATATGGAAGCCTTAGGAGTGAAGACAGGCATGGAATCGTCATCTCTGATGGGGACCAAGAAACCAACTAGGGAGATCTGGTTAGAACTGTAGTCATAAATTTCAAGTGGGATCATTCAGTATAATTCTGTGTTTCCTCTAGTTGTAGGGGGACCAACCACTGAGATTTTACTAGATAAGTCTGAAAGGGGTTGGGAAGGTAGGTAGAGGTTGGGGCCATAAAGAGCTTACAATGGTTTGGATTAAGTAGAGGGGAGTGAAGGCAGGGGAGGGGGCATAAGGGTAGGAAGGATAGTAGAATGAATCAGACATTATTACCCTATGTACATATATGACTACACAACTGGTGTGATTCTACATCATGTACAACCAAAAGAATGAGAAATTATACTCCATTTATGTATGATGTGTCAAAGTGCATTCTACTGTCACGTAAAACTAATTAGAACAACAATTAAAAAAAAAAAAAGAGCTTACAATGGCAGATTATAGAATCTAAGGTAGGCTAATTTGAGTGTGGGCATGGTAGCGGGATGAACATCTCAAAGACACCCCAGTGGGTCTGAACGTTTTCTTTCTGCCCAGAAGCTGAGTATCTCAGAATCCCTGCCCCATGGCCAGAACCACAGCCTATTCTTCCAGCCCACACAACCATTCTGTGCTGGCCCAGCCTCTTATGTCACCATACCCCAATCAGCTCCTACCTGGTCCTGTGTGTTTGAGGATAAAGTTCTCATCATCAAACTTCTTCCCATAGATGGACTTTCCCCCAGTGCCGTTGTGGTTTGTGAAATCACCACCCTGGCACATGAACTGGGGGATGATGCGGTGGAAGCTGCTTCCCTTGAAGCCAAAGCCCTTTTCATGGGTACACAGGCAACGGAAATTCTCTGAAGTTGAGAAAAGAGTAAGTGCTGAGGTGGAAACACAAAAAAATAAAGCAAAAAAACAAAGCCTCTGAAAAATAGGGTTTTATTTGTTTAATGTTTACACAGTTGTAAACTTGGTATCCACATGGGATTGCTTCCAGGAACCTTTGCAGATATCAAAATCTGGGGATGTTTAAACCCCTTATAACCTATGCATAATCTCCTTTATACTTTAAATCATTTTTATATTCCTTATAATGTTTAATACAATGTAAACGCTATGTAAACAGTTGTTATATTCTATTGTCTAGAGAATAATGATAAGATCAAGTACGAACATGTTCAGCAAAGATGCAATTTTTCCCACCCCCCCAATAATTCTGATCTGTAGTTGGTTGAAT
This sequence comes from Marmota monax, assembly GCF_021218885.2. Lineage (NCBI taxonomy): Eukaryota > Metazoa > Chordata > Mammalia > Rodentia > Sciuridae > Marmota > Marmota monax. The sequence continues at coordinate 10,061,295 of NW_026694432.1, forward strand.
CCACAGATATGGTGCCTGTGGATAAGGAGGAGTGACTGTATTTTCATTTTAAAGTAAAAGAAGCTGTCTCAGCTAGGTGGTTCAGCCCTGTAATCTCAGCTACTCAGGAAACTGACACAGGAGGATCAAAAGTCTGAAGTCACCTTGGGTACCTTAGCAAGACCTTGACTGCTGGCAGCTCAGTGGCAGAGTGCTTCTGCTTCGCTTACCTAAGCACACACATGGCCCTGGTTTCAACCCCCAGTACAACAAAAACAAAAACAAAGTAAGAGACACTCATTATAAACCTTTGTGATACTGACTCTTAGAGGACTACAGGGCATGCTCTTAGAGGAGGAGAATTGAATACATGCACTTAGCTCTGCTACCTCCCAGACTAGGAGCAAAGTGATCTTTGAACAGGAAACCCAAAAGATCTTAGAAAACTCATGACTTTGGATGTGGTAATAGTTTCTTACATGACACCAACTATGTAGGTAACAAAAGAAAAATAGATAAATTTGATTTCATCAAAATAAAAAATTTATGTGTATCAAAAAAATACCACCAACAGAGTAAAAGGCAACCCATAGAATGAGAGAAAATATTTGTAATCATTTAGTAAGAGTTTAATATCCAGATGTATAACTTCTATAATTCAACAACAAAAAGACAAACAATCCAATTAATAAATGGACCAAAGGGTTGAACAAAGAAGATACACAAATGGCCAATAAGATTACGAAAAGATACTCAATATCATTAGTCATTAGGGAAATAGAAATCAAAACTACAATGAGATACCACTTCACAACTGCTGGAGAAGATGTGGAGAAATTGGAAGCCATCCACATTGCTGGTGGGAATAAGGCTAATGGCACATTTAAAAATAGTTAAAATGGCCAAAAAGTCAATTTTAAAAGGGAAAGACAAAAGAACAAAAAATTCTGAAATCTGGGAAACAAACAGATGAGTCATAACTGATATAGCAGTCTGTGGATGAAGCTGACTCTCAAGCTGATAAAAGCCAAAAAACAACTCAATTAACACTCCAAAAGCCCAGACACAAGTGTGATGGTAATTCTAAAAACAGCAAGTCTGGTTGAATCCTGTTTTAGAAAGTAGTTATCCCCAGGACCCTCTCCTTAACTCTGTACCTGGGGGCTGTTCTTCCTCTGCCCTGGCAGTCAGCTTAAATTCTACTCTCTAGTGAGATAAAGCAAAGGGTCTCTGGACTAGGAAGCCCTAGGAGGGTTGCTGAGGTCATGACAAATGAAGTTTCAGTGAAAACTTATATAGTGAAGGCTGAAGCATTCAGCCCTGTCTCTTTCTCCCTCACCAAGATGGCAAACAACTGGTTACAGAGCCTCCAGTTTGGGAGAGTCAAGAATAAATACACAGGCAATTACCAATTCCAGGCAAAACAAGTCCTATATGTATGAAATGTATGATGTTTATATTGTTAAATAATCTATGATCTAACTCAAATTGTGGGAATGCTATAGGGAAAATGAAAAGGGATTTTATAGGAACACGTAAAGGGATTTATATATATATATATATATATATATATATATACACAAAATATTTATATATAATATATATATAAATAACATATTAATATAAATAATATTAATTGATTGTACTGGGGATGGAATCCAGGGCTTTCTGCATGCTAGGAAAGAGCTCTACCACTGAATTACATTTCCAGCCCTTTTATAAATTTTAATTTAAGAAAGGGATTTAAGTGGCCAAGGCTAGCCTTAAATTTGTAATCTTCCTGCCACAGCCTCCCAAGTAGCTGGGATTACAGGCATGTACCACCATGCATGGCCAGAAGAAAATTTTAAAAGCTAATTCCTTAACTTCTGAAGCAGAAATATCAAAAGATAATGTCTAAAATTTAAAAAATCAGAAAGTAGAAATAGAAAACTGTTATCTACCAAGATGGAAGTAAAAACCAAAAGAGATTCACAAGAGTTGAAATTGGCTACTTCTGAGTAGCAACAAATATTGTTGGTGTCAGGGCAGGGCACAGAGACAGCACTAGAGAACTGCTGTATTTTGAAACAAGCTTTCTGAAACTGATTTTTTAAAGTACCTAATAAAATTTACACTTAAAAGAATAAAGAAAAGTATTTAACAAATAAGAAAGGTTACTCAAAAACAGCACTAGTTGTTACTAAAGCACAGGACTGGATATATTATTATTGGAATATATGTGTGTTGGTGTATTCAATTTATATATTTATTTTTTTTAACCATGAACACATTACTTATTTATTTTTTTTAAACTATTATTTAGAAAATAGTAAACTAGCACTTATAAGCTCCCAGGGTCTGACATGCCTCAAATCAATTCAGGTCAGAAAAAACATCAAGGCATAAGAACTAAGGCAATGAGAACCCTGGGAAAGCTCAGTGCTCAGGCACCAATTTCCTGTCATCCTGACCACAGCAGGATCCTGCTCACCTGCCGTCATGGGCACAACATCAGAACGCAAGAGCATCTGGATGCGGCCAGCTGGTTTGTTTCCAATCTTGATGTCCATGTACACTTGAGGATTTGACCGGGCCTTTTTTGCAGTGGGCTCCCCCTAGGTGCAGAAGAAATTGTTAGTTAGAACTCACTGGTTGTGGCTCAATGGTAGCGCTTGCCTTGCATGCACGAGGCACTAGGTTCAATTCTCAGCACCACATACATACAAATAAATAAAATAAAGATCCATCAACAACTAAAAAATATTTAAAAAAAAAAAAAAGAACTCAGTAATCTCCAAATAGAAGAACAAGTATTTTTCTGCACATGTACTTGGCACAAACTCCTTGAGCAGGCCAGCGGAAGGTGATGACAGGGAATGCCATTAAGGGACAGGGCTGTGGAAGGCAGTAGCCATGACTATAGCACTCAGCTGGACATCCAGCAATAGCAGAGCTTGCCCTCCTCTAGTCTTTCGTAAGGACAGCTAGAATGATCTTTCTGAAACACTGGTCCAATCATTAACTCTGTTGCTCAGAACTTTTCCTCACCATCTAATTGGAGATCCATCCACACTTCTGCTTTCCCTCAGACACACCAGCTTACTCCCCCTGCCCTGCAGCTCGTCTTACAATACACAGGTCTCATCATTTCGACCTCCAGCTCAAGCACATACAGTTAGTAGACCCACTCATGTATCTCCAGATCTCCTCCATGCCTGACCCACATTGTCACAGGTTGGCCACACGGAAGCAAGCAGGGGGCCCTCTCACTCAGGCCTCAGCCTAAGTGCTCAGAGGCTTGTTTTGTACTCCAAGTAGGTAAGAGTAAGCAGAAGATCAGCAGACATTTAATACAACCACCACACTTGTTCCAAGGGGAAAGATAAAATGTTATTACCTTGCTTTGATTCAATTGAACAAACATATACTATGGCATCATGTGGGCGCTGAGGATATTGCCACTGCTATTTGCCATTGTAATAGCAAGGGTCCAGCAGCAGCAGCAGCACCTGCAGCATTTACTGGATAACTTGCCCCAGTTCACAAAAGTGGTTAATGGGGAGCTAAAAGGCAAAACTAAATCAGCTTTCCTGTCAAATTCACACTACTAATCATATTACTCTACCTCATATTTTTTTTTAATTTTTTTAGTTGTAGTTGGACGCAATACCTTTATTATATTTATTTATTTTCATGTGGTGATGAGGCTTAAACCCAGCACCTCGCATGTGCTAGGCAAGCACTATACCACTGAGGCACAACCCCAGCCCTCCACCTCATATTTTTATTAATAAGATGCATACTACAAGGCCCCTAGTCTCACAGAAATTAATGCCTAGAAAAGTAAGGGCAATTGGCACTGAAGTAGCCTGTGCAAAAGTAAAGGTATACATGGACATATAAAGAATGGCTTTATTAAGACCATGGTGAGAGTAGGAAGGAGACTACACTGGGAGAGGTGGGAAATGAGATTGGAGAGACAGGCAGGATCAAGAACCTGGAAGGCCCCTTTTGCACTTTGTCCCATGAAACAGGTGATGGGGAAAAGTGAAAAATTCTGAGCAACAGAGTTAATGATTGGATCAGTGTTTCAGAAAGATCATTCCAGCTCTCCTTATAAAAGACTGGAGCAGGGCAAGTCTGCAGCCAGTTACTGTAATTATCCAAATGAGACAAGAGGCTAGACTAAGATGAGTGCTTCAAGGAAGATTTCACAGAATTGGCCAATTATGATGATGTATTGGCTCTATATTAAAAGAGGGTCTAGATAACCTAGTGGGATTTCACTAACTGTCAGGACACCACTTTTGGCATTCTGCTTTGCATCCAAATTTCTGGTTTGGGCAATGTGCAGATGGATGAGGCAAATTAACCAAGACTGAACACAGGAAGACAGGGTTGAAAAGGGGAAGTTCATTTTAGGCAACTTTAAGGCTTCCTACACAGAAGCAGACTTGCATGAAGAAACAGCTGCAGCTCAGCACTAGAAACAGATGACAAGATTCAACTGAAAAATAAACGCTGCCTTTGACAAAGTACTAAGTTCAATATATCTACTCTCTGCTTTTGTACATATATATCTGAAAATTGCCATAAAAACTTAAAAATACAAGAGTCTCCTGTAGAAAGCACCAGCCCTATCTCCAGAACCATAGTCTTTGTTCTCACCTCCTGGGCTTCTGCTTTGGGAGGCTCTGACCCTTCTTCCTCTTTATTCTCTTCAAGAGTCTTCCCAGAAAATTTCTTCAACCAGTCATCATCTGACCAAACTGAAAGGAAAGAAGCAAACCAATATTAAGAAATTCAAACTATCAGTCAATTGTTAAGTAGCTACTTTGGTCAGAAGGTAGAATATTCTAAGTGGCCCTCTTAATCAGAGGAGTCTCCTTGAGAACTCCTAAGGGCAAGGAAATTTACCACTAGGAATACCCTGAGGTCCAGCACTTAGTGGGACTAAGTAAAAAAAAAAAAAAGCTATGCTGGGGCTGGGTTTGTGGCTCAGTGGTAGAGTGCTTACCTAGCACATGTGAGGCACTGGGTTCAATTCTGAGCACCACATATAAATAAATGAATAGAATAAGGGTCCATCAACATCTGAAAGTATATATTAAAAAAAAAAAAAAAACGCTATGATACGGGCAAAGATATGCCTTTGCTGGTTCTAGTCCTTGATGGAGCATCCTAGGAATGGAGTACAGAGAAAACTGAGAAGGTTGAGAGGCCGGAAGCAATTACTTTGGCTTTGCTGTGAAGCTTGAACTGTTTCCCCAGAAAGGTGGTACCTGTCTCTCGCCAACATGAACCATCCTTTACTCCTTATCTGTCAAGAAGCAGTATTTAGCACGTATTTCCAAGTAAATAGGATAAAAATGGAACTAAGGCCAAACTGAAGATTATAACAAGGAACCTGTGAGTTGTTCCCACTCACCTGGTCTGGAAGAACCCTCCTTAATTCTCATTGGTTTTGCCAAATTGACACGAATTGTCCGTCCAAAGAGCTCAGATTCATTCTGAAAAAATTGAAAATCCAACTATTTAAATTCTGTCACATTAAAGGAGAGCCAAACAGCTTCTCATTTTATTTCTGACACATGCTCAAGATTCTGGTCCCTTTCTAGTAGTAAGCTGTGTCCTCAAACAAAGCAGTCATCATGGGAGGAAATGGCAGGGAGTTTCATCCTGAGCTATCACACACCTCCTTTCTTTGAATACCAGCAAAGAAAGGTCTGTATTGCCAAAAGTAACTCTGAGTTCAAGGGACTCTGAAATTACAAGAATAAATGCAGTTTCCTGGAACCTGAATTCACCTTCAAAAGCCAACATCAGCTTTGAAATGGTGAGGATCATCTCTCTCTGACAGTTAAGAAATATGTTTAGTGAATGGGTAAGAGAGAACAGGAAATAAAGAACTTCATTATCCCAAAATATCTGGCCCTGGGACAGATCACTTAATGTAAATTTACTTAAGGTAGTGGTGAAAATTTTATGGTAAAAAGTTAAAAAAAAAAAAAAATCTTTTGACTGGTCTTTGTGATGAAAGTAGAAATAATGAAAATATCTTTCTAACAGTTAATATGCAGGCTTAAGTATGCACTGACTTGTGGTACAAACATGTAACAGGAGCTGACTAGTATGAAGTATTTTTTTCCAACAAAATTCTATCAACAGTATATAATACCTTTGCACTTACTAGTTGACATGAAAATTATGTATAAAGATTTCAAGGAGGGCAGGAATACCGAAAAGCATCGTCTCGTCATTTCCAAGAACTTTTCCAGGATACTCAAATCATTTAAATCAATAGCATACCCTGTCATTATTCTGATTGAATTTCTCTTCTCAGTCGTTAACTGATCTGACACTTCAAGAAATCTTCTTTTACAAAATATGCAGTTTCACTATGCAATCGATTTGCATTGTATTTGCAATTTATTATCCCAGGCATGAGGGAGTTGGTGAGAGACAGATCAACTTATATTATTGTAAATGGTGAAAGATATCTGAGTAAGGACTAATTTTTGCAAGTGATCAATTCACAGTGAATATTTTCACATGATGACCATTTTTACCTCCCCACACAACCTTGAGGTTTAAAAAACCAATATGTGAACAAGGACTCTTTATACCACCAAAAAGCAACGTAAGTTAGAATGAGAATTCTCAGTCTTACCATGTTGTCAATAGCTGCTGCAGCATCCTGCCAAGGAGAGACAAAGTATAAGTTTAGGCTTGTACCTAAACGCTTGTTGAGTCTAAACATTTTCTCAGTATCAAAAAAAAAAAAACCCCAAACACAGGAAAAAGTCACGTCTACCCTTCTTATCTAAACTGTGTCTAATAAAAAGCACTTCTTGGCTGACTTTTGAGCTAGTGAAGCCACAATATGAAAAACAGTTGAAAGCATAAGAAATAATCACCAGCACTGCTAGGCAAGAATGCTCAATGAACAGAGCTGTAAGAGAGATCTGCAGAGCAAGAGGGACTTGGCCTGGCAGAAACTCTGAGATGTTATTCACAGTCTACAGTCTGATTAACCCACCAAGTCCCACATTTTTAATTATGTGACTAATTCAACAGGTGCATTAAAATATTCTGGAAATTTTAACCTAGGGCTTATAAATTATTAAGCCCATTAATATTATAATACAATTACATTGCTATTATATAATTATATTATATACTATATTTAAGCTTTTACAGGTGTTCCACATCTGGGACAATGTGACAAAATGGGTTAAGTGAGAGAAGCTTTCTTTCAATCAGTACTTCTGGTCCCCTGGAAGTATCAGTGTAAAGCCCAGAAACCTAATCCTACGGGGAACAGCTTCCTTTGTTATTAGTTACAATAACACAAACCAAAGACAAAACAAAGGTAACACAAAATGTTCTTACCTCTGCCAATTCAAATTCAACAAAAGCAAATCCTCGATGCTTTTCTGCAAAAAGGGGGAAAAAACAAGTACCATGCAAAAAGGGAAGAAACAGAATGGTCATAATGAAAATTAAGTCAGTTATATGCATCTCCAGACACTGGAAATTCTACCCAATCATTATTTAGAAAGAAGAAATCTCATTCTTTAATTCCTCTTAAATAACATTTTAAGCAATAATAAACTTTTTAGAGGAAAAGCTAAAAATTAACTATGTCTTTATTCTTTAAAATGAGCATTCAATTCTTCTACCAAAGCTAAACTTAAACACTTCAACCTTTGTATGCAAGGCAACTAGAAAAATGGTCAGTTAAACTATTAACTGTGCACAAATATATAATTTGAGAATAAACTATTCCTTCCGAAAGCATGAATCCTAAAATCTGATAAGGATGTTGAGTCTTTATCCTCAGGCAAATGCTGATCTGTTTAGAAAGGCCAACCAAAACAGTATTAATTATAGAACTCAGAGACCAGAGGGCCTTTAGAAAATCAATATAACCTTACTGTATTTGCAAAGGAAGGCTCAGAGAGTGTAAGGTCCCTGCTAACAATCAGATGCAAGATTAATATTAGAGCTAGGCCTAAAACCCTGGCCTAAAAATTACAACAAGGCTGAGAGATGAACACAGCAGGAGAGCCTTTGCCTAACATGTATAAGACCCTACATTTGATCCGCACATGGTAGGGGAAAAAAAGGAGGAGGGGTGGGGATGTAGCTCTGTGGTAGGGTGCTTTCCTAGCTTGAATAAGGGCCAGGGCTTGATTCTCAACAACACAAGAGGGGAAAAAATAATTACAACCAAGATAAAGTAGAAAACTGAATGGTAACTGTATACCAATTAAAGGAAAACCCATCCAGGTATGTAGAAGCTAGAGTCCCATTTGAGGGCCAGGTTTTCCTGCTGTCTCATTTAATAGCACAGCTGCCAAGAAGGGAGCAGGTGTGATGAGGTATCTGGCAGGTAATTTGAAACAACACTCAGATATCAATGTAGTTCATTCCTATTGGTCTACTGAAAATTTTGTATTATCTCAAACCCAACAGATGGAGACTGCAACATATTGACAACCCACAAGTACTCTACCGGAGAGCCACACTTCTGGCCTGAAAACACATATTTAGACTTGTGATGTGACTTCACATTTTTTTAAAGTTCTTTTTCCAATAGGATTCTGAACATAAAAGAAACCAAAAGGACTCACCTGTTTCATAATCCAGAGGAATCTGAATATCTGTGATGTCTCCAAAAGGAATAAAAGCAGCATGAAGAACTTTGTCGTCCACCTCCTCTGCCAGTCCACCTGCAAATAAACCAAGGGCTTTTTGAGCTGCTGTCCTCAATACTCTTGCAGAAGACTGTGGGGCAAATTAGCATGTTAGGCAAGGGCAGGAGTCTTTCCATCCAGTTGTTTGGTTAGACAAACACCCCTCTCTCATCTACTGCCCACCCACACTAATAAAGTACATTCTTATCTTCATCCTTCTTTTAGACCCTCATCTAACTCCAGGATTCCTGCAAAAGCCTCATAACTGATTTCCCTGCCTGTGTACCTTCTATCAACTCCACCATGCCAACTTGAAAGATCTTGGGAAAGTGAAAATTTGAGCCCATCACTTCTCTGCTTAAAGTCCTTCAAAGGTTTTCCACCATCCTCAGATTAAAGTGCAAACTTCTTAGCAGTTTATACAAGGTTCTTCATAACCTGTCCACCTCTCCAGCTTGTTTCTGGAGAGGTGAGTGCAAACTTTCCGGATGCAGTAAGTCCGGAGTTGATGAGCAGGAGTTAGCTGGGTAACTCTGCTTTCCAATTCCCTGGGTCCCGAAAAACAACCCACTTGCCACCAAGGGTCGGGTTATTTAACATCTTTGAGCTTCAATTTTTGCACCTCCCTTGTAATAAGTAACTTTGCCTCTACTTTGGCTACTCAGCTAACTCCTCATCAGCTCTGGAGTTATCGCACGCGGAAAGTCTGCCCTCCTCTCCCCCAGATGAATGGATCATTTCTTCACGCAGCCGAGGCCCTGTCATCACTGCCCATCCCCACCACAGCGCTTATCTATGGTACTAAGGTTATTCCCACTTTTATTTTTTTTCTGGCTAGTCTGGGAACTCCTTTGTGATTGAGGTTGAGCCATCTCTGCAGTGAATGCAAAATTGATAGGCGCGAGGATTTGAAAGACCGTATTTCTCCACTGCTATTCCGGACCCTGGAGGAGTTTAGCACACCAGGAAGGAAGCCGGAGTGATTGTTACATCTTGGGCTCACGGCCTGAGACAAAGCAATAACGCCACAGATCCGGCCTGACAGCTACTCCCGCTTTCCCCATCTGGAGACGTGTCCCTCCCCACTCTGGGACCCACTCGAGGCTGGTTTGCCCAAGCTCCGCCTAGCGCCCGCGCCTGCTCACCCACGTACAGCACGCGTTTGGTAGTGGCCATCTTGCTCCAGCTCTTTTCCGCCGGAAATAGGCGCTCGGCCCGCCCCCTCTGGCCCCGCCCCGTCTCGGCCCGCCCTACCTCGCTGCAAGGCTCTTGCAGACCCCGCCCACTGGAGCGCTGGTCTGGCTGCGTTGGCCTCCTAGTTCCCTCCCGCGATGCGTTGGGCGTACGGTGGTGGATGAGCTGACCGGTTACTGGTGCTCCAAGTGCGACGCTGTTGTGGGAAAAAAATCAGGCGGGATATTATCCGCAAAGGACTACAAATAAGTATGGTCCGTGGGCCATCCCGCCACCCCGTTTTGGAAAACCCAGGAGCTAATAATGTTTTGTACATTTTGAAATAGTTGAGGGGAAAATCAAAACAAGAATATTTTGTGACACGTGAAAATTTCGTGTATTTTATTCACATATTGTATAGTTTAAATTCTATTAAAATTTAAGTGTCCACACATAAAGTTTTATTGGGACACAGCCCCACTCATTCCTTTAAATATTATTGTCTGTGACTGCTTTCAAGCTACAAGGGCAGGAGAGCTATAGCTAGAAAAGCAGACAATGTTTACTATCTGGCTCTTTAGGAAAAAAGTTTGTTGATTCTTGAACTAAATCTACTAATACATAAACCACAGATTTACATAAATGGTAAAAAAAAAAAGTGGGGACATTTATTTTAGATGGTTTATATGGGGCAGGGCTTAAGTCCTTCATGAAATGATATTTAAGCTGAAACCTGAAGGAAAAGGAGTCCGAGTGAAGGAATCAGGTGAAAAATATCTAGGAGAGGAAACAACTTTTGTATTCTCAAAGAACTGAAAGGCCAGAGCATGGGGGGGGTGGGGGGGTGGGGGGTAGTGTATGTTAAATCAGGCAAGGAAAGGTGGGGAGTGGGCCACACTGTGCAAGATTCTGCAAGCCTTGTGGAAGATTTGGGGCTCTGAGAAGCTACTGAAGTTATAACAGGAAATTACATGGTCACATTTATGTATTAGAATAGTGCTCTGACCACGATGTCTGGAATGGATAGAGTGAAATCCTGAAGACCAGAAGTAGACTAGGAAGGAGTTGGTTGTGGCTCTCTTTCTCCAACAGTCCCTCCAGCTTATTTACAAGATGATCTTGCTTAAAAATAAAGCTGACCTCTCTAGATCTCCCTGATTAAATCATTGCTGCTTATAACTAGGCTCTTGACAAGGGGACTGTGCCCACCCCAAATCAACCCCAACCTCCACACTACATCTTCACCTTCTTACCATGTGCTCACCTTCCTTTGTTCATTCAGTTCTCTCTCTTTTTTTCCATCTGGATGCACCCACCTGTTTTTGTCAGAGGTTCTCTTTAGCTCTTCACTCACCCAAGTCCCTATAGACAGGGTTCATGGCCCCCAAGTTCAGAAGTCAATTGGAACACACCCTGTGACTATAGTCAAGCATGTGTCTCTCTCCCACTAGATGGAGGACTTTGACACCAAGGTCTGTATCTGTTGTATTTCCAGAGTTAAGTAGTAACTGTGCACAGTCTTCTAAACCAACCTCAGATCAGGAAGATGATGCTCACAGGAATGAGGCTTGGGAATCTGATCAGGATAACTCTGTGGGTGCCTAATACAATTCCATACCAACAAGGAGAATCTGATCGAGTATTCTTTATGTGGGGGTGTTATAATAAAAAATATATATATTTGTCTTTGTCCCCAGTTTCGGGACAGAGTTCCTAAAACCCTTGGAATTTCCTGAGTGATATGGGAGGGATTTTTGTTCATAGTGAGCCCATTTTGACCACACCTGAGTTTATGCTAAGATGACTCATGGTAGGGTCCCTAGATAGCTTCAAATGGGGGGGGGGGGCTTGTCACCAGAGGAATCAATATCATGATTAGAGAGTTAGAAGTTTCAGCTTCATCCTCTGACCCCTGGGAAGGAGAGATGGGTTGAAAATTGAGTTCTATCACCAGTGGCCAATGACTTAATTAACTATGCCTAGGTAATGAAACCCCATATAAAAACCCAATGGGGCTTGGGGAGTTTCCAGGTTGGTGAATACATCAATGTACTTGGAGGATGGCATGCTGGCCATGCTTGGAGAGCATGGGAACTCTGGGCAGACAACTACACATGTGGACCCCATTTGTGGCTGGTATCTGAAGTGAGAGCAGTCTTGTGAGACTGAGCCCTAAATCTGTGGGTTCTGCTTTAGCTCAAAATTGAGTTGAATTGAATTGTGGGACACCCAGTCAGTGTCAGAGAATTGTAGAAATGATTGGCATTAGAAAAAAAAACATACAATGGGAAATTTGTTTTTATCCATTGTAATTCATAATATGTTCTTCTTTCTCCTTACTAACTCCACATGACAGGTAAGACACAAAGATAACCTTTCTCTCTGCTGCACCTGAATATCCGGGGTCTCCTTCCCCACATTCTGAACTAAGACCTGAAGCCACAGTGTCTGAGAAGCAGCTCACTTTGGAGTCTCTCCATCCCAGGGGACTCCAGTATTGCAACAGCTTGAAGTTAACAATCTCCAGCAGCATTCCTTTGATCTTTTCAGCCAGGTTTGAATGCTTTATTTGGATGAGTGGGAACACATATTCCTCTATGAGTAGTACAGTTAAGAAAAAACCAAATCAAATCCCAGTGAAGAGGGGACACTGGTGTCCACAGATCCTGGTTCCTCTTCTGCAAGCATATGGGAAACTCACCCCACCAGGGTCTGTCTTGAAGTCTACATTGGAAGTGGTCAGGGGCTCATGCCTCTGCATGTAGACCCCAGGCTGGGGTGCCAGGGAACCAGGAGGGAGATGCTGAACAGTGGTCGACTTTAGGGTAGTCCAGCCATTTGACATGTGAATGGTACCATTCAGAATGCCAGCAGGAGGGGACAAAAGGCAACAGTTATTGACTAAATTCAGTCCATGGTGAGAGAGCAGCAGTGATGTTAAAAAGTATATGTATATTGGGTTGGGGTTGTAGCTCAGTGGTAGAGCGCTTGTCTAGCATGAGTGAGGCACTGGGTTTGATTCTCAGCACCACATATAAATAAATAAAATAAAGGTTCATCAACAGCTAAAAAAATCATTTTTTAAAAATGTATATATGTATACGTGTGTGTGTGTGTGTGTATATATATATATATATTTTTTTTTTTTTCAGGCTGGCCCCAGACTCCTGGGCTCAAGCAATCCTTCTGCCTTAGCCTCCAGAGTAGCTGAAACTACAGGCACACACCACCATGCCCAGCACCTTAGAAGCTTTTTGAGGTAGAGATTATCACCTCTTTTAACCCATTACACCCAGCAAGGTCAAGCAATTTACTTACATGAGCAAAATAATAATTCATTTTGTTTATGGAATGAGCAAAACTACAATAACTTTCTTTACCAGAACACTTTTTTTTTGTTTTTCCTAAAGACACATTTAGAAGGATTCCCAGAAGTGACTGGGCCAGAGCATATAAATATCAGAACAGAAGAAATTATTATATACCATACCCCACCCCTTTCAGTAAGTACTCTGGAGACATTAATACATGACGTCAACCACGAGCTTAAGCGTAGGAGCAGGTCCCAGAAGACTATGGAAAGGATTCATCTTTTCACATGGCATTGAATTTTGCAAGTTTCCATCTTCAGAGAGCTTTAGATAGGTGAAACATCATTTTCTCTCCTGTATTTATAAAGGGAACAGTTACATATCACAATCAGACTTGGCACAATTTGCATGGGTGTTTATTTTCTACATCCCTTTCTCTCCTACCAGAGAAAGAACATTTTGAGAGCAGAGACCATGTCAGTTTGTTTATAGTTTGTTTATCATTGTCATCTCAGTCCACTGCATAATTCCTTGGCATTTAGTAGAGCTTTAATATCTGATGAATGAAGCAGAGAAAAGCTTCTTTCAAATAAAGTTGAAATGGAAAATTCTATTCTTAGCACTTTGGGTGTCTGGGCCTCCCCTGCAGAAGCTGAATCACAGGCTGTGGGCTGAAAGATTGGAGGTGTATTTACATGGAGCAACAGCCCAAGGAGGAGCAGCAAGTGTGAGTGTGGTGGCCCAGGTGCCAAGAGCCACATCAGAAGGATCCACAAATGAAAGAACAAACCAAATTAAAGTCCATTAATCTTGGCAACCAGAGTCTCCAGGAATCTTCTTTGATTCTTAACTAAGTCAGTGTTTGTACCACCGAGATTGTTCGAGATTGTTCGAGGGACTAGAAATTAAAACATTGTATCTGCCAGATAAAGACAATATTCTCCCCTAGCAGCAGGAGGGAGCGATGTCCAAGTCTGCCAGAAGCTAGAGCTGGTTTTTTCCTGCTGTCCTCTCAAAACACTGGATTCAGCCATGTCATAGGCTCTACTCCCTTAGGTGTGTCAGGTTTCATATCTTAAGACAGCAGTCCTAAAACCTGAGCCTGCATCAGAATCATCCAGAGGCTTGTTCAAAGATTGCTAGCTATATTGTCAAAATGGCTGATTTAGTACTTCTTAGGCAGAGCCAAGAATGTTCATATCTAGGGCTGGAGTTGTGGCTCAGCGGTAGAGCATTTGCCTAGCACGAGCAAGGCCCTGGGTTCAATCCTCAGCACCACATAAAAACAAATAAATAAAAGTATTTTTTTTAAAAAAGAATGTTCCCATCTAACAAGTTCCCAGGTGATATGGAAGCTGCTGGTTTGGAGACTACCTCTTGAGAACCACTTTTCCAAGGAAAGTTGTAACATATGAAAAGCAGGACATTCTGCTGGATGCAGAATGTATGCAGAGCAGGACATTCCACTCTGGATGCTAACACTAAGGGGGTGTCTGTAAAGAATTTTGAAACAATGATAAAAGAACTAAAAAGTCAGTCATTTTTTATTTAATTATGCTTAGGCAACTCCAAATAACATTAGCCACATAGTATTCCTCCCGAAAAGAAAAAAAAAGTCCAGTGTTTTAAGGTGAAAGTTAAACAATTATAGTTTTCTCCTGGGTTCAATTCTCAGCACCACACACACACACACACACACACACACACACACACACACAAAATTGTCTATTGGGCAGGACTTCTGGTGGTGATGGAATAAAGAATTCACTACTTCTTTCACAAAATAAACTATAAAACTGGGAAGAATTGTCAAGAAACAGGTTCAGGGTCTGGAAATTGATTAAATGCACATGACAAATTGAGACCTGTTTGTTCATGAAAAACTGCTGAACTCAGGTTAATAGAATGGAGATCCATGGCATTCTTGCCTGGGGCTGCTCTCATCTCTCTTCTCCTGTCTATCCCCAGCATCAATGGCACAGCAGGGCAGTGTTGCTGCTGCTGCTGAAAAAGGCTGACTTGAATTAGAGAGGAGAGAAAAACAAACAACAATAACAAATATATATATATATATATATATATATATATATATATATATATATATATATATATATATATATCAGTGAATTGAACTGGGAAAGCCCATAGCCCTGTTAACATGAGGTTGCAGTCCAACTTGGCAGTCAAACCAGAAATGTAACAGAGAGATCCTGGAAATAAGAAAGCCGTGGAAGGACTGAATGAGCTCTCCATAGGTCCCTGGCTGACTGGAAGTCTGCATCACACACATGCAGGCAAAACCAAGAGGGCTCAAGCTCTGAACACATTCCTGGCAGACATGGACTGCACACATGCAAGAAGTACGAGGAAGGACTATTAGAAAAGGAGAAGCTGGGGAAGACTTGAAAAGTGCCTGAACTTTGAATGCACTCCCCAACCCACACATAGATTCACAGGCAAAGAGTGGAAACTTTACTGGCACTAAGTATGTGGACAAAACTTCTAACTAATCATTGGTTTACCATCAAAATATTCAGACACAAGGATGTCCCCTAGGAAGCCAAGATAAATAATAAAAATAAGAATTTTTAAAAAATAACAACTGAACTTGGCACTGTGGCACTGTCTGTAATCCCAGAGACTTGGGAGGCAGAGTGGGATGATAGTAAGTTCAAGGCCAACCTGGTCAATTTATTGAGGCTGTCTCAAATTGAATTAAATTGGGCTGGAGATTAAACTCAATGTTACCCGGCCCCTGGGTCAATCCCCAATACTCAATAGGAACAACAACAAATTGAGAAAAGTGAGAAGCATGATATTGGAATAACTGCTAGAGTGACAGAGTCTATAGATTTAATCCAGTCAATTACTGAAAAAAAAACTGAAAACAAACCCAAACAAACAAAAAGGAACAAAAACCCAGAAGCAGGGGCTGAAGTTGTAGCTCATGGTAGAGCGCTCACCTAGCATGTGTGAGGCACTGGGTTTGATCCTCAGCACCGCATATAAACAAACAAAATAAAGTTCAACTGACAACTAAAAAATAAATAAATAAAAAATAAACCACCAAGAAGCAATAGAAGTAATCCTGGTGAGTAGAACCAAAATCCAGAGTTGCTACAATGTATTCTTTTAAATGTCCAATCTGCAACAAAAAATATATGACACATGTAAAGAAACAAATGTGACTCATACTCAGGAAAACAAAAAAAAAAATTAAAAAGGAAACTGTCGATAGAACTGTCATTGCATAAGTCCAGATGTATTTAGCAAAGACATCAAATCAGCTATTCTAAAACAACTGTTTAGAGAATTAAAAGAAAATGTCAATACTCAACAAATAGAAATTTCAAGAAAGTACAAGAAACTATAAAAATAATAAAATTCAAATTCTAGAGTAAAAAAGTGCAATAACAAATGAAAAACTCACTAGATACACTCAACAACAGATCTGAGATAGCAAAAGAAAAATGTCAGTGAACCTGAGGATATTGAATAGAAATATATAATTTGAAGAACAGTAGAAAAAAAGATGAAAGGTGTTAAGACTCAGAGATCTGTGGCATTACATCAAGCATGCCAACATACATGTACCAGGAGCCTCAGAAAGATAAGAAAGGTAAAGAAAAAATATTTGAAAAAACAATGGCCCAAAACTTCCCAAATTTGCAAAAACAAACAAACAAACCCTCAAACCATTTATCTACAAATCCAACAAACTTGAAGAAGTCCAAATAAGATCAATGTAAAGAAACCCACATTATCTGCTGGGTGCAGTGGCACATGCCTGTAATCCCAGTGGCTCAGTAGACTGAGGCAGGAGGATCGTGAGCTCAAAGTCAGCCTCAGCAACAGCTAAGCAACTCAGTGAGATCCTGTCCCTAAATAAAGTACAAAATAGGGCTGGGGATTTGGCTCAGTGGTCGAGTGCCCCTGAGTTCAATTCCTGGTACCAACAAAAAAAAAAAGAAAGAAAGAAAGAAAGAAAAAAGAAACCCACATTATCATCGTATTATCATTAAACTGCTGAAAGCCAAAGACACACAAAAAATCTTGAAAGTGGCAAAAGAAGAATAACTTATCGCAAATCACAAAGTACAGTTCTGATGAGCCATTTTTCTCATCAAAAACAATGGATGCCAACAGGCACTGTGGCACATGCCTGTAATCTCAGAGACTTGGGAAGCTGAGGTGAGAAGATGACCAGTTAAAGTCCAGCATCAGCAACTCAGAGAGGCCCTGTCTCAAAATAAAAAATAAAAAGCACTGGGGATGTAGCTCAGTGGTAAAGCACCTCTGCATTCAATCCCCAGTGCCCCCCAAAAATCAATTAAATAAATAAATAAGAAAAAGAAGCAATGAAGGCCACAAGGTAACATTAAGTAACATTTAAGATGCAGTATAAAGATTCCTTAGAAAACTTGGAATGGAACTACCTTTGACCCAGCTATCCTACTCCTGGGTCTATACCCAAAGGACTTAAAATCAACATAATAGTAACACAGCCACATCAATGTTTATAGCAGCTCAATTCACAATTGCTAAACTGTGGAAGCAACCTAGATGCCCTTCAAAAGATAAATGGATAAATAGACTGTGGTACATATATACAATGGAATATTGTGTAGCATTAAAAGAGAATAAAATTATGGTACTTGCAGGTAAATGGATGGAGTTGGAGAATATCATGCTAAGTGAAGTAAGCCAATCCCAAAAAACCAAAAGCTGTATGTTCTCTCTGATAAGTGAATGCTGATCTATAATGGGGAGGGGGGGAAGCATGGGAAAAAACTTTGATTGGGCAAAGAGTAGGGAGGGTAGGGAGGATGCATGGGGGCAGGAAAGATGGTGGAATGAGATGGACATTATTACCCTAGGCACATGTATGACTGCACATATGGTGTGACGCTACATCATGTACAACCATAGAAATGTATGTGCTGCAATTGTGTACAATGAATCAAAATGCATTCTTCTGTCATATATAAATAAAAATTAAGAGAAATTTAAATAAATTAAATAAATAAATTAATTAAAAGAAAATAAAAGATGATAAAGGAAAACAATTGATGCTGCCTATAGCTTCCAGAAAAAGTTTTCCTCATAAATAAAAGTGAAACAAAAACATTTCTAGGGCTGGGGGTGTGGCTCAAGCGGTAGCAAGCTCGCCTGGCATGCGTGTGGCCCGGGTTCGATCCTCTGCACCACATACAAACAAAGATGTTGTGTCCGCCGAAAACTAAAAAAAAAATAAATATTAAAATTCTCTCTCTCTCTCTCTCAAAAATTTTTTTTTTCTAGATAAATGAAGCCTGAGACTTCATTACTAACAGACCTGCTCTGTATGAAATGTAAATGGAAGTCCTTCAGGCTGAAAGGAAATAACATCTGGTAACCCAAATCACAGGGGAAAATAAAGAAAAATGAAAGTTATATGTGGGGGGCAAAATTTTTAAAAAACCATACAAATATGTATTTTCTCTTTGCATCTGTTAATTTCTTTAAAGGATATAAGATTGTGCCAGATGTGGTGGTGCATGCCTATAATCCCAGTAGCTGGGGAGGTCGAGGAAGGAGGATCACAAGTTCAAAGACAACCTCAGCAATTTAGTGAGGCACTAAGCAACTTAGTGAGACCCTTTATTTTATTTTTATATAAAAATAAAATAAAGATGTTGCGTCCACCGAAAACTAAAAAATAAATATTAAAAAAAATTCTCTCTGTCTCTCTCTCACACACTCTCTCTCTCTTAAAAAAAAAAAAGATTGCAAAAATCATTAACTATAATACTGTATTGTTGGTTTTATAATATATAGATATAATAGATGTAGTAATAAGAAAGGGAGCTATATTGAAGCAATCTTGCTATATTTAAACATCTAAAAGTTACTATTGAAATTAAGAAGATTGTGATAAGATGGATATTATCATCCCTAGAAAGACCACACTATATATAAATATAGTTTGAGTGAATTTATTTTTAGTGAAGGGCACAAATAACTGAATATAGTTTAGAAAAGCCAACAGATAAATTAAAATGGTTACTATAAATATTTTTAACACAGAATAAGTCAGCCAAAGAGGGGCAGAGAAACAAAAAGAAGACATGAGAAATATAGAAAACAAACAGCAAAATAGCAGACATAAATCCAGCTATAAGAATAATTTCATTAAAAAAGCAGGGATTGTCAGACTGGATTTTTAAAAAGCAAGATTTAGGGGTTGGGGTTATGGCTCAGTGGTAGGGTGCTTGCCTAACATGTATGAGGCCCTGAGTTTGATCCTCAGCACCACATATAAAGTAAATAAAATATATACATTCATATATACATACTGACAACACTTGAAATTCATCCTGGCAGTAAAAAAGTTTAAAAATTAGCAAGATTTAATTAATATGCTGTCAATCAGAGACACACATCAGATTCAAAGACACAAGTAGGTTGTAAATGATAGAAAAATAATAAACTATGGAAACAAGTAACTCTAAGAGAATTGAACTAGCTATATTATCAGACAAATAGATTTTAAATTAAGAAATATTATTAGAGACAAGAGAAACATTTCAGAATGATAAAATGTCAAGACATCAGAAAGATGTAACAACTATAAACACAAATGCACCTAACAACAATATTCCAAAATATACAAAACAAAAACTGATAAATGTGAAATGAGAAATAACTGAAGAATTACAGTTGGGCATTTTAATAGCTTATTCTCAATAACTGATAAAGGATGTATAACCAGAATATATAAAATACTCCTTCAACTCAAAGAAAAAAAGATTCAATCTAGCAAAGGGCAAAAAATTTGAATACATGTCACCAAAGAAGATATAAAAGGATATGCAAATTAAAATCAAAATAAGATATCACCATACATTCACTAGAATGTCAATTAAAAAAAAAACATATCAAGGGGCAGGGGTTGTGGCTCAGTGGTAGAGCGCTTGCCTAGAACGTGTGAGGCTCTGGGTTCGGTCCTCAGCACCACATAAAAATAAATAAATAAATAACGGTATATATAAAAAAAACAACACATCAAATGTTGGTAAGTTGCAGAGGAACTATAGGCCTCATAGATTACTGATGGGAATGTAAAATGGCATAAACACTTTGAAGAATATGGCAGTCACTTAAATTTAAACTTTACCTGTGATCTACTTATTCTTTCATACTCTTTTTTTTTCCTTTTTATGTGGTGCTGAAGATCGAACCCAGGGCTTCACATGTACAAGGCAAGCACTCAATCACTGAGCCACAATCCCAGCCCCCGCTTTCATACTCTTTATATCTTTAGAAATATTTCATATCATCCTCTACAATGGTCTAGCACAATTTTACAAAACTTATTCCTAGAAGCTTTATAATTTTTCTTGACACTGCAAATGTTATCTTTTTTTGCCTATCATACCTTCTAGTTTCTTATTTCTGTACATACCAATATATTGATTTTTTTATATGCTGATCTTGGATCTAGCATCTTTTTCAAATTCTCTTATAAGTTCATATAGTTTTACTCCAAATTTTCTTGAATTTTCTAAATTGACAGTAATACCTGCAATTAGGGATGGTATTCTCTCCTTCAAATTCTTATACTTTTTATTTATTCCTCTTATTACACTGGCTAGGAACTTCAGGATAATAGTAGGTTGTAGTGCTGATACAGAATAATCTTATCTTTTTTCTGAAATTTCATCTTAAGCATAAAGTTTAGGTCTGGTGTAGATACCCTTTAACAGACTGAAAAAGTTCCCTTCCATTCCTAATTTGCTAAGAGTTTTTATTATGAATCCATATTTAGTTTTGTTGGATGATTTTTCTACATCTTTGAAGAGACTGTATGATTTTCTTAACTGGCAACCACAGTGCAAATTTCCTAATGTTAAATGATCCTTTTGCAAATAAAGGAAAATTAATATCAGGGTAGGGCTAATGGCAAGCTTTCCTGCCACTGACCTTGATCTTCCACAATACTGTTTCCTTGGAAACTGAGAGTTAAGATAAATGAGGGCTACTGTGTATACAGCCTTTGTAGAGTAGATTTGGAGGCGTTGTCAGTGGGCATGCAGGCTGTGTGTTTACACAGAAAATATTGGTGGAAACAGAGGCTTCTGAGTCAAGATGACCACTGCATTCCTTAGCTCTCCCATGGCAGCTGTATGTGCCTGGTGAGTGAGTGACAACCAGATTTATGTATTTAGACTTGGGTAGCTGCTAGGCCTTCCAGTGAGATGAATATGCAGCTGCAGAATCTTCCATATCTTGCCTAGAATTCTAGGTTGCAATCGATTTGTGTCTCAGGAGTCTTGTTGTCAACTTTAGCATAACCACACTGTGGTGCTCCATTTCCATCCCAATGGGCAGGCTGTATTAATTTTTTATACACTGTTAGATTCTATTTACCAGCATTTTATTTTAGAATTCTTGGCCATATATTCAGAATTGAGTTTGGGCTATAATTTCTTCAACTGCTGTCTTAGATTGGTTCAGCTCAGTTATATTGGTCCATAATGCTTATCTACAATTCCAAAACTCAAGAAATTCTGAACTAGCAGCAGGTGTTTTTTGGGGGTGGGTGGGCAGGTAGGAGTACAGTTTCAGCAAATTCATTTGGCAGCAAAACCTAGTCTGAACTAATGTGATGCTGTTCAATTTTTATTTTATTCCCCTTAGTATGTTTTGCCATAAATATTTGATTATGGGGAAATGATCCAGACTGTGCTGAGGTGTAATGTAGTATAACATGCATGCTACGTATCTTTCTAAACTCCCCAATCCCCAAAGTTTAAAATAAAGCTATTTGGACATGTTTTAGCCTAATTAAGTAAGTTGAGCCCTTGTTTTTTTTCCTGTTTACTTGGTTATTTGAGGTAGTTTGCATAAGATGGTTATAACTTGTTTCTTTATGAAGTGTAGAAAACGTATTTGTAAAACTGTGTGGGCTTTAAGTTTTGTTTGTTTGTGGTGTGTGTGTGTGTGTGTGTGTGTGTGTGTATACATTACTTTTTCTGGTGGAAATTGAATTGATTCTCTGGTGCCCTTGTGCTTGCAGTTCCTGATTACCTAGAGGAAGCTTGATGTTACATTTCAAAGAGATTGGAGACATTTATCCCAGCTGTTAACAGGCCATTTGACTTGCAGAAATGCGGGGCTTTTAGATTGGATAGCATGCGATGAAAAAGGCTTTCAGGGGTTCTACTTAGCCTAGTTATGGAATCAGTGTTTAAATTTTACCTCTAGGGGGCAATCATAGATCATAAATGGGCATTTTTATTTTTATTTTTTTATTTTTATTTTTGCCATACAGAGTATTGAGCCTCCAGCATGCTAGGGAAGCATTCTGCCACTGAGCCACATCTCCAGCCCTTCAAACATTTTTATTTTGAGATAGTCACCCTGGCTGTCCTCAAACTCATGATCCTCTTGCTTCAGCCCCTGAATGGCTGGAATTATAAGTGTATATCACTGTACTACCTGGTATAGTTTTTTGTTTTTTTTTGTACTGGGAATTGAACCCATGGGCACTTAATCATTGAGACACATTCGCAGCCACTCCCCCCGCCCCTTAATTTATTTTTTATTTTGAGACAGGGTCTTATTAAGTTGCTGAGGCTGGCTTTAAACTTGTGATCCTCCTGCCTCAGCCTTCCAAGCCACTGGGATTACAGGCAGGTACCACCATGCCCAGCTGGTATAGTCTTGTGTTTTTTGGTTTTTTTTTTTTAATATCTAGAATGGCTTCAACTGAGTCCTTTTGTAGATATGTATTATTTTTTCACATT
Source organism: Marmota monax (assembly GCF_021218885.2). Lineage (NCBI taxonomy): Eukaryota > Metazoa > Chordata > Mammalia > Rodentia > Sciuridae > Marmota > Marmota monax. The sequence goes on from NW_026694432.1 coordinate 10,084,227, forward strand.
TAAAGATGAGGAAATGAATTTTTAGTGTTTTAGTAAACTTTTTTGCTGCTGTGACTAAAGGATCTGACCAGAACAACTGTAGAGGAGGAAAAGTTTATTTGAGGGCTCACGGTTTCAGAGCTCTTAGTGCACAGAAGGCCAGCTCCATTTCTCAGGGCTCAATATGAGGCTGAACATCATGATGGAGTGTGTGGCAAAGGGAAGCAGCTCACATCATGGTGATCAAGAAGCAGAGAGTTCTCCACTTGCCAGATACAAATATATATCCCAAAGCCATGCCCTAATTCCCACCTCCTCCAGCCACACCCCACCACTTCAGTCACTACTCAGTTAATCCCTATTAGGGGATTAATTCATTGATTGGGTTAAGACTCTCATAATCCAATCATTTCTTCTCTGAACCTTCTTGTATTATCATTTGTGAGCTTTTGGGGGACCCCTCACATCCAAACCGTAACACTTAGAAAAGTGAAAAAACTTGCTTAGTTCGTGTAAGTTGTAAGTAGCAAATGGTAGATCTGATTTTTTTTTAAATTTGTTGTTGTTGATGGACCTTTATTTTATTTATTTAAATGTGGTGCTGAGAATTGAACACAGTGCCTCATACATGCCAGGCAAGCAGTCTACCACTGAGCTATAAAACCCCAGCCCCAGATCTGTGATTTTAACCTAATCTATTTGCCACCAAAGTCCATGCTCTTAACAATATCTGTCTTTACCACCCACCACCCATAGAAGCAGTGTACCAAAGTGGATAAATGCACCAACTCTGAAGTCAATGTGCTTGACCAGGAAGGCTTGGTTCATATGGGTATCTGAAGACTGGGATGGCATCAAGAAATTGATTCATATGAAAAATAAATTATTGTCCCAGCATTGTGGCATATGTCTGTAAGTCCAAAGGCTCCAGAGACTGAGGCAGGAGGATCACAAGTTTGAGGTCAGTCTCAGTAACTTAGGGAGACCCTGTCTCAAAATAAAAAGGGCTGGGGACATAGCTCAATGATAGAGTTCCCCTGTATTCAACCTCTCAGTAACACATATATGCAACAAAGTAAACAACAATAACAACAACAAAAAAAAAAATAGGAGGAAGAGGAAAGAAAAAAAAATGAATCTACCAGATCCACTAAAGTCTAGCTCTATCGCTTACCAGCTATAAGACCATGGGAAGATTACTTAACTGCTCTGTGACCTAGGTTCTACATCCATATAAATGAGAGGATAAAAGAAATTTCTGCTCAGCCTTGAGCATATGCAGAAGGACTTACCCACTGCAAGGCTCTGAGCCTGGGTAGGTGATAAAATGCAGGCAAGAAAAGGACATTAAAGTATCTTACAGACAGAAATTACAGGAAGCAACTGCCACTCCTTGGGCTAGGAGAACAAAGGGAAGGTACTTAAATTATTAAAACTCAAGCTTAGCTCAGGGGCCCTGCAGAGTCAAAACGCAGACCTCTGAGAAGCCGTGCTACACAGCGGCTGCTAGAGTTCCTGGAGGAAGCACCCTGAGGCTGGCCTGCAGGTGCTGGGAAGACTGCACACTGGATTCAGCAACCTCCATGGGAAGGAGCTTTCCAGGTTGCTGGGTGATGCTCACAAGGGAATCCTCCTCCTGTGTTAAATCTTCCTCTGCTACCATCCATTGACAAAGCCTTGTAGGGAGCTTACTTTGGCAAAGAAGATATGTGGTTCACAGAGTTCCCAACCCAGCAGAGTATAGGACAGTGGATTGGAGCTAACCGACAACAGCGTAATAACAGGAACAATCCATCACTTTGGTTTCTCAAGATGCATTTACACCTTTGTTCACGTATTTAAACTTCCATAAGACAATGAAAACAATCTTTTTGCCTAACAAGATACCATTCTCCTTAATGAGAGGATAAACAATGCCTAATCCTCTCCCTAACTAAGAGGATGCTGTTTTAGTAATCATTGTATCAGTCTTTGGGGGATATTCATAGCATCCATTTCTAAGTTATATTAATTACTCTTCCAATTTGGTCAACTATTCTGCTGAACTTATCATTTTCTTTCTATAAGCAGTCTAGTGCATTCAAAACAATCCATCTCACATCCTGGTCCATATGACCAAGTGGAATAGCTACTTTGTCCCCCAAGGAACCTGCAATAGACACTTCATCTCAATTAACCATAGGTAATAATTGTATTAATTGTGATGTCGATGTATGCCATGGATTGCTAGTACCCCATTTTACATGGGCAAGGAACTCAGCACTGAATTCAAATTCAAGAAAAGCAAAACAATAAAGAAAAGGAAAAAAGAAAGAAAAGAAAGTCCTATATTTGAAGATCTGTTTCCTGGAACTACTCGTGGCGCTGATTTCTCAGTCAGCCATGGCCCTATCAGGAGAAAGAACCTCATTAATAATTTAAAGAAAAAAAAAGAAAAAAAATTTAAAGAAAGAGAGTTGAATATAAGTAATTGCTAGCTATGTATGAAGTTGTTAACATGGTAGCTAAAAGGGCAGTAAAAAATACCAGCATGACATATGGGTGGGAATTTTAGGAAGAAGCTGCCACCCCTAGGCTGAGGGAATAAGAGAGTTTGAATTATTAAAATTTGTAAGTTTAGAAGGAAACTCTGCTGAGCTAAAATTCAGACCTCGGAGATTGGGTCACTGCTTGGATGAAGTTGTTATCTCTGAATCTGGAAGAGGGTCCCACGGGTCTGAGACTCAGACTCTTGGGGATGTGATACTGGAGGGCTGGTGCTGGTGTCTCTGAGAAGAACACAGTTGGGTTGGCTCTGCATGTGGTGGGAAATTGTAAACTAGTCTTAGTCTCTGCTACAGGAAGACCCTGCTGTTGCTAGGGAGTGGAATAGAGCCCTTTGAGAGTGATGCTCATAAAATGTAAACCATCAGAGAGCCCACAGGAAGTTCACAGGGAACCAACAGAGGAAGTGAGTCTCTTCTCCCACCTCCATCCTTTCATGTTTTTTCCCTGTGCATTAATCATGTCTTAATTTTATTTTATTTGCTGCTTTGACATCTTGGGGCCTTACAGACGGTAGAGGGCCTGTCCCTTCCAGGATTAGCAAATTCCTAAAGATAGCAAACAGCTCCCCCTAGAGCTTGCCTTTCATTTGCAAACCAAGCAAACTGGAGTCTAGAACCCCAACCGCCAACTCTATCAGGCTCTGGAGCTGGGCCCCTATCCATCTGACTTAATTGCCAGGGCCACGTAATAGACAACTCCTATCCCCCAGGTCTGCTGAAATTGTCCCCAATTACCTGATCCCATGGCTGCTTACCCTGCCTTTCCTGTTCCTTCCAGTGAAAACTACAGTAAAAACACTCTGGCCCACACATGCCCCTTGCTCCCTCTGCCTTCTAATTGACCCTGGTGCTTTTCCGTGTGCCCCCTCCCATGCCACGAGGCAGCATGACTCCTGCTCTAGGGGACTGTGAGATGCTTCTTCCTTCGTGATATAATTTCTTCATGTCTTACCATATGTGATGAAAACAATTCCCTGGGTTCCCTTAGAACACCCTGTAGAGTCCCCTATGGACAGAGCCCAACAGGGAGCTAGCTAGTAGAGCAGAAATGTAGTTTTCAGAGCCCCGGCCCTAGTCTCACAAAGCAGATTATAGAAGGGAGGGTTTGGAGCAGAGGATAACAGTTTAATCAGTGGCCCAGCATGCAAGTTAAATAAGGTCCAAACTATTAAGGAGTTTATAATCCAGGACAAAATTGTTTGTGTCTAGAAAGTAACAGATTAGAAAATGAACCTTTGAGGCTCACCACACTTGAGACCACTTACACAGAAGGCCAGCAGAAGGGGCTGGGAGTGCTGGGCTGGAGGAGGCTTGCAACAGGGCTACCAGAGAGGGCTGCATCCAGTAAAATTGAAAGGAGGTGAGGGAGCCAGCTGGGCAGCTAGCTACCTTGGAACCACAAGAATATGTGGAACAGGACCTTTGGGCAGAGAGAAAAGTAAGCATAAAGGCCCTGAGATAGCCCTTAGTCCCACCAAAGGTGGCAAAGAGGCTGTGTGACATTAATTTTATGGGTCAACATGGCTAGAATATGGTGCTTGGTTGTTCATTCAAACACTAGCTGTTACTATAAAGGTACTTTTTTGGATTTAATCAACATTTAAATCAGTAGATATTGAGTAAAGCAGATTACCCTCCATAATGTGGGTAGGTCTCATTCCATCAGTTGAAGGTCCTGATAGCATAGACAAGTCCCCCAGGCAACGAAGGTAAATCTGTCTCCAGCCTGCAACATAGAAATTCTACTCAAGTTTCCAGACTTCCCACTCAAGACTGCAAAATCAGCTTTTTCCAGCCTGCCAGCCTGCCCTGCAAATTTCAGACTTGCCTGCCTCCAAATCACATGAGCCAATTCCCTAGAATAGAGCTTTCTCTCTGTGTGTAAATACACACCCGATTGGTTCCGTTTCTCTTGAGTACTCCTGTAGCAGAGGAAAGTGAATGATGGGACGGGATCTATGAAATGGGGCCAGAGGGGAGGTAGGAAGGTGGCCTGAAAGAATAGTTTTTGCTTTTGAAAGATCATTCTGGTTTCTGTGTGAAGTCCATAGACTATAGTATAGGAACAAGCGTGGAGGAAGGCAAACCAAAACTGAGGCCATTTCAGTTAAACAGAGGTAGTGGCAGTTGCAACAAGAGATGCATCTTCATCCTGGGTGTCCATCTTTTAAATGTTTTTGGACGTGCTGGATCATTCAAGAAAACCAAACCCTGCACACCTACTGCAAGTATTACAATGCGCAAACAATAAAACCTAAGTAAAGGCTACATTCTTTGGAAGCACTAACAAATGAGTAATTTAGGATAAAGATAAACTGATGATTCCACTGAAGCCCAGAGTTCCTCATAAAGAATGAGCAATGCTGTCGAGCTGTCTGCCGATTTGTGGGCAAAGAGGCAGAGAGTGTGGCTGTTTCTCAAGAGTTGCTATTTTGGGAAGCTCATTCATCAGTGGTCGTGATGGTATCCTAATGGACTTATAACTTCTACTGATAATTAATTTGATTATTTATTGCAGTTACTATTTTCCATTTTCCAAGTAGCATGTTAGTATTTCAATATTTTATCAATGGCCACAAACTTCCTGAGTGCCTACCTGTTGATGGCCCTGCTCAGCAGGGTTCCTGCCACTGTAGAGGTAGGAGGTGGGCAGAATTGGGTGATTTAATTAGAAGTATTCCATCTGTAAATTCTCCATTCAAAATTCAATTTTGTTTGTTCTTTTTAAATAGGGAAAACATGTCCACTATGCAGTCAAAAATGGTGTCTTCATTCTTTTCAGATTTATTTTATTCTGGGCCCTCTCTTTCCTACCCAGTGTTTGACAATTTAAACCCCCAGAAGTTCCCCCAAACCCATCTATTACCTTCCTTGATTTCTCTTCCTTTGGCCTACATTTTCCCTGAAACCAGATCAGAAATTTTAGAAAATGTCTTCATAGGTATCAACCAGCTGACACCCATAGTTTTGTGTATGGCCAAAAATCATTTGAATGTGGAACATTGTCAAAGAGAAATTTGAATGTCACAGAGAGATTACCAGTAGGCCCCCATAAGATTCCCAATAATCCTTTCCTAAGGAATTTTCATCTTGCTATTTTCACCTAGATGATACAAAAATTATTTCAACCCACTTAGAAATGGATTTAAAAAGTAAAAGAAGGATAAAAATAAAGTTGAGTACTTACCTCACAACATGTCAGAATAAATTCCAAATTGAGCAAAGACTTGAACATAACTATAAAAAGACCAGAAGGAATTGTAGAAATGGATGAGATTTTACTATGTAAAATGAGAAATTTATGTGGGCCAAAAAATATCTGAAACAAAGCTAAAAGGCTCCGACTGAGAAAAATATTTACTATTTATAAGATAGGCAAGAGGTTTGATTTATAGCACATAAGGAAATACTACAAATTAATAAGAAAAAGATAACCCAATAAAAACTGGCCCAAGAGTATAAAAAAGACAAGTCATAAGTAAATAGAAGTCATAAGTAAATAGAAAATCATATGAAAGATACTCAACTTTAGGGCTGGGGCTGGGGCTCAGTGGTAGAGTGCTCGCCTGGTTTGTGTGAGGCACTGGGTTCGATCATCAGCACCACATAAAAATCAAATAAAGGCGATGGGCGTGGTGGTGGTGCATGCCTGTAATCCCAGTGGCTAGGGAGGCTGAGACAGAGGATCCTGAGTTCAAAGCCAGCATCAGCAACAGCAAGGCCCTAAGCAACTAATTCAGTGAAACCCTGTATCTAAATAAAATGCAAAATAGGGCTGGGGATGTGGCTCAGTGGTTGAGTGCCTCTGAGTTCAATTCCTGGTACCAAAAAATAAATATATAAATAAATAAAATAAAGGTATTGTGTCCACCTACAACTAAAAAAATATATATATTTAAAGAAAAAAAGATACTCAACTTCAGTAATAATCAGGAGACATAAGTTAAATCAATAGCAAGATATAATCTTTAATTAAATTGTCAAACGTCAAAGACAGATGATGCCCAATTTGGGTAAAGGTATGGGGAAATAACCAATTCAATACACTGTGATGGAGTGTTAATTGGTAGAGAGCATTATTAGTCACCCTACAGAAGAGACTTGGTTTATGTATAGGTTTACTATAGCAAAGTTTCTATAAGTGAAATGTAGAACATAATTATAAACATCTATATTAGTCTGGTTTATGTTACTGTAACCAAATTTAACGCTGGCTGACTTATAAAGAAAAGAAGCTTATTTTGGCCAATGGTTCTGGTCTAAAGGGCCCACACCTGATGATTGTCTTGCTGACAGAGTCCCAAGGCTGTGCAGGGAATCACATGGTGAGAGACAGAGATGTGCATGTCCACGTGTGTCTTCTGGTCCCTTTCCCTCTTCTTATAAAGCCACCAGGATTCAATCATGGGGCTCCATCCTGATGACCTATGTAATTCTAACAATCTCTCAAAAACCGACCTCTAAATAGCACAGTCAGATTAAGTTTTCACCTTCCTAACAGCTCACAAAAGGGGATCAAATTTTAACACCCGAATCCTTGGTGGCATACTCAAACCATCTTCAAATCAAGAAAATACCCATTAATAGGGGAATGATCAAATGAATTAGGAGCAAGCATGTGATGTGTGTGTGTGTGTGTGTGTGTGTTTGCAAGTGAAAAAAATGGCCTGGAAGGAAGTAAAGACTCAAAGTTTAATGAAGGACACCCTTGGGGAAGCAGCAGGATTGGGGTTGAGTGGTAGGGAAAGGACTTTTACTTTTTATTCTATATTCTCCTTTGATATTTGGATGTATTACAATGAATATGAAATACTTTTTTTTTTGGTATCCAGTATTGAATGCAGAGGCCTTAACCCCTGAGCAACATCCCCATAAAGTTTTATATTTTATTTTGAGACAGAACTGTGCTAAATTCCTGAGGCTGGCTTTGAATTCCTGCCTCAACCTCCTGAGCTGCTGGGATTACAGGTGTGCACCACCGTGCCCAACCTATGTCAATAACTTTAAAGATGTTCCTAATGACTGGTAATATTAGTTACACTGGGGAGGGGAAATGGATGACTGGAGAATTGTGAGGAGGGGTGGGAAGGCAGAGAGAAACCTCTCTGTGTATCCCTTTTGTATGTTTTGAATTTATAGCATGAGGATATATTTCATGGTCAAAAATTTGATGAAAAATTCTTAAACAGTTTACACTCTTTGATCCAGCAATTTCCCATTCCTGAATTTATCCTAAGAGTAAATCACAGATGTGAACTAATGCCATTTCAGTTACCTATACCATGATTTATAATAATGAACAATTGTAAGCAATACTTCAAAATCCCCAAAGAGCAGACTGGTTGAATAAACTATGATGTTTATGAAATGGAAGACGTAGACACTAAGAAGTGATTTTTGTAGAAAAATGTACGTTGTTTTAGAAAGATGAATTAACTATATTAGAAAAACAGGTTAATAGAGAGACATATATGTAGTTTTATATAGAGAGGCAGATTAATAGACAGATGTTATATAACCTGAAAGGGTCTCCACCAAATGTTAAAAGCATTTTCTGACTTAGTAGTGGTATTATTAGGCTGCTGTATTTTGATCAGTGGGTGAAATACATTAGACAAAGGCTGAGAAACAGCCCTCTCAAGGCAGTGTCTGTCAGATGGAAGTAGATATTATAAAGGTAATGCAATTAAACTTTATGAGAAATGCAATTTAAAGGGCTAAGAAGGTTGTAAGAACAAAATGTAAGATCATTAAGCCAGAATTTTTTTAAAGAAGCCATAACATTAAAGAAGAAACATAATGAACACACAGAACCAAAAGCTAAACAATTTGAAAGATAAAAAGTTAATAAAATAATATAAAAACCCAAGCATTTTGAAGATAAAATATTAACATATAAATTTTTATATATTTATATGTATGAGGAACTGGTCAACTAGAAAGCAATCACAAATTGCCAGAGAATAAGAAAAATCCCCTAACTGCAGGGGCCCAGTGCAAATGTAAATATGGGGCCATTATTTAAAAGTTACTAAGAATTTCAAAATGGCAACAGCTGAGCATTGAATCAAGAGTGGGGCCCTGTGTGGCTCCATAGGTTGGGTGACCATGAAGCTGGCCCATCAGGGGTCTGCCTGGGCTGGGAAGAGCAGTGGAAGTGTGGAAGTCAGCAAAGCTCAGCTCTGGTCCAGTGGGAAGGAAGGAGGCTGAGATCTAAAATGCAGCTCCATCCGGGTGCCCCTGCAAAACAGTTCTTCATCTTGAAAAAATTACAAGTGTCTTACAGTAATGACAAGCGTGGCAACTAACATTTGTTGAATGTTGACTATGTGCCAGATTTTAGCTGCATTACGTGGATAATGCTTTAAAATCCTTACAACAACCCTATGGGAAGGTGCTGTAATAACCTTTTTTTTTTTTTGGTACCAGGGATTGAACCCAGAGGTGCTTAACCATTGAGCCACATCCTCAGCCCTTTTTATTTTGAGACAGGTTCTGGCTAAGTTGCTTAGGGCCTTGCTAAGTTGCTGAAGCTGGCCTCAAACTTGCAGTCCTCCCGCCTCAGCCTCCCAGGTCAGTGGAATTACAGGCTTGCCCCATCTCCAGCTAAATGAATGAGTTTTTTTGTTTTGTTTTGTTTTTTAGTTGTGGTTGGACACAATATCTTTATTTTATTTTTATGTGGTGCTGAGGATTGAACCCAGTGCCCAACACGTTCTAGGCGAGCACTCTACCACTGAGTCACAACCCCAGTCTCTTGAATGAGTTTTTAAGTGAAGAAATAACTTGTGCCTGCTCGTGCACCCCACCTCAAAAGGGCTCTCCTGGACTCAAGAGCAGATTCTGATTTTAGTGAAACCCGATGGGGTGCAGTGGAAGCTAATTGGAGCTATGATCCAGGGTTTGGAGAGGCTGGGCTTCAAGCTGGTTGGCATGAAGATGCTGCAGAAACCAGAGAGCATCTACTTACTGAGCATTACCAGGACCTTTGGAGGAAGATATTCTACCCACGCTCATCAGCTACATGAACTCTGGGCTGTGGCGGCCATGGTCTGGGAAGGTTATAATGTGGTCTCTTCCTTGAGGGCCATGATAGGACACACTGATTCCACTGAGGCTGCCCCTGGGACAATCTGAGGAGACTTCAGTCTCCACATCAGCAGGAACATCACCCATGGAGGAGACCCAGAGAGATCCAGTTCTGGTTCCAGAGCAGCGAACTGGTGAACTGGACAGATGGGGGCCTTATGTCAATCCCTACTATATATAAGGCCATAGTACCTAGAGAACCAGGTACAAAGACCAGTTCTGCTGGGTGCAGTGGCACACACCGGAAATCCCAGCATCTTGGGAGGCTGAGGTAGGAGAATTTCAAGTTTAAAGCCAGCCTCTGCAGTTTAGCAAAGCCCTAAGCAACTTAGCGAGACACTGTCTCAAAATTTTAAAAAGAGGGGGGGATGGGGCTAGGGATGGGGCTCAGTGGTTAAGCACCCCAGGTTCAATCCCTGATACCAAAAACAAATAAGCAAAAAAAAAAGTTATCCTGGTTGGCTAAAAACACTTTAATGTCCCACAACCTCTAACCCTTGTGCACCTAAGGGCTATGTCCAGGGAGAACCTGTGAGTCAATCAGACCATCACTGTGTCCTCCTAGCAAACTGGTTATCCCTGGAGGCCAAAGATGTTCAGTGGTGGATACCCTCACCAAGATGCCTCACAGCCCCCATCATGGCCCAGCCCCATTCTCATCATCCTAAACATCAGGAATGAATTCGATTTCCTAGGCTATCCTCATGTTCTGGTCTCTAGGATTTTCTGTTCTCAGAAGTACCACAAATTCTCCCAGGAAGATATCCAGCTGTCTCACCTACCCAGCTTTAGAACCATAAATCTCAAAGTACCTGAAAGAGTCCCCATGGCCTGAAGTACATCTATGTGCTATCCTGGTGCTCTATCTGTAGCAAAACTGAAAGATTAGGTGACTTGCCCAAGGTCACCAGTAAGTGAAGAGAATGATGTAGCTGTGATTGGATCAAAGGCCCCGACTTTCCATTTCACAATCTTTTTGTACAGACTTCTTGCTCTTGATGGGATAAAATGCTGCAAGAAAGGACTTTTTGGCCACTCTCTGGCTCTCCCACCCACCTTTCTTTCAAAGGCCTTTGGGGCCACTCAGAGGTCCCTTCAAAGTGAGTCCACAGCCCCCTCTGCTGGCAGCTGCCTCTCACTGCATCTTCTATCTCTGACCTTGAATGGCCTTTATTAGTTGAGATGCCTCTGGCTGCGATCCATAGAAACCAGCTCTGGCTAACTTAAGGGAAAAAAGGGCGGAGGCTGCGAGATGGAGGCAGGGGTGGGGAGGTGAGGAGAGGCAGGATGACATGTTAGAAGGGTTATGGGAAACCTCAGGGACTCCAAGAAAAGATTGAAAAACCAAGAAATCATCACAAAAAGAGAAGATGAGAACCTGAGCCCCCATAGCAAGACATCACAGGATTATTTTTTTCCCTAGAGCACCACCAGCCATACAATTCTGCTCTGATGACAAGATTTCTGTGCCTCTCCATTCAAAGTTCCAGACTCGAAGAATACAATATCTAATTATTCAAGCTTGAGCTAGGCTGGCCCCTAGATACTTGATTTGCCCATTTTAGATTTCCAGAGGCCTCTGGAAGTTTTAAGAAGGTTTTGAGGAATGTCAGGCATGTAGGGATGTGTGTGTGTGTGTGTGTGTGTGTGTGTGTGTAGTGTCCAAAGGATAGGACAATAAGGCTCAATGATGAGAGATGAAGAGGGGGTCTGTGCCAGGGACTAGCCATGGCAGACAAAAGAAGGAGGTCAATATGGAAGTTAGTACCAGGAACAAAGGTGCTCTTTCCTGTCACCCTCCTACCCAACACATCCCAACCCATAATTTCAGTCACTTTCAGTCAGTGAAATTCCATCCAAATTAGTTTTCAATCTCACATTTAATCTTTCCTAGGACCCATTCCATGAAGGGCGGGACTTGAGGTTCCAGTGGCTGGGAGCAGGAGGCAGCTCTTACACACTTGTCCCACTCCTTGTGATTGCTTTCCTGTGAGAAACTGATGTGACTCCATTTTTGAGAAACCAGCTTCTACCTCAAGACCTGTCCTAAAGAAGGGGGCGTGACCCTTGTCCTTGGAAAAACCCACAGAGCACTCCTAGGCACATACCCACCCTGCTGAGTTGTTTGTCTGTAAATAACAGGACAGGTCTGCAGTGCCAGGTGTCCCTGACTCAGTTAGGCTAGGTGAGGACCCATAGCAACCCCTAGCAACTTCCAATCAGCATGAGACAGGGAAAATACCTGGGATGCCAGATGACCCCCCAGTAGTTTATGGTGGTTGATAACATGTTGGGAAACCATGTAGTTTAGCACATACACCCACTCGTGGCCTAAACCAATCAGTTCAAACGAATCCCCCTCTTGTACTAACCAATCACCCCTACCCAACTTGTTCCCTCCATTGAATGTGCTAATCAGTGTTAAGAGTGTTGTTTGATTTTCCCAAGGTATGGAATGATTTGCTGTGTGATGTTGTGACGCATAGAGTATCCCCAAAACCTATAAAATCTCACTGAACAAAGGACCAGGACTCACTCCCTGGGACCACTGCGTCGGGAATGGTTGTGAGTCCAGGCTTGAGCTTGCAGTAAAGACTCTTGTGTGCTTGTATCGGATTCGGCTCCTGGAGGTCTATTGGGGTCCCACGAACCTGGCATTACACCTAGTGTCAATTTTAGGAGGAAGGAGAGAAGAAAAAGGTTTTTCTCTTGTGACTGCCTACAATGAGTTGGGGCCAGCAGCTCCCTAGGGTCATCGCAGTGTTCTCCTACATGAGTAACCTCACATCAGTGACTGTGCTTTCAATGCCCAAGACCAGGGGTGATGTTGCAAATATGTAGCAACCAGGATGATGCCAGCACTGGCTAATCCCCTGAGCAGGGCCTTGAAAGCCCCTGGCCATGCCAGGCCAGAAGGAGGGGCAATAGAGACCCGACTAGGTAGTTCAAGAGTCCAGGGAGTCCTGGGGGTGGGAACAGAGTGGCTGGGGTGGAAGGAGGCACTTGGGGAGGTGGGTGTTTACCAGTTAGTATGGAAGGGTTTTGATATTTTAATAATCAGGGTGGCTATTCTGTTGTGCCCAGGAGAATTTTCAGTCTCACCACCATGAATCCAATTTCGTTGTATACTTAGAGTCAGGAATAGAATACCAGATAGAATACTAAATACTTGGATTTTCTGCAGGCCTGCTATGCTCAACCCAAACTATTCTCTTAGGTATCAATGGTCCCTTGGAATATAACTACATTTTTTTTCTACATGTCCAATTGGCAGCACATCATGTTCCTTAGCAAAGGTTCCAGTAAGCCTTCAGCTCGCCATCTTATCTAGCCTCTTTCCCCCTAGCTTTAAGATCTATAGCTGCACTGTCCAATCTAGTAACCATAATCTACGTGTAGTTACTTAAGTTTAAATTAAATAAAAATTTAAAATTCAGTTTTTCATTTGCATTAGCCACATTTCAATAGCCACACATGACTAGTATTAGACATGACAGTGTAGATATAGAATATTTCCATCATTGCAAAAAGTTTCATCTGTCAGTGCTTGGGCTACAGGTTCCATTCTTTATAACTGTAGGGATGTAGGGATTGACCATTCAAGGACACATCCTTCATCCTCTCTTTAGTTGACATTGCCACCACATCTTCTGTCTCCAATACATCTTCCCACCTCCTCTCATCCCTGCTATTGCAACACTGAGGCAGATCAACAAACCTTATATGCGTCAGCTGAGATAAAACTGGAAAATAAGTCACATTCCTCTTCTTGGTGATACTCCAAAACTTTTTGAGCTAATTGTTTGGTGTCCCCCTTCCCAGAGTTTTAGGAAAAGGAACCATTTAAATATACCCATAAGGCAGGCTCAGGAGGCTGAGGCAGGAGGATCGCAAGTTCAAACCCAGCCTCAGCAACTTAGTGAGGCCCTAAGCAACTTAGCAAGACTCTGTCTCAAAATAAAAAATATAGAGAGCTGGGGATATGGCTCAGTTGGTAGAGTAATTTTTTTGCATGTACAAGTCCATGGGTTCAATCCCCAGCACTACTAAATAAATAAATAAAAATAAAATATATATAAAAAGGGCTTGGGATGTGGCTCAGTGGTTGAGCATTCCAGCACCAATCAGTCAATCAATAAAAACCTACAAAGAATGAAGTGAGAGGATAGCCTATCTCCCTCTGCAACTGGGGTGAGTACCTCCCGTTCCTTTATAGAAATCCAGCATTGGGGATAGGGAGATTGTCAAGCTACTTTGGAAGTTCGGCAAATACTTCAAGAAGGTGGCTGAAATGACAATCTTTAATACACTGAAGTTATAGTACCAGTCACTGTTTGCCCGCACTGCTATTCATCCTATGTTCCCCTCTGTATAGCAAGCGGCTGGAAGCCTGTACACTTCATTTCTCAGATTCCTTTATCAACTGACTCCCTAGTATGTTGTGCCAATGAGTTTCACTGGTAGAAGTTTGGAAGGTAAAAGCTTTTCCCCTTTCTCTAGATATGGTAGGAGCAGCAACTGCCATAGCAGCAAAACAGCAGGGTAGATGAAAACTCTCACCCAGCATTTTTTGGTGGTGGTGGTGGTGGTGGGGTAGGTGGTGGCCTGCACTCCAGTAGCCTTAGCAGCATGAAATTCACTAATTCTAGCTCTAGCAGTGACAGTAACAGAAGGGGGTGACTTCAGACTTCCAGACCACAGCATCTGCAAGAGTGTGAGCTCCTGGTTTCCTGTAGGGCAGTAACCCTACAGAGTCCATGGCATCAGGAGCTCCAACCCTGATCCAACACACTTGGGCTCTGAATAGCATATCACCTTCCAGCCTCAGGGTGGTAATGGCTTCCTACAGTTTGTAATCTCTGGGTAACCTCTCCATCAGCCTTTTGCTCCTTTAATCCTTCAAATACTTTTGTATTCTGTCTCTTGTATTACATCCTTCTCTGAAATTCTAGAATGGTGTTTGGTTTTCTTGGAATGTGAGAGCAAATGCTGTGTGCCCCTTCCAGAGCAAAGCTTTTATAATTGTTTATTTATTTATTTGCAGTACTGGGGTGGGACTTAAGGACACTTTACCAATGAGCTACATCCCCAGCCCTTTCTAGTTTTTATTTTGAGGCAGGATCTTGCTAAGCTCCCCAAGCTGGCCTCACTCTTGCAATCCTCTTCTCTCAGCCTCCATAGTTGCTGGAATTATAGGCATGGGCCACTGCACCCAGCCCAGAGCTAATATTTAGAAACAGGCATGCCTCCTCTACTCTCCTTCCCTTTTAACTCACTGGAGACCCGAGGGGATGGCAGAACCATAAGGGATAAAGGGCCTAGGTCCTTAAGTCCCCACAAGGAAAACTACCCATCAACTTGCAATGACCCTAGACTGTAAACAAGTATGCAAACTGTATATAAACAAAAAATAAACTTCTATTGCATTTAAATCATTGTACATTTGGGCCTATTTGTTATAGCAGCTTAGACTTTATCCCAGTGCATATAGTATCTTAAATATATGATTTACATATTTATGGGAATGTATTGCTTACTCATGTCAGGCTAAACCTTTATCCTCACACAGCAAGTAGTTCTGTTAATACTCCCCTTTACAGACTAGGAAACTGAATTGCAGAGAGGTTAAGTCACCTGTCCAAGTTCGTCTGACTTGAGAGCTTATGCACTTGGAGATTATACTTTCTGCTTGTCCTCACTCTCTTATTCACTCTGCTCTGCTCCCAGGAGTCTTAAGGTGAACTGCACCCACTAGGCTTGTGACCCTCTTTCTTCCCCTTGGATGTGGGAGACACAAATAGGAAAGTGTGTGGAGAGAAGGAGGGTGGTCAAGGTAATTTTTCTATACCCCCCCAATCTCTACCAGGTCACCTGTGGGGTAGTGGCTGTGCTTCTTTACCAAAGGCCACAGCTCCACTGGAAACCTATTTGGAAAGGAGCAGCTTTGCTCCTTTCCCTGTCCCCTGAGGCCTGGGAATAGTAATGGCTCTCCACTGTCCTAGCTCCAGGGAGTTTGGCAATAACCCTACCCATACCTGTGCAAATAGTGTCCTCCTTAACTTATCTTCAGTTATCTCTTTGAGTGCCATCTATTTGCACTCTGCACTCTCATAGTACAGCGTGTATGTGTTTTTATAAACTTTAGGCACCTCTGTTGTTTTTGGAAGCTTTAGGGACAGGCAGGTGACTCAACCCCAGCCAATCAGAGCAATGTATGTCCCTGTCTTCAGGGATTGATTTTGAGGTTACCATGGGTCTCAAATCAGGCCAATGAGAACCAGCTCACAACTTTGAGAGGCTGCCCTGGGAAAGAGAAGTACTCATTTATAGGACTCCAAGTAGAGACTGTGCTCGCCTAGAGATGCTGGAAGATATCTTGCCTTTATGTGGATCTCAAGAAAGAAGACAACATTCAGGAGAGCAAAACCAAGTCCCAGAAATTAAATATTAATCACTCTGGTTAAGCCCCTGAATCCAGCCTGCTCTCATGTCCAATCTATTCCTGGATTTTCCCCTTGCTTGACCCATTACATTCACTTTTTGCCTAACCCATTGTGGGCTGGATTCTCTGTCACTTGTCACCAAGAGCAACAGGTGATAAATATGTCAATTATATATATATATATATATATATATATATATATATATATATATATATATTCCTTTGCAAGCTCACAGAAATCACAGCTAGATAATCCATGGAGGAAATGAAAAAGAAATAAAATTTGAGGGGTAGCTTACAAAACCAAAAGAAAAGCAGAAAATACTGATATTGGAAAGGACAAGCCAAACCCAAGGGGACTTCAGATAGCAGGAACAAATGGAAGGAGTCATCAGGGCATGTCTGAGAATAAACAGGTATTATCCATCTCCTACCCTTGGGTCACTGTATCCAAGATTCAGATTAGCTTGGAGAAGAGAGGGAGGGAGAATAATTTAGTTGAACCCTATGTCCAATCCTTGGCTAAGGAAAGTCAAGACACCTGGATTGACAGTTCCCACCAAGACAGTACACAACTAAGACCAGGTAATTTCCTAAAGGAAAATCTGTTCTTAGGACAGCCCTGTAAAATAAGTACTGTCTTTATTATCCCTATTTTATAGATAAGGAAACAGACATAGAAAAATAAAATTTTTTGGGGGGGGGTACTGGGGATTGAACTTGGGGTACGCCTGTGGTCACATAGCTGGTAAGTGGCAGGGCTGAGATACAAACGAAGGCAGGCTGGCTTGAGTTTATGCACTCACGCCACCACACACAGGCTTCTCCAGGAGAAGAGGGGATACATACAGGGTAGGTAGAAGCACATGGTTCCTTGAAATTATCACTCAGGGATTACAGAAAACTTTATTCTTGTACAACCATTTTAGTCATCATGTATTAACAAGCAAAGGGGTGGGGAGACAGGCAGACAAATGCGCCCCCCCACCCCCGCATGCTCATACAGTGATTGATTTCTGTTTTCGAAATTAAAAAAAAAAAGTCTGTTTAGCCAATAAGAAAAAGGGAAGGACATCAACTATGGTGATCTCACTCTCTCCCAACCACAGAGAAGATTGTGAACTATCTAGGACCCAGGGGAATTCCAGCTGTCACCAGGCTACACTAGCCTTGGTGGAGAAAACCCAGGGAATCAGAGAAACATTATCCGTCACAAATGCGCTGTACTAGACCGGGATGAGAGGAATGCTAGCAGTTTGGTGAGTGAATTGAAGTGACCACTCTCTACCCTCACAGGAACTCTACCAGGCCTCATTTCCCTCCATGACCTCTTTTGGGGTCTCCTGCACAACCATGCTCTCTTTCTTGGCAGTTTGCTCTGCCTTCCTCATTCTACATAGAACTGGTGTTCACCAAGACTCCACCCCTGAGAACAGCAAGGCCATGACATAGTCTCAGAACTTAAGCCACAACTCTCTGGTTTAACCTCCAGCTACACAACATAGTCGTGTCACTATTCCTTCCCAGGCACACAGAATGGTCCGTGATTAGGAGTATGGGCCTTGGAGTCAGACCTAGGATGGAATCCCAGTTCTGCTGCTAATGAACCGTGTTAAAATGAGCAAGTTATCTAACCCCTCTGAACCTCCATCCACTGTCATGAAATAAAGGGGCTGAAATTCTGTTCTTATGCACCAGCACAGCTAAACTGGTTGTGAAAACATCAAAATACTTCCACATTGATTGGTAAATAGACAATCATATCCTTTGGCTTCAGAGGACCCTGACATCTCCCCTGTTTGCCTTATTTGATCCAATAATTCTTGTTAACTCTTCCCCAGAACAGAGAGCTACCAAGACCTTGATCTAGCACTAAGACCAGCATGCATTCTGATTGGTAATGCTGAAGATGGAATGGCTTGTTAGATATTTTAAATACTAACCCCGAGAATGGTCATCTTTAGGATACAATGAGAAGATTCAGATAAAGGACATGGCAGAGAGTTTGGTGCACAGTGAATAACTCAGTCAATGTCAGCTATTATTGCTTTAAACATCAAACCTAAGGGACCCAGGGTCTCAGAGTTGAGCATTGTAAGCAGGTACAGATGGGCTCATGAATAGTCTCTGGGCCTCAAGATGATTCAGGGGTGAGGCTGCATGGGTGGTCCTGCCCAGTAGATGGGGACAGGCCAGGTGCAGTGGTGATGCCTGTAATCCCAGTGACTCAAGAAGCTGAAGCAGGAGGATGGTGAGTTCAAGGGCAGTCTCAGCAAACTATCAAGTCTCTAAGGAACTTTGTGAGTTTGTGGTAAAGTGCTCCTTGGTTCAATTCCTTGTACCTCCAAAATATAAAAAATGGGGATGATCAGGAGAACCACATATTGGCTCTCTTGCCATTTAGGAGGACCTATCCTCACTAATACCAGCTCTTTTATGTTATTGGAATCCTATGTCTTACTTGCCTGAGAATGAGAAGCTCTTTTCAGGAGTTTTCTAATGCCTTGGGGAATCACATATGAATATTCCAATCCAAGGAATTGAAGGACCTTAAGGAAGCAGTATTGTGTACGGCTAGGACTGACTGCATAGGTTCAAATCCCAGCTCTGTAGACTTCCTTGCTATGTGAACTTGGGGCAATTACCTAACTATTCTTGGCTTCCATTTCCTTATTTGTTAAGTGGGGTAATAATAGGGCCTGTCTGATAGAGTTATTATTGGGAGTAAATTAAGTAATATGCATATATATTGTAGTTCCTCTTTATCCATGAGGAATATATTTCAAGACTCTAAGAAGATGTCTGAACTGCAGATGTATAGAACCCTATAATTTAATGCCTGTTTCATTTTAACTAAGCCACGACTTTTGTAGTTTGAGGTACAAAAGCAAAATTAACACTCATTTCTTTTCCTTTCTTCACATTTCATGGATAGAAGAATCATTCTTGTTATAGCTCTTTTTTTTTTAAAGAGAGAGGGAGAGAGAGAATTTTTTTTTATATTTATTTCTTTTTTTTTTTTAGTTCTCAGCAGACACAACATCTTTGTTTGTATGTGGTGCTGAGGATCGAACCCGGGCCGCACGCATGGCAGGCGAGCGCGCTACCGCTTGAGCCCCCTTGTTACAGCTCTTAACAATCAGCATACAATTTTGTTAAGTCAAGAATTTTCACCTTTTTACTTAAAGAACATCTTTTATAGATTCTCTTTGGCATACCCAAAATGCCAGCATCACTACTCTGGTTGCAGCTATTATTAAGTAAAATAAGGATAACTTGAAACCAAGCACTATGATAACTCACTAACTATAACGAACAGGCAGATTGTATATGTAGCATGGATACATTGGACAAAAGGATAATTCTTGTCCAAGGCAGGATGGAGAGATGGAGAGGGATGGCATGAGATTTCATCATGTTACTCAGAACAGAGTACAATTTAAAACTTACAAATTTTTTATTTCTGAAACTTTCTATTTAATATTTTCAGACTATGATTGACTGCAGGTAACTAAAACCACAGAAAGCAAAAACACCAGTAAAGGGGACTACTGTAAAGTTCTAGAATAGCACCTGGCACAAAGTAAGCTCTCAATATGTTGCCTAGTGGTAACATTAGCACCTGCCTCATAGAGGTTCAGTCCCATCTAACTCTGTTCAGTGTGATACTTTCTTTAAACTCCGACTTGAAATTCTTCCCCTATTCCACTGGATCTTCTGTACTAGCTCCCACATTTTGCAGACTAGGAGACCCAGAGTGAGAAAGGTCCTGCTCATGGTCACATATAGAAGCATCTGCAAAAATGGGACTCCAAATTTTAGGGTTTCAGATACTATTTCCAGCAAATGCTGCCTATCCCCACTTCCTTGTGCCTTGTACTATGGTTAACTAAAAGCAGGACAGTTTCTGCCCACCTCTGGGTCCCCAGGGCCCAGAGCAGAGGAGTTGCCTGGAAAGCAAAAGAGGGCTTTCTAACACCTGTCCCTTATAGTCACCAACAAAAGGTACCAGAGAGGTGCCTCCTGTCTGGAGGGGCAGGCCCCTAGCTCCCTGCTAGACTCCAGCGAGGAGCCCCTAAACCCCAGCTAGGGCCCCAGAGAGACCCATAGAGACACATCATGCAGCCAGGAGAATGGGACAGTAAAATCAAGGCAGGAACGGGGCCTATTGGTTCCTCTCCAGCCTGCCTGTCCTGGAGGTTTCTGGATCAGCCCCAGAAACCTCATCTCCACTGGTGACAGGCCTGTCCCCATCCCCCATTGCCCTCCCAATTCTACATTTGCTGCTTGGACAGAAGACCTGCTTCTTAGCATCTGCGATCCCATTCGACCAATCTCCCGGCATCCCGCCCCACTTTTGATAGATCCCTACAAGGCCCTCCCTCGCACGTGGCCCAGCCCAGGCATTTCTGCTCGCCTTTCACCCCCACTTTGGCATAAAAGGGTTCCTTTCTACCTCCTTAAGTTGTGAGCCCTCACACTCCGGTGCTGCCTGAATAGCGTGGCCAGGCTTTGGGGAGACCCCCAAACGCGGGGAGGAGGTGTTCCCGGGGCCCTGAAACCTTCCAGACCCGCTCAGTGTAAACCGCCTCGGGTTTGTGTCAACATCCGAAGCCGGAGACTGGCGGCGGCTGGGGACAGGCTCCATCTAGGGCAGGGAACACCGGAGGGTGGGGAATGCAGGGGTCCTTGAGGTAGGTAGAGGGGTCCTTCTACGAGACAATACGAGAGGCCTTTTGGGGGTCTTCCAGAAATAAGGATAGAGCTTGTCTGAGAAGGGATGGAATTAAGAGCTGCCGAGGTAGTCTAGCTTGGGGACAGGTAGAGGTTGAATATTCACCATCCATACTGCGCTCTGTGCGTACACCTACCCTCCTCTCTGTTTCACGGAGGGAGGAGAGTGGGTTATGGGGGACAGGTGATGCAAAGGCATGAGCTGCTGACCATCCCATCTCTTCTCTCCCCCACCTGTCACTCGGCACTGCTCGTTTTCTCTCTCCAGTTTCGGGTGGGATATGGGGGGGGGTCTCATCTTGTGAGTCATCCCCTCTTCCACCCCCACCCCCGCTGGGGCCCAGGAAGCGAGGGCTTCGAGATTCGGCTGTGGTTCTCTCGTTTCCATAGCAACGGTGCGGTTGTTTTTGTGAATCCACTTCAATTGTCAGTAGTTTTCACCCCAGACTGTGACCCGGGGTCTGAGCCTCAGGGAAGGGGTAAAGATAGGGGTACAGTCCTCCGGCATCCTGGAGACTCCGAGAAGGTCAGCGCTGGCGGGCGGGGCGCGCTTCTGTGGCTGGGCCTCACTGTCCACCCCATCCCCACCTGAAACCCCGCCTGCCATTCGGCCCCGCAGAGCCAATCGACGTCCAAGTTGCCCGGGGTAGGGCGGGGCTTATGCAAATCGTGTCGCCTTCCAGGGGCACATAGTGATACAAGAGCTGGGAGGCGGCTCCGGCGTGGACCTTGGGAAGCCCAGCTGCCCGCCCGCGAGCCAGCCTAGCCTCCGCGGCCCGCCGAGGCTCAGAGCGATCCGGAGACCCGGCGAGCGGCCTCAGGTAACGCGGGTGGGGCCGGGCCCTCTGAGCAACCCCGCTGGGCGGATGCCCTAGACCCCTCCCCCTCCACTCTTCCTCTGCAACCTGTTCTTCTGTCCCCTAATTCTTCTCCCGATCCTGGGTCCTCCATAAGTAGTAGCATCTGGAGGACCGGGAGCAGGGGATCTCCACCTCAGACGCAGTCCTCTGGTGCAAGGAAGGAAGCCGCCTCGTTACCCCCAGCTCAGGTAAGAACATCCATTGCTCTGGCTCCCAGGGCTCACAGGCTCACACATACACCTACCTGGGGGCGTGGGGGTGTGGTGGTGGTGGTGCTAGAGGCACCAGTCACCCTCCTGTTGCCTTTGGAGATGGCTAGTCTGCCTAGCCCCATGGCAACCTCCCACCTCCAGAGAGTCCCCACCAGCTCCTCCGGCAACTCATCGCCCTTCACACCATGGGCTCTGTCCCCAAAGACAGCCCACCTCCACAGGGCGCCCACTCCCTGCTTACATTGTCACCACTTCCCATCCCTCAAGCTGACAGCTCCCAGCATACCTGAAGGAGAGAAGAAGCACCCTCCCACCCAGACATTCTCTCAGCAGCCCACCTCCAGTGGTCCCCAGTACTAGGCAGAAGTCCCCATATTTGGTCTCTTTTTTCTGGATGGAGGATGAACCAGGGATGCCACCCCACAGTAGACTATCCTTACCCTGTCACTGGCTGCCAAGGCTTCAGCTTCCATACTTCCTTCTCCTCTCACCCCTCACAACCAAAGAACCAAGTCCTCTCATTCCACCTCTCAAATATCTAATCTGTATCTCTCTAGCCTTCCTAAGCCTTGTTGCTCCCTCTCTTGTCTTCCTGCCATTCTTCAGGGACCATGCCAAAATTCCATGTGCACTGTGTCATTCCTTTCCCTAAGGTGGCTTGAACCTGGAAGGCAGAAGAGCTAGGTGCAAATCTTGCCTTTGCCTCAGTGGTTATTTGACCCTGGTCAAGTCACTTTACTCTCTGATCTTTGGTAGAATGGTAAGGTGGCAGACACAGGATAGATGATCTTGAATAGCCTTCCAGCACTGACACATTCTGGTTCTATGGCTGATTATGGGAAAATAGGGCTCTGAACCATAAGGATATTTCACAAAGGAGGCCTGGACAACTTCAGTCCTCGCTGAAGGGACATTACTTCTTACCCAGGCCTAGATACAGGCCACCTCCTTCAGGCCCCTTCTCTTAGGGAGTCTCTCCTAGACTACTAGTCCACCCTGATTTGGACAGCTCCAAATAGGAGGTGACCAATAGAGCTCACCCTTTATTTTTCACACCCTGCCTCTCATGAAGAAAGAGAGGGAGAAGACCTGGCAGCAGCTGTTATTGCTGCTGCTTGAAGAAGAGCAAAGGGAGGAGAGCAAAGAGAAAATTTCCTGACCAGGGAGCTGTTGTCACCATAGCAACCGCCTCAGCACCAGCTTCTCTGAAGCTGGGCGAGGGTGTGGGATTATTGCCTCCTTCAGTCCCTCCCACCCTCACTGCCACCTCTCCACTCGAAGCCCATAACCCTGAGCCCTCTAGAAGAAACCTCTAAGCACAGAGGAGCAACAGTTTTGTGTTTGGGGGCAGTGCCAGCTTCTCAGCTGGAGCACAGCTCTCCAGAGGCCATGGCTCCAACAGAATATGCCCCAAGCTAGGTTCTGGCCTTTGCTTTGCTGCTGATGGGCTCTAGTTGACCTTGGATGAACCCTTCCTTTCCCTGGCTCTGGGTTCCATTGTCTCTAAAGTGGGTACCATAGAAAAAGCACAGGTAAACAAGACAATGTATTGGGGCTGGGAATATAGCTCAGTTGGTAGAGTGCTTGCCGTGCATGCACAAGGCCCTGGATTTGATCCCCAGCACCCCTCCCCCCAAAAAAAGACAGTGTGACATAGTTACAAGGAAGAAAGGGGCTCTGCTCTTCTCACATAATCTACTAAGAGATGTTCATTGAACATGGCTGAGTCCTGGGCAGTGCCTCCAAGCCTCTGCAGGGTGCTACATATATGCATATCGGACAGAGAACTGCGGGGGAGAGGTATAAGAGGGCAGATTCAGGAACAATGGGAAGAGCACTTTTCTCAGTAACCAAGCTTTTCAAAAGTGGTCTGGGTCCTACTGTGTAGGGATAAGCTCCTTACCATTGAGCAAAAGTCCTGGGGAACTTTTCCTGGCTCAGGAAAGGCCTCCCCTGGAATCCTTGAGCACCAGGTGAGGTCTCTGCTACAGAGTCATAGGGCGCACAGTCTTTTGGTACCCAGAGTGCTGAGCCTGTGCTGCTGCCTACCCACTGTCCAGGATGGAAAAGGATAATCATCAGGAATTGGGCCCTGAAGGCTGACTGTAGCTTTGTGTCAGCCCAGAAGAGAAAAAGGATGGTGGAGGAAAGGAAATTAGCCAAACAAATAGGTGAGGTCTATTCTGTCTGTGAGAAGTCTGGCTTGAGAGTATGTGGCAGTGAGGGGAGCAATGGGAGGTAAGGTGAGATAGGTGAGCATCCTGAAACCAGATTTTAGAAGATTCTGGAGTTTCAAAGGGCCAACGAACATGGCTGCCTCTGCCCTTATTGTAACTCAGGGGCTGGGTGTACTTCCTCAGAACAGAAGAGTCAGAGGGAAGGCACTTCCTGTGAGGCAGGTGAACCCCTTGGGCATGGGCCTGGCTTGGCATGTGGAACACCATCTGGATTTCTGCCCCTGGACATGGATAGTGAATGTTTCGGGAGTGTTTCAAAGAAAGAAACCAGCCTGAGGCAAGAGAATTGCAAGTACAAAGCCAGCCTCTGGAACTTAGCGAAACCCTAAGCAACTTAGCAAGATCCTGCCTCAAAATAAAAGTAATAAGCCTGGGGATGTGGCTCAGTGGTTAATCACACTTAGGTTCAATCCCCAGTACCAATAATAATAAGAATAAACCACAGAGCCAGGTGCAGTGGTGCATGCCTGCAATCCCAATTACTTGTGAGGCTGAGTCAGTAGGATTGCAAGTTTGAGGCCAACCTGGGCAATTTAGCAAGAGCCTTTCTCAAAATAAAAATTAAAGAAGGTTGTAGATGAACCTCAGTCCTTACATGGTTCACAGGAGTCCCTGGGTTCAACTCCCAACACATAAAGGGGTGGGGAGGGAGAAAGGAAGGAAGGAAGAGGACTTGATGGCAAATTTGATCTGGGTTTGAAAAGAAAGAGGGAAAAACTGAAATAGTTTTACAGGTCATGGTCCCCCCACCTCTGCCAACCCCAGGAATGAGGAGAGAGAACAGATTCAATTGAGAGGATAAATAGTCCCAAGTCCAGGGTGAGTTTGGCTATAGACAGATTGACTCAGAAATGCTGGGGGAATCAACTCTAGTGTGGATATTTCCTGGGTATCAGAGACTATGGCCTGGAGTTCAGGCAAGATGGTCTCACTGAGGCAAAAGGAAGATCAGAGTGGATTTTTCCAGAAGCCAGGTAGGGGTGGAGAAAGTCTGAGCTGAGCACAATTAGCCATGATGTATGGAGGATGGTACAGGCAGGTGGCAAGGATTCAGCTTGGGCGCTGACCTGCTGGGTAACCCTGAGCCAGTTTTTCCCTCTCACTTGATTTCAGTTTTCACTAAAATAAGGGGATGAGCTTAAAGGATGATCGCCAGCTTTCATCTTCTGACCAAGAAGAGCAAAGGAGAGGAGCAGAAATAAAGGAAGAATCCTGGTCCTCATTGGGTCTGGGACCCAGTAGAGGCAAAGAGGAGACAGAACTGTGGGAAATATAGCGCAAGGCAGGGAGGAGAAAGAGGGCAGCAGGTGAGGGCCACACAGGCACCAGGACACACACAGAGACATGTGTGCTCTGACAGATTTGCAGCCTGATACAATGACATCCTCCCACGTACCTACTCAGCCCCTCACGCAGACACTCAGACACATGCCACAGAAGACAATGGAGAAAAGCTGTGCCTCCCCCAACAGACACCTCTGTCTCTGGGTTCTCCAGCTTCCTTGCTGATACCCTGAGACTACAGAATCTTTGGACTGGGGAGGGGGCAGCTAAGTATGAACTCTGCCTCCTTTTGCCCATGAGTGTCCCAGAAGCACCCTTGTCTCTGGCCCCAATGCAGCTCTTTAGGACCTCATAGACCCAGGTTCCTGAAGATGGTGTGCCTCACCCCCCTCTCTCACCCTATGCAGCTTTTTACTGCATAGGACTCCTCATTCTCTGGGGGTGGTAGGTGGGGAAGGATGTTGCCACTTTTATTGCTCCCTGATCTTCCTCATGGCCCAGCGGGGGAACCTGGGGCCCAGAGATATCCTGTAACTAGCTTAAGGTTACACAGCAAAGGAGGTTGGGGGGGAACATACCAAACTCAGATCAGGTGGCTGACAGCCTGGCTTCCCTCCAGAGAGACTCTAAGCAGGTCAAAATTACCTCCCAGGTTTTTTTTTTTTTTTTAATTTTCTTAGTTGTAGATGGGCATAGTACCATAATTTTATTTGTTGATTTATTTTTTATGCAGTGCCGCAGATTGAACCCAGTGCCTCACACATGCTACACAAGTGCTCTACCATGGAGCTACATCCCAAGACCCAACCTCCCAGATTGTGTCCTGGGAAACCCAGGTTCTGAGGGACATTTCTCCCATGGGAGTCAGATAGGAGTGCCCACCCACACTTCAGGGCCTGGCTACCCTCTACAAATGCTTTCCCTTGTACAGGTCACTAGAGGGGCTCCCATCCCAGTGTGGGATGGATTTGATCCTCCCCAAGCCTGCTTCTCAACAAAACACCTCCATCTATTCAGTCCCAAATGTGAGCATTTGCCTTAATGCTTTCTGTGCCCTTCTTACTCCTCCATTCAACCAGTCACCAAGCCCTGCCAATGTCCCCTTCTGACATCTCCTGATTCATCCACATGTCTCCACAGCGCCTGCCCTAGCATAATTATGTCACCTAAACTGTGTGGCAGGCCCCCCCCTGCTCTACCTACCCCCATCCTAAGTTATTTTGCATACTATAGCCAAAGAAAAATTCCAAAATGCATCCCTTCTTTCTAGATCCTCAGCACGTGGCATATTGAAACATCTTTTAAGTGTTGTTAGTTTCAAAGTCCTTGGTTTTAAAGCCCCAGGTTCTGTTTCCTATAGGTAAAGTCAAATTCCTTGACATGGGTTGAAAGCCCCAGTCTTCTACCCAATTAACCCAATTATGAGTTATTGAAGGCTTGTATTGTGTTTATCTCCCTCCCTAGCACAAGGCCTAGCACACATAGTCAGCCTCAAAAAGTGCTATGGGAATGAATGGGTTAATGAAAATTGATGTAATCAGGGTCATCAATGCTCCAGGCTAAGATTTTCTATTTGTACACAGGAAAGAGGAAGAGAAGCTTCCTGCTAGGGTGGCCCAGGAAGGCCTTGAGAAAGAACTTGTGAGACAGAGCCAGGGGGTCACACTAGGAACCTGCCTCAGGTCCCTGGTAGGACAGCAGCCTGCCAAGGAGGGAGGGGACTGAGTGCAGAAAGCTCTGAATAGGAGGGAGAGGAGTTGGGGCTTTATGCTACAGGTGTGGGGAGCTGTAGAAAGTGGAAGAGGAGAGGATGAAAATTGTGGCTTGCGGCAGGACAGCCAGCTGTGAACGGGAAGGCTATGGACCCCCTATGAGGAAGGCCTACTCTGGGATGCAGGATGTTATGGGGAGAAAGGAGGTCCTGTTATGGGGAAGTGTCCCAAAGGGAAAAAACCCTTCCATGTAGGGGGAGAAGAGATCACTGTGGGGGTGGGGAAGAAGGGAGGGTGGCTTCCTGTAGGAGGGGTGGGTGAAGAACAGCCTGCTGTACCCAGGTGGGGCTTGCTGAGCTGGGTAGACAGAGGAGGGGACCTGTGTGAAAGGAGAGATCCTGGCCATGGAAAGGTCAGATCTTTATGGGAGGGAATGGGGTGCAGAAAGGTGTTGAAGGGGACTTGGGGACCACTCCCGAGGCGAGACTCTTGCTCTGGACTAAGTTGAGGGAGCCCTCTGTCCCCAGGCCCCGCCATGGGGAAGACCAACAGCAAGCTGGCCCCGGAGGTGCTGGAGGACCTGGTTCAGAACACGGAGTTCAGTGAGCAGGAGCTGAAGCAGTGGTACAAGGGCTTCCTGAAGGACTGCCCCAGCGGCATCCTCAACCTGGAGGAGTTCCAGCAGCTCTACATCAAGGTGGGGCGGGGCGCGGTGTCCGGGTACCCAGTTGGAGTACCCAGCTGGAGGAGGATAGGGCGCCCCAGGAGGGTAGAGGCGGTTGGGGGGGGAGGTGGTGGCGAGGCTGCCGCTGCGCCCCAACCCCTCCCACTGGCTCCACAGTTCTTCCCCTACGGCGACGCCTCCAAATTTGCTCAGCACGCCTTCCGCACCTTCGACAAGAATGGCGATGGCACCATTGACTTCCGGGAGTTCATCTGCGCCCTGTCGGTCACCTCCCGCGGCAGCTTTGAGCAAAAGCTCAACTGGGCCTTTGAGATGTACGACCTGGACGGCGACGGGCGCATCACGCGCCTGGAGATGCTGGAGATCATCGAGGTGCGCTGGGAAGGGCTAGGCCTGGCGGGCCCGGTGGGCGTCCCTGACTCAGTGTCCCTAGGCTTCTCCTGCCATCCTCCCTTAGGCCTCGCTGCTGGGTTCCCAGCTCGCTCATACCTGCTTCTCAGGATCGGGTCTTGATAGGGTAGATGTTGTCAGAATCTCCGTTTTACAGAGGAGGAAAACGAAGCAAGTAGCAGTTCCTGATTCAAATCCAGAGTACCTGGCTCCAGAGCCTAATTAATTCTATTGATTGACTGATTGTACCAAGGATTGAATCCAGGGATGCTTAACCCCTGAGCCACATCCCCAGACCTTTTTATTTTTTGAGACAGGGTCTTGCTAAATTTCTTAAATTACTGAGGCTGGCTTTGAGCTTGAGATCCTCCGGCCTCAGCCTTCTGAGTCTCTGGGATTACCGGTGTGTGCCATAACGGCTGTTCAGAGCCTAAATTCTTAACTCATTTATTCTTTCAACAAATAAATATTGAGTATCACCAGCAGCAGGGCACTGTTCATGGGAGATTCCTTCTAGAGAACTAAGTCCTCTAGAGAACTTAGAGAAATATATCAATAAACTTGTGTTGGTCCGGCAGCAAGTGCTGTGAAGGGAATAATCAAAGTAAGGGGAGAGAACAATGGAGGAAAAGTGATTTTACATCAGGTGAAAAGTGAGCAGCAACTTGAATAAGGCAAGGGAGCAGAAGGAAAATAAATGTAGGTGAGATGGTGTTTGCAAGGCTCAAGGAGGAGCAGGAGGCTGAATCCTTGGAGAGGAGTGGAGTGGAGAGTGATAGGAAAGTGGTCTGATAGGGAGCCAGGAGTAACTCATCCTGTCAGGTGGGTGTGGAGGATAGACCATGACAGGCAGGGAACAGCAGAAGCAGGGAGACCACGTAAGAGCTTTTCACAGTAGTCAAAAGCTGGTGTAGGCTGCAATCATCAAGGAGCTGGGAAAGTGGAAGGAAACGGATGGATGGATATGGGATCTACTGCAAAATTAGAGGCCCACAAGGTTTGCTGAAGGGTGTGTCCATGGGGTGTGAGAAGGAGGGGAATCAAGAATGGCATCAAAGTTTTTGCTCTAACAGCTGGCGGAGTGAAGTTGCCACTTACGGAGATAGGGAACGCTGAGGAAGAACAGGCAGAGGGGTGAAGAGTTGGGTTTGAGACATGCTTGATTTAAGGTTTTTTTTTTTTTGAGAGAGAGAGAGAATTTTTTTTTTTGAGAGAGAGAGAGAGATAGAGAGAGAGAATTTTTTAATATTTATTTTTTAGTTATCGGCGGACACAACATCTTTGTTTGCATGTGGTGCTGAGGATCGAACCCGGGCCGCATGCATGCCAGGCGAGCGCGCTACCGCTTGAGCCACATCCCCAGCCCGAGAATTTTTTTAATATTTATTTTTTTTAGTTTTCGGTGGACACAACATCTTTATTTTATTTTTATGTAGTGCTGAGGATCGAACCCAGTGCTCCGCGCATGCCAGGCAAGCGAGTTACCGCTTGAGCCACATCTCCAGCCTTTGAGGTGTCTTTTTAAAAAATACTTATTTATTTATTTTAGTTTTAGGTGGACACAATACCTTTATTTTTATGTGGTGCTGAGGATTGAACCCAGTGCCTCACGTGTGCTAGGCGAGCGCACTACCACTTGAGCCACAACCCCAGCCCCAATTTGAGGTATCTTAATGACCATATATCACCTCCCAGTATCCTCGCTCCCTCCCGGTATTCTCCCTCCCTTTCTGCAAATGCCTTTTATTTACTCTCGGCCCTCCCTCCCTCTGTGGGTGTTCACACCTCCCTCTTTGCTCCGCCAGGCTATCTATAAGATGGTGGGCACCGTGATCATGATGCGCATGAACCAGGATGGGCTCACACCCCAGCAGCGCGTGGACAAGATTTTCAAGAAGATGGACCAGGATAAGGACGACCATATTACACTGGAGGAGTTCAAGGAGGCAGCCAAAAGCGACCCATCCATTGTGTTGCTGCTGCAGTGTGACATGCAGAAGTAGAGGCTGGTGAGGGGGCAGGACCCCTGGCCAAGAGGGGCATGCCATCTCCCAACCTGGTGACCTCTCTGGCTGGCCCTTCCCCAGGGAAAGGGATACTCCAGCCTCACTTTCTGGCCCACTCACTCCTCTGCCCAAGCCCTTCTTCCCCAGTCAGGTTCCTTGAAGGATCACCTTACCCCCCAAAAGAAACAGGTCCTCGGGTGTATTGTTATCTAGCCTCACCCCTAGCCTTGGCCCAGAACCAACATCAGTTGGGCACAGGGGAGTTGGCTTTGCCCTATGAGGCTTGGTTAAGGAGGGGTGCTGGGGTACTCTTTGAAATCTTATTGTTTCTGGGCTTATGCTTTATAAAATGTGGGTCCCACAGGCCCCAGTCAAAGGGTCAGATTGGATCTGTCCTTTCCGAAGGACCCAGATTCCTTAAAGGTAGTCTCTACCCTACCCCCTCAACTCTACCTGACCCCTCTGGCCCCAGTCCTTTCTTCCCCTGATGTTTATTGAACATTTGTTCAGTGCCATGCACCTTTAGGTGCTAAGAATATGGTAGTTTACAAGACACAGTCTGTACCCTCTGAAAGCTCCTAGCTGGCAATGGGGCATCCTTCAGTGGTCAGGGTCTCAAACAGGAGTGTCAGACATATCTGAGGAGAGGTACAGGAATGCCGGCTAGCTTGAGAGGAGCTGTTGCAGCTTCTAACTAGCTCCATCCAAAGCTGCAGAAGGCTGAAATGAAAAGCACTTAGATGTTTAGGAGCCATGTGAGTGGAAGTTTTAAGGAAAATGAAAATTTATGTAATACTTATTTTTTTAGTACCCTTTAAAAGAGCTAAAGTCATTTTATTAGGTTAGGATATTAAAGATACTCTATATTACTTGGTTTCTTATAAAACGATTAAATGATTATAGATAATGCTAATTTTCAGGGGGAAAAAAGTTGAGATAAAAGGGGAAAATACCACCAGACTTAACAGACAACCCTTTTCTTTGTCAGGCTGAGTCCTGAGCTGTCACCATCAGCAGTTTTTGCTGCTTCCACTGCTTCTTTTTAAATGAACTTTTTTTTTGATTGAACAAGTGAACAAGTAACTCTTTGTTGCCCACTGACTCTGGTTGGGTTCTGGCTTCAGAGAGAGAAATGATGGGTGTGCCAAGAGTGAGACAAGTGTGCATCCCACATCATGGAGGCTTGTTTCTGAATTTGGTTTAGTTTCAGAGATGGCCTTGTTCTTTCACTGCCTTCTATGCAGGAGAAGTGACCACCTGGCCACTGTTTAGGCTTCCAGGCTGCATTTGTGGACCAAATGCCTAAAGGTGTGCTGGGCATGCTCCATTTGAAAGGTTTTTTCTAACTCTCAATCCTAGATCTGCCAGGTAAATTCACCCCTTCCCAAGCGCAAAGGCTTTGCTTTCTGATTTTGAATCCGTGAGATATACAGCTGCATGCTTTGACAGCAAGAAAAATTCTTCTTGCTTCTTCATCAAGTCGTTCATTTTACTGTACTTGTGATCAGAAATTATCTTTGATGTGCAGTGACAGTTGACTTCCTCTTGAACTGCTGGTGAAAACAGTCTAGTATTCAGGTGCTGCCAGCCTAGGGTGGGAGTAGGGAATGATTGCAGTGCCAGCACGCGTGATGGCAGAGTTTGCATCTACAGGAAATAGATGCAGTTCGCCTCTCACTTCTGAGCACTCACCTGTCCTTCCTCTCTACAGGTGGAAACTCTTGGGGATACAAGAGTTTCAGTAATCCCAAGCTCTGTTGGATCTTTCTTTATGTGGCCCTTTGAAGTAACAGGACCACTGGGTTGCCACTCTCTTTCTATCCTGCCGACCACCAAGCGGAAAGATGAGGCTAGGGAATTCACATTGTTAAGCAGTAACTAGGAGGTACTTATCCTGCAATGCCTCCAAGGATGTTCCATTGTTTTCAGGAGCTGAATAGGTGTACCTTGTGCTGTCAGTCAGCAAGCCAGATACAGAATGCTTAACAGCCTGGCTCAGCTGGGACCTGAATCTCTGGTGGAAGGCTTTTTGCTAAGTGAAATTCTTTCTCACCAAAATGTTGAATCTAACCTAACTCAAAATCACACGGAATTCCATGGCTTTTAAAGGCTTTTCAACAAACCCGTCTCATTTTATCTTCATAATCTATGGAGATTATGAAGAATGAATTTTCATTCCCTTTCTTCAGACTTAGAAGCTGAGGTTTAGTGAAAGGGAGTCTCTTGTGCAAGAGCACAGTCAGGAGGTTCCACAGTGTCAAAACTTGAACCCACGGCTCTCTAAGAGCAAAGAGACTCTTCTCTTCCCTGCTTATTCCTGTATCTGATTTGTGTGGAGGTTGACTCTGGAGCAAGCCAAGTTGGCTTTTGTCCTTTATAAGCTTCCTGATAAGAAGTTTCTAAGGGTGTGGTCTTCCAAAAAGAAACAGAAGTTTGAAGTCCCTATATTTTCAAGAATCTTGTTTTCTGTTACTGGGCAGTTCTGCTAATGGACCAATGCTATCCTGGGATGCCTCTGACCTAGAACCCTGGAAGCATCTTACATTGTCTTCTTCCCTGAGAGAACTGTTCCCCACCCACCAAGCTGGTGGGCAAGTCCTACCCATGAGAGCAGATTTGATCATTCCAGTTTTCTGGATGCATACCCATGGGTGATATTTGCTGGTCAGGCCAAGGGTTTTCAGATAGCCCAACAGAGTGAACATAATGCCAGGCCAGAAACTGGCACCTCCATCTTGCTGATGGGAGGAGCCATGGGCAGGCCAGACCTTGCTCCCACACTCTTCTAGGTATCTCAAGGACTGTGTACCCAGGAGCCCATGTGGTAGAGCACTGGCCCCGCCTTAAGAACAGAAGCAGGTATCCTATTGCTGCCTCAGCTTTAGAGGGACTTGCCACTAAGCACAAAGTTAGCAGAGATTTATATCTGACTTGCACAGACACAAAAGTATACAGACAGGGGCTGGGGCTGTAGCTCAGTGGTAGAACACTTGCCTAGCGTGTGTGAGGCACTGGGTTTGATTCTCAGCACTGCATACAAATAAATAAAAATAAAGGTCCATTGACCACTAAAAAAAAATTTAAAAATCATACAGACAGTTAAAACATTAATATAGCCAAACTATCCTTTGCAATTCGATGTCTTATAGCAACTTTGTGAATTACAAGTTTCCAGAATCTTTCTTCTCACATTTTCTGTCCTTGTTCATTCATCCTTTTAGGCTAATCAATAAGCACCTTATTTCTTATCTTTAAGATCATCAGCATGGGCTACTTTAGATGACCATCCCAGTCCTTAGAGCATAGTTAGGATTATTTAACTTACCTTTAAATCAAAAGTTAAGAAAAAGTAAGTTTAAAAGCAAAGGCACTGAATCTTTTCTTGACAATGGCAGAGTCCCTAGAGGTGAAAATTCATCCTGTTGCAGACAGAGAGAAAAGGTAGGGTAGGGTGGAAGGAGAAAGGAAAGAGAAAGGGAGAAGCTGGTATTCCTAGGCAGGGTAGTAAGCTGACACTGTAAATATCTTTACACAAAAATTTATTAAAGCAACAAATATTTCCTTAAGATACACCCTGGGTGAGGCTTTGTGTTGACTTTAGAAATCACTATTGAGGCAAGAATACATTTCTTGCATATTTCATTCATCGCTCTTGAAAAATGACATAATTCAAATCCTAAATTTAAAAGTCTTCAAAACATATGGAATTTTCTTTCTGATATTTTCAGGGTTTCCTTTCTGCCTTTGCCAGGATGTAGGCAGGGTATGGCCTCACTGGGTGTATGGCCCTCTGTGCTTGGTGGACACTGGCCAGGCTCACGGTCTGCTAAGCAGCGGCAGTGAGGAGGACTGGGGAATAGAGGGGCTGTGTGGCAGAGAGGGGACCCCAGCTCACCATGAGCTCCCAGTGTAACCCCTGTCTATAGAGTGTTGCTTCTGGCTGCACCCTCAGTGACTGTCCCCACTGGTCGACCCTGTGCTGTGTGGTGTGTCTTTTTCCCACTGATAATGAATAAAAGGCGTGACTGTGCAGAGAACTCCTGCTCTTCCCTACCCTGGGCTAGGGCTGGGGTGAAGGGGAAGGGAGAGAGGGGCCCACGGAAGTTCACGGTGGGGCCATCAGGAATGTGACTGGGATCAAAGTCATTCTGGCAGGAACTCTGATCACATGGCACAGGAACCCACTTGAGCTGTTTCAAAGAAAGAGGAGAGATGATGACAAGCAACCCTAAAGATGGAAAATCAAGAATGGTTGAGCCTCAAGAGAAAGGAAACTGGCAACTGGGCCTCTCCCTCCTCAGCTCTGGGTTCTGGGGCTCTTGCCCCCTGGGCAATATTTGCATCTTGCTCTTTTCAGAGGCTTCTCTTCAGACTTCCTTGAATTCTCTTCACAAACGGATATCAACTCCGTGTCAGGACTTACCTGATATCCAACTCAGTGTCAGGACTTACCTGATATTACTGATATCTCCCTTGTGTGTCTGTTCAATCCAAAGAATCTGCTTGGTTCAGCTCAGCTTTTAGGGGATCCCATAAGTCAGGTGTCTTCTGAGATCAGACTGGACACTGATGTGTGGGACCTGTGAGCAGAACAGCTCCCCAGAAGGAAGCCAAAGGTAGCCCATACCAGGAATTGGTTTCTCTCTCTGTCCAGTAGAAGGCATCATAAGAGCAGAAATGAGTGGATAGTGGGAAGAAAGAAAGGCTCAGAGCCAGGGTGACAATTGGTCCATATTAAGAAAAGGGACCCTCTCAGAGAGGAAACAGCCCCATGAGTATGCAGCCAGGCAGTGATGGGCTGATTAGAAAAAATACCCCTTTTCACAAATACGGCCCTGTCATGACAAGGCATGCAGCACAGCAAATGAAGCTAAGCTGAACCCCCACCTGCCCTGCTGTGTAGTGCAAAGCTTCTCCATTAATTACAGTCCTGAGACCCTCCCTAAGCTAGCCCAGGTATGGCGGGAGTAGGGTGGGGGTTGGCAGTCAAGCTCCCCTCTCAGCACACCCCAACAGTCAGAGAGGCACTAGTCTCTGAAGGGAATTGGGGGCAGTGGCAGCTGGAGGTACCTGTTTCCTTCTTCTATGCTCAATTGCTTTTACAAGGGTTTCTTCAAGGACACTTGGAGGGGGAGCTCCCTTGGCAGGAAGCAATTAGGACAGAGGAAGGAGGGTGACCTGGCCTCGGGGTATCCATGAACCTGAAGAGGTGATTCAGAAGTCTGGGAACTTGGGACAGTTATTTCCAGCTGAAACCATGCTGGGGGGATGGGAAGTGCTATCCCCTGCCAGCATTGGGGTATAAATGTCCTGAGTTACCTTCTCCCCAAATCCCTCATAGTTTCTTACCCACCAGTCTTGCCTTGCTACTTTCTGTCTTGCCCTCTTCATCATCTAGCTGCCACTGAGAAACCAGAATAATCTTCTTAAAACACACATCTGGCCATGTAGGATACCCACATTAATGTCCCTCAAGGTCCTGTGTGGTTTGCCACCAGCTGATCTCAGAAGACTTGTTCTTTGTCTCATTTCCCTCTCCTGTTCCCTGCACTTAAGCCACCCCGAACTGTCCTCCCCCATTCTCCTAAGGGGGATAGGGGGAAGTCTCTTAGGCCTCTGTGCAAGTACACATCATCTCCTCTCTCTGGGCCACCCATTCCTCAGCCTTAAGGATATCCTCCTGTGAAGCCCTCCTACCTCCCAACAATGGCCCCTCGTGTACACAGTCCATCATAATCCACAAACCTTCCCATGTGGTTCTCTGTGAGCTGAGCCAAGCACATTCAAGCCTTCATTTTAAAAAACAAAACAAGGAATCTGGGACTTCAACTTGGACCTCCTGACATCAAGGCCACTGCTTATTGTGCTTTCTTAGCCATGGGAATAAACCCAGTTCAGAATGTGAAAGAGAGGTAGCAAACCCTGAGCTCTGAGCTTCAGAGGAGGAAGAGTCTTGCCCAATGGTGGTATGAGGATAGGTAAGAGCAAAGGGGGGAGATGGTTTCATGGAAGAGGCAGCATCTGCCCAGGAGTCTTCCTCAGTTCTAGCCAACAAGACCAGGCAAGCTGGGCAGGGGTGCTCAAAGGGGTCTGTTCACAACTTATTCCCTCCCCAGAGGGAAAGTACTGATTGAAGTCCAGAGATACAGAGCCAGGGAATCCCTGTACTCAGCCAGCTATCAGGGAGTGAGAGGCAAGCCAGATAGGATGGTCAGATCCCCAGAAAAGTGGCAAGAACAGTTGAGGACCAACGTCTATAACCCTTCCAAGGGTCTAGGAAAATTCTTAAAGGGACTGAACCATGAATTGGGGCAGGATCCTTGATGGCAAGGAACAGAGCCTTACTCAGGTCAGCATGAGTAAAGAGGAGTGGATTAGTTAGGTCTTTTGGTTACAAGTGAACAAAATCCAACATAAACAAGTTTATGCAAAAAGAGACTTGTTGACTCATGTAATTGGGAAGTTCTGGCCCTGCTGGATCCAGAAACTCTGTATTACACCCTTTCTTATTTCCTGCTTCTGCTTTTCTCAATCTCTGTGACCTCACTGTCCTTCCAGATGGGCTTTTTTTATGTTCTTTCACCTGCCACAGGAAAAGATGAGTGTACAGCTCATATCCCAAATTAATAACCCCAGAGGGAAAAAAGAGCCAAATCTCCCAACATCCATATATGAAGGCCCAAAAGGGGTCACAAGGTCATCCCTGGATCAGTCACTGTGTGCAGGCAAACAATGGTCAAGTCTTTGGCACATGTTACTCCTTGTCTGGAGGCAAGTCTTATTATTAGAGGAAGCTTGGAAAGGTGGCTTGGTAAAACAACACCAGTGGCCACCAACTTTCTTCTTTGGTTGAAGCAATGTGGAGAATCCCTTGGAAATTTGGGGATGGGCACCTAGCCGGTCCTCCTCTGGGACTTGGGAAATTGTCAGGACCAGAGGCGGTGGCTAACTCTAAGCATTTCTGCTGCCCTCTGCATATGTTTTCCCAACTTTATCTGCTGGTTGGTTCACTCTGCTCATAGAGACTTTCTACCCCCATCCCTCTAACTTTACATATACTTACAGCTTGCTGAGGCTCATCTGAGTCTCTTGGGAACCAACTATATTTCACAGCATCCTCAATCATTCCTGAGTTCCTTTTTTCAATTCCAAATTCCCCAGAAAGAGGAATTGACTCGCCCAGCTCATCTTTTCAAGTCAATCATATAGGTCAAAATCACTGGGCAGCATGGGGTTGGTTTACTTTTGTGTCAAGTGCTCATCTTCATCCAAATAACCACAACCACTCTATACATTCTTCCTAAGTGACTTCATCTTTCTCCATGAAGATATTGGATGTCTTCCCAGATTTTATTTTTCTTTCTTTTTGTTTTGTACCAGGGATTAAATCCAGGGGCACATAACAACTGAGCCATATCCCCAGCCCTTTTTATTTTATTTTGAGATAAGTTCTTGCTAAATTGCTGAGGCTGTTCTTGAACTTGTGATCCTCCTGCCTCAGCCTCCTGAGTTGCTGGGATTACAGGTGAGCACCATGACACCCAATTAGACTTTCAATTATTTATTACTATGTATGCCAGACATGGTAGCTCATACCTGTAATTCCAGTGACTTGGGAGGCTGAGGCAGGAGGATTGCAAGTTCAAAACCAGCTTCAGCAATGACGAAGCACTAAGCAACTCAGTGAGACCCTGTCTCTAAATAAAAATATAAAATTGGGCTGGGGATGTTGCTCAGTGGTTGAGTGCCCCAGAGTTCATTCCCTGGAACCCCCCCCCTCAATTATTTATTACTATGTTACAAGCTACCCCAAAGCTTAATGCTTAAACCAACACTTTATTATTTTTCACAATTTCATGAGTTGGCTGGGTCCACCTGGTTGGTTTTTCACCTTCATGTTGACTGGAGTCATATAGGTGAATTCTGCTGGGGCAAGGCTGGGGCTGAAACAGCCAAGATGGCCTCACTCATGTGCTGTCACCTGGGAAACCCAGTTCTTCACTAGCTGCTGCTTCTTTTTGCTGTCCTTTGTTTGTTTGGGGTGCTAGGGTTTGAACCCAGGACCGCATACATGCTAAGCACATGGTCTACACTGAAATACATCCCCAACCTCTATACTGGCTTCTTATACTCCGTGGCCTCTTTGCAGTAGAATGGTCCACACTTCTTTACATGGTAGCTGGTTCCCAAGAGGGCAAAAAATGGAATCTGCATGGCCTCTTAAGACTTAAGCTTGGAAACCATATAACGTAATTTCTACTGCATTCTGTTAGTCAAAGCAAGTCACAAGGCCACCTCAGATAGGAGGAATGTTATCATCAAATTAGCAAAGGCAGGCAGGGTGGGAGAGGTCTGGGGTCATAACTAGAAATTATCTGCTAAGTCTTGGGAAGGACAAACACACATCCCCTCACTCCTATAACCTTTTTTGGTTACTATAATTTCCCTCTTTTTCCCAAACAAGGTTTGGTTGGTTCCTCCTTACATGGTGGAGGCCAGGAAGATCCCTCCTTTCTGTATTCACTCTTAGACTTCCTGACCTGTTCCTTGGAATGGGTGATATTCATAGTTCAGGGCTCTGCACCAAAGGGACAATACCGTGGAATTCCAAAAAAAAAAAACAAACAAACAAACAAAAAAAAACCTGCTTAACATTTGTTTCCTAGGCCCTACTTCTAAGCTCCCGCCTCCAGCCCCTCCATAACATGTAAATAACCACTCCCAATTCGGCAGGTGGGACCTGGGAACGCACGCCCTCTGCTGGCCAACAAGGAGCCAGAGAGAATCTGGTCTCAGAGTCCCAGTTTCTTCGATCTGGGTTTCCCGCTAGGCCAGGGCGCAGAAGAGGCAGCATCGCACGCACAGTGTCTCGACTGCCTCCGCCATGGTATAGAAGGGCTGCTGGCTGGATCTCCCACTTGCCCCCCCGCTGAGGAGCAGGTCCCTGTTGGTAGTTGGAGTTGTCCATCCACCTCCTCCTCAGTCCGCAGGATGGGGGAAGGGGACTGCTCAGGGTCCTAGGGTTCCAGCATTCTGGCATCCGAGGGGTTCAGAGGGACGGTTAGCTTTGGAAAGGAGGGTGGAGAGTCACTTTCCATTTTCTCTTTTGGTGATCACCACACTCTAGGTGAGAAAAGTTGTCAGATCTCCCCTCTCTCCATGCCCTTGAATATCATCCTGACAATCCGGAATCCGCAGCAGCCTACAAGCTTGCAAAGCTGGAACCGCATCCCTCAGTTTGCTTCAGGCGCGGGTCCGTCGGGAAAGGAGAGTTCAGCTGTACCCCGCACCTATAGCAGCAGCAGCACGTCGGCGACAGAGAGGGCGAGCCTAACCTCCCGGGTCCCCCACCCGCGGCGGGCGGGCGGGGCGGCGGCTCACCCTGACACCCTGGCCGCTGCTGCCCGCCCTCTTCTCACGCCCCGCCGCGCCTTCCCTCCCGCAGCCCGGCCCCGCGAGCTCCGCGTCTCCGCAGCCGCCTGCTCCAGCCCGGCAGGGTCAGAGCTGGAGCATGGAACCCGGAGAGTCCCGGGAGGCCCGGGAACCTGGACCCGGGGCAGAGACCGCCGCGGCCCCGCGCTGGGAGGAGGCCAAGACTTTCTATGACAACCTCGCGCCCAAGAAGAAACCTAAATCGGTAAAAGCCGGGCATGGATGGGGAGATCGCGCCGGGAAAGGGTCACTCAGAGGCGGGTTTGCAAGGCCCCTGGGAAGGGACCCGTAGTGCCCCTCTGGGAGGGAACGTAGCTCCTCTGCTCCAGAAAGCGCCCAGCAGTTGGCTCAGGCTCGGGTTTATTTTGGGAGCTCTGTTCTGGTGGTTGTGTGTTGTTGTTGTTTCTTTCTTTCTTCTCTCCCCCACCCCTCGGCTCAGTTTCCACGCCAGGGTCCCCCTCCCCCCAAGTGTTATCACTGCTCAGATTGGGCTGCGACCCCAGATTACTTCCTTCCCCACTATCCGGGGTGCTTGGGTGCACTTGTTGGCAAAGCTGGTCAACCCGGCCTGAAGTAGCGTCCCAGGCTCCGGTAACTCGAAACTGGAAACGCGGCTCCTCTCTGTGTGCTCCCCTCTCCACTATCTGGGCACCGGGCTCGGGACCCAAACCTCTGCGTTCGGGCCATAGCTTGGGGCCCTGCTCTCGGTGTCGGGATGCTGCCCTCCCTGCGTCCTAAAAGGAGCTTCTTGCTCCAGGCACTGGGGATCTGCTCTGTGCGCTCAGGCCTTTTTGCCCCTCATTCTAGGGTCCCAACGCTGGGTTCTGCACCCCAGTAGCAAGCTCTGCTCCCCCTTTGAAATGGATATTAACATCCCAAAGTTGAGTCCAACCTTTGAGACCTCACACAGAGGAAAGAGCTCCTCTTCCCCTGTGGAATAAATCATAAAGCCCTGGTCTGCCTTTAGCCTTGCTCAGTCCATCTTCCCAGATCTCAGAGCTTGGGGAAGGGACTGAGGATAAAGGCTGGCCTGGATGTATTCAAAGGACCTTAAAGCTTCCTTTCAAAGAGCCTTCTCTAGGAAGCTCACCCCAACAGTCATTCTTTGGACATCTCTAGGCCTTGGTCATCCATGGCATTGAGATACTGATTAAACTGTGCCCCAGTCAAAGGAGATCACAGTGCACTGTTGGAGGCTCTGGAGATGGTGGGTGCTCAAAAAAAGATCCCACATGGTGCAGTGGGAGCATAGAGGAGGGAGTGACTGCCCACCAGGAAAGGCTTTGTGGAGTTGGTGTTTCAGCTGATCTTAAAACCTGAGTAGATGGAGTTTCCCAGGCAGAGAGGGAAAAGATGGAGATGTCTTTGAAATCAAGGACTGTGTTTCAGAATCAGGACTCAGTAGGAAAATGTGGGGTTATTCAGAGAAGAGTAACAGAGATGCTGTTGGGTGGAGGAACTTGGGGCTTGTGGACAGGGCCTTAGTGAGATGAGGTTTTCAAACTAGGTTCTGTGGAGACCCATGTTTCAGGGGGCCTGCAGACAATTGAATACAATTTTCTTTCTTCTTTAAACTATGTTTTAAACTATTAAAAATATGTGATAAAGCCCAACTCACTCAAATGTGTTCATTGGAGATTTCAGCACTATGGGGACCAGAGACATATTAACTTGTGCTACAGGTTTATTATTATTACATTTTTAGCAAACCTCAGAATAAAGCTTTTCCTCAGTTCTATTTAATAGAAAAGCATCTTGAGATTGTAAGCCCCATTATTTAACAAAATTAAAACCATTCCCACTTGCAACCACTTATCTGTATGAATCAGGGCTTTCTCAACCCTGCTCCAAAACAAAAACAGAAACAAATTGGCTGGATTCTAAAGCTTAAGTCTGCCCTGGCGTCCCCACCCCTGGTTTTATGTTTGTTCTCATCAAAACAACTGTGTTGTTTTTGTTGGTTGACTTTATAATAAATACATTCATAAATATATATTATATGTTTGAATTTGTAAAATAAGCTCATACCTATTATTTATGGCAATATGATTTTCATTTTGAGGTTCTGCCTAAGAGTTCATTTGAATAAAAGATCAACCTACATTAAAAAAAACAACAACAAAACATGGAGACCATAATGGACCTATTATAGGATTTTTCAGCAGGGGATTAAATTGATCCCTTATTTTTTGCCTGATCCCATTTTCATTCTAGATGATCACTCTAGGTCTGTTTGCTGGATGGATTGGAAAGGGCAGATTTGGCAGAAGGCAAAACAGACAGAAGGCAAAGCTAGATTGATGTTGTGGTCTGGGGGCTGGAGAGGAGATGGATGTTGGAGATTGGAGTGGCTTCAGTGTTCCAAATCCTATTCCTCCCCAAGCACCAAGAACCAGGGAGCTCAGGCCCAGAGGTCAGTCATGACCCCTCCAGCCTCCCTCATGGATCTCTGGGAGGCAAGGAACCTGGAGGCTTCCCAGCTCCTATTCCTTCCTGTAGTAGCCCCTCTTCCCACAGGCTATTTTGGGGGCTTTAGGCCTCCTGGGCCCCATCAGGGCCTGGCCCGGACTTATTCTTATTCCCAGGAGCCTGAGGGAAATATTTAACTGAGTGAAGGCACATAGGAGGCCCTCACCTTATGGGGTCAGAGGACTTCCTCAATCCAGAGCTCTTCTGTTCCTTTCTCCCAGTCACCCTTCTCTCTCTAAGTCCTTCCAGAAATAATAGCATTTTGGCTATGTTCCTATCTTGGGTGCACTAGGCAGAATCATGTTGATTTATATGGAAGCTTCTCAGGCAGGCTGGAGTGGGAGTGGTAGCTGAGCTGCCCTCTATTAATCTTCCTTCCCCACCCCCTAAGTCAGAGCAATGCCTCAGCCCCAGCAGAAGGCAGGGAGCTGGCAGGACTCTGGCTTCCTAGAGCCAGAGCTTCCAGGCTGAACCACTGAATTGTTTTGACCCATTTCCCAGTCTGAGATGTGGGCTGCTTTCTGATTTTGGTGCACCTGACAACACGTGACCAGGTGTTAGAGATTTGGCCAGGCTCAGGAGGGTCTCTAAGCAGCCTCTCACCTGTTCTTCCGGTCAGCTTGGAGTCTTGACTGCCATTCATCTATTCCAGCTGGAGCCGCATTTCCTACAGCAGCACATGCCCTGGAGGCCCTTCGACCCCACTTTACTTGGTGTTGTGTTGAGAGTAGTCTGGGGGTGGAGAGCAGAGTCCTTGTCTTGGGAATTCCATTTGAGAGGGAAAAGATGCCCTGTCCTGAGACTCTACCTCTCACCATTTCTCCCAATCTGGAAAGGGAGGCTAGGGAAGGTATATCCAAGGAAGTCACTAAAGTAACAGAGATTGGGGACTTCTGGGAGCCATTGAGGAGGGCCATATCAAGGGAACTGCTGTGTGGACAGAGGCCAGGATGGAAGTCGAAAATTGGGATCTCATCTTGGCTCTGCCTTGACTTTGCTGTGTGGTGTAGAACAAAACTGCCCCTCACTAGCCTACTTCCCTATCTGGAAAAGAGGGAAATAGAGACTCCTCGGGCCAAGGCAGCCAGGATGATTTTTCTTGCAATGGTCAGGAGTGGGAAGAGATGGGGTCTGGGTAGCTCGGCCAGAGGAGACTTAGGACTTGGCAGTCTGGCAGAGACTGTGGGACAGAAAGTGGGGACTGAGACCTTGGCTGGCTGCCTGGGCTGGAATGACAGGCTTGGGAATCTGCCTGAAGGGACTGGGGAGCAGCTGGCTCTCTATCCTTCAAGGGAGCATGGGTCTGTCCCTGGGGTAGTAAGCCCAGAGGATAGGGTAGGCTAAGCCCTGTCTCAAAAGCATATAGAATTCCTAGATTCATGAAGAGTGAATGTCCCCACCTCTGATCCTACCCTTACCATCTATGGCCATCACCCTATCACCCCTTTCCTTTAGGGCTTTTGACTTTAGCTTCTTCCTTGAAGGATCACCAGTGTTGATGGGGCTAGGGGGTGCCCAGCCCAAGGAAACACAGACATACAGTGTTCAGCAACTGGGAAAGACATTTGGGTTGAGCCTAGGAGGAGGACCTGTTCCACCACTCCTTACACTGACCCTACTTGCCACATACACCATCTTGGTTGGGGTTAAAAACTAATACTTTGCCAACTGAGGTCAGTCAGTCACATGACCTTGGGGAATTCTTTGGCTCTCTATTCCTGTTTTTAGGTCCTAAAGCTGCACTTGCCACTAACTATATGTAGATATATAAGTTCATTAAAATTAAATGAAATTAAAAACCCAGGTCTTTGGTCTCACTAGCTACACTTCAAATGCTCCATAGCCACATGGACAGCACAGATTATGGAACATTTGCATTATCACAGGAAATTCCACTGGACAGTGTTCTTCTAATGAATGGCATGAATCCCTGCCTTGAAGAAAATCATAAATAAGATCTACGGTGGCAGGGATCTCCTGTATTGTTTTCAGCTATGTCCCCAGCATAGTGCCTGTCACACGGTGATCATTCAGTGTTATCAACTGATTGGAGCCCAGGTTTGACCCCAGAAAGAAGCAGTGGGATGGGGTCCATAGTTCACAGGGCTACCAGGAACAGGCCAGAATTTGAGGTCCACTCACAAGTCTTGACTTCAATCT
The DNA here is from genome assembly GCF_021218885.2 of Marmota monax. Lineage (NCBI taxonomy): Eukaryota > Metazoa > Chordata > Mammalia > Rodentia > Sciuridae > Marmota > Marmota monax. Next base: position 10,128,464 of record NW_026694432.1, read on the forward strand.
AAGCCCCTGTCTCCTTATCTATAAAGTAGGAATCATGATCTAGGACTTCCCAGGTCACAGAGATGTGGAAGGACTCTCTGGGTGTCCATGAATCCCTTGGGCACCCACATTCTGATCCTTGCCAGGGACTAAAAAGAGTCCAGCTGCTGTCTGTGGTGTCAAACTCCTCTCCCCTTTCCACCAGAAGTGGGTGTCTTAGACCATTTGGGCTGTTATAACAAATAGTGCCATAAACTCAGTGATTTTTACTATAAACAACATAAATTTATTTATTTATGGAAGCTGAAGTCCAAGATCAAGACACCAGCAGACTGGTATCTGATGAGGGTCCACTTTCTGATTCAAAGATGGAAACTTCTAGCTGTGTCCTCACATGGTGGAACAGGCAAGGCAAGCTCTCTGGTGTCTCTTGTAGGACTACTAATCCCATCGTGACCTGATCACCTCCCAAGTCCTCACCTCTTACTACCATCACCTTCCCTATCACACCGTGAGCTCTGAGAATAGGAGCCATGTCTCTACCCAAGCTCAGGTGTCCGGCATAAAAAACTGGTCAATGTCCACCAGTTTTATACCAACTAACAAAATATTTTCTGGGCACCTGCTATATTTGAAGCAATCTGAACAGATGAGGGCACTGCAGTGGAATTTCTGTTTCATGTTAATTTTTTCATTTTTGTTTTGTACCGGGGATTAAACTCAGGGTCACTCAGCTACTGAGCCACATCCCAAGCCCTTTTTTTGTATTTTATTTAGAGACAGGGTCTCACTGAGTTGCTTAATGCCTCAATTTTGCTGAGGCTGGTTTTGAACTCAAGATCCTCCTGCATCAGCCTCCCCAGCCACTGGGATTATAGGCATGTGCCCCCGTGCCTGGCTCCATGTGAAGTTTTTTATTGCACACACTTTCTTATTGAAATATGTTAAAAGTATATTGATGCTGGGCCCAGTGGTGCACACCTGTAATCCCAGTGACTCTGAGGCTGAGGTAGGAGGATTGCAAGTTTGTGGCCAGCCTCAGCAACTTAGTGAGACCCTTGTCTCAAAATTTAAAAAACTTTTAAAAGGGGAGTGTTGTAGGAAGGGCCTTGTCTGGTGTGTCTTTTATAAGAATAACTAATCCCATCATGACCTGATCACTTTCCAAAGGACTCACCTCTTACTACCAATACTTTGAAGATTGGGTGGCAGCAATAAGTGGCAGAGCACCCCTGGGTTCAATCCAATGAATGTGACATAACTTTTCTATGTTCATATGTGAATATACTACCAGTGAAACTCCACATCATGTACAACCACAAGAATGGGATCCTAACTAGAATAAGTTATAGTCCATGTGTATATAATATGTCAAAATAAACTCTACTACCATGTATATCTAAAAAGAAAAAATAATTTTTTTAAAAAATTAAAAACATATATACATGTATATGTGTGAAATATTTTTGAAATATGTTAGAATTCCAGAGGTATTAAAGGTTTGCTGAGCACCTTTCTGTGCCAGGCACAGAGATATAGTAATGAAACCAGACATGGTGGCACACATCTATAATCCCAGCGACTCAGGAGGCTGAGGCAGGAGTATCACAAGTTCAAGGTCAGCCTCAGTAACTTAACAAGACTCTCTCTCTCTCTCTCTCTCTCTCTCGTGCTGGGGATTGAACCCAGGGCCTTGTGCATGCAAGACAAGCATTCTACCAACTAAGCTATACCCCCAGTCCAGGACCCTGTCTCAAAATAAAAAAAATAAAAAACTTCTGGGGGCTTCGCTTGCTGGTAAAGTGTCCCTGGGTTTAATCCCCCGTACTACTACTGGTACCAATAATAACAATAACAGATGAGATACTCATGTTCCTGCTTCCTTCCTAAATTCACCTAGAAAAACGTTAAATAAGTGATTATAATTTAATGTTAATTGTACTAAGAAGGAAACCCACAGGAGAGGTATCAAATGGAGACTGTGGTGAGGGTAGTCTTCCTAGAGGTGACAGTCTAATTTGGGACCTGTAGGTTGAGTAGAAGTTAGCTGGACAGAGAGTATGAGAAACAGCATATCCATAAAGGGAACAGCAAAGGCTCAGAGGAAGAAGGGGAGGGTGTGTCAGATATGAGAAAGGTCACATTGAACAAGACTGGGAAAGCAGAAGCTGAGAGTGGGGAAAGAGAAAGGGGTCTGTTGTGAAGGACTTCCAACTCCATACCAAAGGCTGCCAATTCCACTCTGAAAAGAGTGGTCACCACTGAAGAGGTGGGCTGTGCTCCCATCTGCACTTTAGGAAAATCCCCCGACAGCAGCATGAGTGAGAAACTGTAGAGGGTGAGAGGTGTTGATGGCCTGGTGTCTGGTAGAGAAGACAGAAAGAAGTGGCTGGACCTTGGTCGTATTGACTGCTTGGGGTGATTGGCTGATGGAGAATGGAGCCGGGGAAGAAGAAGGAGTGAAGCCGCTTCAGGGTTCTGCTTCTGTGGACAGTGGTGTGTGGGAGACCAACCTAGCACGTGACTGAGTTAACTCCCCTGCTGGGCTATGTGGCGTCAGGCACCCAAGCCGCTAGACTGCCTTGCTCTTCTAGGGTTCGAGTGACCTGTGTCTTCCTGCCCAGGCTGTGTCTTCCTACAGCCCCATGGGTGGAGCTATGCTCACCTGTTCCTTTATAATCTTACCCCTTGCCCTGTTTAGGATAGAATGTTCCATGGAAGTGCCTTGTGTGTGTGTCCCCTTCTCTTACTGTGCCTTTGAGTGTGGCCTACCCAGGTGTCAGTCAACCTGCTGACAGTGGACATCATGAAGATAGACTCAGCCCCCTGAAACCTGATCCCTTGTCTCATTTGAATAGCTTCTCCTCAATAAAAGGGGTCAGCACTTGCTCTCTCTCTCTCTCTTCCTGTGGACCTTTAAGGTCAGAGGAGCTGTCACAGTGACCCAAAGAAAAAGGTATTTGTGTCTCTTGTGTGGTTATTTTGATGCAGCCCAGTTAGCCCAGTTTACCTGGAGTGATCCCTGAGCCATTTAGTCTCTAAAACGGAAACCCGGCAGCAGTGCTGTCTACTCTTCTGGTGGAGCTCTGGAGTGGGTGGTGGTGCTGAGCCTGGAGGTGAGGGAAAGGAGGAGGGATCAAGTTGGGGGTGGAAGAAGTGGTGGGAATTCAGCCTCAGGCATGATGAGTTGAAGCTGGGGCAGTTGGATATTTGAATCTGGAACTCAGGAGACAGATCTGGGCTGGAGATAAATTTTCTTATGTAATTGCTATGTTCCTGGCCATCAATTTCTTCCTTAGGGCATGTAGCTCTCATTTCCTAATGGAAACCACCTGGATCTCAAGCATCAGTCATACTTGGGCCACATACATCATATTCATTTTTCTGTTGTATTCAGATGTCCCAACCAAATTGCGAACTCCCTGAGGGCATGTCCCTCCTTCAGATTGCACTCTAGGTGGCAAGCCATCCTCTGCCTCTGGGTTCTCTGTAAACAGGGTCCTAACCTGTCTGCCTCTTCCCAGACTGAGTCTCTTTAGGGAAAAGCCTGGGCCTGGGTCTTTTCCACGTCTTCAGTAGCTGAGGGGTTTGCATAGGAACACCTGCCCCGGAGCAAGTCTGAGTGACAGCCCTTACTCCTGCACCTCTATAGCCCAGGCCTCAGAATGCTGTCACCATTGCTGTGTCCTCCCGAGCCTTGTTCCGCATGGACGAGGAGCAGCGGATCTACACGGAGCAGGGCGTGGAGGAGTACGTGCGCTACCAGCTGGAGCACGAGAATGAGCCCTTCAGTCCTGGGCCAGCCTTCCCCTTCGTGAAGGTGAGGGGCAGGTCCTGCAGCTGCCCACAGAGTGCCTTTGTGGGGACTAGAAAAAAACACTCCCATGATTGTCTGAGCAAGGAAAAGGAGCCCCCTCTGTACAGATGCAACCCCACGGGGGCACAGGCTTGAAGAAGAGGCCACCCCTCTTCTGGACTGATGTAGCCCTGTGCCAGGTAACCAGTTTGGTGAGTGACCCTCACTCATCTCTTTTGTGAGGTGCTCCTGAAGAGCAAACACCCTGCACACCGGTGAAGAACACCATTAGGAGATTGTCCCTATGAGTTGTTCTCATCCCAGGTCTGCCTCCGACCTCCCCTGCCCTCCTCTCCCCTCCCCTGTTCTTTCCTCCCCTCTCCTCTCCTCCCCTCCTCTCATTAGATCCCTGGCCACCAGCTCCAGGTATCCATCATAAGAATCTGAGCAACAGGGTGCCCTCTCCTTCCAGGCTCTGGAGGCTGTAAACAAGCGGCTTCGGGAGCTGTACCCCGACAGTGAGGATGTCTTTGACATCGTGCTCATGACCAACAACCATGCTCAAGTGGGAGTCCGCCTCATCAACAGTATCAACCACTACGGTAAGCAGGAGGCCCTACCACACCCAGGGGATGGGCCACACCAATGCAGCATCAGTTGGTACCCACTGGACCCCTAAGTTCAGTGCTATGCTGGTGAACTGGCTGTTTACAAAAATAAAAAAAAAAAACCTGATTTGAAGTGTTGCCAGTTTTCAGGTGTCAATATTCCTGCAATGGCTGATTTCAAGCCACCCATGGTTGAATAAAATTCAACCAAATGGCTCACATAATTCGTTTGACCATAGGCTCTCCCAAGCCGACACAAGTCAGCTCCACACACAGTGCACAGGCCCCACTCCCTGTGTGACAGCAGCACTTTCTGCCCCCATGCCTCTTTACCTGCAATGAGGCTAAAAGGCCACACAAAGCTGCTGGGAGAATCATGGGCAGTTGCTAGAGTAAAAGTGCTCTGTGTCTCAGTCCACACTTTTGATTAAAAATACTTGCCGAGTACGGTGGCACACACCTGTCATCCGAGTGGCACAGGAGGCTGAGGGAGGAGGATCGTGAGTTCAAAGCCAGCCTCGGCAACTTTGTGAGGCCCTAAGCAACTTAGCAAGACCTGTCTCTAAATAAAATATAAAAGAGGGCTGGGGATGTGGCTCAGAGATTAATTGCCCCGAGCTCAATTCCACGTACCCACACCTCAAAAAAGATACTAGACCCTCCAGAGCTGGCTTCAGATGAAGAAAATAATTTATTAGGTTCCAGGGTGTCTCAGAACCTTGGGGCAGGAAGTAAAATTGGGCCCACAGAGGCCTGAAGCCAAGTACTGGAAAGCCCTTACTTACGCTTCTCTGGCAAGTTCACATTCTCTCTCTCTTTCTCTCTCTCTCTCTCTCTCTCTCTCTCTCTCTCTCTCTCTCTCTCTCTCTCTCTGTCTCTCCTCTCCCTCCCTCCCTCTCCCTGGCGGTCCCCAAACTGGATTTCTCTGCTTTCTGAATATAAAACAAGGAAAAGCAGAGAAATCCAGTTTGGGGAGAGAGAGAGAGAGACAGATTTCTAAGACCTTGTTTTAAGGAAACAAGCTAATCCAGTTGGCTTTATATAATTTACTTTAATAATTCTTTATTTGGGGTGCTAGGGATTGAATCCAGGGCTTTGTGTGTAAAAGCATGGGCTCTACCACTGAGCTATGCCCCAGCCACCAGTTGGCATGTTTTAAATATTAATTTCAAATTTATGGGAGCAGAAGTGATACTAAAAATATTTAATCGCCTGTGTGATAGATGCTGAGCAGTCCACACGCGCCAAGTAGATAGTGCTGGAGCTGGCCCTGAAAGACCTCTGTGGTGCTGCTGGGCATTTCACCTTTCTGTGGACTGTGGACTGTGGACTGTGAGCTGTGAGGAGGACAGGGGTTCTGGGTAAGGGGCTGAAGTAGTGATAGATCACTTAAAACAATCGCAGCCGTTGACCAGCAAATATTTTACACCCTTGGCAGCCATGGGAACTAACTGTTTGACAGCTGGGTCAGGTGTCTATAGGTCCCGCAGTCTATAGCATCCTGATTCCCTAACAAGAGGGAATTTCTGTGAGCTGGGAAGTTTCATCCCCATGTCATTGATGAAGGGTGAAGGGGCTCAGAAGGGAAATGCTGGCCTAAAGTCACAGAGAATCACTCTGCTGCCCACCACCACACGAATCCAAGATGGCACTCCTTAAGCACAGAGAATCCATTCTAAAACCTGGAGGATTGACCCTGGCCTCACCTGGGTGCTCTCTGCCTCCTCCCCAGATCTGTTCATTGAGAGGTTCTGCATGACAGGAGGGAACAGCCCCATCTGCTACCTCAAGGCTTATCACACCAACCTCTACTTGTCAGCTGATGCAGAAAAAGTGCGAGAAGCCATTGATGAGGGTAAGTCAGAATGAGGAGGGAAAATACAGGAAGTCTAGCAAAGTGGTCTGAGAGGTGGGAGGCCTGGGTCCTAAAACTATACAGGTGCTGGGAGTTGCTATGGTAACTAGAGAGGGGCCTGGGCCTAAACTCCTGTGATCTGTTTATAAAGTCTGAAAACAAGGCCCCACCTATTCGACTTTCCCACCTCCTGCTCTACTGTGTTAAAGATGGATTTATTCATCAGCATTATCCAACCTTCTGTTTCCATGGAAACCCTCCTTACAGCCCAGAAAGCTACTTCCTTCTAAGATTCCTCCAGGTCAGTGAGAGTTCTGTTTCCTGTAGGATCATGGGCAGTTCCTACCCTTTTTTGAGCCATTGGGACGGGGGATCCATATCCGGTCCAGGCAGAGTGATGGGCTCAAGAAATGGCCAGCATCTCCAGCAGCTGGGCTGGCCAGAGCTAAAGTGAGGCCAGGAAATCCAGGGGCAAGTTCCAACAAAGGGGAGTTCCCTCTATGAGCCCTTTTCAAGGGGAGACTATGGTGGCCAGGATAGACTCAGTCCTCCCCATTGGGTGTGTATCCAACTCACACAGGCCACAGAGGAAGGACTGCCCGGCTGCCTGAGAAGACTCCCCAGGCTGAACACTAGTGGCAGGATCCATATCCACTTTTCTCTTCCTCTTTCTTGCTTTCTCCTGCCTGTAAGCCTGGCCACTCTCCTGACGCCTCACTCTCCTGAGCTGTTGGGAGCTCCACAAGGCTTCTTTAATCAGGACCCAGGAGCCATTTCCCTAGGCAGATGTCACACTCCCTGGTTGAGGCCTGAGTGCTGACATGTAGGCATGCTTCTGTGAGCCTGTAACCTGACCTCAGGCTAGGGAGCAGGAGAGTGGTCTGGAGGGAGGCCCTGCTCAGGGTCAGATGGTTCTGGGTCACCTTGGCTTTGGCATTAGCAGAGCTGAAAAGGTGCCTAGCCTGATGCCCAGGGGCTGCCCTGCTATTGGCATCCTCAGGCTAGCGAGGTTGCTGTGAGGCCTGTACTGTTCACTCCTCCTAAAGCTCTGCTGAGCCCTGCCTCTATGATCCTGGATTCCCAAAGAGCAGGACAGAAGTGGCCTTCAGAGAGATGAAGACAAGCTGCCAGGTTTCCAGCCTCTTAGCACTGGTGCTCTGGTGTCCAGGGCAGCTCTAGCCTTTAGCCTGGGTTCCCACAGAGAAGTCCCAGTTATGGAGACTTCACACAGTCAAAGGTAGCTTGTGCTACCACCCCTAGGGCTACCTGTATTGTTTCATGGAACCCTGAATGGCCAACCTGCCCTGAGTAGGGCATACCTGGGAACCATTGTGGTTGTAGACATGGTGCCCACACCCATCCCACCCCTAATGCAGCCTGGAATCTCAATCCCAGACAGAGCCATAAGGACCTTAATTTTATCTTGGCCCAGAGAAGGTGAGTAACTTATCATAATCAACAGCGAGGGAGTGACCAGGGCTAGCCAGAGTAAAGGGCTCCTTTCCAGACCCTCCGTAGATCCATATCAGGGGTCTGTGAGGAGCCCTGAGCAGGAGAGCAGGGCCTGGTGGACTCTTCTTCCCAGGACCAGCTCTTTGGCTGATCCCTAGCGTGATTTTTCTTGGTATTAAAATTCCTTCATACTATTGGGAAAGAGCTCTTGCCCTGAGCCTCCTCCTGCCTCCAGGACTGTCCCAGACCTCTCCACATAGGTGAGGGCCCTTAGCACCCAATGTTGAAGCTACAGCTCTGTCTACTCCTATGGCCAATGTCCATGACCTAACTACTGGTTTTTAGATATTTTTAACACTAGGTCTCATTAACCTTGCCCTCTTTCCTGGTGGGGGAAAGCAGGTGGGGTGAGTGTAGCCTGAGATAACCCTCTCTGGCATAGCCTGAGACAGCCCTCTCTTGCACCACCCAGGGGGTCCCTATTGCCTGCTCTGAAGACAGACAATGCTTGCCTCTCTCTGCCCAGGGATTGCAGCTGCCACCATCTTCAGCCCCAGCAGGGATGTCGTTGTGTCCCAGAGTCAACTGCGCGTGGCTTTCGATGGGGATGCTGTGCTCTTCTCAGACGAGTCAGAGCGCATTGTCAAGGCGCATGGGCTGGACAGATTCTTCGAGCATGAGAAGGCTCATGAGAACAAACCTTTGGCTCAGGTGCTCTACATCGTCCCAGAACCCCTGAGAAGAACAAGATGGCTCCCTAGAACCTGCCCTTGGTCAGAACCAAACCTGGGTTCAGCCCAGACTCTAGCCAGGTCCTCTCACCTATCCTAAATCCCTCGTCCCTCTGGCTTGGCCCCAGCCCCCTCAGTGAGCGCCCACCCCTTTACTCAGTCCCCATCATCCTCACTGAAGTCTCCATGGTCTCTCTGAGCCCCACTCTGAACCTCTTCCCCTTCCTTGCAGCTCCAATCCCTTTTCTGAGATCTCTGTCCCTTCCTGTCCTCCTTCCTTTCTGGAGCCTAATCCCCTTTCTGAGGTCCCACCCCTTCTCTGAAGTTCTCATTCTCTAAGTCCCCACATCTTGTCGGAAACTCCCACTGCTCTACAAAAGCCTTACCTCCTCCCTCTGAATCCCCCATCCTGTCTCTGGATCCCTCAACTCCTCTCTGGTATCACCTCTGAGTAAGCTCCTGTTCCTGAAGAAACTCCCGTTCCCCTTCCTGGAGGAGGAAGAACTGGATTGGCACCCCACAGGGCCAGGCCCACTGGAGCAGGGACATCTGGTTGGGGCATGGGGTGGGGCGCTGGGACAGACTGTATGCTTGGGCCACTTCCTGCTATGCCTCGGTGAGTGGGATCAGGGACTTCAGTCACACTCAGATTGCTCAATGGGCCTCTGAGAATGGAACATGTCTTAATACTTGTTGAAAATTTCTTGGGGTTGGAGCTGTGGGGTTCTCCAGTCTTCCTGGGAGCTCCAGTTTGGATTTTCCCAAAAAATCAGTTTCTCAGAGCAAGACAATTTTCCCACTAAGTGGTCAATAGAGGCCCAAGGACTACTGCTTGCTCTGGGTCATCCAGCAAGGCAGAAGTCTCTAAGCCTAGAAGACCAACTTATTCCCAGCTACTTTAGAAATAAGCAGTCTTCATCATCTTCCAGTTCTTAATTCATATATCCTCATTAACTCATGTCTCATCACACTGTATAGAATTGAAGAATTGGGACTTTTCATTGGGTTAAGCTTCATTGCTCTGGGCACTGTAGAGAAATAAATCCTTTCCCTGCCCTCAGAGCGCTTAAGTCTGACATCCTGAGCCACCTGTGTGCCCAGGGACAGGTTCATATTCACCAGATACACATTGGCCCCTGTGTCCCAGATGTTGACAGCTGGAGGGTGTCCATGCCATAGTTACTAATTTTAATATCTTCCCTTCTGGTGGGCACAGAAGGCCATGCTTACAGAGCTGCCAGACAGACACCTGCTGATGGGGGCCTGGATAGATATGCACACTAACAATTGCCCTGGTACAGTTATTCTGGCACAGCCCCAGTCTCAGTAAGACAGACTCCAGACTGAGGTACCTACAGCCCCACTGATGCACACAGGAACCCCAGCAGGCACAGCAAAACAAGGGATCCTGAAAAGTTTTCTCATACCAACAAGGAGGATACTAGTGCCTCAGGGAGAGGAGGGGAGCACTTGTTGGGGAGGCTGAGCTCACAGTGTTCCCTTACTTTTTCATAGGGCCCCTTAAAGGGCTTCCTGGAGGCACTGGGTAGGCTGCAGAAGAAGTTCTACTCCAAGGGCCTGCGGCTAGAATGCCCAATTCGCACCTACTTGGTGACAGCACGCAGCGCAGCCAGTTCTGGGGCTCGAGCTCTCAAGACCCTGCGCAGCTGGGGCCTGGAGACGGATGAGGCCTTGTTCCTAGCTGGAGCACCCAAGGGCCCCCTCCTGGAGAAGATTCGCCCACATATCTTCTTTGATGATCAGATGTTCCACGTGGCTGGGGCTCAGGAGATGGGCACCGTGGCTGCCCATGTGCCTTACGGCGTGGCACAGACACCCCGGCGGGCTGCACCTGCAAAGCAGGCCCCATCTGCACAGTAGCTGAGCCACTTCACTTCAGGCTCCCTGTCTTAGTTCAACACCTTGTCTGGTGGCCCCTTCTAGTTCCTCGCCATTCTGTCCTTCCGCACGTCTGCCCTCATCCCTTTGGGTGAGGTACTTGTAGGAAATCGCACAGACTGGGTCAACGAACTGACTGACCATGCCCCCTTTTGGGCAAACACTGTGCCATGATCCTAGCTAGGACAGTAGGATCATGCAGAGTAGCTTGGTTTCAGGGAGAAGTTGATGGGACTGAGCAGGGGAGGATCAGCAAAGCCAGGATGCTTCAGAAGGGCCTTGGGATAAAAACCAGCCCAGTGCAGTGCCAAGAACTGCTGTGGAGAAGGTGGACTTGGCATCTGAGCTCTGCCCTGGCATTAACTGCATGACTTCTTCCCCTTCATGGTCCTCAGTTCCCACATCTTTTAGGTGGTTTCTAAATTCTCCTTTAGCCAGAGAAGTTTTTGTTTGTTTGTTTGTTTGTTTGTTTGTTTTAATGAAATTGCCTTTTGAAGAAAGCATTCTGTGCCAGGGCTGCTGGGATGCAGCCTAGAATGTACAAATCACACAAAGGGACACTTTCTCTAGGCCAGTTATAAAATGATACCTCTTCCTGTGGCCAGACCCAGGCTGAGGCTGGGCTACACAGCTTTGTTAACAAGATATAGGCTGGATTTCAGCCCCCAAATACCCTTCAGCCCAGAGGCCTTTGTTAAAGGACACAATGTTCCATAGCAGCCCTGTATATATCTTTCCATGTTTGGAAATCAATGGACAACGTGACCCATCTGCTTCCTAGAATTCTCTAAGTTGGACCATCAGGGGTCAGCTGCCAAGGTGGAAGTTTTTCAAAAAGGAGTTGGGAGGAAATTGAACCTGCACGCAAGTTCTCCTTCAGCCAGCAGGGGGCACTGCAGGCTCTTCCTGGGGAGGAGCTTTGGTAGCTGCTGCTGCCGGGTTTTCTCTGCTTCAGATTTTAGCCAAGATTCAGTTGTTGTGTCTGCCAACCCCCTCTTATTGGCCCTTGGTCCTGTTGTGCTGTTAAGCAGCTCTGCCAATGGGGAAAGAGGTGGAATATCTGTGGCCCCAAACACAGGGGGAGAAACTGCAGCGTCTGAAGTGAGCAGTTGTCCATGCTGACCCAGAGGGTAAGGCACTGCCTGGGTGAAGTAGGAAGTGTCAGGAGGTCTAATCTGAGACCCAAAAGTACCAAGGCAGTAATGACTTAGGAAGGAGCTGGATGTGCACCAGGCAAAATTCTCCCACTGTGGATAGTGAGCCGAAGGCAGTCAGAGCTGCTTTGGAAGTAACGAGCTCTCTGTCACTGGGATGTTGTGTAAGGGATTCTGGAATGAGGCAACCTCCACTCTTCCAGAAGTTCCTGAAGCACCTCCTTCACCACCTCCAGAGAGCCCTGATGAATCAGTCTCTTCCTTTGCTGAGCAGCCTTGGCTTTCTGGGAGAAAGGAAAGAAGCATGAATGGCTGATGCCCATGGAAGACCAAGAAGGGGTGAGCAGACATCTGTGTGTGCACTGATTGCCCATCTCCCCAAGGATCCTAGCTATGAGTGGGCACTTTGCAAAGAAAACCAAAGGCATCGTTAGAGGGGGCAAGAGCCTGGGGGTGAAGGGCAACCTGGGGAGCCCACCCAACCTTTGTCTTTCTGAGCACTCAGCCCAGGGTCTGAGTGAGCACATGTCCCAGGCAGTGTGGCACCAGGTAGCAGTTGCAGAAAGATAGTCCAGGAAGGAGGAAAAAGAAGACCGAGGTGCTTCCAGAAATGAGTACCAGTTTGGGCCAGGAAAGAAGTGCTGGCTGTGCTTGTGCTCTGAGTGTCAGAGGCCCAGAGAGGCTGTTTGCAGGGAAGAAGGGCAAGGCTGGATTGAGTGGCCGAGACAGACATTACCACAGCTGCCTTAGGGCCACTGGCATCATGGCACCCAGATGGGCATGTAATGAAGGTGTTTTTGTACACAGCCATTTCCATCACATAACCAGGACTCTTTAGGCCAGCAGAGGCAGCCTTGGGGCAGAAAGTCTGGTGTGGAGCTTCCTCTAAATCAGTGCTTTTTGCCTGGCCATAGATGCTGTGCAACCTAAGAACAGTCACAGGGAAATGAAAAGGAAGAGAGAGGGAACTCGGCCTCAGGTCACCTCCATTTTGGCAGGAGGTGACAAAAAGCCTCTGGCCTACCTGCCACTGGGGTCACAGTCATGCTCTTGGAGGAGCCTCCAGGACTCACAGAGCCAGTGGCCAAAAGAACCCTACAAAGCTGGACACAGTCCAGGCTCATAGAATGGCATCAGGCTGCCTCACTAAGAAGGACTTATGCATGGTGAGGGCAGCAGATGTCATCAAATTGAGATAAACTTCATAGATTCTAAAACCCATGAAGTCCATCCCGAGGGCCCAACGATGAACACCACAGACCCTTCAGCTCTCTGAGGAAGCAGGAAAATGTGATGCTAGAAGCAGAAAGATAAGGTACAATAAAATCTGTGGATTTCACTGGGGCACCATTAATAGCTATAGAGAGCCTTGGGCAATGAAGAGACACTGAAGGTCCAAACTCTATTACTGAAACCACAAATGAGCACCTCAAGCCTAGAAAAGGGCTTTCAGAAGCTGGAGTAAAAATCTAGAAGTCCTGGGGGCATGTTTCATCACAACCAGACCAGATGGTCTCAGTACTGAAGAGGGACCCAGAGGTGAGGAGCATTGTTTATTGAATCACCAGGAAATTAAAAAGCCAGATAAGCATCAAAGCCCCAGGCCTGACTTAAGACTGCAGCACCAGGGCAGAGGTGCCACAGCTTCTGGAATGCTGGACCCTTTAGTTGAAAATACCACTTCCCCAAGTTCTGCAGATCACTGGACCCAGGAGTGATTGCCAACAATGGAAGTGACCCAGTGGAACTGCCATTTAGCAGGAAAGCAGAAGCCCTGTTATTAATCACCGAGACTGCTAAGATCATTGCAGATAGCCCCCTCCCCTACCTGAGAGGCAAATCAAGAATAGTGGGAATGTAACAGAATATGTCAGGAACAAAAGAAAAGAAACCAGCAAGAAGTTCAAATCCAAGATGAATTCAGCATTATAATGATATTCAGCTGGTGTACACCCATACAGCCAAACTGATGATCAAAATATTGAAATACCTCCATACCAGGTGGCAAATAGTCCTGCCCTGAGTCCCCTGAGTATCCCTTGGTGACCTCAATTATTCTGGGCCCTACAGTGTGAATGCTCCATCTTCCCACGGTTCAGCCTTGCAGAGGCTGTGCTAGCACCATGGCCAGAGTCCATTCTGTTTCACAATGTCTTGGCCTTGCTGGTTTAGGGAGCTAAAGTAACTAGCCCAAAGCCACCCAGATAGTGAGTGGCAGCACTGGGACTCCCAGATGTGTCTGTATGTTGCTAGAACCAGGCTCCCCGCTATTTTCCATACCATTCTACACGTAGTGATGGCAAGAGAAGTCCCACTCTGAGATCTTCACCAGAGAAGCTCTCTAGACAGCCAGTGAAAATGTTGATTTCCTGCATGTGGAACTGCTGGAATACATCTGACTGGGCAGATTGTGGTTATAGATTCATAAATAGCTGGAAATCAATTTAAATCAGAGCCAAAGATTTGCAGATCCCTGGGGCACTTTCAAACAATCCCAAATTTGGTGGAACCTTGTTTGAAGACCCCTGGTTTGAGCAAATGAAGAATTTGATAAATGAGGGGCTCTTGTACCAAATATGACCTACCCCCTATTTTTTTCAAATTTCTAGTTTTTTTTCTTGTGTGCATGTGTTATTGAATTTTGGGTTTTTGTTTGTTTTGGTACTTGGGATTGAACCTAGGGATGCTTTACCATATCCCTTTTTATGTTTTATTTTGAGACAGGGACTCACTAGGCTGCTTAGGTCCTGGCTAAATAGCCCAGCTTGACATTGACCTTGCAATCTTCCCGCCTGAGGCTCCTGAGTTACTGGAATTACAGGTGTGTGCCACCACACCTGCTATTTTTTAATGCGGCATGTGCTCTAGTTTACACATGTCTCTGACTGCTTTTGTACTCCAGCAGCAGAGTTGAATGGTTACAACAGAAACTATGAAGCAAAAAATATTTTTTTCTGGCCCTTTACAGAAAAAATTTTCCTGACCCCTGGGCTAAGACAACATCCACAGCCACACCTCAGTGGGATGAAATAGGTCACATGCCCCGAAGCACATGAGGACAGAGGTTGGCTCCACTGCCAAGGGGGATAGGCTCTGTGCCCCTCTGATCCTTGCCTGCACTGCAAATCCATTTGAGGATTTAAGATTCCAAGTTTTTATTATTCTCAAGTGACCCAAGCTGATGTGGGAGGGGCAGGGAGCAGGACCCTTGACTAGGGATGATCTCTGCTGGTTGTTCAGCATCTGCTCAGAATGGCTTTGTGTTTTCGCCTCTTTGTGGTCCTCATGGGGTCTTTTGGGCAGTGATGAGTGCTGGTAGAGGGATGGGGGATAAATGTAAGCTTTGGATAAAGTGAAGTGCCCACTGTTGACTTGAGTGCCTCATATCAATGAGTCATCCATGTGCATGCTCTGAAAACAAGGACAAATTCTTCATGAAGAGGGTTCCAAGAGGGCTTTGGCTGGCTCAGAAGTTATTTATCACATGAAAGATCAAAGTCCAGTAAAAGCTGGAATGACAGTTTTCTTGTGCTGTGAGGGTGTGAGCAACAAACTTCCCTTCACCAACAAGCTGTGGACCGGAAGCTTCCAAGATCCATCATAGAAATAGCAGTGTGGAAGTTGTCCCATCTACAGCCACGGTTGTTGTCACCATTCCATCATGAGAGTTCTCTCTTCTAAGCCTAGACTTGGCCTCAGAATCCTTCTCAACCCAGCATTCCAGGCAGTCTCTACCAGTGGGTTGGAGGTGAAAGATGAAACCTAGTTTGTCCTATCAATGTGGCTATTGCTTTCCAGGAGTCCTGGATGTCCACACTTTGATACTGTGCTGCAACTCTGAGGACACCAGGCTCTCACCTGATTCCAGTGAAACACAGTGAGAAGGAGGATAATGGCATCCCATGGTTGGCAGCTTATCTGGAAGGGGCCCTGAGAAGCAGTGTCTGGGTTTTGTCCTGGGTCTCTAAGAAAAGTGCAAAAACCCCTCTTGCCAGTAGGTGGCACTGCATGCCCGCACTCAGCTGCCAGCTGTAGTGATTTTATTCACTGGTTTACTTTCATCTTCTTTCATTCTACTTAATACTATGCTGGACTTTCCCTATCAAGTAGCCCTTGCCAGCCATAAAGGACTTCAGGTGCTCTGAAAATGTTTTCTAAGCATACCTGAGTGACGAGCTGATTGTTCTTGCCGATAACACTGTGATTGTGTGGATGCACACAATGTGTGCAACCAGATAAAAACTGTGCATGTGTGTATATTTATGTGGGTATGTGTAGTGGCTCAGGTAGCTCTTCTGATGATGCTGTGTGTGTGTGTGTGTGCATGTTTTCACTCCTCACTAGGAGTGTACAAACTGTTATCTCCATTAATTGAGGATCCTCAGTTTGTGGGGGCCAGCCTTGCTTCTTGGAACTGGTTCTGGCTGTTCCCATCATCTCATGGACATTGCATGTGTGTAGCGTGGGGGCCACTGAGGTCAGTCCCCTTAGCCTTCTTCTGCAACTTCTAGCCTCTGGCCAAAGCCTTGGCTTTTAACCCTGTCTCCCACCCCTACGCTCTGTAGACTTAGCAAGGAAGGGATAAGAATCTGGGCTAGGACAATGCTTTTGACTCTACCTGCCTAACTCCACTTGTTTCTTCCCTCCTCCTAATAGTGCCACAGCCAACATGTACAGTTGGGCAGATTGTGTATTGCAAAGCTCTAGAGGAGCCCATTCACACTTGACATGGGTGAAGCCCAAAGCTGCAAAATCTGCCGAGTGTGCACAGATACCTGGCCATGTCATGGCTGTGTCTAGGATAGTTGCTTTCCTCCCTGAACCCTGGCCCAGCCCAACCTAGGCTAGCATTCCTTTCTCTGCTTGGATGTTCTAGTCTGAACTTCTAGCCAAAAGTGACTTACCCTTGACCTTGATTGGGAAGTATCTCTCTGATGAGCCAAGTCCCAGAGGAGTATGAAAGTGAAATATGGCTGGGAACTTTTAGTTACTCATCTTTGCCAAGTAAAAGGCCCCATAAGGTGAATCAAAACTGCAGATGGAGGTCATTGACTTCTGTCCTCCTGGCTTATGGGTGGCTACTCCTTCATGGGAAGTCTGCCACTGAATTAGGGTAAAGGCTCAAGGCTGGACATGTAGCTGCCACCACATAGAAAATCACTGAGATCACCACAGACCAGTTGCACAGGCACAGGTCACAAACCCTGATGCCTACAGGGGCTGAGCAGCAAATAGAAATGAGTAAAGGGGATTAGCCGAGCCATTAGGGAGATGGAAAACAGTGACCAGGGCCCGACAGATGGCTGCCATGTGGGAATGCAGGCTGATATTGCTGGATATTCCACCCAGTTTTTCCCAAGAACCTAGAAGTCTGGACTTTGGGATGTTGGCAACTATTTCAAATTCAGAAAACACCAGGCAGGCCAAAAAAAGCATATCTTGTAGGCTAAATATGGCCCTTGAATCTCCAGTTTACACTGCTACCTGGGCCCAGGGAATTGGGATTTTTAGAACCAAGTAACTGAGAGTAGGAGGTCATTAAACTCAGGCTCATAGTTTGAGGACGACAAGAGTTCAATCCCTGTGTGTTTTACATTTAATAGTCCCATTTCCTTGATCTCTGGTTTCTACTTAAAAGCATCTCAGTATCCCCAGATTAAAACAAGATTAAGAGTGAAGCCATCACACACCGTGGGGCTGTGTCTACCTGGCAGAGGCCCTTTGCTGCACACCATTTGCTGCCCAGCTTCTCCCTCGCCTGCTCCCCCTGAGTTGCTGTTTATGAGAAACCTCCCAAGTGCCTCCTTTAGAGGTCGGAGCATGTGCCTCTTCATCTCCATGAGTCCCCTCACCTGGGGTTAGGCCTTGCACACCCTTCCCAGCTTTCCTCCCTCACCTGCTCTTAGCACGCCCCATGGTTCCAGCTAGGTCTGGCTTTTTGCATCATTCACCGGGTCACATGATCAAGGGCTATACGCTTGTCCCCGTGGACCCCTCTCCCTCCTCGTGCTTGTCAATGCCTTCATTTACAACGAGGGCTTCTGCTTCTTAAAAGCCATTCAAATAAACAGAAAAGGTTTTGAATAAATTTATATTGTCTCATTTTTTCTCCCAAAACTGTATTCACAAACTGGTGTATGGCCCCTGAGAAATGTTAATGGGGGTATAGGTAGTGAGCAGGACTGGGACCAGTTTCATCCCTTGGTATGGGGGTCTCTCTGTAGGTTCTCCCCTCTCATGAAGACCGCCCTGAGGGGAGAATCTGCAATGGATGGCAGTCCTGAGCCTCTCAGAAAGCAAGCTTTCCCCAGTAGGGCTCCTGACATGGACTCAGTGTTCCCATCTGGAACTACAAAAGGTGGACATGGCGTAGGAGGGAGAAGAGAAGAAGAGAAAGGATTAAGATGGAGGAGAAAGGGGTAACCCCAATTCCAAACTTATTGTCACATGATCTTTTTCCCTGTATCTCAGCATCTTCCTGCATTTCAGAGTCTCTGTGGAGCCAGATCCTGAAGACTGAGTGATTCTTGCTCAGAGTGTCTCATGATGCTGTAGTCAAGCTGCAGCCAGCCATCTGAAGGCTTGATGGGGGCTGAGGGATCCGCTTCCAAGATGGCACACTCATATGGCTGTGGCAGGTGGCTTTAGTCCCTTCCCACAGGGTTGCCTGCGTGTTCTCATGACATTTCTGTTAGCTTCCCCTGAAGTGAGAAATCCAAGAGGGAACAAGAAAAAAGCCACTTGGTCATTCATGACCTAGCCTCAGAAGTGACACATTACCACTTCAACCACATTCTATTGGTCACACAGATCAACCCTGTTACAGTGTGGGAAGGGACCATACAAAGGTGAAAATACCAGGAAGTAGAGACCATCAGGGCCATCTTGGAGGCTGGCTACCAGATGTCTTACTTCCATCAACCTGGTATAACCAGGGTCCTCCAGGGTTATTTTAGCCTCCTCTGACTCCTGGCTTAACTAGTCTCAAATGCACCTCCACAATACTCCCAACAGGAAGTCCCTCCAATTTCTCACCTCCACCCACCCAATCACCAGAGCTGGGGAAAAATGATATTCCTCACCCACTTCCTTCCGCCCACCTCCCATCCAGGAGAAGCCCCCCTCCAGGAGCCCCAGAATCACCAGCTTGGAGACCTCAAGGAAACTGTGTTCTGATGTCTCTATCTCACTGGGCATCTTTACAATGCCCATAGGTCAGCACTACCAGAGCTGGTATGCAGCCAGTGGACCATGTCCTAGGTGAGGGAAAGGGCAGAGCAAAGGGTGGCTGGTGACCAGATACCCTCTGCTACTAGCCCTGAATGAACAAACCCAGCCCTCTGAACTGATTTCCACTTACAGATGAGGAATCTGAGGCTCACAGAGGTAAAGTCACTCATTCAAGGCTAATAAGTGACAGACAATTCAAGTCATCTGACTCCAGAGTGTCTCTTAAGTGCTATACTCTCCTGACTCTCTTTTACATTTTTAAGATAAACCCCACAGAAGAAATTTGGAACTCTAATTAAGTTAGTTTGAGTTATATCTCCTCAAACCTCAGGAATAGAACGAATTATTTTCTGCCACTGGAGTTACGCTGGGCAAAAGTTTTAGGAACGGTCTTTGGTGGACACCTCTCTAAGAAGTAGAGCCATCTTTATGGATGAAAAGACTGGTTGCTGTTGCCCTATTATTTTTTGCCTGGGTGGGAGACCTGAGTGAAATTTTCTTGTCCACATTTTACAGAAGAAGAAACCAAGTCTTAGAGAAAGAAAGCCCCTTGTCTGAGGACACACAATGTTAGATGCAGAAAAGAAATTTAACCCCAGGCTATTGATCCCAGTTCAGTGCTATTCTGTCTGAAGTGCCATATTCTCACATGACCTCATCTGTGTGTTGGTCCATTTGGGCTGCTATAACAAAACACCATAAGCTGCGTGTCTTATAAACAACAGAAGTTCACCTCTCACAGTTCTGAAAGCTGGAAGATCCAAGGTCAAGGCTCTAACAGATTCAGTGTCTGGTGAGGGCCTTCTTTTTGACTCAAACATGGCCATCTTTTTGCTGAGTCCTCAAGTGGTGGAAGAGGCAAGGGAACTGTCCAGAGTCTCTTTTATAAGGACACTGATCTATCACTGATATATCTGCTCCCAAAGATCCCACATCCTAATATCATCATACTGGTAATTAGTCTTCACCACTGGCATGGGGGAAGGGGCACCAACATTTAGAATGCAGCAATCCGAATCCTCAGTCTTTCATTCCTCTGGCAAAGTCGCTCTTAGAAGTCCTGGAAGCCCGAAGGGATCTAACGCTCACCACAGTGTGAGCATGGTGCAGCCATAGCCCAGGGGTGTGAACTGGTTGCTTGCTTGCTGGGTGAACTTGCAAAGCACACACCCTCCACCCAGAGAGCACAACGCTGGTATCTCCCTTCAGGAGAACCTGCTGCAAGAAGTGTCACTGCTGCAAGAAGTGTCACTGGGTTGCTCCTAGCTGTGACCGGGCACAGTGGGGACACTGACTCCAGGCTACTTGAGCCCTACCTGGGGCTTCTCTAGAAGACAGCTGGATCAAGACGTCCTCAGAGCTCCATGGCAGCCAGAGACTCTTCCTGTCCGAGCCCCCTTCATCCCCCTTCTCCTCCACAGGAGTCAGAACTACATGGGTGTCATGGGCTCCTTCTGCTTCCTCCTGCTCCCTTCCTTTTATTCTGCCAAGCACATCTCTCACACCTCTGACTGGCCTCGGGGCCATACAGACTCGGCCGTGGCTCTCAGCAGGCCTCCATCTCCTAGAAGAGCTCAACTGACACAGCCTTCCTGGACCTCCTTCCAGGGTCACCTCTTACTGAAGGTCTTAATAGTCTCCAAGCGGTAAAGTAGAAGCGTGGTTTCCCTGACAACAGCAGGGGACTTGGTAGAATGAACCTGTGATGAACTTGTGATATATATTCGAGAAATTTTGAGAAGTGGCAAGACTGAGTGGAGGTCAGGAGAATGGTTGGAGAGTAAGTTCTACCCAGGTATAAAAGGTTCGGGGTCCTCCAACTTTCTCTGGGAGTTAGAGGCACTTTTTTTTTTTTTGGTATTTGGTATTGAATACCAAATACCAGGGACACTCTATCACTGAGCTACATGTCCAGTCCTTTTTTATTTTAAGACAGGGTCTTGCTAAATTGCTCCAGCTGGCCTTGAACGTGCAATCCTCCTGCTTCAGCCTCCAGAGTTGCTGGGATTACAGGGGGGCACCACCATGCCTGGGCCAGGCCACTCTCACTCTCTTGCTACAGATGAGGAAATGGAGGACCAGCTCTGAGGGCAATGGGCTGGGCAGTGTCAGGGCCCAGGAAGGTCTGGAGCCAGAGGCTGAGCCACTCTCTTTTTGTGTGTGGAGTGCCTGCCCCCACCCCCGGAAGCCGTCTGACTTTGGGTAGCTCAGCCCCTCCTTTTCTCCCCCAGTGTCCTTGTCCTGCTGACATCATGCACACATGGAAGAGAAATCTGTGAGATTCCAGACGGTCCAGAGTGTGGGAACCAGGACAGATGCTGCTGGCGCTGCCCCAGGGCTGAGGCTCCTCTGGAACCCCTGGGTGCTGCCAAGGGGGCTCTGGAATGTGTCCAGAGCCTCTGGCTTCCTCCGTGGTAGGCCATCCCCCAGGGCCTGGGAAAGTTGGGGGCTCTGAATGCCTAGTAGGTCACTTTAGCCCTGGGCAGCCTCTGTAGGACTTGTTATGCCTGTCCAGCAGCAGGGAGGGTGTAAGTATCAAGCATCTGGGCCAGCCTTCCAGTCCCTCTCAGGGACCCCCATAGGGAAAGCATGACCCTCATAACCTCTGCAGCCCAGGGCTAGGGAAGAGGAACCAAGCCAATACCACCCAGCACATCACAGAGAGAAAGGGATCAGGAGTATGCATGCGTGTGTGTGTGTGTGTGTTCATGTGTATGTGTTGCAGACTGACAAACAGACACAGATGGTCCCACCCCTGACCCCACCAGCCCCAGGGGTAGCTGTATACTGCCTATTCCACACATGTGGCTTCTAGCAGCTGTGCATTCCGTCACTGACCAGCTGTGGCAGCAGCTGTGGAGGTGAGGAATGAGTGCTGATGGGTCCCAGGGGAGTGGGGGAGGACAGGAAGGGCCTGAGATGAGCAGGGGTCAGGGAGTAAGGGAAGGAGGCTCGGAGTGTTCTTGGGCTGGAACGTGGGACAGGGAAGTAGTGATGGGGATGCCCGAGGTCTGGGCCTTGGCACAGAGAGCCTGGGGAGGCCCTCGCTAGGGCTGAGCACGCAGGAGTGTGAAGAGACTGAGCAGTGGAGTGCGTGCCCGAACCTCAGAAAAAAGGTCTGCATTAGAGATAAAAATCGGGGAATGGTTTATTGTGATCCTCTTGCCTCGGCTTCCATAGTTAGTGGAATTACAGGCCTGCACCACCATACCTGGATGAGGCCAATCTTATTCTCTTATTACAGATGAGAATAAGACTTATAGGAGGTAAAACCAAGGAGTAGATGGCTCAACTGGGGAGAATGAGTTTAACATTCGGCACTCACTCTAAACACCTCATTTCAGCTGGCCGTGGTGTCACCATACCTGTAATCCCAGCAATTCAGGAGGCTGAGGCAGGATGATCCCAAATCCAAGGCCAGCTTCAGCAATTTAGTGAGGCCCTAAGCAATTTAGCAAGAGCCTGTCTCAAAAAAATTAAAAGGGCTGGGGATGTGCTCAGTGGTATAGTGCCCCTGGGTTTCATCCCCAGTACCAAATAAATTACTTAATTAATTAAACACCTCATTTCATCCCCACAGAAACCTATGGAGCGAATAACGTTGTTATCATCCTATTTTACTAATGAGAAAACCAAGGCCTCACTGTGTGGCCCCGGGTATGTTTCTGTCCCTCCAGACACAAAGGGAGGAGCAAGGCCCTGCAGAGAGAAGGCTGAGTGGCACCAAGGTGCTCCAGGCCTTGCCTGGACCAAGACAGTCCCCACTGTGACTCTGCTGTTTTCCCGGGAGGACCAGACACTGCCCTCTCCACAAAGAAGATGCCCTCAGCCCCTCCACCCTTCACACGACTCTCAGCCAATACTTACCAAACACCTACTATGCCCCCCACACTGTCACACACCAGGGAGAGACAGTGACCAAACTGGACATGGTCCCTGCTTTTATGGGGATTACAGACCAATCCCAGAGACAGACAAAAGTTATTGCACAATTAATAACTACCATCTGTCGCCAAGAGCATCTCGGCCAATCACCCTCTCCTCCAGGACCCCCCCAGCCCCTCCACCAGCAGTTAGAGACCCAGTGACTGGCCCAATGGAGGTCTCTGGAATCTTGATCCAGCACATGGCCCACATGCAAGCTCCCATTTGGAGCCGGGGCCATCTCAGTTTAGTAATCCAAATGTCCTAAGAGAAGATGGGGGCTGACCTAGTGTGGGGTCAGGAATAAAGTATCATTGGAGCTGAAACCTGTCCCTGGAAACCTGCTTACACAAGCTCCAGGGAATGGTGATAAGAAATGGGAAATATAGAGGTCCCCTCTCTGCCTCCCTCCCTTTGAATTGAGACTTCCTGACACTCCTAGGCGCCCCAGATAGGAGCTCGGCATTGCTCATACCTGGTCCCCCTCCTCCCCAACCTGTCTTAGGTTCTCCTCCCTTCTTGCTCGGCACTAACTCTGTGGGACAGATATCTCACATATTCCCATGGCTTCAGTTATCAGTCACCACCCCTCTGCCTGCTCCGGAGTCCTCCAGCCAGCAAATTCCTCCTGCTGGCCCCCAAGTTGCCTGGTTCTCCCTCTCCCACTGACTGGCTGCTTTTCCAAGCCCTCCTCTGCGTCCTCAAACACTTTTGGTCCACAGGGTCTGGCCCTTCCTGGACTCTGCTTCTCCATTCACTCATGCAAGTCCTCTCTGACCTCTGGATCTCATGTCACGCTTTTCTTGCCTTGGACCCTGGTGTCCCATCTTTGCCAGATTCCCCTCCTCCTTGGCTATTGTTTCCCGGGATCTTATCCTAGTTCTCCTCTCCTCTAGCTCTCGGGGCAGATATCTCACATACCCAATGACTTCAACGACCAGTTGCCAAGTCTCTACTCCAGCTCAGACCGCTCTCTGCACTCTCCTCCTGGGTGTCCCCTGAGTCCCACAAACAGCTCGGACATCCTGATCTTCCTATCTTCTGCAGTGGTTCCTGTCACTTCCCTTGATTACATCATCTAGACAGGAGCCCAACATCACTCAAATCTGTTCCTTTTTCTTCCCCATCGAATCCAGCCCTTATTCCTTGTTTAGTGTAAGAATCTCCTGTTTCACCCACCCAACTCTAATGCGTGATGCAGTGGTTACCAGCATGAATTCAGATGTCAGCCTTTTGAATTAGGATTCCATTTCTGCTACTTACTAGCTGTGTGATCTTGGGTAAGATACTTAACCTCTCCGAGTCTCAATAAAATGGAATAATAATAGAAATTTCTCTTATAGGGCTGTTGTGAGGTTTAAATGAGTTAATATATGTCAAAGTACTCAGTACAGAGTTTAGCACATGTTAAATGCAATAAAAATTATTATTATTATTATTATTATTATTATTATTATTATTAATTTATTTTACAGATAGTTTGGAAGGTTTCCTATGTGCTAGGCACTTTGCTGAGCACTAAGGACATGATATTAAATAACAAAAAATTATTGGACCCCCCCCCCAGAACTTCACAGTCAAGGTGGAATCCTTTATGAAAAGGCCCCTCCGGGTGACTGTTTTCTGCCACTGGATCCATGTTCTACTCCCTCCCATCTTAAAACAAAGCAAAAGCAAAACAACCCCTGGACTTCACATTTCCCTCTGGCCTGGCTTTTTTGCAATCTTAACTGAGCTTTTCAAATTGGTGTTCCACCAGCAAGTATTCACTGCACACATACTACCCACCCTGCCCAGTTCTAGGTGCTGGACAGTCAGCAATGACACAAGACACAAATCTCTACCTTCAACTAGTTTACCTTCTTGTGGGGGACATGAACAGCAAACAAACACAGCCACGTGCATGTCACTAGATGCTGTAAAGGAAGATAAAGTAATGTGGGAGGCAGGGCTGACAGGATCAGTGGCTATTTTAGTTAGATAGGGTGGGCAGACAAGTCCTCTCCGAGGATGTGACATTAGAGCAAAGACCTCAATGAAGAGGGAAGAGCAGTTCGGGGCAGAAGGCACGCCCTGAGGCAATGCAAAGCCCTGAGGGCAGAACAAGCAGGGGCAGAATCGCTGTAAGGCTCTAGCAGCTGCAGGGGCTGGGCAGAGGAGCTTGGGGATGAAGCTGGACAGACAGAGATGAAGCTTTCAGTGGCCATACTTCTTTATTTTTTTAAATTTTTTTTAGCTGTACATGGACACAATATCTTTACTTTGTTTATTTTTATATGATACTGACGATCAAACCTAGTGCCTCATGCATGCAAGGCAAGTGCTCTACCACTGAGCTACCATCCCAGCCCAGTGGCCCTGGCTTGGTACTAGATCAGATAGCCTAATGTCTAAGAGCTCTATAACAGCCAAATATGGTGGCACATGCCTGTAATCCAAGTTACTGGGAGGCTTGAGGCAGGAGGATTGCAAGTTTAAGGCCAGCCTGGGTAACTTAATAAAACCCTATCTCAAAATAAAATATAAAGGACTAGGAATGTTTCCCAGTGATAGAGTGCCCCCAGGTTATTTAATAAACCCTGGGAACTTGTCTCTGGAACCAAACTGCTTTGTTGAATTTCAGCCCTTTCACTTACTACCTGTTCCTGTTGACCTTAGACCGGATAACTCCACCCTTCTCTGCCTCTGTTTCTCATCTGTAAAGAGGGGACAATAATAATAGTACTATTTTGTAGGTTGTCAGGGATTAAAAGTGTAACTACTTACAAAACACTTAGAACCTTTTCTGGTATTATAATAAATGCTCACCAAATGTTATCATTTAGACTCATCTGTCTCCATCTACACTTCCTCGGAGATTTCACCTGCTCCTAGCTTTAATACCATCTATTATCTAATGACTTCCAAATTTAAGTATTTGGCTTAAACTGCTTCTCTGGACTCCAGAACCCCTGTTTAACTGTGCACTATATTTTGATAACCTGGGATAGTTCATGTGAAGAACCCTTGACCTTCCCCTTCCCCTGTGAATCTGCTCCTCTACCATTTTTTTTTTCCTCTCAACTAAATACAGAGGGTAAATGTCTGAGAGGCTCCCTTGATTTCTGCCTGTCTGGGGGATGCATGGTGCATGGACTGTATAATTTCTGTGCTGGCTGAGGTTTCCACTTCATTGGCATGTCCCCACATAAGTTATGTGAGTGTCCAGGACATTTAGAACAAGAGTCTTGAGGGGTGGCTGTTCCTCCCAGCTGTTTATGAGTGTGTAGGTCTGCCTGTATGTATTTGGCCTGTGGCCCACTGTCTGTGGACCTGTGTGGCAGGAAACACAGGCATGTTCTTTCCCGACAGGTAATCAAGTGTCCCCAAGCAGGTCTTGTTATGGGGTAAAGTACAGTTATTCTCAGATGATCAACCCCACTCTTCCACATGGAAAGGAGGCTTTCTTCTATGCCTGTCCTGGTGGGCAGGGCAAAGGAAAAAGACTTCTCTAGTATCCCGCCCACCACACTAATCTTCACCGCATCTCTTCCTCCATACCCAAGAGGTCTACCCTCTAGGGTGCTCTATTTAGCTCCCTTCTGCCTCTTGGGGGTTTCTCTAGTACTGACCTATGAGGATGGCGGGTGAATCTGAGAATCTTCCCTGAGTCCCTCTACAGGCAGGTTAGCTGGAACTCCCATCCAGAGAACAGTTAGTCTGCTATTGGGGGGTGGGTGTAAGAAGAGAGGCATAGGGCTCCCCTTTTCCCTGAATTCTGGGGCTTATGAAATGAGCCCTCTCCGGGCGTTCTTGGCTTCCCAGGACAGCTCTGCCTTTGGTGAACTTAGAGTTGATTCCCAGGGACACGCCCCACCAAAGCAAGTGTGGCCCTCGTGTGCACAGCTCAACCTTCTCAGCGGGCATAGGCACTTCAGCAATCCATTTTGGGGCTGACCCCAACCTGTCACAGGTCTGTGCCACCCATGGTGTGTGTTCTCTCCCCCACCCCTCTCTCTCTCTCTCTCTCTCTCTCTCTCTCTCTCTCTCTCTCTCACACACACACACACACACACACACACACTCCCCTTGCTTTGATATCCTATGGAAGGAGATGCTGGGGAATTCTCGTGGAAGATCAGGTCACAGTCACCACCCCGCCCCAACCTCACCAGACCAAACGTGTCTGCCCCTGGTGCGGGTAGGAAGTAGAAATGTGCAGGATCAGCCCTCGCAGACGCTAGGGCTTCTCACAGCCGCGCCTCCAAGGGCTGGCAGCGCCCTGGGCGACCCAGGGACAGCCGAGGACCCTCAGCGTCCCCGCAGGGCCTCCCAGGGCACCTGCCCAAGGCCACCCAGAGCGCGGCGGCCGCGGCGGGGCGGAGCGGAGCTGGACCTCCCAGCGGTCGGTGGGGGCGGTGACCGCCCGGGGCCTTCCCACGGCTCGGTGGCGCGTCACCGCGGGGGCGAGGGGGCGCCGAGGCGCCGGGGGCTGTGGTGCAGGAAAGGGCCCTGGGAAAGGGCGGCGTTGGCGCCCCGGGGCGGGGCCCGGGCGGGGCCCGACGGCGGATTCGGAGCCGGAGCGTGGGCCGGAGCCCCTGGCAGCCTGCGCTCGCCATGAAGCGGCCCAGGGAGCCGAGCGGCTCCGACTGCGAGTCCGACGGACCCATCGACGTGGGCCGCGAAGGCGATCTGAGGTAAGGGTCAGGATGGGGGACCTAAGGACGAGCAAGAGCGCCCCGCCGGGCTTGCTGAGCATGGTCTCTGTCCTTGGTTACCCCTTGGCCTGAGATGCAGGTGTGCGCGACAGCCCGCAGGCGTGAGTCAGGTGAGGGGGCGTGTGCTATTGATTGCACCAGAGCCTGGTACTCCTGGGTGCTCTCTCGGCCACTTATGGGTTCAGGATGCTGGGATGGAGGTAGAATCCAGCTCAGGGGCTCGATGGCCAGCTGGTAGTGGTCTTTCTGTTGAAAGGCCCCATGGTAGGTCACCAGTTCAGAGTTTTCCTGAAGACCTTAAGAAACCCCCACAGACTATCGATACCACGCTCCCTGTCCAGAATGTGCTTACGTGCAGAATGATCACACTTCCCCAATCTTACCCTAGATTGGGTGCAGTTTCGTGTAGTTCACAAAAAGTTTCAGGGGGAAGAAAATATCTCCTCCTTTGAGCAAATCGGACTTTGGAATTAGGGATTGGATTTTGAAGAAAGTAATAGCCAACTTGCAAAGACCTAGACTCCAATTTCAGAGCTCTTTCTACCAAACCACTCTGTTGCCAAAGTCATTGTTCTCTTGATGAATATTCCGATCTGCTTCAAACTTATAGAACAAACTGTACTTATATAGTTCTGCAACTCCCAGCTCTGTGAATTATCTAAGCTTCAGTTTCCTCATCTGTAAAATTTGAAAAAAAATATATAAAATACACACACACACACACACACATATATATATATATATACACATATACATATATATAATAATAATAAAACCAACTTCATAAGAGTAGTGGGAAAATCAAATGAGAAAATGTATGTCACGGGCTTAGTAGAGGGCCTAATGCTTAGTAGAGGGCCTAATGTCCCTGGATCACCAAATGCTTAGTGTCAGACACACACCCTGAAAGAACTGCAGGACTGACTGGGAATCTGCCAGCCTGGATCCCAGCCCCACATCTGCCACCAACTCACCATGTTGTCTTCCTTTCTTTCTTTTTTTTCTCCCCCTCCACCCCTATCCCTCACTCCCAACAGTCCCCCACTCTAGTGCTGGGAATTGAACTCAGGGCCCTACACATGCTAAGCAAGTGCTCTACCACCATGTATCCTTGAGCCATCGGTTTCCCTGTCTGAGCCTGTTTCCTCATCAGTAAAATAAAGGAGGATGGGAGTGGGAAAGGGAAAACAACCTCAGGTCTCTTAGCTCATCCAAACCTGACTCTCTAGAACAGAAGGAGAGTCAGTTCCTTTCTAGGGGTATTTCTAAAGGCATTTCATAAGTTCAAAGCTCTCTAGTTTTCTGAGGCCGGGAGAGCCTGCCTCAATCACAGATCCTGGCTGGGGGTATAGCTCAGTGGTATAGTGCTTGCCAAGAGTGTGAAGGATCCTGGATTGAGACCTAGTACCTCCTTAACACACACACATCCTAGTGAAACTCCACCAACTACTAATTATTAATAGCTTATAATAGGTGATAGGACTTTAGATATCCCTCTTACATCTTATGTTTGGTTTGGATTTTGTATCATATAATTTCCTATGTAACATATTAGCCTTCCCCCCCACCCAGTGCTGGGGATTGAACCAATGGCTGGTACAGGCTAAGCAGGTGCTCTACCACTGAGCTACATTCCCAGCCTTTTTTATTTTTTTCATTTTGAGGGAAGGTCTCCCTAGGTGGCTGAGGCTGGCCATCAAACTTGTGATCCTCCTCCTGAATCCTCCTGAGTTGCTGGGATTACAGGAGTATACCACCACACCGAGCTTAACATATTAGCCTTTTTAAATTGCTTAGCAGAAATTGCTGTTTAGAGAAACAATTCTCTGAGCCTGTCCTGCCAGCAGGAGAAGGTCCCAACACCAGGTGGTGGTGGTGGAGGGGTCTCAAATTCAGTGGGTCTTCATGGGTCAGAGGCACAAAATTGATAACAGAGATCTAGGTTTATCAGAGCTGGCTTCTGTTCTCCATGAGTGTGCAGCCTGGGCAGTGACTACCAGATCACACAAAGACTGTGAACAGAATGAAAAGAGAGAGGGATTCCTATATGGGGAGGGGTCACTCATAACCAAAGATGGCAGTGAGGGCTTCTTGAAGGTGGTGTATTGGAGCTAAGGCATAAAGGGTCAGTACAGTTTTTTTTCCTCCACAGCATTTTGTCATTTCAGCCAAACTCCAATTTTAGAGCCTGTTCTTAGAAGAGCAGACCCCTCCGAGGAGGGAAGCAGCTGGACATCTGGCAGAAACTGACTTATAGATGCCTCATTGTAGCACTCCCCAGAAGGCCCTCCCCCCAGCAGACATAAATGCTTCAATTCAGGGACTGCTGAACGATGCCTGCTGTGGCCCAGACCCTGGGCTGGGCATCGGGGCCCAGATGTATCCTGCTCAGGCTCTGCCCTCAGGGAACTCTCAGGGAAGAAGAGCTTTATGTACAAAGAAAGCCAGATAAACAGTGACAAGGGCCACAGGGCTGGGGCAGCAGCCTGCCAGGGTCAGTGGCAGGGCACAAATCCCCCACACTCTGAGATATGAGAGGGAAGAATAGGGTGTGTTCCATTGTCGCTGGGGTATCTGCCCCATCCTTGGGAATCACCCACCAAACTTCTGGCTGAACCTGGCTCCCGGACATATTCTAGGTCTAAAGTGTATACAGCCTCTCCCCTACCCTTCTGCAAACATGTAATAAGCACCCGTCACATGTCAGGCTCTGTGGGTTGTTCCCACGTGATTTAAGGACTGGTGGCCTTTGAAGTTAGATAAGCCTGAGTTTGACTCTCCTTACCATTTACTTGTGCAAGTGACTCTACCCTTTCTGAACCTCAGTTTTCTCTCTCACTAAACAGGGTGCCAATACTGCTTCACAGGTTGAAGCTTTGATGAGGTTGTTTGTATGTAAAGCACACAGCTCCTTGCTTAGGCACAAGGTAACTTCCAGTAAATGCTGCTCTCTAAGGGGTCGCAATGGGGTGGGCGCATGCTCATGAAGCAGCATGCTCTAATGAAAAGACTGGAAGTCCAAAGACTGAAATTACTGAGTGTGTCTGTCACCCCACTTATGAAATGATCACTTCTTCTAAAAGTGAAACGGCCCAAATAATAATGAACTCAGAGGGCTTTTATGCAACAAATGAGACAGACAAACATAGAAGTGCATTCTAGAACAAAAAGTACTGGTTATGATGGGATGATGAATATTTGGGGTATATTAGCAAGAGCACTGGTTTAAAAGCAGTAGAGCTGGCTCTAGTTCTGGATATTCCTCTCATTTGCTATGTAACTTGGGAAAGATCCTTTCCCATCTCTAAGTTTTCTCATTTTACAAATGGGCTTAGTACTTTCCAAAATTCACTTTTGGGAACGTTGAGATTCTCCTTTGGTTGACGCAAAATGAGCGGGGTCATCTGCAAGGATTCTGCTGGGAATCAGTGCTGAGAGTGGTCAGGACTGGCAATTGGACCACCTGGAAAGCTGACCCTGCCTCCAGAGACACTGCAGTGGAATTCTGGCTGGGGCCTCCTAGAGGGCCATGGAGCAGATCTTGATGGTCATCATATCCTCTCTGGGTTCATGAAAATCTTTTTTATTTTCAGACTCTCAGGGGAGAGGCTGCCACCCCTCCTCCCACTGTCAGGGCAAGATCACAGGCCGGAATGAGCATTGGCTGGGAGTTTGAAGGATAAGGGGACTGGAGGACTATTCAGACAGACAGGAAGTAGGGCTTAGGAGAGAAACAATGCTGAATTGGGAGCCAGAAGACATGGATTCCCATGCTGGCTTTGCTCCTTAGCAGCTGTGTGGGCTGAGCAAGCTGTTTTAGCTCCCTGAGGTCCAGCATCCTCATCTGTGAAATGGCACTTTCCTAAGGATCAAAGGAGAGAAATACATGTAGTAGCATCAGTAAAACTGTATAGCAAGGTTTGCTTTTGAGATATAGGGAAAGGGCAGGTCATGCTGCAGAGAAAAACTGACCAGAAGACTGAAAAAAGGGACGGCGGACCTGCCTTGCCCTGGAATGGGTGCGTCAGCCTCTGACAGATGGTCCCTGAGGAGGGATCAGGCTGAGAGGCAGTGACGTGCATAAGACTAACCCAATACCCCCCAGAGATGCTTTATCCAGCAAAGGGGAACAAAGACTGTGTTTCTTAGTGTACCTTGGCTCTTGGGGCTTGTCCCCAGTGAACCAGAGAAGCTTTGAAAACAAGTTGCCCTACAGACCTACAGATCTCAGGATCTAGCCATCTGAGCCCTGGACCTAGCTCACTGGGCCCTGCCTCCCAGGAGCCTCCCCAGGCCTCTTACCAGTTCTGCTTGGCCAAATGTTTGGGTGGGAGATATACTTTTCCAGATGTGGCCGGACAAAGCCAGGGCATAGCAGTAGGATCTGACCAAAGCTATCTGGTTTCTCTTACAGTCTTCAGTCTTTGAGGTGTTGATGAAAATGATCCAATCTCAAATCCCAAGAGTATAGTCACATAGGTGGAACTCTTCTGGTGAGCCACATATGCTCACATTCCACAAAGGTCTAAAACATAGATTTTTATGCATATCTCTGTTCTTCAGTGATGCAAAGATGAGGACAGGAGGAAGAAGCTCTACCATGAGCTCTGCAGAGTTCCAAGTTCCACTTGCCAAGAACTCAGGCTACAATAGTGAATGAAACTGACATGATCTGTTGCCTTGTGGAACTTATGTTTTTGCTGGAGAGAGAAACATTAATCAAATAACCATATAAATATAAAACAACAAAGTGGTATAAATGCCGTGAATTCAGGAAGCTGGGAGAGTATAGAGCAGGGGACATCTAGCAGGAGAATAGATGTCAGAAAAGGCTCCCAAGAGAGGTGATGTTTGAGATATAAAAGATGGTTGAAGTTACTAGGCAAAGGGGTTGCAGCTTAGGGTGGGGAGACTGGGTGGACTGGAGATTTCTAGACTAGGAGAACAGTATATGCAACTGCAGAAAGGAGTTAGTACAGACTGGAGCACACAGAGCAAGAGTTAGTTGGGTCTAAGAGGTGAGGAGAGTCAGCTTGGCCACTGAAGAGTGACAAGATCAAATCTGCATTTAAATGATCACTCTGCCAGAAGTGTGGGTTAAAAGAGTGACTCAACAGGAGGCTCTTAGAGTCCTCCAGTGAGAAATGATAGGGGTGTGGTCCTGAGAGGAGCCATCCAGATAAAGAGGACAGACATGAGATGTATTTTAGACATGGAATGGGCAGGTCTTGGTGAGATAGGGGTGAGGATGGGGGAAGAATCAAAGACAATACCAGGTGTCTGCCTGCAGACCTCAAAGCTGTATGCTTTCTCAGAGATGGGAAACCCAGGGGGTCAAGGAGCAGGTGTAAGGTGAAGTCAAGCTCGTGGGTTCCTGTTAAGTTGTGTGACCTTTGGCATCCCCAAACGGCAGGGGATTGTCTAAAGTTGTTTGTGGAGCTGAGCACCTGGAGGGCTGAGGCCAGTTCAGGAATCCAGCCCAGGCCTTGGGCCCTAATAGGGCCTCCCAAGAATAGATACCTCAGTGCCTCCCAGAGAACCTCTCCATTCTCAGAGAGCCTCTGGCGAGAAACCTGTTGAGAAGACAGCTGCTGGGTTGGAGATTATTTTGGTAAAAGTCTGGGCAGGAAACCCCCTGGGTCTGAGCCTCTTCTCTATAGTGGGAAATCCCGGGATGGGAACAAACATCCATCATCCAACCAGGGCGGCAAAAGAAGGTCCCAGGTGGGAGGGAGGCCGAGGTTAAGGGGGACAGAGCCTTCTGGGAGGCCAAAACAGTGTCCGGGAGCAGGCAAGAGGGGCCTGTGACCCAGATGCCGCCTCCCCCTTTCCCCCCAACCCCCGGCCGCGCCGCGTGGGAGGCGACAGCAGCTGCGGGCCAGGCAGAGGGCGGGCGGCCGGCGCGCCGGCCCGTGGGAAGCGGCGGCATCTACTCTTTCCACGCTCCTTCCCAGCGGCTCCCTCTGAAACCCAACCCGCCCGGCCCCGGCCCCAGCCCGGCCACTGCAGGCCCGTGCCCTCCGCCGGCCCGCCTCCGGAATCGGGTTGCAGGACCCAGCAGCCACGCCACAGTTCGCGGTTCCCCGACGGCCGCAAGAGAAGAGGGACAAGGGGCGACCAGGTCGGGGTCCAGATAAGTCTGAGCGGCCGCGCGAGGCTCGGAGGCAGGAAGCTCAGAGTACTTGGGAGGACTTGGCCGGCAGAGAAATGGGCCCTGAGGGAAAAAGGGAGAGCCGACGCCCCCTCCCACGCCTGCCCTGCGGCTTTTCCCTGTCTGGGAGCCAGTGGCCGCGCGGGTGGGGGCTGTGCCTGAAAACGGCCCTGCCTCCCAGGTCAGCCCAGGCCAGGAAGATGGTCCCCGAGCTCTGAGAAACCAGCCTTTCTCTTCCTCCTCAGCCAGATGGCCAGACCGCTGTCCTCTCCCAGCCCTTCGCAGATGCAAGCCAGGAAGAAACGCAGAGGGGTGAGTGCCTTTCTCAGCCGTGGAGTGGCCCAGACAAGGTTGATCCAGAATCTGTTGGTCCATAAACCCGTTCGGAAACATCACCCCAAGATAACTGCCTGGGTTTGAATCCTGACGCTGCCAGTAACTATTCGGGACATTTGGGGCAAGTCACTTAATTTCTCTGTGCCTCATTTTTTCATTGGTATAACTGAAATAAGAGCAATACCTGCCCCCAAATAACTGGCTTGAAGGTGAAGTGTATTAATGCAGTGCTCTCTGGAGCAATGCAGAGCAATACCCAACACACAATCAGCTGTTCTTATTTTTGTTCCTCTACCCTATCTCGGTCCCTTTTTGGACCCTGAAGCTTTCCATTCTTTTCAGTGCTAAGGAGGGAAAGCAGTTTCCTGCTTACTGGGAATCTGGAGGCTTGCTGCTTGCTGCTGTCCATCGTATTCAGTCCCCCATCCCAGGATGCAGCTGTGCTTTGCATTCTGAATCCAGAGACCTGGCGTCTGGCAGAGACCAGCTGTGCCTCTCACTTCTACCTTCAGCTTTTTGAGTTTCTCTAGGAAAAAAAAAAAAAAAAATATATATATATATATATATATATATATATATATATATATATATATATATGAGGGTAGGAGGGCGTCACAATTTCTGCCCTACTATGAGTACTCTGCAACTAGGATTTTTTTTTTTTTTTTTTTTTTTGGTACTGGGAATTGAACCAAGGGCCACTTAACCTCTGAGCCACATCCCCAGCCCTTTTTATATTTTATTTTGAGACAGGGTCTTGCTCAGGGTTCTGCTGAGCCTCCTGAGCCACTGGGATTAAAGACGGGCACCACCACGCCTGGCCTGCTACCAGGATTGTGAGGGAGCAGATAGTGTGAATGAGCCCTTTACAGTTGGAGAGAACAATACCTAGGGCTCTTCAGACTGCCTCTGACCCAGCAACTGAAGGGGTAACCCTGGCCCAACAGGGGCCCCCAGGGCCAGCTTCAATGTTGTGGCTGGTGTTCCCATTTTGTTGGTGTCCTGCAGTACCAGTGCCTGAACAATTTGCATATCACTCTTACAGACTAAAGTAAGAGATCTGAGCTGCACTGTATTGCTCTGTGACCTTAAGCAAATTATAGTTCCTCTATGGGCCTTGGTTTCCTTCTCCATAAAGCAAGAATAGTTTTACTTCTGCCAGATGCCTCAGCACATGCCTGTAATCCCAACTACTCAGTAGACTGAGGTAATAGGAACTCAAGTTCAAGGTCAGCCTGATCAATGTATTAAGACCCTATCTCAAAATAAAAATCCTTTAAAGGACTGGGGTTGTAGATCAGTGGTTGAGCACTTGCTTTGCATGTGACAGCCCCTGGGTTCAATTCCCAGCACTGGAAAAAAAAAAAAAAAGGTAAAACATTAACTTGCTCACAACAATATTGTGAGAAAAGATATAAATCAGCATTCATCAAGGTACATTGGAAACCATGACAAGTGCCTACATCTTGTCATTGCTTTTCAGATCATAGAGAAACGGCGTCGAGATCGCATAAACAGCAGCCTTTCTGAATTGCGGCGCTTAGTCCCCACTGCCTTTGAGAAACAGGTATGTGACATTGTCGATTGTGCCACTGGAAATACTGGGTGGATGGCAGATAGGGTTTGTTTCCCATGGTATCTCTTATTGAAGGGTAGCAGCTGCCTGAGGTGCTGTGATCATGTCTGAATATCTGTCACCGGCTAGGGGACAAAGGGAATGAAAATTCATGCTTGGTGAGGTGCCTCAGGTATTGTGGCTTTACGTCCATTTGAATGGAATCCTAAAAATGATCCTGAAGAGTAACAATTGTTCTGCCCATTGCACAAGTAAGGAAATTGAAGCAGAGAAAGAAGTAACTTGGACTAGATCACCCAGATAGCAAGGAGCAGAGTAGAGTCAGAGCACAGGACTATGTGACTGTCTCCTGACATTTCCAGAGCTGTTTGAAAGTGGAGTAGGCTGCTCAGGGAGTGAGTGCCTATCATGAACATGTTGCGGTGGGGGGACTACAGCGAGGAGTCAGGCAGTTGAAGCAACAGCTTCAAAGATTCTTCCCCTAGGCTCAAAGGCACCTGTCACAGGTCGTCTGCCTTCCTTCAGTCATTCACATATGTTCACTGAAACCTTCACAGGACCAGCCATGAACTAGACCTGGTGTCTGCCCTCAGGTGTTGTGTAGAGTGTCTGACCCTGAGGTTTCTGTGAGAGGCCAGGTGGTCTGTGAGCTTAGAAGACATTTCCCAAGAAAGAACAGGGGAAGAGCAAGTGCTCTGGAACTAAGATGATGAGCTAGGGATTGAGCACGCTGAGGCTGATCTTGTATTCCCAGGAGCACTGCTCTGGGAGGCAGGTGGGGATGTCTGAGTGGCATTCTGGTGAGGGATGAATCCACAGAGGTGGATGAGATCCTGGAGGAGAGCAGGCAGAGCTGGAAGAGAAGTAGGCCAGTGCCCACTGGGGGAAGCACCCATTTAAGGAACAGGCAGAGCAAGAGGCAAAGTGAAAGGAGAAAGCAGAAGAGGTGTTGCTGCAGTCCAGGGAGAAGAGGTTTCAGAAAGGAAGCTGAGCGGTGCTGCAGACAGGAAGACTGAGGTGAGAAATAAAGAGCATCTCTGAGATTTGGAGATCTTGGCCAAAGCAGGATCCTGAATGCGAGTGGTGGGAAAACCAGGAAGAGTTGAGAAAATCAAGACATGATAATGGGCAGAGGAGGAGAGCGACAGAAGTCAGCTGGAGCCGCATCTCCCTGCCTTCTGTACCTACAGGGTTCTTCCAAGCTGGAGAAAGCTGAGGTCTTGCAGATGACGGTGGATCACTTGAAAATGCTCCATGCCACTGGTGGGACAGGTACCAATGCTCTTCTCTTTTGGGAATCATTTGCACGACAAATATTTTCAGGCTGGGCCATGGGGATATGTGATGAGCCAAGTAGACATGGTGTCTGCCCCCCTGGAGCTCACGGTCTCCAGAGGGGCTAAAGCAAACCCAGTTGAATATTCACCAAATTTGTCTCTTAGCATCTTCTTCCCCACTTCCAGTGTCTCTGTTTTTCCCAACCCTTTCCTCAACTCAGATCTTTCCAGTCTTAGACCTTGGAGGATCTGTCT
The DNA here is from genome assembly GCF_021218885.2 of Marmota monax. NCBI lineage: Eukaryota > Metazoa > Chordata > Mammalia > Rodentia > Sciuridae > Marmota > Marmota monax. The sequence goes on from NW_026694432.1 coordinate 10,165,384, forward strand.
TCTGTGTAAAAAACTATTCCCCTGTGGTAAGTGGAACAAACTTACCCCCAGGGCCTCACTAAGGAGTAGCCTCAGGGAGTTAATTCTCACTGGGGTCTCACTCTGTGGCCCTCCTAAATCCTGGGAGAGACCTGCCTGAAATTCTTAGCCACAGGAGATTCATTGGTGTCACTTCCTGTAGGTCTAGACTTCTGGCCTGCTGTTATGTCCTGGGCAGTGTTGTGGGGATACTCCCTGATCACAGCAGGTGTCAGGATTGTAGTAGAACATAAATGTCATTCATTTGGTTATTCTAAACTAGTCCACCACAATAAAATCATGGAATTGTGGCTTTAAAAAGGCTTGCAGACAAAAAGAAATATGTCCCGAAGTTTCTCTGTTTGGTGTTTTTATATTTGGGAAACTTGAAAAACATTGGCCACAAAGACTTAAGTCCCAAAGGTAACCTGCTACCCTGGAAGAGGACAGGGACAGTGGCTGCTGCTTCTTCTTTTATTTATATTTATTTATTCGTTTTGTGTGTGTGTGTGTATGTGTGTAGTACAGGGGATTGAACCCAGGGGTTCTCTGCCATTGAGCCACATCCCCATTCCTTTTTATTTTACTTTGAGACAGGGTCTCTCTAAGTTGCTGAGGCTGGCCTCACACTTGTGAATCTCCTGCCCTGGTCTCCCAAGTTGCTGGGATTATAAGCATGTGCCACTGCACCAGCCAACAGTTGCATTTTAAGTAGCCCAACCTGGAGCTTCCCACACCTGGGATTCCTGGGCCACCTTGCTGAGATTCTGGGGCAGTAGATCTGGAGTGGAGTTTAGGGATTTGCAAGTTTAACAAGCCTGCCCAGTAAACCTAATGCAGGTGATCCTTGCTTTTGAGAACTTCTGTTAAAGGAATGCATTGCTAACAGTGGAGATTTCTGTTATTAAGTTTTCATAGGGGAGATATTTCAAATTACGACTCCTGTTATCCTGTTGTTTTTTTTTTAAAAAAAGTTGTGACTAATATGTGGGCAGCATTCAATGGCTTTCAAAATGCTTTTGCTTTTGCTTTTCACGAAAACCAGGAGAGTGGGATTGTCCTCACTACTTTCTGGCTCAGGAATAATGGGAAGACAGGGAATTGTGGTTTAGAGAGAACACAGGCTTTGGATTTGAATCCTGGCTCTTCTACTTACTAGCTTTATGACCTCATATAAATGATTTAACCTCTCTCTTCCTCAGTTTCCTCATCTCCAAAATGGAGATAACAATAGAGCTTATGAGGATTATATTAAATAATACAATGAAGTACTTAGTAAAAATTCAGCGGATATTAATTTTAAAAGAGCAACAAACACATCAAGGTGAAGCCAGGTGTGGTGACACACACCTGTAATCCCAGCTACTTGGGAGGCTGAGGCAGGTGGATCACAAGTTTGAGACCAGCCTGGGCAATTTAGTGAGATCCTGTCTCACTAAAAAATTTTAAAAGGGGTAGGGTTGTAGCTCACTGGTAAAGCACTTCTCTAGCATGTGCAAGAAGACCCTGGGTTCAATCTCCAGTGCTGCAGATACAAAACAAAACACTCAGGTAAAGGGATTTGTGAGTTACATAGCTAAATATCCAGCAGAGCCAGGTCTTATATGAAAGTTGGCTTCACACCAAACACAGTCTTCCTGCCAAGCCGTCCCTCTGGAGGAGCCTAAACCATGAACTAGGGCCCAGATATTTGCTGCCAGTCATGAGGACAGTACCGGCCAGAGCTGTTCTGTCTTTGCCCATAAGTGGTGGAGAGAGTGACAGGTGTGAAGAGACAATGAGGGTTTGAATGCCTGCAGGGACAGTCCATCTGGTTGACCCTCATTGACATCAGGCCAAAGAGAGGGCCCCTGGCCTGCTGCAGCTACTGAGGGTCAGGATCAGATCTTGAGTGCTGGACCACCTTTTAAGCTGGGGGGACAAACAAATGCAGCATGAGATATAGGTGATAGCAAACTTTTTGTTTATGGAACATTTTCTGTGAACCATTTCACTTCACTTTCAAGAACAGTTGTCTGCCCACTTAGAGCTAAGGAGATTGAGGCCAGGAGAGATGAGACTTGCCCAGTCAGGCAGCCAGCTAGCTAAGTAGTGGAGTCTGGATCTGAACCCAGCTAGCCTGGCTTCCAAAGACTTCATGCTTCACTGCTACACTCTGTTGCCTCCTCCAAGGGGCCGCCAAGCTCTAATGGCTGCTATCACCTCCTCCCTCCCCTCCCTGAATCTACCCCCATTAGCAGACAGGTTATTGTATACCTGTACAGGCACGGTCTTTTCACATCTGGTCAGCAACTACTTAATTAAGTGAACTTGGTCACAGAGTTTCTTTTTTGCATTACTTATGAATTGTGATGAAAGCAATCTATTTAATAATGTTGCATAGTTTACTTAATTATTTTGATCCTCACAACTCACCATCCCAAGTAAAGGTTTTTTTGTTTTTTATGTGTGTGAGTGTGGTGGGGAGAGAATACAAGGGATTGAACTCAGGGGCACTCAACCACTGAGTCACATCCCCAGCTAAGTAGTATTTTGTATTTTATTTAGAGACAGGGTCTCTCACTGAGTTGCTTAGCAGCTTGTTTTTTTGCTGAGGCTGGCTTTGAACTTGAGATCCTCCTGCCCCAGCCTCCTGAGCCACTGGGATTACAGGCATGCACCACTGCACCCGACTCCAAGTAGAGATTTTTATTCCCACTTTACCAACGGGGAGATGGGGGCTCAGAGAGGTGAGAGAACATGCCCAAGGTCACCCAGGGAGTGAATGGAAGGGGCATGTTCAGAACACCGTCTGACCCTGGGTTGCCTGTCCCCCCACCCCAGCATGCCCTCATGGTGCCTCACTTTTCAGGATTCTTTGATGCCCGAGCCCTGGCAGTTGACTTCAGGAGCATTGGTTTTCGCGAGTGCCTCACTGAGGTCATCAGGTACCTGGGGGTCCTGGAAGGGCCCAGCAGCCGAGCAGACCCTGTCCGGATTCGCCTTCTCTCCCACCTCAACAGCTACGCGGCTGAGATGGAGCCTTCGCCCACGCCTGCTGGCCCCCTGGCTTTCCCTGCTTGGCCCTGGTCTTTCTTCCATAGTTGTCCAGGGCTGCCAGCCCTGAGCAACCAGCTCACCATCCTGGGAAGTGTGCCTGGTCCTGTCCTCCCCAGCACCTCCTCTCCTGCTTACCCCATCCCAGCCCTCCGAACCACACCCATTCGCAGGGCCACTGGTACCATCCTGCCTGCCCGGAGGAATTTATTGCCCAGTCGAGGGGCATCTTCCACCCAGAGGGCCCGCCCCCCAGAGAGGCCAGCTGCCCCTCTTCCCATGGCCTCCAGCAGCAGGGCTGCCAGGAGCAGCCACACCGTTCCCCTCCTGCAGTCCTCCTCCCCAAGACCCCCTGGTGCTGTGGGCTCCGCAGCTTATGTGGCTGTGCCAGTCTCCAGTCCATCTCCCACAGGGCCAGCTGGGAGGCCTGCAGGTGCTGTGCTCTACCACTCCTGGGTCTCTGAAATCACTGAAATTGGAGCTTTCTGAGCTTACTCCCCCACCCCCAGGCTCCCAGGATCACAAGAAAGGTTCTTATTTCAGAAGCTCTAAAAACGATGCAGCCTCTTCTGCTTTGCTTCCCGGATGGGCTTCTATGTGAAAGCACCTTCCTCACCCACCAGAAGCTCTCTCCTCCTCACCGCTCAGCCCAGCCTGTCCACTCGGCTCCCATGGACCCTTCTGATCTCAGAGGCTCCGTCCCGTTTCTCACCTGCACAGATGAGTCATAGTGCCTCATGAGCCCCTAAGAGCTGTGCCCAGCCCCCTCTCCTGCCCAGTATTCATGAACCATGGGTCTGGGGTGGAAGCTTGAACCATGAAGCTTGCCATGGTCCAAGGCTGGCTGCCTCTATGGAGAGGTCAGACCCTAGTCAGGAACAGTGACTGGCTGTAGCCATCCTAGACCAAGGAACTGGAACATACTGTCTGTCTCATTTCCTGGAGATGGTAACTGAGCAGAGGCCATTAAGAGGTCTCTTGGGCACCCTGTCTGCCCCTGCCTACCCCATCACCGTGAACCACAGGACAAAACCATTCTCTATTACAACCAAGCCTGGATGATGGAAGCCCAGCAGGTCCTGCTCTACTTCCCTCCAGCTGCAGACACCCACTGTCCTTGAGACTAAGAGTTCCCTGCTCACATCTGGCTCAAAAAGCCAGGCCAGGGGGCTTCTGAGCAGTGGCAAAGCTCTGTGACAGGGTGTCCTCACTGCCAGGCAGGAGTCAGGATTGAGGAATAGAGAACCCAGCTCCTGGGTGTGTGGTCTTTCCCCATGGGGACACAGTGTGGAAGGACCACGTGATGGCACCCAGAGAGGCATCCTCTTGGGATTCAGCACCAGACGTCTGAGCCGCCTGGTTTGCATCCGGCTCAGAGAGCCCAGACTGCTGCCACAGCCAAGGGCTGTCAGACTGAACAAAAATAACCGTGAGGAGGGGCAGAAGGAAGAACACTCAGAGGCATCTGGGCCCTTCAAGGTCACGCAGGGGGTCAAAGGCCTGAGAGCCTGTTCACCCAGATTCCACACAGCTGGCTCTGCTCAGAGGCAGCTCCCATTCCCCAGCTCTGCCTTGGGCCATTTTCCTCTAACAGAAGGAATAAATGGCCCAGCGACCCTTCCCAGAGGAACAGCAGACTGAACCTGCTTTCAGGATTGCCATATCAGTTGATAAAGTGCAGAAACACTTCTGAACTTGTTGGTAAACAACTGCTTCCCACGAGTGCCTCCCTGGCATTTCCCCAGGACCTCCATGATCTGGTTAATGCCTGACAGACCCAAGGCTGTGGGGTCCTGGAGCTGGCAATTCACTGGTGTGCATGTCATACTGGTTATTAAATATTTTGATGTCCCCTGCACCCTGGGGTAAGATTCTCTCACCCCCAGCCTTTGATGGAACCACCTTCCCCAGAGGCTGCATTGAGCAGGCTCCATCAATAGAGTTTTCAGAAACCATGGAGGCAAAGGGCCCTTTCAGAGCAGTGGGGCAGAGATCAATTTGAGTGACCAGAAAGCTCTTTTGAAAAGAGAAATTCCTCAAGGAGGGAGAAAGAGGTAAGTACTTCTTTTACTGCTAAGCAGAGCTAGTTTGATGAGGTTGCCGTCCTGTGGCAACCTCTGAGAAGTGCTTCAGCCAGGAGAGGTGACATTGCAGAGAGAGGCCCACTGGCAGGGGATGTGCCAGAGGAAGATGGATAGAGAGAAGGCAGGTCAGATCCACAGGCTCCCAAAAGTGGGGAGAGGGGAACAGAGAGGGTGACAGAGGCAAAGACCAGACTTAGATTTCTCACAAGGGGCAAACTCAGGATGGGAAGAACTCCCCAGCTCCTCCCTCAACACTTCCCTACTTCTCCATCTCCCCCTCCTTGCTCTCCTGCTGCTCCCAGGATGCTAGGACCATCTTTAGCATCCAACCCAGCATTCACTGCTACCTGGGCTGTGGGAAACACATTTCCATGTTGCAGGTACCCAGCTCTAAACAGTGCATCACCACCACAGAAATGAAGTGGAAATGGCCTGGCGCTTTGAGCATCTTGGGCCTTAAGTTCATTCTCCTCAGGAGATTGTGGGAAAGTGGTTGTGTGTTCCCATGGCTGGGGAGTGGGATCCTTTTTTTTTTTTTTCCCTATTCCCAAGCTTTCCAGGTGCCCCAACTCCCCCCTCACCCCGCCCCACTGTGGGGGTGTTGTAGACAGCCAATAGAGTTTTTGAGTTTTTTGAGAAAACTCCAATAGACTCTTAAATGTCTCTGGAGTCTGTCCACTTCTGTCTGGACCTGTTGCCACCACCCTGGCATGGCCACATCACCTCTCCCCCAGATCACTGTCCCAATCCACAAAGTCTCTTCCCTTCCCTCTTACCTTGTCTGACAGTTCTCAACAGCAACCAGAGAGAATCTGAATACACAGATCACATTGTATTACCCCTGGTCCAAACTCTTCTTCTGATACCCTGTTATATATTTTTTTCTTGGGGGGGGGGTACTGGTCATTGAACCCAGGGTACTCTACTACTGAGCTATATCCCTAGCCTGTATTGGTTTTTTTTTTTTTTTTTTTTTTTGTTTGTTTGTTTGTTTGTTTGTTTTTTGAGGCAGGGTCTTGCTGAGTTGCTGAGACTGGCTATGTCTGGCTGTTACATGGTTATTCTAAAGATAAAATCCAAACTCTTTCTCTCTTGGTCTGGTCCCAACCCCACTTCCAGCCTCATTTTTCTTTAGTCCAAAACTTGCTCCTGGATTCTGGCCCCAACCTGCCTTCATTTCCTCAACATAGCAATCTCACTCCCATTTCCAGGACTTTGTGTATGCTGTTCTCTTTTTCGCAGAATGCTCTTCCCTACCCTTTGCAGGGCCAAGTTCTTCAGACCCTTGACTTCAATATCACCTCCTGAGAGAGGCCTTCCCTGACTACTGGGCTTGAATAGTTAATTGACTATTGTTTACCTTTATGTGGAGATGTATAATCACATACCTTGTTAGTTAACTGTTGCCTCCACTGGAATGTAAGCTTCATGACACCAGGGACTACATGGTCTGCTCTCCACTCTGTACCCAAGACCCAGACCTATGCCTGCCTTATTGGTGGTGCCCGTGAATCTTTGTTGAATAAATGAATTAAGGAGGTGCAAAGCCTGTTCTCATGCTGTGGATGGTACAGGCTGCCCTAGGGGTAACCCCCATGACTGGCTAACTTTGGGGATAGGCAGGAGACAAAGGAAGAGCCAGGGCCAAGGGACTGGAAGTCATGGCAAAATGGTCAGGAGGCCCTGGCGGGCATGAGCATGTCCACTCTGGAGTATATGCTGTCAGGCAGGCTGTCTCTGCCAGCAGGTATTGTTCTCCACTCTTGGCTTGACTCCTCGCTGGAGTTGGCTCCCAACAAATCCAACAAACATTCATGGAGGTCTGCTCCATGCCAACCAGGCCTGGCAGAGCCAAAGGTGACAGGGACACTGTTGCTCTTGGGTGTGGGGAATAGTGTATTCTCAGGTGTGAGTTGGTGAGGTGGGAGTGGAGAGGCCCATGGAGTAGGCTGAGAGCTACAGAGTGGCGGTATGTGCCTCTGCCTAGAGAGGTCACGGGGAAGGGGCACAAGGAAGCCTTCCCAGAGGAGCAGGAAGGGAAGCTTCCCATCAGCAGAGTGACCCCTTAGGTGGAAAGTCAGAGAGGCTCATACAGGGGAGGGAGCTGTAGAGCGGCTCTAGGTTGAATGCAGATCCTCAGGGGCAAGCTTGGGCACTGAAGCCTGACTTCCTTATTAGACCTTTATTAATGAGTTGTAGCCATGGGCAAATTCCTTAACCTCCTTGAACTTCAACTTTCTCATCTGTAAAACAGGGATGATGGACTAATGGCTACTGTTAGTTGAATGGTAACTTTAATTTTTTTTTCATTTGTTTTAATTAGTTACACATGACATTACAATGATCTTGACTTATCATACATTTGAATCAGATGGGATATAATTTCTCATTTTTCTGAGTGTACAGGTTGCAGAATTACATTGGTCATGCAGTCACGTAAAAGGTAACTTTAGTTAGACACTGTTCCCAGTGCTTTTTTTTTTTTAGATTGTCCCCGTTTTGAGCAGGGAAGTGCTGGGAAGTGTTATTAGCCAACTTAAGTTGTTATGTTGTATATCGTGTGTATGTATGGATATGTAACAACAAATCACAGCAGTGTGTACAAATATAATGCACCAATAAAAAATGTGGGGAAAATAAAATATCCCCATTTTACAGGTGAGAAAACTGAGCTACGGCATGGTGCCTGTGGTTAGGTGTGAATGGAATGAGACAACACATGTAAAGTCCTCCGTGTAGTGCCTGGGTCGTGCAACAATCAATCTATATCATTAATATCTTTAATGAAAGGATGTTGTGTCCAAATTGTAAACATCCTCAAGTGTTCTGCTGAGTCAGGGAGCAACAGGAGGCACAGAATGTTTTTCCAGGTGTCTGTCAAGATTGGATTTTAAGAAACTTGAGCTCGGTGTGGTAGGACACATCTGTAATCCCACAGAGGCTGAGGCAGGAGGACCACAGTTCAAATCCATCCTGAGCAACTTAGTGAGACCCTGCCTCAAAATAAAAAAAAATTAAGAGTTGAAATATAGGGGCTGGCGTAGTAGCTCAGCGGTAGAGTGCCCTCCTAGCACGTGCGACGCCCTAGGTTCGATCCTCAGCACCACATAAAAATGAATAGCTTAATAAAATAAAGGTATTGTGTCCATCAACAACTAAAAAAAAACAACAACGAGTTGGAATGTAGCTCAGTGGTGAAGCGCTTGCCTAGTGCACATAAGGCACTGGGTTCAATCCACAGTACTAAAATAAAAGTCAGAATTTCTTTTCTAGTTAAGGTGGATTTCCATTCGTTAGGTGAACTGGATTCTGGCTTATGATCCTGAAAAAAGGCTTTCTGAGGATCAAAGCAAAAAACAGATTTCCACCAGGGTATCTCTGTCTTCCTAGTCCCTGGCTCATAGTAGATACTTAAGAAATGTTATGTATTGTTAGGGTTTGAGTATGGCTGGTCTCCACAAAGGTTGTGATTAAAGGCTTGGTCATCAGGGAGCTGCTGTTGGGAGGTGCACCCTTAAGAGGTGGGGTTTAGTAGGAAGTCCCAAGGTCACTGGAGGTGTGCCTTCAGAGGGGATTGTGGGACAACAGTCTCTCTCTCAGCAGTGAGAGGTGTGACCACCTGCTCTATTCAAGCTCCTGCCATGGTTCGTCATCATCCACACCCTTACCAGAGGCCAACTCAGTGTGCCTCCCTCCCTACCTCCCCATGCTTCCTGATCTTGGACCTTGAGCATCCAAAACTGTGAGCCTAATAAAACCTCTTTCTCATGAGTAGCCTGTGTCAGATATTTAAATTTTAGTGACACAAGACTGACTAATATATGTGTGTTGAAGTCTTTAGTATCTTTTAATTTATTTAGGAAATATTAAATATTTATGGCTTTGTGGAAAACTCAGAATATTAACTTCCTTTTCCAAGAGGAAAAATCAGGACCAAATGTAAGTTGATCACATTAACGACAGTAAACATTTTTGAGTCCTTGATCTACGTCCCCTCATAGAATCCTTACATAGCCTTGTAAGTACTATTATCCTTTTACACAAAAGGAAACAGACTCAATCTGTTATTAAAAGTATCCAAAGTGCACAAAACTAATAAACATTTTAACCAAAATTCAAACTTGGGCCTGTCCAATTTGGTCTTAACCAATATAGTGCACTGCTTCCTTCTGAGGCTGCCCCTTGGATGACAGTCCAGTGATTCTCTGTGGCAGGTCATCAAGGTCTAGTGGAGAAGACCATTGTGCTAACTTGGGAAGCTTTCATGTCTGCCACACTCTTCTCCCCTGTGTTTAGTAAGGGTTAGGCTTGGCTGCTGTAACAAAAAGGTCCAGTGGAGACTGGCACAGAGGTGCTTGCCTATAATCCCCACAACTCAGGAGGCTAAGGCAGGAAGATCACAAGTTCAAGGCCAGCCTTAGCAACTTATCCAGACCCTGTCTCAAAATATAAAAGGGGCTGGGGATTAACTAAGTGGTAAGCAACCCTGGGTTCAATTCCCAGTACTAGAAAAATCCAAACAAAACAAAGAGGCCTAGTAATAACTCTGTATGAAAGAAGATATTCCTTTGTCTCTCATGTGACTTCCTGGTGACCATTCCAGTTAAGAAAGCTCTGCTCCGTGCAGATATCCTAAGATCTAGATTCCTTCCACCTTGATTCCCTACCATCCCTAGAACATTCTTGTACCTGCATGGTTGAAGTCAGGACTCCCAGGGTTCAAGTCAGCAGGAAGGGGATAAGAATTTGGTAGAGACATGATCAAAATCTTAAAGCCTAGATTCAGAAGTAAGTACATATACCTCCATTTATATTCCACAGATGAGAACTTAGTCAGTCTAAAGGAGACTGAGAACTGCATGTTGACCTGTTCTCTGAAATAAGTGTGAAATGATATTGACAGACAATCTCTTTCATTTCCCTTACCTGGAAGGGTGAGAGGAATGGAGGGAATCAGGGACTTCAGAAGTTTCTGATTGTCTGATTGTTCAGAGTGTGTGTGTGTGTGTGTGTGTGTGTGTGTGAGAGAGAGAGAGAGAGAGAGAGAGAGAGAGATTTTAGAGACCAATTTCTTTTTTTTTTTAATTTAATTTTATTTTTCTTTTGCAGTACTATGGATTGAACCCAGGGTCTCACAGATCCTAGGCAAGTTCTCTACCACTAAATTACATCTTCATCCTTTTAAAAATTTTATTTTAAATCAGGAGAGTGGGAGGTAGTGCTGTCCCACCTGGTCCTCAAACTCAAGCCACATGCTGTCATGTACATTTATAATCCCAGCTACCCAGGAGGCCAAGGTAGGAGGATTGCAAGTTCAAGGTCAGCCTGGGCAATTTAGGGAGACCCTGCCCACACATGCAATTTAAAAGGGCTGGGGATGTAACTCTGAGATAGAGTGCCCCTGGGTTTAATCCCTAGTACTGCAGGGGGAAAAGAGAAGAAAGAAATAAGAAAAAAGGAAAGAAATAAAGGAAGAAAGAGGGAGAGAAAAAAAATAGTAAACCACCTATTGCCTTCAACTCCAGCAGCCCCAAAAGGAATCAGTCAAGAACAAAAAGTACTCATGCTTTCTATCGTATAGCAAAGTACCATTTCAAAGTGCTTTCCCGTGTGTTACCTCACTTATGCCTTTCAACAAATGGGTAAGGGAGCCAGGGCAGAAATTATTATCTCCATTATGCAGATGAGGAAACGGAATCACATTTCAAACAGAACAATCTGTCCTAGATTGGAAAAATAGTAAAATGGCAAAGCTTGTTTGGACTACAGAGGAAAGTCTGATTGCATGTCCATAGTCACAGAGAGGTAATGTAACGTTATCCAACAATCGCTGAGCACTTGCCACACACAGGCACTGGACCAAGTACGTTGCATGCAAAATCTATCTGCATAACTCTGTGATTTGGGTTTCACTTCCATCATTATCTCCATTTTATGGATGAGGAAACAGAGCTCAGAAAGATTAAGTAACTTGTCCAAGGTAACACAGCTATTAAGTGGTAGAGCTCTTAACTGCCAAGTTGTACACCCTACTAAATGCTATGGCTTGTGTTCACCCCTTTGAGACAATGGAGGGAGGGTTCCCAAGCCTGCCTACAGCTCTTAGCTTATATCTTGAGACTTTAGCCTCAGACCTATCAGTATCATCTCACCAACCCTCCAGGATATAAAGGCCACTCATCTGCCTTCACTCAATAACATTTATGAAGAACTGAACATGCACCAGGCACGATGGTGCACTCCTGTAATCCTAGTGACTCAGGAGGCTGAGGCAGGAGGATCCCAAGTTCCAGGCCAGCATGGGCAACTCAGCAAGATTCACTCACTGCCCTGATATAAACCTGCTCCTAATAGAAATTCTGATTTCAGCTGCCCCATTCCCCAGCCAGCCACCACATGCCCTCCCTAAGCTCCCTCTGCTCAGCTGTCCTTCCACCGACCACCACTGCTCAGCAGCATCTGGTCTCTTCCTGGCTTCACTTCCCTCCTCACCTTGCTAAGGGCACATGGCCTCAGCTTTGTCATCACCCCTTGCAAACAGCCTCACTCCTTATCCCATCTCCTTCCACTGAAGCCACCAGGTATAGGGCAGATTTGAGCATGACCCATATGACCTCCAGTTCCTCATGTGCATGCCCTTGTCTAACTCCCTACCTTCAGATGTGGACAGGACCCACAACTTGCTTCTAACCAACAAAATCTGGCAAGTGTGTGGGATGTCATATGTCATCCTGTGATGCAGCTACACGCATGGCAAAGGTGAGGCCTTATTTAAGGCCCCCTTAGCCAGGTGCAGTGGTGCACGCCTGTAATCTTAGCAGCTCAGGAGGCTGAGGTAGGATTGCATGTTCAAGGCCAGCCTTAGCCACTTAGCAAGACCTTAAGCAACTCAGCAAGACTCTGTCTCAAAATAAAAAATAGAAAGGGCTAGGGATGTGGCTCAGGGTTAAGCTCCCCTGGGTTCAATCCCAGGTACCAAAACAAAAACAAAAAACCCTCTTAGGTGAGAGGGAGAGGCTCTCCTTCTCTGCTTGCTGACTTGATCATGTCAGTGGTGGTGTTGGAGAAGCCCACATGGCAAAGGACCATGGGTGGCCACTCAGGCCCTAGGGGCAGCCTGCAGCTGACAGCCAGCAAAAATCCAGGTTCAAAGCCATGGCCCTGTCATATGGTACAAGGAAATGAATTCTATCAACAAGCTGAATAAATCTGAAAGTGTCTCCCCCTGCCCACTGTGGAGCTTCCAGTGATTCTGGCCAACACTTGGTTGCAGCCTTGAGAGATTCTGAGCCTGAGGACCAGGCTAAGCAGTGCCACACTCCTTGCCCACAGGAACTGGGCGATAACAAATATGCACCTGTGAAAGCATGTTGGTTACGTTAATTGTTATACAACAGTGGACAACTAATCCCAAACCCTGATCTCCACCTTCTAGAAAACAGCCCATCAATGGACCTGACTTGATTGATAACCAGAACCTCACATGAGGAACCTGCTCTGCTTCTCCACCAGGCTGGCTTGGCAGGCTCCATGATGACTGCCTGGCCACTGTCTTCTTTCCCCAGAGCCCCATTCCCTTCCCTACATCCTCCTCAGAAAATGATCCTACTTTATTCTTCATGTTGAATATGGAGAATTTCGATAATACTTGAGGACAGAATTTTTGCCAGCTGCAAAGGGAAACGTCTGTAATCCCAGAGGCTCAGGAGGCTGAGGGCAGGAAGATCGTCCATTCAAATCCAGCCTCAGCAACTTAGTGAGCCCCTCAACAATTTAGTGAGATCCTATCTCAATATAAGAAAAATATGAAAAGTCCCGGGAATGTAGTACAGAGGTAAAGCACCCGTGGGTTCAATCTCTTATCAAAAAAAAATTAAAAAGTGGGGGGCGGGGAGCAAGAAATTAAATGTATCCAGCTAGGTACAGTATCACTAACACCTATAATTTCAGCTACGTGGAAAGCTGAGGCAGGAGGATCACAAATTTAAGGCCAGCCTGGGCAATTTAGCAAGACCCTGTCTCAAAATAAAAACTAAAAGAGGGCTACGGATATAGCTCAGTGGTAGAACCCCCCTGAGTTCAATTCCCAGTACTGAAAAAAAAAATTAAATATAACTAAGGTTTTAATTCTTAGCATGCTATACTTACTTTTAAATCTTCCTGAGGCCAGGTTGTATACCTATATTAGGTACCCCCCAGAAAGAAAGCTCTGTCCTAGGTGACAGAGGTTAATTTCTCTTGTCCATAGATTAAAAAATTATGTTCCTGCTTAAAGAAGAGAGAGAGAGAGAGAGAGAGAGATATTAAGATTTTCAGAGATTGAGAGAGGGAGGAAAGAAGGAGAAAAAAAAAAGAAAAGAAACAAGAGGATCTCAGCCCTCCCAGTTCATTGAGGATCAAGGTTGCCTGCTTGCTAAGAAAGACAGCTGTGGGACACGGCCAATCACGCCTTCACCAGGGCCGCAGATTCTGTTTGTGCAGTTGAGTCTCTGCCCACAGGGCTGCTGAGGGGCCCTCATTACCCAGATGGAAGAGGAAATACAACCGGCAGGTGCTGGCTTTTGGGGCTCTTCCTGTGAATGTCAGGAAGCTGGCTGACTAACCCACACTGCACAGTGCCCCAAGGGGCCCTTTGAAGCCAAGGCCCTCAAGTATTTGCAGATTGATTAGGAATAATGAATATTTGGCCCATGAGCTGCCACTCCCTGCTCTTGTTCCTGTGGCAGACATTACCAATCAATTCCATAGCCACCCCCTTGTTATGACAGCCCCTGCCAGAACCAAACTTAACTAATCAAGATTGGCACAGGAGATAAAGCCCATTTGCCTTTTCTGGACTATCACCAGCTCTGGTGAGACAATGAGGCCTATCTGGCCCTCACTCAGAACTGACTCAATAGATAACCAGGTCTGGGGATTCCCAGGCTTGTTCCTGTAGTCTGTGAATAACTGGGGGCTGGAGTGACAGGCTCTGCACGCTGAACAGTGGGGAAGAGGTGTGAGTGACACCCATGCTGCCTCAGGCACTGAGGGCAGTGCTCCTGTTGGGAGAGCCCACCTGGAGAGGCACAGAGTGGCCAGGAAAGAGGTGAAGCAGGTTCCCTACTCAGCACTTGAGGTGCTGAAAAAGGAGCACACGCCTGAATTGAAGGCAAAGTTTGGTCAGCCTCCTCGAATGGTTAGAGGCATGGCCAGGCTGGAAGCTGCCAAATTGACATCCCCAGCCCAGATTCCTGGAGTCCAAACTTGGATATCCAACAGCCAGTGTCTCAGAGGCATCCAAATCCAACTGTCCAAAACCGGACTCCCAGATTCCTACTCCCCCGCCCTGACACTCTACTCCTGGTCTCAGGAAACAGCAACTCAGTCTTTCCAGTTGCTCAAGGTGAAAGCCCTGGGGTTGCTTCTGACACCTCCGCTTTCTCACAGCTCAAATCCCACCAGTTCTATCTTCAAAATATACTCAGAATTGGCGGGGTAAAGTGGCGAGTGGCTCACGACTGAAAATCCAGTGATGGGAGGCTGAGGCAGGAAGATTGCAAGTTTGAAGCCAGCCTCAGCAACTTAGCCAGACGCTATCTTTATAAAAAAATTAAAAGGGCTGGGGATGTGGCTCAGCAGGTTAAGTGTCCGTGATACCAAAACCAAAAAGCAAAAAACAAAAACTGACTCTCTCTTTCTTGCTCGTTCTCGCTCTTGCTCTCCAGAATCTGTGCATTCCTCACCCACTGTCACCATTGGCACTGCTATTACCCGTCCAGCCTCACCATGTCACCATCCCCCTGGGAATCTCTGAAGTAGCCTCCTCATGGGCTCCCAAGCACCATCCCTGCCCCGCAGCCCATGCTTCTTACAACAACACAAGGAACACATGTCAGATGAGCTTGGAACCCTCCAATGACCTCGTAGCTTGCATGGAGGCCAAAGCCCTCCTATAGCTGTGAAGCCCTACATCACTGCCTTCCCACTCCCGTACCTCACCCCGGACCAATTTCATAGGCTTCGGTCATCCTTCATTCCCTTCTGTGAAGGTGGGCATTGTCCTGTCTCAGGGCCTTGAACTTTTCTCTGCCCCAGAGACTCTGCTCCCAAACATCCCTGTGACTCCCAACATCTGCACAGTTGGCTTCCCTCTGTCCTTTGGATTTTGATGTCACTGCGGTGCAGCTCTCTCTGACAGCCTGTTTTTAATGCAAGCCTCTGCCAGCTCCAGGACTGGCAGTCCCCTTCCATGCTCTATTTTTGGCCATTGGCTAAGAAAGATACTAAATTTTTCTGATTGTGGGTATTGTGAATCTCCCTTCCTAGATTACTCCAAGGGCAGGGATTTCTGGGTATTTGATTGCTGTTCCAGTACCCCAAGCAGTGGTATTAGAACAAGGTAATAATACACAGTAGTAGAAAATAATAAGTTACTGCTGGGCATGGTGGCACACAATAGTATAATCCTAGAGACTCAGGACACTGAAGCAGAAAGATGTCAAGTTCCAGACCAACCTGGACAACTTAGCATTACACCTATCTCAAAATAAAAAATTATAAAGAGAGTACTAGTGAGTTCAGTGCCAGTACTGAAAAAAAACCTTATTATTAATGAATAATAAATATTGATTGAGTTAATGATAGCTTGAATTTATTAAGTACTTACTTAGAGTCAGATACTGTCCTAAACATTGTGTGTGTGTGTGTGTGTGATCTTTTTTGTTTGTTTGTGGTGGTGCTGGGGATTGAACCCAGGGTCTCACGTGTGCTAGACAAGTGTTCTACTACTGAGCTATTATCCCCAGTCCTCATTTCATCTTTAGAATAATTTGATGAGGTCAGTTCTAATATCCCCATATACAGGTAAGGCAACGAGACACAGAGCACCTAATGGTGGAGCAGGAAGGTTGCAAGTTTGAAGCCAGACGGGGCAATTTAGAGAGACTGTGTCTCAAAATTAAAAAAAAAAATTCTCAAAGCCCTGGGAAAGTAGCCCAGGGCTCAATCAGGAAGGAAGGAAAGAAGGGAGGGAGGGAAGAAATTGTACCCAGACTAGTATCAGTGAAATTTGGAGTCAGGCAGACCTAAGTTAAAATTCCAGACTTCCTATCTTCTGGAATACATGATTTGGACAAGTTTCTTAGTTTCTCTAAATGTCAGGTCTCTTGTGGGCAGGGAGGGTGGAAAATCTATCTTTTATCTATCTTGGGTTGTTAGATCCTCCTAGCCCTCAATATGTTGTACCAGTTCTTTATCTATCACTGCCCTCTAGTGGTCAATTGAAGCAACACAACAGTTGGTCGTGGTGGCATACACCTGTAATCCCAGTCCCTCAAGAGCCTGGACAGGAGAACCACCAATTCAGGCGTTAGCCCTGGGCTTCAGAGAAAGAGATCGTGTAGCAAAAACAAACAAACAAACAAACAAAAAACATATAAACAAATAACAAAAACATGACTATGTAAATACACATTCTCTTCTATTTACAATGGAGATTATGTCCTAAAAAATCTATGCTCAATTGGAAATATACCAAGTTGAAAATGCTTTGAATACAATTAATGTCCCTCACATTGTAGTTTAGCAACACAATACACTATAGAGTATTGGTTGCATACCCTCATGATTTTTGTTTTGTTCCTGTTTTTGTTTTGCAGTTCTGGGGACTGCACTCAGGGACTCATGCATGTGGGTGAGCACTGTACCTCAGAGCTATATCCCCAGTACTGTTTTTATTTTATTTTGAGACAGGTCTTGTTAAATTACTCAAGTTAGTCTTGAACTTGAGATCCTCCTGCTTCAACCTTCCAAGGAGCTAGGTTACAGGTATGCATCACCACACCCAGCTACCCTCATGATTGTGTGGCCAACTGGGAGCTACAGTTCACTGCTGCTACCCAGCATCATCAGAGTGTGGGACCACATATAACTAACCCAGAAAAAGAAAAAAAAATTCAATGACTTGAGGCAGGAAGAGTATAAGTTTGAGGCCAGCCTCTCAAGATACAATGAGATCAAATGAAATAATAGTAATACACCCATCTCAAAATAAAAGAAATATAAAAAGAGTACTAGTGGGTTCAGTACCAGTACTGAAAAAAAAACTTATTATTAATGAATAATAAATATTGATTGAGTTAATGATAGCTTGAATTTGTTAAGTACTTACTTAGAGTCAGATACTGTTCTAAACATTGTGTATGTGTATGTGTGTGTGTGTGTGTGTGTCATCTTTTTTGTTTGTGGTGGTGCTGGGGATTGAACCCAGGGTCTCACGTGTGCTAGACAAGTGATGTAGTTCAGTTGTAGAGTATTTGCTGAGCAGGTACAAGACCCTGGGTTCAAACCCTCATAATGCAAAGCAAACAAACAAAAAAGAGACAAGGAAATAAAAGCATATTACTAAGTAAAAGACACTATATTAATTTTTCATTGTTATAACAAAATGCCTGAGGCTAGATAAATATGCAAAGAAAATAAGTTTATTTAGGATTATGGATATGAGCCAAGATCTGAAAGTTCAAGATCAGGTGGCCCCATTTGTTCAGTCTCCTATGAGAGCCTCATAGTGGATGGCATTATGGGAAACCACATGTGAGGGGGAAAGGTCACATGACAAGACAGGAAGCCAGAGAGACCAAGTCTTGCTCTTTTATAGCAGCTCCTCTTGCAAGAACTACCTGAAAATAAAAGAGCACTATGTCAGCACCCACAGTGACCTAAATACCCCCCACTGGCCCTACCTCTCAGAGTTTCAATAACATCTCTCAATGCCACTGTATTGTGGACCAAACTTCCACCACATGAACCCATGAAGGACACACTCAGACCATATCTAAACCATAGCAGAAGCCAATCTGAAAGGCTATATGCTTCATGACCCCAGCTACACATTCTAGAAATGGCAAGACTGTGGAGATAGGGAAAGAATAATGATTGCCATGGGTTAGGGGAGAGAGAGGATGAATAAGTAGAGCATAGAGAATTTTTAGGGAAATTATACAACACCAAGTGTGATAAAATAATAATAATAATAATAATAATCTCATACCTGTAATCCAGGCCAGCCTCAGCAATTTAGTGAGGCTGTAAGTGACTTAGTGAGACCCTGTCTTAAAATAAAAAAGAAAAAGTGCTGGGGATGTGGCTCAGTGGTTAAACACTCCTGGGTTCAATTTCAATCATATATATATATATATATATATATATATATATATATATATATATATATATATTCACACACACACACACACACATACATATAGTGAACCCCAATGTAAACTATGGACTCTGGGTGATAATATTGTAACAAGTGTACCATTGTGGTGGGGAAGTGGAGATGTTGACAGTGGGAAGGCTGCATGTTGGGGGACATGGGAACTCTATACTTTGCACTCAATTTTGCTGTGAACTACAACTGCTCTGGAAAATAATAAATGAAGACCTAAATAAATGGAAATACATAATTTGTGCCAGGGAGTGGCTCATACCCATAATCCCAATGGTTTGGGAGGTGGACGCAGGAGGCCAGAGATGTAGCTCAGTGGTAGAGGGCTCCTGGGTTCAATCCCCAGTACTGAAAGGGAGCGGGGAGAGAGAGAGAAGAAAGAGATATATAATTTGTTCATACCAATGTGCCACTTAATCTATAGACAAATGTATAATTTCAAAACTATTCCAACTATGGGGGAGGGGTATTAAGGATCAAATGAGATGCATTCTACCACTGAGCCCCATCCCCAGCCATTTTTATTTTTATTTTAAATATTGATTTTTTAGTTGTAGTTGGACACAATACCTTTTATTTTATTTATCTGTTTTTTATGTGGTGCTGAGGATCAAACTCCCATGCCTTGAACATGCTAGGCGAGCACTCTACCGCTGAGCCATACCCCAGCCTTATTTTTTATTTATTATTATTATTTTTTTTTTTGAGACAGGGTCTTGCTAAATTGCTTAGGGCCTTGCTAAGTTACTGTGGCTGGCCTTGAATTTGCAATCCTCCTGCCTCAGCTTCCAACTTGCTGGGATTACAGGTGTGTACCACCATGCAGTTTAAAATTATTCCAATTTTTAAAACCTAACAGGATTTTTTTTGAGGGGTCCTAGGGATTAAATCCAGGGACACTTAACCTCTAAGCCACATTCCCAGCCCTTTTTATTTTATTTTGAGACAGGGTCTTACCAAGTTGCTTACTCACTAAATTGCTGAGGCTGGCCTCAAACTTGTGATCCTCCTGCTTCAGCTTCCTGAGTTTGATTCCAAATCTATTAGGAAGTGAAAAAGTCTAAGAAGACAAGAAGTACCAAAAGGGAAAGAAAGAAGGAAAGAGGAGAGATGGAGGGAAAGGAGGAGGGAAAAAGTTTATTCACACCATTCATGTCTTCATACCTGTACTTTGGATAATGGTGACCATCACCTTCCACCATCATTTCTACCCCCTGCCCCCTCCCTTCCCTTCCCACCCCTCTGCCCTATCTAGAGTTCATCTATTCCTCCCATGCTCCCCCACCCTACCCCACTATGAAACAGTTTGATGCTGGTTGTTTTAATGAATCATAATAATAACTATTACTTATCAGGTAGCTAGTATGTGCTCAATACTGTTAAAACACTTCATAAACTAGATTTCTTTTTAAAGTCATGTTTGTTGAGGTATAACTTACATATGGTACAATTTGCCCAATAGTTTTATAGTTATATGAATTTTGATAACATAAATATAAAAAATGAAAACATATAAATATGGATATATAGTACTACAGTGAAGTTACAGAATGTGTTACCTTATTCTTCTTTACTTCTTTTTTTAAAACAAATAGAGAAATTAATTTTATTTTATTTTATTTTATTTTTTTAAAGAGAGAGAGGGAATTTTTTAGTATTTATTTTTTAGTTTCCGGCGGACACAACATCTTTGTATGTGGTGCTGAGGATCAAACCTGGGCCGAACGCATGCCAGGCGAGCGCACTACCGCTTGAGCCACATCCCCAGCCTGAGAAATTAATTTTAATATATTTTCATTTAATCCAATGGATTACTAGCATAATTTGCAAAGAAAATAATTATTAGTAAGATATTTCATGTTCATTTTCTTTGTCCTAGTAATTCTTTGGAATCTAATGTCTGTTTAACACATAGCACACCTCAATTCAGACTAGACACAATTCATATACTCAGCAGTCTCTCATGTAACCAATGGCTGCCATATTGGCTCCCTTCTCCATCTTTCACCTTTTGGTGAGACATGCTGTAGGCTGCATGATAAGTCCCCCTTGTTACATGGTTTCTTGTTGAGTTCCATGAGAAAGGGACACCAGAGATGAATTTAGAATATACAAGAGTAGAGGGAGGTGTTTTATTCCTCCCTATAAGACTCTAATAAACTGTGAGTTGGTTTCTACATGTTTTTGGTGGGAATAACTTCAGTTAGGTCACCTTCTCCTACAAGTTTTTCATAATGGCTCTCTCTTCTTTTACCTCCTACCTCTTCAAGTCTACGGTAGGAAAGGTGCTTCACAAAATTTGTTAGTTTCCCTCAACCTTGCCCTTACTTTTATAAATACCTTAAACAATTTTTACTCTGATGGATCTTTTTCATCCTTGAATCTTGAATAATGGATTTTTAATTCTAAGAGAGTAAAATATACCTCATCTCATATCACAAGCAATGTATATATACATACCAGATTAATTATATATTAAAATATAACATGTAAAATGCTAAAATTTTTAAAGAAAATATTTGTGTAACTTTGTGAAGAGAAATGGAAAACAAAAAAAATACAAAATAAACAAAACCCTAAAAAATTGGATGATATTGTAGTTAAAATTTTTATGTGTAAAAATTTATTTTCCAAAAGGGTTAAAAGGGACATGAATTGTATTATCGGCCATTTTTGTTTATTTTTGGTATTTAGCTTGACTTGGTTTCTCCTTTGGTTGGCTTTTCCTTTATTGTAGTTCTTCCCTTTGCAGATTTTCATTGTTGTTTTTCATTTCCTCCTCGTGGAATATTTTGCCAAGAATGTTCTATAGTGCAGGCTTTCTTGCTGTAAATTATTTTAGCTTTTGTTTGTCATCGAAGGTTTTTATTTTATCATCAAATTTGAAGCTTAATTTTGCTGGATATAAGATTCTTGGTTGGCATCCATTATCTTTTAGAGCTTGGTATATGTTGTTCCAGGATCTCCTCGCTTTGAGAGTCTGGGTTGAAAAATCTGCTGAGATCTGAATTGGTCTTCCCTTATAGGTAATCTGATTTTTCTCTCTTGCTGCCTTTAAAATTCTATCCTTATTCTGTATGCTAGGCATTTTCACTATAATGTGTCTTGATGTAGATCTGTTGTAATTTTGTACATTTGGTGCCCTATAGGCCTCTTGTATTTGATTTTCCAATTCATTCTTCATGCTTGGGAAATTTTCTGCTATTATTTCATTGAAGAGATTGTACATCCCTTTGGTTTGACTCTCTGAACCCTCCTCTCTCCAAATTTAAGATAAATCTTAAATTTGGTCCTTTGATGATATCCCATAATTCTTGGATATTCTGTTCATGGTTTCTTACTATCTTCACTGTGAGGTCAACTTTATTTTCAATATTGTATATTTTGTCTTCGTTGTCTGAGGTTCTGTCTTCCAAGTGATCTAGTCTGTTGGGGATGCTATCTATTGACTTTTTTTATTGTTTCTTTCAAGGATTTCTGCTTTTTTCTTTATTCCAGTATCTCCATCTCTTTCTTGAAGTAATCTCTTGCATCCTATATTTTCTCTTTGTTGGTGTGATCAATGGTCACCTGTATTTGCTCTCTTATCTCTTTTTGGAGTGATCGATGTTTGCCTGTATCTGCTCACTTAGGTTGTTCTTTAATTCCCAAATCATTTCAGTTATGCATATTCTGAACTCCTTCTCTGACATTTCACCTACTGCGCGATCTGTGGATTCTATTGTTGTGGTATCTTGGTTTGTTTGAGGCATTTTCCTCCCTTGTTTTTTCATGTCTATGTGTCTTCCTCTCTTGCAGTGTAGGTCCCAGGTATTACAGCTTCTGCCCTACTGTCTTATAGTGTCCCTGTAGGTTACCAATACCTCACTTTTAAGGGAGGGATCAATATTACAGCACTCAATGTACCCAACCTGCAGCCATATATCAGTCAGCTTCTATTTTTACATTTAAAGTTTTGTCACTATAATCAGAAGTGATGAGTTCGGTTATCTTCTACCTTATAGTCAATAGGTTTGCGTAATGGTTTACAGTTTCTAACAGTAGAAAGGGGGACTGAAGGAGAATATGGAGGGTATTAGATTATATGACAAGTGAGAGGGTAATCATAAGAAGCTGGCTGTTAATAGGAGAAACAAGAGATAGGCAACCCCATGCAAGACTCCCTGTTACCTCGGCAACAGGATAACTGTTAGCACCCCTAGTAGAGAAACCTCTGGTACAGCCAGGCCCATAGGGACCTTGATGCCTTCTTAATAGGTTCTAATTATTGTCCCTCAATAGAAGCAGCAATATTCCAGATTCACCACGGAGGCAGCCTCAAGCCTATATGTACCTTGATGTTGGGCTGTGGAGCCATGCTTTGGTGAATAAGGAACCCCAGCACAGAGTGGCTCACCATTTATCTCCAGGCATGGTACAGGCCTCTCCTCTGGATCTCAGGCTGCAGGTGTGGTGGGCGGGCTTCTCCTCCAGAACTCCAGCTGCTAGTGTGGCCAAAACTTTAGGAAGTTGTAAGTTGCTGAGCTGGTCATGCCTGAAGTCCTAGTGATTCTGGAGGCTGAGGCAGGAGGATCACAAGTTTGAGGCCAGCCTCAGCAACTTAGCAAAGCCCTGTTTAGAGAAAAAAAAAAAAAAAAAAAAAAGAGGCCTAGTACTAAAAAAGAAAAAAGAAAGAAAAATAAAAAGAAACTCATAAGTTGCTGACAGAAGTAAAATTGATAAAATCCCTTGGAGGGTAATTTGACCATATCCAACCTAGTAATGAATGATATAACCCCAGATAAATTCTTCCCAAAGTTGCCCTAGATGTCAAGGCTCTTCGTTGTAGCACTGATAGCAGAGAAAAATTGGATCACATGTAATGTCCACCAGTAGGAAAAAAAAAAAAATCATGATGTTCCTCTGATAAGACAAATGAATCACTAAAATAAGTGAACTTGATTTATATATAGCAATATAATGTAAGTGAATGAGGAAACAAATTGCAATAATATATTTACAGATGAATATTTTTTAAGTTGGATTCTTCAGTTATTGAAATAAAATTCATATGACAATCACCTCACACTGGTTAGGATGGATGCTATCAAGACAACAGGAAATAACAGGTATGAGTGAAGATACAGAGAAATTGGAACACTTTTGCTTTGGATTCCAACTAAAGATAGTCCTGAATTTATAATGATTATAATAGTCCCTAACTTATAAGATTGTTTTTTAACTTTATGATGATATAAGCCAGTTACAGTGGCTTGTAATTCCAGAAGGTTGGGAGGCTGAGATAGGAGGATCATATATTCAAAGCCAGCAACTTAGCGAGACCCTGTCTCAAAAAATAAAAAGGGCTGGGATGTATGTGTGATTGAGGGCCCTGGGTTTAATCCCTAGTACCAAAATAAATTTTAAAAAATTTAGAAAGGTATTAAAGTGATTCACATTCAGGGCAAACTACACATCTTTCTCCCTATGAGGCCCTTGCTTAGCATCCGGGCGGCCATCTTAAGTGACAGCCGCCATTTTAAGGAAAAAGTTTCACTTTCCTGCCCAAGGGCCTTTCTGAGAAAGGCTCACCACGCCCTGACACCACCCCAACCCCTAATCTCCCACCCAGCTCTGATTCCTGATCCTCCCCCATCAAAGTCCCAGAACCCAAGCCTGTTTTGCCCCTCTCTCTGCTACAGAGAGATGGCCTTTATTTGTCAGCTCTGATAAGTAAACTCTCGTGTCTAACTCTGCCTGGCCTCCGTCTTTCATTTTTCACTTACCAGTCTCTCATTCTTTACTTTCCCTTCACACCCCTGTACTGGGGATTGAACTCAGGGGCACTTGACCACTGAACCATATCCCTAGCCCTATTTTATATTTTTCTTTAGAGACAGGGTCTCACTGACTTGCTTAGCGTCTTGCTATTGCCGAGGATGGCTTTGAACTCATGATCCTCCTTCCTGCCTCAGTCTCCTCAGCCACTGGGATTACAGGCTTACGCCACCGCGCCTGGCTCTTTTTTATTTTTTTGAGACAGGGTCTCACAAAGTTGCTCAGGCTGGTGTCAAATCGGCAGTCCTCCTACATCAGCTTCCCGAGTTGCTGAGATTATAGGCGTGTGCCACCACACCTGACTGCATTTTGAATTTGGGTCTTTTCCCAGACTAGTGATAAGCAAGAGGATACTCTCACGATGCCAGGAGGTGACAGTGAACCCCAACTCCCAGTCAACTGCATGATCACCTGGGGAAACAACCAATTCTCTTCAATCCCGTTTTGCTAAGCTATAGCCTAAGTAGATTAGGTGTATAAAACACATTTTTTTCTTTAAATACATTTTTAAAAATTTTTTTAGTTGTCAATGGACCTTTATTTTTTTATTTTATGTGATGCTAGGCAAGTGCTCTATCACTGAGCTACAACTCCAGCCCTAAATACATTTTTATTACATGTTTTCAATTTGCGATGGCTGCCTCAGGAGATAACTATTATAAGTTGAGGAACCCCTGTGCTTGTACCCACACCAATGGAAATGTGAATTGGTGCAGACACAGTGGAAAACAGAATTGTGGTTTCTTTCTTTCTTTCTTTTTTGTACTGGGGATGTTGCTAAAAGCTCAGTCCTTGTCCCTGATGCCAATATAATAAAGAGGACACGGCTTTGAGAAAAAGGAAAAAGACAGTTTATTGCTTTGCTAGCAAAGGAGAAACACGGGGCATTCCTGTCCCAAAGGCTGTGATTCTTCCTATCAGTAGTAACAGTTTTTTTTTTTTTTTAAGAGGTGTAATTCAGAGAAAATGAGATTAGGGAGGAGAGATCAGGAAGGAGATCTGGGAAAAGATCAGGGAGGAAAAGGTTAAGGAAAAGAAGATCCGTGTCCGGCACTGTGGACCACGCCTGTGATCCCAGTGGCTCAGGAGGCTGAGACAGGAGGATCAGGAGTTCAAAGCCTACCTCAGCAAACTCGAGGCACTAAGCAACTCAATGAGACCCTGTCTCCAAAATACAAAATAAGGGCTGGGGATATGGCTCAGTGTTTGAGTGCCCCTGAATTCAAACCCTGGTACCCCCCAAAAAAAGAAGATGATCAGGGAGGAGAAGGTCAGGGAGAAGAAGTTTGGAATAAAGGAAAAAATATGTAAATTTCAAAGCAACAATGGATATAGTCAAAGCATCAAGTAAACCCATTACAGGGATTGAACCCAGGGATGCTCTACCATTGAACTACATCCCCAATCCTTTTTAAATTTTTATTTATTCATTTATTTTTATCCTGAAGAATTGAATCCCAGGGTGCTTTACCACTGAGCTACATCCTCAGTCTTTATTATTTTTATTTTGATACAGGGTCTTCCTAAGTTGTTGAGAGTCTTGCTAAGTCCTTTTTTAAATATTTGTGTGTTTATTTAAATTTTTACTTTTAGATGTTGATGGACCTCTATTTGTTCATTTATTTATATGTGGTGCTGAGAATTGAACCTAGTGCCTCACACACGCTAGGCAAGTGCTCTACCACTGTTACCACTGAGCCACAAACCCAGCCCCCGCCCCGCCCTTTTTTTAAAGTTTTTTCAGTCAGGGTCTTGCTAAGTTGCCCAGGCTGGCCTCAAACTGTGCTCAGTGGTAAAGTGCCACTGGGTTCAATCCCTAGTATAAAAGAAAGAAAAGACGGAAGGGAAAGAAAATGGGATATATACACATGAAGGAATATTATGCAATCTTAAAAAGGGCTGAGGGTGTAGCTCAATGGTAAAGTGCTTGCCTAGCTTGTATGAGGCCCTGGGGTTTTGCTCCAGATACATACATATCATTTTGGTGGGGTATTGGGGATTTAACCCAGGAGCAATTTACCACTGAGCTATATCATAAGCCCTTTTTTTTTTTTTTTTAGTTCTTTATTTTGAGACAGGTTCTCACTGAGTTGCTTAGGGCCTCGTTTAGTTGCTGATGCTGGCCTCAAACTTACAATCCTGCCTTCTCAGCCTTGCCAAGTCCCTGGGATTGCAGCAGTGTGCCACTGCATCTGGCTTAATATATATATATATATATATATATATATATATATTATATAAAATAAACAGAACATGGCAAGAAAAGGGAAGGAAATCCAGTCACAGGCTACAACAGGAATGAATCTCAAGGATGTACGGCTAGGTGAAATGAGCGAGTTGTAGAAGGACAGATATTGTAAGTAAAGTAGCCCAAATCGTAGAAACAGAAAGTAGAAAGGTAGTTGCCTAGGGTGAGGGTGGGGAGAATAGGGTTTTGTGGGTATAAGAGTTTTAGTTTTTGCAAAATGAAAATATCAAAGATATCTGTCACATAATAATCTAAATATACTTAACACTACTGAACTACGTATTCAAAATGGTTGACAGTAGACTTACTGTTCTGTGCTTTTTTAACCATGATTAGAAATTCACAAAAAAACTCAACACTTTAACCATTTTAGAGTATCCAATTCAATGGTTTTGAGTATTTAAAATTTTACAACCCCCACTATCTAATTCCAATACATTCTTATCACCCCAAAAAGAAGCCCTATACTCATTAAGCAGCCATTTGCATTCTCCTCTTCTCTACCTGCCCCTGGCAACCACTAATCTGCTTTCTGTCTCTATGGATTTGCCAAATTTCTGTAAATGGAGTCAAATAATAGGTAGCTTCTTGTGTATGGCTTATTTCACTTACAATGTTTTCAAGGCTGCTTTATGTTTGCATGGACTGGCACTTTCTTTTTATGGCTTAATAATATTCTGTTATATGAACATACCTCATTTCGTTTATTCATTCATCAGTTGATAGACATTGGGTTCCACTTTTTTGCTCCTACAAAAAATGCCGCTATGAACGTACATTCTGCTTTGGTCATAGAAACAGACCAGAAGGATACACATCAGATTAATAATAACAATTTCTGGGAATAAAAGGGAGGGAGAGGAATTGGGCTGGGCAGAGGAACAAAGGAGACTGACTTCAAGGTTATCTGTGATGTTCTATTTATTTTACATAAAAATATATCTGGAACAAAACTGTTAACAGCTGGTCATTCTGTTCTAGGTAATGAGCACACGCATGTTTGAGCTTTTCTGTATTTTAAATTGTAAATAAAACAATGCATATTCTGAACCTAAACCTGCCTGTAGCAAAGATCTAGCATCAGGGCCTGTGGTGTCCAGGATAAGCAGGAAGAAGAGGCCAAGCCCAAGGCCAGGGAGGAGGGGCCCCTGACCCTGGCTGTATGGCTTTCCTCGGGCTCCCAACAAGAGGGCCCAGATCTGATCTCCATGATTGTTGGTAGGAGAGCCCGGAGCAGGCCCAGGCCAGGAAAGTCTGTAACCCCATGTTTTCTTCCTTCATGGTATGTTCTGGCTGCCAGGAACTATCCATTCCCCTACCCCTCTGCTCAGGACCAGCTATATAATTCACAAGGTCCCATGCTAAATGACAACACAGACGCTCTTGTTTGAAGGCTGATGTCAAGGAGCAACTCTGAGAGGCAGCCATAAGGTATCATACGCAGGGACAGATGCAGGAGCCACGAGTCAAGTCACTCACTGAATTCACTCATTCAAATGAGTGTTTAGCATGTTCCTGGCACCGCGCTAGGCACTGGGCATACAAACAGTAAGCGAGACGCAGTCAAGCCTCGAGGAGCTCACATTCCAACGGGGGACACAGATGCAATCACAGACACACAAAACAGATACATGCACACTGCAGGAAGTGCTAAGAAGGATTGGCAGAGGGGTCTAGGAGAGAAAACACCAGTGGCCCCTGACCGTGAGATCCCCCTGAGAGATGGACACTGGAGCAGACATCTGAGACCACTCATCTTAGCAAAAGGTGGGGGAAGTGGAGGGGGTATGAAGTTGAAGAAGAACATTCCCAAACTTTCCTGACCCAGGAACATGTGACATCTTCAAGGACTTGCACGGCCTGGATATGGAGACAGAGAGGGAGGGGCAGAGAGCCCAGATAAGATCCAAGAGGGGCTTAATGTCCTGAGCCTCATTTGAGTACCCATTACATGGGGCTCCACTTGAACTATTATTTCCTTAGTATTTTTCTTTAAAACACTCCCCCCTTTGGGCCCTTCTCCTAAGCAAGAATATTCGTGAGATCACAAGATTGACATGCCACTTCTGTTTTACTAACCACAGCTGAAATTTTTAGAAGTTCCTCCATGCTCCACCTAAAATTATTCCCTCCCTACCTCAGGTGGGAAAGCACTGTTGCCAGGTCCTATCTTAAGTGCCTCGGGACACCGCTAACAGCTATTTAGCTGGGCGAGGCTGGTGACAAGGTCTCATCTACATTTTTGATAACTGACTCCAACTGCCACGTGCAGAGTGGGTGGCAGGGTTACTACAAGGAGAAGGATAAGGTTGTTGCAGTCATGGGGGACCTGAGGCACGGGGACCTGATTCTGGTGGCTGGGAGGAGAGGGGGAGCTGGCCTTTCCCAGCAGTGCCCACACAAGTCCCACCCTCCACCAAGACCAAACTTTACTTTCTTTTATCTCCCTGGGCTGACTCAAGGCCTTTCCTGATAAGTGCATTGTCTTCTGTGATCCTCCCATCTCAGTATCAGCCCTGGGGCCGCTGGGATTCAGGACAGTGTGTCTGCTGTATCCACGAGAGCCCAGCTCCCACAGGACTTTTGGGTCACATCCAGTCAGGCCCCGTGGTCTCCAAGCCAGCAATGACAGCTCCATGGACTGACTGCTCTGCACACGTTTTAGGAACTTATTGGGTTACAAAATTCCTGTCACCTAGATACAATGGCTCCTCGGCCCAGGTGGCCCAAAGTGCCCACCCTCAACCACTGGGCAAACTCTTCATTCACCCTTATGGCCGACCCTCCACAACCTGCCTCACTCCCAAAACCTACCTTCAGGAAGCCTGGCCTCCTCACAGTTTCCCTGAGGACCTCTGTCCATTCGCTTTCCCAGCCCCCACTAGGAATGACCCTCCTCACTGCTTCTCAACCATTACCCCTCTACTCTCCTGAGAAACCAAATCTCCATTTTTAAGACTTCTACAAAACTGCTCCTTACTCCAGCTTGTCAGCCACATGAAGAGAGTGGGGAGGAAACGTGCTCCAGGGTGCCCACCCTGAGCCAGAGCAAGCATGCTACTGTGGGCATGACTGGCACATAGGTGGCTAGAAGCTACAGGGTTCAAAAAGCTAGAGTACTGCTGGAGAACTGTGGTGAGAGGGACTGTGGATAAGGAGGAAGAGGAAAGCAGAGTCAAACGGTCTAAGAAGTCTTTGTTACGTAGACACTTAAAGTCTATTCTGAGTGGAGCACGGTGGTACATGCCTGCAACCGTAGTGGCTCAGGAGGCTGAGGCAGGAGGATTACAAGTACAAGGCCAGCATCAGCAATTCACTGAGGCCTTAAACAACTTAGCAAGACCCTGTGTCAAAATTAAAAATAAAAAGGGCTGTGGATGTGGCTCAGTGGTTAAGCACACCTAGGTTCACTCTCCAGTACCCACCTCCCCTAAAATGTCTATTCTGGACACAACAGTCACTGAGGGATTAGGCAGGGGAGAGGCAGGAGTGGATTTACATTTTCAAAAGATAACTTGGCCTCTTTTGCTGATAATGGAAGGGAGTGGGGGAGGACACCTGGCTAGAGGACACTTGGGTAATAGGGAGGGTTGGAGTAGGTCTGGTGACACTGTACGTAGGATCAGGAGCTATCAGCTGATGATGGGCTAGATGGGCGAGTAGGGTGAGAAGAGAAACAGGTGAATGCCCTGGTCCTGCTGGTTTGAGCAACTGGGTAAATGGAGAGGGCTGTTGAGGGTAAACCCCATGCTAGGAACCAGGGATAAAGCAGGAACGAGACTTACCGGGTCCCTGTCCTTATAGAGCTTATACTCCATAATAAATGAATATGAGACAGATTTTCATGTGTCTGGGAAGGTAACCAGCAGAGCATCATGACAGAGAATCACAGGGGCATCTACTGGGGAAAGGTGGCCTGGGGAGCTGAGACCTGCAGGGGGGGAAGGCTCTCCCAGGGAAGGAGGGTCCCACGGTGTGGATGGAGCTAATGCAAAGGCCCTGAGGGGGAAAGGACCATGTAGCTCTATGGTAAACCAGAGAGGAGTGCTCTGAGAAGAACCTGGGGATGACCAGAACCAAGAAACACAGGCAAGGAGCTTGACTGTTATTCTCAGGACCCAGAGGAAACACCTGTGGTGTTAGATGAACTGTCCAGGGACACAGGAGGAAGCTCAGGAAGAGATCCTCAGTTCAACTTCTTCTTTTTTTAATATTTTTTTTTTTAGTTGTCAATGGATCTTTTATTTTAGGTATTTATTCGAATGTGGTGCTGAGGATCAAACTTAGGGCCTCACACATGCCAGGCAAGTGCTCTTACCACTGAACCATAACTCCAGCCCCATCAGTTCAACTTCTTGAGTTGAGGTGGACTGTGGTCCATACAGGGTGTGGGTTGGAGCTTGAGAGAGCAGGATGGACTGTGGGTGCAGATGTGGGAGTGATTGGCATGGCTGATCATCTGAGCCAGGAGATTCAAGGGTAGAGAAGACCACCCAAGGAACACAGGCAGTGCCAGCTCTGAACCTGAGCCTGCAGTGGAATCACCTGGAGGGATTCTTAAAACACCCCCAGAGTTTCTGATTCATTGGGTCCAGGATTGAGGCCTGTGGGGTTGTTTTTCTTTTCTTTTCTTTTCTTTTCTTTGTATTGGGGATTGAACCCAGGGGCACTCTACCATGAGTTAAATCCCAAGCCCTTTTAATTTTTCATTTTAGACAGGGCCTTGCTAAGCTGTTGAGGCTGGCCTTGAACTTGTGATCCTCTGCTTCAGCCTCATGGTTGCTGGGATCACAGGCACTGCCCAGCTATAAGTGAAGACTGCTGGAACATCCTTCTTTTCTCTCGGCCTATTTCTGCATCAGAGTCAGGCAATGACCAGGAAGTCAAGCCACTAGCCTGTAGAGCTACCCCGGCAGCACACACATCTCCTTCCCTCCTGGATGACCCTCTCCTTGCTTATATCAATTAGACTTTCATGACAGCCTTCTATTCCCAGGTGCTCAGACTGGGTTGTTCAACATGCCTCCTGTGGACATGAAATGACTTAGTGGGCGAAACTGCTTTGTCAACCTCAAGAGCCATTCACAAGAGCCAGAATCATCAAGTTTGTAGCACAACACATGGTTGGTGTGTTAGTGTGGGCCCTCCAAGAAATAAACATAAAAATGGGATTAGATGTGCAAGAGACTTATTTGGGGAAATTTCTGATAAGGATAAGGGGGAGGCATTAGAAGTAGACAGGGAGAGCCTGAAGACCATGAGGCAGATCTGAAAGCTGTACAAAGAGAACAGGAAGGAAGGGTTGGGTGGGAAGAGCTTCAAAATGCAGTGAATTTTGAGATCTTAGCCAAGTAGATGGGGGAGTTCTCCAGCAAAGGATACCTATTAGAAGAATCCCATGATAAGCAGAAATAACCATTGTACCCCTACTGTTATCATCAGCTGGAGCAGCTTGGGGAAAGCGTGGCCCCTGTAAGAACAGAGGGAATCCCAAGGGACAATAGCTGTCAATCAGTTATGCTCCCTATGGCAGGTTCTCCTGAAGGAGTTAGGGCTAGCAGTTTTCCATGGCTGCCACAGTTTTCTACCAGTTACCGATGGTCAGGCCTGTTGGCAACAGGTCCACCTTGGCCCCTGGAGCCCTACTTCCACTAGTTTGTTCTGCATGCCAGTGTGGCCAGCTCACAAGGCCATGGCGAACTTGCGGTTTTTCTGTTCCTGCTTATCCGTCTGAGACATATGTATCCCACGGGAATGCCTTGACCTTTTCTGGTCTGATGGACTTATTGTTAAGGGAGGTTTTGGTACCTGACAATAATAGATGTTGAAACTAAATTTCTCCCCCCTCCCTCCTGCTTTTGGGTAGTTTTCCACTTCTGCTGCTTGGGGTATAAAAAAAGGTGTGTTAGCAATAAAGATTACTATTGACTCCTGGATGAAGAACCTTGGTGTCCTGTGTGTCTTTTAACCTCGCCGTCCCTCGCCGGACTCGGCTCCCTTGGCCGGACGCGGCAATTGGAGGCTCCCACCGAGATCCGGAAAGCAGGGGTAAGCGGACGGGGCTCACCTTCTAAGAAAGAAGGGGGAGGATTGGTTTAAAGATATTTTAAAGAGACAGGGTACGTACCATGGGTAACTCAACAGCGAAGGTTCGTCTGGCCAACGAACTGAAAGAGCTGTTAAATACACAAGGAACAGGAATAAAAACTAAGACTGCAACCGAATTCGTTGAAATTATTGCCCAGGCTTGTCCTTGGTTTCTGACAGGAGGATTTCTTAATAATAGTGACTGGGACCTGGTGAGGCATGACCTTCAGAAATTATTGAGGGACCGGGGCTCGGACAGTGTCCCAGTTGCCACCTTTTCCTTATGGAGGTTGGTAAAGGATGCTTTATTAACAGATAAAGTAAAGATCAAGGATCAGCTTGCTGAATGTGAACAGGCCCTTAATCAGGTGCAGGAGGAGCAAATGGCAGAATCCTTAAAGGATGAGGGTCCCCTTGAGGACTCAGGCTCGGAGGGTAGGAAACGCCTCCAGATTTCTAAGCCCAAAAAGGATCCTGAGGACCTCAGTTCTCTCTCTGAGGAAGAGGAGGGATTAGAAAGGGAGATAGAGAAACTAGAACATCGCCTTAAAAGGGCAAATGTGAGGGTGCCTAGGGCCCCCTCAGTTGCCGCACCTCCTCCCTATAATCCTGATTGGAATGAGGACGCCCCTACTAGACGGGCGGGGGTCCACTGGGGTTCTAGAGCGGCTCAGGTTTTTCCAATGATTGAAAACGCCGATGCTGATGGACAGCCGGCCAGAGCCCATGTCCCCCTAGCCTTCAAGGACATAAAACAGCTTAAGGAGGCGGTCATTAATTATGGACCTCATGCCCCTTTCACATTGACCCTCTTCGAGTCTTTCTCAGCCAGTCAACTGATACCCAATGATTGGCAGCAACTTTGCAGGGCTGTGTTATCTGGAGGGGATTTCTTATTGTGGAAAAGTGAATATCATGAAAGGTGCCGCGAGCTGGCTCAGATTAACCTGAATGCGGGCCATCAACGGCGAAATGCTGAAATGTTGACAGGAACTGGGCAGTATGCCACCATAGGCCAACAAATTAATTACGACCCAGGTGTTTATGCTCAAATAGCCTCAGCTGCAGTCC
The DNA here is from genome assembly GCF_021218885.2 of Marmota monax. NCBI lineage: Eukaryota > Metazoa > Chordata > Mammalia > Rodentia > Sciuridae > Marmota > Marmota monax. The sequence goes on from NW_026694432.1 coordinate 10,198,955, forward strand.
ATGCCTGGAAAGCCCTGCCCGTTTCTAAGACTGAAGCAAAAATTTCCAAGATCTCTCAAGGACCCTCTGAACCTTATTCAGACTTTATAGCCCGCCTAATGCAGGCTGCTGGAAAAATATTCCCTAATCTGGAACAGGCTATGCCACTTATTAGACAACTGGCATATGAAAACGCTAACACTTACTGCCAAAATGCTATTAAGTCCTCCCGGGCCAAAAGTATAGATGACATGATTCGAGCATGCAAAGATATAGATGGGCCTCATATTACTGGTCAGGTTTTGGCTGCTGCCCTTAAGACTGGAATGCAAAAAGCTGATAACAGGGGAACCCGCTCTAAGGGGTGTTTTAAATGTGGGAAAGAGGGACATATAAGGAGAAACTGCCCGGAAAGGAGCGAGGGTGCTGGCAGAGGGATGCCTGGAATTTGTCCTAGATGTCATAAAGGAAATCATTGGAGCAGTGAGTGCAGGTCAAAATTTGACATCCAGGGTAACCCAATACCGTCGGGAAACGGGAGCAGGGGCCCGCCCCGGGCCCCGGAAGCCAAAGTGTACGGGGCAGTGCAGGGACAGAACAGTGCCCCAGGGAGTGGGCGTCTCCGCCGCCTCCCACTGACCAACCCCTTTCTATCTGGGAACTCCCCAGGGGAACACCAGGAAGCGCAGGACTGGACCTCAGTTCCACCTCCCGAGCGGTATTAACTCCCCAAATGGGACCTCAAATGCTGCCTACTGGGGTTTTTGGACCCCTGCCAGAGAGGACGGTGGGACTAGTGTTGGGACGAGGTAGCGCAACTCAGTGGGGCTTGAAGATTCTTACGGGGGTTGTTGATGCTGATTATCAGGGAGAAATAAAAATAGTAGTAGAAGCTACCCAAGGAATTGTTATTCTTCCCCCCGGGGAGCGTATAGCTCAATTGCTGCTGCTACCCTTAGCTTCCATTCCTGGGCACACCCTCCGTGGGTCCCGGGGCGACGGCAGCTTTGGCTCCACTGGAACTCCCCAGGCCTTTTGGGTAGCTCATTTGGATTCGCGTCCCAACCTGACCATTGAGATACAGGACAAGGCTTTCAAGGGAATACTAGATACGGGGGCGGATGTCTCTGTCATTTCTGAAAAACAATGGCCACCTGCCTGGCCCCTCCAGAGTCCCTCGGCCATATTACAGGGGATAGGACAGACCCGACCAAAAAGAAGTGCCTCCTTTTTAAAATGGAGAGATGGCGAAGGACATAGTGGCCATTTCCAGCCCTATGTGGTGACTGGACTCCCCACGAACCTTTGGGGGAGGGACTTGCTTCATCAAATGGGGGCTATTCTCACTACCCAGACTTTGAAAGGAAATAATGACTTTGTTAATGATGCAATGCTAGACATGGGATGGATCCCTGGAAGGGGACTAGGAAAGAGACATGAGGGCAGAATATCACCCGTGGATCCAGCAGAACAGGTTACCCGGCTGGGAAGAGACCGGAGAGGACTGGGAAATTTATCCTAGGGGCCACTGAAGTGCGGCCACCTCCACTGTCCATTACTTGGTTATCAGATGACCCTGTGTGGGTAGAACAGTGGCCCCTAACTAAGGACAAATTACAGGCCGCTTCCCTATTAGTTCAAGACCAGCTTAAGTTAGGACATGTGGTGCCCTCTACCTCCCCTTGGAATACCCCTATTTTTGTTATACAAAAGGGGTCTGGGAAGTGGAGACTTCTTCAGGACCTACGAGCTATTAATAAAACTATGCAACCCATGGGACCCTTACAGCCAGGGCTACCCTTTCCTACTGCAATCCCAAAGGATTGGCATCTTATTGTTATAGATTTAAAAGATTGTTTCTTCTCTATCCCTTAGACCCACGAGACCGAAAGTGTTTCGCTTTTTCCTTGCCTTCCACAAACTTTAGGGAACCTTACCAACGGTATGAATGGACTGTCCTACCTCAAGGGATGACTAATAGTCCTACAATGTGCCAATATTTTGTAGCTGAGGTTTTGCGACCCTTTCGACAGCAGTTCCCACAGCTCTACCTCATTCATTATATGGATGACATCTTACTGGCAGGGCCCAAGAAAGAAAGGCTTCTTCAATCTTATGAAGTCCTCCAATCCCTTCTAAAAGGGGCAGGGCTGGTCATAGCACCCGAAAAGGTGCAGTTTCAACACCCTTACAATTACTTGGGATACATCATTAATAACATAGGAATCTTTCCCCAGAGACCCCAGTTCCAGATAAATCAGCTCAAAACTTTACATCAGTGGCAGACATTCCTCGGAGAAATACAGTGGCTGCGCCCATCCTTTCATATTCCAACTGGAGAGCTCAAACCCCTGTATGACCTCTTGCGAGGAGATCCTTCTCCTACGTCGTGTAGAGTACCTACACCAGAAGCCTTACGAGCACTGAGGCTAATAGAAGAGGCTCTGCAGGACATGCAGATTACGCAGATAGATTATTCTCTGCCCTTGTCATTTATAGTTCTACCTTCTAAAATTACTCCCACAGGAGTGTTCTGGCAAACGGGTCCCATTTATTGGGTCCACTTGCCGGCTTCTAACCCCCGGGTATTGACTCCCTTTTATGAGCTAGTTATTAACTTAATTTGGAAGGCTAAATATTTGGGTGATGCATTGTTTGGAAAAACCTTTGACATACTTATTCAACCTTACACTCAAGATATGATACACAAGTTACAACAAGAACATGACCTTTGGTGTCTTTTCCTGTGCAGCTTCAAGGGTCAGATTGATAATCACTTCCCTAAACATAGACTTTTGGAGGGCTTTAAAAGGTGTCCCATTATCTTCCCAAAGATTATGAAAAGGGAACCTATTCCAAAGGCCCAAACTGTATATACAGATGGGGCCAAAAATGGATTTGCCGTCGTTTTTGATGGATCTCAAATTCTCCGACAACCTGTGTCAGGTCAGTCGGCCCAAAAGGCGGAAGTTGAAGCTTTAATCATAGCTCTCAAAGTCTATAGCTCTATTCCTCTTAATGTATATACTGACAGCTTGTATGTAGCCAATCTGGCTCTAGTCATAGAAACAGCATCATATATTGGAAAGCAATCCACCATCACAGAACAACTACAGGTAGTTCAGCTTCTCATTTGGGCTAGACGAGATCCTTTATACATTGGCCACATCCGAAGCCATTCAGGGCTCCCTGGACCTTTGTCAGAGGGCAACGCAAAAGCAGACGCTGCTACTCATGCTGTTGGCCTTTCCTGTGTGACGACAGAATATGATAAGGCCTTACAATTCCATAACAAATTTCATTTAAATGCACAGTCTTTACGCTTCCACACAGGATGTTCACGAGACCAAGCTTTACAGATTGTCTCATTATGTCCAACCTGTGCACCATTTATTCATTCTCCTTCCCTTGGGGTTAATCCAAGAGGACTACAACCTAATGATGTCTGGCAAACTGATGTTACACACTTCCCTAGCTTTGGTAAGCTCTCCTTTATACATGTTTCCACTGACACATATTCTGGCTTCATTTTTGCCACCTTACATACTGGAGAGAAGGCTAAGGACGTAATCAGTCATCTTCTAAAAGCCTTTTCCTCCATGGGCACCCCACGATGCCTCAAAACCGATAATGGTCCCGCATATGTAAGTCAGGCGGTTCAACGGTTTTGCACCCAATGGGAAATTAATCATAAGACTGGAATCCCTTATAATCCACAGGGACAAGCTATCGTGGAACGAGCCCATCAACATTTAAAAACTTATTTACAAAAAACAAAAGAGGGGGAGATATACCGGAATTGTCAGGGACCACAAGCACTTCTAAGCATAACCTTATTTACTTTAAATTTTTTACTCACTGACACTGGAGGGCGCACGGCTGCACAACGCCACTTTTCCCCTCCCACTGTACAAGATGCTCAAATAAGGTGGAAAGATTTATCCACTGGAAAGTGGCAACCCCTGGCTCCACTCTTAGCTAGAGTGAGGGGAGCTGTATGTGTTTTTCCCCCAGGAACTGAGAAGCCCATTTGGATCCCGGAGCGCTGCACCAAACCGGTGAATGAAAATTCAAGACAAAATGAAGTTCCCAAGATGGCTGATCCTGCCGCTGTTGTTCTCACCCCTTCAAGTGAGTGCCGAGACACACCTCATGAGCTGGACCCCTCTTGTGGCATTCCTTCTGGACAGGTTTGCTGAAGGAGGGCTTGACCCCCCACCTGGGAATATTCATGAATATCTTTTTGGAGCCCCTTGTGAGTGTAAGGGAGGGCCCCGGCACTCGGCCCCCTCTGGTTATATCCAGAGCATTGATTGTGGGACTAAAGTAGCCTACATGGTGGCTGAACTCAATGAAAACATCGGAGGATTTAAGCAACCAAAATGGGTGTGTGTTAATAAGCCCGGACTTGTTGTCCCTAATCCGACTGAGACTCTTGGAAGCTGTCCCGCCACTTGTCATTACACCCCGGCAATGCACATCTCCTGTTATACATCGGCCTCAATTTGTGTTAATAATCAAGGAAAACAGTATTTTGAGGCCATCCTAACTAACACCCGTGGAGAATGGGGGACCACTTATAATTATATTCCTTTTCTTGGTGACCGGGGAGGGGAAGGCATCACGACTCGGTTAACTGAGGCGGGATGTGAGGGCGTCGTGGGTAAACCCTCCTGCTGGCCCATGCAGGCCCCTATCGGAATCTCTGACGGAGGGGGACCCACTGATGCTATCAAACACCTTCAGGTGATTAAGCTTTTAAAGCCGGAGATCCCTAAGCCTACATACCACCCCTTGATATTGCCCAAATCCCAGTTTCCTGATTTAGATGCCAATACATTAGATATCCTAGAAACTACCTTTTCTTTACTTAACAGTTCCAATCCTACATCATCCTAGATGATGTGCAAACCCTGTCGGGAACCATTAAAGACTTACAAGACCAGATAGACTCTCTAGCAGAAGTAGTTCTTCAGAACAGGAGGGGTTTAGACTTGCTTACTGCCAATCAAGGGGCAATTTGTTTAGCCCTTGGGGAGAGGTGCTGTTTTTATGCTAACAAATCTGGCATAGTTCGCACAAAAATTAAACAACTCCAAGAAGACCTAGAAAAAAGGAGGAGGGAATTATTTGAGAACCCTCTCTGGACTGGACTTAATGGATTTTTGCCTTATCTTCTTCCCTTATTGGGACCATTGTTAGGCCTCCTTCTAGTAGTGGCAATAGGACCCTGCATTGTAAATAAGATAGTACAATTCATTAAGGATCAAATTAATATCTTAGCCTCTAAGCCAATACAGGTTCACTATCAACGCTTGAAGATGGATGATCGCCCCTCTGAGATATACTTCAGACCTATCCGAAGATGAGTGTCCTCCTTAAAAGAAGAACTCCTGCCATATCTTTTCTCTATGCATACCTCTCCCTCTTGCCTTCCTGTACTAGGATCTTTGCTGTCTAATCTCTCGGTCCAATCACATCTGCCATTCGGCGGTGACGGTCATGGGTCCCGTAGGTGGAGACGGTTAAGTGTTTACCGCAATAATGTCTTGATAGGTCATAACACCTTGAGCTGATCTTGTAGTACCCAGTGACGGGCAACTTTCACGCTTGCTGTGCGACCTAAGCCAGGGAATCGGGGCCTTCCCAGAGACGGGTAAGCATCGCAAGGGCTGTGAACGACCTAAGACAGGGGCTACTTGATTCCCACTGGCATGCAAAAAACAAAAGAGGGGGACTTGTTGGCAACAGGTCCACCTTGGCCCCTGGAGCCCTACTTCCACTAGTTTGTTCTGCATGCCAGTGTGGCCAGCTCACAAGGCCATGGCGAACTTGCGGTTTTTCTGTTCCTGCTTATCCGTCTGAGACATATGTATCCCACGGGAATGCCTTGACCTTTTCTGGTCTGATGGACTTATTGTTAAGGGAGGTTTTGGTACCTGACAATAATAGATGTTGAAACTAAATTTCTCCCCCCTCCCTCCTGCTTTTGGGTAGTTTTCCACTTCTGCTGCTTGGGGTATAAAAAAAGGTGTGTTAGCAATAAAGATTACTATTGACTCCTGGATGAAGAACCTTGGTGTCCTGTGTGTCTTTTAACCTCGCCGTCCCTCGCCGGACTCGGCTCCCTTGGCCGGACGCGGCAAGGCCAACAGTGACTCACTCAAACTCTGGAGCCTCTGCTCCCTCCTCTGCAAAGTGGTGATGATAGTACTATGCTTCATGACTGTCGTGAGGATTCAATGAAATGATGTGTGGATGCCTCAATAAATGTCAGTGATTGTTATTATTAGTATCATTGTAGGCAGCATGAGAGTGGGAGCAAGAAAATACTTAAGTCTCTACCTACTCTTTCCGGCTTCATGATCCTGACCAGCGAGTCTTCAAGGCTTAGAATAGCACCTGGCACTATTCTAAGAAAAGCACCGTGTAGTGTTGGCTATTTGTGTTATTATTTCCAAATAATAGCATTAGATCAATTGCTTCTGGAAATGCCATGCTCCAGAATGCCTTCCCAGGAGTCCTACAACATCTCAACACTACTCTGTAGTTTCTTTCTCCATAACACACACACATAAACACACAAAAAAGTGCACATACACACACACACACATACACAAGCACACACACAAGCCCAAGTTCTGGCCGTATGTAGCTGCTCACAGCAAACTTGAACACATCACATTGCAATAATACAGTATTATCCACTATCAAATGTTTATTGTGTGCTTGGTTCTGTGTAAAGGTTTACATATGTTATCTTAAACCATTTCCATTTTACTGAGAAATAAAATGAGGTCAAGGAGTGTGAAATAACTTACCCAAGCTAATAAAAGGTTTGTTCAGGGCTGGGGTGGTGGCTCAGTGGTAGAGCACTTGTCTAGCATGTGTGAAGCACTGGGTTTGACTCTTAGCACCACATATAAATAAATGAATAAAATAAAGGTCCATCAATAACTAAAATATACATGTAAAACTAACTTTAAAAAAAAAAGAATGAGGGCTGGAGTTGTGGCTCAGTGGTAGAGCACTTGCCTAGCATGCGTGAGGCCCTGGGTTCAATTCTCAGCATCACATATAAATAAATAAAATAAATGTCCACTGGCAACTAAAAAAATATAAAAAAACAAGAGTGAGTCCCATTATTCCTTTAAAAATAAATAAATAAATGGCTTGTCTACAACCAAACCTTTTTTTTGTATACTTTGAATTGGTTTATACTTTGGGATAAATTGCTAAATTGTTCCGGCTGGCTTGAATTTATAATCTTCCTGCCTCAGCCTCCCGAGTTGCTGGGATTATAGGCTCTTGCCACCACACTGGGCTCACAACTGGACTTCTACTTGTAGAATGCTCTCCCTCCCTCCATCTCATTTCTACCATCCAAATATTATCTTGTTTTGTTTTTTACTTGCTTAAAACTTATTTTGAGCCAGGCACATGATTTACACTTGTAATTCCAATGTCTTGAGAGGCTGAGGTAGGAGGATCACCAGTTTCAAAGCCAGCCTCAGCAACTTAGTGAGACCCTGTCTCAAAATAAAATATAAAATGGGCTGGGGATGTGGCTTAGTGGTTAAGTACCCCTGGATTCAACCCTCTGGTACCAAAAAAAAAAAAAGCTTGTTTTTTTATTGCTAGTGATTGAACCAGGGGCCTTGCACATGCTCGGCACACACTCTACAACTGAGCTGCACCCCCAGTCTCAAAACACTACCTCTTTTAAAGGTACAGCTCTGTTACCACCTTCTCTAAGAAAGCCTTTCGTGTTTGGTACAGATAATCTCTCCTTTTTTGCCTGAGGCCTCTATCTGTGGCACCCAACTCAATACACATTGGGATATAATAATTGATCTAGGCATTGTTCCCACTAGACTGTGACCAATTCCAGGGAAAGGATGATGTCTGATCCATCTTTGTAGCCAGTATCAGCCAGGGTCCAGCCTGGGTCCCTTCCAGCAGGAAGACCCAGGAATCTCCTCATTCGTGCCCTTGACCTCCACAGGTGATGGGTTTTCTAGCTCAGTCCCAACTTTTAATACCTGGTCCTTGGTCATGCTACACATTTACACCATCTGAAAATGAGGGTGATTACATAGCAGCTACTCACTAAATAATATTTTATTCTAAGCATTTTCTGACAAAACTGTAAAGGCCAGCAACAAGTCAAATAGATTCACAGTTCTTGAAGTGGAGAGGAAAGGGCGGGAAGAACATCTTTCCCTGGTGAGGAGCTGGTTGACCCTTTTTCTTTCCTTTTTTTCCCCAGTAATAGGGATTGAACAACCCAGCGAGTAGGCACTCTACACTGAGCCACATCCCCAACTCTTTTTTTTTTAGAGAGAGAGAGAATTTTAATATTTATTTTTTTCAGTTTTCGGTGGACACAACATCTTTGTTTGTATGTGGTGCTGAGGATCGAACCCGGGCCATGAGCGCTACTGCTTGAGCCACATCCCCAGCACCCCCAACTCTTTTTTTTCTTTTTTGTGAGGCTTGGAATTGAACCCATGGCTTCTGCATACAAGGCAAGCACTCTACCACTGAACTATATGTCCTACCCCTTTTTATTTTGAGACAGGATCTCCCTAATTTGCTTGGGCTGGGCTCCAACTTACAATTCTTCTGCTGGTATTACAGGCGTGTGCCACCATACCTGGTTAAATATTTCTTTAATCAAGACATTTCCTCCACCTCCATGGCTACTACATTAATGATCATACCTTCGCAGGACTATCCTGGCACCAATCCTCAAGTCCTTTGTCATTCTGCAGTCAGACATGTGTTTTTAAAGTTTTGGTTTGTTTGTTTATTGGTCCTGGGGATTAAACCCAGGGATGCTTAACTCCTGAGCCACATCCCCAGCCTTTTTTATATTTTATTTTTATATTTTATTTTTTTTATATTTTGAGACAGGGTCTCGCTGAGTTGCTCAGTTGCTCAGGGCCTTGCTAAATTGCTAAGACTGGCTTTGAACTTGCAATCCTCCTGCCTCAGCCCCCGAGTGGCTGAGTGCCACCACATCTGTTTTTTTTTTTTTTTTAATGTAATTTTAAAAAAATTAATGTAATTTTAAGAGGCCCTCTTGAAATTCTGCAGCTTTGGCCTCTGGGCAAAAGATTCTGGACTTTATCTCAGAATAAAGTCCAAAGTGTTTGATGTCATCTAAGAGCAAGCATTCTTTTGATTCCCACAGTTCCAGTCTGTTCTGCAGGCTCAGCAATAGCCTGTCACAGAGCCTTCATATGTGCTGTTCCCTCTGCTTTCACTTCCAGAACTCCCCTTCCCTTACTACAAATGTATCTTGACAGTAAGAGCATCTATGCGAGTGGTGTGTGTGTGTGTGTGTGTGTGTGTGTGTGTGTGTTAAAATAGCTTATTCTCACAATATCCTTAATAAGTGTTAATAGGGTTTACTAGGATACTTATGGATAAAAATCTAAGTGTCAGAGATGTGAACTAGCTTGGTCAAGGTCAAAGTGGCAGTAAACTCCCCCACTATCCAGTAAGTTTCATGGGAACAGAGACGGCATAGGCTTTACTCATCTGCCTAGTGTTTATTAACAAGTATTTATTGAACATTTAGTAGGAACCATGTTAAACCCTGTTCTAGTTTCTTGTTCTCACAAAGTTTATGTGCCAGGGAAAAGACAGACACTAAACAGGGAAGCAGGTACAGGTTGAATATCCCTTATTTATCCAAAGTGCTTAGGAGCAGAACTGAGAGTGTAGCCACTGGCAGAGTGCTTGCCTAGCATGTGTGAGGTCCTGGTTTTGATCCCTAGTACTATATGCAAAAAAAAAAAAAAAAAAAAAGAAGAAGAAGAAAGAGAAGGAGGGGAGGGGAAAAAATTAATGGGATAGAAATTGTTTTGGAGGGCTGGGGATGTGGCTCAAGTGGTAGCGTGCTCGCCTGGCATGCGTGCAGCCCGGGTTCGATCCTCAGCACCACATACAAACAAAGATGTTGTGTCCACTGAAAACTAAAAAAATAAATATTAAAAAAAAAGTGTTTTGGACTAGGGTTTTTTTTTTTTCAGATTTTGGAATATTTGTGTATACCTAATGAGCTATTTTAGGGATAGAACCCAAGTCTTTTATTTGCATTGCATTGCATCATACCCAGGGCCTCACATATGCTAGGCAAGTGGCTCTATCGCTGAGCTATATTCCCCAATCCTTTGTTTTTATTTTGAGGCAGGGTCTCCCTAAATTGCCCAGGCTGACCTCAAACTTGGGAACCTCCTTCCTCAGCCTCAATAGGTAGCTGAGACTATAGGCATACGCCACTTTCCCAGATGAAGATAATTTAAAAAAAAAAGATTTTAAGATGTTGATGGAGCCAGGTGCCATGGTGCATACCTGTAATCCTAGAGGCTTGGGAGGCTGAGACAGTAGGATCATGAGTTCAAAGCCAGCCTCAGCAAAAGTGAGGTACTAAGCAACTCAGTGAGATCCTGTCTCTAAATAAAATACAAAATAGGGCTGGGAATGTGGCTCAGTGGTTGAGTGCTCCTGAATTCAACCCCTGATACAAAAAAAGATGTTAATGGAACTTTATTTTATTCATTTATTTATATGTGGTGCTGAGAATTGAACCCAGTGCCGCACACATGCTAGGCAAGGGCTCCACCACTGAGCCACAACCCCAACCCCTGAAGATAATTAAGATAATTGTATGCCTGCCTTCTGACTCTGACCTGTCACATGAGGTTGGGTGCACCACTTGTGGGTCATATAGGTACTTAAAAAGTTTCCAATTTTGGAATATTCTTGACTTCAGATTTTTGGGTTAAGGATGCTCAACTTTTTTTTTCAAGGGTTGAACCCAAGGCACTTAACCACTGAGCCACTTCCCTAGTCTTTTTTATATTTTATTTTGAGACAGGGTCTCACTAAGTTGCTTAGATCTTCCCTAAATTGCTGAGGATGACTTTGAGCTTTCAATCCTCCTGCCTCAGCCTCCCTGAGTCACTGGGATTACAGGTGTGCTCCACCAGGCCAGGCAATATTCAATTTTATAGGAACATAATTTCAGTTAGTAGTAAAAGCCTCCAAGACAGGATAACAGGATGGTGAGATAATGATTAAAAGTGCTAGCAGACCACTTAAGGCCAATGGATGGTCTTCAAATGGGAGGGGATCTAAATATAGAAGGAGCACTCCATCAATTTTTTTATTTGGGGGGAGGGGAGAATTTAACATAGGGACCCTTTTTCACTGAACTACATCCCCAGACTTTTTTATTTTTTATTTTGAGATGTTGATGGAGCCAGGTGCCATGGTACATACCTGTAATCCCAGAGGCTTGGGAGACTGAGACAGTAGAATCATGAGTTCAAAGCCAGTCTCAAATTGCTAAATTGCTTAGAGGTAGGCTGGCCAGGGATTTGTGATCCTCCTGCCTTGACCTCCCCTACTACTGGGATTAAAAGCATGAGTCACCAGCATGAGCATAGTTTCTTGGTTTAATATACTTCCTACTGGGATTCCATGAGGGGGATTGGCACATGCCTTAATCCCAGGCAGGAGGAGCACAAGTTCAAAGCCAGTCTCAGCAACAGCTAGGCAGTAAGCAACTCAGTGAGACCCTGTCTCTAAATATAATATAAAATAGGGCCGAGGATGTGGCTCAGTGGTCAAGTGCCCCTGAGTTCAATTCCTGGTACCAATAAATGAATAAAATGAAAAAATAAAAGACAGGCTGGGGATGTGGCTCAGTGACCGAGCATATAGGGTCCTTGCTTAGCATCTGGATGGCCATCTTAAATGACAGCCACCATTTTAAGGAAAAAGTTTCGCTTTCCCCACCCAAGCCCTCCCCAACCCCTAACTGCCTGCATTAGGACCCTCTCAGCTCTGATTCTTGAGCATCCCCTATAAAAATCCCAGAACCTGAGCCTATTTTGCCTCTCTCTCCTATAGAGAAATGACCTTTATTTGTCAGCTCTGACAAATAAACTCTCGTGGTCTCTGTCTTTCATTTCTGGCTTACCGATGTCTCGTTTCTCGATTTCCCTTCAGAGCACCCCTGAATTCAATCCCTGGTACTAAAACAAAACAAAACTAAAAAAACACTAGAATATGAACTCCATGGAAGGGTAAGGTCACAAATTGATGTCAGCCTCAGCAGTTTAGTGAGCTCAGTGGTAAAGTGCCACACTGGGTTCATTCCCCAGTATTGGGGATGGGAAAAAGAAAGGAAGAAAAGATTGTAAACTCCATGAGGGACTTCCTCTGTCTTGTTCACTATGTTACCCCTCATATTGGCACAGAAAGCGGCCTGCGCCTTTCGGGCTCAGTAGCCTGTAATAAATAAGCCATTTATTACACTGAATGAATGAGTATATAATATGTATATTTCTTCATTCATTTACTTAAGTGATTTTCAAGGGGAATATCTGTGTGCCTTTTTATAATATCTGGTTTTGGTTGTCAGGAAGATGGGAAGGCAGTTCCTGGCATTTATAAAGAAAGGGATCTGGGGGCAGCGGTTGTGGCCCAGTGGTAGAGCACTAGCGCATGTGAAGCACTGGGTTCGATCCTCAGCACCAAGTAAAAATAAATAAATGCATTGCGTTCATCTACAATAAAAAAAAATTTTAAAAGGTGAGGGGGGGGGCCGGAATCTGGAGACAGTCCCATGTAACATAGTCCCATAAGGTAACATGACTTTCAAATGACATGCTAGACCTTCACTAGACCAAAAAAAAAATCACTTTATAATTACCCAAGCCTGTGCATTAATCTTTTACAGAGAAACAAAAAGTATTTTTTGAATCCTTAAGTACAAACGATCTCCATGAATGCCACTGGCGTGTAAACAGGAGAGATAATTCTGCTTTGTTTTATCCAAGCCTTACCAAAATTTGCTTATTTTATCCAAAAAATCTCATCCTATAAAAAAATTACAGCATTTCTAGCGCCCTCTACCATGCTACCTCAAGGTCATCGTATTCTGAATACTTCAGTATATCTGCTTGTGTACTTGGGCCCGAACATTTACATATTGAGCCCTCTTATTTCATTGAAATTTATTTCATGTCCCTTTATGTTACAATTATGCATTCCATGGATGTTTTAAACAAGCGTTTGGGAGGGGTAGGTCACCTTTGGGTCCTATTCCCGGATGACGGCGGGAGGGGCATTTTAATCTCTCCATTCGGGAAAGAGGCCCTGGGGTCTTCCGAAGACGCCAACAGGGCGGTCCTCCTCGCGCCAGGGGTCGCTGTGGCGCTGCGCGGCCCCACCGGGTCGCTCTCGCGTGGCCGCCCCGCCTCGGGCCCCCGGGCCGAGTGGGCGGGCACGACTGCGCCCAGGTCGCGAGGCGCCCTTCGACCAGCAGCGCCCGGGGCGGGCGGGTATAAATGGAGCGGTGGCTGCCCCAGCCGCCTCTCTCCGCCCCGGGTCGCCGCCGCCTGCGCCGCTTTCGGGCTCAGTAGCCTGAAGCAAAAAAGAGAAAAAGATAAAAAAAAACCTGAAAACGCTTCAAAACCTTAAAAAAAAAAAAGAAAAGAAAAAGAAAAAGCGAGTCCTCTTCGGAGAGCCCGCGGGGAAGTCACTTTCGCACGCTTCCGGCCTCCCCGCGCCCGCCGCCGCCGCGCTCGGCGTCCGTCGGTGTCCGTCCGTCGGTCCGGTGGTGAGCAGCCCGCCCGCCCGCGCGCAGGGCCTGCCGCGTCCGCGCGCCTCCGTCAGTCCGTCCGTCCGTGCGTCCGCGCCGCGTGGCAGCCCCGCGCCCTCGCCCCCGCCGCCGGCCGGCGCACCACGTGTCCGTGCTGCCCTTCGCCGCCGCCTCCCGCCCGGGGCTGGCCGAGTCGGCACCCGCAAAGATTCAGTTTCCCTCTTCCCTGGCTGTTGTAATCTTAAACCTCCGGGAGCCCGGGGCCTATATTTATCGAGAAACGCGTGTCCCCAAGGCCGCCGTGGGTAGCATCTGGCTGCCTCTTGAAGAATTTTTGACCCCAAGGAAGGGGATTCCCCACTTTTTTTCCCCTTAATTTTTGGAACTTGGAGCTTCGAGCCAGGACAGCTGGAAACTACAAACTCCCGGAGAGGGCCATATTGTTTTTGAGAGCCTTTGTCTGAGGTTTTGCGGTCCCGTGTGAGCTGCCTGAACTCTCTCGTCCTGCCTCTGAGCCTCCCTGCTGCAGCTTCTTCCCAACCTCGCTCTGTGCCACCTGTGAGCCGCGGCGTGGGCCACGGCTCCGAGAGAAGCCCCTTTTGTCCTGCGGTGGGCCCCGTAAGAAGTCCTCCTGGCGGGGCTCGGGGTGGTGGGGGGCGGGGAGATGAACGCTGCCGCCAGCAGCTACCCCATGGCCTCCCTGTACGTGGGCGACCTGCACTCGGACGTCACCGAGGCCATGCTGTACGAAAAGTTCAGTCCTGCCGGGCCTGTGCTGTCCATCCGGGTCTGCCGCGATATGATCACCCGCCGCTCCCTGGGTTATGCCTACGTCAACTTCCAGCAGCCAGCCGACGGTGAGTAGAAGTCGTGCCTACACATTCGTAGGCTCTCGGGGGACATTAAGGGTCATCTTCTAAGGAGGGCCCTCTTGCCAGGGAGGGGGCATCAGGACAACATATTGCCACAGAAGCCATAGTGGGAAGCAGGATGCAGGTATTGAGCACATAGCTTGGCTTGTTTCCACAGCCAGAGTTTCAGTCTTGATTCCACCACTTGCTAACTAGATGACCTTGACTAATGGTGGTAATGGTGGTGGTTGGGAATGCTAGGAAGCTGTAAATCCGTATCTGAATGAAGTGATTTTTGTTATTCCCGTATGTCTGGTTCTGTCCAAGTTAGGTTGAGCGGTTGCAGAACCTCCCTGGCCTGGCCAGTGGTCATGGGCACGTACCCCTCAAACACAGGCCTATTAGAAAACAGTGCCCTGCAGAAGTTTCAGATTGCAACACTGCTAGCCCCTCCCACCTTTAACTTGATTTTGTGCTGATAAGGGATGGCTTAGGGCAAATAGGAAGCAAAGGAAACAATCTTGTACATTAGCCTCAAGGAGCTTAAGTTGGTGCCACCAGTACTACTTGTGCTGGGCCAGCTCCTTACTCTTGTCAAAAATCTTTTTACTTCATCCTATCTGAAGAAAATAAGACTCCAGTGAAGGAAAAGGAACTGCAAAAAAGTTGGAGTTCAGGTAGGGACTCCCAGTGCAGAGTTCTGCCACCCAGATTGTCTGAGCAGTGGAGAGGTATGCTGCAGGCATGGCACAAGTGAGCCCAGAGGAAATTTAATCAGAGGCTGCACGTGACTCCAGATTAAAAGGGAACAACTGCAGAGACCATTACTGGGAGAAACAAGCCATTTTGTGTCAAAGGATCTTCAGGTCCCTGTTATTTTTGTCCCTACTTTGTTCACTGTCCATGATGCAGAGAATGTTACTTGCCCAGCTTATAGCTGAGAACAGAGAATTGGACTAGTTGACAAAATATTGCTGCTTACTGTCAATCCAGTGTACTCTGAGCTGAGTTATGTCTTTGGAACACAAAGGAGGTAGCTGAACGTGACTTCTGAGGTGGGGTATTGGGTAAGATAGCTGTTGCCTGCCTCCTTGGCTCTTCTGAATAAAAGTCCTGTCACTTGAAGATAGCAGAAGCCATTGGTCAGTGTGTCTGCCAACACATACCTCTGTAGGACTTCTCCATGCTATAAATAAGTGTAGCCAAATTTGTCAGACTTAGCCAGACTTGCCCTATGCAGTACTGTCTGGGAATAGACCAGGACCTGTGTTGGAATGAGTTCCTTCTGCTAATTAACAAAGTAGTTTGAGGTCCCATGGTGAATTTATCAGATGGCTACCACCAAGCAAACTTGTCTGTACCTGGACTTTTCTGGCTTGGATCTGTCCTGTTGTCTCCCCTTCCCCAGTCATCCCCCATACAAATGTGCACACCTTCTGAGGAAGGTGGAAAATTGTTGGAAATGAGTGAAAAGATTCCTTTTTGTTGATTGGACAGATGAACCTGTAGGGGGGCAGAGTTGGAGTTTTGTCCCCTTTTTAAATGAAATACTTTGAGGCAAGGAATAATTTCCTGCACTCCTTTAATTCCTTTGTGGAAGGGGTTCTGGGTGATGTCATTTATTCAGTGCAGTCACTGAGATAACAAGGACAAGTTGCCACCAATGAAGGGAAGGAAGTGTTCTGGCATTCAGATGATGGGTTACCTGTAACATAAACACGCACATATATATAGCCTTTGGTCCTTTACACGATCTTGATTTGGAAGCTAAGGAAGTGCCCAATGTAATGGATGGAGAATGCGGTCACCAGGGCAGTTGAATTCCTAGAATCCATAGAACTTAGATTAATGCGTCCAAAGGCCTAGACCCCATCGAGTATAGGCCCTCCTGAAATTGAAACTGTTAAGGAACTGGGCTGATACCAGACACAGTGGCACACACCTGTAATCCCAGCTATTTTAAAAAGGACCAGGAATGTAGCTCAGTGGTAGAATGCTTGCCTACCATGGGGAAAGCCCTGGGTTTAGTTTCAAGTACACTAAAGAAGCTGGACTGAATTCAGGGATGGTATCAGAAAATGATAATTTTTTAAATACTATATATAGTTCGCTGCACAACTTAGCCATCCTGCAGAGCACTTGCCTACCGTGCACCAGACCCTGGGTTCAATCATGATAATTACAATCATCCTACCTGAGTCACTGTGGACATAGGCTGCAAAGTCTCTATAAATGATAAAGCTTAGTCAAAAGTGATGTCGTATCTGATCTTGGTGGCTTTGAAGGCTGTTTCAGCAGGGTTGACTTTTGTCAGTGATTACCTAGAAAAACATTAGTGTAATCTGTCCTTGTAATCTTATGGCAGTCACCGGAGTTGATGTTTTACATCCTTGATTAAAATGCGTTTCTCTATTCTAGCTGAGCGGGCCTTGGACACCATGAACTTTGATGTGATTAAGGGAAAGCCAATCCGGATCATGTGGTCTCAGAGGGATCCCTCTTTGAGAAAATCTGGTGTGGGAAACGTCTTCATCAAGAATCTGGACAAATCTATAGATAACAAGGCACTTTATGATACTTTCTCTGCTTTTGGGAACATTCTGTCCTGCAAGGTAAGCATGGATAAAATGATTTCAGTGGAATAATTGATTCTTAAAATACCAAATGGGAAGCTAGCTTGGGATTGGGGTCAAGGGGGTATATGATAATTTTCAAAGTGCTAGAAATAGAATTTTTAAAGTTCTGAATGTTTAATGTTGGGGCACAATCCAGTATAACCAGTGGGTGCTTTCTGGTTCATTTATTCTTTCCTTATCCTGAAAATTCTTTTCTGTTTTCTAGCTTTAGAAGCTCAAAATGTTTTTGTTTTGAATAAGGGAAACGTGATGACCTGAGAAGTGTGTGTTCTCCTGGAAGCTCTACTTAAACCATTTTAAAATCATAAATTCAGCCTCCTCTTTACCTTTTTTTTTTTTTTTTTTGGTACTCAGGATTGAACTCAGGGGCCCTCAATCACTGAGCCATATCCCCAGCCCTATTTTGTATTTTATTTAGACGGGGTCTCACTAAGTTGCTTAGCGCCTCACCATTGCTGAAGCTGGCTTTGAACCCGTGGTCCTCCTGTCTCAGCCTCCCAAGCCACTGGGATTACAGGCGTGCACCACTGCACCTGGCATCCCCAGCCCTTTTTATTTCTCTTTGATACAGGGGCTCATTGAGCTTCCCAGGCTCACCTCTTGAGTCACTAGGTTTGGAGATGTATACCACTGTGCTTGGCTGTCTCCAGCCTTTATTTTTTATTTTGACACGGGGTTCACTAAATTACCTAGGCTAGTCTCAAATTTGCAGTCATCTTCCCTTGGCCTCCCAAGTCTGGGAGTACAGGTGTGCACTATTGTGCCTGCCTTCTGTTTATGTGGAGTGCTTTGTGAAACATACATAATGATGGTTTATATGCTTGACCCTACACAAAACAAATTCTTCTAATAAAAGTGAACAAGAGATCATTATTTGGAAACAGAAGCAGCCTACTGGCAGTAACCATTTGTAAGTAGTGTACATTGCAAGGTTCCTGGTCCTGGGCTAAATGTTAGAGCATAGCTGATAGAGTTGGCTGCCTTGGACCATGCAAGCATCTCTGGAGCTGATAAGTGGTGCTAAAGTGGTCTGCCTTTTCTTTTGACACAGGTAGTGTGTGATGAGAACGGCTCTAAGGGTTATGCCTTTGTCCACTTCGAGACCCAAGAGGCTGCCGACAAGGCCATCGAGAAGATGAATGGCATGCTCCTCAATGACCGCAAAGTGTGAGTGTCCCAGTCTGGAGCAACAACCATCGCATGAGCCAGCCATGGCCCCACCTCGGTATTAACTGGCACACACAAGGCGGCTACTGGTTCTCTCGGCCCAAGTGTGGCCTGCTCCTACCTCTCCACTCCAGGGCTGGTGAGTCTCCCTGCCTGAGCCATGGCAGCTCTTTTGACTCGCCAAGGTGGGCTCCCTGCCCAAGCCATGGCCTGCCTGCCGCCTCTCCCCTTAAAGGCATCCGTCTGTGGGTTTTGTGAGCATCGGCAACTGGGGCTGGCTGGAAGGCAGCTCTAAGCCCACTCTGAGCAGGGGCCTTGGCCAGCAGCAGAGTGGAGAGGGCCCTGGGCTGGCCAGGAGCTGTATACTAGCTTTGCGACCTTGGCTGTCCTTTGACTCAGTTCTGTTCATGGGTCTCTGGTTGTTGATGCCAAATTGTCCTTCTAGTTTTCCATTCTCTTAACCTATGACTGACTAAGGCTGGCTCCACAGTGATACTTAAATTTGGTTACAAAGAAAAACCCCATTCCTTTGTGGACACTTCATAACACATCTTGTTGCTCTGGTGTGGTTATTACTGTGGAATGTGGAGAGGGGACTCAGCCATGCGGGGAAGAGAAGGGACTATACACCTTGGCTCTTACAAGCGAAAGTCATCTCTGTCCTTTGGTGTTGAATAGACCAGAAGATTGGTTGTTTATAATGTCTCTGTGCTTAGTGGGGGTTGTACAGGTATCACTAGAAAGAAACAGAAAAATGTTCAATGTACAGAGGTATTTTTTTTTTTCTATTGAGTACACCAAAATGAATGCAGTAAAAAGGAAAGATTGGGTGGATGTGGTGACACATACCTGTAATTCCAGCAATTTAAGGCTGAGGCAGGAGGATTGCAGGTTCTGGGCCAACCTGGGTAACTTAGCAAGCCACTGTCTCATTTTTAAAAAGAAAAAAAGGGCTGTGGATATAGCTCAGTTGTAGTAGAGTTCCCCTGGGTTCAGTCTCCAGTACTGCCCAAAAAAATCCCACCAAGGTTAGCTCTTCACTCCAACAATCTCACTCGTAAGACTAACCACTGTTAACAGTTTGGTTTATGTCCTTCCAGACCTTTTCTATGCATTTACATAGATGCACAGAAATGACGTTTTTAAAACCTGGTCGTCAGGTTTCTTCACGAAGGCAGTATGATGTGGTAGGAGTAGCCCTGGTCTGAGCCAGGAGCCCTGGGGCTGGTCCTCGCAGGGTAGTCCTGCCTCTTTCTGTTTCTGCTGGGGACTTGGGACATCTCTGAGCTTCTCTTGGTGGTGGATGGGGACCTCATGTGTTTTAACCTCTCCTGTCAGCCTTTAACCTGCATTCCTTTGGGCCCCAGGAAGCCATATTTTTTTCTCCTGGGTGATCACTATTTTTCATGGTTTCTTTGTAGGTTTGTGGGCAGATTCAAGTCTCGAAAAGAGCGGGAAGCTGAACTTGGAGCCAAAGCTAAGGAATTCACCAATGTTTATATCAAAAACTTTGGGGAAGAAATAGATGATGAGAGTCTAAAAGAGCTGTTCAGCCAATTTGGTAAGTTGGGGTCCTTGCCCCCACTTGTTCCTTTAGGTAGTCTATCAGCCCTAGAATCATTTTAAGTTTACTTAAGAGACAAAGCACTCAGACCCAGAAATAAAACACTTATCTGTGATAAAGTGGATAGAGATAGATCCAGGCCTTTACTTTATCCTTTCTCCTTCTGTCTCTACAATCATCTTAGCTACTAGGTCAGAAAGAATTAGAAGAGTAGGCATGGTGTCTCTTTCTGTCTTAGATCCATCTAGGTTTAGTCGAAGGTTTGGTTCAAGTTCCTAGAGAGCTGCTTTGTCTCCTTAAGCTGTAGTAGAGATGGTTTCACTAATAGTTCTTTTTTTGGGGGAACAGGTAAGACCCTAAGTGTGAAGGTGATGAGAGATCCCAGTGGAAAATCCAAAGGCTTTGGCTTTGTGAGTTACGAAAAACATGAAGATGCCAATAAGGTGAGAGTACCATAATGGTTGGGAAGAATTTGTAGGAGGTGAATCCAGAGTGTGGACAGGGTGTTGCTTAGCTCATTGTAGAGCAGGAATGTCTGAGTAGCAGTGAATTGAAATGCAGCTATTGTACTCTAGGGTATCTAGGGGTTTCTACCTATACATTGTTTACCTAGTTACAAAGCACTTGCATATCATTTGAAAAAATAAGGCAGGTGTTTTTTTTCCCATTCCTAGGTGAGGGAACTAAAACCCAGAGAGTTGAGCTGATTACAGCACAGCAGCTACTTAGGAGCAAAGCAATTTGATAGGCTCTCCGTATATATCACTTCAATAAATGCCCACAAAAGAACCTGAGAAATTTTTAGTGACAACCAGAATATCAACCTGTGATCATGCCACCATGTTTGTATTTGTACTACTGTATTGTCATCGCCCACTTTATATTATCTGGACCAGTAACCCACCACTTAGATATTAACCTCTTTTAACAAATGAGGAATTTAGATTCCTTTAGCTGGCTTTAAAAGGGGGTGAAATTAATTTTAGTCCTGTAAGAAAGGTTTTCTCTCAGTACGTGGACTTAATTATCTCCAAAATAGCCACAAGCAATGGTACAAGCTTATAATTCCAACTACTTGGGAGGTTATGGCAGGAGAATCACAAATTCAAAACTAACCTCAGCAATTTAGTGAAACCCTATCTCAAAAAAGGGCTGGGGATATAGCTCAGGAAAATGTTCATGGGTTCAACCCCTAGTACCACTTGAAAAAACAAAAACCATTCCCCAGCAAGGCATTTTTCCTCTGCAACTTGGTTTTAAGGATGGGCATTTCCTTTCTAGGCGGTAGAAGAGATGAATGGAAAAGAAATCAGTGGGAAAGTCATATTCGTAGGCCGTGCACAGAAGAAAGTAGAACGCCAGGCTGAATTAAAAAGGAAATTTGAGCAGCTCAAACAGGAGAGAATTAGTCGATACCAGGTGAGGTGGTGTTGGACCAGCCTACAAATGTTTAGTATGCAATATTTGTAAAGCCAGCTTTATCAGACTCTCTTTGGGGCCTTGGAGTCTACACTTCTTCAAGAATATGGAACTACCAGATAGGACAAGAATTATTGAACAGGGGTAAAAGATAATTTATTTAGGGGCTTCTCTATTTCAGAAGCCTCAGCTTGTTATTTTTTGGATGTAGCTCAGTGGTAGGGCATTTGCCTACCATGTGTGAGGCACTATGTTTGATCTCCAGCACAGAAAAGTTATTTGCTCTTAACTGTAGGCTCCTTAAAAATGGCCCTTTGGAATGATGGCTGAGAGATAAGTGGTCAGCCAAAGCCCCTGTGGGGAAGGATAAAAAGTGAATGCATTGATGGGCCTATTAAGTCTTAGGGAAATAATTTCTCAGCTTTGGGCTAGCACCAGAATCATCTGCAGAACTTGTTAAAACACAGATTGTTTGGTTCTAACTATGGAGCCTAATGCATGGTTTAGGGTTAGGCCCAAGTATTTTCATTTTTCTAACAAGTTCCCCAAGATGCTGGTGCTGCTGCTGGGTCAAGGGATCACAATTTGTAAACCACTGTCTTAGAATCTGTGATGTAGAAGTGCAACTAACATGATTCTTCTCCTTTAGGGGGTGAATCTCTACATTAAGAACTTGGATGACACCATTGATGATGAGAAATTAAGGAAAGAGTTTTCTCCTTTTGGATCAATCACCAGTGCTAAGGTATTTTAGTGTGAGATTTGAGGACTGAATACAGAGTATTCCTAGGATGTAGCTCAGTGGCATAGCCTTTGCAGCACATGCATGAGATCCTGGATTCAAACCCTAGCATAGAGTTGAAGGGATGAGCAGAATATTCTCTTACAGGTTTGTTGGCATTTGTTTCATTGAAGAGTTTCAATTGAGTTGATAGTTCAGAGAGCAATCACATTATTCTAGCAAGCTCCTCTTCCCCTTCAGTTACCCTACTGAATAATGCTCTGCAGAATGACATTTCATTAGGTTAATATTACACCGTCTCCCAGCACTGGAGTGTGATGGCTCCCTCCAGCCCTCAAGCACCCGATCTTTCCCATTCCTGCTGCTTCGTGCTGGTCTGGGGACAGATGGTGCTACACTATGAGCAGAGGATATCCAGACAGGTTGTTTTCCATTTGTCTTGGGACCTGTCTCTACAACTCTGCCACATTTTCTCCTTGAGGATGAAGGTATTTTGAAGATTCTGGAGCTGGAGTTGGGAACTTTCCTGTGGTTTTACTTAGAAGGAAAGGGAGTGAAAAGTTTGGTTTTTCATGCTTTATAATGTGTATCATTTGCTTGATATTCTTTAAAGATCATATCAGTTAAGGGGCTGAGTTTAAAACTTAATTTAAAAAAAAATTGAATCTCTGAGCAAGAGAATGTTGGCCACCTGGGGATGTGTGCTGCATGTCCTTGGCACTTTGAGAGTGTGACAGAGACTGATATCTAAAAGTTTGTGTCATCTGCTGCATCTGTTATCAGGCAGGACAGTATCTACATCAGGTTATGATCCCAAAGTCCTTCAGGTGAGACAGGCTGATAAAGGTCAACTCTGGGTTTGTCTCACCCGCTTGAATGTCCCCTATCAGTGCAGGGCATAATAGTCTTTACTTGCTTATCTCTACGGTAGGCAGATTGACAATTGTAAAAAAAAAAAAAAAAAAAAGCATTCTGTCTTAGTTCTGGGGCCCCATTTTCAAGATCACGGTAGGGCATTGTTTATACACACCTTATTGCCCATATCTCATTGATAGAAAGTTGTTGGATATATGCATTAACTTTCATGCCTTCTACTTTGGGAGGCTCTCCATGCTGTGAACTCTGATACTGATACTAACAAGTTGGTGCCATGGCTCACGCCTGTAATCCCAGCAGCTCGGGAGGCTAAGGCAGGAGGATCGTGAGTTCAAAGCTAGCCTCAGCAATTCAGCGAGGCCCTCAGCAACTCGGTGAAACCCTGTTTGACTCCTAGCTAATTTTGTATTATTCCCATTGAGTGCCACTATTAGGTGGCAGTCATTGGTAACCTGGAAGTTTTATAATTGCCCACATGTGATATTTCAAAGCATTTTCCTAACCAAGAGAGCCTGTTCAGGTTTTGTCCACCAAGGTTTTGGACTGGATGAATTCTACAAATAAATTGCTCAGCACTATTGTCAAGATGTCTCATAGAATTAGGAAACATGTTTAGGTTCCCAGTTTTACCATTAGCCACATCGTAGTTGGGGAACTTTAGCTTACCTGGGGATGTTTAAAAAAAGAAAAAAGCCTAAGTTGTGATGTTCGCTTCAGGTACATCCTGGGCCAGGGTTGAACTCTGGCTTAGATGGTAACTTAGCAGCACAGTCCAGGATTTTTGACTATTGTGAAGAACAAGCCTGTTGACGCTGTCCCTCCTCATCCCCAACACATAAACCTTTTCTTAAGTAGCTGGTCTCATTTGTAGGTAATGCTGGAGGATGGAAGAAGCAAAGGGTTTGGGTTCGTCTGCTTCTCATCTCCTGAAGAGGCAACCAAAGCAGTCACTGAAATGAATGGACGCATTGTGGGCTCCAAGCCACTGTATGTTGCCTTGGCCCAGAGGAAGGAAGAGAGAAAGGCTCACCTGACCAACCAGTATATGCAGCGGGTAGCTGGGATGAGAGCACTCCCTGCCAATGCCATCTTAAATCAGTTCCAGCCTGCAGCTGGTGGCTACTTTGTGCCAGCAGTTCCACAGGTGGGTCTGCCCTGTGATCATGACTGTTTGCAGTAGTTGGAGAGAAGGGATTTTGGATACTGGAACTCTAGAAGTCAATAAAGACTCTACAAATAAAATGAGAAAGTACTTACCCATGGTCATACACATATACACCCAGTAGCAGAGGTAGGGTAAAACTGCTCCCACTAACTGACTCTTCAGGCTTTGAGTAGGCTTTATTCCGAATAGTAGGCTAAGGTTGAGTTGTAAGGTGAGATAAAATGAGATGAGGTTTGTTTTTTTTTTTTTTTTCTTCTAATGTTGGTTCAGGCCTGTAATATAAATTCCTTACAGGCTCAAGGAAGACCTCCATATTACACACCTAACCAGTTAGCACAGATGAGGCCTAATCCACGCTGGCAACAAGGTGGGAGACCTCAAGGTAGGTGGTGGAAAACAGTGATTTGGTCACCTAGGATATATCATGCCTATCCTGGTCTACCTGCCTTTCTTGCACTTGTCCCTTCTAGGGCATAGCCTGGCTTTTGGTCATTGTTGCTTATCAGTGGTAAGCGCTTTTAATCTTCTCACCAGGCTTCCAAGGAATGCCAAGTGCTATACGTCAGTCTGGGCCTCGTCCAACTCTTCGCCATCTGGCTCCAACTGGTAATGCTCCGGCCTCTCGTGGCCTTCCTACTACCACTCAGAGAGTCGGTGAGCAAACTGGCCTATAGGAGAGTGGCCTGGGGAGGAGGGAGTCAGGATGGCTAGCTCTTCCTTCACTTGGTCAGTTTGTTGGGCTCAAGTTTTTTTGAGTCCTGGTTCTGTCATCTTAGCTGTGTGCTTAGGTAGGTACTTGATTCAGGAACAGAGAACTGATGTGAGTTCTAGGTGTGCTGGTTACATTTAACATTCTTTACTGATTGGTACTCATGAGAAGATTAATTTTAGAAGTTTGCTAGCTGGATGACTACAGAGAGACAGCCTGTTTTTTGGTAGAGTAGGGTGGGGGGACAATGAAACTTTTTTACAGAGTAAGTCCTGCATTACAAAATGTGGACAGAGTTGTATGTTATTCTTTGGCTCAACCCTGAAAGTAGCAGTAGTGGCCCCCATGTGTGATGTGTCGTGTGATCATGCTTTGGAATTTCTCCTTCCGTGGGACGTGGCCAGTTGGACATCTGCTGCCAACACTGATGTGCATTTGCTGGTCTGTTGTAGGGTCTGAGTGCCCGGACCGCTTGGCTATGGACTTTGGTGGGGCTGGTGCCGCCCAGCAAGGGCTGACTGACAGCTGCCAGTCTGGAGGTGGTATTGGATGCACACAGAAGGGGGAACGATGGGATTTGACGGGTCTTTGACCAGACTGATGGGCTTTAATTGTAATTGTCCTTTCCACAGGTGTTCCCACAGCTGTGCCAAACCTTGCACCACGTGCTGCAGTTGCTGCTGCTGCTCCTCGGGCTGTAGCACCATACAAGTATGCCTCTAGTGTCCGCAGCCCTCACCCTGCCATACAGCCTCTGCAGGTGAGGCCCACCAAATGGTGCTGGAGGTGTTTTCTCCATTTCTCCTTGATTTTCAAAAGATGCTTGGGCTGGGGATACAGCTCAGTTGGTGGAGTGCTTTCCTCTCGTGCACAAGGCCCTGGGTTCAATCCCCAGCACCACACATACACACAAAAAAAGA
The DNA here is from genome assembly GCF_021218885.2 of Marmota monax. Lineage (NCBI taxonomy): Eukaryota > Metazoa > Chordata > Mammalia > Rodentia > Sciuridae > Marmota > Marmota monax. The sequence continues at coordinate 10,224,604 of NW_026694432.1, forward strand.
TGCTTGGCTTTGGTTCATGCAGTGGGTATCACATTGCCCAGTCTGTGGTAGGGTGTGTATTCTGTGTGGTGATTTGAGTAGTGTCACTAAAGGGCTTGAAATTCTTCTTCCCAGAAAAGCCCCATAGGAGGCAAACAGGTGCTTTCCTGGGTTTTGGTTTTCATGTCTTTGCAGCACTGGGGATGGAATCTGGGGTATAATAGGCAAGCACTCATTACCAACCCTTTTTGAGACAGGGTCTTGCTGAGTGCCTAGACTGATCTTGAATTTTTCATCTTCCCACCTCAGCCTCCTTAGTAGCTAGAAGTTCTACTCTCTTTTTGTGACATATCTGAACAAGGTCCTTGGGCCTTCATATAACTTTTTCATCCACTGGCCTGTTCTGCAAAGTTTTGAGGTATTAAGGCAGGAAATAACATCAACTTATAGAAGAGAAATTCAACTTCAGCTGGGCATGGTGGCATGATCCTATAGTCTAAGGGCTGAGGCTGGAAGAGCACTTAAACCCAGGAGTGAGATTAACCTAGGTAACATAGCAAGACCTTATCTCAAAAAGAAAAATAATAATTCAGTTTCAGAGATATATTAAGGGGTTGAGGGACAGGGGTGAGAGCTTAGATTGCCTAAATTGAAATTTGCTACATCTACAACTGTGCTCTTCAATACATAAGCAAAGACAACCTGTGTTTTGGGTTTGGGGTACCTGGGATTGAACTCAGGGACACTTAAACATTGAGCCACATACCTTTATTTTTTTAGAGAGTCTCACTAAGTTGCTGAGGCTGGTTTGAACTTGCAGTCTCCTGCTTCAGCCTCCTGGATTGCTGGGATTATAGGTGTGCACCATTGTGCCCTGCATGACTTTTTTTTTAATCAGTAGCAATTATCTGTGGTGGGGCCACACTCAGCCTTCAGGCCTAAAAGTTCCTTGGTAGACAGATGATCTTTTGGCTGTCTTCCTTCCCCATATTCTCTAACTTGAAGATTTCTCAGAGCTTAATTCTAAGTAAAATGTCTTTTTTGCCAGCAAGACCCTATTTTTAGGGCTGTGATTAGCATTAATGTTCCATATTGACAGTCCCCAAAGCTTGTTGGTTCAACAAAAATATCTGGTATAATGAAGACGATATGTATAATTGTAAATGTTATATATTCACACCCTTTGGCCCTGTCGGTACCAGAATTGTCCCTAAAGGGAACTTTTAGGGAAAAGTTATCCAGATGTTCACTGTGGCTGATTTATCAGAAGGCCTTATTTTGGGGTAACTGGGTAAATCAAAACATCAGAACAAGCTTGCCTAGCATTGTAGGCTTTTTTTTTTTTTTGTACTGGGAATCTAACCCAAGGATGTTGTGCCACTGGACTACCCAGGCCCCCCCCCCCTTTTTTTTTTAACTTTATTTTGAGACAGGTTGTCACTAAGTTACTGAGACTGGCCTCAAACTTTGAATCCTGTCTCAGCCTCCCCAAGTCTTCTAGGATTACAAGCATTTGCCATTGTGCCCGCCCAGTTTCCCTTCTGATATCTTGCCATTTCATTGAAGATGGTTGTATGTTTATGTTCTGTTCCTCAGCATACCCCTAAAAATCCCTAAGGATTCTCAAGGAAATTAGTTCCTTGAGAATAAGGATAGCTACCCCTCCACTTCTCTTCCACATAGTTAGAAGATGTTGAATGATCCTTTTCTTCTTGCTAACCTGCTGTCTGTCCTGGTTCCCAGGCACCCCAGCCTGCAGTCCATGTGCAGGGGCAAGAGCCCCTGACCGCCTCCATGCTTGCTGCAGCACCACCCCAGGAACAGAAGCAGATGCTGGGTGAGTGTCCCATGTTCTTGCAGAAGAGTGATCAACCTTTGACACCAGTATCTATCCACTGAGATTTCATTAACTCCTGCCCACAGGCGAACGTTTGTTTCCACTTATCCAAACAATGCATTCAAACCTGGCTGGAAAGATCACAGGAATGCTGCTGGAGATTGACAACTCTGAGCTGCTACACATGCTGGAGTCCCCTGAGTCTCTCCGCTCCAAGGTGAGCTGCTTTAGACCTTGTGGCTTCAGCCCTTAGGAGGATTAGGGAGTGGGGAGAACTTGCCCACCCGTGCGTAACAGAGGCGTCTGTGGCCCCTGACATGTTTTACCTGTGGTTGGGTCTGCTGCTATGAATAGTGGGTAAGCTGTCAGCACCAGAAGCCCAGGGATCATCTATATTCTGCCAGTGGGCCTGAACACCAGAGAGGGGCCAGCTGGCTTGCCTGAGTCACTGACAACCTGGAGATTTCTCATAGGTGGATGAAGCTGTGGCGGTTCTACAAGCTCATCATGCCAAGAAAGAAGCTGCCCAGAAGGTGGGCGCTGTTGCTGCTGCTACCTCTTAGACGAGGAAAAACCGTACGTTTGGCTTTTTCACTTCCTGCCAGTTTTTGTTTGTGCTAGAATTCAGGGGTGCTCTACCACTGAGCTACATTCCCAGTTGTTTTTCCTTTTTATTTTGTGATGGGATATGACTGAGTTGCCCAGGCTGGACTTACACTTCAGATCTTCCTAAGTCTCTAGGATTACAGACATGCACCACTACCCCTGGTTTCTGCCATATAACCTGAAAACTTGGCAGGCTGTTACCTAAGCCTTTCTGTTATTAGGATCAGTTATTATGGAAAGAAAAATAATGGTTGTAAATTAAAAACTTAGAGAACTGGGTGTGGTAGTGTGCACCCATAGGCCCAGATACTTGAGATAAGGCAGGAGATTCACTTGGGCCCAGGACTTCAAGGCCAGTCTATAGCAACACACTGAGAATCCCGTGGTTTCCTCATGAAGAACACCTGGTCAGATCTTTATTAATTATTGGGGGCTGGGATTGTGGCTCAGCGATAGAACATTCGCCTAGCATGTGCAACGCCCTGGGTTCCATCCTTAGCGCCACATAAAAATAAATATTGTGCCCAACTACAACTAAAAGATAAATATTAAAAATTATTGGTGGAGCTGGGGATATATAGCTCAGTTGGTAGAGTGTTTGCCTTGCATGATACAAGGCCCTGGGTTCAATCCCTAACACACACAAAAAAATCTAGGGGCTGGGATCCTGGCTCAGGTAGAGTGCCTGCCTAGCATGCATGAGGCACTAGGTTCAATCCTCAGCACCACATTAAAATAAAGATGTGTCTACCTATAACTAAAATATTTTTAAAAAATAATTATTGGTAGAGGTTGCTCAGTAATAGAATACATCATCATATGTAAAGCCCTGGGTTCAGTCTTCAATCCTTTATGCCCCAGTTACTTCAGGTAGACAACTGGTTGTCTTGTAAAGGGCCCTCAGCTGTGCCAAGTTGAGGATACTTTTATCAGCCAAAAAAGATTTGCCAAAATTCTTTTGATTATTTGTGATGGTGTTTTTCATTTCAGAGTTCAAAAGCCAAATAACCCCTGGTGGAAATCAGCTCAAGGTTTGAAGACTTCCTAGCTTGTCCTATGGACCTCAACATCAAGAACCACAAGTTACAAATTTATTAGGTCATTTTGTATCAAAAGGTCAATTATGAAAACGCCTAGAATTTTTCAATTATAAGAATATATTCTCTGGGTTCTACTATAGCCCAGACAGTGTTAATTTTTTTTTCTACTATGGGATTTGGTCGTTACCTGCCTCCCCCTGAAATTGGTTTTATTTGATGTACCCAAGTCTTAAGTTTCTCAATAAAGAAAAAAAATCTCCACAAAACTGCCTCTGTGCTGCCCATGTCACTGATGACAGTTTTATTCAATAAATTCCAGTTTTTGCTGCATGTAATTTCCGGATGTGAATATGTTGGAAAGACCCTATTTATTCTGTTATTCAGCAGTTTAGGATTAGCTGGGTATGCAGAACAGTTGAATGTGAATTGAACAGAAAGTCCCATTGCATTCTATTATGGTAAGATCTTATACATTTAGCAGACAACCTTGGGTCTGGCTCAGGAAAATCAGGGCTCAGTGAGGTTGGCACACACCCGAAGAACTGTGATCTGGCTACTATATCCCTTTCCTTTCTTGGACTGTTAACATGTTGGTATCAATCTCCTGATCAGCTGATCTAGTTGCCCAGATTCTGCAACCAATATTTCCACTAGTTGTGGGAAAATGCTCAGGAGGTAAATCTGTGGCAACAGCAAACAAATGACAGTCCTCAGTGTTTGGTTCCTTAAGGACTGATCCTAGTAACAAAAGTACCCAAGGTATATGTCCCTATTTCCTGACTGCCATCTTTTTGTGTGTGCAATGTGCTGAGCCAGCTCAGGTTTGGGGCGAGGCCTAGTACTGGCTTCCGGCAGAAGAGCAAGGAAAAAGATGGCTGCCTCCATGAGGGAACTCTGGAGGAAAATATCTGAGTGTGGCAATATCTCCCAGTTGGTTTCTGGTAGGGCTAGTGCACTAGATGCACACCTGTGGCGCAGGCAGCAGCCATCTGGTCTCTTATATAGGACCTTACTTCCTCACTAAGTGGTGCCTGCCAGTGCTACCCTGAGCCCCAGTTCTAGACTCAAGTAGCTATGATCTGTTATGACCTCAGACCTCATCCCAAGCTCTGGATCCTATTCAGTCCATAAACTAATGCAGCCCTGGCCCCTTAGGAAAAAGTTTCTGAATAGTAGGGGAATTACAGAAACAGCATCATGATATTGATTTAAGACCAACAGTGACCAGGGTCAGGCCAGGAGTTTTGGCTAATGATTACTTCATCTGAAAAGGTAAGGGCAAAAATCATTTAATGTAAAAACCAAATAGAGGGCTGGAGGTGTGGCTCAAGCGGTAACACGCTCTCCTGGCATGCACGGGGCGCTGAGTTCGATCCTCAGCACCACATAAAAAAATAAAGATGTGTCCACCGAAAACTAAAAAAAAAATTAAGAAACAAATAGAGCTGGGCACGGTGGCACATGCCTATAATCCCAGTTATTCCAGAGGCCAGCCTCAGCAATTTAGGCCCTGTCTCAAAAAATAAAAGGTCTTAAAGATGTAGCTCAGTGGAAAACTCCTCTTGGTTCAATCCCCAGTATAAAAACTACGTATACAAATTGAGCAGTCCTAATCCAAAGTAAAAATTCTTCAAAATCTGCCAACATGACTCTCCAACATTTTGGATTTTGGAGCATGTCACATTGTGAATTTCCAGATTAGTCAAACTCAAGTGGTAATGCAAATATTCCAGAATCCCAAAGATTGGACTTCTGGTCCCAAGGATTTTGGATGAGGAATACTCAAGCTAGAAAAGATAAGAGAAGCCAAATGAGCAGTAGTGTACATCTATAATCCCAGTTACTTGGGAGCTGGAGGCAGTAAGATCCGGAGCTGGAGGCAGTAAGATCCGGAGCTGGAGGTCAGCCTGGGCAATTTAGTCAGACCCTGGCTGGGGATATAGTTCAGTGGTTAGTGCTTGCTTAGCATATGTGAGGCCCTTGCTTCAATCTCCAGTACCATACAGTGGGAGTGGAGGGGAATCAAGAGGAGGATAATAGAAAAATCTCAAAAAGTTTGGGTGTTGATTTACACCACCTGGTGGGTAGCTGTACTCTACCTGGGCACCAGAACCGCTCCTTTTGGCAACTGTGCTGTTAAATAACAGTGTAGCAGGGAAGCTCAGCCTTGACAGTGGAGGCTTGGCCTCTGCTTACATGGGTATGCTTTTCTTCAATTGTTATCACAATTATAGTGCATGCTATTTGATCTTTTGTTAATTTCTGAGTTTTAGTCCCAGTTTTGCCATTAATTTGCTGTATGGATATTTAAACTCTAAGACCAAACTGAGCACAGTGGTGCACACGTAAAATTCCTTCTACTCAGGAGGCTGAGGCGGGATCCCTTAAACCCAGGAGTTCAAGATCAGCCTGGGCAACATAGCAGTGCCCCACCCCTGACACATACTTCTCTAAGCCTTCAGTTCTTTAAATCCACCCCTCTCCAAGGGACCTCCGGCATACTATATAAGTATTTATCCACCAAGCTACATCCCTGCTGTCAGTTCTTCAAATTTTAAGTAAAAAGGGAAGATGATTTGGGGGGGGGGGGTCCTCCTACACCTGAGTTTTATTTTTACATTACTGGGGATTAAACCCAGGGCCTTGCACATGCTAGGCAGGTGCTATGCTACTGAGCTACACCCCCAGCCTTTTATTTGGAGACAGGATCTCAGAGTTATCCAGGCTGGTCTCAAACTTGTGATTCTCTTGCCTCAGACTCCCAAGTAGTTGGCAGTATAGGTGAGCACCACCATGCCTAGCTGAGTTTTTTAAGTTAGTAATTCTAAATGCCCTTGGTCTACCCCAGTAAAATACATTTTTCCTGAGGACAAGGACTATTCCTCCTTTAATAGTCACCTAACTCAGTAGTAAGGTCAATGTTCCGTACACAGTGCTTAGTTGGAATGAATGATTGTTGGAATGAATGATGATAAACTATTTTACCTACTTTTCTGTACTTTTTTGTTGTTTTTTCAATTTTAGGACAGGGTCTCACTAAGTTGCTGAGACTGACCTCCAACATAGAATCCTCTTGCCCCAGTCTCCTCAGTCACTAGGTCTATAAGCTTTGTAAACAATGGTTATCAAAATGCTTGGAAAGCAACTGAAGGCTTAAATTCTGTAGTGATAGAATTGGATACTGCAATGTTTAAACAGTTTAGCTGAGGGATGTAGCTCAGTGGAAGAGTGCATGCAAGGCCCTGTGTTCAATCCTCATTACTAAAAAACAAAAATTAGCTATGTTCATATATTTTAGTACTTAGGGATCAAACCCAGGGCCTGTGCATGCTAGGCAAATGCTCTACCACTGATATACACCTCTAGCTGATTCTGTAAAAACAAACAAAATGACTTTAATATTCCTGGAATCATTGTTGAATAAACTATGGTCAATCTAAAAAAAATCAAACTTTTGCTTTCTAAATGGCATCTGGATGTGTGGCACATTTCCTGTTGTCCACATATTAACAATTCATTTCTACTTTTATAGTGAAGCATCAGGGGTTCTCTTTTGTTGAATTTGAGTTGGCAGAGGCAAGAAATGTTTCCTGTTTGGTATTTGATTAAGGTTGCTAGGTTACAAAAGGTGTCTTTCTGTGGATGGGTGTATACTTCCCTGGGACTTATTCTAATTTGCCTCTGCTAAAGGCAGGCCTTTAGGGCCTAAGTTTCTCAGTGACAACTCTCCTTGATTTGGAGAGTTGTTAGGAGGAAACTCCTCACTAATGTGTCCTCTTCACTGACCAAAAAAATAGTGAAGAGTCCAATGTGGCTAATAAGCCATCAGATGAAAACCTCAAATCTTTATATTGATCAGATCATGACCAGTTAAGGACATTTTCTAGGAAGACTCTTGAAGATAATAAAGAGAAACACCAGGCATGGTGGCATATGACTGTAATCTCAGTGATTCAGGAGACTAAGGCAGGAGGATGACAAGGTCAGGACCAGCCTGGGCAATTAGTGAGACCCTGTCTCAAATTTTTAAAAGGGCTGTGGAGGTAGTTTGGTAGTAGAGGCAAGAACAAAGACTCAGTCTTCCAGAGGAGGGGCTGGTGCTTTCCACCCAGGGCACTTCTGATGTGGGTGAGTTGAGTGGAGAACTTTTGAGTTTCTCATCTGGGTTAGAGATACATGTGCTTAGGTTTTGTGTGTGTGTTCTGTGTGGTTTTTTTCGGGTTTGTGTGGTACTAGGGATGGAATCCAGGGGCACTCTACCACTGAGCTACATCCCCAGTCCCTTTTATTAACTTTTAGACAGGGTCTCTAAGTTGCTTAGGATGTTCTCAAGTTTGTGATCCTCCTACCTCAGCCTCCACAGTTGCTGGAATTACAGGTGTCTGCCACCACACCTGAACATGCACTCTGTGCTGATGACTTTTGTACCACTAGCCCTAGCCCCGACCTTTCACAAATTTCCGCCTGGCTATCTCATAGGCACCATTAATAAAGCATATTCCAATGGATTTTCTCACATTTTACTGTTGTCTTCTGTGTGCTCAGTCTTATTTAATTTTGCCATCCTCTAAATAATTACCCAACTCAGATATCTCCTGTCATCTTAGGCTCTTCATTATAATTCATACCTAATGCAGTACCATATTCTGCAGTTTTATCTCTTAAATCCTCCTGCATCTCTCTTCCAGTTGTTCCTGCCAAATGTTCCTATCATCTCGCCTGTGAATAATGATGGTAGCTTTCTAACTGGCCCCCTGCCTCAGGCCTGCTCTCCTCCTATCCCTAGCAGCCAGAGATCTGACTGTATCCTTCTCTTCAAGCATTCTAGGGAATCCCCTCATCCATAGGATTGAGTCCAGTTCCACCAGAAAGGACAGAAGTCTTCCTATGTCCAGAGCCCTGCCTCTCAGCCCCATTTTATATTCTAGGAAACAAGAGCTGGTAGACACCTGCAAGCCTCTGTGTTTGTGCACAAGCCCTTCCTCTCCCCCAGCACCCTCTCCAACCTATTTTATGTGACTAACTCCTCTTTTTTCAAAGCTCAGCTCAGTCAGTCACTGACATCTCTTGGAAACTATTCCAAACCCTCCAGTAAGTATCTCTCTGGGTTCCCATGGCTTTGGCTCCTATGGTGTCCTCTGTCCTCTGCATTATATCAGAGTTCTTTATTTAACAAGTTTAACTGTTGTACTCTTTGTTTGGTTTGGGTACTAGAGATCGAACCCAGGAACATCTGCTACTGTGCTATATCCCGGGTTTTTTTTTTTTTTTTTTTTTTTTTAATTTGAGACAGGACCTCCTAAGTTGCTTAGGGCCTTGCTAACTTGCTGAGGCTGGTTTTGAACTTGTGATCTTTCTGTGTCAGCCTCCTTAGTCTCTGGAACTACAGGCATGTGCCACCACACACAGCTGTACTGAAAGTTTTTATCCTTCAGTCAGGTGGGAAGTTCTTTGTTTGTTTGGGTCCTGGGTATCAAACCCAGGGGTGCACCACCACTGAGCTATACCCCCAGCCCTTTTTATTTTTTGAGACAGGGTCTCGCTAAATTGTCAAGACTGGCCTTGAATTTGTGATATTCCTGCCTCAGCCTCCCAGTTAGCTAGTATTACACGTGTGCCACTGTGCTCAGCTCCTCCAGTCAGTTTTGTCTTGGAGCACAAAGCAAGGCCCCAGCCCCTATTGTCCTCTAAGCAGGGTGCCCTCCCTTGCATCTACGTGTCACTCTGCAATGGTGCAGGCTAGGCGTGGAGGGGACGCTGGCGGTACATGAGTGGGCCTGCTAACTGGAGCGAGGTGTGTGGGAACCATGCTATGCACTAACTGAGTGCTGTGGCTGCCTTCTGCAGTTTTGTCAGGCCCCAAGTCCTTCCCATCGGCACCTGTGGCCAGCCTGCTCACCAGAGTTATATTGTGGTAGTGTGTGCAGAAGAGTACTTGAACTGCTACCTGGGGAGTCAGGGAGTCCTCTTTAACAGTTTCTTCAGCACCTAGGTAAAGCTCATTGCAAAAAAGGTTCAGTAAAATCTTCAGGTGTCCATGAACGTCAAGATTAGGAAGAAGCCATGACAGACATGGTGATGCATATGGCTACTTAGGAGGCTGAGGCAGGAGGATTACAAGTTGGAGCCCAGCCTCTGCAATTTATTGAGGACCTGAGCAATTTAGAGGGATCCTGTCTCAAAAAACAAAAAGGACTGGGGATGTGCTCAGTGGTAAAGTGCCCCTGGGTTCAATCCCCAGTACCCAATAAATAAACAAATAAATAAATAAAAATAAAAAGGGCTGGGGATGTGGCTCAGCAATAGAATACCTCTGGTGGCTGAGGGAGGAGGATCACAAGTTCAAAGGCAGTCTCAGCAATTTAGCAAGACCCAGTCTCAAAAAATAAAGAGGGCTGGGATGTGGCTCAGTGGCTAAGAGGCCTTGGGTTCAATCCTTTGCACCATTAAGAAAATAAATAAAATAAAGATTAAAAAAATAAAACAACTTCTTGGGTTTTCGTTGTCTCTTTTGATCTCAACGTCTTTGAAGAGAATGGGCCAGTTGTGTTTAGAGATGTTTCTCAGTGTGTTTGCAGCTACTTCCTCCTGGTTGTGTTTAGCTTATGTATTTTGGCAGGAGCAGCACAGAAGCAACGCTGTTAGCACATCCATAAGGAAGCACGTGATGGCAGTTCAAATATGTTATCTTTGATCACTTGGTAAAGGAGATGTCTGCCAGGCTTCTTGCTGGAAAGTTACTATTTTTATGGGATAAATTAAAAACTAAGAACTTTTCTTCTTTCTTTAGCTCTTCTATTATGGACACTGTGTGTGTTTATCTTATTTTTGTTGTTGTTTTGTTTTTTGGTATCAGGGATTGAACCCAGGAAGGCTAAATCACTGAGCCACATCTCCAGACACTACCCCCCCTTTTTTTTATTTTTTATTTTGAGACAGGTCCTTGCTAAATTGCTTAAGACTGGCTTTGAATTTGCAATCTTCCTGACTCAGCCTCTGGGATTACAGGCATGCACCATCACGCCCAGTCTGTCCTGTTTTGTCAAATAGTCCTCATGACCCTTTTTACCCATAATTCTTCTTTTCTTAATCTAGCTTTTTAAAATGTTTATCAAGGTCAGCCAGGCATGGTGGTGCATGCCTTGTAATCTCAACAACTCTGAAGGCTAAGGCAGGAGAATTGTAGTTCAAGGCCAGCCTCAGCAAGTTGGTGAGGCCCTGTCTCAAAAGAAAATGCAAGGGACTGGAATGTGGCTCAGTGGTAAAGTGCCCCTGAGTTCAATCAACGGTATCCACCACCCCCCCCAAAAAAAAAAAAAAAGAAAAGGAAAGGAATAGTACACGAATCCCCCATGTACCTTGAGCACTTTTTACCCAACGTACCAGCGGTTGACATTCCCTATTTATTCTCTTTCTGTATATATTTAGACAGTGTATTTTTTGTAGCTATTTGAGAGTAAATTAGAGTCTTGATGTTCCTTCACTACTAAATACTTGTGTTTCCTGAGAACAAGGGCATTTTTAATATTGTCACAGCATAGTTACTAAAATCTAAAAATGAACTCTGCTACACTGTTATCTAATCCACCATGCATATTCAAAGGTCCTCATTTGTCACAGTGTCCTTTTAGAGGCTTTCACAACTGGAACCTATCCTGGCCTCAATGGTGGGGGGGGGCGCTCTGCCCATCCACCCCTTGCACTTCCGTGGGCGTCCCTCACATCCCTGCACCTCCCTGCTCTTGTGTTGGAGCCCAGCTGCCTTTCTCACTCTTTCTCACTCTTACTTACCTACCTAGCACAGAACCCTGCCTGCTGGAGAAAAGCACACCCCTGAGCTTGTTGGGCCCCTGCAAGTTGAGGGGCATTGGTGGGAAAGGCACCTCCATAAGTGCCCAGCAGGCTCCCAGCGTTGGCTTGGAGAACTCCATCCCAGGCTGAAACATGTCTTTCTCTGCTCCTCAGCCCTTTATATACTCTTCTCTCAGCGCATGGTCTTGCTTCTTATTTATAAAAACAACCGGAAGAGACTGACTTTATTATTTTTTGTGTGTGCTGGGATTAAACCCAAGGGCTTTACCACTGAGCTACATTCCAGCCTGTTTTGTTTTTTTGATTCAGAGTCTTGCTAAATTGCTCGGGCTAGCCTCAAACTTGCCATCCTCCTGCCTCAGCCCTGTGCCCCGCAGAAGAGTCAAACTTGTCTTCCCACAGTGAGATCTACTCCCAGCCCACGTCTTCTCACACCCTGACCTGCCTGCCTTCCTGGGACAGTGAACTTTGTCCGCTTTTCCTGAGGCTAGCCTTTCCACTTGGATCCTGCCCCCTCAATGCCTCTGTTTCCCCCTCTACTCACTCCCATCCCTCAGCATGCTGTCACATTGCAAGCCTTTGAAAAAATGAAACAACTGTCCCTCAGTCCCATGTCCCATGAGCTCCCTCCAGCCGCCACCCCAATTTATCTGTCCCTTTTCAGCAAAGCTTTTTTTTTTGGTGTGTGTGTGGGATGGTGGATCAAACTGAGGATCTCAGGCATGCTAAGTGAGTGTTCTGACCCTGAGCCCCCTTTGTGTTTTTTCATCTTGAGACAGTTTCTAAGGTTGGCCTTGAACTTGTGATCTTGCCCCAGCCTCCCAAGTAGTTGGGATTATAGGGGTGCACAACCATGCCTGCCAAAACCTAAAAAAGCCACTGGCTCATTTCAGCAGCTCAGGAGGCTGAGGCAGGAGGATTGTAAATTCAAAGCCAGCCTCAGTCATGTAGAAGGCCCTAATCATCTTAGTGAGACTCTGTCTCAAAATAAAAAAATAAAAAGGACTGGAGATGTGGCTTAGTGATTCAGCATCCCCGGGGTTCAATCCCTGGTATTAAAAAAATCCACTGGCTGTTTCTTCCTTCAGCCCATTCCCCAACAGCCTCCAGCTCACCAGCAGTTAAGACTCAGCCCCTTTCCAATCTGAGCTCATGTGATGTCATCAGCCCCCTCTCCTTGTACCCCTCCTCCCAGCAGCTGGCAGAGCACCTCCCTCCTTTGTGGTTTTCCACTCCTGTGACTGCTCCTCTTTTCTTGTTTCTTTTTAATTTTGAGATGGTCTCAAAAAGTTGCTTAGGGCCTCATTAAATTGCTGAGGCTGGTCTTGAACTTTCGATACCCCTGCCTCAGTCTCCCAAGTTGCTGGGATTCCATGTGTGTGACACCTCTTTTCTCCTTTCTTATTTCCACCTTTTAAATTGTTGGATGGACCTGGAGCTCAATCTTGGTTTCTCTTCACTGGATTCACCGCCACAAAATACCCTGCAGTTTCCAAATGGCCCCTAGGGGGCAGTATTACCCCATTGAGAGCCCCTACTCGGGACAATCAATCACATTCAGCGCCTGGGCTTGTACTGAATGCTCTGTGATTTTGTACAAATTTGCTTCTCGAGGCTGATCACCCCCCCAGATTCTTGTCCAGCTGCCTGCCAGGTCTCCACTGGATATCCCACAAGCCCTCAACTTTACAGGTCCAAAACAACTCCTGTTCTTCTCACAGTCCCTGTTTCAGTAAAAGATGCCACTGTCCACTTGGCTGCCTGGTCAGAAACTTAGGGCTCATCTCGACTCCTCTCCTGCATCACACATATGTCCCAACCTTCTATCTTCAAGTCACTTCCTGGCCCAGCTGCTCCTCCCCCAGATGATCCTCCCTGCTCCATCACTACCACCAGAGTCCTCCTAGCTGTTCTCCCTCTTCCCCCTCATAGTGAAGTCTTTGCAGGGCAGTTGGAGTAATGGAATTGTTTGTTTCTGTCCTGGGGATGGAACTCAGGGCATCTCACACATGATAGGCATGCACTCTTCCAGTAAGCTCATTCCCAGCCCTTTTTATTTTGTGACAAGATTTTACTACATTGTAAAGGTTGGACTCCAACTTCTGATCCTCCTGCCTTATCTTCCTGAGTCTTTGGATTATACGCATGCACCACCACATCCGGCCCAGAGTGATACTTTTAAAACATCAATCTCATCACCTCATCGTTCTGTTGACAACCTTCCTATGGCTTCACTGAGTGCAGGATCCAGTCCTGAAGGGCTGACCTGACCCGAGTGAGTCCTGGTACCTCTGTGCTCAGAGGATGTGCTGCTCCTCAACCTCAGCCTCAAAGTGGCAGTCACACCAGACTCACTCCTGCCTCAGGGCCTTCGCACATGCCGTTTCCTCTCCAGGAGTGTATTCTTCCAGTGTCCTTCACTTCCTTCAAGTGCCACACCTATCATCCTGACCTGAGAGTCTACTGCCTGTCCTCTCTAAGATAGCCTTTCGTACCATCAGATTATTCTTTTTTAGGGGAGTACTAGGGACTGAAGTCAGGGGCACTTGACCACCGAGCCATATCCCCAGCCACATCCCCTGCCTCAGCCTCCTGAGCCAATGGGATTACAGGCGTGCACCACTGCACCCAGCTCAGATTGTTCTTTTTAATCAGCTTCATTTTTAAAAAAATCAGTCTTTAATAAAGACAACAGGGCCACATGTGTGGGGTCTGTGTTCCCAGAGCCTGGGCCACCTGCAGAGGGCTGTCCACAGTGTGCACAGTGTTCGGGGCTAGGGCAGGGTACAGGGAGTTGACATCCTTCTCTCCCTGTTTTAGTCAATGATTTCACTACTGTGACTAAAGGACCCAACCAGCACAATTGTATGGGGAGGAAAAGTTTATTTAGGGGCTTACGGTTTTAGAGATCTCATCCATGGACAGCCAATTCCATTCCTCAGGGTTCAAGGTGAGGCAGGACATCATGATGAAAGAGTGTGGTGGAGGGAAGCGGCTCACATGGTGATCAGGAAGCAGAAAGAGAGACGCCACTCTCCAGATACAAATATATACCCCCAAGCCACGCCCCCAATGAACCACTTCCTCCAGCCACACCCCACCTGCCTCCAGTTACCACTCAGTGAATCCCACCAGGGATTAATTCACTGATTAGATTGAGCCTATAACCCAATAATTTCTCCTCCAAACCTCTTGCATTGTCTCACGTGTGAGCTTTTGGGGGACACCTCACATCCAAACCCTAACACTCCCCCAGTCCTACTCTCCATGGCCAACTCTGGCCCAAACACCAACGGCTCCCAGTTCTTTCTGACCTGTGACAAGACAGATTAGATTGGCTGGATGGCAAGCATGTAGTGTTCGGGGAGATTACTGAAGGTCTGGATGTGGCCAGGAAGGGCCCCCAAACCCCCTGGCCCTTGGGGTATAACCTGTGGAGGGCCAGGAAGGAGTGAGCTCAGGTTCCAGCTAGGGGTGGCACCCTAAGTCCCTCTTCAGTCTCCTCCCTCACCCCCTGACTACTTCTCCTTTCCTGTTCTGTCCACAAAGGCCCAGGGCAGCAAGGATGGGAAGCCAAAGCAGAAGGTGATCATCGCTGACTGTGGGGAGTACATGTGAGGCAGTGCTCTCCCCTCCCTGCTGTGCTCTTACCTGTGTGTCCAGGAAGGAGCTGCTGGCCTCAGGGGTGCCAGCACTGAGGGTGTCCTGCATGAAGCAGATGGTGTTTGTGACCCCAGCCATTCCTCAGATCAGCTTGGAGCAGCTCCCTCACGGCCTGGTTGGGTGGCTCTGGACTGGTTCCCAGCATGGCTGTGGTCCTTGGAGCAAGCAGGTGCAGGTGTGACCCTCCCCACCATCCACAGCTGCGTGGCCACTGGCTTCTCAGGCTTGTGCTGCCAGGACCTGTCCTGGGCCCACCTGTGGCTGTTGGATGGTTTCTTTGGTAAAATAAATGGATTCTTGTACTGCTGCCTCCAGTTGGGCCCCAGGTGTTTGCAGAGGTTGCTCAGGGACAAGCCACAGCATCTTGGCTGCTGCTGCCCTCCCCGTGAGGCCCAGCCCCTGGACAGATGCCCTTTTGGGCCCAGCTCAGGGCAGTAGAACTGCCTACAGCGCCTCTGCTTTCTGCCTCCTGCTACCAGGCAGGTGAGTGGGGCTGGCCAGGCTCTGCTCCTACTCACACTCAACTGGTTGAGTGTCTAACTGTGACCAGCCTTGCTAACCCGTCCTCCCATCATTTCCCACTGAACCAATAGGCAGAACTGGATTCCTGTGAGGCATCCAGGGCCCTACTTTGGCCAGGCCCTGTGCTCGGTGCTGGGAGACACAAGACACAAGCCAGAGCTGCTTCCCCTGCCTCCACCCCTGCCATCTTGCACTCTGGTGCCTTGTTCTGCAGCCTGTGTGGGCTGGCCTTGCTCCCTACTCTGGCTCTGGAACAGCTAGGCCACCTCATGGCTTTGTTCCTGTGCTGAGACTGAACCCCGTCAGTCACCAGAAACCTCCTTCTCTCATGCCACCTCCCTGGATCCAGTCTCAACACGGAGACATGCTGGGTGGGGCTGGTTCTCTCAGGCTGTGCTCTATTTTGGGGGTTGAGATTGGGATAAGCTGGGATGGAGGGGAGAGCCTGCTGCCCCAGCTCCATGACCACCACCCCTGCCAACCCCACCTTGGGCACCCTGGACCATCAAGGGGCTTCTTCACTCCAGATGGCTTGGGCCAGCTCCCTTAGCTGGGATCCCAGAAGGGATCTCTCTCCTAAAAATAGGGGTTCCTCCCACTGATGGTCAGTCATGGTGACCAGGATGGGCAGCAGTGGGGCCATGATAGTGCCAGCTACTTGGGGATTGTGACAGAAGAGGATGACAGGTGCAAAGTACATTGGCATGGCTGGTTTCAAGGTGACATGCAGGGAGGTGGCCAGCTGGCCCAAGGCTCTAGGAGGGAGGATTGTTCACACAGTGCTATGAAATAGGGGGGATCTGTGGGAGGAGGTACAGGAAGACCTTATCACTGCACCTCCCTGATAATCCTGGGACAGTGAGAGCAAGAGACTGGACAGAGGCCAGTAGGAGTGGAGCCATTGGGTGGAGCCATTGAGTGGAGCATTGAGGTCGTCTGAACCTCAGGTGAGGTGCCTGCCCCTGCTGTGGTCACCCAGCCCCTGCTTGTGCCAGGTGTTGCACAGAGAGAGGGGAAAAGCTCCCGATCCAGGGCTTCTGGGCTGGCAGCCAGACTCATGCCCAGGCCGCCTGAGCTCGTGCTGCCTGCCGCCCGCTGAGGCGCTTGTTATGTGAGGGAGAAAAGGCGAACCCCAGGCACCAACTGCTACTGAAAATGATACTTTCAAAAAATATTTAATAATAGAAGATTTCAAAATACATCATAAAATGAATAAATCAGATCACCAAAGTGCATAGAGTGTGGACCTAACTGTAGTAATCCATACATCCCGTGTAAAGACCAGTGTGCCAAGGCCGGGGAGGGCTCACAGCAGCTCATCGTGTGCGGGGTGATGGGGGACTGTCATCTGTTTTCTGTTATTTTCAAAAATTTCCCTGGCACTCGTGTCATGTTTTCTTAAGTGAGAAAAAAATAAAAAATAATATTTTTTAAAAAAGGGCCAAATGCTTGCTCAAGGCTTCCCAGTAAGAAGAGAAACCTTTGATGGAAAGTCCCCCTCGGCTTCCTGTGAGGATACAGGGGGCACCACACTCACCAGCAAGGCACGGGTGGGCCACGCCTGCCCTTCATCAGGAGAGACCCCAGTCAGTGCTGTCCCTGTGCTCTCCCAGGAAGGTGAGAGTGCAGAAGGAAAAAGAGAGAGTGGATTTTTTGAGGTAAGTCCAGCAGCACCTCCAGGGCCCATCCCAGAAGGAGAGGGTGTTCCTGGGAACACTGGCCAAGGGGGCCCACAGGAAAGGTCATTTAAAATGAGATACTGTGCTAAGTGCTCTATGGGCGCATCTGACCCTCAAGAGGCCTTGCAAGGGCAGAGCCAGGCCAGCACCCCTCGATAGAGCAAGGAGCAGACACAGAGGGCTTGTGATGAGGTTGGGTCACAAGAGCCAGAGCCAGGACTGGACACCAGATCTGTTTGACTCTAAAACCCCTCCTTCTCCTGTCCACAGCCTCCTTTCCTGCAAAACTGTGGGGAATTTCTCTAAAGCACGTTACCCACTTTCCTACAGAAAGCCACAAAAACACAGGACTTCACATGCTCAGCTGGTAGCAGGGCCAGTACCACACTGCGCTTGTGAAGGTGTCTGTGGGGAATCTCTGCTCCTGGGCCCCGGGTTGGCCACCTTACTTTTGCTTGTGACGTGCAGCTGTGAACATAGTCGGGGCAGCCAGAGGCAACCAGAGAGCCAAGTGGCTGGGCAATAAGACCACCCCCTCATGGGCTAAGTGCCTACTGTGTTCTTCCTTCTCCAAAACCTTGTCTATTTGATGACACCTGGTGGCTGCCTAAAGGCACCAGCATTCTGGCCATCAGGACAGCAACACTCTGCTTTGCTGCAGGAAGAGAGAGTCGTGTCATTGTCCTTACATTCCTGCTCCCATACCTGGGGGGAAAGGCAGAGTCTGCATCTTCAGAACATTCATGTCACCCCATCCTGGACCCTCAGACCAGGTCAAGTCACGCACTGGGCTTTGGAGAGACCAAACACTGATGTTTGTCGAATAGTTCCCAAGCCTCCACTACCCTGATGTTGGGAGGAGAGAGCTGTCAGGTAAAGTCCTGAATCCTGTGGCTGGGCCCTTAGGTTTTGGGGGAGGGAGAGGGAGGATGGCAGAGAGATTCTCAGACTGGAAGAGCTTTGGGGATGAGTGTTGCACCACAGTTTGACCTGGATGTCCCTCAAAGGCACATGTATTAAAAGTTTAGTCCCTGGCTTGCTTCTATTGAGGTGGGGAGCTTTAAGAGGTGGGCCTTAATAGGAGGTCTCAGGTTCATTGAGGTTTGCTCTGGGAGAGATAGTGGGACCCAAGCCTTTCCTCTTCTTCTTTCTCTCCCTCTGCAGCTTCTCAGATGCCATAAGCTAACAACTTTGCTGTACCCCACACCCCACAGCATGATCGGCTGCCTCACTACAGGCCCAGAAATAATGGGGTCAACCAACCAGAGGCTAAAACTTCTAAAACATGAACCAAATTCTTGGGGGGCTTTTTCCTTTTCTTTCTTTTTTCTTTTTCTTTCTTTTTTGTTTTGTTCTGTTTTGTTTCAGATAAGGCCTGTCTCTATTGCCCAGGCTGATATTGAACTTGTGGGCTCAAGAGATCCTCCTGATTCAGCCTCCTATGAGTAGCTGGAACTACAGGAAACCACCATGCCCACTAAAAACTTTCCTCTTCTTTAAAATTGATTGTCTTCAGTATTTTGTTACAGTAACAGAAACCTAACACAAATCCTATGCCCTCATGTCATAGATGAAAGAATGAAGCAAGAATGAGAAAGGGAATTTGTTCGGCACTAAGCAAGTCAGTCTGCTGAACATTCAGGCTGGTGCTTTGTCTAATCCCTGCAGGCCTTTGTTTGAAGCCTACATTCATGGGGAATTCACCACCTTCCAGACAGTCTGGACCTACCCTTTGTTGTATATGGGAGGGTCTCTTCCTCTGAACTCACACAAGGATGTCCTCTGGTCCAGCTAAAAGGGCTGCTGTCCCACAGCATGGACCCAAATTGTCCACTGCTGCTGCCCTCCCTGAGGTCTGTCCTCAGAGGTGCAGAGTGTAGACTCCAGAGATGTGCATCCCTGGGCATGTGGGTGGGTCCACTTCTGCTGGGTGTGCTGCAGATGGGGGTGGGCCCAGGATCTGCTTTTAATGACAGTTCAGACAGCTGGACTCTGTCTGTTCTGGTAGGTAAATTACAGGCTTGGCAAGTTCAAAATCAAATAAACACTCCAACTCCCAGTGGCTGCTCCAAGGAGAACAGTGGTTTCCGGGAACAGTGGAGGCTGAGACAAACCTCCCCACCCAATGCAGCCTAATTACCACCTGTCACTCCCCTGGGACAGGGGCCTTTTCTTTGACTCACAGGTCCCAGAAACAGGACAGGGCTGCTGGGCATCCAGGGTGATGCCAACTGTGATGACCAGCCGCTTCTTAATTCCCAGGCATAAGCAAACACTGACAATCCTCGCCCTTGTTCCGTGCCTGGTCAGCCTGCCCATGGCCATGCCCCAGGTGGAGTGGATTGCTCCTCAGTGGGGAGCTGAGTTCATTCCAACTGAGCAGCTCTCAGTAGCCACTTGTGTTCTGTGCTGAGGGTGCAGAGGGCCCATCCAGGTGCAAAGGGAGAAGTATACAGAGTGGTCACAGATGGTGGCCACAGGAAAAGGAACACCATTGCAGCCATGTCCTTGTTTCTGCTGAGAGGTCAACGTCTCAGTGCCCAGCCCCAAATAGATCATCCTGGCGGAGATGACTGTGGGAACCAGAATCCTCCAAGGTTCTTTCTTTCAGTGGGAGTCAGGCCTCTTCCCCAGCACAGGCCCAGGAAAGGGGAAATCACAAGCAATAAAATGTCCCCGCCGCCTCACCTTAAGTCACGGGGCCCAGTCAGCTTGTTCTTTTTCTAATAAGCTAACAATGCCCAAGGGCCAAGTCAGTGGAACCCAATAATACACCGAACTCAGGACATGTACATGCCCAATTATGCTCCACAAATGCCCAAGTGGTAGACCTGAGAAGGGACAGAACCCTTCTGCCCATCTCGGACCCTGTGGTAAATGGTACAGAGCCCCATTCAGCCAGTTGCAGTCTCCTTAGACCATCCAGGGTTGGCCACAGCCTGGGCCAGCGATGCCATGGACAGGTCCTCTGTCAGGACTTCAGCGCAGGCCCCCAACCAAGGAGGCACAGCTCTGAGGCTGCTATGTGCATTTGGCCCTTTGATGGCAGTGTTGGGGCGTTCAATGCCACAGACCCCAGGAGAAAGGCGTGGAAGAGCCTGGAAAAGACAAGAAGCTTGGCAGGAGAGAGCAGTGGAAGGAGGGGTTTCCCCATTACAGTGAGCCCTGAGCACTTATGAGGGTCCCCTGCATCTGGAGAGGAGCCTGATCCAGATGGGGAGGGACAGCAGCAGCAGAGCAAGTGGAGGGCCTCAGTGGCAGCCGCAGGCCTTGACCACCATGTTGCGGTGCTTGCGCAGGATGACATTGTTGCTGCTGTCATAGTAGAGCACAGAGGTGGCGCTCAGCTTGGTGGGTGCACAGCATGCCTTGGGGACTGTGTCTGGCTTCATCAAATGCACCTGGCCAGGGAGGAGACACGGGGTGGGATCATGAGCTTAGCAGTCTCTTCCTAGAACCTACCCAAGCCACCCTCTGCTGCCTGCACTGGCCTGTCCTACAGGTATCAGCCCCCAGCCCCATCCAAGACCACTCTCCACCTGTTTCCACCAGGCACATCTGCCCTGCTCACTGCCCTGGACACACAGCTGGACACCTGGCACTGCTGTCCAGGTCCTGCACACCGGCTCCTCAGCTCTCTGGGTCCCCTGCCCACCCCTGCCACATCTGCTACCTCCACACGTGGGCAACATATGCTGGGGCGCACCTGCAGCCTCTGCTTCCCCACGCTTTACACTTCTACTCTATCCCCATGGGGTCCGTCATTAGCTGTGCACAGGTCTGTCCCTACACAGCTGGAGTGTGGGGAGCGTTCATGGAACCAGTGGATGAGACCTAGAGCCTGGGTGTGCTCCCCACTCAACAACAGCGGCCAAGGCAAGGAATGGTCTCTGCCAAGGATGAACTGAGGCCACACAGTGGGCTACGTGACAAGCCTGAGTGAAGCAGGACTGGAACCAGGTGCCAGATCCCTCACCCCCACTAAAGCAGCCTTTACCCTCCCCAAAGAGCTGAAGGAGCCAGCGGTTTCCAGGATGAGCTGCCATTTATCCTGGATCCCTCACAGGACTCACACACACGGGTCCTGGGAGACAGCACCGCCACCTACGAGGGGAGCCAGAGAGCCAAGGAACCAGCTTCCCTCCTGTGTGTATGGCTGCTCCAAGGCCTCACTGCTGCTGACCAGGACCTGGATGAAGCTGTGTGATGCTGCCCTGGCTCCCTTCTCCTGGCCCTAATTCTGAGCCAATCTGCTAGGGAGGACTGTCACCAGACACTGTAGCATAAGGGCCAGAAGCCTCTGGAGGGATATGCAGCTGGTCTGGACCCTGGAGGCTGCTGATCCCAACTTTCCATCTACAGGCCACATGGGAGGACCCAGGAGATACCAGCCTCCTGTGCAGTCCAAGGGTCCCTAAGTGGCTAGAACCCCAAAGGACCTTCCCTGATCTGGGACATGGGAGGGAAGTCAGCACCACAGGATGCTGGTGCTCCTTGCTCCTGCCCTGAGCCCTGAGCTTCACCAGGAGTGAAACAGAGGGTGATGCCCTTTAATCCATCAGCACCCACAGACTGATTTGTGGAGCGTAAGGTGTCATCCATTCAATTTATTATTATTATTATTATTATTATTATTATTTTGTATAGGGAATTGAACCCTGGGGTACTCTAAATTGAGCATCCCCAGCTCATTTTACTTTTTTTTTTTTTTTAAATAGTGCTGAGGATTTAACCCAGGGCCTTGTGCATGCGAGGCGAGCACTCTACCAACTGAACTATATCCCCAGCCTTCTTTTTACTTTTTATTTTGGAGCAGGATTTTGGCTAAATTGCCCAAGCTGGCCTTAAACTTGAGACCCACCCTCCTGCCTCAGCTTCCCATCACTGGGATTAAGGTGTGTGTCATTGCACCTGGATCAATTATATGGAAGAAGTGCTGGAATTCAGAGACTATGTATCCTTGAGGACAAATTATATATCTAGAGACCACAATATTCTCTGAAGAACACAGAGAAACACACTTTTCTCATTCTCAATACGCTGTGTCTGTACAGGAGCCAAGGGGAGCCAGGATTCTCCCTGTTCTCATAGCCTTGTGGGAAATAGATGGGGAGAGGGTAGCATTTCAATGGACATGTTGTAGTGGCACCCTCTCCTCCACAGAAAATTTTAATTAAGCTTCTCCAGAAATCTTCACCATAATCGATTTTAGGACTACCAGCAGAAGATTCTCTACAAAAGTGTTAAATGTAGTTAAACTTCCTATTATCTGTTGTTCTGTCTTACTTTTGGGCCTGAAAGAGATCAGCACTCCAGGTGCTGAACACCCCATTTGTGGAGTGTAAGTAAAGTTTTTCACAACCATTTATCCAGTATAGTAGTTTGTAGAAGTGTGTCTGCAAATGCAGAGTGTGTTAAGAAAAACAGATTCTCTTAACTAGGCTTTTGGCCTTGGGCCGGAGCTTCACAGAAATGTTTACATTTCAAAAGTAAGAGAAGAAGTTACCAACTGGGCTCCATGGTAACAGCTGGCAGGGGGAAGAAAGAAAGGGGAGAAGAAGCTCTCCCCTTCTCAGGTGTTGTCCTTGAAGGGTTAACCTGCCCAGAACAGTGGAAGAAAAAGGTGCTTTATGTGAACTTCTGCAGACTGTGAACTCCTGAGCCCCTCCCCTTACATGCTGGGTATAAAACTCTGAAGCTACCTGAACTCGGGGTTCAGGGGATTGATTGATTACAGCAAAAGCTGTGCCCTCTGAACCTGGCTGCAGCCAAATAAAACTGTTTCCTGCTATCTTCGGTGACCTACCTCGTCTGTCCCCTGCAAAAATGTGAGGGTGGCCTGGTAACAAAAGTTACCAGAGTCCTGGTGGCCAGCTGAGAATGGGAAGGACATGTGGCTGGGGGATGTTGCACAGGGGGACAGGGGGCTGATGAGGGGCCTGTGTCCCAGGCCAAAGGCTCAGACTTCCTCTGGGAAGAATGGGAAGCCCCTGAAATCTCTTGGCTGAGAATGATGTAGGCAGGTTTGTTGTAGGAAGATCCTGCTGGCTGCTGTGTGGACAGTGGCCCCGTGGGTGGGCCTGGGGGGGACCCCCTTCTCCTCTTGGTCCTCAGGACACGAGGCTTGCTCACCTGGCTATATCCCAGCCTCCCACAGACCCCCGTGGCTCCTTCTCCTGCCCAGCCCCTGGGAGCCCCACCTTGTCCTGGCCATCTCTCCTGCACTGCTGCAGGGGTCTCATCTGTTCTCACCACTTGCAGACCCTCCACATGTGGCATCTCTATTCTGAACGTCCCCTTGGACCTCTGTGTACAACTGCAGATGTTTGATTCACCTGAACATTCGACCTCGTGGGGTGGACGGGGCCTCAGCAGGGCCACTCACTTCCTCCGACCCTGACAACAACTCTGCCCATGTCCAGCCTCCCATCCTGGTCCTGGGAACTCTGAATGGAGCCTCATCCACCCAGTTGCTCAGCCCCACCTGCCTCCCGCCTCCCTCCCCCTGCTCCTAAGTGGGGAGGGCGCTCAGCCCCCACCAGTCATGCTGCTTGGGAACCACTTCCATGACCAAGCTGCCCTCCCCTCCCATCAGAGGACAAGATAGCCCCTCATTCCTCTCCCCGCCCCTTCCACCTCCCACTCCCCTGGGCCACCCCGACACTGCCACTACAGAAAGACTTCTACCCAGGACTCCAGCTCTGCTTTGCTAAACCCCTGAATTGTTATTTACTTGGAATAAAACCTGCTCTCCTCACAGGGAGCCCGAGCCTGCCTCAGTGGCCCTGCCAGCCCAACTCCACCACCCTCGCCCTCCCTGCCCTCCAGCCCCTGCTTCCTGCTGGCCCTGAACCCACCCAGCTCCATCTCAGGGCCCTCTTCCTCCAGCTCCTGACAGGGCTGCTCCCCCAGTGCAGAGTGGCCCAGTCCAGGCTCCCTCCACCCAAAGCCCAGCGATCCCCGTCTCCCTAGAACACATCTCCTTTGTCGCTGGTTTGCGTTTGTGCTCACCACAGCCTCCGAGGGTGTTCACATTTGCTGAGCCACTGTGGGCCTGCAGAGGCAGAGGCTGAGGACATGTGGGCAGGGGACAAGTCCTGCGGAACCACTGCCCCATGCAATAGGAAGCTCAAGGAGGCACCATCAAGTTCATTACTCTCTAAGGTGTCACCTCTGAACAACCTCCTACTAGGAAAACAGTCCAGGGGATTCTGGGACCAGCATCTAGGTTGCAGTCACCAGAGTCAACACACACATCACACTGGCAATAAGCAACAGCAACTACGCTCATGCGAGAACCTTCTTCCATGACCAGAAGGTGCCCAGTCCCTGAGGCACCGCAAGCCCAAAACCTGAGAAAACAAACAGCCAGGAAAGAGCTGGGAGGGGCCCCAGGGGAGCCACGCCCACAAGTGCAGAGACACACCTGGCCAGGGGCCCCACCAGGCAGGGGGTGTCCACGCCCACGTCACGCACATGTGTGCACTTGTGTCAGGGAAGCTAGACCCACCAGGGTTCACAGGACTCAGAGGAGTGGAGCCTGCACCAGGCTGGGCAGCCACACACAGGTCTGTCTGGGTGCCACACGTGCACACGCAGGGCAC
This sequence comes from Marmota monax, assembly GCF_021218885.2. Taxonomy (NCBI): domain Eukaryota; kingdom Metazoa; phylum Chordata; class Mammalia; order Rodentia; family Sciuridae; genus Marmota; species Marmota monax. The sequence continues at coordinate 10,249,346 of NW_026694432.1, forward strand.
AGAGTGTGTCTGGGTGCACGCTGACTAGCGTGCACATGCTTGGGTGGGTGCCCGTGAGTCTCCCTGCAGGCTGTGGCCATGTGAGAGCCTGGGCCTGTGACGGAGTCCCTGCAGGTGAAGCGCCTCTCAGCAGCTGCTTGCACCACCCTCCTGGATGACGAGCCCCCTGTCCCCCACCCCTGACCAGGACCGCGGCACTGACCAGGGACTGCAGGATGGCATGGTTGGTGGCGTTCATGCAGGAGTCCAGCGGGAAGGAGCACTCTCCCTCACAGTAATAGGCCGAGTAGCCTCGGGGGGCGATGACCCAGTCCTGGGGGGAATGGGAGAAGGTGAGCCCATCTCCGTGCCCCCTGACCAGCCCCTCAGCCCAGCACCTACCACAGGACCACCCAGGGCTGCCCCTTACAGTCCCTAAGCCTCAGGACCCAGCCCCACCCTCAGGACCCCTGGCAGTCTCCACCTGAGGCTTGAATCCACCTGGAGACCCTCAGTACACAGGATTGGGCCTCAGCTCTGTCCTTGTCACATGCCACCCTCCCTCTGCTTTGTCCTCCCTGGCCTGCCCCCCACCAGCTGCAGTACATGCTCCTCTGCCCACCCCAGCCTCAAAAAAAAAAAAGAAAAAAAGGAAAGAAAGAAAAAGAAAAGAAAAGAAAAGAAAATCTCATTATAAAAGTGAAAACTTTTTCATTTAGGAAACTTAGCAAATCCAGAGGAAAGAATTATGTGAAGAGGAACCAAAGCCACACGTGATGTCCCCTCCTGCCTGAAGGGACACTTGGGGTCTGCAGGTGGGGCTGCCATCGAGGAGAGCAGAGTCCGAAATTACCAGCCAGCCGAGGTCCTGGAAGCTGACATAGAGCTCGTGCCGACGGCACACCTGCCGCCCGTGGGAGCCGTGAGCGTCATCTGCAGGGACAGACGGTGCAAGGCCTTTTCCGGGGTTCCTGCTCTGTGCAGGTCCCCTGGGGTGCTCCCAAGGTGGGGGACACACTGGTGGGCACATTTAGCAAATAAAGGAGCCACAAGAAACTAAACCACTGGGCCTCACGGAGCTCATCCCTGGATCCCCGCTGGTGCCATGACCCAGCTCATCAGCCTTCAAGGGCTCCCGATCACTACAGAGTGACCCGTGACCAGCTGCACCTCCTTGTCTTTCAGCCTGGGACCTCCTCCACGGAGCTTCCCAGCAGCACCCTCCCACTGCCGCTTCTGCTTTCCTCGGCAGGCACCTCTCGCCCCAGCCCACCCTCCCCACCACACTCGTTCCACAGTCAAGCCCAGGGCTCGGTCCCCACCAGCCAAGGTTCTGCCCATGAAGGAGGCCTCAGACCTGGGCCCCGCCTGGCCCTCACCAAAGATCCCTGGGAGTTTGTTGGGGTACGGCAGCTCGTTGGTCTTCTTCGGCTGCCTCCTCTTTAGTGGCCTGACTGCCCGAGGGGCACGGATGGGACTCGGGCTGGCCCTGAAGAAGGTGACCATGAAAGGCTGTCTGGAGCGTGGTGCCCGTTGCCCCAGCAGGCCAGCCAGGCCAGGATCCACACTGTGCCCTGAGAGAGAGGAGAGAGGGTCACTCATGGGAGGGGGTCCACCATGGACCCAGTAGGGACTCTGCTCCTCAGCAGGAGCTGCAGGCTGAGGGCCCAAGGGGACCCACTAAGCCTCAGTTTCCTCACCTGAAACCAGAGTCCTAAGTCCACTCCAGGTCCCTGGAGGGCATGCCTGGGGAGGCAGGTTGGGGAGGCCTCAGAGACCCCAGCCTCCAGCTGACAGTGACATGGACAGTGAAGCATTTGCCAGGCTTGAAAGTCTTCCCCACTCGTTGCCTCACTCGACTTTATAGTGTCCCTGTGTTTCACACTTGACAGAAGAGACATCAGGGTCACTTGGGATGACCAGAGTCCACTGTTGGTGACACTCAGAACCACAGCACCCTCCTTGGTGGCAGGACCAGAGGCTGTGTGCTGTCTTGCACGCGCACGCTCTGCCATGTGAAGTGTGATTCGTGACACCACCTGCTCGTGACGGCCTCCACCTGGACACAGCAGGGCTCACTCTGCCCAGCGCAGCCCAAGAGCAGGGCAGTCACTGCTCCCTGCTGTACATGTGCCAGGCACTGGGCTCAGGAGGGCAGAGACCAAGTCCCAGAGAACAAAACCCAGAGCCAGGCTCAGCCTCATTGCAGGGCCCAGGTTCACGTTCACCAGGCCAGGCTGGTGGTTTCAAGACCTGTGCCTCAGCCCTAGGATGAGTGGAGCCTCAAAGACAGGATTTCACCCCCTCACTGCTACCAGCTGAGGATGCCATGAAAAGCCCGTTCACCCTGGAGGTGCCAGCAGAACCACCCTGTGCTGGACGCCCTGCACGTGGCCTCTGCTCTTTTCTCTTTCCTTTCTTTCTTTCTTCCTTTTTTTACTGTGAGCAGGGGTAATAACCACAGTAGAGAAACTCTTGAGAGGAAACCCCTCCCCAACTCCCACCGCTCACTGTCCTTTTCCCTGGCTTTTTTCATGATGCACACTCCACACAGTTGTCAACACAGCAAAGAGGTCTATTTTCCAGCTTTCTAAGGTAAACCTTCTCCCAGTTGTTGACAAACGTCTCCACTACAAACCTGTCAAATGATAAAGCCTCTTTGAGCAGATCCACCCTAATCTCCTTAGGTATTAGCTCATCCTGAGGTTCTTGTCTGGCTTTCGGTATGAAGAGCACGATGGGGACCTCTTCCCTCTGCACCCTCATGAAGCTTCTCACACTGAGCCACAGAAATGCGATAGCTGCTCATTTTCGTCTTTCTCAACAGCACCCATCGCTCAGTTCACATGAGTCCATTTCACCTCCGGGTCTAAGCACCAACACACACATATCCATCCACACACACTCATTACATGTGCATAGAAACACACACACACACACACACACACGATACATTTATATGCACATTGTATATACAGGCTTATTTATTCCACCTGGAGCCACTGGGTTCTCCATTCCACACCACAGGTCAAGGACACTGGCTGCCCCACCCAAAGTCAGTCCTTCAGCTGCTAGGCCTCAGACCAGGTGTCCACTGGCCACTCGATGAAACTCAGAGACCAACCTTTGACCTATGGCATCACCTGCCACAAACAAATGAACTGGGCCTGTGAGGCTCCTTCTCAGGAATGTGGATGAGATATGTTGAGACAGGGGCTGTGACCTGCAAGTGCTGGCTGGCACTTGGCCCAGAGAGAAGCCCTGAGGGGCATGTGGGTTATGGTGGGGAAGCAGCTATGTGGAGGCAGAGCCACAGGTGCAGAAGAAAAGGCAAGGGAGGTCACCACAGGGACAGGTGGAGTGACAATGAGCAGGGAGGGTGGTGACAGTCACAGCGTGGGCATTAGAGTAGTCCCCACAGACTGGCTGACAGTGGCCTCAGACCCAGGGCAAGATCCAGCCTGTGTGTACCACTGGTGCCCTCCTCAGGAACCCTGGGCCCTGGCTACCCCATGACCAGGAGGGCTGTCCATGCTCCAGGCTGTGTTCAAGGGTCTCAAGTGGTCTGTAGGCACAGATCACAAGCCACATGAAAACAGTTACACAGCAGACCTGTACAGGCTCCTTGAGGGTGGCCTGGTAGGGTCTGGGGACTTATGCATGTGTGTGTGTGAGTGTGTGTGTGTGTGTGTGTGTGTGTGTGAGAGAGAGAGAGAGAGAGAGAGAGAGAGGTGAACTGAATTGAGGGCCCTTGGATGCAGCCAACCCAAGGTTTGTATTTATAGGAGCAGGGCAAGAGGACTGACACTGGTCATCTCTCAGTGCTCTGCATCTGGCAGGTCTGGGGAGGTCACCTCTTCCCCAGGACAAAGTCTCCCTTACCCACCAGCTCTGCTCTTCATCTGCCCCATCCTTGGGCAGGGCCCTGGCTCCCACTGGCTGCAGACAAGGCCCAGGCAGGCCTGGCAGTGGCCCCAGGATGCCCAGCACTGGGCAAACCCCATCCCAGAAAGGCAGAGGTGGGGGCTTCAGGAGACTCTGGGGCCCAGGGCTGTGCTGCTGGCCTGAGCATGTGAAGGTGCTGGTGGGTATGCCACCCCTTTATTCTTGCTGTGGGGTACACTGTGGTCTTCCCCCATGGACCTGTATGGAACACCATGAGGCCCCATCCTCACCTCATGTCTAAGCCTTCCCATTAAGGCCAGATGGGCTGGCACCTCACCTGGCCTATCCTGACCCCTGGCAGCGCTTAAGCCCTTGGGCATACCAACACTGTCCTAGGCCAGATTTTGCCCCATATCTCCTCCCTAAGGCTTCTTTCTGTTCTGATGCCAGCTTGCTCTTCCTTCAGTCCCCTGCCCCACCTCAGCCTGAGTGCAAGTGACCCTGGAGCCACATGAAGGAGAATTCAGGGGCCTGTTGAATCCCAGGAGTGTCCCAGGCCTGCTTCCATCCCTTAGGTCAGCTCTCTCCTCACTCTCCTGGCAGCTCTCCCATGAGCCTGCCTTCCCAGCACTGCAGCTGGAGACTTCTCCTGACCCCCAGGGCAGATCAGGTCTCCCAGAAGCACCAGGAGGGACCACATAGTGCACTCAGGGATATGCCATCCACCCCCACCTGGCTGTGGCCCCTGCCACTTCCCTCACACCCCAGGCTATTCCCACCCCAATCACATGCAGGATCTGTCACTTCCTTGGAGTGAGGCTTAAATGCCACCAGCTGTAGCTGGAACTGCTGCTTGGAGCAAGGTCTCTGGGCTGTGAGGCCTCTGGAGCTGCACTCACTAAGTGCACACTGCCTTCCAGACTAGGCCTTCACAATGCTCTCTCTCTCTCTCTCTCTCTCTCTCTCACACACACACACACACAAAAAAAAAAAAAAATCTATGCTTTTTTTTCACTTTAGATTGTGAGACTATGCATTCAGGATGACATATCCAGAGCCCCTGTTGGGCTCTCAGGGACTATTTCACCCAAGGTCAGTTTGGGCCTCCAGAACAGAATCTGTGTGGATCGCATGGAACACTGCAATTTAATTGGCAAGAACCTGCCCAGGCCATGGGTGGGGTTTCTAGAACTTGCCCTGTGATAAACCGCAGCCTTTGGCAACACGGGGACTATTTATTTATACAGGCTCCTTCCAGGTAGACTGCCAGCACCCACTGCCCCCACCTCAGTCTCTCCCACTCACAGGTCCCCTACCCTGGAGACAGCCCTGCCTTCCTCCTAAAAAGACATCCATTTCCTACCAGGAGGAGTGTGCATGGATGAGGACAGACACAAGAAACAAAACTAGGAACAGAATGCAGGACCTTGGAGGAAAAGTCGGAGGGGCTAAAGGAAAGGCTCTCATGAGGGCAACATCACTTCCGCTCACAAAGTCGTGCTTAGATTTGTGCGTTTTTCAAGGAAATAAAATGACACCTCACAACTGGGTGTGGTGCACACGCCTGTTATCCACACTACTGGGATGCTGAGGGAGGAGGGCTGCATGTTCCAGGCCATCTTGGGCAACTTAGAAAGGTTTTGTCTCAAAAAATGAAAAGGAGGGCACTGGAATGAAATCCTGAGTGAGAGAGTACCGCGTGGCAGAGAGCTCTGCAGCACTCGCAGGACTTAATGATTTCCTTTTGTTTTTAATGAAAGTCACGATGTTCTATCTGGCAGCAGAAGGCCTGAGAGGCCTCTGCAGGGAGCCAAGCGCTGTGTGTCACCAACTTAGGACCTCAGGCGGCTACCGTCTCCCTCCCCAGTAAACCCGCCTGCACACACTCCTCAGGGCCGGCTCTGAGTCCTGTTGCTACCTGCAGCATGGGCTTGAGGTTCGGGGACACGGCAACTGTCCGTGCTGATCTTGACCTCGACCTCAGTGGCGCCTTCACAAAGCTCCACCAGCGTCAGCCCCCTGTTTCCAAGCACGTCAAACACGGCCTTCTCAGTGATGATGCGGTCCACGGAGCGCTTCCTCCATAGCGGCAATGTGCACTTTCCCACGATTTTGGGGGTCTTTGCCTTGGTGCAGTGCTCCATGGTGACCACTACGTTGGTCTTGTCAAGGGACACCAAATCCATGGCCCCGCCCATTCTTTTCACCTCTTTAGCGGTATCATCCAGTTGGCCAGGTCGATGTATTTGGAAATCTGCATGGCCCCCAGTATGGTCATCTGATGTTTCCCCCGTGAATCATGACAAAGGAGTCATCACTGGTAAAGAAATAGCCCCCTGGGATCACGGTGACAGCTTGCCTGCGTTGATGACATCTAGATCCACCTAATCTTTCCATGGAAATGGGCCCAAGCCCAGGATTCCGTTGTCACTGTGCAGACAGATGAACTGTCATGTCAGGGCTGACGAAGTTGCTGGCCAGGAGAGGGATTCCGATGTCCAGACTGGCATACGTGCAGTCCTCAGACTCAAGAGCTGAGAGCGTTTGATCATGCGCATCCTTTGTCGTCTTCCAGCGGGGCTTTCCCATCTTCCTTGCTCCGTGGGACTAAACGCTAGGGTTTTTTCTCTTATTTCGGCCCCTTTATCACGCGATCTACATATATGGTGGGGACAGAGATATCTTCTGGGAGAAAAGTCCCCACGTCCACGATTACTTCCACCTCCACCACCGCGACATCCGCAGCGTTGCACATGCGCACGTTGAGAGTCCTGGCGCTTTCTTTGAAGATCACGTTGGCCGCGAGTCCACCCCTTCGCCAAGACGAAGTCTGCCCTCATGGCGTACTCCTGGAGGTAGTGCTGGCCCCGGAACTCTTTCACCTGTCTTGGCTGGCTCTGGATGGCCAGGCTGCCGTTGGGGTAGTACCTGATGGGCACGCCGCCTTCCTGCACCGTGCTGTAGCTGGTGGGCGTGCAGAAGGCGGGGACCCCGGTGCTGCCCCCTGGATGCGCTGGACCAGGGTGCCCTGCGGCGTAAGCTCTAGTTCCAGCTCGCCCTCCAGCTACCGCTGCTCGCACACCGTGTTTTCGCCCAGGTGGGAGCAGACCACGCTGCGGACCTGCTTGGTGGCTAGGAAGAGGCCCTGGCCGAAGTCGTCCACGCCCACGTTGCTGCTCACCACTTCAGGTCCCTCTCGGCGGTCCTTAGCAGCGCGGCCATCAGGTTCTCGGGATTCCCGCAGAGCCCGAACACCCCCGACTCCAGCATGACGGTCGCCCAGTTGCGGATGTCCTTCACCGTCTCCTCCGCGTCCATGTAGAATAGGCGCCGGACCAAGGGCTGGTGGCGGAGCGGCGGGCGCAACCCTGGGACAGCGCTGGCCCAAGCGACTGGCAGGGACGTGGAGCCGCAGCCCCGCCACGGTCAGTGGGGCTCTGAGGTCAGAACAGGTCGGCTGCACCAGGAGAGTGTTCCTCTGGCCGCAGGGAGGGCGCCGCATCCCGGACGCCGCCTGGGACGCGCTCCGCGTGGGGGCGCCACCACTATCCCTACTTCCCCGCCTGCTCCCCACCGAAACCCAAACCCTGCCGAGCTTCCTGAAACTCAGGAGCTAGAGCACTGCAGGGTGACCTGACTGGGATGGTGTTTGAAGGTGATAGGCGCCCGTCACAGCATTCAGTGGTGCCAGGCGCTCACACTGGTTTATTTCCGCTGACACCCTGCAGTGAGTGCACCCACACCTGTGGCGAGTTAAGCTCCCCCTTCTTGAGCGGGGAATCTCAGAGCGTCCTTTTCAAAAAACCTTTGTCAGAACCTGTTATCACCCATTGCTGCTAAACTACCCCTAGAAACCCCAAACGCCTGGCCCGGCTGTTTACCCGGGCTCACAGTGACCCTTGCCCACCCTCAGCCTCCTTCCTAGGTCTCCCTCCTGCCCTCTGCTCCTCCATGTGGCCCTCTCACTGGACCTCAGACAGACCAATCTTGTGCTGGCCTTGGCCTTTCCATCCACTGCCTGGTATAAAGGCATGCTCCCCCAAATTCCTGTATGTGAAAGAGAGAGGGAACCTCATTCTGTGGATGAGGAAACTGAGTCTTGGGAAGGTAAGTATGTCACCAACTTAGGACCTCAGGCAGCTGGGATTCCAACCACAGCCCCTCACTCAGCCTGAGGATGAAGCCACTTCCCCCTACTGTTCTTGGAGCACAGGAACTGCCAGTGTGGAGGGCCTCTTGCAGGGGGAACTGCCCCCTCCTGGGGAAGGACACTTGGACTCTCAGCACCTCAGATGTTCCTCAGAAGAAGGGGAGGAAAAGCAGCTCTGGCTGAGGGCATCCTTGTGTCCAGGACCTCACTGTCTCTACCCACTGGAGTCTTCACAGTGGGCACAGAGAGAAAGGCCAGGCAGCCAGGAACCGGTGAGGCCACACTGGACAGTTCTAGAGGCCTCAGCTGGCACAGCCTCCTGGAGCCCCAGGGGAGCTCACCCAGCCCAGACCCTGAGCCTCACCATCCTCAGTTTCCACATAGAGACGGAGTCCCAGGTCCTTGTTACGGTTCAGCAACCAGCGGTCACTGGCTGCTGTGACATCCAGCACCAGCCAGCCCTCGTCCTCAGCTTGAAGCGTCTGAAGATCCAAAAAGAACAAGTCAGACTCCCTGTGGACACGAAAGAACAATTAACTGATGGCTGAGGGCCGGTCCAGCTGCCTCTGTGGGTCTCGTGCCACCTGGGGACCACTACTGGAACATCTATCCTGCCCTGGCTCTGAGCTCTGTCTGTGCCTTATTTCACTGATAATCAACTCAAAACATGGTACTGTGCAGGTGGGGAAACTGAGACTCAGTGGCTCAGTGACCCGTCCAGGGGCCCACAGTCAGGATGGCAGGGCAGGAACTGTCTGGCCCAGCATCTTTCCCATCTCTGAGGCTCTTCTCCCAGGAAGCTCCCCTTTCTTTCTCTGGGAAATCCCCTTCCCCCCAGGTGGGGCAGGACACACTGCCAGAGCCTTGACCAGGAGCCCATGAGATGGGAGGTGCCTGGGCCGAGGGAGGCACCTGTTGGAGTGCTCCTGGACCACCTCGAACATGCTGATGTGGAGCGTCGTGTTGAGGGGGTGGGTGCTGGGCAGCTTATAAATCCGGAACTCTGCAGCTGTGACAGCCTCCCCTGCTGGGATCTGGGTCAGATCAAAGCGGAACTCCTTCCAGTGGGGCTCCTGGTGGCCCAGGGCGCGGTCACGTTCCACTGGAAAACAAAGTGGGAGCCAGGTGGTCACATGTGTTTGGAATGGTTCAGGCTCCAGAGCAGGCAGAGCCAAGTGTTAGCTGCCACGACCTAATGGCTGTTCTTCAAAGGGCCCTGCGCAGCCTCCGTTGGGCCAGCCTCCTCCTCTACACATGAATCTGTTCCTGACTCTGCTGGGGGAGTGTCCTGAACACAGAGCCCAGGGACAGAAATGCTCAACAGGCCAAGCCTAAAACTCATCCAATGCCACCTTGTCTCCTTGATGGCACCAGCATCCATGATAAAGGGCAGAAGGCTCTCCTCTGGGAACTCCCAGTCTAAAGGGAATATGGACATGGGACCCAAGGCAGAAAAAGGCATTAGTCCCATGGGACTACCTGGCTGCATTACAGTGGGACAGTGACTTCCCAGAGTCTGCCTTTGTGCCTGGATGGGAGGTGGGGGAAGGGGAAAGCTCAGATCTGACATCTGAGCCAGGCCGTGAGGCCTGAGTGCAAATTAGCCTCAGTGTTCAAGGAGGGGGGCACTGCAGAGGACAGTAGAGTGAGGCCAAGGATTGAAGGACCAAGGGCAGGGAGGGACAACCACTGCCAGAAACTATGGGAGACAAAGGACCCAAGGACAAGGGGAAGAAGGAAGGAGGGAGAAAGAAGGAACAAGGAACACCAAGGTAGGAATGACAAGCTCCCGGAAAGTTCTAGAAAGTCAGAGGGTTCATGGTGTGGTGACATCTGAGCTGGCCTTGACAAATGGGAAGGCATATCGATAGATGGTGAGGTGGCAGGGTGAGCTCTAGGCTGAGGGGAGTGGTGTGTGTGGGTGAGGAGTGCTGGGGACCACCCACTGATTCGCTCCCTGGGTGCAACAGTGGGTCTGGCTGGGCCCGCTTTATGGGGGGCTGGAGCCCTGGGCTGAGAAGTGAGGCTATGACTCTGGCCAGTGGGCAGCAGTGTGGTCTGAGAGGCACCCTGTGCTGGCAAGGGTGGAGGGTGAGACAGGCAGAGGGTGAGACCTGAGGTGGGGACTGGCCCAGCTGTCTGGGCAAAGGCCACAGCTGTGGAATAATTTGCCCAGCTGCACAGACCTGCTCAGATGGTATATTTAGGGCAGTCTCACTTTAGCTCCCTGTCACTTATGTCAAAAATCTGTGTTTCCGGAAAGCAGGGTGGGAGTTGCCCAGTGCCTTCCCTAAAACCCAACACTGAGATTTTAATTGTATGTTTCTGAGTCTTTTTAAAACCTTCCGTGGTTACTGGGTTCAGTGACCACAGGTCAGGTTTTAAAAAGCACCAGGCTGAGCTGCCAGATGGATGTGGGAAGCACTTCCTGTCTTTGTGGTCCCCACATGTCATCCCTGGTCCAGGAATGGACGGGCACACAGCTGTGCTGGGTGGAGCCAGGGGATAGGCATGTTAGGGCAGGAGCAGGTGGGAGGCTTCATCCCCTGCCCAGGGAGGAGAAATGGGATGGAGCATGCATGTCCCACCATGCATCAGGGTGCTGTGCACAGAGTGCATGCCAACCTGAGGGCTTGGCTGTTTCAGAGGCAGTGTGACAAGGCGAGGTCCATGTCCCTCCTGCATATGCAGATAGCATTGAGGGCAGGATTCTGGACCTTTGCTGAGTGATTCTTGTGTGGTGAATAACTACACCCATGTGTCCTGCCTATAGACAGTTATACACATACAACTCTGGTGACAATTTAAGTGGTTTCAGGAATGACACAGATACCTCTGTTGCATGGCTATGAAAAAATTCCTGATTTTTAGGATGAAATAGATTTAGGCTGTTGGCTGTCACAGGATGTGAGACCGACCGTGAAGGAGGATTCCTCAGGCACTCTATTCTCCTGACTTCATTCAAAGCATTATTATGTACATCATTATGTCACTGTGGGGTTGACAGGTGCATTCTGAGGGCTCCCTCTTGGGTCTGGGGACTGAAGGAACAATCCACAAACCTGCCAACTCTGTGGCTCCCAAGCTCTGTAGCTGCCCTCCCTTGATGACCATGTGACCTGCATAGACTGTCTCAAAACATTCTTGTTCAATCTCCAAACTTCTGTCATGGTTTGTGAAATCAATAAACCAAGCAGGGATTCCAGCCCAGGAAACTGCCCAGCCTGGCTCTTCTAGGCAAGCACTAGAAGTTGGGAAATTTTTAGGAAAACAGTGAATTTCATCTGAAGTTGATAAAGCTTCCTGAGATGCAGCATTGAAACAGATATTACTGGAACTGGCCAAGGGAAGTGCCCCTTTCTCTGCTGAACCGTATGGATTCCCAGGTGCCCAGTGGCTGCTCCTTTGGATCCAGAGAGCTGCTCTTGTACAAGAGCATTTGTAGGAACCTGGATTTTCCTCTGGTAGTGCTGGGGAAGGCTGTCTCTATTTTAGCCCCTAAGACAGCACTGAGAAGCGTAGCTGATCTGACCAGTAGTTGGTGCTCAGGTTCTGACCCTGCAGCCACCAGGCACTTCCATTGTGTGATCTCAAGTCTCCCTGTCTGTGAAGTGGGGACACTTTTCACACAGGGCTGTGAAAAGGCAAGGACTATGGGACAGAAGTGGCGGCCATTCTTTAGGAAGCAGGAGGGGTGTGACCTCTAATTTCCAAACTTAATAGATGTATTGAAGTGATAGCATCCAGGCAGCTCATCAGGAGAACATGTCTGACACTCAAAAGCCATGGGGTGGGGGAAGGAAGGCATCCACTTTTCTCTTTCTAAATAAAAGTAGGGAGTGAGAAAATATGTCAGTTCAACTGAAAGACATCTGGATGGCTTCCAGGTGTCTCCTCACCCACCTGACATTAGTGACAGCATTTAACCTTTTGGGTTCAGTGTCTACATCTGCAAAATGATCCTTTGATATAGGGCCAAATGGAAACTGTAAAGAGCCAGGTTTGTTACTGTCATTGGTAGTTGGTTATGCTCCAATAGATGCTTCTGACATATTATCCAGGGATATTTCCTTCTCAGTGCATGCCCAGCCCCCACCACATAGCCAAGGTCTGGAATCTCCCAAAGATGCCAGAACTGCACACCACTGGGACTGTCTCCAAGTTCTGGCTCAGACAGAGAGCACCTAATACAACTTGTACTTTTTTTCCCCCTGCAAGGTGCTGTGTGGAAGACCAACCTTACACGTGACTGAGTCACACTCCCCGGCTGGGTGCTGAGGCTCTCAGTCACAGAAATGTGGCAGAGCTTTCCTCACCCTTCTTGGGTTCAAGGGTTGGTGTCTCGTGCATGGGTGTGTCTTGCTACAGTCCCATGGGTGAAGCTATGCTCACCGGTTCCTTTGTAATATAACCCCTTGCCCTGTTTAGGATAGAATCTTCCATAGAAATGCCTTGTGTGTGTGTTCCCTTCTCTTACTGTGCCCTGGGTGTGGTCTACCCAGGTGTCAGTCAACCTGCTGACAATGGACATCATGAAGATAGACTCAGCCCCCTGAAACCTGACCCCTTGCCTCATTTGAATAGCTTCTCCTCAGTAAAAGGGGTCAGCGCGTGCTCTCGCTCTCTCTCTCTTCCTGTGGACTCTTAAGGACTGAGGAGCCCTCACAGCGACCCCAAAGAAAAAGGTACTTGTGTCTCTTGTGTGGTTATTTTGCGCAGCCCAGTTAGCCCAGTTCACATGAGTAACCCCTGAGCCTTTTAGTCGAGAACAGAAACCTGGAAGTGCTGGGTATCAAATCCAGGGCCTTGCATATGCTAGGCAAGCACTCTACCATTGAGCCGTATGCTTAGCCCACTACTTGCACTTTTATGCACATGTGGGAATGGAAACCAGGAGTCCCAGCTGGGCTCCTTCCACCATGGTGGTCCACCACTGTGTTTGCTGAAAAAAAAAAAAAAAAAGCATAAAAACTAAGTTGGAATTGTCTCCTAACAACAAAGCACAAAATGCATGCTGTGAGCTAGGCATGGTGGTGTATGCCTGTAATCCCAGCAGCTCGGGAGGCTGAGGCAGGAGATCGTGAGTTCACAGCCAGCCTCAGCAACTAAGCAACTCAGTGAGACCCTGTCTCTAAATAAAAAAAAAAAAAAAAAAGGGGGGGGGGGTTCTGGGGATGTGGCTCAGTGGTTGAGTGCCCCTGAGTTCAATCCCTAGTACAAAAACATGCTCTGGGTTGAGGGTCCACAGAAAGAATTTGTGGGAAAGACCAAGGTCTGTTCAATTGCTGGCAGTAGAAAGTTCATCCCTGGGTTCCTGGCTGATTCAGATAGGTGTGAGGAGGGTGCCCTCTACCCAGTCACTGTTCTGGATTCCAATAATCTGAGATATGTCCTGCCAGGAATCCTCTCTCCAAGGTGGCCCTGAAAGGGACCATTGATGTTTGGAGCAAGGTTTCTGAATAATAAATTATTCCCTCTCCTTTACAAAATCTGGGGCAGGAATTGCTAATTTCAAGGGTCCCATAATTTCACTTTTGGGCATGTGGGAGAAGATTCCTAACTCCGTTTCCTTCTCAACTTTCTGAAGGCTTCAGTTTTCCCATTTGTTTTTCCTGGTCACATCCAAGAATATTAATCATTTGCTGAACACATTTGGAAGCTGAGCATACTGTATGCAAGTCCCTGTATAGACATGGGAGACACTTCGATCAAAAGACAGACCTCTCCACCAGGGAAGCTAGATAAAAACCACATAAACCACAAGAGCAGCACATGTAATAAGTGGTACCAAGGACGTAAAGAAAGGGTGTGACTGGAAATAACATAGGGAGTATGTGGGGGACCATTTTATTTATGTTTTCAGCTTTATTTTGAAATAATTTTAGATTATTTAGATTTCAAGAAAAGTTGAAAGAATAGTACAGAGACTTCTCATATATTCTTCCTCTAATGATCACATCTTTGTTGTTGTTTGTTGTTACCAGCGATTAAACTCAGGGGTGCTTAACCATTGAGCCACATCCATAACCCCTTTTATTTTCTATTTTGAGACCAGGCCTTGCTAAGTTACTGAGGCTGTCCTTCAACATGTGATCCTCCTGCCTTAGCCTCCTGATTCACTGGGATAACAGGTTTGCACCACCCCACCTGGCTATAATTGTATACTTTAAATAGAGAGATAGGCTACAAACTAATAAACCAACTAAAAATAATTACCTTTTGGAAAAGGAAGGGAATAGGGACAGTGTAGAAAATGAAGATGGTCTGCTCTGAATGTTCCCTCTTTTGTAGATTTTGTAAAGATTTCTTATAAGTATAAAACAAAATTAATTCAAAATACAAGAATAAAGAGCAAACCTAAGAATAAAATACAAAGGGAAGCAAATGAACTAATTGGGTTTTGAGTAGGTAGCTTGATGACACAATGAAGAATTTGAAAACAGTAATTTGGAGCCAGACTTGGTGGCCCACAACTGTAATCCCAATGGCTCAGAAGGCTGAGACAACAAGGATCTCAAGTTTAAGGCCAGCCTCAGCAATTTAGCGAGGCCCTAAGCAACTTAGTGAGACCCAGTCTCAAAAAAAAAAAAAAAAAGGCAATGTAGTTCAGTGGTAAAGCATCCTTGGGTTAAATCCCCAGTATCATAAATAAGTACAGTTATTTGACTGATCCATTCCTAGTAGAGTAGTTTAAGAACAAAATGAACTAAAAATAAATCTTAAATTGTTTTCAATAGTCACATTGTTATTCTTTAGCTTCTCTACATATTATGTATAATATATATAATTACAGGATAAATTAAACCATTATTATGTCAATGTTGTTAGGATCAAGTTATTCAATATAAAAGAAAATAGTTACAAATATAAGATCTAGGAATTTAAATAAAAGCCTATAATTCTAAATTTGAATTGGAAATATCAGTTTGAATTCATGATTTTTTTTCTTCTTAGAGAATAAATATGAGGCCGAGGTAGGAGGACTGCAAGTTCAAAGTCAGCCTCAGTAACTTAGTGAGGCCCTAAGTAATTTAGTGAGACCTTGCCTCAAAATACAAAATAAAGAAGGGCTGGGGATGTGGCTCAGAGGTTAAGTGCCCCTAGGTACAATCCCCAGTACCCAAAAAATAAAAGCAAAAAATAAGAGTACTGAAGCCCACATTAAGGGACTTCATAATGGCCAAAGGAGGGACAATTGTACTATCAAAAATAGGCTGAAACATATATGTTAATATCCATGAGCTCATCGTCAAACATTGGTCACCTTTGGACAGGTCCCTCGACTTTGGCTCTGCTGACATTTTGGGCCAGACAGTCTTTGTTATGGGCAACTTCCTGTGTCTTGTAGGATGTTTAGCAACACCCTGACCTCTGCCCATTAGATGTTAACAGGAGTCCCTTCCCTGCCCTAGTTGTAACAACCAAAAATTATTCCAGCTATTGCCCTATATCCCCAGGGGAGCAAAAATCATCCTTGGTCAAGAAGCCACTGCCTTTGGATAATGCTGGTAATTGATTCATGACTTTAAAACCTGGTCCCTGAAGTCTCTACTAGGAAAAGGAAGCAGTAGGTGAAGAGGTAGAAGAAGAGGATACAAGTGGGGACCTGAGAGGCAAAGGCCCTGTGTGTTTGAGAAACGTCAAGGAGCCTGTGGTGGCTGGAATCTAGTGGTCAGGGGCCGAGGTGTATAAAAAGAGTATGGAGTGATGGGCAAGGACTGTTCATCTGTAAGAAGTTCTGTACGTTAGCCCCAAAGAACTCAGCACCCTGATTCAGAGAAGCCCTGTAACCTAGGAAGAATTTATAAAGTTCAGTTGCTGCTGATGCTGTGAAAGTCTCTGACCCTGGGAGGTGGGCTGGATGCCACTGGGGTCACAATGTACCTGCAGTTTCCAGCAACCACAGGGACTCTTTAAAAAATTTTTTTAATTGGTGCATCATAATTGTGCACATTGATGGGATTTGTTGTTCCATATTCTTACATGCACACAATGTAATAATATAATTTGGTCAATAGCATTTCCCAACTTGCCCTCCCTCCCTTCCTGCCTCCTACCTCCTGGTCCCTTTCCTCTACTGATCTCCTTTGATTTTCATGAGATCCCTGGTCTTCCCCCAACCACCTTTCTTTCTTTTTTTTCCCCCTCTAGCTTCACACACATGAGTGAAAACATAAAACCCTTAACCTTCTGAGTTTGGTTTATTTTGCTTCCCATAGTAGCCTCCAGTTCCATCCATATTCCTGCAAATAATATAATTTCACTTTTCTTTACAACTAAATAAAGCTCCAGTGTGTATATACACCACATTTCCTTTTTCCATTCATCCATCGATAGACACCTGGGCTGGTCCCATAGTTTGGCCTCTCTCTCTATTGAATTGAAACACTGGGACTCTTGACAACCAGCTCCATAGAGACACATAGGCTGGAAGGACATGGATCCAGAGCTGGGGACAGACACTGCTACTTTCTGCAAAGCTCTGCCTGGGGAAATAAAGAGGTTCTTTCTGAACTGCCTTACTGTAGCTTTGAGAAAATACATAATCACAGAACCCTCAGCTGCCTACAGCCTGATCAAACCACCTCCGGATCCCACGCTTCTGGGAAAGGCCCACTGAGGGCAGCAGGCGGCCTCCCTGGCCACAGCACTGTCCACATTCTGCCTGTCCACTCCAGGGCCCTGTGCCCACCACTCACAGGATGGACCGCCAGATGCCAAACCTGGTGTCCATCAGCCTGACACCAACAAAGCATTGGTTATTTTTGTTTCTTGGACAAAATTAGACTCACCCAGGTGACCTGTCTTGTTTCTCACCAAGAGTCAGATCAATAGACACCCTCCTCCTCCAGCTCAGTGAGGCTGTCAGGAGGACAGTTTTCTGACCAGCCTGTCAGCCTCCCCTCCAATCCTTCCCAGCCTTGGAGGCCCACAGGGGGAGTCTAGGCTCAGCTGTGTACCCCAGGCCCTCCCTGAGCTGGCCCCACTGACTGGCTGCCTGTCTGTGTGTCATGGCCTCTCATGCCCCCTACCTGCAGGCACCTTCCCCCGAGAGGTCCCTTGGAGGCCTCCCTCTCCTGAGTTGTCCCTTCCCACCATGTCTAAAGGCTACTTTCCCCTCAGTCCCACTGAGGAGCCTGCTCTGACCGCCCACAGACCCCATAATTAGTCTGCCTTCTTTCCCCTGGCTCAGCTGCCTGGCAGGATGGTGGGCTCTTGGAGGGCAAGGGCTGAACATGGGGGATGGACATAGGAGGCTCCCAGCAGCCTGCTCATTGAGCCTCCTGAGTTCTAGGGACCTGGGGGCGGGGTGGTGCCTGCTTGTTTTTCCCTAGGACTGCTTGTCCCCAGGACAGTGGCTCAGTTCCCAGCATTCACAGCCCCTTGGGCTGGGGCACAGATGCCGGTCTGGGGGTGACTTCCACATCACAGGATGTCTCCATCAGAAGCCACTGAGGTTTCCATGTTGCTGTGGGATTCTCCCAGCCTGGCCCCTGAGGGTCGGGACAGGCTCCCCAGGGCCCTGAAGGTGGACAGGCTAGGCCTGTCTGGCTAGTCCTGCTGGTAACAAAGGCTGCGGGAGCCCCACTTCAGATCTAAGAAAAGACCCTGGTTTCCACAGCCCCGTGAGGCCCATGGAAGAGCTGTGGGATTGATGACCTATTGATCTTGCCTCCTGAAGGGGTTTCTCCCACCAGAAGCCTCAGCTCTGGGGAGAGGAGGCCCAGGTTCTTTCTGAGGTATTTTCAGCCAGGTCTCATTACTGACTTTCTTCAAGAGCTGTTTCCATAAATGACTCTGTACATATAATTACTGATCCAGTCCTCAGATGGCTTCAGACCCCAAATTAAAAGGGAACACCCGCACAGGCCACCACATCAAGCCTGCCAAGGTCAAAAATAGTTCCTAAGAGATGGGAGCAAGAAGGATGCACGGTTCCTCCAGTTGAAACCCAGGAAAGACCTGGACTGTGGGAATTTTCCAGAAAGACATGGTCACAGTGACACATCCCCTCTTGCCTGTGGAGGAGAGGCTTCCATGAGGAGGTGGGCTGGGTGTTCCTCCCCACCCTGTGACTCACCCCTGGGGGAACCCTCACCAGTGGGTAGGAGGCAGGCATATTCTTTGGTCAGAGCTGGGAAGGCCTGCAGGGCAACCCTGGAGAGATGGGGAAACTGAGGCCCAGAAGGGGCCGAGATTTTGTGGAGGTCACAGGAGAGGTTAGGGTTCCATAATGTGAACTTTCAGACTTGGAGCCAATGTGAAGTGAATGGCTCTGGAGTTGACAGGTGGCAATACTGGGATGGGGGAGGTTTTACATGTCAACTAGGTCCCTAGAATGCCTACTGAAGGCACCTTCCTGAAGGCAGGGCCCAGTGGACCTTGGGGTCCCGGGGAAGGCTCAGGGAGACGCTGCACCCATTGTTGGCACCACAAAGGCAGGGAGGGCTGGCCCCACTTGTGCCCCATCCTGGCCCAGACTCCTTCCCTGGCTCTGGGTGCTCCCCACTTCCTGCTGCGCCCCTGTTTCCTTCAGCTTTGCCAGTCTGCCTGAGCACCTGCCACGCAGGAGCTGGGGCACGTGGTGGGGTGGGGGTGCCATGGAGAGTTGGATTTTTTAGGTTTGTTCAGGGTTTCCCAAAGACCAGAAGAAAGAGGGGCTTGATGTGCCCCCTGGATCATACAGGTGGAGAGAGACTAGGATTCTAAGAGATATGGACACAATAAAGGATGGGATTTCTATCACCACTAGGAGCCTGTATCTCCACGGTGGAGATGGGGCTGGGAACAGCAAGATTTATGGAAACTCTGGCCTACTCCCTTTTAAAAGGGGGTAGAGTTTTGACAACTAGAAATGGAGGTGAGTATATTCTGTGCAGAGGGTACAAAATAATCAGGAACATAGAGGTAGGGTAGAGTAGGTCAGCCCCCGTTCATTAAGGCATCCAGTTGGCCACAAGCCTTGGAGTTTGGCTTTGCTTCCTGTATCTTAAAGGGATGGAAACTGAGGTTAAGAGACTGTAAGTAACCTGCCTAACATCTCCCAAGCTCCCAAGCGGCACATTCAAGATCAAAGTCCAGGTTTAATATATCCATAGAAAGATGTGTACAAGAATGTTCAGGGCTGTGGAAGTAGCTTAGTGGTAGAGCACTTGCGTAATGCACACAAAACTCTGGGTTCATCTTCAGCATTAATCCCTCCCCCCACCCCATGTGCGCACACACACACACAAACACACACAATGTTCAGAGCTGCTTTATTTGTAATAAACAGAAACTGGAATGTTTCTGAGATGTCCATTAATAAAAATAAATTTAGCCAGGCACTGGGGTGTAATCCCAGTGACTCAAGGCTGAGGTAAGAAGATTGTAAGTTGGAGGCCAGCCTGGGCAACTTAATGAGACCCTGTCTCAAAATAAAATATAAAAAGGGCTGGATGTAGCTCAGTGGTCGAGCAATCCTGGGTTCAATCTCCAGTACAGAGAGAGAGAGAGAGAGAATAAATTAATAAGGACAAATTGGAAGCCAGGCACAGTGGCCCATGCTTGTAATCCCAGTGGCTCGGGAGGCTGAGGCAGGGTGATCATAAGTTCAAAGTAACCTCAGCAACAGTGATGTGCTAAGCAACTCAGTGAGACCCTGACTCTAGATAAAATACAAATTAGGGCTGGGAATGTGGCTCAGTGGTTGAGTGCCTCTGACTTCAATCCCTGGTACCCCCACCCTCCAAAAAAAGGAAAAACTGGTCTATTTGTGCAATGGAATACAACTCAGTGATAAAACAAGAACATGGATGAATCTTAAAAAAAATATGTCTAGTGAAAGACTAGCTAGACATAAGATTATACATTGTATGATTACATTTATATGAAGTTTATAAAACAGGCCAAATGAATCTATAGTGATAGAAATCAGAAAGTAGTTACTTAGGAGACTGGCTGATAGGAATAGATTCCCAGAGGAGACCCTATTATGTTTTGGTATGGTCTAAAGTTTATATAGTAAGTATGCTTTACTTCTATAAATATCAGAACAACAAAGACACGTTAAAAACAGGATTCTCAGTTTAGAACCCATATTCATATTTTGTCTAATTAAGCAGCATTCACTGCTTCTATAGATGGACCAGGCCCCAGGATGTGAAAGCAGGAAGATGACCTGCTATGGGCCAGGTGCCTTGGGAAAATCACCTAATATCTCTTAATCTCACTCTCTCTCTCTCTCTCTCTCTCTCTCTCTCTCTCTCTCTCTCTCTCTCTCTCTCTCTTTCTCAGGGGGATCTAACTCAGGGGCACTTTATTTTTAAGGCAGGGTCTCACTAAGTTGCTGAGGCTGGCTTTGAACTTGAGATCCTCCCATCTCAACCTTATGAGTCACTGGGATTACAGGCATGTGCTGCTATACCTGGCTCTAATCTCCTCTTTTAAAAACCAATTGTGACAGCAATTTGTAAGATGCAAAATGTTGAAAGAGATGTGGAGGTTCTGGGCATAAGCCCATTACTGGGTAGCATCTCACACAACCCTTGACAGCCTCATAAAATGAGTAGCTCCATTTTACAGTGGAGGAATCTGAGGTTTGGATGGATAGACAGGAAAGCCCAGATCACATTAAGAATAGGTGTCTGAGTCATGCAAATTCTGCCTGTGTGACTCCTAAGTCAGAATCTCTTGACCCAGTCCTGTCTGCCTTGCTATTGCTCAGGGCAGGGGAGGGTCAGTCTAGCACACCTGAAAATTATCTGTGGCTCATGCATTTATTACTTGTCTCTCCACTGAAAGGTCAGCATTGTTATGTCCCTAGCAACTAGAATTAGCCCTGGAATGTTACAGGTAGTAATAACTCTTTGTTGAGTGAATGAATGAATGAATGAATCGGAAAATGAAAGAATTTCCCAGTAAAGAATCAAAGGAAGGGGCTGGGGTTGTGGCTCAGCAGTAGAGCACTTGCCTAGCATGTGTGAGGTGCTGGGTTCAATCTTCAGCACTACGTAAAAAATAAATAAATAAAATGAAAGTATTGTGTCCAACTGCAACTAATATATATATATATATATATATATATATATATATATATATTTTTTTTTTTTTTTAAAAAGAACCAAAGGAAGAGACCTGAAACCCATGGGGAGAAATATCATCCTTCAAGGTCACAAGACAGGCAAGAGTAGAGCAGGACTCACCCAGGTCGCTAATTTTCACTCAGCCCTAGTTCTTCCAAATCCAACAACTTCAGTTCATCACCACCCCTGTCCCTGGCTGCTGGGACCACAGGAATAAGTTAGTCTGGTTCAGGAAAGGGTCAGGGCAAAAGCACAGATGGCACCATCGAACCTGCCTAGACTGCTGCCTGTTAGTGCTGTTTGTTCCTCAGTTTCTCAATCTGGAACACAGGCACCCACCTCTCCACTGACACAGGGTGGGGAAGGATTCAGGAAGAACATGCAGAATTGGTCCTTCCTCCCTCAGAAGAGGCCAGATAGGTCTGAGAAGCTCGAGCACAGGAGTGGAGCAGAGCTGTGAGAAGGTTCCTCTGATACAGAGCCCAAGATCAGGGATGGGAGGCATCTCATTAATCCAACATCACCCCTGCAGACTGGATGAGATGCAAAGGTACAGATAATGGATGCAGATATGCAGGAAGTAAGGGGAGGCCAGGTGGTGGTACAAGAACCTCAGGGCTGTGCCCTGCCTGAGCATAGGGAGACCAGGGACAGGATCCCTCTGCTCCACACAGTAATAGTCCCATTTCTTCATCCTGACCTAGAGGAGCTAGGGGTCTACAGGCTGTTGTTGAGTGAATGAATGAATGAATAGACAGACAAATGGGGCAGGGTCACCAGCTCTGACCACAGCCTTGACTCCCAATGCAGGTCCTGGAAATCATGTGGGGCTTCCCAAGGCACTTGCTCCCCATGGTGCCTGAGCTTTGGTGGGAGGCCCTCATGAGACCTCAGCTCTGGGTCCCACAGACTGCCATCAACAGTCGGGGACCTGGAGGGACATGCCTCACTTCCTGGGGCCTGATGAAGCTGACAGGAAAGGTGGAGCTGGAGGTAGCAGGGTGGGAGCTGGGTCAGCACCCAGCTATTAGACCCCACAGTGGTTCTGGGGCCCAATCTTTGGGGTTGGGCCTGGGCCTCTAACACGGAAGAAATCCTGGTTCGTGTCTAATCCCCACATACACCCTTGGTAATTACCAGTTAAAACTACTCTGGCTGAGAGAGTTCTAGAGTGCAGTGAGTGCATCAGAATAAAGAAGGCCCTTCTGAGGGTGCCGCCCACAGCCAGGGCTGCACAAAGACCTGCTTGTTAATCCCACAGCCTCAGAGGCCCAGATCCCAATGAGACATGCAGAGAAGATGGAGGAAGAAGATGGGATTTGGAATCCAAGGCCTGACAATCTAGGCTTGTCCTGACTGGGCCACATAGAAGCTGTCTATCCTAGGGGTACCCTTGCTTCTTTGGGTCCCTCTGTCCTCACCTGAGTGGTAGGGATGGAGACCATGGCTGTTCACAGGACTGCTGGGAGAATCAGGAGTGATGCTCTGTGTGGAGGGGGCTGGCAGTCACAGCAAGGGTCCTGTCCCTACTCTCACCCCATCACCTGGTCCCCAGACCCAGTCTGCTGCCTGTCCCAGCCCAGGCCCCTACCTGTCACTAGCCACAGACAGGAGACAAAGTGCATGAAGGATATGACCAGCAGTAAATACTCAGGACTCTACATTCAAAAGTAGTCGGGGAGGGGGCTGTGGCTGTGGCTCAGACTCAGTGGCAGAGTGCTTGCCTAGCATGGGTGAGGCACTGGGTTCAATCCTTAGCACCACATACAAAAAAAAAAAAAAAAAAAGCAAATAAAATAAAGGCACACTGTCCATCTACAACTACAAAAATAAGTAATAAATAAATAAATAAAAAAGAGTAGTAGAGGGAAATGTCTTTGAGATCTTTAGGAGAGGTTTCTGCAGATAGGAAGAGCCAAGCTTTTTTCTGGGGGAAAGAAGAGGGTCTAAGCTGTCCCTTGGGTCATTCACAGGCCTGGATACTCACTCCCTGCCAGGCCACAGCCCAGGTGCAGGGAGCTGTCTGTCCACTCCTTCTCCAGCCCCTCCCTGACAGCATACTCCACCCACAGGCTCAGTGCTGCACAGGGAAGAATCTGCTATGTGAGGACTCAGGCTTGTGGGTCAGCTCTGGTCACTTTGATGATGACCACAGGCTTTCACACTGAACTTTGTCCCTCTCCTCAGTACTGCCCTTATCACACTAACAGTATCACAGCCTCTATTTACTCACCAGTCTTCTCAGGACCAACTGTCTTCCTGGTGCCACCCAGGTGGGTCCCAACAACATTGGATCCCTAAGCCTGGGTGTGGTTGGAGACAGGGTGAATGTATCCCCTGGAAGTTCACATCCTGACTGCTCCTGTCCACCTCACAGCTCAGGGAACCTGGGCCACCTCTTAGACCTTCCATTTCCTGACCACTAGTCTTCCCCCTGACCTCCACAGGTCCTGTCACAGATCCCTGACTATCTGCCCAGGGCAGGTACTGGCACTGTCCAAGGATGCGCAAATTCCCCTGGCGCCCAATTCACTCCCAGGAGTGCCAGCCTGAGGCTGCCGTCACTTCCCAGACACCAGGGGTCCTTGATGCCATCCTGGGGCCCCCTGCAACTCACCCATGTTGACAAAGCTCATGACCAGGTCGGTGCGGCCCAGGTGTCGCTCCGGGGACCCACCATCCTCATCGTCGTCGTCAGCCATGGAGCGGTAGAGGTCCAGCATGAAAAGCGGGGCAGATGCGGGCACCCGGGCAGCAGCAGGTGGCGCACGGGGCCTGGGTGGCCCGGGCAAACCGAGCACCGCCAGAATCTCACGCTGCATGTCGCGGTGTTCTCGATCGCCCAGCCGTCGTTGGGGACAGTTGTGCAGGGGGCGCGGGTCAGGGCTGCCTCTCAGCGCGCACAGCGCCAGGCCCAAGAGCCAGAGCTGGGCGGGGCGCCAGGCCATGGCAGGCCGGTCCGGGGTACTCAGCCCGCGCGCATCTGCTCCGCAGCCCGGCCAGGGAACGCCCCGACGGCGAGCAGCAGACTGAGCTTTTGAGGTCCGCGAGACACAGCGGGCGTCTCCCGGGGTCACAGGGAATCCCCAGAAACCCCTACGCGCGGCACCTGTCTGGGCTCTGGGATGTGGGGAAGCGGCCGCCGCAGCCACAGGGCATAGGCTACAGCAGAGACTGGGACTAATCAGTCTGTTGCCGTCGGTCGGTCCCGCCAGCTGAGGACGCAGCGGGCAGGGACAACGGGCGAGCTCGGTGGCGATCCCGGCCGCGCAGACCTGACAGTTACCTCCTAGCTGCCGGACAGTCGGTGCAGCTCTTCAGCCCCGCCTCCTCCCCGAGATAGACCAATGGGACACAGGGGCGGGGACCAGGCGCAGAACCTGCCCTGGGTTGCTGCTGGAGTTGCGGGTGGTAGCAACTCGAGGTGCAGCCCTGTGTTTGCGGGTGGGTGGGCTGTCGAGAGTTTCATAGGTAGGCCTGGCGTCAGCGTCATCGGGATGGTCCTGGGTTCCCCACCCACCCGAATGCGAGCAATGCAGGGCCTCGTTTCGGAAGAACCCACAGTCTCGGAAAAGCAGGCACCTGGCGCTCCGCAGGGCGTGTCCTCCAGCGCCCAGCGGGGCGGAGATCCCAAGTCCTGGTCCAGCCAGCCGTGAGACCCGCAGCCGCACTTTAGTGCTCGGGAGACGTTAATGGGCCTTACTCGCACCTTCAGGTGCCATCTGGAAGAGCTGGGCAACTACACCCTGAAGGAGGGGCACGTTCCTCTGCCAGGAGCAGCCGGCCTCGGGTCCCAACTAACAGCTCTCTGCCGTCTCTGGAAGTCCCCGCGGTTCTCTGTGTGCCCTGTTGTGGAGGCCTCCAACGCGTGCTCAATCTTTTCTCCCCATGCGCCCACCCAGCGGGCCCCGCGTGCGCACTGCGTTCACTACTGCTGATCCTAGCGCTTGCTACAGGTGCTAGCTAGCCTGCCTCTGACACCTAAACTGAGCTCCGAAGGCTGGAAGGAATTGGCTCCGTTGGACCGGAAATGTCAGTGGGAGGAAAGTGCTGCAGTAGAGGGAATGGCCTGTGTCAAGACCCTTAGATTCCAGGGAGCATCATAATAGCAGGTAACAGCACTTGCCTCTTGCCAGGCATGTAGAGTGTGTGTGTCCTGTACCGTTCTGTAATGTTAATATAATTGTTATGGGGTGCACAGAATTGGAACCCTCTTTTTGAAAAAAATATTTTTAGTTGTATATGGACACAATACTTTTATTTATCTGTCTTCATTTATTTATTTGTGGTGCTGAGGATCAAACCCAGCCTCACGTGTGCTAGGCAAGCACTTAACCATTGAGCCACAACCCCAGCCTCTGGATCCCTCTTTTTAACAGATGAGGAAGTTGAGGCACAACTTTTTTTTTTTTTTTAACAGATGAGGAAGTTGAGGGTAAGGGACTTTCCCCAGCTGATACAACAGTGGAGCTGGCCTGGGGCAGGTGGTCACCTAGAGGTTAGCTGTTCATTGAAACCCAGAGAGCAGGGCAGATCCAGGAACAGAGGCTGGAGGGGCTGCCAAGGGATGGACCACAAAGGGCCTTGCAGGGAGCAACATAAGGACCTTGGGCACCTAGTAATTATGATGTCTCCCATGAGAATTCAAACTTAAACCTCCAAATAAAGGTAGAATGTCCAACCAAACCACATTTTGATTGGTAACTTCAAGGTTTTAAATATCAACTAATTTTTTTTTTCCCGAGGCAGGGTTTTGCTATGTTGCCCAGGTGTTCTCAAACTCACAATCCTCCTGTCTCCACTAAAATTGTAATGTAATCATTTGTTAGTGTCTAGATTTTCTATTACCCAACAAAAAAAATTTCCACACTCCTTGCAAGCCCCATAAAGACACTGAATTTTAACCTAAGGATAATGTGGAAAGTGACCAATTTGAGACCAGAGCCAGAATGCAGAGAATGTCGATTACAGGGAGACTGAAGTCAGGGTCTGGAATTGGGGGCAGGTACAGCAGTTGGGAAAAGAGGGGACTGACAATGAACCCTTCACGGTGATGGGATGGAGAGGCAGAGGAGAAAGTTGTTTAGGAGACTGAATCCACAGGTTCTGGGGACAGGAGGGCAGATTCAAGGGGTTGTTCTTGTCAGCTGGGTCAGGGGCTGAGTCTCCTGCCCACATCCCCTTCATTGTCCTCTCTGTACCCTGTGCATCCCCATGAATCCACACCACAGCATTTGGAGCCTCTAGTCCAGCTGGTAATTTCCAGGTTATGTTTTGTGCAATGCTTGGCTCCTAGCTAGACAGCAAGCAGCCCAGTGTTGGGCTGATTCTTAGGACAGAAACCATTTATCTTGATTTATGATGAGTGGAGATAGCTGTCTCCCAACAATGGCTTCAATTTTCTGTAGACCTAAAAATAGCAGGTTTTAGACTCTCAAAAGGATTCAGCCCACAATTCAATTCATCAACAACCAGGGTGGTTGTTGAGTGGGTGGCCTTGAGCCAGAGATGAGCAAATGAGACCCTGTCCTGAGCTGTCCTCACTTAACAGAAGTGGCCATTGACCAAATTGGTCATTTCAAAGGCAAAATGAAAGCTGCACTCCCAGCCAACAAAGAGCCTGGAAGAGCAGAGGAGAGGAAGCCATGAAGTGAAGGCCAGTTAGTATGAGTGGAACCCCAGACCAGCAGACCTGGGAGGGGACTGAGGTGTGGAGGGTTTCTTGGAGAAAGTAGTCAAAAGAAGGATTTTTCCCAGTTGGTTGGTGGCTTTGTGACTTGAACGTTACTTAACTCTGGCTGTTTCTCTTCCATAAAAGGGAACTTGTGATTTTAGGATTGGGATGAGTATTAAATGAGAATGTACACAGTGCTTGGCACAATCACTGGTCTGCAGTGAGTACTCAATAAATGTTAGCTGTTTTTATCACATCATTGAAGATCCTAACAGACACCAACATTTTTTAAACCATTTTTCAGAACTATAATTCTATTTCAACCCTTGTTCTGGTCTATTTTGTACATGGTCTCACATACAGGTACTTGTTGAGTGGAAATACACTTTCTTTGGGTGCCACCACTGCTGAACTTTACTGGAAAGACTTAGCATGCTTCTGTTGCCAGGAGGCCTAGAGGCAGAAGTCCATGGGGGTGAAAAGTTCTGCAAAGTTCTGGCAGCTTGAAGAACCCTAAGCACTTCCTTGGGACCCATCAAGTTGTACACTTCTCTAATCTGGAAATTAGGCCTCAAAACAGCTTTGGTAAACATATTTTGCCAAATTCTTGTATCATAATGGGAAGGTGGTCTGATGACCAAGAATATTGATGGTTTGAGTTTGGGCCCTTCCTATCATGTTGTCTTTTTCATGTTATTAGAATTAGTTAATTTTGGTTATTCTTCTCATTATAAAGCCAACTACAGGCTGGAGGAAAGAGAAATGCCAGACTTAAAGAAGTCAAGGATCAGGTTTAAAGTGCATTTCTGCCATTTACTCACTCTGTGATCTCAGGGAAATCACTCTTCACCCGTTTTCTCCATGTAGAAAACAAAGGAGTTAAATTGGATGCATTTGAAACGGTATCTCTGCCCAACTTCCTACTTAAACCTGTAGATCCTTGTCTTCCAAAATAAAAAGATGTTTTCTTTCACTGGCATGGAGTCTGGGGAGCAAAGCAAGCCTTCTGTATGGTAAAACGATGACCAATTTTGCTTCCACTTCTGAAATTCTACCATTTAAACAGATTTCAGCATATTATGGGAAACTGGCCCATTGCCTCAAACCCCAGGATTTTGTAATTTCTAATGTACGAAATCTTTACACATTGCTATTAGTTTAATCATGTAAGTGGGGCAGATTCTCTACAAACCTGTGTATGTTTGTTGCCTTGTTAAACAAAATTAACAAGGATTAAACTGTCGTCAAGTTCTAGATCCATTAAGATACTCGATTTGAATAACGTATTTTAAGTACCTACAACACTATTATACATTAGGGAACACTTAAATATAAGATAATGATTGAAAACAAAATCAGGAATTACAAAACAATTGTTACTGCAAGCAATTTTAATACAAAATGTGTCTTGTTTTTAAACAGTTCATTGGTAGAGCTTCAGTTTCTTCCTCAATTAAGACCAATTGAGATAATCACACAGCAACATGGTCGGAGCTGTAAGAGGAACAGCAGCTAAAAAACAGGAGCCCCAGACTGCCCCTCTTTGTGGTCACTTGGTCAGTTGACTTTTTTACGCACACACAAAAAAGACAGAAGCAGACAGGACTGGTGAACGAGTGTGCTGGTGTGCTCTGTCAGAGAATGAGCAAGTGTTTGTCTGAGGCCCACATTTTCAGAATAGGCTAGTGGAATTCATTCTTCAGTTTGTGGGAAGTTGATCGACCATTTGAATAAATAGCAAAAAATGCCAGATAAATAAATCTGTAATTCGCAATGCCACTAAGGATTCTCCCTCACCAAAGGTTTGGGTCCTGGTGAGTACAGGAGTAATTGGTGGCAAGGCTGAATAATTACAAATCAGTTTAAAACCCCAATGTTCTGACGTTTTATGAACAGTTACATTTACCCCTGAATTCTAGCAGCTATGTGTCCTTTAAACACCCAGTACTGAGACAGTACTCCAAGACAGTATTGCAATAAACTCCTTTGTTGTATCCTGTGGAAACGCCACCTAGATTAGGATTCCTCTCTTCAGTTAACATCACACAACATTAAAACAATGGAAATGCAGTAGGTGCTCCCCCCTCAGTTCTTGCTAATTGAGGTGTCTTGTGATTTATAAAAAGAGTTCCTTAAACACTGCAGGATTCTTATTTTTTTTAATATAATTTATCTTGCTGAGATAGCAAGTCAAGTTTATAAAGAAGATGCATTTAGGAATAATCCTAAAAGATAAAGCAGGTTTACAACCCCTGCACCACGCAGAAACCCTATGAAGAGGCTTTTTTTTTTTTTTTAATACACATTCGCATCTTGACCTTTTCACTTGTTTTTCTCAAATATTTCTGGACCCCATCCATTACAGGGTTACCAGGAGGCAAATTTTATCTACATAAATATTCACATGAAAATAGTAACTTACAAAAAGAAAAAAAATAAGGCAGCTTCATAACACAATTATTCTTTTACACTTTTAACAATATAACTTCTCCCGTTCAGAATAAATATACACCCAATGTGTGGAGCAGGATTCAAAGAGGACAGCGGCATGGGTGCCTGTACAGCGTTATCGCTTGGGCCCAGGAGTCCTGGGGGAGGCAGTGCTGGTCTTCTTGGACATGGTCGGGATTTTGGAAGGTTTGGTGAGCCCTCTTCTGGAGCTGCCCTGGCCTCCTGCAGTGCTGCTTTCTGAAGTGTCTGAACAAGCAGACTGCGTCTCTAAAAGGTCAAAGTCAGAGGCATCACTTCCTCTCCGGCTGCTGGCACGACTCCCGGCTCGACTCCCAGCCCGACTCCCAGGGCGGCTGGCTGACTTCTTAGGGTCTGGAATTCAAGAATAAAGCAGAAGACTTTAATATAGAAGATATGAGGTGGGAGAACCAGTGAC
Source organism: Marmota monax (assembly GCF_021218885.2). Lineage (NCBI taxonomy): Eukaryota > Metazoa > Chordata > Mammalia > Rodentia > Sciuridae > Marmota > Marmota monax. The sequence continues at coordinate 10,278,985 of NW_026694432.1, forward strand.
CAAACGACAGGGTAAGGTGCTGATCCTGATTCCACCTGATTGCTGTGTAGGCTTGGGCAAATCACAGCCTCACTAAACCCTGGTTATTTCATCTACACAGTCCCTGAGTCTTTCTGGCTTGTGAGTCTACTTGAGAAGCTGGCCTCCTGAGGGACAGAAAGCAGCTTCTGCAAGCAGTGCTGTCAGCTGCCATGCCCCCAAAGTGGAGTTAGTGGGTCTGCTCCAACTTCAGCACAGATGGGTGAGCACTGAGATAATATGCAGGTAGACAGAGATGGAGGTGAAGAACTGGAAGCAGAGAGCCAGGAAAGAAGCTGAATTCCCAGAAGCAACAACAGCCAGTAAGCAGATGCAACCTTTCCTTGACTTTTTTCAGTTCACCAGTGGCTGTAATAAATATAAGGTGTTGGTAAAGTTACTAGCAAACTGCCCAGCTATGGACTAGCCCTTTCTTCTTTCATATTCTTTTAACTGTGATCATTTCTGATCAACAACAGGTGGCTCAGCCGGGTGTAGTGGCATACACCTGTAATCCCAGCAACTTGGGAGGCTGAGGCAGGAGGATTGCAAGTTCAAGGCCAGCCTTAGCAACTTAATGAGAACCTGTCTCAAAACAAAAACCAAAAATAAAACGAAAACTTCCCCAAAAGCAAAATTCCACCATCACCGCAAAAAGCAATAAACAAACAAAACCCCCAAACAATGAGGAAAAACCCCAGGTGGCCCAGCTTTGGGAGTGGAAGTACCAGCTCTCAGAAGGCAAGGTTAGAGCTAATTGTAGTTGGAAGGAAAAGCAGCAAAGGTCATTTGAAAACCTGCAGGTCCTTATTTCTGGATACACTAAGTGCTGTTTTTATCTCTAGCTCCTTGGGGGGTAGGGATCACTGTCAGCAGACTTCCCAGTTCTAAGCCTGGCCATGCACACTCACCCCTTGCCTCACACATACTTCACTGTTTAAATACTTACCTGCCCGATTAGTTTTGGCACCTGTGGAAGCTGGGGAAGAACTATTGCTGGTATCACCAGCAAGGGACGTTCGGCTAGAATGAAAAGTTGGTGTTGGTCGTTTCAACTTGCTGCCTGCTGATGGAATAACCTTAAAAAAAAATTTTAAAAGGTCATATTTACTTAGTGAAATCATTGACAAAAATTTCATTTCAAAAAAGTCAATGTAGCCTCTTTATATCTGATCAACTGAAAAACAAATTAAAAGTCCGGGAAAACAAAGATATATTTTGAAAGTGTCCTATGTTCATGGCTTCTGATGATTCCCAAAGACTTTAAGATCTAATTAAAATTTCAAAATGCCTAATACCTTTTATTTTGCTGACAAATTTCCACTAGAAATGGAAAAAACCTTCAGGCACTAAATTACCACAGTTATAACAAACAGAAATACAGTAAATGAGCAAAGAGAAAAAAAAAAAAATCAAAAAAATCCTGTGAATCAATATTTTGGGGAGAGAAATTCAAAATGTTAATAGATTCAAGTATTACCCAATTTCCATCATAAGGTGCAGTAACTTCAGTCAAGATCTCTTAGTCTAATATCCTTGTTGATAAGTACAGATAAAATTACTTGACTTTAGGCCAAATAGCTGAGAAGGACTGTGATCAGAACAAGACTGAGGATCCAGGAGGCCTGGGTTTGCACCTGGGCTGTGACTGACCCAGTGTCTTTGCTTCTCCCTGGGAAATGAAGGGTAAATCCTGCCTTTCCTACTTAATTTTACCATACTTTCTCTTGGTTAGTACTTCCCAGCCCAGGGAGGTCCCTAGTCTTGTCCTCTTGCTCTTTACTCTGCCTGGACCATTGTTGCATAATCTCCTACCCCAGCAAATGTGTAGCACACCCTTCCTTTCCCTCAGGAGCTCTGCTGAGAAGCTGACCTATCAGAGAGGTCTTGCCTCACCACTCAAGTGACACAGCTTGCATTTTTGCTTCTGCAGTTTTTGCACAGTACTATCACTGTCTGACGTACATGTACACTTGCTTGTTGCTGCTTTCTCCCATGTAAAGCTTCAACTCCATAAAGGCAGGGACTTTTTTTTAATCCATTTGCACCTAAAACTGTCTGACACAAAAGAGGAATTTGATAAAACTTTGTTGAGCTGGGCACAGTGGCGCATACCTGTAATCCCAGTGACTGGGGAGACTGAGACAAATGGATGGCAAGTTCAAGACCGCCTCAGCAACTTAGTGAGGTCTTATCTCAAAATAATAAAAAAGGTTGGGGATGTGGCTCAGTGGTAAAGCACTGGGTTAAATTCCTACTACCCAAAACAAAACAAAAAACCTTGTTAAATGAATAAATGAAGTATAGAAACATTTTCTAAACTGGGAATTATGTGTTATTATTACTGCTACCAGTGACCAGTAGGAGCTACGTTTTTCATATCAACGTGTGTGTTTTAAAGACAGACTTAATTAGGAGGATAAAGAATACTTGAAACACTGTTTTAAATCATTCACACCACAACATGCTATTTTTTCTTTGAAATCAGTTGCATAAATTGTTTTCCAGGACCTTTAAGATGTTTATACAGATAGGAGAGTAAAGCAACCCACCTCACTGTGTTTGCTGTGTTTAATTTATAAAGGAAAGGTAAAAGCAACAGAAAGTGATTAACACTCAAGCAGGAACTCTCCTGGCCCACAGGAGAGGAGCACCAGTTTCAGAAGCCATCCTTCCCCAGCGAGCACTGTTGCCAGGAATCCCCAGCTCTAGAGACTCCAGGCTGGCAGGACATGGCCTGGCAACAGGACATCATTGAGTAAAGAAACCTGAAACCTCAAAATGAAATGAAAATAAAAAATTATACCTTAAGACAAAAGCCCATCTACCAGAACTGTATGAGAATTTGCATTTCATAATTAAATGTTTAAAATTTTAGAAGTTTTGAGATTTTCATGAAACTGGAGCCATTATGAAAGAGAAGCAGGATCAACAAGTCAAATGTTGGGGTTTCATGGCACCAAGTCCCCAGATCATGTTCTAAACCAGAAAGATTTCTGAACTAGAGTTTTAGGTAGGAGCAGGATGAATCCCAAAGCAGTTCATTCACAGCCGCTGCCTTCTTATGCCTCCCCAGTGTCTGCCTGAAGCTTTTCCTGACAAAAGACAATGCCATGCTTTGAGGCACGAGAACCCAAAGTTTCCCTGTAGGAGCCAGAATGCAAACATGTACTGTGATCAGACAAGCTGCTGGTCCATGCTTTGTTTCTGAAACATTGCTCTTTTAAAACTCTTTAGGCATTTTAACGGCTGCATTTGAACATGCTTCATTGCTGGCAAGTGTTTTCAAATCAAAGCTACAGAAACCCACTATGCTTGGCCAAGGAATTCAAAAGTTAAAATCAGAGTCCCAGAGCAGTGGTCACTGATACTGCGCTTGCCTGAAATAGACAATATCCATGCCTTGGGCCAGTGTGGCAGTACCAACCACCCTGGGGAGGTGTCAGGGTGGGTGGTGCCAACCACTCTCCAGTTGTAAGCAAAGATAGAATATTGGTGAACATGCGCCGTAGTTGAATTTCAAGTGTTCATAACTCGACTGTGTATCTGACATTTGGAGACTCCAAGAGGCCCCACTATAAACAAAACGAATAAACAAGTCACCAGGAATGACCATTATTCACCACACTGAACAAATATCATGTTGAAGACTGTTACAAATTTGATCTAGTTTTAGGTATCTCTCAATTATCTCCAATTTTGTTGAATCCGAGTTAGAAACTCCTGAAAACACTTAACCAGATGAATCAGCTGTGCCAGAAGCACATAAGAATGAAGGAGAGATGGGCTTGCGTCAGGAAGAAGAGCTGGGCAGGTTCTTGAAATGATCGAGGGCTTCATCTTGACCATCTCCCCACTCAGCAAAGCCATACTCTACCTCGGGGCTGGGCAGCTGGAGGTCAGGACAATGGCTGTCCCTGACAGGGGTGCCAGCCTTACTGTTTACCAACCAGGGTTTGTCATAACAGCGAGAGAACTGAAGTGGAGTCTGTGAAACGAAAATCCAAAGGGAAGGAGGGGAACAATTGAAAGTGGAACAGAAAGGGGACAAATTTGGAACATAAATAAATAAATAAATAAACAAATAAATAAAATAGAAGACACTAAATTTTAAAGAAATAGAAAACAAAATAAAACGCACATCAGTCCAACAGGACAAGAGGGACCAGGCAGAAAGGCAACAGCATTCTTTATACATGACCAATTCAAAGAGTAAAATTATTTGTTAGCTCAGCTGCATAGACAGTGCTTGAGTTTTCAAAACTAGGAACTCTGGGTGTCTCAAATTCAAACTAGCAATGACAAGAAAGAAATCCTTCTGATGTAACTGGCCTGAATGTGTATTTATGTTGTCTGTGTATTTAATGTTGTCTATTCCACTGTAAACATTTTAAAGTCTGCATATCTGTGTATTGTGCCAGGGCCTGGACATACTAGGTATGTCCAGGTTGTATGTTTCTATGTCCCTCTCTTCCTGGGAGTCTTTCAGAGGCTACCCTGAACAACGAACACTGCCAAGATGGGAATGGGGAAGGAGGCCATAAGGGAGGTCAGCACATACCTTGGTCCCACTGGCGGGGGTTGCTGGAGAAGATGGCATGGATGTACAGCTGTGGTTACTCTGACTAGCACTTGAGCTGGAGCGGGTGGGAGAAGCTGCCCGGGAAGATGGTTTGGATCTTCGACCTCGTGATCGAAAAGGGGTCATTCCCTGGGATGCCCCCTCTGGTAGGATGAATTTCTCTCTAAGTTCGATGTTAGTTCTACCTCGTGCTAAAAAAGGGGATACACACACACACACACACAATGTCAGTTAATCTTAACAATACATTTTCAATGGTTGTATAGGAGCTTGACCCCATGAAAATAGTTACTTAACTTACAGGCCTTGTACCATCTGTGGATTCTTTAAAAACAAAGCTATATCCATGACTTATCAGCTTTGTTATAATTCTGACCCACAACAGACACAGGGACTCAAAATATCCTAGCTTGTGATAATAAGCAAGTCTCTGTGTACAGAGTACCATCCTGTTCTGCTGTCCCAGTCTTGCTTTGCACTGTTCCCTGGGGTAAGCATACTGTAACTGCTCAAGGTGAAGCAGGCACAACAGACCACAGGGCTCCAATGTTAATCAAAACTCCTTTTCTCTCTCATAGGACGTGTATTTTTTTGCTCAGCATTTGCAGGATATGTGATAAGGAAATTGGGGGAAAAAAACACATTAGTGAAATTGACATTGTCTAGACTCTTTTGTTTGAATTCAATCACAATCCAAGATAAGGGTCTAAGGACTCAGAACAGTAAAAAAAAAAAAAAAAGATGACAGAATCATTAAGAAGTAAACATGTGGGGGGAGAGAGAAAGAACAAGACCATGCACAAAACTTGCCAGTGAGAAACTGTTAAGTCAAAAAATGAAAGCAGTAAAAAGCTGAAGGGGCAGCTGCAAGTGGAGCGGAACATTAAGGTGGGAGACTCTGGAACCAGTACTGAAGGCCACGGTGCTGTTTCATGGCTTTCTGGAGTTGTAAGGCCAGAACTTAAATTATGATTCACACAGAAGATATCAGTAAGCCCAAAACAAATGTTAAATATGGAAGACACTATTAACGTAAAAGAAATAATTTCTTGGGAGTATGTCCTTTGTTCCTCCCTGAAAGATCCTATAAAAACCCTCTACCTGCTCATCCAGCCCAGATTGTTTACTTTTAGAATATATTAGACATATCTGGGCACTGTGGCACACACCCATAATTCCAGTGACTCGGGAGGTTGAAGCAGGAGGATCACAAGTTCAAGGCCAGCCTTGGCAACATAGTGAGATCCTGTCTCAAAATAAAAAATAAAAAGGACTGGGGACATAGCTCAGTGTAAAGTATGCCTGGGTTCAATCCTCAGTGGGGGGGGGGGCAGGAAAGTACTAGGCATATTTGAATAATAGACTGCTGAGGAACTCTGGAAAAAAGGAACCACCACCATTATTTGTTGTTCTTTTCTTCTCAACATATGATATGTTGACATACCATTTCAAAGCACTGGATTAAAAGCACTAACTTGTGGCTATCAAAATCACTGAGCTACAGATCCCACCAGCTGGGAGCCTTCCTGCTATGAACCTGGGTTTCCCCAGGCTCACCAAAGGAGATCAGGCTGGCTGTCTCTTAAGGGCTCAGCTCATCTGGATGGTCTGACTTAACAGTCCCTAACACACTCAGCTCTTTCTTCCTCAGTCCCAATGAAATGTGCCTCTCAAGATTTATTCCTTGGCTATTCTTCTCTGCATCCTTTTTTCAGACTTTAGCACTCTTCTTTGTCTACACGCATTAGCAGGAATTCATTCTCAAAGAGGATTTCCTTCAGTACCTGGGTACCTTTTTAAGACTATACATCATGTTTGAAGTGCTCAGCTAGATGGATATACAGATGGTAGTAAGGTGACACTGAGAAACAGAAACCATTCTTTAAGCTGAGGACCTCAATACCCCAAAAGAATTGTTTGTGGCCCCTAGCTGCAGTGAATTTCATATGTATGGTCTAGTAAATATTTGATAATTCACTTCAGAGCAAACTTTGGTAGAAAACAACAGGGGTTACAAGAGTTTAAAAAACTTTTGAAATAGTAACCCAACTGCAGACAGTGACATGTTAGAAAGGGTTACGGGCCAGGTACACTGGTACACACCTATAATCCCAGCTACTAGGAGAGGCTGAGGCAAGAAGATCACTCTAACCCTGGATCTGAGACCTGCCTGGGCAACATGTAGAGATCCTATCCTCCTGCCAAAAGGGGAGAGAGGACTATATATGTAATAACAGAGTGATAATATAATTCCCCACACACTATACAATTTACAAAGTGTTATCATGTGCAATATTGTATTTGACTGTTATTAGCATCTCTTCCATTCCAAAGGAGTGGGAAGATCCACAGAGGCCAAGGTCAAACAAAGCTATGGCAGAGCTGGGCCTAAAGCTCTACTTACTTATTTGTTCATCTTATCCTGCCCCCAGGTCATTCTGAGCCACAGTCTTTGCAGCAGCAATTGTACTTAGCTGTTCCCAACCTCCCCTCATCCCACACAGGCCTCCATTCCTACCACTCCATAGAAATTGTGCAAAGGGCCCTGATAATGTCCGTGTCATGGGAATGGGGCTTTTTTTTTTTTAAATTGTAGAAAGGTTGACGTGCCCAGAAAATTACAAAAAGAATAAGTTACTTAATCTCACAATCATAACCCAGGGGACAGCACTATTAAAATGTTGGTATGAGGGCTGTGGTTGTGGCTCAGTGGTAGGGCATTTTCCTTGCATGCCTGAAGCACTGGGTTTGATCCTCAGCACATTAAAAAAAAAAAAAAAAGCTATTGTGTCCATCTACAACTAAAAATAAAATAAAAAAATTACTGATAAAGTAATAAAAAATGTTGGTGTGACTTTATTTTTTTTGCATAACTGTCTGTGTGTGTATGTAAATATATCTTAATATAAAAATATCAGGAATATTCCTGTATTTTTGTTATGGTCTGGATGTGAAGTGTTCCTCCTGTTAATGCAGGAAGTGAAATGATTATGAGAGCTGTAACCCAATCAGATCATTAATCCATTTGATGTGTTAATAATGTAAAAAGACTAACTGGGTATAACTGTAGGCAGGTGGGGCAGGGGGACTTGTCCATAGGGATTATGTCTTGTCCTCCAGGCTCCTCTCTGATTCCTGGCTACCATGAGGTGAATAGCTCCATGGCCTTAGGCCAGAGCAATGGAGCCAGCTGACTGAGACCTCTGAAACTGTGAGCTCAAATAAACATTTCCTCCTTTAAGCTGGTTTTGTCAGATATTTTGGTCATGTGACAAAAATCTAACTAACTCAATTGTCTAGACCTCTTAGAAAACTTTTGCACACATCTTGATGTTTCCTTAGGACAAATTTCTGCAAGTGGATTTATAAAAAACATGTTAACTGATGTGTTAACCATGATCAAGACTGATAATCTCCAAAATGTTACACCAATGTACATGCCCCCCCCCCCCCCCCCAATACATAGTATATCCAATTTACTTCAGCCTGGTCAATTGTCTGTTATTAAGTTATGTGTGTGCAAGTGAAAGTCTGACAGTTTGATAGGTAAAAGCATCACATCTTAGCTTTTAATGTTTAATGTGTTGGAGTGTGGGGAATTATCTGCTCTCTTCTTTCTGAAACACTCTCCTCTGGCTGGGATGCAACTCAGTGTAGAGTGCTTGAGTAGCACAAATAAGGTCCTGGGTTCAAACCTTAGTGTCACTGCCCTGCCCCGGCTTCAAGGACACCCGCTCTGCTGCTTCTCCTTCCTCCCTGTTCATTCCAGGTCTGTCCACAGTCCCGTTCTCCCTCTTGGACTTTCCACCTGGTAACAAACTTGTTCCTCTGAGAACTCAGTGCCACCCTTATCATGCCCAACTCCCATGTACATTCTCAGCATAGTCCTTCCTGTTGTCAGAAAGTTATAGGCAAAGACCGAGCAGACATAGCCAGAAACCAGGGAGTGCATGGAGGCACTGACCTCCTGATGGCAGTTCAATCATGAGTCTACCTTCTAACACCTCTTGAGTCCCTGGAGCCTTTCCATGCCCACCCCCCCGACACTGGTGTGGTTCATGAAGCATCCCCTCCACCCTGGTAACTGCAGCAGTTTCCAACCAGTCTCCTTGTTGCCATGCTCATGACCCACCTGCCCTCACTCATCCCCCAGAATGCATTTCTAGATAAAAATCTGTTTGTGTCGATTGCTTAGAGTAGAATTTCCCACACTGAAGTTTCTGAGAGGTTCCTCTGAGAAGGGTTTGGTAAACACTGTCCTCTTCATGTTCCCCCTTGGGACAGCCCTGATGAGGCTAGCACTTGGCCAGCTCTGAGAGTCCTGCAGTAAAAGAAGCATGTTTAGCATCTTTCAAAAGCAACTGACCATGAATTTTTTTTATTTTCTAAGGACTGGGAACCAGGCAAGCATTATGTGACCAAGTGCCCATAAATATGTGGTGGCCTGGTCTCCACCACCCGGTCCCAGCTGCCAGCCACTCTGCACAATCTTATCTGGCCACCAGCCTTGCATACCTTTCCACTGTCACATGGGATTAATTGTGGTTCCCTTTTTATCCCGCTGTTGACACTCCTGTACACCTGAACCTGTGGCTTCCTGGACTGTGAATGGCCAGGGGCCCTCTGTCTGTCCAGTGTCACCTCTCTGATGCAGCTGAAGCAACACCTCCTTGTCCTGATGCCCTCTCTACCTGTGTGAGCAGACCCATCTCCCCTGCCTCGCTCACCCAACTCACTCACTGTATCAACTGAAGGGCATTTCTTTATTCACCTGTGCTCCTGCACTGGGCTGTGAGCTTCTTAAGGCAGGGACTGTCATTTTAATTTACCTCTGGATCCCAACCTCATGTTTAGGGGTTTAACAAGTATCTGTGAATCCCAATAGCCTCTATTCCTCTGAAAATGGGGTAGACCCAACCTTTTCAAGAGATGAATCTCACGACTTTCATGAGGTATTCTGTTAAGAAGTGCTCCTTCCTTCTTTAGGGATGAAGAACAGAAGCACAAAGATGCCCCAGTAAAATTCGCTCTCTAACTCTGTGACTGGCTCTCGAGCCACAATGCAAATCTATGAATTTTCATTACTGAAACCACGAGATTATATTCAGGCTTGCCAGACCTACTATAGTTAGAATACAAAAAGAAATAGCAACTTAAAAGAGCAGAGAGAGAATGCATTCTGCTGTCAAAAATAAAGAAAAAAAAAAAAAAAAAAAAGAGCAGAGAGAACAGTTCTCCATAAGAAAGGTCCACAGGAGTGGAGATCATCCATAGTCATCACCAGCAGAGTTAACACTGCATTTTGTGGTTTGAAAACCTGTTGAATCCTAGCACAGAATCCGAGGCTGAACTCTCTTGTGACCAAGTCAGACAGAGGCTGCCATGGGGGAGGCACACTGAAACCACGTCAGGTTTAACTCTTCAACTGTCAGGAGGCCATCATTTTCTAAGGGCAATTGACATTGGAACAGGCCTGTTAGTAAATATTCAGTTATAAGCTACTGTTTAATAGGTGTAGGATTTTGGTTCTACAAGATGAAGACAGATTCATGGACATGTGGTATAGTGTGAATATACTTAACTGTACATTTAAGAGCTATTAAGACAGTAAATCTTATGTGTATTTTATGGAAATTAAAAATCAATTCTAAGCCAAAATGTGCCTTTTAAATTTCCATAAATGAAAATTTCTAAATCTTTATTTGGGAGACTATGTCTGATGCTTAAAAACATACATAGTAGCCTAGGTACAGGAATACCCATTTTTGAGGCAGCAGGTCACTTTTATTATTATCCAAAGCATTATGATTTCCTCTGCCATGGATGAAGACTAAAATTAAAACTTCTGACTGTGGCATTACCAGGAAATTGTATAACTGGTAAATCTACCTAGTGGAATATCTTTACATTTTACATTTGGCTAAAGCAATAAGTTGAAGATCTTCCATCATTCTCAACAGCTATGTAAAAGGAAATAACAAATGATAATAGTGTACACTGGCATCAAGAACCTTGGTACAATTTTATACCATCCTCAATATAATGTTCTATATAGTCCAGGGGCCCAAGGAAATACACCAGAAATGAACATAAACTCTACCACAAGCAGTGTTTCTAGAAGCCATGTTAGTCCTATAGAACCCTAGTTTCAAGGAACTTCTCTTTTTCTTATTCATGCTCTTCCAAACCACTACCATCCACTCCAGCCCTTAGGTGTTCATTTCCTAACACTATTTTTTTTCGTTGTTGGTGGTGGGATGTTGGGGATTGAACCCAGGGCCTCATGAATGCCAGGCAAGTACTTTACCATTAAGTCACATCCCCAGCCCCCTAACAATCTTTTATCTGACTAGAAATAACTCATCCTGTCCCTTACTAATAGTGTTCAGATATTTAAAAGTGCTGGAGAATTCTTTACTCCATAGCTAAAGAATGTAGGTGATAATGAATTCTAGGAGGGCACTCTTGGAGAGAGATGGGAAAGCCTTACCTTGTTTGCTCCAAGTGCTACTGAAAAAGGCTATCATGGTTCATAGAAAATAGCTACTAGGTGGCCCTCCCAAATTTCCTTGGGGTTCCAATTTTTAGATAAGAATAAAGCAAGCAGTATTCTTCTTGGCTAGCAGCATAATGTTATTGTCAATAGAGCAGGCAACAAATAAATAGGCAACCGAGGATTCCACAATGCCACATGCAGTATTTTTGTCTAGTCCAATCATACATGACAGGAAAATAAAAACCTTTATTAATAAATTTGGAACATGATAATGTTTTACTGGGTTAAAGTTAAATTCTCAAACTGACTATATTCTTTCAGAAGTTTTTATTAGAAAAGGTGTTTTCAAAATTAACTTAAAAAAAAAAAAAAAACCTTATAATGGGGGCTGGGGTTGTGGCTCAGCGGTAGAACACTTGCCTCGCATGTGTGAGGCACTTGGTTCAATCCTCAGTATCACATAGAAATAAAAATAAACAAAATAAAAGATATTGTGTAAAAAACAAACAAACAAAAAACCCAAAAAAACCAAACTTATAATGGAGATTTTTTAGTGTTTCGTTTTTATTCTGGTTTATTAGAGTAAATGAAGAATGAGTTAAAGTAAGAGGACAAATTTATGGGCATATCTGAATTCATGCGAGATCTGTATGTTTTAGTTCTGTCCTAACTGCTTCAGAATATGACTATAAACCACTTCCAAAGAAGTTATATAACTGTACTGTAAACATTTCTGCTATGTCAATAAACCTTAATAATTTAATTATGCAGGCTGGATCAACATAATACACATAACAAGCAGGTATGTGAGCTTCTGAGACACACGGCATGGTGGTCACAGTCACACTGACTTGGATTTGAATCTTGCTTCTGCCATGTACTGGCTGCCTGTATTTGAGCAAGTTATTTAAGTTTTCTATGCCTTAATTTTCTATTCTGTAAAATGGAGATAACAGTATCAATACCTCATAGGGTGGTTAAGAGGCATAAATGTGTTATTTGTAATAAAGTGTGTAGCACATAAGGGTATAGAAGCATTTGTTAAGTAAGTAGAAAACAGAACCAACTCCATGGATACTGTCTCAATGAGTGTTCCATGCCCTGTCAATGTAGAGTAGTTGGAAAAGCAACGGTTTGGCTATTTCAAGCATTCATGAAGGCAGCAGATATCAAGAGCCAAGAGGTGTTATAGTTTAGGAAGCAAAGCCATTCTCCACAGACGAAGGCATGGGAAAGAGGGACAAAGGGTAAAAGCCAACCTATGGGAGACTGACTGGAAATCGAAGAGCTGGAATCAGAGCGCTTTATTTTACTCCCAGGATGGTGAACTAGAATAAAAAATATATAAACACAAAGAAACAGAGACAGAGCTGGAAATGCAGAAACTAGTCAAGAAAGACAAACTGGGAGACAGTGGGGGAGCCTCTTATACACCCACATGCAGCTCTGCTAACAAGATAAAGGAAAGCATATAGTTAAGCAGGATTCAGCAACTGGGATTTGGACATTTTCCCCTTTGCTGCTCATTTGATAGCATTCTTTCACCTTTGGGCCAGTGGGTCAGCCTTTTTCACATTTAATAGGAAGACACCCTATGGTCTTAGGTGACCATCTGTCTTAGAAGTTTTGGTGCTGTTGGTAGGTGTCCTTTAACCTCCTTCCTAGTCAGGGGGGCTTACCAATTCTTCCCTGCATGGGAAGAGCCCAATACTCTCTGAGTTGCAGCCACAGGAATTATATAAGGGATCTAGGCTCTAAGATACAGGAACCTAAAAGGCTCCTTGCTAGTCTGGTGTTAATAACACTCCAAACTGAAATGTTCAGATGATACCATTAAAGTCTTAATTCTCATTTCTGCATTCTCCCTGACAGCACTGACCTCTCTAGCCTTTTCTCCCTGGCACTTGAGTTCTAATTTATGGTAGGTGGGACATTATCTAGGCAGTGTGAAAAAACAATAAACATAGACCAGAACTGTGACAAAACAAAAAACAAAGACCCACCAACACTTCTAGAAGCACAAAAAGAGCAGCAGTGTGGCCCTACCTAACATCCTAACATGTACCACCCACTTAGGATGCTTCCTTACCTCGGCAGGGATCATTTTTCACTAAAAATTCATCCAAGGCCATCCATCCTCCACCAACCCGGACCATCACTGTGCTGCGCAGAATACGGACCAGCCGCAACTGCTGAGAATCCCCAAACTGTAGAATCAAGGGAAAATTTAATGAGTATGCCTTAAAGTAGATTTATACTTTTTCCCCTAAAGCAGACTGTATTCAGATGGAATGATAATGTCATAGTTTTGGGAGAAATTTAAGCTCCACTTTGCATTTTTTATAAGAGGGTTAACAAATAGGAAAGCAGAAACATCAAGCTACAGGTCTGTGTCTTCAAGTACTTTCCACTGGGATAGAGTCCTCTCTTCCTGGTCATAACCCTGCACCAAAAGGAGAGGGGAAAGATAGATAAATGTTCTCTCCTTTTGATTCTCTTAAAGATTCTGCCCAAATCAGTGCCTACATTTTGTTATGCAAATTTGTTTTTCTAAAAGATAGGGGGTGGATGTCAACTTCTGAATACAGTGTGCTTAAAAGTTAAATGGAGAACAGCAAATTCTAAGTCAAGCCATAAGGAAACCCTTGCAAAGCATCATTATTATAAGCTTGGAAGAAAAACAAGACTTTTTGCATCTGATTTTCTGAAGTAAATCCTAAGTATTCTCTAATTGCAATGTCACCAGGAGAAAGGGTTTCTTCAAGCTACAAAATGATCAGAAAGCATTTATTCTAAAATTTAGTTGAAGAAATAAAAAATTTAATTGCCCATAATTCTAAATAGTATTCAATAATTATTCTGGACCTTGGAACAAGCATGATCGTCTAGTGTTTATTTTTTCCTTTTGTTCTAATATTCCTATTTTCTGGCTCTATCTTGCCATTTGGAGTTTCCCATTGCATAAATAGCCCAAAATGAAGTAAGAGGCATCAAAAGAGAAGCACGCTGAGATTCCAAAACAAACATCAAACACTTGGTTAAAGAAACTGAATTCCTAAAGTTATTTAATTCAAGAAGGATGTTCTCAGGGGAGTGGAAAAGGGATTACTGAATTGTCAACCAGCATTTTCAAAGTTATAAAGGAGAATAACTTTGAAACAAGGCAGAAAAATGGAAAAGGTGAGAAATGATGTTTAAGAAGGGCATATAACCATCCTCCTTCATTATTAATAACTGGTAGTAGTTCTCCATGTTTCTCAGCAGCTCTGACTCCAGTGCACTATTTATATAGGCAAGGAGACTAAAAAATCTTGTCCCTTCCTTCCCAGCCATTTACTTTGAATATAAATAGTCCTATGCTAATTTTTTCATAGTTTTTAAAATTTTATACAAGTGACTACAGCAACAGCACGGTGGGGCAGAAGCAGCACTCCTTGCAGCTATGAGGGAGGAAATGCCCTATCATGGAGGGCAGCTGCCCCCTGCTGTGTAGGAAGCTTGTTCTGGGAAGTAGCTAGGCTCCACCAGATCAAGCACAGGGACCCCCAAGTCACTGTCTAATTTGATATCACTAGCTTTTCTTGGTATAGGTGAGGAAAAAGAGTAATATGTACTTGTGTGTCCTCCAGAGTGAACAGGAAGGCACCCAGGGAGGTTTATTCTTAGAATACTAAGTCCTAGAGTTTACTACTCCATTTATCTCATGGTTGGCTTCTCTTTAATTTCTCAATGAAGTTCTATTAGAAAGATTCTCACTTGTTTCTGCTGAGCTCTGGGAAAAGGAAATTTGATCCAAGGCAAGAAGAACCAGAGTATCTGGGGAAGTTGAGGCTAGAGTGACAAGTGGTAGGAGAGTTACAACAGCTCTAAAAATGGAAACCTACAGAATAGGGTTGTCAGAGAGGCTGAGAACTCTGAACCAGAGTCTTGGAGGCCAATAACCATTGTTTCCTTTTCTCACAGGGAAGTGGGTTTTTAATGATCGCACTGATATTAGCTGTATGACAGTGACATGTGTTCTTTGAAGCCTCAGGCACCTTGTGTATAAAATAATTTTATAATTTTATCTGTAACATTAGAATGACTCATATGACCCTCTTTTGGTCAATAAAGCAGTGGAGGAGGGCATCAGTGCCCCTTCAAAGAGGCCCTAGTACCTGAATGGTCACCAGGAAGCAGGCATGCTGGGTGCTCTACTGCAAGGATTTATTTAAAGCCACTTGACTGTTCTCATCTTCAGTTTATTTCTATCCCGCTCTTGCCACTGGCCCAGAACATTACTGTAGTTAGTGATTATTGCAGTACCTGGAATTGAGCATTGACTGAGGGCCTCAAATCAACTCTTAGTGTTTCGAATTTCACACCAGAGAGACAGATTTAACATGCAACTTTCTTTGACATTTAAAAGACACAGGACCCAAGAGCCCTCAAAAAGATCTGAAAGGTTAGAATTACCAAGCGGAGTCAAAGCATCCAATCTTTTATATAAGTCTAATTTGATATCACTAGCTTTTGGTCATAACTGGCAAACTTTAGGCCATAGTCAATTATAATTTCTACACTATAATTTTCAGGAACTTTATAATTATAAAATATAATAGTAAGTAATGATAAATATTAATGAAGTATTTATACAGACAGTACTAAAATACCCCTAGAACTTTTTGACTTAGTGTACATTATGTAAAACTTGTGCTGTCAAAAGACTGATAAAAATCAGGAAGAACTGAGCTGTGACTTCCAATATAGAAGTACAAGAGTAGGCTCATCTTACAAGTAAAATGGATTGATATCCTAGTCTCAATTTCCCAAGTCATATTACTTATAACTCAGTACAGCATAGTGTCATCTTTAACCAATCTAAGTTTGAATAGAATTTTTCATCTTTAAAAAACAAAAATAAGTATACTTTGATCCTTTTGCCACTGAGACAGCTTTATAATACTGGCCCTGTTAGCAGTTTCTCCACTTGGTAAGACAACCAGATGTGACCCAGGCATGCTTCAGATTATGTCCTCTCCCCACAGCAAAGAACAGGCAGCATCAGCTACACAGACCATATCCACTGAGGAGAACATTGCAAGGCACACTGTACCTGATTGCCGAGGAAGAACTACAGACAGTAAGAATAAAGGATGGAGGGAAAAAAAGAGAACATTTTGTCAAATTAACACTAAAGAATGAAATCATATCATGTTACCAGTCTTTTGAATATATACTGACTATACTACCACTGAACTCCTGCCATAGAGTAATGATTTTACAAATTAAGAAGCTCTAACCTTTCACTCTGTTGCTCATTAACTCATTTCTCTCCGAGGTTATTAAAAAAACAAGAAAACAAAACCTACCCAAGCAAGCATAGGATTACCTGGAGCTCTAACTAATGTCCTGAGTAGGATTCAAGGCAGAGTCAACCAAAGCCCTCAGCCTACAGCAGCCTGGTGTAGATTTGGTGTAGTTTGAGGATATTTTTGAGGCACTAATGAAACCTAGATTTTCCTGTTTTTTTTTTTTTTTTTTCCAGCCAAGCACGATCATCTACATCCTCTTTGCCAAACATATATTTTTCTTAGGACCGTGGGAATCCCAACAAACTGCTGAATATATTTTAGGAGCCCTATTTTGAATTCCTTTTATGTCATTGACCCTGGTCCCAAAGAAGCTAAAATACAAGTACAGCTCACTGTTATGGCCACATCTAACCTCCCCAGAGTGCCCAGGCCCCATCTGTAGCCCAGCTCAGAATAGGCAAAGCATCTGTTTGGGGCCTTGACATGGTTCCTGCAGTCTTCTGAGGGCCTGGGAGCTGCTCAGGCTCAAGACAACTGCCTTTTTGGAGTGAATAATCAATCAGTAGGTATGGTTTCCAAAGGTACCTTCATTCCTGCTTAAAGACTTTGGTTAGCAGTGTGATGAAGACTCTTAAATGATCACTATCTTATCAAATACAAGCTACTGTCAACCTAAATCTGGTAAGCTCAACAGGACACCTGACATTTGACCTCTAGAGATGAGGCCAAAGAGTGACTATATCTCAAGGCCATGGGCACCAGAAGATGGGACAACCCAGTCTGCTGTGTGTCAGGTTCTTTCACCTATAAGGGCCACATATGAGGAAACAACCACCACAGAGGACTGGCTCTTCTCTTCCTTACCCGGTATTTATTTTCTCCGATCTGTTCCACCTGAAACCTCTTTGCACACTTGCACTGCGCCACCTGTCTTGTGACCTATCAGTTGTGAACAATAACAAAAATAAATTGTGATGGATAGAACAAGACTTCCTAGTCAGAGAAATAAAGACCCCCCTTTTTAACATATAAACAGAGAAGCCATCATTAATTGTTTTTTAGGCATTTCAGGACTTTGACATAGGTATTTATCTTCTAATCCAAATTAATCCAAACTGCGTTACTCAATGAGGTAATAAAGACATTGAGAAAGAAAGGCTAGAAAGAATTTCCCAAGTAACTATACAATATGTTCTTCATCCTGCTTCAGAATTCCTTTAGAGGTAAGTGCTAATATGCATGCATCAAAATCAAATGATCACGGCTGGGGTTGTGGCTCAGTGGTAGAGTGCTTGCCTAACATGCAAGAGGCACTGGGTTCAATCCTCAGCACCTCATAAATGTAAAATAAAGATATTGTGTCCACCTAAAACTTAAGAATAAATAAAAAAAAATTTTTTTAAAAAAAGACTGATATGGTAACTGTACCCAACCAAATCCAAGATAGTATAAATCTATGGTTAAAAATACACTTAAAAGACAGTCATTTCCCATACCTCATCTTCAATTTTATCTGCATCAGTTGTTGGTCGATAAGCATCCTTGTTGGGATGAAGAGCAGCCACAAATTCATAGTAGTCAATATAGCCATCCCCATCCCGGTCAAAAATGTCGGCCACAGCAGTCATTTCTAACTTGGTGGTAGGGAACTCTGAAAAAAAGGAATCATAGTGTGAAACATCGAGAGGCCTTACTTGGTTGGTTGGCAGTTATATAAGTATTTGAAAGAAAAAAATATATAAAGATTAAACCCACCCCACTTTTATAAAGATAAAAAAAAAAAAAATATCACTCAAAAATTTACTTTCTAGGGGCTGGGGTTGTGGCTCAGTGGTAGAGTGCTTGCCCAGCATGTGAGAGGCACTGGGTTTGATTCTCAGCATCACATATAAATAAATAAGTAAAATAAAGGTCCATCAACAATTAATAAAAATATTTTTTAAAAATATAGCATTAGAGGCTACTAGTTAAGACTTTAGAATTTCTGTGTATAGACTTCCTCACTTCCTATAGAATTAAAATACTTAAGTAATATTTCAGATATAACAAAAGGCATAAAATATTACAATTACTCATAGACCTACCACATAAGAATTATCCACTCCACTACTACTGGTTTTTAGATGAGTCACTAACTCAGAATAGAGACAATTTTGAATTAATAGAGGAAGTTTTTTTCTACATTTAGATTACTGATTTCATTTTTAATAAACTGCTTTCCACAGGGAAGTGTGAACATTCATAGTGATCAGAGTGATTTATCAAAACATAAATCAGATTATATTGTTTCTCAGCCAAAAACCTGATGGGCTCCCCATTGTCCTGCTACCTTTGGAGTGATATTTGAACTCTTCACTATGGCCCACAAGGACCTACATTAACTGACTGCTGCCTATCCTTCCAACTCCACCCCTTTCCTTTTAGGTTGTAACACACCAGCTATGTTAACCTTTCTATTACTAGAATGTGCCACATTCATTCCCATTTCAGTGCTCTGTGCCTACTGTTATCTCTTCCCTAACTCCTCCCACAAACCTTAATATGGTTGGATCCTTCTCATCATTGGGATCTCACCTCAAATAGTACCTGCATAGACAGGCCTTCCCTGACTTCCTTACTTGGAGTTATACAGCTTAAGAAGTGCTTTGTGATCTTGGCAAGATACTTCAGTGCTTTATGCCTCAACTATGTCTTCTGCTAACATGTTGTAAGCTATTACAGAGAGGTCAAAAACTGCATTTGTGAAAAATATTCTTTTTTTTTTTTTTGTGGTACAGGGATTGAACCCAGGGCCTAGTGCATGCAAGGCAAGCACTCTACCAACTGAGCTATATCCCCAGTCCTTTTTTTTTGTGTGTGAAACTGCCAGTGGACCCAGGGGAACTCTAACATGGAGCTATGTCCCCAATCCTTTTTATTTTTTAAAAAATTTGAGACAGTGTGTCTCTATGTTTCCCAGGCTGTACTCCAACTTGAGATCCTCCTGTCTCAGCCTCCTAAATTTCTGGGTTTACAGGTGGGTGCCATCATGCTTGACTTATGAAGAACCTTCAAAGTTTTAAAAAATATTTTATTCAGAACCTCATAATTCACAAAAGTTAGTTTCTTAGTTATACCTCAAATGTTTTTGTCTTGCCCCAAGGTATCAAACACACACACGCACACATATATATGTACATATATTTCCAGTGAAATGAGATTTTTCTCTCCATCAAAACAACAGATGAGGGCTGGGGTTGTAGCTCAGTGAAGAGCACTTGCCTCACACGCATGAGGCACTGGGTTTAATCCTCAGCACCACATAAAAATAAATAAATAAAGATATTGGGTCTATCTACAACTAAAAAAAAAAAAAAGACTTTTTTTTTTGGTACCAGGCATTGAACTCAGACTCACTCAACCACTAAGCAACATCCCCAGCCTTATTTTGTATTGTATTTAGAGACAGGGTCTCAATGAGTTGCTTAGCACCTCACTTTGGCTTTGAACTTGCAATCCTTCTGCCTCATCTCCCAAGCCACTGGATTACAGGTATGTAGATGACTTGAGCAGGAAGTTATATTACTTCTTCCCCAAGATTACACTTTCACTTCAGGGAGACTGAATATTACAACTTCTAACAGTAAGTGCAAGGAATCCAGATGTGAAATGTATTTGGAATTACAAATGGACTCACTGGATGCTAAAATGCCATCGATAAACTCCTGACGTGTTATCTTCCCATCCTGGTCTTTGTCAATGCGTCGGAAGAAGTCCATTACCCGAGACTTTTTGTGATTCATCCAACGCATATACTTTTTCCTCCAAACATCAAAGTCAAAGTTGGCAAATTCCTTCAACTAGACAGAAATCAGAGGTGTCAATAAGACCTTTTACTTATAGCCCTCAAAGCTTCCCAGAGCATACCAAAGTTCTCACATGTTTAGTGAAGCCATGCAGGCCTTCTGAGGGGCACCAACAATGCTATCTACATGTTGTCTCTTGTGAAGGCACAATCTGGCTCCTTCACTTAAAGCCATGATTATTTATATGAGCTGCAGTATAATGCATATAGCAGGAGCAATGGTAACTGAAAAACCACCACAGAAAATACAGAGCACGAAGAACAAGAATGGGTGGAACCCAGCCTTGCTTTTCCTTTGGATTTTTCCAAGGACCACCCTCTTAGTAGTAGGGAGTAGATTCTATCCCAAAGGGAGATCTCAGCATCCCTCATTTACATTTTTTTGAAAAATACTATGACCACACACAGGACCCACATCAGGAGGCTCCTGTTTCCCATTATTTTCTGAGACTTCTATGAGGAAATCTGAGTTCTATATGGAAGAACCCAAACCTGCCCCCATGCATGTTTCTTTGGAATGGCACCAGAGGGAGCAAACTGCCCACCTGATGTTTATGTTAAATGTTTGGCCTTAATTGAAAACAGCAGGCCTGTGTGGTGGGCAGGGTGATTTTCAGTTACTTGGACTATGTCAGTGCTTCACACTCATTTTGACTTTAGAGTGCAGTAGTTTTCCCCCTGGTCTTTCAAACTCCAAAGTTGGAAGGAATGGGAGAAAAAAGCGCCAAGAACCAAATATGCTTAAAACTCAACTGACCTACGGGAAACAACAACAAAAAACACAGAACACTCACTTCTGGGCATAGCTGCTTTGATATGCACAAATAAAAAAATATAAAAGATATTAGAGGTTTGTTTTAAAACTAGGAAGTGCAATACTTATCTATTTTTATATTGGTAATGATAGTTCAAAATCAACTTGCTTTTCCATGACCTAGTGAAAACCAACAGAGTAACAAGAAATCTAAAAAATTACTCTTATTTCATAATTGGGTAGTATATATATATATATATATATATATATATATATATATATATCTCTCTACATAAAAGGGCTCAATAATGGTCATTTCTTTAAGCTACACATCTGGAGATAACTTGTCAATGTTATGTTCCTGGTTCTGAACCATAGCAAGGTGCCAAGAAGAATCACGCTGGATTGGCTAATTAACTGCTTTCCACACTGGATGCTACAATCTCCTCTGCTGTGAGTGGTTTTCTCATGAACAGGTCTTTTCATTCAGAGCATGAAAAAAGAGTACTGGGGCTCAGTGTAGGTCTAATTCTACTTCTTTTTTTAATTTTTATTTTTTATGGCACTGGGGATTGAACCCAAGGACACTTAACCACTGAGCTACATCCCCCAACCCTTTTTGAGATGGGGTCTTGATAAGTTGTTGAGGGCCTTACTAAGCTGATAAGATTATGGACGTGTGCCACCATGCCTGCTTCATCTGATTCTGCTTTTGAAGAAGTAGGTAAAGGCACACAGGTCATATAGAAGGCCTCAGAAGGACTGTTTTAATAACAGAATCACATAGGGACAGTTGGTGGAACATTACCTCCTCTAATCTATCCAAGGCATCATTCAGCTTCCGCTGGCGCTCCAGGGCTAGCAACCACACCTGCTGCCAGCGGGCAGAGAGCTGGTTGATTCGTGGATTTTTTGCTTCAGATTGTGAGAGGATTGGCATGGGAGGAGGTGTAGGCTGACTTAAGGATTTCCCTAAAAGGAAAAATAACCACAAGATTAGAAGAGCTGGTCTTGTCAGTTCAAAAACAGAAACAGCTATAGATGTAAGATCTCTACAATGCTATTCCGTCTGTAATGGAGAAAAGAAGTATGGGACTTGGCAACATGAAGGCTTACTAACTCCAAAACTACTGATCCTCCTAAGCGAATAGGTACTTAACTGCTTTCCATATATTTCCAAACAATTCTTTCTTACCATAGTGGACCAAGGACATATCAACTCAATGAAAAAAAGCAATGGATTCTATATGAGTTGATTTATGTTACAATTAAATTAGTACAAGCCAAATGAGAACAGCAGCACCAGGACTAAAACAATGGAAAGGCCACTGCTAAAGAACAGGTTCTATCATCTTGTATACTACTATGTAAGAAAAACAAGTTTAAAAAAACAGATTTGCTTAAAACCCAATATAGTTTTGAAAATCAAAAAGCAATTCTTTTGATAGATGCTTAAAAATGCTCATCTTCAATTAACAGAAAGGAAGCATCCCAAATAATGGGCTGGAAACATACTGCTACCACTGCGGGATTTCTCGATGAAAGGACCATGGCTAGGCTCTATATTCTTCCTTTTGTATGTCTTGGTAACCCGGTCCACATCAGGCTGTTTGCGTGTCATTTCCTCCATAAATGTCTGTTAAATACAAAAAATATGAAAAAGAGTTGAGTGTTTTCTTGGTCTAAAATGATTCGTGGATTTTTTGCATCTTCTTATTAACAACTTCTTACTAACAAAGGCCAAAGCCCATGGCAGACTGCCCAAGTGACAGAATGCTGCAGTCTGGCTGGGCATGAATAACCTAGCTGCCACAAAGCCTTGTAGGTTCAAACAGCAACTACTTTATTTCAACTCTCACCGCATGCATGCTTTTTTGCCAACGACACCCACTCGGCCTTCTCCGGGGACACACCACACACCAACCGGAAATCGCTCCTCCAGCACTTCCCCAACTAATAGGAACTCTCCGGGAATCCCCTCAAGAACTCCAAAGTAGCGGGCTCCCGAGGCAGCAAAGGTCAGTAAAGGTCAAATATACAATACAATCAATCCAGCACCACAGCAATTATATATAGCTTAACTCAAATCATCATCTCAATGGTTTGCTGGCGTCACCTTTCAAACATTCCCTCTGGCAAATGCCAGGGGTCATTCTGACCTGCCCGGCTCTCAACAACAGAAGACTTTGCAAACTCTCATTCTCTTTAAAAAATTTGACAGAGCAAGGTACTTTATCAGAGGCTAAAGACCTCAAAGAGGAAGACATACTCTCTGATTTTGAGTAGCTCACACCTAAGTAACGAAAGCCAAGAATTCAGAGCATTAAATGCCATAAAGGTGTTCAGGAAGACAAGGATGAGTAACTCACAAACTGAGGTGGCAAGGAAATCGCCTAGAGTTTGGGGCCTGAGCAGAGTTATTGAGGAATGAAGAATCAGTCAAAGAATAGGGTGAAGCAGTTCAGTAGAGGGAGCCAGACAGGGCTAGGCCCTTCCATTCACTGGCTGAGCAGAGGAGCAATCAGAGGATTGGCAAGAGGTGGGACTGGAGAGGCAAACAGGATAAAGATCAAAAAAGGCCTTATGGGGGCTGGGGTTGTAGCTCAGTGGTGGAGCACTTGCCTTGGATGCGTGAGGCACTGGGTCTCAGCACAACATAAAAATAAATAAAGATATTACAAAAAAAAAGGCCTTATGTCAGACTAAGGGATAGAATTTTATTCCAGGAGCAATGGAAGACATCTGAAAGATTTTGATCCAGGTGACATAATCAAATCAATGTAGAAGGAAGAGTAATGGGGATAGGGAGTGACTAGTAGTAGGGAGACAGGTTAGGAAATCATTGTAGTAATTGAGGCAAAACATGGTGAGGGCCTTAGTTATGATGGGAAAGACAGCCAAGAAATATTCTGGAAGCAGAACAGACAAGACTAGTAAAAGGCTAGATGTAGGGAGCAGAGGAATGGAAAGAATTCCAGATCCATCACTGGCTTCTGTGCTATGGGACTGGGTGAATGAACAAAGAGGAAGCAGGTTTGGGAGGGGTGGGGTTAAGTAAGGAAGACAAATAAAAAATGGAGTTTCAGAGCTGCCTCTAGTTTACCATATGTCTGTATTTCAGGAGGCAATGATGCTGAAGATGAAAAAAAAGATGTAGAAGTCCTTGGCTTAATATGTGATGTCTAAAGCTATTGGACTAGAAAAAACAAGCAGTGTGAGAAGAGCACCAATAATAAAACTTAAGGAATACCAAGATTAATAAGCAGGAATAGGAACCAGTCGATGACTTGAGAAGGAATGGTCAGAAAGAGCCAAATATGCCACACATCAAATAAGACAAGGATTGAAAAGCATCCACTTGACTTAGCCAGTAGGACGTGCTGGAACTGTGTCAGTGGTCTAATGGGGTGGGAGTCAGACCACAGGGGCCAGTGGAGTGAATGGAAACCAAGGGAAGAAGCTTGGTTGGAGAACAAAACAGGTAACAATGGTGGAAGCACAATGGGGTCATGTCTACAGGCTGTGGAGTAAGAGTAAACAGAAAGGCAGAGCTTAAAGACCCAGGGGAGTGAGACTGGCCTTATCTAGGAGGATGACCTTAAAGTCAGCAGGGGAAGTGAGGAAGGTTAACTTCATAGGAAGTATAGAGAGTTCCTACTTGCTAGGGTAGTTATTCACATTAACTAAAAAGATCATGTTGACTAAGAAAAAGTTCAACTAAGCAAGAACCATGCTTACATTCAGTCTAAATTACCACAGTTATAAGCCTTATTTGCCTAAGGATATATTAGGAATAAAGCTCAACTGAGCTTTCCTTCTTTTGGTTTCTTACGTGTTAGCCCCTCCTCTCTGGATTCTGGCAAAAGCTCTTTCCAAACCCAGGTATAATAGGGATAGGCCAGTGAGTCCTTGGCTGCAATGAAGGCCAGACTTCTAAGCTGGCCCCCAAGGATCCTACTGCTGGTATATATGCCCTGGGTAATTCCCTTCCCGTGAGTGTGGGCAATGCCTGTGATAATGATGGAACAGTCATCATTTTATTTCATTACATAAGACACTTCAAGGGAAAGTTTCTCCTGCTGGCTTTGAAAACACACTGAAGGCAGCCTCTAGGAGCTGAAAGCCAGCAAGAAGATGGAGACCTCAGTTCTACAACTGCAAAGAAGTGAATGAGCCTGGAAAAGGATCCCATACTCCAGATGAGAACTGTAGTATTGGCTGACACCTCGATTTCAGATGAGACCCCCAAAAAGATGATTCAGCTAACGGAAGCTTGGAGTCCCAATCCACAGAAACTGTGAGGTAAGACTGTTGTTTTAAGCTGCTAAATTTGCGGTAACATGTGAAGCAGCAATTAAAAAATGACTACACAGGGCAAAGGAAATGGGCTCCAAAACTACACAGAAAACTCCAGTAAAGTAAGATACCTGATGCTCAGCAATAAGGGATTTAACTCGGTCGATGTTCTGAGGGACTGGCTCCTGATCTCGCTGTATAAGGGTGGTTTCAGCCCACTGGAT
Organism: Marmota monax; assembly: GCF_021218885.2. Lineage (NCBI taxonomy): Eukaryota > Metazoa > Chordata > Mammalia > Rodentia > Sciuridae > Marmota > Marmota monax. The sequence continues at coordinate 10,304,493 of NW_026694432.1, forward strand.
CCATGCCAGTAGTTCTTCTAGGAGCTCAGCATTAGCTACCAGTTCTGACAGTGCTGTTTCCAGACGCTGCTGGTGCTGCTTAGCCCATGTCAGGACCTGTGGAGAAAGAAGGCAACCATAGCCTTTTTTATCAAACACATCCCTTTGTCTCAAAGCATCTTCTCATCTTATCTGCAAAATGACTTTTTAGGGGAGATACCATGCAAGCCAGTCAAGATTCCTCTCTTACCCCAGTGAGAAAGCTTGGCTAAGAGCTGGGATAGGCAGGCAGTTCTCCTGAAAGCAGACCTAGTACATGATATTAAGCACAGGACTTCTCAGCAAGGAGGGAGCAACATACACCGTGTCCATCAGAAGGCACTAACAAGTACATCATTACTTCAGCACTATTCTTCCAGACTGCTGCACATTGCCAAGAAGTCTTTACTAAAAAGTTAATTTTTGTTGAGATATTCACACTGAATGAAAGATTACTTACCTGAGGGAAAAAGAAAACAAAACTCCACAGTATGTTATCACTATCATTCCATTTTCTTGGGTGCACAGTGACTCACCTCCTCAAAGCGAGCTCGGATGATAGTGATCCAATGTTTGATGGTGGTAATGCAATCGGGATGGCAGACAGCCAGGATGACTTCTCCCATGGCTACCGCTGCATTAACATCAACGCGCTTTTCTTCCACTTTCTTCATGAATTCCTAAACAAGATTGAAAAATAAGAACTTAAATGTATCCACGATTAATTAATATTGAGAGGTGAAAGAAATTTCATTTTTTTTTTTCCTGATGTTTTAACAGGTCTTTAAAAACCTGTATATAGGTATGTCTAGCTTTTTTTTTTTTTTTTTTAAATGGTACGAAGGATTGAACCCAGGGGAGCTCTACCACTGAGCCACATTTCCAGCCCTTTTTATTTTTCGTTTTGAGATAGGGTCTTGCTAAGTTGCTGAGGCTGGCCTTGATTTTGCAATCCTCCTGCCTTAGACTCCTGAGCTGTTGGGATTACAGGCATGTGCCACCACAATTGGTGTCTCTGGTCCTCCCCCCGCCCCCTGCCACAATCAATTTTATTAATTCAGAATACAAAACTCTTTAAGAATGGTCTGACTGCTGCCTTCCTCTTTACCCTTATGGTACCTATTCAGTCTCTCATTTAGTAGGTTTCACCCACTTGTCCCTGCATCACACACCCAAGTACGTAATAAATCTGTTTCTACCTCATGACCTTCAAGCCTATTATTCTGTTGTCTTGCCTTTTCTTTCTAGTTCTCAAAGATGTTGGAAGGTGAGAGGTATCTCCTTTTACCCTAAGTGTCTTGCTCTGCTAGAGATGATGATAAAGCCTAAGGACACAGTGGTATGGCCTTTTTCCTATTCTGAATTAGTTTCTTTTTAAATCTTACTTTCTTTCATTTCCACATTTATGAACATATTTGTTTTAGAAAAACATAAAGAGCTATAAAACACTATAATTTTTAAAAAAAATTATAGGTGGGCACAATATCTTTACCTTATCTTTATGTGGTGCTAAGGATCAAACCCAGTGCCTCACACATGTAGGTGAACACTCCACCACTGAGCCACAACCCCAGCTCAAAAACAATATTAAAAAAAAAATTCACAAGAGAATACAATGAGAAAACCAAGATTAAAATCTTGGGGTAGGTAACATGAAAATTAAAAAAGGAAACACTTCCCACCTCATTAGAGCAGACTGAGGCCCCAGACACTAATTACTCTATAGCTTGGTAAGCAATTCTGGGGGATCAGACTAGGACCCATAGCTAGTAACATAATAGTTAAGAAAAGGAGAATGCAGGGAAAAAGAGGAACAATTCACATTTTCTTTATATAATACTATTGTGTTTTATTTGTTTATAACCAACATGAATCACTCTTGTAAAAATGAACAGTTACTTCTCTTTCTTTCCTACTAAACCAATGAGCTGAACTCTTCCAGTTTTGTTCTTTCTCACATAATGGATGATATATGCAAGCAAATGCTGTTTTCTAAGTGGTGGGGCAGCCCTCACTGGGTGGACAGCACAGGTCACCGAACCTGAGGGCTGGATTACCTTATGAGTGTCAATGAGTGATTGCAGGGCCTCTGTGTCATCGGGAAGAGCCCCTCGAAAGCGAAGAGTTTGCTCTGCTTCAGAAAGCCACTCCAACAGCATGTGGACTGTGTCCCGAAACTCCTCTGCCTGAAATAACAAGCACAAAAGATTGGAACGCTTTTTGCAGCCAAGCTCCTGGTCACTGGGCATGCCAAGGGAAAGGTCAGGGACTCAATTCTTTAGGATAACATAGGCACTTTTGTCCCCATCAGCCTCCACAAAGGTTATCTTTCATTTGTAGATCTTGAAAACCTTACCTGTTTTAAAGCCTGCTCAAGTCGGCTTTGCTTGGAAACAGACAGTTTACAGACAGTGTCCCAGCGAGTGCTAAGTTCTTGGAGCTGTCCTTTTACCCAAGTGGTGTCATCTCGACTATTCTCAATCAGTTCTCTGCCTGACCGCTTCAAGACCTGAACAGTTCCTGTTCGTTTTCCCAGTTCCTTCTGAAAAACCTAGAAAAGAAGATAGGACAAACGTTTTGAGAAACGTTTTGAGTCTAAGGAGCAAAACACTGAGAAAGTAGTTATTCATCTGGTGGGTTCTAATCTTTTTTTATGCACAGAAGAGGAAAAATGATGTGTAGAAAAATCACCAGAAGACATGGTTCTATGAAAGTCAGTTCAGGAATTTATAAGCTGTGTGACTTTGGATAAAGTAGTTAACTTGAGTCCCAGTTTTATCTTCTATATAATGGAAATAATTATATTAACTTTCCAGAATTATGGGAGATAAAAAGGAATACAACTACAGTGCATAGAATAAATTTTATATAAATTCAAAGTAGAGTTCAATGCTTTGTAGTTAAAAAGGAGGACAGTATGCAGTTCAAAATGACAGGTTATAATAAATAGTGGTGTGCAGGATATTAGACTTGTTAGGTTTTGAATGGTTTTAAACCATTCAAAAATGGTTTTAAAAAAATCTCTCCCATTGCCATATTAGGTTATCAGTGAAAAGAATATTTTAAGGGTTTCCTTCTGAATTTAAATTCATTTTGTGACTCAACTGAGAGACAAACAGAAAGAGAGAGAATTTCAAAGTGGAGTTTACATATTGCCAACTCTGAATCAAACCAATTTTGGTAAATTCTTTATGAATCATGCAGAATCCAGCCAAAGTTTGTTTAAACACAGAAAACGAGGAGATGCCTCTTAGCAAAGATACAGGCTGTTAGGCTTTTTCTCCCTTAGATGGTTAACACAGGGCAAAGGTACCCACAGACCCTATGATTTTGCCTTCTCTGAGGCCCAAATCTTGTCCCTCACCTTATGGGCATCCATAAGATTCATAACAAGGTCGAGGTCCCCATGTACAGGCTGGTCCTCAGCCAGCTGTGGCTCTACCTTATATAACCAGTCAACTAAGGCCTGCAAAGCATCCATGAACTGGCCTGAAAACAGCAGGGCTTCCTCCAACTTGTGTTGCCTGAAAAAAGCACACAAATTCCACTGTTTTTATGATCCTTTTAATGGATGACTTATAATTCTGACTTCCTGAAAAGGAAAATTGCTTGAACTCTATATAGTGAATTCCATGTGAGAATAGTTAGAATAAAAAGTGACTAAGAGAAGTGCCTACACACTTTTAATCAAACTACTCTTTAGAGTGCAAGGGATAGGTATGGATACGCTTTGTAAATCTTGTAGTCCAATGATACAAGGATACACCTTAATAATCCAAGGTCTGTTGTTAATTACTTTCTAGTACTCCAAGCAGAGAATGAGCATTTGGGTAATGGTCTAGAGTCAGGAGTTCAACTCCTAGCCCTATACTAGTTGTGTGACCTTTTTTTCATCAAAAAAGTACAAATAGTTCAGACATCTTGTAATATTTAGCACAGCATAATGGGTAGGAGAGGATAAAAGTACAACTTTGAGAACTAAATTGTAGGTTCAAATCCCAGGTCAGCCTCTTAGCTGAGTGACCTTGGTGGAGTTAAGAAACCTCACTGTGGGGGCTGGGATTGTGGCTCAGCGGTAGAGCGCTTGACTAGCATGGGCGGGACCCGGGTTCGATCCTTAGCACCATATAAAAATAAAGGCATTGTGTTGTGTCCAGCTACACCTAAAAAAATAAATATTTAAAAAAAAAAAAATATATATATATATAAAAGAAACTTCACTGTGATCGTTTACTCATCTGTAAAAATGATAATAATAATAGTACACACCTTGCTGATTCTGATGAAGATTGATGATTAGTAGGCACTGTTGGGCACACATTCAGTAATAACTGATTAGGAAAGATCAGGTATTATGGTTGAATATATGTAGAGGCTTTGCACAGTGTTTGACACTGAGAATGTGAATAAGACAGGTATTGGTATTTTAAATTAGTGATTTACAAATATTTGGCTTAATTTTCATGGGCCTCTCCCTTATTAATACAGCAAAATTCAAGTTTAAAACATGAGTGTTTTAATACATTGTATTCAAATTCCTTCATAATTCTTTGAATTCAATACTGATGCATTAGGTTTGTCACTATTTTAATCTACTAATGGATTCTTAAGCTACTTCTGACACGATGTACAGACCCTTGAAGGGGATATTTAATGCTCACCGCTCCACAGACTTGCCACAAACAGTATCCCATTTGTCTCTGACTTCTCCCAACAAGTTGTCAAGTTTTTGAGTATCATCTGCAAGCAATGTCTTCTCTTTCAGTGCTCTGCCAGTCCTAATTGTTGTATCATATACAGGCTGTTTGCCACCAAGAGTTTTCTGAAACTCCTGTTTCCGGAAAGCAAAAGTGTGGCAAAAATCAGATCACAGCACAAGGCCCTCAATTCAATCCCCAGAACCCAAACAAACAAAAACAACAGATGATATCTTGAGTTGGAACAAAAAATTTTTTTTTGAATTTTCAGATTAGAAGCCAAAAATAGTATCAAAAAAACTAAAGTACACTAAAATTAACAATAAATAGCTTATCATTAAAAAATTTAATATTTTTTGTTATGGCACATACAGCAAGCAGTGCATGGCAATTTCCAAAAGCCTACAGTGTTGGCTGGTTGCTTTCATAACCACTTCACTGTTATTTAAAAGAGCAAATGTCATGGTTAAATAGTGTCTAGATATAAAATGGACCCTGGGCTGGGGCTGCAGCTCAGTAGTAGAGCACTTATCTATCATCAGTAAGGTACTGGATTAGATCCCCAGCACTGGGGTTAAAGGGTTGGGTAGGGGAGGGAAAGGAACCCTGGCTTCATCATCTTGACTTTTTTTAACATTAACCAATTGCCCCCAACCCCCACAAGACGGGGCCTTGCTAAGTTGCCTTGAACTTGGGATCCTTCTGCCTCAGCCTTTTGGGTCACTGGGATCATAGGCATGTGCCAACATGCCTGGTTATCTTTGGTTTTTAATTAGCTCTGATTTCTATTTTTAGCAAGCTAGCTCAGGACCCAGCAACAATTAACTTCTTTACCTTATGCTTAGAAAGTTGGAGTTTAATTTTGTCTGGGTCATTTGATATCTCCAGTTCAGAGTCCAGGTGACTTTCTGCATCTTCTAGCCAGTCAATCAGTTTTTTCCAAGCTTCATGGAACTAAAATTATAATAAATAAATTCCACTAGGAATGAATATGAAAACTGTACAATTTATTTTAAGAACAATTCCAGAGATACAACATATGCAGCATAAGGTTGTTCAATAAGTTAATGTCTTTCTTTGATAACTTACTTGTTTTGCTCGCTTCCTAGCATCATCTAGTGATCGCCCTCTTTCAATAGATCGCTGGACAACCTTCTCCCACCGAGACTGGACGCTAACCAACAAATTCTTAATGAGAACAACATCTTGTTTTTGGCTAAGGAACTTTAACTGATTTCCGGTTTGATCCAGCTCAATGATCTGGTCTCGATGAGCATTAACTTCATTAGCAAAAACCTGAGGGAACAATGTTGCTTTTTAAACTTGAAATAAGATAAAGGAGTATTCCTTTCAACTAGTTCCTTCCAAAGGATGGCAATATCATGAATCATAGTTACCTTATGCTCTTCAATCTGGGAAAGGACGGTGTTTAGAATCAGGCTGGGGGGAGAAGCAATGTTTAAACTCTGTTCTGCTAGAGTGAGCCAGTTGATAAACTCTTGTAGGGAATTCTGGAATTCTGTTGCCAGGTTGAGGGCCTCTTCCAGCTTTGACTGAATTTTAAATAAAACACACACACACAAAATGCCAAATCAAGAATTACAGTTTGAACAACAAAGGTATGAATTGTATGCCTCTAAATAGGAAGTCTCATTTAATTAACCTAAAAACACACAAAGTCTGTAAAGAAGGGGACATTTTAATGTTAGTGTCTGAAACTAAAACAACTGAACAAGCAGTGTACACATGGAAAAGGAACGAGCAAAATTAGCAAGCCAAGTTCCTTTCCTAGACACTCTCCCATTCCTGGGGCATTTAAGAAGAGAAGTAGCTGGGTGCGGTGGTGCACGCCTGTAATCCCAGCAGCTTGGGAGGCTGAGACAGGAGGATGGTGAGTTCAAAGCCAGACTGAGTCACTGAGCAACTCAGTGAGACCCTGTCTCTAAATAAAATACACAATAGGGCTGGGGATGTGGCTCAGTGGTTGAGTGACCCTGAGTTCAATCCCTGGTACCAAAAAAAAAAAAAAAAAATAGTAGTAAAACTGTTTAATAAAGTAAGTGAATAGACCCTTTTGGGATGACAGCTATAGGACCTGTAACCTGCTTTGGGCAAAAATCTTGGTTTCTTTTAATATATCTTTGTGATGTAAAGAATAACTAACTGAAAAGTACATTACTATCAACATGATGTGTGCTATAGCATTCTCTGTTTAAATGTGCATTTCCAGAAGACACAACACTTGAAATGCCCGAGTCTTATATCTTATGCCACAAGCAGAAAAGGTAACAAAAAAACGACAGACATTCTTGGCAAAAGTTTAATAATACCGGTTGTTGGGTTTGAACCCAAGGCCTCTCGCATGCTAGGCATGACCTCCTTCAGAGCCACACCACCAACCCCATGTAACCTAAATCAGAATGGTAAAAGCAGTGGCTCCTTAAGGGCAAGTGCTACTGTCTGTAAGTACACCTTAATTCCAGAGTTCACAAGCTCATCCTGAGGGACCTCTACCTACAACATCTTAGTGATTGCTTCTGACTATGGACCACCTACCAGGTAGGCAAAGGAAAATAAAAATAGGCTACTAAAAAATGAATATATTAAAAAAAAAAAAAAAAGAATATGTCCAGAATTTTTTAAAAATGAGTATTTTAGGGCTGAGAATGTGGCTCAGGGATAGTGTGCTTGCCTAGCATGCATAAAGCTCTGGCTTCAATCCCTAGCCCCCCCACCCCCGACACACACGCAGTTTCACAAAGAAACCCCAAGATGTGCACTAAAAATGTCTAGCTGCTTTTCATCTTTATGCCTCCAAGTTACTTCTGTAAACTCAAAAAACCAAAAACTTAAAAATTAATGTTATAAAAAATGTACAGGGTTGAGAGTATAGCTCAATGGTAGAATACTTGGCTAACGTGAGAGACCCTGGGTTCCATTCCCAGCAACACACACACACACACACATACACACACATATACACAGAGCAAACAAGTGGAAAATAAAGTATACTTCAAATCTATCATAGAAAAGTTTAGAAATTAATATACTATTATAAGTTCCTAGACAACAGGAATTCTTAACCATTGTTAAATCTATGTATTTCTTAATATAGTAAACATTTAATAAGTGATTTTATTAATTCTGAAATGTAATGTTCCTATAAAATCAGAGATTAGAATCCTTGACACCTGGCTTTGCTTATCAATTGTGATGATGGGAACTATGTAAGTTTTGAGGCAGTTTGCTCCACTATAAGAAAACTTCCTGAGTAGGAGCCAGAATTTGCCTCAGTTTATTTATTCTCAGTTCTGTCGTCTGCAGGAACTACAGATGAGAGTCTGTGCAAAGACTGGAACACAGCCATGCATTCAAGTCTTTTGGCCATACCTCATATCACAATATTACCCACCTCATACTATAAGGATTCTATGAAATTAATGCTTCTCTCAAAAATGCTCATATCAGTTTTATGTCCTTCTGCCCATTAATTTCGTAACGATAGGGTCCGTTTGTTTACTGTTTCCACTATAAACCTAGCAGAGCCCAGTACACACTTGTTCAGTAACTATTTATTGAGTGAACATGACCATTAGGTTTGTATGCGTATTTCACACTGGATTTGACAAGCAAAGAACAGAATGAAGCTCTGTACCCATAAAAAACAATCTTTTTGGAAGAATGTCTTGACCCCTGATGACCTTTCTATTATACAGAAAATAACTGAATTTCTGAGGAATAGTGGAAAGAGGTCACTAATTTTTAGTAAATTTTCTTGCATGGAGAATTGTTAGTCACACTTCTTACATACTTGTTCTAATCCCAACCCCAACAAAACCTTGTTTTTAAGCAGGGATGCAGATCAGAGATTAATATGGGAGGGATTATTACTAAACAGCCATAGTCATTAATGTCTTAAACTGGTAGATGGAGAAAAGGAATGATTAATTGTAAAAGCAAATTTCAGTAGAAACTAGAATTATTGATACAGATAGAAAACAAATAGACAAGATAGCTTGATTATTTAAAGCCAATTCTAAGGGTATCAGTTCTGTAACCTCTGTTATATTAGTCTTTGAAAAATCTTTAGAAACAAGATGGTAATTACATGCAGTCACCAAGCAAACTGCTCAAACATAGGGTTTTGTGGGAATACCTTTCTTTCTTCCATCTTACTGCTGACTACATGCCACTTCTGTTCCAAAAGAGCTACACTCTGTTCCGTCTTTGAGCCAGACCCAGAGTCATCGCGGCTCAGAAGCATGAGCCTGCCTTTGTCAAGTAGCTGATTGTAAGTCTCTTCCTTGGCTTTCAGCTGGGAGTAGAGTTCCTATGAGAAAAGGCAGTAAAGATATCAATACCTGTCCCCTCAAAAACACCCACATACAGATTCATAAACATAACCTGGAAAAGTCAAAGAAGCTCTCATCTAGACTAAAAAGCTTCTCATAGATTTCATTCAACTGCCGAATTGGTAGGGAATAGAACTCACCATTCTTCATTTATACTAAAATAACTCTGTCACTACTAAATAGAAGAAAAAAGTTTTGTTTCTTTTTAGGATCGAAGATAACAAAACTATTCCTCAATAACTTATTTCCCTTTTCAATAAAGAATTTGCATAGAAATAATGCTGTCTTTTGTTTTAAGCCCAATTTCTTGAAATACTATCAGAATTTCTGATTTCCCTAACTCCACTGAGCAGTTTTCTTTAATACAAACAGATTTATGCTATGTATTTGTAACCCCCCCCCCCCCCAATCCAGTGCTGGGGATCAAACCCAGGGTCTCACACATGCCAAGCAAGTGCTCTACCACTGGGCTATACCCCCAGCCCTCATATTTGTCTTCTTGATGCTCCCATTTTCTAGTCAATATTCTTGTACCAACCAAGCAGTCCAACTCAAAATCTACAAGCTCAATGACATATTTCCAGCTTATTCTTCCCTGATAGTACTGCTCCCCACAGTAGGGTATTAAAATCTGTAAATAAGCAGTTAATGCTCAAGGTTATTCTACGTTGTTGGTAAAAATTCACTACTTTGTAGATTCCCAGATATATACACCTCAGAAAGTAGCTATTAAATGTGGGATACTTATTCTCAGTTTAAAGAAGTTGCTATTACCATATGTGTATCAAGCTGTTCCCTAGCAGTTTCAGGAAGTCCTCCAGTAGGTTTAGATGCAGAAAGTTGGCTCTCCATTCTAGTCAATTCCAAGAGGAAATCTTCAATTTCACTGTGGAAACCCTGGGCCTTTTGAAAAAAAGAATAATCAGTGATGTCAGTAGTCAATTCTCAGCTTCACAAGTAAACTTTCTCAATAATCCCATGAGGAATGTTATTATGAGGAAGGAATTAGGAACTGTACACAGCCAGAGTTGTTCTGTTGTACTACTGGTATAATCTATTTGTTTATTGTTAGAATCTAGCAGAATCCTTCAAACCTCACTGTAACATAGTATAGATGTCTGATATAATCTGATGAATGGATTACTTGACCAAGGAACTGCTGCCCAGGGAGGGACCTGACTAGATCTAGAGAAAAAACAGAATCTGTGAACAAGCAGGGGCTACATGAAGATCTACTAATTCTGAATAGTAAATAGATGGAGCTACACACAAACACAAAAAAGAACCACCTAATCAAAGCTACTCTTCTCGGACAAGTTTCAACAAGACACCAAGTGGTATCTTCTCCAGGTTGGTGTCCTCTACACAGCAATTCCTATCTACCTTGGATAATGCACATACCTGCTGTAGTGTTGACTGGAGCTGCTGCTCCCTCTCCTCTGTTTTCTGCAGCACTGATTCCCAGCACTGGTTCATAGTTTCCAAGCGGCTCCTTAAGCTGCTGGCATCATCTCCAGCACTTGATTCAAGGAGCTCATTGCCAGCTTTGTTGACTGTTTCTACTGTAGCTTGATGAGCCAAAACATCATTTTTCAGAACCTAAAAAAACATAGAATAGCATAATGTAGCTCTATAACTATCATTAAATCATCAAAAAGCTTCTGTGAGCAATATATTACCAAGCCAACAGAATTAGAGATGAAAATACTTACATGGTGCTTTGCAAGTTCAACTTCAATGACTTTTGGGTCTCCACTTATTGGTCTCTGAGCATCTAGCAACTCTTCAGTGTGAGTCAGCCAACTCATTAGTTCCTCTAAGGCATGTTGGAATTGGCCAAGGGCCAAGAGAGCACCTTCTAGCTTATGCTGCTCGGAACAAGACAGAAAAGGAACATTTGTTAGGGAATTAAAAAGGAGCACAGAACATTTCATTCATGTATTCTACCACTCGCCTTACCTGTCTGTGGGCAATTTTCTCACCCAGGTTCTCCCAGAGGTGTTTGAGTTCTGTCAGTGGTTCGCGTATAATGTCTCTGTCTGTTTCATCAGTAGCTTTCTTTAACATCAATTCACCCTGGTGATTGAGCTTCTCCATCTCAATTTGCTGCTGATAAACTTCCACTTTGAACTCCTATCAGAGATGTACCAGGTGTTAATATCAAACCAAGCCTTTAAAAGCTGAAAAGAAGCACCTCTTCTTCCAAAGTCCTCTCCAGATACAAACCTTCATCTCATTTAACTGATCTTTAACAGTGTTGAGGTCAGTGCCAACAGGGGGCATGGTGCAGAGTTTGATCACAGTGTTATCCAGCCAGTCATACATAGCCTAAAATAAAAATACAAATATAGAAAACAAAAGTGAAAAAAAATATACAGGGTCGGGAGAGAATTAGCATTATTCTTGCTAATACTATGCTTCATGATACCCTGGGTATGGACTTCCAGCAAGCAATAACTTTCACGATAAGGCCAATTTCATTGTGCAGGTGAAAGACTATAAACAGGAAAGCATGCAATGATGATAAAAATGGCTAAAGGAGCAGCAACAGCCTGTGCCAGTGCTTTTTCCAGTAGAAGTGGGAGTCTCTGGCTAGAAACATGAAACCAGCATTGTCTTCAGTGAGAACCCCATGAAGGTGATTCACTCTTGTGCTGAATTCAGAAAATGACCAAGGAACCTGTGTTTCCTAAGTGGTCACCTCCCGGCCTCTAACCTGAAGAGTGTCCTGATATTGCACAGCAGCTTGCATGGCATCCTCAAGTTTTTCTAGCCTCTCTTTCCATGTTTTGTTTAAGTTTTCCCAAGCATTGTTCATCTAGAAGAAAAACATCCAATCAGATTCTTTAAGTAATATCACTCTCCATCTGAATACACTAATGTTTCATCTGAACTCCTCATTTGTTTTCCACACCTCATCAATGCTCTTCTTCACTTCAGGCTTCTCAGTTTCTCCACAGGCAAAAATTAAATCTGCTCCAAGGATTCGAATGAATTCCAGCTCCTCATGCAGACCATCTGTCTCCTCTTTAATAGTCTACATGTAAAGGTATAATAGAACATGAGCCAAAGGTGAAAGCAGAACAGAACTTCTCAAACTTTGTACATGCTCCGTCAAGAGCACACAATGAATAGAACTGTCAATCTCAAAGGTTTTAAGTCCTCTTAATATTTTGTTTATCCGGAGAGTACAGTTTAGACTCCAAAATATATATCAAATATACATTATAGCCAGGCACGGTGGTGCACACCTGTAATCCCAGAGCATGGGAGGCTGAGACAGGAAGATTGCGAGTTCAAAGCCAGCCTCAATGACTCAGCAAGGCCCTAAGCAACTCAGCGAGAATCTTTCTCTAAATACAAAAAAGGGCTGGGGATGTGGCTCAATGTTAAAGCATCCCTGGGTTCAATTCCCAGTACCAAAAACAAACACACAAACACAACAAATCTACATAACACAATGACACAATGAGCATGCAATGATGGTAAAAATGGCAGCAGAAATTCAGACAGTATGGGAAAGTTGTAATAAGCTTCAATAATTTTACAAATGGTTCATCCCTTCATGCCTCCAAGGAGATTACAATCTATAGCCAGAAGTCTATTATGGAGAAGTAAATGAATAAGGTGAAATAATGTAGCATAAATCACAAAGTCAGCACTAACAGACCAGCATAACAGGAGTGCTAGGCTATATAATTTTGAAGAAAGTCAGTGCTATGCCAGATCGTAAAGTGTGGTTCATGGACTGACATTGACAGGGGTGAGGAAACAAATAGTTTTGATATATAAAAATATCAGGGTAGGATTGGCTTATGGAAACTGGATAAAATAAGGTGGAAAGCATTTTTTAGTAAAAACTAGACTCTGCAAAAGGACTAGAAAGTCAATTGTTACCTATGGATGATGGGTCCCAAACTAGGAAATTTTCTTTCCTACTATTTAATTTTTTACATTAAATAAATTGAGTAGTTTTTCCCCTGGTGGAAAAAAAAAAAGCCTTAAACACACACACACACACACAATTTCAAGGCACTTAACATGGCTAACAGTTGGCATAACCTACTTGGATAGAATGCTTTGCTGGAGGACACACACACAAAAGGGGCTTTGTTTTCTTCTTACCTCGGCAGCTTCAACCTGTTGCTTGATGATGGATGGGTCAATGCCTGGGCTTTCCAAGTCATGGACAATGTCCTGAGTGTCTCTGATGGTGGTCAGGAGAGCTGCCATGTCATACCAGAACTTCTCCGCTAATTCAAGGACATCAAGGAATTTAATTTCTCGCTCTTCAGCCCGAGCTTTGATGTCTTCCCAGAAGAATACCATTTGGTCCAGTTTGTCCTGGATTTCTGAGTGGGTAAAGAAGAGATGTGAAAACAGGAGTTCTTGGAGTACTTAAAATCAATCTCATCAGAAATTCTGACATTTTCAGTGAAACCATCTTTAAAAATTCTCTTAAAATGTATAAATGATGGACAGTTTTCTATTTTAGCTTTATTATTATTTCTACTTTCATATTTTCTGCCCATGTTGGTCTCCCCCATAAAGGGGCCACAGAAGTAATATGGAAATCTCTAATATAAAGGTACTACTAAGATAAAACCCCCTAATTTACAAAGGGGCTGTGATGGAAACTCTACTTCCAGTGTTCTGTGTTCAACTTGTTTATTTCCCATGGAAAATGTATAAAAAGTAGTTATGTTCTACCCACTATTGATACTGTAGTTTACTCACATTAGGGGTTAAAGGAGGATTTGTTTTCTGGCCTGGGAATCTAACTACCAATTGTAACCTTATTTCAATGGGGAAACATGTTCTGAATTCTAAATGACTTCCAAACGACTTTTTAGAATACTCATTATTTGGGGACTGTCTTTACATTCAATGCAATACATCTGGTAGGATGCTAGAGATAACCTCAGCTTGAAATTTATTCTGTTGACTTTCTTTAAAAATAAGTAGATCCAACAAGCACCTTTTGCAGCCAAATCCTTGTCTGCTCCCTGAGATCGCCCAATGAGCTCTTCTCCACGGCGCTTTAGGGCCTCAAAGGATGGCTGAAGTTTTTCTAGCTCCACGGTGGCACTCTTATTGTCACTGATGCACTCTCTGATCTTGTCTACTTCAGCAGGAATCAGGGGTGGCATTCGCAGGCGAGAGGAAAGATTCTCCAGAGTCTCCAACATAGGCTCAATTTTATCATGGAACTAAATAAAGTTGGAATATTAGCCATCACTAGTAACTTATCATACTTTTTGGGGAAATATTGGGAATAAGGAGTAGATATAAATCTGTGTTCAGTTTAGCCCAATGGCTGTTAAAGTTTTGGGTTTGGCCAATAGATCATTTTGGGCATAGTACACCAGAAACTGGGCTATTGGGGTCGGGGGGAAAGGCAATATTTATTTGAGTCAAAAGATATTAAGTAATATGCCAGAAATCAACTCAAATCATTAGTATTGTCATAAAACTTTTCCTATTCCAACTAATACAATGAGAAAGGAACAAGACTATGAAACTGGTGAGAGTCAGTATGTCAACATCTCAGATGACAGTTGCATGCAACACACCAGACCAACAAGTTAGATGCCCTCCACCAGCTGTGTAAATGGATGAGGAACTTAATATGGTACATGACTTGGAATTTAACAGCATACAATTTGACAACTCACCGTACATAACAGTGAGAGAGGGAAATGTTGGCATGAGAAAGGGCAAATCTAACCTCATTCTAAAAGAACAATTACCTTTCCACATTTCTGGTACTCTGAATAACATGACTATAAGTATAAAATTCTCATTTTATAATCTGAGGCAGAAAGTGAAGAAAACAGATAAGCTTGCCTCCTAAAAAAACCATCTAAAACTAACTCTGGATTCATTCATTAGCGTCTTATCAATTTTAAGTTTCGAACAGGAAAAGCAGATTTCCTTAACAAAATCACTTCCCATCACTCCCTCACATCTAGATTCCACCCCAAACAAAACAGGCATAATAATAATCAATTTTCTTCCACTAAACTTCATGGAAATTTCTTTATAGTTAATGCCTTTGATTTTCAGCTTTATAAAAATACACTAACCCCAAGAGGACGGGTACCTTACCTCTGTAATCTGTAATGGTGGGCGCGGTCAACACAACAATGAAATGTGACGATGTGGGGAAGACAGGAGCAGGCAGCAACAACACAAAGTAACACATTCCACAATGTGAGTGAGAGATGGGACGGGAGGTGGGGGGGAAAAACTTAAGTAAGTACAAATATTAACCAAGAATATTGACTAAACATAGGAATAAAATACCCAGACATGACAAAAGTATCACTAACAGTAATATATTAGTTGAAAAGTATGTAGTTACATGCTTTAAATTCCTCTCCAATGCTTCTCTTTGGCTACTTCTCCCTACTGCAACATCTTTCTCTGAAATAGGATGCAACTAACTTCCTGAATGAGAAAGCTAATATATTGTCATTCTAAATATCAAAAGTAACAGGTCCAGCAGGAACCTGACTTTTGTTGAGGCAGTCATTGCTTTTGGCTCTCAAAGATATCTAAAATCATCCCTGCTAAAGGATCTTTATTACATAAAAAGTTTCAGGGAAACTATCAATAGACAATTGTATACATCAGTCAAAATGTATTTTACACTCCAATAGTATCAGTATGCCAAAGTTTCTTGGAAGAAAAGGCAGTAGGCCTTATGGATAATGTATTATCAACATGCTGGTCTGGCATTCCTGTGCAAAGAGGCATACCTGACACTGAGATCTTCTGCTTAGACTAGCAGAGAGTTGAAGGTTTTAGGAGTGTAAGACACACACATACCTGAGCAGACTGGGAAACAGCCTCATCCAGAGCCAATGCCCGTTGGCGCACCTCCTCTTTTATTTGGGCATACATGTTTTCTGCTTTCTGGTATTTTTCTTCCACCATTTTCCCTTCCTCTGGGTTTAACTCCTTTAGTTGTGGGCCAATCTTTAATAGCTTATCAATATGAGGTTTGTGTTCAGCAATGGATTCCCTTAGTTGCTACAGAAAGAAATGTAGATTAAAACCATAATGGATGGGACTGGGGTTGTAGCTAAGTTATAGAGTGCTTGCCTAGCACATAGGAGGCACTGGGTTTGATCCTCAGCACCATATTTAAAGAAAAAAAAAAAAAAGGTAATGAATGGAATTGATTTTCATGCCTGTATGAGTTTATAGGAATGAACCTAACTACTATGTATAACCATAAAGCTCTAATAACACAAGCCAAAAAACATAATGAATGGGGCTGAAGGTATGGCTCAGTGGTACAGCACATGTTTAGCATGTATGAAGCTCTGGGTTTGAGCCCCAGCATCACAAAAAACAAAACTGAAATGTTAAAAAATCAGCAAGTCCTAGCATCTCTCCATTTATGGGGAAATAGAACAACACCTAAATCTTGGGCTCTGAAACTACCTAATTCTCTTAATTTTCAAAAGCCAGTTCAGATGTTTCATTTCCTTGGAAGTCTTTCTGGATACATCATGTCTCAATCTTCCCTGTCACTTGCATTATACCAATTTATCTCACCCTCTTCTTTACTCATAAATACTTCTATGTACTATAATTTACATATCTGTCTCCCACCCAGACAGAGATACCAAACAGGATGAACTATGAACAGCAACAATTCTGATAGTTCAATCACTCCTTGACTTTACTGCTGGCTGCTTCTAGTTTACATTTTCCACTTATAGGAATATAGAAATAGTAATAAACACAAGCCAGAAGTAAACATTTTTAAAAAAGCATTTTCACCCTTTTTATTTTTTCGTGGTGCTAGGGATTGAAACTAAGGCCTTGTGCATGTGAGGCAAGCACTCTACCAACTGAGTTATATCCTAGCTGCCCCCTCCCCCCAAAGCACTTTAATGGTAATACTGTTAGTTGAAATGTCTATAAACTTCCCTTTCATCTTAACTATATATATGCAGCAAATGCTTTGACATTCCTTTATGAGCTCACTCTAGTCGATGCTTAAGCAAGCGGAAAGAGCCATCCAACCACATGTAGTCTAACAACACCCTATCATCCTCAAAAATATTTTTTTGTTGTTTTTGAATAAATTATAGAACCCATTTTCATTCTGCAATAAAATAAAATTTGGCATGCTCCTTACCCTCATTTCTTCTTGCTGTTGCCTGAGCTGCTCATGATCAATAGCTGGAGGAGGTAACTGTGCTATTAATGCCCGAGTTTCCTCAATCCAAGGGCTGAGTTCTTCGTAAGTTTCCCAAAACTGGTTCACCAAGACCTGTGCCCGCTCTAGGCGGGCATAACGCTCTGAATTGAGTAGGCTAATAGCTTCATACTGCTGTATTAGAGACTCTGTCTTTTCCTATGAACCAGAAATAAAAAATAAAAAGAATTATTATGAACTCTTATGAGAAAAGAAATGCAAGTATATTTACCTTAAAAAGTCTAAAGGAATGCATATTAAATTATTAACTAATGTAATGAGTTACAAATGATTATTTTTCTTATAACTCAGCTACAATTTTTCCCTCTTTTTATTGGTACCTAACAACTACATACAACAGCAAGATTCATTGTTAGATATTTTTATGTACACACAGTATTACCAATCAACACAGCATAATTTGGTCAATTTCATTCCCCAGTACCTCTACTTTCCTTCCTTCCTTCCTTCCTTCTGGTCCCCTTCCTCTACTCTGCTGGTCTTTCTTCTATTTTCATGAGTTCTCCCTCCAACACACACACACACACACACACACACACACACACACACATATACACCCACCCCTTTCCTCCCCTTTTATTCTACCTTATACATACGAAAGAAAACATATGACCCTTGATTTTCTGAGTTTAGTTTCTTTTAGTATGATGTTCTCTAGTTCTATCCATTTACCAGCAAATAAAAATTTATGATTTTTCCTTCTTTACATTTATTTGAATTTTAAAATTTCCTATCAGACATTTATTATTTTTATAATTTAAGATATATGAACATAGTTTAAAAGGTTGTAAAACATGAGAAAAAACAACAAAATAACCTTTTAGCAATGACACAGAACAATGGTACAGCATTATTACAACACATCAGTTTAAAACAGAATATCTCAGAGGCTATGAGGAGCTCTGGAAAAAAATAAGTCTCTAGGGCTGGGGTTGCAGCTCAGTGGTAGAGTGCTTGCCTAGCACATGTGAGGTACTGGGTTCGATTCTCAACATTGAACAAATAAAGGTCCATTAAGAACTAAATACGTGAAAAAGGAGTTTCTAGAAAAGTGGGCATTTATATTTTAAATCTTTAGGAGTATAGCTCAATTTATGAAGATTTCTGAGGAGACAGAGGTCAGTCATATCCTTAAAAAAAAAAAGCACACAAAACTGGTCTGCACACAATGTTGGTCAATTCTTTAAAAAATAGGTCTGACCTTTAGGACACATAAAAGAAATTAATGTTGGCATATGGTTCTTTTTTTTTTTTAATTTTTTTTAATTGTAGGTGGATACAATACCTTTATTTTATTTGTTTATTTTTATGTGGTGCCTCATGCATGTTAGGCAAGTACTCTACCACTGAGCCACTACCTTGGCCCCTGCATATGGTTCTTAAAACCTACCAAAATACCTTGAAAAGTTATTCAAAGCTCACTTTTATGGACTGAGGATAAGTAGCAATTCCTCTTGCAACATATTCCACTTTATACAGTATGGATGTTTAGACATTTGTGACTACAGGGTCAAGAGTCTGAATTCCCTAGCACATCAAGCAGGACTTTAATAAAAAAACAATAATAAGAAAGTCCAGGAGGGAAAAAACTTTAAAACATTTTTTCATAATAGTACTTCTAATTTACTATGATTAACATAATAATAATATGGTAAATAAATGACTGTAATTCACCTGTAATACAGATTTCTGCTCCTCCCCACATGTGCCAAAGATTTCACTGCGGTGACTGAAGAGCTCATCCATTGAATCTTTGTGTCGAATGATGTCAATGGAGAAAGCCTTTGAAAAGTAAACTGCAGTTAAGTCAAGAAGTAAAAGGAATCCAAGACTGTTAATGAAAGGTAATATACAATCTATGAAAAATTCCTTGCATTCAAGACACAAAAAAATTGTTCTTAAAAGTTTAACACTTTGCTTATTCAACATCTTCAATGCTTATCTTTTTAGTAATTTACAAAAACATCTTCCCTCCTAAAAATCATCAAGGAAATAGTTACCTATAGAATACTCCTGGATTAATGGTCCTATCCTCTTACCCCCCCGGCCCCCCAACACCAAACAAAAAGAATCTATACCTCATCCCAATCAAGTATACATAATATTAATTTCTATCTGTCATCATTCTATTAAATCATTCCACTTGACTTGACCTGGGACAGTCAGAAACTCCCCTAGTCACCCAGGGCTGGTGGGACTCTGGGGCTCAGGCACAGTGGGCACTCGGGTGTAATGCTCACCTTCTGCACCTGTAGCTGGGCCGTGGTCTGGTCCTGCTCCAGGCGAACTGGACCCAGGGCCATCAGTTTCCGTGTTGTTTCGGCAACCCAAGCTAATTCTGCATCAGCAGCTTGTTCATACTAATGAATATATTGAAGAAAAAAGCACAAGTTATATACAGCCAAGGTCTCCTTCTTGTAAATACAATTTATCCAATATAGAAAGGCTTGAATTTTCAGTAATAACTTATACCTCAGAAAGTAAAGCCAAAACTGAAAATAATTTATTAAAATCACAAGTCATATTTCAACTTCCTTAAAAGGAAGCTACAGAATCCAGTTAGTGGGCCCACAACCAGAAACAACAGAAATTGACACCCTTCAAAAGAAATATGCTTCTTATCAGAATGTTTTCAGGAGGTTGCCAATCTTCTTTCCTACCTGGACGCTAAATAGTTTCAGTTAGATATTTGATATTTAAATATAAACTTAAAATGGCAATAGAAAGCTCCAAAAAGTTAACTTGGATTGGAAGTACTTGCCCAGCTGAAGAAGTATAGAACCCCAAAAGAATGCCATATCTTTTCTTTTTCCCTTAGTAAAGCTATTTTTTTTTCTTTTGTTACTGGGGATTGAGCTCAGAGGCACTCAACCACTGAGCCACATCTCCAGCCCTATTTTGTATTTTATTTAGAGACAGAGTCTCACTAAGTTGCTCAGCACTGAGGCTGGCTTTGAACTCAAGATTCTCCTGCCTCAGCCTCCCGAGCTGCTGGGATTACAGGCGTGCACCACTGCACCTGGCATAAAGCTATTTCTTTTTAAAAAAATTTATTTATTTTTTTATTTATTCTAATTAATTATACATGACAGAAATGCATTTTGATACATCATATATAGATGGAGTATAATTTCTCATTCTTTTGGTTGCATATAACGTAGAAACTCACTGGTTGTATAGTTATATATGAACATAGGGGAATAATGTCTGACTCATTCTCCTACCCTTCTTACTCCTATACCCCCTCCCCTCCCTTCACTTCCTCTACCTAAAGTAACTCTATTCTTCCCTAGTGACCCCCCTTTGCCCCCCACCGTTATGAATTATCATCCATATATCAGAGAAAACATTTGGCCTTTGGTTTTTTAGGATTGGCTTATTTTGCTTAGCATGATATTCTCTAACTTCATCCATTCACCAGCAAATGCCATAATGTCATTCTTCTTTAAGGCTGAGTAATATTCTATTGTGCATGTGCACACCCGCCCCAATATTTTCTATATCTATTCATCTATTGAAGGGCACCTCAGTTGGTTCCATAGTTTAGCTATTGTGAGTTGAACTGCTATAAATATTGATGTGGCTGCATCACTTTGATATGCTGATTTTAAGTCCTTTGGGTATAAATCAAGGAATGGGATAGATAGCTGGGAAGCAAGTGGTAGTTCCATTCCAAGTTTTCTGAAGAATCTCCATAGCACTTTCTATAATGGTTGTACCAATTTGCATTCTCACCAGCAGTGTATGAGTGTACCTTTCCTCCCACATCCTCACCAACATTTGTATTTTTTTTCTTTTTAAGTATTTATTTTTCAGTTTTAGGTGGATACAATATCTTTATTTTATATGGTGCTAAGGATGAACCCAGTGCCTCACACATGCTAGGCAAGCACTCTACCACTTGAGCCACAACCCCAGCCCTATTGTTTGTATTCTTGATAACTGCCATTCTGACTGGGGTAAGATGAAATTTAGAGAGTTTTGATTTGCATTTCTCTAATTGCTAAAGATATTAAACATTTTTTTTCATATATTTGTTGATTGATCATATTTCCTTTTTCTGTGATGTGTCTGATCAGTTCCTCAGCCCATTTATTAATTGGGCTATTTGATTTTTGGTGTTCAGTTTTTTAAATTCGTTCGTTCATTCATTTAAAAGTTTTAGGTGGATACCATATCTTTATTTTATTTTTATATGGTGGTGAGGATGGAACCCAGTGCCTCACACATGCTAGGAGAGCACTCTACCACTTGAGCCACAACCCCAGCCCAGTTTTTATAAATTCTTTATATGTCCTGGAGATTAACGCTCTATTTGTGGTGCATGAAGAACACCAAATCTTTAAGTGTCTATATAATATCAAGAACATTATCTTCATGACTGTTGATCATGAGGGCCCCCCAAATCTTTAATCTCCTCTTTTTCAACTTTGCTAACCTATGCTAATACAGGTTAAGTATCTCTTATCAGAAATAGTTGGGACCAGAAGTGTTTGAGATTTCAGAGTTTTTTTGAATTTTTGGAATATTTGTGCAGACAACTTTACTGGTTGAGTAACTCTCATATAAAAAATCTTAAGAAAATTTCAGATTTTGAAGGATTTTGGATTAGGGACATTCAACCTATATTTAAAGAGAAAAATAAATTTCTCCCAAACCCAGTAAGTTGGCATATGGAAATACCTGGCTAAGATAAGGATTAACCCTAAAGATATTAGACATATGCTTAAAGTCAGAACCTATACGTGGTTCAGAAAACATTTGCTTATCACTATAAACCCATGCTATCTTATTTTTTGTGCTATGGCACATTAGTAGGTGTATATTCAGCTACAAAAAAACAGCAAATAACCTTTTCCCAGAAAGCATGAAGGAAAAAAGATCAAGGGAAATATGACACCTGTGTTTACTGAGAGGGTTCTATTTTGGATGGCTCTGCTATTTTGGTTTGCATATTTGATAGTAATTATAGTTCCTTGTTGAGAGCCACAGCCAAAGGGGCCCCAGCAAACTTCCAGCTGCCAGCAAACTTCCAGCTGCTGGCTGATGATTGGCTCACAGCGGCCCCAGCAACATCTAGCTGATTGGCTCCTCTGCGGTGATGCTCATTGGACTGTTTCCCTGCCCTTTCAGACCACGGAGCTGCTCATTGGGGGACTTTTTTGGCTCCGCCCACGTGACCCAGCCAATCGGCCTCAAGAGCAGGAGGATTGTGGGACGTGGAGAGAAGCTTGTGTGGGAGAGAGAGGCTTGGGGAAAGCCGGTGGTGGCAGTTGAGGCTCTGAGGGTTTTTCCTGAGAGACTATTTTGTTTGTCGTGTGTGGTTCTAAAAATAAAGTTAGTTTCTTTTGACAAGTGGCTCCTGATTGTGCCCAGCCAGACTGCGGCATTTGGTGGCCCGTACGGGGAGCGACTGAGGGTAAGTGAACTGCTCGCCCCTGAGGGCAGGGCGAGAGGATGGGTAGCCATTTTAAGATTCCTCTTTTATTTTGCTTCACTTTTGTTTTAAGTTGCCTGTCCCTGGAGATGAGTGAGACGGAAGAAAAACCGCTCACATCTGAGGAAAAACTATTTACATCTGAGGAACAGATAGGGAGAAAGGACGGATGGACATTTCAGGAGGCTATTATAATGATTTTGTGTTGTTCCAATTTTGTTTCACTCAGTTTCAGTTTTGTTAGGCGTTATCTTGTTGGGTTGTATTATAGTAGAAATACGGGATCAGAAATTAGTAAAAAACAAACTGAAAGAGTGTTAAGTAAATTGTTAGAGGAAGGAGGCATCTCAGTAAAATCAAGAACAATCAGGGCATACGTTGATACAATACAAAAATGTAGCCCATGGCTTTTTAAGGAGGAGTTGTTAAATACATCACAATGGAACCATCATGGTGAAGATTTAAAAAGAATAGAAAAGAAAAGCCCAGGGACTCTGCCAGTTGGCACATTGCCATTGTGGACGTTGGTATCTTGTTTGCTTAGTCCAAAGCCTTCAGTTCAGACAACGGTAGAGGAAGGAGAAGACATAATGATTCAAGTAAAAGAGAAGGTCTCTCAAGTTAGTCAGAGGAAAAGATTCAAGTAAAAGAGAAGGCCTCCCAAGCTAGTCAGACAGAGAAAGAAAGTGTAAAACAGAAAAAGCCATCAGGGGGAAAGTTACAACAGGAGACTGCTACTAACACCTTTCTATCACCAGAGGGTGTAAGTGTCCAACCAACAGCACCACCTCTACAGGAGACTGCTACTAACACCTTTCTATCACCAGAGGGCGTAAGTGTCCAACCAACAGCGCCACCTCCATATGCTGGGAGGCCCCCAACCCCCGCAGTTGATAGTTGGGATCCTGAGACAAGATCTCAAATACTAACATGCCCTGTATTTGAGGCAGGAGGGCAGCGATTTTACCAAGTTTTAAATTTCAAAACAGTGAAGCAGCTAAAAGAGGCTGTAACAACCTATGGTCCTCAAGCACCCTTCACTGTAAGCTTGGTCGAATCCATTAACAACTTGAACATGACGCCAGCAGATTGGGCTAATATGTGTAAAGCTGTGCTAAATGGAGGACAATACCTGTTATGGAAGGTTGCCAATGAGGAATTTTGCAAGGAGACGGCTAGGCGAAATGCAGCAGCTGGTTATCCTCAGAGAAATCTAGATATGTTGTTAGGAAAGGGACCTTATGAGGATCAGCAGCAACAAATTGCATATGATCCTGGCGTATACGCACAAATTGCTGCAGATGCAATTAAGGCATGGAAGACTTTACAAGGACATGGAGGTTTACAAGGTCAATTATCTAAGGTAATACAAGGAGCTAATGAACCTTATGCTGAATTTGTAGATAGGCTTATTCAAACAGCTACCAGAGTTTTTGGGAATACAGAACAAGCAATGCCATTACTAAAACACCTGGCTTATGAGCAAGCGAATCGTTGGTGCAGAGATATCATTAGACCATGGAAACATGAAGATTTAAACACATATATTAAATTATGTAGAGACATTAATGAACAAGAGCAAGTCGTGGCAGCTGCAGTAAAACAGGCTTTAGATGCCAGAGACATTAATGAACAAGGGCAAATTGTGGCAGCTGCAGTAAAACAGGCTTTAGATGCCAGGCCAAGAACATGCTACAATTGTGAACAAACAGGACATTTTAAAAGGAATTGCCCCATTGGAGGAGGGTTTAACAAAACTAGGTATCAAAGGAGTAGAATACCAGGTATTTGCCCACGGTGCCGTAGAGGGAGACATTGGGCTAATGAATGCCGTTCTCAAACCACCATAGAGGGTACTCCATTATCAAAAAACGAACAAGGACCAGGTGTTTATCCACGATATCGTGGAGAAAGGCATCGGGCTCCATTGCCAAAAAATGGACAGGGGGGCCCAATGCTCCGGGGCCCCAAACCACAAATATACGGAGCACTGGAGGAACCCAGCAACCCCATCAGGGTAGTGCCCAGGACACATTGTCCATCAGATCCCTCATCAGACAAACCAGAGGGAGCGCAGGGTTGGACATCTGCGCCTCCGCCAGAGCAGTACTAACTCCAGAGATGGGAGTTCAAATCATTCCCACAGGGGTGAAAGGACCTCTTCCCAAAGGAACAGTAGGCTTATTATTGGGACGCAGCTCTTCTACTCTAAAAGGACTTATGATAAGTCCTGGGGTAATTGATCCCGATTATGAAGGTGAAATAAAAATTATAGCCAGTTCTCCAAAGGGTATATCAGTAATTTCACCAGGAGATAGAATAGCACAGTTACTAATAATACCCAGCCTACATGATAAATTTTCCAGTCGTACTGTAGAAAGAGGTTCCAAGGGATTAGGCTCCACAGGTGTAGATTGGGCTATGCTTTCTTTAAATTTAGATTCTCGCCCCATGCTAAAACTAAATATTCAAGGACATGAATTTAATGGGCTACTGGATACAGGTGCAGACCTTAGCATCATCTCTCGTCAAGAATGGCCAAAACATTGGCCATTACAACAAGCCACTCAAACGCTTCGAGGCCTAGGAGTGGCGACTAATCCCCATAGAAGTGCAATGGTATTAGATTGGAAGGATCCTGAAGGATGTGAAGGAACTATACAGCCATATGTATTGGATCATCTTCCCGTAAATTTATGGGGACGAGATGTCCTAGATCAATTAGGTTTGACATTAACAAATAACATCAACCAAAATGCACCCACTATTATGACTAGACAAGGTTTTAGGAAAGGAAAAAGATTAGAAAAACAAGAACAAGGTATAGCAGCACCAATACAAATAGATCAAGGAACAGACAGACATGGGTTGGATTTTCAGAAAGGGCCACTGAGACAATAAAAATTACTTGGAAATCAGAAAGACCAGTATGGGTTCCTCAGTGGCCCCTGACTAAAGAAAAGATACAAGCAGCCCATGACCTGGTCAAACAACAATTAGCAGAAGGACATATACAACCTTCTGTATCTCCCCATAATACTCCCATTTTTGTCATCAAAAAGAAATCTGGTAAATGGAGATTATTGCAAGATTTAAGAGCCATTACTAATGAGATGGTTATTATGGGACCTGCTCAATCAGGGATTCCTCAGTTGTCTGCTTTGCCAAAAACCTGGTATGTTTTAGTTATAGATATTAAAGATTGTTTTTTTTCAATTCCAATTCATCCTGAGGATAGTCCACGTTTTGCATTTACTATCCCTGCACTGAATCATGAAGGTCCTGATCAGAGATATGAATGGAAAGTACTCCCTCAAGGGATGGCTAACAGCCCAACCATGTGTCAAATTTATGTTAACAAAGTAATCCAGCCACTTAGAAATCAAAATCCTGAACTACAAATATTTCACTATATGGATGATGTATTATTAGCACACAAAGATAAAAACACATTGCTAGAATGTTATGCCACACTTACAAACTTATTAAAAAATTATAATCTAGAGATAGCAATAGATAAAGTACAATTAAATTTTCCAATTAATTATTTAGGAGTTCTATTATCCTCAACCATGGTCCGTCCACCAAAAATTCAAATACGAGTAGATCAACTCAAATCACTTAATGACTTTCAAAAGTTATTAGGAGACATAAATTGGATAAGGCCTTATTTAGGTATACCAACAGGAGAGTTGGGACCTTTATTTGATATCCTAAAAGGTCCATCAGATCCAAATTCACCCCGAATGTTAACGCCTGAAGCAAGAAAGGCATTAAAAATCATTGAAACATATATGGAAAATATGCATTTGGATAGAATTGATATAAGTTTGCCTTTATTATTTATTGTACTACCAACAAAAAATATTCCTACAGGAGTATTTTGGCAAGAAGGTCCATTATTATGGATACATTTATCTTATTCTCCTAACACTATTCTTACTAGGTATCCTGAGGCTGTAGGACAATTAATACTCAAAGGAATAAAAGCAGCAAAGGGAGTGTTTGGAATTTCTCCCAATAAAATTATTACTCCATATACTATGAATCAAATTGATGAGTTAGCTAATGAGTTAAATACTTGGGCAATAATCATGTGCAAATCTAATGTTTCATTTGATAACCACTTACCATCTAATCCTTTATTGTCTTTTTGGTCATTGCATCCTGTAATTTTTCCAAAAATGACAAGAAAAACACCTATCATGAATGCTCCAAATATATTCACTGATGGGTCAAATAATGGTACAGCAGCAGTCGTTACCCCTGATCAAACTTTTACATTTTTAGTACCCAAACAATCAGCTCAAAAGGTAGAGCTTAATGCAGTTTTACAAGCTTTTGTGATGTTTAAAGATTCTGTATTTAATTTATTTTCTGATAGTCAGTATGTAGTTAATGCTATAGTATCTCTTGAAGATGCTGGTAGGATTTCCCCTTCTTCTACTGTTTTCTCTTTGCTTTCCACTATACAAAGTCTAATCTGGGACAGAAAAGATCCATTCTTTATAGGACATATCAGGGCACATACAGGATTGCCTGGAGCCCTTAGTTTGGGCAATGATTTAGCAGATAAAACTACACATGACATACATATTTTCTCTACACTAGAAGAAGCTATAAATTTTCATAAAAAGTTCCATGTCAATGCTAATACTTTACAAAAGCGTTTTAAAATAACTAAGGAACAAGCTAGACAAATAATAAAACAATGTCAAAATTGTGTGACCTTTTTACCACAAGTTAATCTTGGAGTCAATCCTAGAGGATTGATACCTAACCATATTTGGCAGATGGACGTCACACACTTGCCAGAATTTGGAAAATTAAAATATTTGCATGTTACAGTTGATACTTCTTCTGGATTTTTGATGGGCTCCCTTCATGCCGGAGAAAAAACTAAAGATGTTATAGCTCATTGCTTACAAAATTTTGCCACTGTGGGTGTTCCAAAACAGTTAAAAACAGATAATGCCCCTGGTTATACTTCTACCTCTTTTAAACAATTTTGCTCAACATTTGGCATTACTCATATAACAGGAATCCCATACAATCCACAGGGACAAGGCATAGTTGAAAGAGCTCATCAAACTATTAAAATGTACTTATTAAAGCAAAAAGAAGGAATTGGGAAGGGGTATATATTCCCCAAAGATAAACTTAAAATAACCCTTTTTACTCTAAACTTTTTAAATTTGGATTCATCAGGACTTAGTGCTGCGGAAAGGCATATGTGTCCAAAAAATGTACATAAGCCCAAGGTACTTTGGAAGGATATTCTAACAGGACAATGGAAAGGTCCTGACCCAGTAATTGTCTGGAGTCGGGGGTCTGTTTGTGTGTTTCCACAGGGAGAACAGCAGCCGATTTGGATTCCAGAGAGATTAACCAAGGTCCTGACCCAGTGATTGTCTGGAGTCGGGGGTCTGTTTATGTGTTTCCACAGGGAGAACAGCAGCCGATTTGGATTCCAGAAAGATTAACTAAAGCGATTTCTACAGACCAAAAAGATGATGATTTGGCTCAAATCCATAACAACTGATATCCAAAACTCCAGTTTGGCTATTCTTACATCTGCAACAGAACCAGGATGCTTTTTTCAATATCTATTTTATTATTGCCCTTTGCCATATCATGAAGTTCTATTTTGTTTTTTGAGCTCATACAGACCTAGGTTAATGTTTTGCTGATCAGTTCTATTTTTTGACTATAGAGTTTTTAAACATTGCAATGGAGATTTCACCTGTAAAAAGTTATAAGGCCTTTACTATAATGTTATGTGTTGTATGTATTATATTATGTGTGCACACTTGTGTTTTGTGTTATATGTTTGAATGTACGTATGTCCATATATCATATATGATGAGCGCTCATGATAAAATGGATCCAAATATTTTTTTTTCACGTGATTTATATGGTTTAATTTAAATTGGGTAAACAACTGTTGAGGATTGTTTTAATATGTAAACAAAAAAGAAGGTTAACAGATCTGTTTGTTTACTTTCACCTTTCCTTTTCATTATATTTAATAATTCTCTTAAAGACAATGTAAATTGTTAAGAAAATTGTTTTCTTTTAGTGCCTTCTGTAATGTTACATAATTTTTTCTTTAGCCATTATTGCCAGAATTCCTATCTTCATCCCAGTGCCGGTGAAGACAATGTAAATTGTTAAGAAAATTGTTTTCTTTTAGTGCCTTCTGTAATGTTACATAATTTTTTCTTTAGCCATTATTGCCAGAATTCCTATCTTCATCCCAGTGCTGGTGAAGTCAAAGATAAAACCAATCTACAGCTTCTACAATAGCCATCACTGAACTACTTGCAGAACTTGCCTGGACACACTGTGAGCTCACCTGTATGCATTGTGAACTATCTGTTGGTGCAGTGACTTGTGGTAGTGTTGGGGTATTTTTGCTGATGATGTCACCGGTGGTACAATTTTTCAAAGGAGCCCTCAATTGGCTTAATGTCATGGCATTTTGCATCCTCCTCTACTAGTGATGGTCTAAAATTTGGGGGCCAACAGAGGTGAGGCAAAGAACCTCACCCCCCCACAGGTGCAAAGGCCTATCCACAAGTATGGCTGTATGCTGGACCGGTAGTCAGTGACGGGTATGATCCAATTGCAGTGGTACCAACCTAAGACAGGAGGCTGACGCCTAGAGGTCAGTTCATCCGATGACGGGTAAGGACCATATGTTGAATTGGACTGCCTAACAGGCACGGTCCCTAAGCCACATGCTTGTTGTTTAAACAGAGAGGGGGAGATGTTGAGAGCCACAGCCAAAGGGGCCCCAGCAAACTTCCAGCTGCCAGCAAACTTCCAGCTGCTGGCTGATGATTGGCTCACAGCGGCCCCAGCAACATCTAGCTGATTGGCTCCTCTGCGGTGATGCTCATTGGACTGTTTCCCTGCCCTTTCAGACCACGGAGCTGCTCATTGGGGGACTTTTTTGGCTCCGCCCACGTGACCCAGCCAATCGGCCTCAAGAGCAGGAGGATTGTGGGACGTGGAGAGAAGCTTGTGTGGGAGAGAGAGGCTTGGGGAAAGCCGGTGGTGGCAGTTGAGGCTCTGAGGGTTTTTCCTGAGAGACTATTTTGTTTGTCGTGTGTGGTTCTAAAAATAAAGTTAGTTTCTTTTGACAAGTGGCTCCTGATTGTGCCCAGCCAGACTGCGGCAGTTCCTGGTTTCTTTTCCTCTTCCATTTAATGTTAAGACACTTGATTATATCAAACTAAGATTATTATACATTTGGACCATTTGGGTCTACATATAATCTACTCCCATCACCACTGGCCCAACTTTTAAGAAAAGGCCTTACAGAGACTTTTTTGTGAGTTCTTCTTTTCTTAAAGGGGTCAGGTGTTTCAGGTCAAATCGTGATCCACTCTCACATCCTCTCTACCAACTGTTTCCAATTACTGAAATATGTTTGTTGTATAATATTTACCCTGATCTCATCTTATTCCTGAGCCTGAACTTATGTGGGTCATAGCAGTATACTTTTATACACCTATTTCCACTGCCTAAAATATTAATGCAGAGATATTATAAACATTACCTGTTGTGATCTCTGAATAGCAGCATCAATTTCATCTACTCTTTGTCCAATAGTGTCACTGATCAGTTTGTACTGCTCATTGGCATCAGACACAAGTTTATCCAGGCCTTCTCTGGCTCTCCAGGGCACCAGCTCTAAGAGAGCACGGCTCACCTCATTCACTGTGTCCAACACCAGCCTGTGCTCCATGACCTCCTTCTTCAATTCCTAAGGAAGGAAAAAAATTTCAGGCCATACATTGCTAAATAAAGCACATTAGCAGCTGTGCTGGGTAGAAAGTGTTATCTCTACCACACATCCCAGCACGACACTGACCTCCTTCCTTCAGTTAGTTTTTTTTCCTTGTCTCAAATCTTTCTATCATTCTGAAGCCCAAGTTTAGGTTTAGATGTTGCTTACTTAGAATGTCTGTAAGACTTGAGCCAGATTGTCTGTGGGGAAGACAAACAGTGCTCTCTTTTTTCTCCCCACTTGAATAGACATGATAAATAATGTTTTAACCATGAGCATCTAACTTAACTAATTCCTACACAGTATTTCTGTTTATCTAAAAATGCACTAGATCCTGCAGGAGAATCAAAGAGAACCATGAAGCACTCTTTAGAGAACAAATTGTGAAGGTAAATTAAAAAATGTTTCATATGAAGCAAAGTTTCTAAGAAGCAGTATTAAACTTCAGATCACAAGGATTCTTATGTATGTCTTTATGCCAGATCTTACTGTTGGTGAGTAAATAAGAGAGGATGCAGACAGACATTTTTGGTTTAGATTTGAAGTAAAGGTAAAAAACCAGAATTATGACAAAGATGAAGCCTTATTCCCTTTTTGGTGTGAAATGAGGGCTCACCTTCTGTCTTTGCTGAAACTGGGGTATCTGTTCCCCTGTGGGAGACTGTCCTCCACTGGCTGCCAGCTCCTCCTCCACTGCCTTCAGCCAACCAGTCAGTTCATCATACGTAGACTGGAATTTGGTGGCCAGCTGCCGGGCTTGCTCTAAAGTTCTAAGGGCCTTGGAGCTAGTGACTGTGATGTCTGCATAACGGGTCTTTATTCCATCTAGTTTCTCCTGGATAAGTAACACCTCTTCACCTGTGGAGAACAGCACACAGTTAAACATATTTAGGAGGATAAGGCTGTCTCTATAGCACCCAAGTTCAAACTAGAGCTTAAATTTCAAAGATGTTCTCTCCCTTGGTAGCTATTTCACTTACCATCCCACACTAAGGGTAAATGGCAAATAAACCTGCTACTTGATATATATATATTAAAAAAAAAAAACAACAAAAACACATTTCTGAGATTAGGATCTAAGTTTAGCTGCAGGTGTTTCTAGATGTTCCCAGTACCTTGCAGTAAATGCTGGCATTTCACATATTGGAGGGAGGGGGAATCATTATCTATAATCAGATGGGAGACAACTAAGTCTGGTAGTTTTCAAATTTACCAAGAAACAGGAAAACAGGTCATAAGGCTCTGGAGCACATGCTAATACAGTTAGTGAATACTAAACTTCTCAAACATACAAAGAGAAGTTGCTAATGCATAGTATTTATTTCCCTGGATAAGTGACTGTCTTTGAGACAAGAGAGGTGCTAAGAGAGACACTTTTCAAAGTACCTGTGGTTTGTTTTAGTAGAGCCTGACCATTTTTAATAGCTTGATCTACATTCTTCTTCCTATTAACAATTTCTTCATTTAAAGCCTGAAAGGAAAAAACACTATTAATTTCAAAACTATGGCACAACAAAGGAAAGAAATATGAGATCTTCAAGAGACTAAATTTATAGAGATGAATACCAGGTTAGTTCAATATTAGATATTTAATTCCCTTTTTGAAATGTTTGATTACCCCATTGATTGTTCAAAATCATTAAATTAGATACTTATAGGCAAGTTTATCTTTGTGCTAGATGAGATATTTGGATTGAATCAGTTTTACAAATCTACTGGTACCAAATCCGAACCCAAGAAAGATAGAAGTAAAATTCAGCAAAAAAAAAAAAAAAAAATGTCTACTATGTCCAAAATAAAGAGTAAGAACGTTCAAGAAAAGAAAGAACAGGTTGACTTAAATCAGGATCCTTGCTTGACATGCACGATGCTCTGGTTTTGAGATCTAGCAACACACACAAAGATACAGAAAATCAGAATTGTAAGAATTTTCCATATTTGAAGTTGTCAAAGTAAGCAAAAAAATATTATTTTAAAAACTACTTTGCCTATTTTTACTACCCCCAAAGAGATTTCATAAAAAATAAATTAGAAAAGGCATCTACTAAGATGACAAAGAATTCCTGAAATTTGAGCATACAATTCCAGAAATATTCTAAAAGTTATAAGGATATGACTGAATCTTGGGCATATGTTGTTTTCTTAAAGTTCATTTTCTTTCATAAATCTGTTCAAATGGAAACGCAATGATATATTACCTAATGATACAAGTTATGAGCTGTAGTTGAGATGAGTTCTAGCTATACCCTGTACCATCGTCTAGAATTGTTGACTCAGTTTGTTAAGTACAAGTATTTTTATGAACCCATCCTAAAAGATTAGTACTCAGCACCAAGTCTATAAACTATGCACTTATGTAAAAAATAAAGTTGAAGTGTTTGGAATGAAGAAAAGAAAAAGAAAAAAAACACAAATAAAAATGAAAAAATAACTCAATAACATAACCAATAAATGGAAAACACAAATACCAGGTGGTCAGCATGCTGTTTCTGCAGGACATCCTGTCTGTAATCCTTTACGAACACTGAACTGAGCTTGTCCTCAACCTCAGCCAGCCAGTTGAGCACCTCCACCTCATCTTCCCCGAACAGTCTAGCATTGGACAGTGCCTGTTCAAGCAGTGCTGCCTTCCGACAGCACCAGTCTTGAATCTCACTGTACTGGGCCTGCAATGAGTCTAGCTTTTCTGATAGCACACCCTGCTCTGCAGGACATGTCAGGGAGGAGAGAGACTGCCCAATTTTGACTGCCTGGTGCACATCTGTTGCATGGTTTTCTATATCTTCCTCCAGAGCCTGGAAATCCAGATGGAAAAAATGAATAGAAGAAACAAAATAAATGAAAAGCAAACATAAAACAACAAATAACAAATTAAATTAAAAATTCACCTACTGGAGATAAAAATAATATAAAAAGTAGGAAAAAAAGCTATTTATTTTTCTGATGGTAGCTTGTTAGTTAATTTCTACATTTACTTCCAAGATAAAAGTTAAAAACTTGACCTTATTTTAAATTAAAACTGAAAATAAAAACCCCATAA
Organism: Marmota monax; assembly: GCF_021218885.2. Lineage (NCBI taxonomy): Eukaryota > Metazoa > Chordata > Mammalia > Rodentia > Sciuridae > Marmota > Marmota monax. Next base: position 10,338,068 of record NW_026694432.1, read on the forward strand.
AATACATCTTCTAGAATGCTGCAGTTTTTTTTTTTTCCCTTTTAATTTCTAGGATTTCTTTCTCCAGTTTTGTGACTTTGTTTAGAACTCCTTCCTACCTTGTGACGAATGATCTGCTGCTGAATTTTGGCAGTCTGAGTGCCAACAGGTTCCGAGTTAGCAAGCTTTTTCTCTGTGACAGATAAGAAGTCAGAAATAGGCTCAGCAGTCTCATGGAATTGTTTGGCCAGAACCAGGATATCTTCCAACTGGTTTTGCCTACACAAACATATAGAACAAGCTGCTCAGGCAGAAAGTCACATCATAACTTAATGGTACTAAATTCAGTTAAAGGACAGTGTTATCAGACCAGTTTAAATACCAATAATAAACAGAACACACATTATGCAGCACTTTGCTTTATAAAAGGTTTTCACAGCATTCCTTTACTGGTCCTGTTATAACCTTGTAAGGTGGGCAGAATAATTATTCTAGTTTATAAAAGAGAAAACTGACCTTGAAAGTTTAAAGGAAGATTTGTCCAGTCACCCAGTAAGTAGAAACAATAGAATGTGAACTAGAATCAAATCCTTATACCACCTGGGCACATATTGAGATGGAATGTATACTTTATGTATATCTATAAAGCACCAACTAAAAAAACAATATGCAAACAGAAGGAAGACTAGGAGTAGAGGAAGAGAAACGGGGGGTGGGGGGGGGTAGGAAGGAGGGAGGGAAAGTGAAAGACTGGGGATTGAAATGCAATGAATTATATTCTATGCATGTAAATACATCAAATGAACCCACTATTATGTACAATGCACATTCCATTTCTAAAATATAATGTAATGTGATTCCACCTAAATATGGCCAAAATAAAGTTTAAAGGGGTCAAAAAAATCTTCCTGTCTCTGTCACTGTACCTTCATGTGTGAGCTAAGGAAAGTATCTTAAGAACAAAGGTAATACAGTTCTCTGAGATAGAACTCCCTCTCCATATCCCAAAAATACAACCAGGCAATTCCAAGCCCAAAATATAAGTTTTAATCCAGACTTAAGGCAAAATCACAGTAACAAACACCCTAGATTGGCTGAATTTGTCAACAGAAATAGGCAAAAGAGCTGAAAAGACTCCATAGTTTACTTAGAATCTTAACTCTTATTTAATATAACATCATACTAAGTTTGGATTTCAAGTACACTATAGATTAAAAGCAGCAAATTACAGAGAGGAATAAAGTCTGTTGGAGGCAGCTTGACCAGGAAGAGATACAAAAACAACCACAGAACTATATTAGCTCACAGATTAATAATGAAAGGCCCTAACTTTAAATTACTAAGAGCAGACTCAATAATAATCCATTTGAAAAGGCCTGGGATTATATGATGTGCTTTGGTTAACTTTACTCAACACCTGCTTTGTGCCAAGTCATATGCTGATTACATCCTGACAAACTTATTTTTAATAAGAAATGATTTAGTGGGCTGGGATTGTAGCTCAGTGATAGAGTGCTTGCAAAGCATGTGTGAGGCACTGGGTTTGATCCCCAACACCACAAGAAAACTAAATAAACAAAATAAAGGCATTGTTCCTATTTACAACTAAAAATATTTATTTAAAAAAAAGAGAGAAATGATTCAAATAAAAAGAATTAGCATTTTAGTTATCTGGAAATTATATTTGAATATAAAGAAAAACACATTTCTGGATGCTCCCCCCCCCCCCCCCCCGCCCCCGTACCAGGGATTTAACCCAGGGGCTCTCAACCACTGAGGCACATTCCCAGCCCTATTTTGAACTTTAGAGACAGGGTCTGAGTTGCTTAGTGCCTTGACGTTGCTAAGGCTGGCTCTGAACTCGCCGCAATCCTATGGCCTCAGCCTCCCAAGCCACTGGGATTACAGGCATGTGCCACCGCGCCTGGCAGATGCTACCATTTTTTTTTTTTAAATTTATTTTTTAGTTATAGTTGGACACAGTACCTTTATTTTATTTGTTTATTTTTATGTGGCACTAAAGATGGAACCCAGGGCATCACATATGCTAGGTTAGTGCTCTACTGCTGAGCCAGAACCCCAGCCCACTACCATTTTTTAAATAACAAATTAAGTATTACAGAAATCCCTTTCCTATAAAAATCCATTTCCTTGCCTTCAAAATACATCTTGAATCAATGCAACTGAAATATGTATCTTAAAGATTATTTTTAAACTAGAATTTCATTTTAAGAATATTATCTAATTTCTATCTTTTTGACTCATCTCTGATCTTGGAATCTTAAAGTTTGAAGAAGTCAATATAATAAAATTTGGGGGATTAAGAAAGTTGATAAAATAATTTAGAAGCATCAAATATCCAAAATTAAAGAATTCAGATAAAAGACTTTAGAATGACTATAACAAAGGAAACTACTATTGTTACTTATCTTTATACTGGCTCAGAAACTGTATTAGGCCAGAAGGATGGAGGCAAGTACAGTAGAATGAGAGAACCAAAGAAGAAAATCATGACATTAAGGAACTTATGGACCATGAAAATAAATACATAAAATGAATGGCCACAATGCAAGGTACAGATATAGTTATGGCAGTTAAGAGGTAGAGTTGTTGGGCCTGGTGGCCAACACCTGTAATCCCAGCTACACAGGAGGCTGATAGAGGAGGATTGCAAGTTTGAGGTCAGTTTCAGTAATTTAGGGAGATGCTATCTCAATATAAAAAATAAAAAAGCCTGGGGTCCAGGCATGGTGGCTCATGCCTGTAATCCCAGCGATTGGGAAGCTGGAGCAGGATTATGAGTTCAAAGCCAGTTTTAGCAATTTATCGAGGCCCTGAGCAACTTAGTGAGACCTGTCTCAAAATAAAAAGGGCTGGGAATGTGGCTCAGTGGTAGACTGCCTCTGAGTTCAATCACCAGGACCTAAAAAACAAAAAACAAAGGGTTTCATGGAAGGGGAGAGGGACAAAAGCATTTCATATAGAATGTAACAACAATAGAAATGACAGGAGTAGAAAATTGAAAGAAGATGTTAAAGAACAAAATACATTTTACCAATAAAGAGTGAGAATAATAATAGTGAAATTTAAGGTAGTTAGGGTCAAATAGAAGGCTTTGAATGTTGAGTGAAATAGTTTAGATTTTATGTTATAGGCAACAGGGAGCATTTAAATGTCTTTGAGATATGATCAAACATGTACTTGAAAAAAATATACCTGCAGCTGGGAGATGAGAAGAGAAAAAGGCCTGAGGATAAGTAGAAGAGTGATTAGCTAGAAAGCTACCTTAACAGCCCAAGATGACAGCTCATGAATCATGAACTAAGGTAGGTGAGTGAGAATTAGACAAACAGATGAAAGGAAAGACATTGTAGAAGTAAAAAGGACAGAATTCAGCAACCTGGTACATATGGGGCATAAAAGAAGGCTAAAAGGATTGTTTTTGTTGGTACCGGGAATTGAACTCAGGGACACTCAACCATTGAACCACATCCCCAGCCCTATTTTGAATTTTATTTAAAGACACGGTCTCACTGAGTTGCTTAGTGCCTCTCTTTTTGCTGAGGCGACTTTGAACTCAGGATCCTCCTGCCTTAGCCTCCAGAGCTGCTGGGATTATAGACATGCACCATTGTACATGGCAGGATTGATGTTTTTAGGCCCAGGAAACCATTAATGGAAATGGACAAAAAGAAAAGGGAAAAAAAAAGCAATGTAAATCTTGAAATAAGTTAAATTCTTTCTATTTTATTTTTCTCACTAAAATGGGCAAGCTGTACTTTGCAACTCAGATGATAAATAAGCCAAGTCATAGGCAGGTAGAAGAAATATACTAATGAGGTAGTCCTTTGAAGACTGCCAGTATCTACCTAGAAAACTATCAGCTCTACTATTCTTACTGATATCTGATAATCTGGCATTTATTAAGACTTTGGATCGTATAAGCTAAAAGTAAAGACATCCATGTGATTTATTAAGCTTAAGAGACATGACGGTTAGTTATGGAAAGAGAACTACTTCCTTGGAGGGAGAAAGTACACTTTCGGTCTTTTGGCAAATGAGTAAAGAATATCCATACATTTCTTGAATGGCCATATTCTTATAAGAATCACAGGCTAGCTCCTAGAGGCAAAGACATCTAAAATCAAGATAAGCTAACAGAAAAGCAGCATGACAAATTTCAATTCCAAATAGCAAAAGCATTATTTATAAACATGAAGGAAGAAAAATCTGTTTCAAAAACTCAGAGAAAATAACTTGGCTGGATTACAGAAGTCTGTATCTGTTCTTTGGAACCACAACTATTGTGCAGCAGAACCACTACATAGATCAGTGAATCTTCCACTTATAAGTAGCTGAAGCTCATTTTCTCAGAGTGATTCTGGTTATGAGGATCTAAAACACCTTCCGAAGCTCTATATGAATCATCCAGGACCTCTTAAAGCACATCAGTGACAGTAAGACAAACAAAGGACAAAACAGACCCCTGACCCATTCTTTTAAAACTCCTTTGGCCTTACCTGGCGGCTGCCTTGCTGAGTAGTTCAGTCCATCTACTGTCAAGACTCCTCAACTGCCCAGTGATTTTCTCTCTATCAGACACCTCAGCTGACTGGGCTATTCTGCCTCCTTCTGCCTGAAGCATGTCTACCGTGGCCTTTCTGTCATCTAGGAGTCGTTGGAGCAACTATAAGTTTAAAGAAAATGAAAAGCAACAACACCTGCTCAGTTTCAAGTTTCAAGTAGGATGAAAAAACAAAACAACCCTACTGTCCTAAATCCCAAGCTTATGTCGATAATACAAATTTTTCCCACCCTTGAGGCAAAAACATGAGATACAACATAGTTCCTACCACTACCACCCAAACTTTTTATACACTTAGAGCTTTTAAATGGATCTATGACTGCTCTTATGTCATTAACAGGGGAGTTCCTCTGGACCAAGACAAAAGTGCACTTAAAAATGGTGAGTATGTGAGGTGAGGGATGTGTTAGCTTGATCAAGGGAATTATTTCACAATATATACATCTATCAAAACATCACATCATAAGTTGTAAATACATGTATTTTTATTTTGTCAATTGTACCTCAAGTAAAACTGAAAAAATAAAAGGAAGTAAAATTTCCTTTGGGATAAAGGAAAAATGCACTGAAAAAGAAATTAAAAACAACAACAAATACAGATAAAACTCTGTACATGATGTGTAATTTTACTTAGAATATTGCTGATCCTGAAACAAAAACTTAACATAAAGCTGTGAACGAAACATTGAAATAAAAAAAAATGAACAAGTAAACTTGTTTAGTTTAACATCTACCATAGCAAACTAGCAGGTTAGAGTAACATGATAAAAATGAATTCCTGCTTCTCTTTTCAGGATGACACAAAGTAGGTTAAGATTCTACTAGAATTGACTTGTTCTTTAAACTACAAGCAAATGTGTTGTCTGCCACTCCCTAAGGCTGTTTCAGTTCACTGTCCCAATATTCTCACTCACCTTCTGTTCTTGAATCTGTGCTTTCACCACTTTATACTCAGCAGATGGAGGTTTCTGATTGGCTATGAGCTCCTCAGTGTCTGCCAACCAGCTGAGCAATGGCTCCAAGGCATCTTGAAACTTCCCACAATGCAACAAAGCCTCCTGTAGTTGTGCAATTCTTTGTGCAACCTGTGTTACAGTCACAGAGGCTCATTATGAGAAAGGAAAGAGTGTTTTTTAAATTACTATTGATCCCTTTTAGTACCTATAGATTGCAATGGTCAAATATTTACTTGCAATCAGGTTCCAGAGAAACTTTAGATGTAGATGTTTCTCTTCTATGCCTTCTGGTCCCAGAACAATTGTTACCTACCCCTTTGCCACTCACCTTTTTATTCAGTGTATTCCATCGAGCATTGATCTCTTCCATGTCATGTTCTAAACCCTGTACATCACAGTTTTTTCCTGCACTCTGAATGAGTCCCTGGCCAAGTCCATTAACCTGCTGCAATTTCATCTGAAGAGGATCCACTTGTTCTTTCTGAAACATCTGGATAATTGCAAACCAAAGAATATTTAAAGGCTATTAGACCCCACAGAGGAACAGGGTATTTTTTTTTTTTTTGGGTACCAGGGATTGAACCCAAGGAGTGTTTAACCACTGAGCCATATCCCCAGTCCTTTTTATTTTTTTTAAATTTAGAGACTCACTGAGTTGCTTAGGGCCTCGCTAAATTGCTGAGGCTGGCTTTGAATCTGTGATTCTCCTGCCTCAACCTCATGAGCCGCTGGGATTACAGACATGCACCACTGTGCCTGGTTGCAACTGCATATTCTTGATAAATTTATGATTTAGTGTAGAAGGAACTAGGAAAAAAAGCAAGCAAGCAAGCTAGCTATCTACATAAGTATCAAAGAAATAGTGGTTTCATATTTCAATATATGCTCTCATTGACATATAATTACAGAGTTAAGGTACTACTTAGGTCTTTAACCCAATTATTCCTGGTTTTGCTTTCTTCTTTTTAATTTTTGCTGAACTTTTAATGAAAAAGCTAGAGGGAATACAGAAGCATCAGCCTCAAATATTATATAATAAGTGCAATGTATATAAATCTTAAAAGGAAAAAATGATACTAAATAACAATTATTTAAGATGAAAAATATCTTGGAGAATAGATTCAACTGACCGCTGACAACAGACAATGCTCTTCTCTGACTAGTAAGAATAACTCAATTAGTCAAAACATACTAACACTTCGGAAAAATGCCAACCTCGTGGTTTAATCCCCCTGTTGGCAGTTAACTTCATTCTGTTCCAAGGCCACAGACCACACACAGTCAATAATCTTGAAAGGGTACTCTGATTACAAAGGAAAATGGCCCCTTAATATTGGGAGACATCCTTAACAATTTCAGACACACATTCTGAGGAACAAAGAATACTTTCTTAGGGGCTGGGGATATAGCTCAATTGGTAGAGCGTTTGCCTCACATGCACAAGGCCCTGGGTTCAATCCCTAGCACCCCCCCCACCCCCACCCCCAAAAAAAGAGAGAGAGAGAATACTTTTTTAAAAGACAAGACTGTGTATCATGTTCATCCTGAAACAGACTTGTAAAACAATTTTAACAAGTGTAATAAGTAGTGTGCATATTTTTCCCTACTACAGTCAAAGCTCTATTACAACTCAGATATTTCTAAAAGGAATCAAAAAGAATCAGAAGAAAACAGTACTTTTGATCATAAGGAAAAGAAAAATATTTTGTCTCTATAATCAAATTTCTCTCAGCTTTTACAAAAGGGTAAAACCAGCCATATTCCAGTAGCCTGGATTTAGTTCCATTTTTATTTTTTGCAGTACTGAACTCAGGGCCTTGCCAGAGGCTTGGCAAGTATTCGGTCACTGAACCATACCCCCAGCCCTTTTAATTTTATTTTGAGACAGGGTCTCTCTAAATTGCCCATTCTGGCCCTGAACTTGTAATCCTCTTGCCTTAGTTTCCCAAATAGCTGGGGTTACAGTGGCTTCCTTTCTGGTCTTCCATAAAAAGTCCCTTCAGTTTTAGTGAGACAGGTGGGTCAATTAAGACCAGAGGATGAGAGAAAACAGAAGACAAAAGAAAATTATAAGTTTGGGTAAAATTAATTTTGGACTATATGAGCGACCACAGATCACACTAGGATTAGGAATCTGATTCCAGGAAGAATGGTCTATGGTTGGATAAGTGAGTCAGTAGAAAGGGAAAGCCCCAGCGGAACACTGAAAAGAGAAGGTTACTTCATTTTTTATTATAATTTGATTAAACCATATTTTGTTAGGCAACACTCCATGGCAGTTAGGCTAAATAACTTTCTCCAACAACATGATTCTCAGAAAATGCAAGTGCTATAATTCCTCTTTGTAACATTAAAGATGTTATCATTGAAGATAAATAAGCAGAAGCCAGCGGATGTGTGTGTGTTTCTCCCACATTTAAAGTAACTTTGGTGCAATATAGCAATGGTGGTGATGATGGCAAAGAAGAGCACCAGAGGTACAAAGGGAAGATCCCTTTTTACCCAATAATCAAATTCTGTCTTATACTATAGGTGGCATTTATATTCTTTCTGTGCTATCTAACATTGGAGCCAGCAGCTACAAGTAGCTATTTCAAGTTAAATTTAAATAAAAATTCCATTCCTAGCCACATTTCATGTGGTCAACAGCTACATGTGGCTAGTGCCTATTTATTGTATATGGTCATGAATAGAGAACATCTCTATCTAGGCAGAAGTTCTATTGGACAGTGAACATGATACAGAAAAGTAAAATATATTTAAAGCTTAATAATCTCTTCATAAAATACAACTAATTCTTTAAAAATTTGGATTTTGTTTACAAACATTTCCTATAAAGGATTAGATATTCCTTTGTTTCTGATCTCCACTTGATTGATTAAGTTGACAGGGACAATGGGCATTTGTCTCCATCATTTTGCAGAAGTTGAAAAACATAGGAAAGTATCTCTAAATAAGTATTATCAAGGTATTTATTTTGAACCCAAGCAAATAATATTAAATAAAGTAAATCTAAAAACACTTGTTTTCTTCTCTCAACTCCTAATTAAAACTGTTTTGCAGAACTTGTGCTATTAGATGCATTAAAATTTCTACTCCTTAGTATTTCACAGTTCAGTGAAATGGGACCATGCCATATTATTAAATAAGCAACACTGGCAGACATTTTCCAGAGTTGCACACTTATAAATTGTTGTAAGATGCAACTGGGACATAAAACAAAAAAATTCCCAAAGAACTTCTTAGAACACTTTTATCTTTGGTGATAATCACATCATTCCAGTTTCATCCTGATTGATCATTATTTTTTTTTAACGTCCTTTGTTCTCCTCTTTTTCTTCTAGACCTCTAAAGTTAAGAGTACTTGGGGGTGGGGATGAGGGGAAAATGTCAATTCTAGGACCTCTTTTTTTCCATATTCTTCCTGGGCAATTCCGTCCATTCTCATGGCTTTAAATATTAGTCCTGCAAAATGCTTATGATTCTCCATTATCTCTCATCTTTCAAATCTAAATATCCAACTGCTTTCTTATTATTTATATACAAATGATTCATAGCCATCTTGAACCTAACTTCCAAAATGAATCAGTATCTCCTACTTTTCTGTTACCTAAAATTTGTTTTTCTCTAAATCAACAATTAACTATTGTCCTCATCCACTTGGATGTACAAGTCATCCTTGATTCCCTCTCCCTCACACCCAACAAAAAAGTCATTATCAGGTCTTGTTGGCTACTTCCAAAATATTTCTTGACTCTATCAAATTACCTTCAAATCTACTGATATCTTTAAATAAAAAGCACGATCATAGTTTGTAACTGTATATTTAGATGAGTCATTTTTTGCTTGACACCGCCTCCCCCACTCTACTTTAGGTTCCACAAGGGCAGGTACCATGCTAATTCTGTTCAGAGCGGGAACCCAGTGTCTGGCACAGAGTAGGTTCTCAATAAATATTTATTCCATGAATGAATTAATTATAGAAACTGTTATTAGGAAAAACAAAGAAACCCATCAAGTTTCTGACAATCAGGTGAGCATTCAAACACCAAACAGATTGTGTTGCTTCCCAATTTTCACTTAAAAAGATTCCTTGACAAATTTTAATTGTAAAGAATCTCTACTTTATACAAAAGTTTTTTGTTTTTTTTTTTTCCCTTTCATTGAACCAGTGACTCACAGTTTGTGCTTAGTGGGCCTCAGCTCCCACTACAGAAATGGCAAACAAGTTTCAGCATTATGCTTCTCTACCAAACTGTTGTTACTGACTTTTAAAAAGTCTCTCTATATTTTTAACCAGGTATAAATGTGTACATTTATATATAACATGTACACAGAGGATCACTCTAAATCACATTACAGGCTTGATCACTTATTGTGTTCTAAGTGTGCTTAGAAATGACAGGTTCAATTGCCTCTAACAACACTCTAAAAATGAAGAAATAAAATTCATAACATCTCTTATAAAACTTTTAAAAATATTTCATCAATTTAGAAAATCCTATACTTTGGTTAACTCTAACAATTTGTTTCAATAAATATTTTTAAAATAGCCACTCTTTATTCTTACTGGCTAACATTCTTGGCTGGGACTCAGGCTTAGATCTGTCTTTTTCTGTGCACAGATGTAGACATCTGCTTGCTTCCACATATTCCAGGAAATAACTGTTCTTCAAAAATGGACAATCTTGTAGGAAAGCTATCATTTCCTTTTTAATTTTTTTTTTTTTTTTTTGGTGGGGGGGAGTACTGGGGATTGAACTCAAGGGCACTTAACCACTGAACATCCCTAGCCCTATTTTGTATTATATTTAGAGACAGGATCTCGCTGAGTTGCTTAGCACCTTGCTTTTGCTGCGGCTGGCTTTGAACTTGAAATCCTCCTGCCTCAGCCTCCCAAATGCTGTGATTAAAGGTGTATGCCACTGCGCCCAACTTCTTTTTAAAATTTTTTAGTTGCAGATGAACACAATACATCTATTTATTATTACCTGGGATTGAACCCAGGGCACTTAACCATTGAGCCCCAGCCCTAGTCCTTTCGTACTTTATATTTAGAGACAGAGTCTTACCTAGTTGTATAGGACCTTGCTAAATTGCTGAGGCTGGCTTTGAACTCATGATCCTCTTGCCTCAGCCTCCTGAGATGCTGGGATTATAGGCATGCACCACTGTGCCCAGCTTATTTATTTTTTATGTGTTGCCTCATGCATACTAGGCAAGCGCTCTGCCACTGAACCACAACCCTGTCCTTTTCCTGTCATTTTTATCAGTCAGTATTTCATAAAATGACTAACTCCTGCAGCTGGAAGGATCCTAAGAGATTACCTAGTCCCATCTACTAATTTTTGCAGTTAAGGAAACAGATTCTGGAGAATAATACTAAGAATTTCTCTGAGTTTTTATACAGATTTGACTGGCTCCTTACAAATTTAATCCCTGTACTTCATTGATTTTTGCTGTAGGCTTTATGCCCATAGAAATAGTCTGTATTATCGAGAATGTCAGTACAAGAAATTTACTCTGCCACTGACCTATTGTCTTGACTTTGAAAAGGATACTGGGAAGTCAGTGTCAATCCTATCTTCAATAACATTCAGAAAATAAAATTTAAAAAAATCCAAAAATCTGAAAGGTGATACATTCTAATTTGATAGAATCCCACATTACAAAATAATTGGTGAAGCCCAAAGTGAAACCACAACTCAGTTAAGCAGATCTGTGGCAAAATTGGCAGCTTATGGGATGCAATCAAAAATTATTTTGTTGATGGCAGCTGTACATTTAATTGGTGTCCTACCAGACTACGGCTGCCCTGAAAGACTCTGCAATGGGGTAGAGGAAAGGACCCATCTTTATTGAAGCACTCGTTGTTACTCCAGGAGATTGATACTCATTAACTCAGTCAATGGTGAATGCCTAATGTAAAAAGGGCAGTTTCAGGTCTTGGGGACAGAGTAAGATCACAACAACCTCTTCATTTGGTTATCCCTATTAGATTAAACCTCTAAATCCTTTACTTCTCACCTATTCCAAATGATACCTGGGTGGTAAACTGCAGAATGCTGTTCTCAAATTCCTTTAACTTAGAGGGTTCAAGGATGTAGAACATTTTCCCACATATTCTGCTAACATTTAAAATCTTAAGAGCTATGAAAGATCCAAGAGATCACTTTAGCCCAATTCTCGTTTTTTCACATCAAGAAACAAGAGGTCCAGGAAAGCAAAGTGACTTGCTTAACGACACAAAGGTAATTTCACAAAATTACTAAAATACTTCTACTTTTTTTTTTTTTTTAAATAATACCTCTGGCTTTAAGAAACACATTTGCATTAAAAAGCCTGTTACTCACACATCTTTATATTGCTTTCCCCCAATCTGCTTTGGCGAATTCTACCTAACCAATCTATTTGAAGGGGAAAGGGAGGGTACAGTTAGCAACTGACATCTTACACACTTGGTTCTTTACATGTGCTATCTCATTTTATCCTTACAAACGTCAAAGGGTTCTGCCTTACTAAATGAGGAAACTTAAGGCTCAGAAAATATAATTTTCCCAGAGTGGTTAAGAGCTATTCTACATCTCAAAGCTCACACTCGGGCCTCCACCTAACTGCTGACATCACTGATTAATAGGCAGTCTCTAAATTTAGGAAGGAGCAAGCCAGCTATCTATTTCAAAACCAGAATCATTCTTTCCTATTAATGGTCTTTTTTAAAAAAATGTAAATCAATAACTACTTACATCCCTATTATCCTTAGTCTTATCTGAATAAAAAATAAGAGTATGATTTATAAAGTTTTTTCACTAGGAAAAACTCAATAGAAAGTCTGGAAATTATAATTCTGGGTGGGGTGGGGCAAAAAAGAACAAAAGAAATGACTACCTGCCATTTCTCATTATCACAAAGTCTGAGAACTCACCAATCTCATTTTACTCTCTAGACCCTCTCTGGCAACAAAATAAGCAATAATTACCTCATTTGAATTTAATCCACCAGTTGCAGTCAGAGGCATTTTCCCATGTAGCAATGTGCCAGGCACCTCTTTTATTCCAAATGCTGAAGGATCCAGGTCCTCCTTGATCCACATTCCAGTGGCAGAAGCCTCCCCCAGAACAGAAGTACCGCCTTCTGCAATAGGCACTGAATCAGTGTGTACAGCACCTCTCAGGAAGGGTCCACTAGTGGGGGAAACTTCCTCTAGAGCAGGCACTGTAGCAGTTGGGGTGGCTAGCCCTTCTGGGGTGGACACTCTAACAGCTTGAGTATCAGGCTCCTCTGGGGTGGTGGGCCCTGCAGGAACCAAGGAGGCAGGCTCCTCTGGGGTGGGGGGCCCTGTAGGAGCTGGAGAAGAAGGCTCCTCTGGGGTGGTGGGCCCTGCAGGAGTCGGAGAAGAAGGGTCCTCTGGGGTAGTGGGCCCTGCAGGAGTCGGAGAAGAAGGCTCCTCTGGGGTGGTGGGCCCTGCAGGAGTCGGAGAAGGAGGCTCCTCTGGGGTGGTGGGCCCTGCAGGAGCTGGGGAGACAGGCTCCTCTGGGGTGTCATTCTCTTTGACTGGTACTACAGCAGTCCCCTCTGAGGACACTGCAGCAATTGGAACAGACTCCTCAGGAACAGGCACTCCAAGAGCAGGAGCAGCAGCCACCTCTAGGCCTGAGACTTCAGCAGTTGTTGCATCCTCCTCTAGGGTGACCATTAACACAACCGGGATGTTAGCCTCTGGAAAGGACACAACATCAGCAGCTATAGCAGTGCCCTCTGGGGTGGGCACTGTAGCATCAAGGGCATCTTCTTCTACAGCAGGCACTGCAGCAGTTGGGGCAGGTCTCTGTAGGCTGGGTATCCATTCCTCTAAAACTGGTTCAGTATTACCAGCTTTGGTAACTTGTTCCTCTGCAAAGATATTCAGGAATGGATCTGAATCTCTCAATTCCATTTCTCCCTGTGATGACGCCACATTTGGCTTAGGCTTTACATCATTCAGAGTTTCCACTCCATCACTACCATGTCTCAGTTCTCCAGCAAGCAGGTGCAGACTCAGAATCTCTAACTCTGGGGACTTTCTCTGGAGATCCTGGAAGACCTGCTCTGGGAAATCTGTATGAAAATGTGCTGGGGCTCCATCCCCCCCAAACTTGGCTTGATAATCCAGCTCTTTTGCCTCACTAGCCTCATTACAAACTTTCTGTATGGACAATTCACAAGGGACTGCATTTTCTAAGGATGCCAGACTGTTATTTTCTTGGTTAATAGCTCCTTTCTCACTTTCCAAATGAATTTCATTTGTTAATAAATTTGAATCATACAATAACACTTCTACTTTAGGTCCTGAGGTTACAACTGTTAGTTCATAGTTAGAAGCAAAACTGAGGGGTACACTCTCAATACACTCAATATTTTCCTCAGTTTGATTACAGTCTACCTGGAACAAATTACCATCTTCTTTGGCTAGCTCAGAAGTAACAAAGCCTGATAGTTTTTGTTCATAAGAAGCCCTGTGATCAGAGATAAGCAATCCTCCTGGGTTCAGCTCTCTCAGTGATTCCAGATCAACTGGAGACTTAAATTCCTCCCCAGTCTTGGGGCTAAAAGGCACTTTTTCATACTCCTTGCTAACTGTGGAATTGTCCCTCATGATTTCAGGGTAGGCAACAAGTTCTCTAGCATTAGGCATCTGAGAAGAATCCAGGGCATTAAAATATTCACAATCCAATCCGGTAGCATGATCCTTTACTTTTACATTTAAAAAGCCTAAATGTTGTTCTTTTTCTAAGGCAGCCCCTGGAAAATGACTAATTACAAGTGAATTTTCTGCATCCTGGGATGGGGCCAGCCCTTCAGAAGAGGCTTGATTCTGTGGCTCAACTACTCCTTCTTCACATAAACACTCCTTTTCAAGTTCAAGAAACATCTGCTCTGAATCTGTATCCGAGAGCTGCTCTGCATCTACAGGCCCAAAAGTACATTCTAATTCTGAAACAAGATGCTCTAGCCCTTGAGCAGTTCCATTTTTCCTCTCAATAGCATCCTCACCTGCAGGAACACAACTACAAACCAGGGGTGCATCCTTGGGCTTAGAAGCCAAATGTTCCCTAGCTGTCTGTGGGTTATCAGAGTAACAAATCTGATCAAGAGGTAGGGAGTCAAAAGTCCCCAAAGTGGCAGTTAAGCAACTAGCTCCATCCTCTACTACTGCTACAGTATTTGCTTGTTCTCTTTCTTCCAAAATATCTGCCAAGCTGTTCTCATCTTCCATTAGAAGAGCCTTTTCTCTCTCTGACAGTTTCTCTTCCTCCCACTCCTCCTCAGCCTCCATCATGATCCATCGTTCATCCTCCTCAAACTTTAGCTCAGACTCTGTTTTCTCTCTAAGACTGGGGGTTACGAGAATATGCAATTCTGGATCCAACAGCTCTTCACTGAGGCAAGGTGAGAGAGGTGGTATTTCCACAGTACAGGCTGTGTCCCCAAGGGGGTGCTGCTTCTCGCTAAAGCTTCCTGTAGCAGAACTTTTCGTGGCCCTGGGCCAGGTTGCACTTGAGAATCTGTGTTCCTGTGTTACATCTGTGTTACCACTTGCTGCTGCAGTTTCTGATTCTACAGGATGGAATTCCTGGGGAGAGCTCTCACTGTGGTGCTGGAATCTGAAGTCCTGGCAGTCTCCACTTAAGTTTTTCATATCTTGCACTCCTGGAATACCTGTAGATTTGGCCACATGTTCCAAAGTTAGTGACTCTGATTGAGGTTCCCTGTGGTCCAAATTACCAGAACTTCCTGTTAATGCAGAACTGGATTCTTTCTTCTCTTGCAAAGAAGGATTTGAAGCACCAGCTTCTGAAACTTCACTGAGAGAAGCTTCCATTCTTTCTGCAAATTCCTGGAAGTTGGGAGGCATGAAGGACTTCCAAGATCTTCTGTTAACATTGTCTTTGCGCTCTGCATTTGGCCGCCGTCTGGGTGGCACAGGTGCCGACTTCTGTACGTCACTGCTTAGCTTTAATGCATCAAAGATTATTCTTTCATCCAGCTTTTTGCTTTCTGGTGCTCTCGATTCAAAAACATTAGCTGCTGCTCCTAATGTACCATTGCTGGATATGGTACTTCCTTCCATCTTCTCCATGGTGCTTTTTGAAGTCTGATTAAGCTTTGATCCCTGGTCAATCTGTTCATTTATCCTCATTGTATCATATATAGACCGCTGTGGAACATAGCAATCCTCTATATAGCCGTCCTCATCCTCCCCTTTCCCCAGGCAAGTGGGGTTGCGCCTTAAACAGTCTGGCCTGCTGAGTGGCTTACCCATACTTTTTCAATCAAGATGAATCATCAATCTTTCAAAAGTTTTTTCACAAATTCCCCCAAAATGCATTTTACATGAGCTATAAATCCTTTTACATGCTCATACTCCAAACCACCAATTGCATCTGCCCTCAATAGAGACCTAGAGTCCCACTTTGAAACAATTCTGGATGAAGCTCTAAGACAAACAGCTTTTTCCTCATAAGCTAGCAGCCTCATAGTTGCAGACAGATAAATGTTATAATTTAATCAACAAAGTAATTCCTTGTATGGCTTCTGGTTTTACTTTTAAAAGAGCACTGCTCTTTTGAATTCAGTCAACAAAAATCATTTGATATTTACAAGTCTTATTCAATATATAGTTCCACTCACTTCTCACTGAAGAAGAGTTGGAAGCAGCAAATTTATACCGACTGTGTCCTTTAATAACAATGGCACTGCCTCTAGTCTTCAAGTATGGCCCAAGCTCCTAAGAATACTTTTCATTTTATCCTCCGTTTCAGCCCAGGAGAGTCCAGCTGGTCTGAATTAGCCATTCCGTTCTCCCTAGTTGGGGTGTTTGCATTTGAACTGGGCCGGTCGGAGGATATTCCTGCAACTTTAAACACAGGAAGTCCTTCATTCGGGGCCAGTTTGGGGCTTCCTGTCTCCAAAACATCATGGCATTGTTGTGGCTCCCAGGCCAGACCTGCGCTGTGGCCGCAAAACAAGGCGAGTGGAGCCGCGCGCCGGGCCTTTCTGAAGCTGCAGCCGCTAAGGGGCTGTCGGAGGGGCTAGCTCAGCACCGCCCGCTCCCCCGCGCAGTGCCGCGCGCCCCGAGGACCAGGGTCACCTCACCGCAGGCTGGCAGGTGGTTCCCGGCCGCGCCGGGCTCAGGTCCCGCGCTCAGGAAGTTAGTTTGTTCCTCCGGCAGCTGAGTCCCGTGTGCTGTGGGCGCCGCCTCCCCCGCCGCCGCCAGTCCTCAGCCCGCAGCCGCCGCGCCGTGGACTGCATGACAAGCAGCCGCCTCTATTCTCCGCCGCGCCGCCGGCCCTACTACCCTGCGGTCCTCCCCGCCCGCAGCTGTCACGGTCCCGGCATGCAAACTTCTGGCTGGGAACAAAAGGCTCCGCTCGGGCCGGGCGGGTGGGGGCGAGCCCTCCTCCCTCGTGCCGCGCGGCCCGCTCGCTCGCAGCTTGCTGGAAGTGCTTGGCTAGCTGGTGGTTCTCCTCCCCCTTCCCGCGTCGCCGTCGCCGCTGCGCTGCGCCGCGCCGCCCCGCCCGGGCAGCCCCCCTGAAAGCCCGGGAGCGCGCGGCGCGGAAAGCCACGGGGAGGAGGGCGGGGGCGGGGCAGGGCGCGGAGGGGGCGGGGCCGGGTAAAAGGAGCGACTAGGCGGAGGAGGGAGGCGGCGGACCGGATTGGAGGCCGAGGAGCCAAGGGCTTCGGAGGAGTTCGGGCGAGGGACTCTGGGCACCAACGGCTCGGCTCCCGAAGCCCACGCCCACAGCGCCCCGGGGCCAAATAAGCCCCGCCCACCTGAGAGGGCGAGCTAGGAAAATCGCACCAGCGCGAGGATCTGCTGCGCCGCGCAAATCCCCTGACAAAGGAAAGCCCCGCCCTCCTCCTGCTGACCCGGCCCCCTACCGCCCCCGCCTCGTTCCGGTCAGACTCCCAGCAAGCCCAAGGGCGAACGAGCCCAGGACCGGTGCACCCGCCTCTCCCTAGCCAGCGGGTTCTGGGAAGGGGGCTACTTGGGGCCCCATCTGCCGTCAGGGTCGCGCCGCCTTCATCGCCCTCGGCTCCAATTCTGCCGCCAAAGCTATCCTTAGTCTTTACAATGTCACCTTTAGCGCGCCCCTTGCCGATCCAAAACCACTCCAGCTTGAAACCCAGCACATAACTGGTATCCCGAGGAATTCGGTCACGCTCAGAGACCAAGTTATTGGATAAACTACAGGCACACTCTACATTCCCCCCACCCCTTCTCAGGTATATGGAGTCTTGATCCATTCCCTCACCAGGATTCTTGGCCCACAAACCTGATGACTGTGGAAAATGGGATGCAGGAAGTGGTGGCGATGCCGGCAGCGGTGCTCCATGCCCAAACACCTGGGCTCCTTATTGCTTAGCATCCAAGGAAACCTGAGCCTCCTTGGGGCCAGATGAAAAGCATGTGTCTGTATTTCAAGTATTACAAAGGGCAACTCAGGAGACTGTCCACTAGTCTAAGAAGTGCAAAGCCCTGCTCCTTTTGTGATGGTCATTCTCTGATTTTACAAAAGAAAAAGAAAGTAAGTTTATTAAAATGTCTGAATCCCTGTTGGACACTGTGGTCAATATAGCTGGTGAAATTTATGGAAAAGTTACTTCTATCCTTTAAACAAACAGAAAATGAAGCCAGTAGTTGCTGTATGGAGATCAGTCAGTGAACCCCTGAGCTGAACCTTAGGCTCACTTGGGTAACCAAAGCAATCCTTGGCAAAAATGAGATGGAGGCTGAAGTTGATGATCAGAACTTGGTAACTAAAAGACCTTTCTTTGGCAAATGTTTCACCCTTTCTTACTTCAAAAGAGGCTGCTGATCAATTCTACCCACTCAAATACAAAAGACTCTCCATCTGTAAACTGAAAGAGGGTGTGGGAGACAAGACTAGACTGTTTCTACAGCCTTCCTGTTTTAATATTCTTTAGCTTTAAAACTTTTAAAGGAGCTGCCCCAAATCTTGTGTCCTCTTGGTCCTAGACATTAGAAACCCTGTTCTATGAAGAAGAATATATATAATAGAAAGAACCAAGAATGCTTGACCTAGAGAAAGTTCCTTCTGGGAGGCGTGTCGACATGAAGTATCTGAAGGGCTGGTATGTGGGAGGAAGGAAATTTGTTCTGGATGTCTCTTTAAGCTGGCACACTAAGATCCAAGGGCAGATTTCAAGCCAACAGAGAGCCTTCTCACAGCTATTCAAAGAATAGGGTGTACCGGAAAGGGGTAACTTTCCTGACCTTGGAGGTGTTTGAACAAAACTTCAAGCAATCATTTGGCAGAGATCTGGCGAAACAGACATACAAATCCTTTATAGTTTATTCAGGATGAGTTTCCTAATTTTAACATACTGTGACCCTAAGTATTGATTAGTTTATAGATCTGATTCTTAACTGATCAGGGAATCTGGGTTTTAATTTTCTTTTAATTATTCACCATGACTGGAAAAACCCAGGGAAAGCAAGATCAATATCACTAGCAAATCTCTGGCCAAATACATTCACTTAAGTGTTCAGATATCATAACAGACTAGCATGCCAGGGCTCCTCTGGTTGGAAGAATCTAAGGAATTCTGGCTCTGGACTAAGGGCGGATGATTATTCTGTTATAAAGAATGATCTCGAGTGGAATCACAAACTTCATGGCCAGAAATTCCTTTCCTATTTCCTTACCAAGTCAGGTGCCAATCAATTCAGCCTTTTCTTAATTAATCCCTCCCCATACTTAGATCTACTTTATTCTGCCCCTCTCATCAATGTTCCATACAAATAAATAAATGGGGCATTCCAACAACTATTGAAGTTGAGATTCAAATTATCAGCTGTAGTCATACTCTAATTAAGGTGCTAAGAAAATATTAGAGAACTTGGCACAATGACACATGCCTGTAATCCCAGCTACTTGGGAGGCTGAGGCAGGAGAATTGCAAGTTTAAGGCCACCTTGGCAACTTAGTGAGATCTTGCTCAAAATAAAAATAAAAAGGGATGAGAATGTAGTAGCTTACCCCTAAGTTTAATTCACAGGATCAGAAGAAAAAAAGAGAAAAACTCCCCCAAAGTTTAAACTCAGGCGGTTGAAAAGAGAAAGATGGATATGTATTGTGAGTGTGTGTGTGTGTGTGTGTGTGTGTGTGCGCGCTTCCTCCTCCCAAACAAAGACAAAGAATGCTTTCTAAGTGGCTTGTTTTGTTGTTTTTTTTTTAATCATCAGTAAGTGTTCAGAAAGAAATCAAGAGAGGAAGCACAAGGTCTCTTTTCTTCAGGTCCATCTTGTTTTTTCATCTGTTTATAAGTTTCTCCTTAGTTTTGGAATGTGGAACTCTGCCAATAGGTATCTCAGTGACTGAAATAAATACCTTTACAGCTTTCAGCCTCTTGTTGCCCTGATAGTTACAACAAAAAAAGCATCTGTTCATTTCACATGCTGTGTGTAAACTTTTTAAAAGAGAAACACAGCTCCGGAGTATCTCTTTGGATGCTTTCCCCACTCTTGAAACCACAAGCATAAGCACTCAGCCAAATTTCAAATTAGTTTCTAGTTAGATGATAACTGAGCTCAAAGAATTCTCTACTCCTTTTGAAATTCCTAAGAACAGAATCTGGTGTCAGATTTTCCTTTAGTGAATCTAGAAGGAAAAACAATCCTGGCGCTTCTAGCTCCTTCCTATTTAAAGGCAGTTGGGTGGAGTCTCCTTACACCCTATACACCTCCCTTTCCAAGTTTTGGACTTGGCACTTTGCCTTGGTCTGCTCCAGATCTGAACTGCCTGGCCTCAGGACAATCTAGAGACCCAACATCCACACCTCCTTAGATTCTAAAATGCCTTTTCATCCACCTTGATGGGGGCTTTGTCTTGGAGGATTTACTGCTGAATAGAGAAAAAAAAATGGATCTTATTCAATTTTAAAACTATAAAATGTCTTTCATCTTAGATAGACTTTGCAAGCATTATTTAGTGGCAAGTAGAAACTCCACAGTATTAGTCTGTACCTGTTAAACATCAGTTATTACCATACCTCTGGTACTTTTATTATTATAAAGATGGCTAAAGAGTGGCTCCATAGAGCAAAACAGCATGATGTGGGGTTTATTTTAAAGGGATTTTGATGTTTTTTGTGCTCTCATGTATTCCCAAACCCATGAGAAAACTTTCCATACACTCTGCAGGAACTCTCATGACCCCTGTAAGCCCTTTCCTTCTTGTAGACTTTCCAAATGACTGTATGTCAGTTCCTCTTTTAGATTAGTGGTTGCCAAGACAGTGGAGATGAAAAAGACATGGGGCTTAAAGGAAGGCCTAAAGGAAGGGTGAGAGGCAGGAAGGAAGGCTTCATGGAGAGAACCACATCTACCCATTAAGATTTTGATATACAGAGATGGTAAAGTCAGTGTTTCTAAAGTACAGTTCTAGAGGCAGGTATGGCATAGTCCCTAAAGAAGCAAATTCTAATTCAGTGTGGCATAAGTTGTGGGCATATGAAAGGGAAAAATGAGAGGTCATAATGGTAAGTAGCTAAAAGGTCCTTTAACCAAGGCCTCTGAATGGCAAGCTGGGGAAATTATGTTTTATTCAAAACCAATACTACATTCAAGATTTAGCTAATTGAAACTGATCAGCAGGTCATGACCAGGGGTGATGTGTGGGAAGTTTCCTAAGATTATGGGACAGGGTGTTCATTCAAATGTCATTTATCTCATTTTTAAAAACACACATCTTTAACTTAACAAATGAAGCTTTTAGGGTCTTAAACATACTAGGATAAATAACAGCTAGTGCAAATGAGCTGTGAAAGAAACTGTAGAGGCAGGTCTGGACTTTACAGCTGAACCAGCTAGAAGGTAGAGGTTAGAGGGGAAATAAAAAATAAAGATAATACTAGGGCTTGGGCCATAGCTCAGTGATAGAGCTCTCATTTAGCACGTGCGAGACCCTGGGTTCGATCCTCAGCACCACATAAAAATAAATTCATAAAATGAAAGGTATTGTGTCCATCTACAACTAAAAATTTTTTTAAAAAAGATAATATTATAGTATTACTCTTGGGTAACTACAGGCATAGAAGTATTATGAAACAATAGCAAGGGGAAGAAATTATTTGAATTCAAGTGTAGAGCATCCAAAGACTTGTGTGGAGGTCTCCAGAAGGGATCCTTAGACAAGAGTCTCTAAGGTGGGCTAGAGACAAAGATGTGAAAGCCTTCCTTCATGTAACAGTGTAGGGCTGGCCATCTCAGAGGCTGAGTGCAGAGTGAGGAGAGATGGGCAGAATTTCAGGAAACACATATTTAATAGGAAGGAAGACAAACAAAAAGGAAAGCAGAGGAGCATCCAGAGAAGAGACAGGGAGAGAACCATGTCATGAAAGTAAAAGGACAGGATGATTTTAAGAAAGTGGAGATCAGTGATTTAGACCAGCCTCTAGACTTGGCAACTAGGAAGTCAATGAATACTTTTAAGAGAACAGTTTTAGGTGGGTGTGGTGGTATACTCCTGTAATCATGGAGGCTGAGGCAGTTCGATGGCAAGTTCAAAGCCAGGCTCAGCAACAACAAGGCCCTAAGCAACTTAGCAAAAAATAAAAAAATAAAAAGGGCTGGGGCTCAGTGGTAGAGCGCTTGCCTAGCGTATGTGAGGCACTGGGTTCATTCTTCAGCACCCCATAAAAATAAAATAAAGGTATTGTGTCCACCTACAACAACAACAAAAAAAGGGTGGGGGCTGAAGGGCTGGGGATGTGGCTCAATGGTTGAGCACTTGTGGGTTCAATCTCTGATTCACCCCCTTCACTCTGCCAAAAATAAAACAAAAACAAAAACAGTTTCAGCACAATGATGGGTGCTGGGTCATCTGAGTATTAAAGATAAGGAGTGAGTATGGGTCCTCCTTCTTGAGATTGTTCTTCTGGCTTCCATGAACCAGTGCTATCCCAAATCTACCTTTCTAACCAGTCTCTCTTTGGTCTCCTTGGGTCTTCTTTCTGTCCACTTGAAGCAAGTAATTAAGTTGTATACTTGATTCTCTTTTTCAATCAAAGTTTTTTTTAATATTAGGGATTGAACCCAGGAGTGTTTCAGCCCTGAGTGACATCTCCAGTCCTTTTTATTTTGAGACAGGGTCTCAAATTGCTGAGGGTCTTGCTAAATGGTGGAGGCTAGTCTGGAACTTGTGATCCTCCTGCCTCAGCCTCCTAAGTAGCTGGTATTAAAAGCGTGACCATCATGCTCAGCTTGTTCAACAAATATTTATTGTCATAAATATGTCAGACACCATGGGACAGAGTGATGAGCAAGACATGTTCAGGAGCCTACATGCTAGCCATGGAGACAGAGGTTCATTTCACTTTAATTGCATAAGTACTCTTAAAGAAAAGACAACAGTACAAGACCATGAGTCAAGAGGGCCAGACTTGGCCTGGAAGTTTAGGGGGCACTTTCCTGAGAAAATGATGATGTGGACATTCTGCTGGGACTGACAGTCTTTCTAATTTCAGGGTGGCATGACTATCACAAAGTTGCTTGGCTATTTTCAAGGAACAAGGCTGAATCTGGGCTGAATATTTAAGGAATAATGAATGCTGCAAGGGTGCATTAGAAAAGGAGTTAGAATAAAAAATACAGAGATTTTTTTAAAACTTCTCATTGTGTTACTAAAGTAATTCTTATCATTATTTACAGACAGACAAACAGATTTGAATTTAAAGAATTTGACTCATAACAGAGCTTATCTTTTGGAAATGAAAAAGATATAATAGATAATAAAGATATAAATGGTTCAATTGAACAGACACAATGAAATTCCCTGCCACTTGATTCACATATACATATAATCAAATATTAAAAACATGTATTTGAGCTGGGTATAGTGGTGCACACCTGTAATCCCAGTAGCTCGGGAGGCTGAGACAGGAGGATCGAGGGTTCAAAGCCAGCCGTAGCCAAAGTGAGATGCTAAGCAACTCAGTGAGACCCTGTCTCTAAATATAATACAAAAAGGACTTGGGATTTGGCTCAGTGGTCAAGTGCCTCTGAGTTCAATCCACGGTACCAAACAAAAACAAAAACAAAAAACAAAACATGTATTTGTAAACACTGTAAATAATTGAAGGATAAAGATAAGATATTTCTATAAAATATCTGAATCTGGTATGCAACTGGCAGGGAAATGAATTATATCTGTGTTTTTAAACTGATTTCTTCTGAAACTATGCTGATATTTTCCCCCTTACATCTCAATATTTTAATTAAAGACTAATTAAAATTAAAAGATATATTTATATATTTCCTAAAGATGTTGATGTGGTAGTTGCCATTGCAATACAACATGGTCTATGTAATTAGGCCAAGGACCCTGAGATCATTATAGCTGATTTGATGGGTAACTGAGTCTGTCTGGGCAAGTCACTGAGCTGGTAATGTCTTCTGGTTAATTTTGGTTAATGATATGAAAATAATATTGATTTGTAGCGCACATAAGCCAAGGCCAAAATGGTCTCAGAAAAACT
This sequence comes from Marmota monax, assembly GCF_021218885.2. Lineage (NCBI taxonomy): Eukaryota > Metazoa > Chordata > Mammalia > Rodentia > Sciuridae > Marmota > Marmota monax. Next base: position 10,362,131 of record NW_026694432.1, read on the forward strand.
TGCTGACTGTGGGATTCTGATAAGATGCATATAAGAATAAATTCGAATGAACAAGTGAACATGGACATATGTATGTATATGTGTATGTATGTTTTTGTATGTACATAAAAATATTTAAAGTTGTATTATGGAGTAATGACCTAAACCTGACTATGCATTGCTACACTGGGATCAGAAACAAGTCTTTTTTTTTTTTTAATATATTTTTTTAAGTTGTCAATGGACCTTTATTTTATTTATTTATATGCGGTGCTGAGAATTGAAACTAGGGCCTCACACATGCTCAGCAAGAGCTCTACCACTGAGCCACAACTCCAGTCCAGAATCAACTCTTAAACTTGTTCCTACAAATATGACTCAGAAAAGCTGTCTGACCATCCACTTGTTTTACTGCTGCCATAAACAAATTTTACTTTATCTTCATAATTTCCAATTTTCTAAGAAAAAGTGCTAATCTAATTTAGTGCTGTGCTTTTGATCAAATCTTCTGAAGAATGATTGTCCCTAGGCACAAAAGGGGACGAGGGTTCTTATTAAAAAGATTTCACAGCTAGGTATGGTAGCACACACCTGACCTGTAATCCCAATTCCTGGGGAGGCTAAGGTATAAGATCACAAGTTTGAGTCCACTGTGGATAATATGGTCAGAACATGTCTTGAAATAAAAGGGCTGGGGCTATGGTTTAATGACAGAGCTCTTGCCTAGCATGTATAAGGCCCTAGGTTCAATCCCTGGTACTGGGGGAGGGGGAACAGAAATTTCACAAAACTCATTTGTATATTTGAATAAGCTTGTTTAAAAAAGGACATTTTCATTTAATGAGCACCTAATAACTAATGCTTTTATCTATATAACTTCATTTAATTCTCACAAAACCCCTAAAGGTATGATTTAGCATTTAGAATCTTTCAGAGTCTGGCTTACTTCAAATGCATATGAGGCAGCAAATTTCTTTTGCTTTGTTTTTGCTGTGTTTGGGCTAATATTTGAAATGAGATTGTGTGCTCTTAACATATGCCAACTAGTAGTACAGAAGAAATGAAGCTCTGAAGGAAAGATGGAGAGGTGAGGAAACTGGGCTAAGATGATAATTCCTTCAGGACACACAAGGAAACACCAACTCCTACAGAGTAGATAGAATTGAAATCAGAGCTTAATTCTTTAGATCAGGTGGCTCCTGCATTAATTTGGGGGAAGGATAAGCACTCACAGAAAGAAGGATGAATACATACAAAAGCTCAGGAAATTCACCTTGGTGATGACCCAAGTTATAGAAGGTACAGAATAATTTGTCTCTCTCTTTTTTCCCCCTGTGGGAACCATGTGCATATATGTTGGCTGTCCAATCATACCAGGGCTCTGCTTTCCTAACAGGGGGTCCTTTGTTCCAAACAGCAAAGCTCAAAAGAGACAGTCTGATAAAAATCACACTGAGATCAGCACTCCCAACTGGTGCAGGGGCTGATGCCATTCCACAACACACCCTACAGGAAGTTGCTTGAGATACACAGCTGACTGATTTCCACAGCAGGATCCCTGTGGCAGAGTGGGGTGGGGACTGGTCAAGCATGGAGGGAATTCTTTAGCCACTGACTCAAATTAGTTCACCAAGATCCGATTTTATCCAACAAATCTGTATAAGTCACTCTTGGAAGCAACACTATTTCTTAATTGATTTTTGGAAACGGGGAGGAAAACCACAGAAGCTTCCCCAGGCAGCATTCTGGAATTCTTATACTGGAAAAAAGGCAAAAATCTAATTTCCTATCTTTCTAGAAGTGGGTTGAATAAGTCTTTTACTGTTAAGGGGCTATCTGTATGTTGTAGCACCCACTGTGCAGTATGCAGCACCCACTAGATGCCAGAAGCAGCTTCTACATTTGTGACAATAAATAATATCTCTGAACTAAATGTGGTAGAATGTCCCTCAAGGGGAAAACTGTCCTGTGTTAGTACCACTGGGATAGCATGAATTTTGGTACCTAATAGACCTTTCAATCCCAACTTAAACATTGACTTGCTAAATGGCTTGAAGAAGTTACTTTTACCTTTTCAAATCTCCCATTTAAAATGTCTGATTTACAACAGGATTACTAGAGGTCATTTAGACTCAGGTCTCTCTTGCAGCACTTAAATAACCACTACCTCTATGATTCTTTGTGTATATTTCACATTGTTAACCAGAGACTGTTTGCAACCCAGCAACAATCCAAGGACTAGCACAGTAAGTGCTCAATAAGACAGATTAAAAGGAACATGGAATCCCTTCCTTCTAATCCCCACAAAGGGATCAATGCAACATCATCATGTAGCAATTTTCTCATCTCTGGGTAGCCCAAAGTTCTGAGAGATCCCCCTTTGGAATAGGAATTCTGGTTTGTGAGGGCCTGGGATTAAGAGTGTCCCATTAATCTTGCACAGCCAATACCAGAGACTCAGAAGCACCTGGTTGTGGCAGTTTTGTTTTTTATTTATTTTTTGGTACCAGGGATTGAACCCAGAGTCACTCAACCATTGAGCCACATTCTCAGCCCTTTTATTTTTTTATTTTGAGATAAGGTCTTGCGAAGTTGCTTAGGGCCTCCTTAAACTGCTGAGACTGGTTTTGAAATTATGATCCTCCTGTCTCAGCCTCCCAAATCACTGGGATTATGGGTGTGTGCCACTGTGGCAAAGTGTTAAAGAAGGTGGGGAGGAAAACATTCTCTTTATAGCTACATTTTGAAACTAGGACAGCTGAGACTTGGGCAGGTCTTAGGAGACAAGACACAGCCATTTGGGGCAGTGATGCTTTGGTGCAATGTCCTGACTCAACTACCAGTGAGATTCATCTATTTCCTGGTAAAGTAGCCAACAGTAACAATCAAGGGCCTTCAGAGTAACTCATAACACTTCCCAAAGGCTCATGGCTTACAGCTCATACACTATCCAGTCAGCTTGAAAGTGCACAAGATCCTTATGACAGGGTCTTGCTATGTTGGTGAGATTGGACTTGAACTTCTGGCCTTATGTGATGCTTCTGCCTTAGCCTCACTAGAAGCTGGGACTACAGGCACATGCCATTGTACTTGGCTTCAAGGTCAAACTAAGTTAGATCACTTACCAATCACTTCTAGATCCAGCAAGAAAGTCTAATCTGTGCTGATCTCAACCATGTCCATTAATCAAATACTCAGCAATCAATACAAGTTCTGCATAGGGTACACTGTAGTATTTTTCTGAAAACAGACTTTTCTTCCTTCCTGTACAAAATCATATGATGAATCTCAGTTGTGAATGCTAGGTGCTGATACTGTATGTGAAGGATTTCGGTAAACTCAAGTTAAACTGCTCATTTTCTTTGGTTGAGGATATATTGATTTGTTGCTTTAAAAATCTCCCTTTGCTGTAAAAATTTCCAGACAGATTTTTGTGAAATCTATCAATGCTTTCTTGACAACTTTCCATTTGATTTCACTACCTTCACTGAGGCGTGGACTTCTTTAAGATGATGTAATGGCTGCAAGTTTGGGATTTTCCTTGTGATGCTTACATTTAAAATACCAAGTGGCAATACTGTAAAAGGGAGCTGGAAAAGGTTCAATATGAAGGAAAAACTTAAAGGCCTCAAAGGCTCCTTTGCTTTCTCCTCAGGCAGTTGGTATGATGGGGGTGGAGAAGATTATTACAGAGCATTGGAATTCTTTGGGGGGGTGGGGTGGGGGTTCACATAAGGGTTATAAATATCAGTGGCCAAACTGGGTTGGCTGCAGAGAACAACTGACATACTATCGCCTCCCCTTAAAGGCACAGAACAAGGGAGCTCCTTGAAATATTTCCACAAAGGAAGTTCCTCTTCTCTTTAGAAACGTATCATCAGCCAAACACCTCCATCAACAACTGTACACAAATTTCACATGCCAGGGAAAGTGACTAGAGCTTTTTGAGCCAGTCACAGATTAGCACCAGTAAAAATAAAGAATCCAGTGGCTAAAGGAAGGTTGACTTAGAGGCAGTTCTTACTACAGAGTCACAATCAGATTATGGGAAGACTGCTTGCTATATAAATATTTAATTTAATCAAGTAGTACCCATTCTAACCGAATCCTATATGTTCCATACATAAGTGGCAATTTTCTTCCAGGGCAGTGGTTCTCAGAAGGGCGATTCTGCCTTCCAGGGGACATTTGGCAATGTCTGAAGACATCTTTTGGTTGTCACAACTGGGAAGTTACTATTTCTAGTAGTTACAGGTCAGAGATATTATTAAATATCCTATGCACAAAAGAGTCTTCTAAATTAAAAAAAAAAAAAAAAAAAACCCCAGTCCAAAATCTCATAATGCTGAAGTTGAGAAAGCCTGTTGTAGGCTATTTTCTTTACTTCCTTGGATCTTAGTTTCTATTGAAGTAGCCTTGTTTAAGGAAGAGAAAGAAAGAAAGAAAGGAAGGAAGGAAGAAAGGAAGGAAGGAAGGAAGGAGGGAGGGAGGAAGAGGGAAAGATGGGGGGAAAGGGAGGAAGGGAGGGAAGAAGGAAGGGGCAGGCCAAAGGGTCAGCACAAGGCAGGGGAATAGGGCAAAGGGTACCTACTTATCTTGGCTGCTATAAATCCAGGGATACCTAAGCCTGCAAGTGATAAGCCATACTAAGTTTGAGTTTCTTTCTCTCCTGGGGCAGGTAGATAATGCTGACCTCATTTGCTTTATCTTTTAGTGACTTACTCCAAGGCAGGTGTACTAATTGGCAAAACCATAGATGGGCTGATACTGCCTTTGTAATCATTTGAAAGGAAGGGGCAAGTACCTCCATACCAATTGGCAGTCTTTCTACTACACGCTGGCCCTGTCTTCCAAGGGTTTTTCAAATGTGCTTACAGGAGCACCTAAGTTTGCTAACCTTGAGGCAAAAAATTAAATGGAAAAAAAAAAATTTTTTTTTTTGTACCAAGAATTAAACCCAGGGTTGCTTAACCACTGAACCCTTTTAATTTCCCCAACCTTTTAAAATTTTTTATTTTTCTTTTCTCATATAATATATATATATATATATATATATATATATATATATGTACACACACACACATACACACACACATACATACACACACACATATATATTTTTAAAGTCATCCATGGACCTTTATTTTATTTATTTATATGTGGTGCTGAGAATTGAACCCAGGGCCTCACACATGCTAGGCAAGAGCTTTACCACTGACCTACAACCCCAGCCCTTTCTTCCTTCCTTCCTTCATTTATTTTTTTGAGACAGGGTTTCACTAAGTTGCTTAGGGCCTTGCTAAATTGCTGAGGCTGGCTTTGAATTTATAATCCTCATGCCTCAGCCTCCCCAGTTGCTGGGATTACAGGTGTGTGCCACCATGCCCAGCTAAATTAAGAGACTTAAAAGACTTTGAAAATAATTTATTTAATTAATCTTATTTTTCAGTGTACTGGACATTGAACTCAGCACCTCATGCTCTGAGCTACATCTCTAGCCCTTTTTGAGACAAGATTCACTAAATTTCACAGAGGCAAGCCTTGACTTGAGATCCTACTGCCTTAGCCTCCCAAGTAGCTAGGATTAAAGATATCTGCCAACATACCCAGATTAGGGACTTTTCTTGTTCTGGTCTCAGACTAGGGTATCTAGCTCCCCCAGATAAAAGCTGCAGTGTATTGAGTCCCTGACCTTGAGCTCTGCTGGCCTGAATTAGGAGTGGAATAGTCCAAGGGAAGCCTACTACCACACCTATATCCCAGCAGCCCAATTCATCCATGTTTCTCTCTTTTTTCTTTTCTTTCTGTGACTACCCTCCTCCACCTCCCCTGCCCTTCTTTCTTTTAAATGAACCCAGGGTTGCTGTACCACTGAGCTACATTCTAGGCCCTTTTTAAAAAATTTTATTTTGAAACAGGATCTCACTAAATTCCCCAAGTTGGCCTGGAACTTGTCATTCTCCTGCCTTAGCATCCCCAGTAGCTGGGATTACAGGAAAGTGCCACCACATGCCAGGCTTCTTGATGCTGCTTGACAATATGATGCTAAAAGTACCACCCACATCCTTTCTGACTAAGAAGTCAACATGGTTCCCGTGGAGTAGCAGAGGTGCAAGGGAGGGAAAGAGTTAAGACTCAGAATAATCTCAATTCTTTTTTTTTTTTTTTTAATTTTTTAGTTGTTGATGGACACAATATCTTTATTTTTATGTGGTGCCAAGAATCGAACCCAGTGCCTCACACATGCAAGGCAAGCACTCTATCACTGAGCTACAACCTCAGCCCAATCTCAATTCTTAACAAGTAAAATCTACCCAGGGAATTTCAGAATGAGGAAAGCCTCTAGCTATTGTAAGAACTAATAGATTTCTTTCTACCCTTCCCACTAATGTCATACTGGGGGAATTCTTTTGCTCAAGCTTCAGTGATGTAAGGGTCCCTCCTTTCTTGTTAGTCTCCTGTTAGGCACATACAATTTGATTTCCTCAATAATCAGAGACTCATTTAGGAAATGGAATTTCCTAAAGAGATTATTTAGTCTTTTCTTCCAATTTTCTGAATACATGCTACTTACTTTCCTTATGATTTCTGGAAAGGCTTTTTCCTTTCTACTTTCAACTGAGAGCTGAACCCAGTAAAGGCCCTAACTCAGGAAGATTGAGGTCTTTGCCTTCTTAGAGTGGAAAGAACTCTTTCTCATTCCCATCTGAGAGGTTCTATTGCTTGACCAGATTCTATAAATTATTCAGAGGAACCAAGGGAAAGCCTTTCCTAGGAATGACTTTTAGTTTTTCTGTGTTCACTTAAGGAGGAAAATTTTTTTTTTCCCATAGACTAAATACAGCTGCATGGATTTATCAGCCCTATTGCACAGCTCCAAGCAAGCCTGGAAGTTCTCCACAGATCTGACTAGTCCTTGTGTTTTGACCATTCCCAGTGGAGTTAGCTAGGTCAAAGCAGAGCCTGTGTTTCTGTCTCACATATCCATATACTATTCCCTTATGCAGATTCTTGTGTTGAGAGTATGATCCCATTGAGGAGGAGGAGGAGGAGAAGAGCTGAAAACTTAATGTTGTTTTTAAATATTTATTGTCATTTGGGGGGGGGATGGTTCTTGAATCCAAAAGAAGAGTCATGAGTCTGGTCTACTGCTGGACTACATCACGTTAACCCAGGAACTCGACATTCACAACATGAAAATGACTCAGTCCTCAGAATGGGTCCAAGATCTTCCCTTTTTATAGCCTCTAGGGGGCTGTGGAACTGACACAGTTTTCCCCTCTCATTGTTTTCACTTCCCATGAGTTCAGCAGATCAGCCAGGAATATTCCCCTCCCCTCCAGACCAAAGACCTTTGCTGGGAGGAGGCAAAAACTTCACCAAACTTTTGACCTCCCTAAAGGTAGACTGGTAAAGCAGAACTTCTGATTTGCACATCAGCTCTTGGAAGGATACTGATTTTTTTAACCCCTTTATTTATTCATTTTTATGTGGTGCTGAGGATGGAACCCAGTGCCTTGCACATGCTAGGTAGCGCTCTACCACTGAGCCCCCTAATCATTTAATAGTAACTAGCTATTGACTTAATGATGGGTCATAACAGGGTTGTCAACACCAGTCTACTGCACACTCTGCCAGTGCCTGGCTGACTGGTCCCAGCCTTCATATCCATGGTATTCATGGTAGGAGGCTTATTCTTAGAAACCAATGAACTGAGTTGGCTGTGACAAGCAACTAAGCAGCTACTGAGCTCCTGAGCACCAGGAGGTCTACCTCATAGTTAATAAAATTTCAACAGCCTTATTTACTTCATTTTCTAGCTCACTAATTATTAGAAAAGAGGGGATAGACTGCTACAGGCAGACCCAGTAATGGCAGAGCAAAGCAATAGCAGTAATACACTTGGTATCACTGGGGCAATGGTTCCAGGATCCTTTGTGCCCCCAGATACCAAAATCCATGCGTGCTCAGGTTCCTTATATAAAATGAATAGTAATTGCATCTTCCTATAGCTGTAAATCATCTCTGGATGATTACTATAATACCTAATACAAAGTAAATGCTATGCAAATTGTTATACAATATTGTTTTAAAATTTGTATTATTTAACTCTGTATTATTTTGCATTGCTTTTTTTTATTATTCCATCCCCCCTGAAATATTTTTAATACATGATTGGTTGAACCTGCAGATGCACAGAGCCAACTGTAATACTTGCCATCACGGGAAAAAATACTTTATTCTTGATTTCTAAGAATAAGTCTTGGGGGAAAAAAACAGAAATTACCTCCTCACTATGCACCTGTACGTATAGCCAATCTGAACAGTTTAACACTGCAGAGGCCCCAAACAAGCACTTCAACATATTTCTCAAATTGCACAGCAATTTAGAAACACAAAGCAGCCCCAAACCTCTCTAATAGCCTTGAGAATATGTTCATAGGGGAGAACTGCACAATATTTTTAACATTAACTTGTACTCATTAAGAAAAACTTACAATACAGTATTGTGAAAATTAGTCAAACAAAATTTAAAATAATTTCTACATAAATTAGAATCTGGTTAAATGAGACTATTTTTGAACCTATAGGGATAAGCTTCAGTTGTCTAAAAAATTTATTTAGTTAATTAGACTATTAATTCCAGTAACCCAGCCAGGTCAACTGGATAACAGACACATATCTGCAGAAGAGTCTCTGCTCTCCAGGAGCTTACAGCAGAAAAGGAAAGAAAAGCATGCAAGATGACAGAGGGAAGGCCACACTGCTACCAGAGAAGAGGTGTGGGTGTTTTGAAAAGGAATAAGCATTGCCTTATGGGCTTGAATTTTATCTATTTATTCTTTCTTATCAGGGTGCTCCAAGAAATCAAATAGGATGACTTCTGTTGCTTCAAACTGTACTATCTCCAAATGTGATAAGGGGGCCTTCAACTAGTGTCCCATTTCATACAGAATGTCCCTTAAGCTCCTAGTGGGGCCTTTGTGAAACAGTCACCTTTTTGCACTTCAATTTTGTCTACAAAGTCCCTTCCAGGAAACATGTGGCTCAGACCTGATGTCAATATCCCCTCTTTATACATTCTAAAAGAGAAGAATTCTAGCCAAGCACAGTGGCTGTATATCCAGCAACTTTGGAGGCTGGGCCAGGAGGATCATGAGTTCAAAACCAGCCTCACCAACTTAGTGAGGCCCTAAGCAACTTAGCAGGACCCTGTTTCAAAATAAAAAGGGCTGGGGATGTGGCTCAGGGGTTAAGCTGCTGGAACAAACTGTTGAGAGTATCCTTTCTAAATCTATTCCATGTACCATGAAAGACACAGTGGCTGAGTGAGACATTTTTAAGTATTAATAACAAAGGAAACTCTTGGGCAAAAGGCTCAAGAGTTGCCCAGTGCAGTGGTGCCTGCCTGTAATCCCAGTGGCTCAGGAGGCTGAGACAGTAAGGTTTTGAGTTCAAAGCCAGCCTCAGCAACGGTGAGGTGCTAAGCAACTCAGTGAGACCATGTCTCTAAATAAAATACAAAATAGGGCTGGAGATGTGGCTCAGTTGGTTGAGTGCCCCCGAGTTCGATCCGTGGTACAAAAAAAAAAAGGCTTAAGAGTTATTAGTCTAGACGGGCAGGCCCTTGGCCAGCAGATCGACACTTTGGGGTCCAGCTGTCTAATCACTGTGCTTTATTTATTTGTTTATTGATTTAGTGGTATTGGAGATTAAACCCAGGGGGACTCTTCACTCTGAGTTACAACCCCAGCCCTTTTTATTTTTTAGCAGGGTCTCACTAAGCGGCCAAGGCTGGCCAAACCTGTGATTCCCCTGCTTTAACCTCCTCAATAGCTGGGATTACATTTGTGTGCTACTGAGCCTGACCTGTTGTTTAAATTTAAATCTCAGGGCTAGAAATTTTGACTCAGGTAAAGAACTAAAATATTTCTGTGATTAAGGTAGTATTTCTCAAACCTCCTACAGGCAAAGAACGTGTACTCTTGAGGAGCCTGAGCTATATTTTTAAGCTGCTTTCTGTTAAATGGGAAATTTCTTTGAAGTGTCACATCTCATTCACTTCAATTCATGAGAATTTTACATCTTATTCCAGAATACATCAATAATTTCCCCTGAAATCTGTGTAAAATCAACACTTTAGAAAACGAGCCCTTGTCCATTTATGGTTTCTCATAGCTCAATTTGAAAAATAGGTACCAGAAGATACCTTCACTGCAGTTACCAAAACAATTAATTTGGCATCTCAAGAACTCCTAAGAGGAGATTCTTAGCATAAGAATTAAGACTTATATATTTCTTTCTATATCCTTACTTTGTTATAAAAACTGAAACAAACCACAATAGAAACATGTTCAAAACAGTCTCCATAGAAGTCCAAGAGACTGTTCAGTCTTCAGCGTACTTTGGCAGCGATGCAAATGAGACAATAAAACTGTCTCACTCAGCTAGAATTGAAGTTACAAGCAAGGAAATATATGTATTAGATAGAAAAAGAAAAAAAAATAAGGGTGAGACTTACTTTAAAATCTGCTAATTGTTGGTTGATGACATCCACTTCAGTCCCCACTATCCACTGGAGTGCCTCTCCCTCCTCCGCTGCTGTGGTTGCATCATTAAGTACTTTCAATTTTCTATAGAAGTCCTCTACTCGACCCAATGTTAGCTCCAGCTGTTCTTGGCGAGCTTTCCCCCTCTCTGTCAGTTTGCCACACTGTTTATTCAGGGCTTCCAGCTCCCTCTTGAGACCTAACAAGTCCAGAGTCCCCTCTTCTTCTAGCATTTGTCGGCACTCTGCTTCAGAGGCCTCTATGTCAAACTTGAGGGACTGGATTTTGTTCAGAAATAGCCGTACATCCTCAATTTGGGATTGGAGGCTATCCGTGTCTCTGCCAATAGCACCCATGCCATCTAGCTCATCATCCAGGTCTGCCAACTGAGAAAACATCTCTCGGACTCGGCAGTGAAACTGGCCAATGCCCTCCAGCTTGTTTTCCATTGTCATGCAACCACTGTTCACTCTCTGTTTCACTTCTAGGAACTCTTGCTGAGTGACCTCAGCTTGATGTAGAAGTTGGGACACATCAGATCCATTTGGGGCATCTTCTACCAGCCCCTGAGTGAAATTCCTCAGATAGTCCACTTGAGGCTCCAGTGCCTGCAGCACTTCCTGTTGAGCTCTTAGCTTCTCCAGGTTCTTGTTGCTACAGGCTTGAGAGCCCAGAGCATCAAAGATTTCAAGTTGGTGTTTGGCTCCTTCAACCTTTCTTTCAATATTCTTAAAGCTTTCCTGAAACTCCTTGAGCCTCTGAGTCATTTCTTCAAGCAACCCAGTTTTGGCCTGCAGCTCTTCTGTAATGGCATCCATATTCTGGTTGATCTCAGCCTTCTCATCCCGGATACCATCCTCATCGGTTTCTGAAAAGTTAATCAGAATGTCAGCAGCACTATTCAGTATTTCCAGCAGGGAGCGGCGCTTTTCCACCTCACTCAGCATAGCCTTTGCTCTCAAGAGACTGGATTCTAGTTGCACTGGATCCAGAGTGACCTGCAATTCAGACATCTTGGCTTTACAATCTTCTATCCATGGCACAAGGTCTTCCACATGCCACTGATACTTCTGAGCTTTCTGCATACAGTCCTTGAGCCTGGATTGTCTGTCTGCAGTTTTTTTGCTAAGCTCTTCCCAGTGGCTTTTGAGTTCAACCAACTGGTTTTGTAAAGTCCTTTTCTCTTCTCCAGGGGGTACAGAAAGCAGCAGAGATTCCCCCTCGGCCACAATCACTTCATAGGAACCACTGTGTTGATTAAGGCTTTTCTGAAACTCTTCATTCTCCTGTAGTTGAGACTGTAGCTGCTCCAGTTTTGCAGAAATTGGGCAGCTTTTTGCTTGCTGGCTTTGTTTGTCATCCAACCAGGTCTTCAACTCATCAAACATTTGCTGGAACTGCTGGGTGCTGGCAAGAGCTGACTGGAGTCTGTTCATGCGATCGGCTGAAATGAGAAAACAAAACTGAAATCAATCAAGCCTGAACATGGCATTAAAAATGTTTGTTGAGAGTAAACGGTCTAATCTTAAGGGAAGGGAAACAAAAGTTAATTGAGAATCTACCATAAAAAAGACATACAGTTAGGCTCCTTCACACACTATATCTTATTTAAGATCAACTTTGTAAGGTGACTTGATTACTTCTAAGCTAGTGGAAACTGAAAGTCATAAAAATTTACAGAAAAAGAGGCAATAAATCAATGATAAAATTTGTCTTATGTAAGGTCATCATAAGAAGTCCAGAGTACATTTTCACTTTGCATATATAGGGTATGAGCTCAAGTATGTGTGTACCTGTAATATAAAGAAAAGAAGTGAGTATTAGTGAAAGTGTGCAAGTAACTCCACCTATTAGTACATCTATGGGCATGAGAGGCTACCTGTTGGCTGACTTTGAATCAGAGTTTTTATCTCTAGGACTGTGCTATGTAAAGTTCCAGATACTGCCAGAGTTCAGTGTGCAATAACCACAGCAGTTCTCACTGTCACTGGAAGAAGGAACAGGTTAACACTATTCTGAATCCAAGAGCTACTCCAAGTCATTTTAGATTCTTGGATCTACTACTAAGCCATTCCTTTTTTCTGTTGCCACTAATAATGGCAAGAGTATGTTCCTCACCCTAACTCACCTGCAAGGTCTTCTAAGCCTTGGAGTGGCAGGGTGACTGTCTCCAAACGCTTCTTCAGCTCATCCTTGAGGTACTGCTCACCAATGAGCACAGAGAGTTCATCACACAGTGTTTGAGCCTCCTTTATCTCATTGTCTAATTGTTCCAAGTCAGATCGAATCTCACTGGTCTCCTCCAATTGTTGCTTTACAGCCTCAGGTTGGGTGCTGATGGCTGACTGGCCACTCAGTCGCTGTCCAACTGCCTTCACTTTTTCTGATAAGTCCTGGAGCAGTTCTTGGTACTGGGTGCTTTTAATAATAGCTTGGTCAATTTGGCTGGAACGGGAATTGAGTTTGTCAGTCAGCTCGACCCACTTCTGATTGATGCTTTGGAGTTCTTTCTGTACTTGGCTGGTAGATGGAGATACATCTCCAGGACCTGTTAGTATGCCCTGAGCTGCCTCATTCAGCTGCTCGTGCTGTTGCTTGCGTGTTTCAAATTCTTTCAGCATAAACTAAAACAGAAATGACATCAAGATGTTTAGACAGAGAAAACACCTAAAAGCAGTGTCAAAACAAAAACTGATTCTGGATTGTGATAGCCCCTTCTAAAAATAAGCCAGAAAATAAGGACCAGGCTATCATTATTATTTTTTTAAGCCAGTCAAAATTACTGTTTTGTTTTGAGGGAAGGTGTACTAGGGATTGAACCCAGGGGCACTTTACCACTGGGCTACACTCTTAATCCTTTTAAAAATTTCCCTATTTATTTTATTTTGAGACAAGTTCTCACTAATTTGCTGAGGCTGGACTCAAATTTGCAGTCCTTCTGCCTCAGCTTCTTGAGTGGATAGGATTAAAGGCATGTGCCACCACACCTGGCAAAAATTACTGTTTTAATGTAATGGGCTGAGGCAGTATTACTTTTAACAACTGCTTCATAAATAAATATTTTGAAAGGATCATTGATTGCATTATTTTATTTTTTTCCCTTATTTGTCCTACTCTGTTTTACTAAGGTCGGCCTGGGCTAGGAAACCAGATTGGTGTTTATCAGCTTTGCCATGCAAATACCAGTCCTCTGAATCTGGAGTCTGGAATAGTGGGTCCCAGACCTACTATATTACTGGTTGGGCTTGCCATTTCTACTTTCAATGTCACTGCTTTTTTTGGTTTCTTTACTGGAATTCCTACAGTACCTGTGATCTATATATTACAACGTAGCAAAATTAGATAAAGGGTTCTATAAAGCAAGGCACATGTCTTCTAATTTGTTTTCTATCCTCTACCCATCTCAGAAAAGATATTAGGATTACAGGCTCTGGTGCCAGAGTGCCTGAGTTCAAATCCTGACTCTCTAAACTCACCAGCTGTATAAGTTTAGGTGAGTTTTTAGAAATTCTTTGAATCTCAGCTTCCTTACTAGTAAGATGGGGATAGCAAAATATTTAACATGGCTGGTGAGATAATTTGTGGAAAGCACTCAGCATTCACAAAATACAAAAATAAGACATGATCAAGAAAAACAAATATGTAAAGAATAAACTAATCCCAGCAGCTTGGGAGGTTGAAGCAGGAGGATAACGAGTTCAAAGCCAGTCTTACCAACAGTGAGGCACTAAGCAACTCACTGAAACCCTGTCTCTAAATAAAATACAAAATAGGGCTGGAGATGTGGCTCAGTGGTTACGTGCCCCTGAATTCAATCCCCAGTACCTGCCCCCACAAAATAAACTAATAAAATGCAGTAAAATTAAAAAATGATAAAAACATTGACATAATATAACAAATTGCTATGAAAGCACAGAGTAAGAGTGATTAAGACTAGTCATGACAAAAGGAAGAATGAGATGTTCCATAAGTGACAATAAAGAATGAACAGGGGCTGGGGTTGTGGCTCAGTGGTAGTGCACTTGCCTAGCATGTGTGTGGCACTGGATTCAATCCTCAGCACCACATAAAAATAAATAAACAAAACTAGATAATTTCTAAAAAACAAAAGAATAAACAGGAACACCTATAATCCAGCAACTCAGGACAGGAGGATTAAATTTGAGACCAGCCTTGGTCACATAGTGAATAGGAATTTCCCAAGCAGAACAGAGAGGCTGGTGAAGGGTCCTCCAGGGGAAGGCCTAGCAAAGGCACAGAGCCATCTGGGTGTGACATGTTTGAGAAAATTATCTGGTGTAGGTATAAGACTGGGCATATGAGGATGGAGCTGGAAATGACAAACTAGACAAGCTGGGACCAGACTACGAAAGCCTAGTTATTTGGATTTTGTTTAATAGCCAGCCAAGAGTCACTGAGCATTTTAATATCCCCAGATATGTGATTTAAGGAGATAATTTGGTAACTAGCGGTGGGATGGAGGGAAAGCCCATTAGGAGGCTCTTCTTATGTTATAGTCCAGAGAGCAAGCCTATGACAGGATGGATAAAAAAATCAGAATACGGATCAGGGACCCCAGCAATGCCTAGGCCCTTTCAAGAAGTCCACAAGCCAGGTGTGGTGACCCACACCTATAATCCCAGAAACCCGGGAGGCTGAGGCAGAAGGATTTCGAGTTCAAATCCAGCCTCAGCAACTCAGTGAGACCCTATCTCTAGATAAAATATAAAAAAGGGCTGAAGATGTGGCTCAGTGGTTAAGCATGCCTGGGTTCAATCCCCCGGTACAAGAAAAAAAAAAAACCCAAGAATTCTACAAGGTCAAACCTATTTTCATAATAATACTAAGATGTTAACTGTCATAAATGTTCAATAAAATTTCTCAGAGACTACCTGATGTCTAATACTACAACAGACTGAACATGTTACGTATGTTAATGTGATGGTTTTATCATTGCTATTTTTAAATGAATATATATTTTAAAAATTACTATTTTAATACAGTAAATTAAATATCAATAGATAAAATACAAACTCTATAGATCCTCAATATCTATTTTTTTTTTTTTTTGGTACCAGGGATTGAACTCAGGGGTACTCAACCACTGAGCCATATCCCCAGCCCTATTTTGTATTTTATTTAGAGACAGGGTCTCACTGAGTTGCTTAGTGCTTTGCTTTTGCTGAGGCTGGCTCTGAACACGCAATTCTCCTGTCTCAATCTCCAAGCTGCTGGGATTACAGGCATGTGCCACCGCGCCTGGCAATCCTCAATAACTTTTAAGAGTATAAAAGAGTTTGAGAACAAAAACCTTGAAAACCACTGAATTAGAAAAATATTTGTAAGTAGATTAACCAGGGCTCAAAAATTATTTGAATGCAGAGCCCAAAAAGTTTCCTTCAGAAAGTACTCTTAGTTTTAGGTAACCTGGTGGGAGGGGAGAAGAAATATGAGTTTGGGGAAGAAGTAGAACTAGGAAAAAATTCTAGGCAGAGTTTCATTGGAAGTGACATGATTTTGATCAACCTAAATTCTATAATGTTAGGCATAATATAAATCAACTTTTTTGAGGTTTGGCCAGTAAAAAATCTTTAAAACCAGCAGATATATTATATTAAGTAATATGGATTACTACCATTGAGGATTAAAAATAAATTATTCTATAATTTCACCAGGAAACGTTTTTTCATTCTTGTATCTACCTCTTACTGCCTCTATTAATGATATTAATAATAGTTATTGACTATTTACTATGATAAACACTTCATAAGCATCTCATTAAAATTGAGGAAAAGTACCAGGCTGGTTGCCCATGCTTATAATCCCAAAGACTCTAGTGGCTGAGGCAGGAGGATCGCAAGTTTGAGGCCAGCCTGGGGAACTTAATGATACTTTGTTTCAAAATAAAAAATAAAAAGAGTTGGGGATGTAGTTCAGTATTAAAGTGACCTTGGGTTCAATCCCCAGTACTAGGAAAAAAAGTATTTAGGAAAAAAAGTATTGAGGAAAACACTGAGAAGTTAAGTGACTTGTACAGGGTCATATGAAATTTTCTTGCTGGGAGCAGGATTCAAACCCAAATTCACATGGCTCAAATTTCCGTGCTCTAAAGCATTAAGCTACACTGCTTACCTGGACCTGCTGCTTTTGTGCATTCAACATATTAGGGTCAATAGACAAGGGGCCCAGGACTCCCATCATCAGTTCCTTTTCCATTAGCCAGGGCCGGAGCTGGGATTCTGCAGCCTGGAAGCAGGCCAGATGGCTTGCAGATTCCTCTAGCTGCTTTTGCCGAGTCACAGTCACCTCAGTGGCCCTTTCCCATCGGGAATCTGTAGAGAAGAAATGAGATAATATAGATCTTTACTATCATCAGTAACTGATACGATCCCTAAATTAAATTCCTAATATATTACAAGAAATGACCCCAGGAGTATTATTTAACATTTTTTAAAATAAAAAAAATAACCCTTTAAAAATTTTAACTAAAGAAATACAAACAATTGTGTATTTTCATTGGGGTAGTGGTTACATGAAACTACATGTAATAAAATTGCACAAAACCATACACATATGCAAAATAGCTGCAGATATTATTTTATTGCCTGCTTAAAATTTACTGTATAATAAACATTTTCATGCCAATATTCATTTATACTATTTACAATTTATGTTATGAACATATATTATTATTCATGATGTTGAATATGTAGATTTCCTATCTTCAGTGGTCTCTTTAGTTTTTGATGAGAGTAGACTACCAATTTGACTGCCCTAGAAAGCCACAATTCCAACTCTGAATAGAATTTTTAAAACTTTTCCCTATTCAGATTCATTCTCTGACACTGCATGGGCCTCTTGTTTACAAAAATTAATTAAAATTAATTCCTACTTTATAGGATGTGCTGAAATTCTGTTTGCTTTAGACACAAGCAATTTAGTGAATGTGAAACAACCCTGTGACAACATACTGAGCTCTTCTTCAATTTTCTTCCAATTTTCTGCTTCTTGTGAGTTAGGATACGTCATCAGTAATTCAGCTAAAGCTTGCTTCACTTCTTGGACCTTTGGAGAATTCTGTTCCAATTCAGCTAGGAAGGCCTAAGAGAAATATCACACATACCATCAGATTCTAGACAGGAAACAAAGTTGTGATTAGAATAGAAGATTGACTGGGTGGCAATTATAGTCTCTTCTCTGATGATTTTATTTATTTATTTATTTGGGCAGAAAGATCTTCTCTGATTCTATCCAGACTTGATTTGTGGGGTTTTTTTTGTTTTTTGTTTTTGGTACTAGGGATTGGTACTAGGCAGTAAACCACTAACCCACATCCCCAGTCCTATTTTGTATTTTATTCAGAGACAGGGTCTCACTGAATTGCTTAATACCTTGCTTTTGCTGTTGCTAGCTTTGAACTCATATTTCTCCTGCCTCAGCCTCCTGAGCCACTGGAATTACAGGTATGGACCACCATGCCCAATAGTACTTAATCTTTCAATATTTACTTTAAAATAAAGTCAGGGCGGTAGAGGAGGGCAATGAGAGCACATGCCTATAATCCCAGTGACTCAGGAGGCTGAGGCAGGAGGATAATAAGTTTGAGGCCAGCCTCAGCAATTTAGCAAGGTCCTAAGCAATTTGGTGAGACTCTGTCTCAAAATAAAAAATAAAAAGGGCTGGGGATGTTGCTCAGTGGTTAAGCATCTTTCGGTTCAAGTCCCAGTATTTAAAAAAAAAAAAAAATTCTAGATAGCAGGATTTAAGTTTATTTAAGTACATCAATGAAACTCAGTAAGTAGTAATTATCACTTCTTATTAGCTAAAAGTGCCAAGATGTGATGACGACTACATTTCATTAGTTAGCAATGATATGTGATGTTCAACTGGAGCATTATTTTCTGGTACCACCTGCAGTTTTAAGAATGCACTGTAATCAGTTTTTTTGTTTTTTGTTTAATATTTATTTATTCATTTATTTTTAGTTATAGGTAGACACAGTGTCTTTATTTTTTATTTTATATGGTGTTGAGGATTGAAACCAGCGCCTCACGTATGCTAGGGGAGAGTTCTACCGCTGAGCCACAACCCCAGCCCTGTAATCAGTTTTTTAGGTCCCTCTAAGAGTTGGAAAAGTGCTTCAGAGAATGGTTTAGCTCTCTTGTAGCATCACATAAAACATCTTTAAGTAATCCCTTTTTCAATGTGCTAATACTTTGGGGGAAGTCTAGTCTCTTTCTGCAAACTGGTTTTGTTTCTGAATCTAATTTATAACAACTTTTAATTTTGTTTCTGAATCTAATTTATAATAACTTTTAATTTCACAGGTAAAAAAAATTCTCTGGGAGAGGTTGGGCATGTTAAACATTTGGAAGTCAAATATAATGTTTATTGCAGCCTGGGAGGTTGGCCATATCTCACTCTTAGGTCTCTGGGCTAGGGAAAGAAACAGGTGCAGCAGAGTATGCCTCTTAGTGTTGGGATGCAACTAATGTAAACACAATACCTTATTAGATTCAGCTTGTGCCTTCACTGTTTCTGTCTTGGTTGGAGACAAAGAGGCATCCATGGCTTTCAGGACCTCCTCTTTTGATTCTAGCCACTGCAGCACTGAGCGTGCCTCTTTCTGAACTTCCTCCATTCTGCTGAGGACAGCTTGAAGGCTTTCCTGGCGTTCCCGAAGTACTCCACCTAGTTTCTCATACTTCAAGTTTACATCTGACAAGTCACACTGTATCTCCGTCAGATCTAGTATCACAGAAACAGAAATCAGACTGGGAATGGCTCTCCCCTTGGTTTCTTACTCCTAAATTATCTGTTAGGATTAAGCATCTTTCCTACTCCTCCTAGTGAACTAGTGAGTATCTTCCTCCTAGATCACAAAAAATTCTTATTTAAATACACAAAGCAAAAGAGTTCTCATGCTTTCTGATTTACAACAGAATTAAGGGGAGTTAAAAGTAAGAAATCAGCCTTACAATACCAGAGGAATTAATGGACTTGGAGCATTCTTTTGTTCCCCCTTCTCTAAACTAGAGAGGTTACCTAGCTGGGAGGTTAAATACTACACTAGAGATTACCTCTAGAATAGCTTCTTTATAATTCAAAGATTCACATGTGTTTTCTACAAGGTCTTTCCTCATTGGCCTTATCTGATATTTCTGTTTATTTTCTCAGTACCCTTTAGATATAGGGCTGCCAACCCAGTTAGCCCAGAGTCAGCTGCTCCTCCCCAGGTTTTCACCCTCATGCCCCAACTGGCAGCAGTTGCACATATATTGAAACAAACACAGATGCAAACATGAACACTGTCCTAACACACCCAACAAAGAGGCAGGCACTGTTGAAATGGCATTCTCACCTTTGCAGGTGTGGTATCCGTTTACACTGCCTACAGAGCTTCCTACAGAGGGCAGTATGGAACCTGAGCAGAAGGACAGGGAGACAAACAGGGCAAGACCAACGTGTTAGGAATACATAAAGGCACTGAATTTGTTCTTTGGCATTCACTTTAAGCTTGGGCATCAGGAAGTTAACACAGCACAAGACAACATACTCATGGAAAGAGACAAATCATTTTAGCTGCCAGGCAATAAAGTGTTACTTGAGGTATTTCAGCTCTTAAGTGGTAATGATTCTTAATCCTTTCTATAGGAAATTCCAATTCTTCTTAAACCTCTAACTTGAATTCTTTGGACTCTTCTCTAATTTTTGTGAGGCAAGTACTGTGAAATTATTAAGTCTTTAGAATGAATGGTATCTGCCACATTTTAGAATGTGAATCTATAACAAACCCAAAGAGAGTCACTTTTTTTTTTTTAAATATTTATTTATTTTTAGTTCTCAGCGGACACAACATCTTTGTTGGTATGTGGTGCTGAATATCGAACCCGGGCCGCACGCATGCCAGGCAAGCACACTACCGCTTGAGCCACATCCCCAGCCCGAGAGTCACCTTTAATATCAATATCTTTTATTATAATAAAAATAAATAATAGAACAAATTTTAAAAGCACTCCATTTAGTAGTAAAGACATAAATGTGAGCCCCTTTATGTTGGTATTCATGAAAGATTGCCTGATTTTTCTTTCATAACTTCTTCTGGCTCCCCTTCCCTTACTAGAAAACAGAAATATAAAGTGCTGATAAATGTGGCTCATAAATATTCCCATAAATTCTGCTTTGGGCCTTTGGTTCTGTTTCTAATTATCACCATTTCACCTACATTCTCCCCATTTTAGTCCCCTATATTTCAGAGGAGCTTCCCAAGTTAAGTGAAAACCAGGTTATGAAATTATACAGAACCTAAGAACAGTCATTATATAGCATTCTAGTGAAAGGACAGAATGGGGCTGGGGATGCAGTTAGCGGTAAAGCATTTGCCTAGCATGCGCAAGGCCCTGGGTCTGATCCCCAACACTACAAAAAAAGAAAAGGGGGTGGAGTGTAAGGACAGAATAAAATTCTTAGGTGCACTGCACTGATTACACTATGCAAAAAGCTAAAATATAATTTAAAAAATAGTTACGATGGTAATTATAAAACTTCAAAATGTTAATGTATTTTCAATTAAAAAATGGATCAAACAGAAAAATTACTTTCCATTACAACATAGTGATGACAAAAAGCAAACTGGACTAGTAATTAGGAGAAAAGGTCCTAACCAAGACTGTCCCTAATTCAGTATGTAAGCCTCGATCTACAAATAGACCTCAGGTTCTTCTCTAGGATAAGAAGATAACATTACCTAGCCTGTCAACAATCATGCTGTTATTGGAAAGACACCATGAGATAACATAGGTGAAAGCACTTTAAAACCCAAAAGACAGAGAAAACATTCGGCATTTGTTTTTTTGGGATTGGCTAACATCTTAATTTACTACCTACAACCAATTTTTCTTTTGGGGGCGGAGCAGTTACCAGGGATTGAACTCAGAGGCACTCAACCACTGAGTTATATCCTCAGCCCTATTTTGTATTTTATTTAGAGACAGGGTCTCACTGAGTTGCTTAGCACCTCACTAAGTTGCTGAGCCTGGTTTAACTTTTTTTTTTTAGTTGTAGATGGACACAATACCTTTATTTTGTGTGGTGCTGGGGATTGAGCCCAGTACCTCACACATTGCTAGGCAAGTGCTCTACCACTGAGCCACAACCCCAGCCCTGTGGCTGGTTTTGAACTCATGATCCTTCTGCCTCATGATCCCTGAGCTGTAGGGATTATAGGCATGTATCACTGTGTCCAGCCCTACTACCAATTTATGCTTTTAAAAAAAATTTTTTTTAAAATTGTCAATGGACGTTAATTCTATTCATCTATTCATATGTGTTACTGAACCCAGAATTGAACCCAGTGCCTCACACATGCTAGGCAAGTGCTCCACCACTAGGCCATAACCCCAGCCCTTATGCTGCTTTTTATGGGCAAATAAACAGATCTTGCCACCTCTGTGTGAAGTTTTATTTAAGTTTCTTTCTTTTTTTTTTAAAAGAGATTTCTTTTTTTTTTTTAAATGGACCTTTATTTTGTTCATTTATTTATACGTGGTGCTGAGAATCGAACCCAGTGCCTCACACATGCCAGGCAAGTGCTCTACCACTGAGACACAACCCCAGCTCCTTATTTAAGTTTCTTTTTCAGTATCTTTGACTGGAAAGGGCTTTACAGAAAACTTCTGTCTAGTACTGTACAAAGAAAAATAGCTACAGTAGATGTGTAATGCATTAAGTGAAATGAATAAAAGTTTTGAGGTATGTCAAAATGAGCAAAGTCTCATGAGGTCAGAATTGTGTAATAATGGAATTCTTAACATTCAGGTCAGAAAAATGTCAGCTTACAGGCAGTTTTTGTCCCCAATGTCAGTTTTAGGTGTTTCCTATGTTTGAGAATGTGAGCCCTCATCAAATATTCTTAGCAGCTTAACTGTGCAACAAGAATTTCTTAATACATCACTTTTAAGTTCTCAGTTCAGTTTGATCAAATAGAATTCTAAAGCCCCATCCCCAGTGTGGTGCAGTGGTAGAGCATTTTTGCCTCACATGTGCAAGGTCCTAAGTTCCATCCCCAGTCCTGCCATAAGGGGAAAAAAAATCCAACAACAATAAAACAAAAACAGTATTCTGAGATTGTAAAGTGAACTTTTAAAAATATTTGCCAGGCTGGGGTTGTGGCTTAGCGGTAGAGCACTTGTCTAGCATGTGTGAGGCACTAGGTTCAATCCTCAGTACCGCGTAAAGTAAAATAAAGACCTTATGTCCACCTATAACTAAGAAAATATTTAAAAACAAATAAATAAAAGCATTTGCCACCAGATGTGGTGGCATACACTTACAATCCCAACTATTCAGGAAGCTGAGGCAAGAAGATCACAGTGTGAGGCCAGATGAGGCAACTTAGTGAGGCCCTGTCTCACAATAAAAAATTTTTTAAAAAGGGGCTGAGGATATAGCTCAGTGGCACAGCATTTGCCCAGCATGTGTGAGGCACTGGGTTTGATCCTCAGTACTGTAAAAAGGAAAAAAAAAAATTTTTTTTGTCATTGGGCTATGGGTATAGGTCAGTGGTAGAGTGCTTGCTTAGCATGTACAAAAGGCCCTAGGTTCAAGCCCCAGCATTGGGGGGGAAAAAATCTGTGATCATTTGCAATTGATTATCTCTGTGAATCATATTTTTTGGATATAACACCTAAACAAAATTTAGAAATAGATCAGGTGATGAAGCCATCATCCAATAATCCTCCTTAAAAAATTTTTATATTCATTAAGATAGTTTTAATATTCTCATTGATAGATTTCATAATAGATAAATACTCCAGCTTATAAGGGAAACCAACATCACCAAAATTTGTTGAGGTGTTTTTTTTTTTTTTTTTTAAAGATCCTGTGTTAAGTGTGTACCTAGCATGCATAGGCTCTGGGTTCATGCCACAGCACCAAAAATAAACCCCACAAAGAAAAAAAAACAAAAATGACTGGGCTGAGGATATAGCTGTGGTAGACTTCTTGCCTAGCATGTGCAAGGTCCTGGGCTCAATCCCAGTATCAGGAAAAACATAAACAACTATAGTACTTTTAAAAAGTGTGAAAAATGACTGATCTAAAGTAGGAGTCATCAAATCAGAGCCCACTGGCCAAATTTGGGCCTTTGTCTGTTTCTGTACATAAAATTTTATTGAAACACAGCCACAGCCATTCATTTATATATTGTCTATGGCTGCTTTTGTGACACAATGGCAAGAGGTATGTAATTGTGACAGAAAGCAGATAGCCTGCAAATGCAAATATTTACTATCTGGCCCTTTATTCAAAAGTTTATAGACTCCTGATCTAATCACACACTAAAATCTGCTGAACTTAGAGGTTTATGTATTAGAGTAGAAGACACCAGTTCTCTGAAATATTGTCACTTCTGGAGAATTCCAATAAATCTTTAAACTTTAGAGTACTAAAGAAAAGTAGCCATTCTCATGAGAATAAAAGAAAGTACACTTTTTCTTAAGCATTTAATTGACTTTAGGAGTGCACTATCATAGTCTGGTCATAAAACCTATGTATTCCAATTAATAACCAGCAAGTGAATTCTGTTTGAAAGACTTGACAGCCAGAGATTATTCATACATCTAGATGCAAATACAAGTATTTGTCTCTGGTGTACAAATACTGACTCCCAAATACCAAACTTCTCCCTGGATATAATGCTTTTATCCATCCAGGGTGACTGGAGCTTAAAGATGATGCATAGCAATCTCATCCACATGTTTAAAAGAGAAAAAGAAATCATTGAAATGAAAATCCTATTTTTAAATTTTCTGTATTAATTTGGTAGTAGCCCAACTAGTCCAATTACTTTTCCCATCATGAGAAGAAATTTTGCAGAGTGAAAAAATGCTATATAGCAAAGAGGGAAAGAGATCAGGTTGAGAGAAGACTGCTTTGTGGACCCTCTTTGTTTTCAGATCCACCCTTGATTTTGACATTAATTAAACAAAAAGTTATCGCCAAAGGCCAAGAGCAAAGAATGATATTCATTCACTATGTTTTAAAGAATTTGTACTCACCTGTTTTGGCTTGGGAATCAGGTGCTGTAATTTCCATGATGAGATTTTCTAAAGAAGTGCCTTTGCAATTGATTTCTTCCACCAGAGTTCCCTTACTTGCCCAATCAATGAGGATACCCTGTTTAAAGAACAAAAGAGCTCAATGTAACATATAGAGGTCTCCTCATACAGGGACACCTGTTCTACATATATTTCCTAAAGTTTTGACAAGCATCAAGAAATCATACTCATATTCAGCCATTTCAAGATCTTGGTCTTGGCAGCAAAGATGTGGGAGAAAGTTATCCTGGAATTTTCAGGACCTTCTGATTCATTTCATTCAATGAAAGAAAAATCCCATTCTGGAAATTGAACCTAGGGACATGTTACCACTGGGCTACACCTCTCAGTCTTTTTTATTTTGAGACAAAGTTTCATTAAGTTGCTGAGGCTGGCACTGAACTTGTGATGTTCCTGTCTCTGCCTCCCAAGTAGCTGGGATTACGGGCATGTGCCACTGTACCCAGCTTCATTTATCAATTTATTAAGCATTTACTATAGGTCAGGCACCATGCCAAACACTGGGAATACAAATTAAGATTGACATAGCTCCCCAAACCAAGAGCTCAGATTATTCATCACATTATAATGTCATAAATGTTAGTACAGAGATATGGTCAGTCAACTCTTGGAGCACAAGAAGAGACACATCTAACTGCCAAGAGAGAGAAAAGCTAGAGTTAAGACAAGATTTGTCAGGTGGACAAAAGTGAGCAACATGTATGTAAAGAACAAAAAAGAAATGATAACTAGAGGGTAAACAAGGAGTTAGATATTGAGATGTACATAAATACACGAACTCATAGGCAACACTTTGCATTTTTCAAATTTAGGTTTGAGACAGAGCTTGTGCTCTCATAGAAAGTCATTAGGAACAAGAGCATCTGCTCTAAGACAAAAGTACCAGATCATGCTAAGTCTCTGAGATGTGATGGCTTGCTATAGCAGTACAAGTATACCTCTTTCAAAGTGGGTACCCATTCTAGCCTTCAACCCCTTGCTCTGCAATGAAAAGCCCTGATCATTAAATCAGTTTTCTTTTAACTCCAAGCTACAGAGTAGAAGCAGAATTACAGAAATATCAACATCTAGCAAGCTCAAGTGGCCTAACTCCAAACTAACCTGTGGTCACTGCTTGTCAAATCTTCCATTAACCACTTGTTTTCTAAGGGCCACAGTCCAAAACTATGCATTTATAAGCAGGATATTAGAAGTTTTTTGAGGGAAATACAATGACATCTGTTGGATACATGCGAACAACTACTGTTTAGTTGTTTGAATCTAAATATTTAGCATGTGGAAATACTAGGTTGTTTGGGAATTTTGTTGTTGTTTTGGTTTTCTTAGGGAGGAGACCTGGATGTACTATGAAAAGTTTCTTAAAATGCTGAGGGCACTGTGGACCAAGAAAGTTGGGAAACCTCTTTCCTAGGGAATTCCAACAGGAAATGCTTCTGGTACCTCTCTGTGACAGTAATCATCTGCTCAAGATAAACTCTGCTTTATTAAGACAACATGGATGAATATATGAGAGTTATTTACAGGCAAATTTGGCTTATTACAACAAAAAGAAGAGATATTTCAGAGGTACAAGTAGAGGCCAGTTTATTCTGAATCAAAGATGGTACAAAAGGGATCCTTGGGCTAGGGATATAGCTCAGCAGTAGAGTACTTGGCCTAGGCGTACATATAATGTCCTGGGTTTATCCCCAGCACTGGCAAAAAAAAAAAAAAGAAAGAAATACAAAAAGAGGGGAGGTTGTTCTCTAGGGGATAGGAGAAAGACTGATCTCACGCTCAAAGGCATCACTCACCCACTTGCTTCTAACTTTTCCTTTATTGGACTGAACTTTGACCAATGTGGTACTAGAAATTAAACTCAGGGGCACTCTGCCACTGAGCTACATCCCCAGTCCTTTCTATTTTTTATTTTGAGAAAGGGTCTCACTAAATTTCTGAGTTTGACCTAGAACTTGAGATACTCCTGCTTCAACTTCCTGAATTGCTGAGATTACAGGCATGTATCACTGTGCCTGTTTTTTTTTGTTGTTGTTGTTGTTTTTTGGTACTGGGGATTGAACTCAGGGGCACTCAACCACTGACCCACATCCCCAGCCCTATTTTGTATTTTATTTAGAGACAGGGTCTCACTGACTTGCTTAACACTTCACTAAGTTGCTGAGGCTGGCTTTGAATTCACAATTCTCCTGCCTCAGCCTTCCAAGCCTCTTGGATTATAAGCGTGCCCCACAGCTCCTGGCCCAATTTTTTTTTTTTTTTAATGATGTCTTTTTACAATTCATCACAGCATGGGAGGCAACTAAGAAAGAGTTGCAACTATATCATTCCCAGATGATTTGTTTGGTTTTGTTTCTTTAAGTAGGAGATGTTATGGTGCTCAGTGCTGGATCAGGGCAAGTAGGAATCACTCAAAGAGAATGGAGGAATTTCTATTCTGATGCATATGGAAAATTTGGATTTCTCATATGGCCTCCCCTCACAGCTAGAGATCAATTCATACAAGCTTCTAAACTACTGTCTGGTGGGATTCTTAGAGACCTACCTTCAGGTGTTCAATCAGCTTTTCCAGTTCTTTAGCACTCATGAAGGTCTCTGCAGATGGAATACTCCCTTCGGTTTCTTTGAGCCATTTTTGGAAGGTCCTTATCAGTTTTCGGAACTCATCCAGCTGCTCCTGGCAAGATGATGCATCTTTCTCTCTGTTAACAAAAGACATTTTGTTACTTGCCAGACAGAGCTTTGTAAAATCAACTTAAACTAAAACTAGGTTCATTCTGGGACCATAGGCATCAGTAACCTAAAAGGGTCCTTTCTTCCCATAATCTGTTCCATAGGGAGTTTGGTTGAACAACCACATATAATGTAGGAGAGCACCAAACTACATAATCTGTTGCCCTTGTGTGGACACTTCTGGGGAATAAAGTCTTTAGTCTTACTCTATGCTGAAGTAAAAGTGAGAAAAACTATAGCAAGCCTGCTATTTAGGTATGATGATACAATGGAAAGAATGTAGGCTTTGAATATTAATTCTAGCTCTGATATATTTTAGGTATTTGACTCTTTCAAGGCCCAGCTCAAACACTGAATCTGAGGCACAGATACGTTAGGTGATTAGCCCTAGGTTAAGCATATTTATGAATAAAATAAATCAAGGAGAAGGTTTTGAAAATGGCCACAGCTACCAGTCAGATATAAACCCAGAACCTTGGTTCCTCACAGAGAAGGAAGGCCATCAACAAGGGAGAAGAAAAACAAAGCTTTCGTGGCCTTTGTCTTCAAACCCTTCACTGCATAACCTGTTGCTTAGTATTGGTTGGAGCAACTGCTTTCCTCTAGTCACTAAGGCAGTCACTGAGTAAATAAAAATAATATTTGGCTAAAGATATATATGATCAAGACATATATGGCTAAACCAAGATAAGAAGTCTTGTTCATGGTTGGGAGCGGTGGCACATGCCTGTAATCCTAGAAGCTGAGGAGGCTGATGCAGGAGAATCACAAGTTCAAAGCCAGCCTCAGGAATTTAGTGAGGCCATAAGCAACTTAGTGTTTGTCTTAAAACAAAACATAGAAAGGGCTGAGGATGTGGCTGCCTGTTAAGCACCCCTGAGTACAATCCCTGATACAAAAAAAAAAAAAAAAAAAAGTCTTGTTCATGCTCTGATACCTATAAGTTTCCTAATAGGGAATCTTTGTTTTTCAATAGTGAGCTAAAATCAGTCAACCTTCATCATATAATTCCTTATTTGCCTTGAAAGAAATATCTGGATACTCCTCCAGAAGAGCGATCTAATGTGGTTCAAACAAGCATGGAAAGTGCAAATATAGCCCCTAATTATGTCTAGGAAGTCTACTACAATTTTTCTCTTTATTTCAAATTCTGCCATACTCCCATTTACTGCCCTGAATTTGTTCTATTTGGTCCAGGGACGTGGGCTTTCTGTCATCTAGAGTAGGAACTTATCCCGTTATTGAAAAGGAATTCATTAGAAATAGAAAAACTATTAAGCATCAAGTGGAGTGTGTAACTTTGCCTTAAAAAGGCACTTTCTGGCCAATGCTCAGTGGCAGAGTTCTGGATGCCATCTTTTCTGGTAAAGCAGGAGAGAACAGAAGATCATTTTATCACACAGCCCAAAAAAAAAAAAACAACCTCACCTTTCTTGGACTGTTTTCTGTAGCTCTGCAAAGTCCCTCTTGAGGTTCTGTACCCTACCCTGGTGTTGGGACAGGTCCAGTGCAAAGCCACAAGAGCCCAGTGCAGTGACCAAGTGTTCAAGAGTATCCAGGTTCTCCTGTTGGTCTGTCATTTCCAAAGTGAGCTCCTATCAAGCAAACAAGAAAAATGTATTAAGTTCTTTGACCCTGGAAAATAAATATGGTCAAAAGATGAAAGATAGCTGAAAATCTAGGGAAAATTCACCTTACTCTGTAGAAAAGGAGAGGGCAAGAGTCATGCTTGTTAAGCCAACTGGTAGATCAAAATATTAACCTCTCCAACCCAATGGAGAGTGGCTAAGAATTACAAAAACTCTTGTCTCCTTTAAAGAAATGTTTGCAGACTTGGAAGGAAGCATGACAGAGTCAAAAGAATGAAGGTTTTAGGAGTCAAAAAGATCTGAAATTCAATCTATACCACTTACTCATTTATTATCTTAAGCCACTAAATTTCTCTAAGCTTTCACAGTCTCTTTTATAACATGGAGCAAGCACACTATTTCCACCAATATTTAACACTTTACTTTTAGATGTTAGTCAATACAATTAATGGAAAACAATTTGTGGCATAAGAACTAAAAAAGGAGAGGTTAAACTGTATTTACAGATTATATATGAAAGTATATTTCTAAAATCCAGGAGAATCAATTATATGATTCGAAGAATGAAGTAATAAGGTCGCAGGGTATAAAATCACATAAAAATCAAGAATGAAAATTTCACTTACAATATAAATAAAAAGGTTCAATCTTATTCATCAAGTAACAAGAAACATATAAAACCTAAACAAAGCATTCCTGAAAGACACAAAGGACATCTATATATATATATATATATATATATATATATATATATATATAAATATATAAATAAATATGTGTGTATATGAATGTATATTTACTGCAACTTGAATAAAAATATCAACAGGCTTTTTCTTTAGAAATAATAAAGCTGATTCTAAAGTTTACACAGAAAAATAAATTTATAATTTAGCTATGAAAAATCCTGGCTGCATGTGGTGGTGCATGCCTATAATCCTAGCAACTTGGAAGGCTGTGGCAAGAGGATCTCAAGATTTTTTTGTTGGTACTGGGGATTGAACTCAGGGGTACTTGACCACTGAGTCACATCCTCAGCCTTATTTTGTATTTTATTTAGAGAAAGGGGCTCACTGAGTTGCTTAGCACCTCACCATTGCTGAGGCTGGCTTTGAACTCGCAATCCTCCTCCCTCAGCCTCCTGAGTCGCTGGAATTACAGGTGTGCTCCACCATGCCCAGCAGGGGGATCTCAAGATTAAAGCAAGTCTCAGCAACTTACCAAGGCCCTAAGTAACTTATTGAGATCCTGTCAAAATAAAAAGGACAGGGGATGTAGCTCAGTGGTAAAGTGCCCCTGGATTCAATCCACAATACCAAAAAAAAGAAAAGTCCTGAAAAAAAATAAATAAATAAACGAGGACAAGTAGCCCTACCAGATACTAAAACATAAAAGAAAGCCCCTATATTTAAAAGAAGTATACTATGGCACATGAACAGACATACCATTCAAACAGAAAAGAAAATCTAGGGTTCGGGCTGGGGTTATGGCTTAGCATTAGAGTGCTCGCCTCGCTTGTGCAAGGTCCTGGGTCCAGTCCTCAGTTATATATATATATAGAAAAAGAAAGAAAGAAAATAAATCTAGGGCTGGGGCTGTAGCTCAGTGGAAAAGCGCTTGCCTAGAACACATGAGGCACTGGGTTCAATCCTCAACACTGCAAAAAAATTAACAAATAAAATAAAGGCATTCTGTCCATCTACAACTACTAAATAAATAAATAAATAAATAAAATTTAAAGAAAGAAGAAGAAAAGACCTTTGGGTCTCACCTGGTGTGAGATGAAATCTTAGAGTGGTTTTGATTTGCTAATTGCTAGTGATGATGAACATTTTTTTATGTATTTGTTGACTGACTGTACATCATCTTATGAGAAGTATCTCTTCAGGTCCTTGGCCCATTTATTGATTGGGTTATTTGTTTTTTTGATGTTTAGCTTTTTGAGTTCTTTATATACCCTAGTGATTAGTGCTCTATCTGATGTGTGAGGGGTAAAGATTTGCTCCCAAGATGTAGGCTCTCTATTCACCTCACAGATTGTTTCTTTTGCTGAGAAGAAGCTTTTTAGTTTGAGTCCATCCCATTTATTGATTCTTTTTTTTTTTAATTTTAATATTTATTTTAGGAGAGAAAGAATTTTAATATTTATTTTCTAGTTTTCAGCGGACACAACATCTTTGTATGTGGTGCCGAGGATCGAACCCGGGCCGCACGCATGCCAGGCAAGCGCGCTACCGCTTGAGCCACATCCCCAGCCCTCATTTATTGATTCTTGATTTTAATTCTTGTGCCACAGGAGTCTTATTAAGGAAGTTGGGGCCTAATCCCACATGATGGAGATTAGGGCCTACCTTTCTTCTATTATACGCAGGGTCTCTGTTTGTATTCCTAAGCATACTACAGAAATACAGCCATATCAGTGTTTATAGCAGCACAATTCACAATAGCTAAACTGTGGAACCAACCTAAATGCCCTTCAATAGATGAATGGATTAAAAAAAACGTGGCATATATACAAACAATGAAATATTACTCAGCAATAAAAGAGAATAAAATCATGGCATTTGCAGGTAAATGGATGAAATTAGAGAAGATAATGCTAAGTGAAATTAGCCAATCCCAAGAAACCAAATGCCGAATGTTTTCTTTGATATAAGGAGGCTGATTCATGGTGGGATAGGGAGCGGGAGCATGGGAGAAATAGACGAACTCTAGATAGGCCAGAGGGGTTGGAGGGGAAGGGAGGGGCCATGGGGTAATTAATAATGGTAGATTGTGATGATTATTACTATCCAAAGTACATGTATGAAGACACGAATTGGTGTGAATATACTATGTATACAACCAGAGATATGAAAAATTGTGCTCGATATATGTAATAAGAATTGTAATGCATTCTGCTGTCATATATAAATAAAAAAATTATATAAAAATAAATAAATAAAGATCCATCAACAACTTTAAAAAATAAAAAAAGAAGAAGAAAAGGAAATCTAGAAGATGATTCAAATATATATGGAAATTCAGTATATGATAAAATGGCTTCTCAATTCTAGGGAAAAGTCAGACTCTTCAATAAATGGTAGTAGGAACAACTAGACAGATCTTTGGGAAAAGACAAACTTGACTCATACTTTAGAATTAAATTTTGAGGGCTGGGGTTGTGGCTCAGCGGTAGAGCGCTTGCCTCGCACGTGTGAGACCCTGGGTTCGATCCTCAGCACCACATAAAAAAATAAACAAGTGAAATAAAGATGTTGTGTCCAACTACAACTAAAAAAATTTTTTTAAAAAAGATTCAAATGTAAAAAAAGGACTAAAACACTAGTTAGAAAAATGTGAAAAGACATGAACAGTTCACAAATAAATGATACCTAAATGTATAAAAAGTAAACTCAACTTCACTTGTAAGAGAAACAAAAATTAGAACCAAATTTAGATGCCATGTCGTATCTATCAGACTGGCAGAATTTCGAGACTTGCTAAGACACTGTTGGTGAGAATGTAGGGGAAACAGTACTTACTAGGTCAGGTTGAAGTCTCTATCAACCTGCATTCTTGAGTGGTTAGGATAAGTTGAGAGTACTCCTGCTGATCTAGGCTGAACATGTAATATGAATGAAAAATAAATCTAGGCAGTATTTTTTCTTTAAACTTTTTTTTTTTAAGTTGTAGGTGGACATAATACCTTTATTTTTTAATTTTTATGTGGTGCTGAGGATTGAACCCAGTGCCTCACACATGCTAGGTGAGTGCTCTTCCTGTGAGCCACAACCCCAGTCCTAGACAGTGCTTTTTAAAACTGGATAAACAACATAAAGTTTACAGGATGGCTGTAATAATTCTCTAAAATAATGCAGATAAACAATATGTGCTGTCCAACAATATGTGCTCAATAAATGTTAGTTCACTCCTTGCCTTTCTCTCCCCTTTATTCTGCCAACATGGCAGATATATACTCACCTGGATCTGCTGGGAGAAATGTGCAATATCTTGATCTGGTTGATTCCCAGAGGCCAGCATCCGACTTTTGTTTTCCATGAACTGCTGCAGCTTGTTGGAAAGTTGTTCAAACATCTCTGCTTGGGGCAGTAGCTTCTTTAGGGTACTCTCCTTTTCTTGCTGCTGAAGCTGAAGCTGCTCAAAGTGCTGGCTTGCCTCTACCAGTTTCCCCTGCAGCACTGCTGCTGTGATGTTATCTGCTGTTTCCATGAACTGGGTCACCATCTCACGGGTGGCCTCCAAGCTGCTCTTTTGTCGAGCAATGTCCTGCTTCAATTTCTGTCATCAAGAAAGGGCCTATCAGCTTTTGGCTCACGTATTCTAGGATACCTGATCCACAGATTAATAACCTTCTAATAACTCTATGCTCACTTCCTCAAGGGCAAAGAAAAATGGCAACAGAACCTGAAGAATGCTACCTATCTTATTCCCTATAGTTCTCTACCCATTCCAGGTGACTTTGTTATCACCTTTTCATCAGGCTCAACAGTGGTTTTGAAACTGAGAAGAATTAACTGTTGTTTTTTTTTTTTTTTTTTTTTTTTTAGGTCTGAGGATCAAACTTAGGATCTCATACATGCTTTAAACTTTCGATCCTCCTCCTGTCTCAGCCCCCCGAGCCACTGGGATTATAGGCATGCACCACCATGCATGGCCACCTCTAAATCTTATTAGAAGATTTATGAATGTAAATTTTTCTCCTGTTGCTTTTTCAAAATTGTAATTATGGAACATGGCAAACATTGTTTATAGTAACTCTTGGAACATAGGTCTTACCATATTATTGGCCAGGACTTCTTGGATGACTCCTGATGAGAGTGATGCCACCTGCTCCCCTTCTAGGTTCTGTTCAACTTCCCTGATGGACTGCAACAGGCTCTCCAGGCTTTCCTGGACACTTTGAGACTGGGCAATTGCCTTCTGTAGCAAAGCAGAGCGCTCAGCCAGGCTACAGGATAGGCTTTGGAAGTGGCTGAGTATGGAATCTAGAAAACCAAGGCCATCAGAGGAAAGAGTGGGTACTCTTTTTGTGTTGTGCTTCTAAAAATAATGTATTTAAGTTGTACATATTAATGATAATAATAATCAACATTAAGAAAAATGAAGGAATATACCTGAAGTGCATTATTTTTGGAGGTAAATTCAATAAGCTTTAGTTATTTGGTACTAAGAACCAGAAATTGTGACAGATGCTGAGGACTAAAAAGAACATGAGGTCTCTTTCTCTACAAACTTAAGACTCTAAAACAGAGCACAGGTAGAGGAAGGAACATTACAACTAAGTAAAAACAAAGTCATAAATGCTGTACTTGTATGAGAAGTACGTATTAGAGAAGC
Source organism: Marmota monax (assembly GCF_021218885.2). Taxonomy (NCBI): domain Eukaryota; kingdom Metazoa; phylum Chordata; class Mammalia; order Rodentia; family Sciuridae; genus Marmota; species Marmota monax. The sequence continues at coordinate 10,396,433 of NW_026694432.1, forward strand.
CTAGAAGGAACAATTATTATTTCTCATTTTTTATTTCTTTTAAGGAATGGGCATGGTGGTTAGGATTTTATAAGGAAGTAATCTCTTAGTTACCTCTCTTTCTCTCTCTCTCAAGACAATTAAGAACTATATATTTATGGTGTACTATATATACATATTTAGTAAAAACTACACATATGTATAAATTTATGGTATACAAATGATGTTTTTAAGATACACGCACATTACAGAATGGCTAAATCAAATTATTTACCATGCACTTTACCTCATGTATTTATCACTTTTTGTCTTGAGAACACTAAAATCTACTCTCTTGGCCATTTTCAAGTATAGTCACCATGGTATCCTTGGCTGCTTCTTGAAAAATAAGCAAGACTTCATCATGCATGTTTATCATCATGAAAAAACGTTAGCAGCTAAGACATAGGAAGAACTTCAGGGATAATGTAACGCAGAAATGATTGGGCTGCTTGGGAAATAAAAGGAATAGGTTGTGGCTAGAAGGTAGATGCCTGGGTAAAAGGGTGAAGCCAGATTGTAAAGGTCTTTTCTCAATACTGCAAGAATAAAGCTCACTGGGTGATGGGCAATTTGATGAATTTATGCTTACTTGTGTCTATATCCTCAGCCCCTAGCCTAGCGCTTCAGATACTTGTATGATACAATGTGCTACATGTTGTCAAACAGAGGTTTTTACTAGAATTAAGGAAGCACTATTGCTTCATACCTGTAGTTTCTTGAACATGCTTAGGATCCAAGGATGGCTCCCCTTCAATTTCCATGAGATCATGAGCTACTTTTTGGAGCTTTTCTACAGGTACTTGGTGCTCAGCCAATTCCTCCTGTAGCTGCTGCTTGTTCATGAAAGAAAGAAAAAAGACATCTAGGTGAGTAATCAAAGTTGATTCTAGGAACCTAGAACTATAGGAGCATTCTAGGATAATTCTCAGTTAATCCGTAGTCATAGATAAGAGAATGAACGACTCTAGATATCTAGTCCAAGACATCCCAATTATCACCTTTAATCTGGGCAGTTTAAATCACGCAACACAAGGCCTTGATAGCATTCAGGTGGGTCCAGGCTTACCTTTGTTGTTGCAAGCTGCTGTTGCAGGACTCCAGGGTCAGAGGCAACAGTATCTGAGAGAAGCTTCTCCACACTGGCCTCACAAGTCTGCAGCCAGGCTTTTAGGCTGTCAGCACTGCTCTGGAATTGCTGATATTGGCCTAGCAGCATGTTAAGGTAAGAGCCCAATAGAGTACACTGTACCAGAGAAAGAAAGGAAAGGAAAGCTTTAATACAGCTAAAGAACACCTCCCTGGGCCAACTCTGCTACAAAGAATTCACTATAACTTCACATATAAGTTGTTCCAGTTACTCTGGATAGATGGGTAGCAATCATCTGCAAGTGGGGTCCTCATTGTTTGCCTCATATTATTCACCTCAACCTTATTAAATACCCAGGAAGACTTAATGAGTTCAATGGCATGCCACCAAAGAAATAAACATTACGTTGCAAGGATTTATAGATTGAAAAAGTGTTCCCCTTTAGGAATTGGAGATGTTGGCAGAAAGCATAAAACAGGTAAGAATTGACTAGATTCTAAACTTTAGGTGGAAGAGGGAATTCTTTGGATAGAAAAGATTAGGACTCAACTCTCGATACCCTGTTCAAAAATTAAGATTGTACAATTGGTTTAAATTTCCCTGCACTATGTCTCTTGGAAGCCAAAGATGCTGATCAGGATACAAGAAGGTGAGTACTTCCACCTTCACGACTGATATGAGACATATTCCCAAAACTGCTCGGGTCAGGCTTAGTTCACAGGCTTATACATTCTGCATTTTTTGCATAGTTTGTGAAAAACCTCTGTCTGTGGTTTATATATTGCTTGCCTACATACTCTGGGGTTCTTACTTTAAGCTCTAGAAACCACCCATGGTTGTGTGAGGGCCACCATGATTGTTTCCCCAAAGGCTGCCAGGTTTCCCCTTACCTTTGAGTGGAGAACAGTATATCTTTCTGTGGCATCCTTTAGCTTCTCTTTCACTAAGTTTCTAGTTGTTGATGGTTCTTTGCCTTCCTCAAAGCTGTTTTCTGTGTCCAAGACTTTCTGTCCTGAGATAGTCACAAATCTTAAGTCTCCTTTGTGGGAAATGACATCCTCTGAGAAGCTTCCCTGCCTCTTCAGCAAGGAGGGCAGGGCTTGAGGGCTGTTGTTTCCCTTGTGCATGTTCTCCAGCTCTTTCTCAGAACGTTCTAGCCAGCTTTCAAACTCTCGGTGGTCCTGCAGAAATTTCTGCAGTTCATCCCGGAGTGTCTGCACCTGCTTCAGCTCCGCCTCTGACTGTGCGAGGGAAGCTACATATTGTTCCTTAAGATCTCCTAACTTCTTTTGTAGCATCTGTTGTTCCTCGGTTGTAAGATTGTGGCCCTGCTGGTCCAGGAACGCCTGAGCTGACTGGGTAGCCAGAATGAAATTTTGCTGCTGGGATAGCAATTCTTGGTGATGGGCCTGGCAAATAACCACCCAAAATAAAGAATAATCAGTGGGGAAACCCAAATGATTTGTCTGCCTACATCCAGAGGTAGAGAGAAATTTCTACCTATACCTCAATAGGTGACTGTAGGTAGACAATACCCATATTAAAGATGAGATATGTGAATACCTAAAGATGTTACGTGACCTTACTAAAGTCATGCAGACAGCTAAAGGTCAGAACTGTGACTAGAACTTAATGCTCTCACTAGAGCTAAGGCTACAAGAATATACAAAAGCCCAATTAATAACCATCTATGACAATGCAAGGGGTAAGTAACTGGATGAGTCATATGTATGACAATATAAAAGTACAAATACTTAACTGTGAAACATGTCAACTCATATGCCATGAAGATTGATTCTACTGGGAAATACCTTGGAAAATTAATTCATTAAATAGAAAGTAAACTGTATTTCTAGATAGGATAGGTAATTTGTATTTTGTTTTAGTAATGTATTATGTCTACAGGCTTATATGACCACTTTTTTTTTTCTATTCCACTACATAATTGTGGGGTTTTGCTTTGTTTTAAAACACAAAATAGGAACAGATCCTGGGGAAGGAGATACTAGGAACAGTAAGGCATGTTAAAGAATTTGTAGTTAATCTTGGGACCATTAAAAGGGTTAATCAGGGATATAGCATTTTAGAAAGATCATTTTAGAAAGTATAGGGAATGGTGTGAAGGATAAAAGCCAAGAGGCAAGGAGACCAGCAGAAGCTGCTAAAACAATACAAGGGAAAGTTGAAAGTCATCTAAACTAGAAATATCTCAATGGAGATGAAGCCATGTGGATAACTTTGAAAGAGACAGGAAGCATGGGACTTGATACAGGAGAATGAGAGACGTAAATCCAGGATGACGTTTAATTCAGGCAATTAAGTGGGAATATAGGAAGGGAAACACAATTAATTTTTAGGTTGAGGTGATTGTGGTCTCAGTCTGCCTTAAAGAGGCAGATGGATTTATGTATTTGTTTGAAGCTCTGGTCTGGCATCAGAAGTGGAGAGAAATATACACATTAGTGAGACTGGTAACAGAACTGTTACCAGACTATCCAAGCAAAGTATATTCTGAAAGAGGAGAACAAGGCCTGGGATTTACCTATAAGCATAACTGTTTCAAAAGCTAGACAGAGTGAAAAAAACCAGAATGATTAGGCAGAGTAGTGCTGTGGAAACCAAGGGAGAAATTATTTCAAGAGGAACAGCCAACAGTATCAAAGCTACTGAGAAAAAAAAAGAAAAAAAGCTACTGAGACATCAAAGAAGACACTGGATTCAGGGGCAAGGTGATTGTGATACCTTCACCAAGGCAGAAAAGATTCCTCTGGCATAGTGAAGACAAGCTAACATCCTCACCTTTATCTTCTCACATTGCCTGTCCAATTTCTCTGGGGCTTGGTTTACCCCCATGTAACCATCAGTGGTATCCAAGGCTCCTTTCTCCAGGCCAGCTCTAGAGAGTTGCTCCATCCCTGAAAGACTAGTCTGTGGCTGTCCACCAGATGGTCCCACAGATGTCATCCAATCCAAGAGAGCATCAATTTTACTCCTATTCTCAGCCAGTTCTTTTGCTGCTTTACTCTAAAAGTCATAGAAGTAGTCCAGTGACAAGGCCTTAGATACTCAAATATAAAAACACAGATAAGTAAAGGTATATGGGGGGTAAGGGTGAAGGGTTATACTAAAGAAAAAGAGACACTCTAATTCTGGGTATATAAAAAAATGAATTACTACTATCTTCTACAATCTGTTGAGAATAATTACTTAAAACAATCTCTAGATTGCATCTGTTATCTTATTATTAAAGAAAAAAAAAGTTAGGGGGAACTCCAAGATTTAAAGTCCTTAAGAGATCATTTAGTCTTGCCACCCCAGCAAGGTTTCACAGAATTCTTCCTATGTATGCAGAAGTCATACAATGGCTTGGTAGAATAAGAAATAGCAGGGTCACATCCAATAATCTGGCTGCTCTTCCTGAAAGGAAAAGCAGACTTCACCCATTTTTATCTCAGCCAAACAGAATAGTTAGTTTTTAAATTTGCCTCTCAAATTCCATTTACTGGCTCTTCAAATATTTTAGTAGGTTATGCCAAGTTATATATTTCAAAATTTATCTTCAGGTAACTTATTTCTAATTTCCATGTTTCCTGATCCCTCATTAGTGTCAAGAGTACAAGGCTGAATGAAGGAGTCAATCTATCTGCCAGCGTAAAGTGGGAGACAGAAGACCACTCAAGACTTTACCCTGTGTGTGATTTTTCCTGCCGCCACAATTCACATAATAACTACAGAGGCAGCCTGGGAATAGCTTGTGGCCTAGAACTCCATAGTTATTTTCCTTTAATATCTTAGTTCACCAGTCTAGATTCATGTTAGAAACATACTCTCTGTTTTTTCCTCCTTTGATGATACCCTAAATTCTTTCATTTAGCCAGAATACAGATAGCAAGTTTTTTGTTTGTTTCTTTCTCTCTCTTTTTTTGGGGAATATACAGTTTTTATTAACCATTTCTGCCCTGAAGTCCTTCTAGATGTTTCTTTTAAAAAGAAAGACTGGCTCACAGACCAGCTTCTGAAGCAGCCCCTTTTTATGACTCTAAGTTGTCTGAAGGCAGTTTCCCCTCATCTTTTTTTTTTAAAAACAGTACTGAGGATTGAACCAGGGGTGCTCTACCATTGAGTTATGCCCCGCAGCCATTTTTATATTTTATTTTGAGGCAGAGTCTAAATTGCAAAGCCTGACCTAGATCTTGCCAGTCTCCTGAAAAGCCAGGATTATGGGTGTGTGCCACCATACCTAGGTCTCTCATCTTTTATGTAGGCACAAAATTTTCATTTGGAAAAACATTAAATATCACAGCAGTAAAGGTACCTTTTCAGTCTCCTGCTGTACGGCTGAGGTCACTGCTTGCTCCAGCTCCTTCTGGGCCACCCGTGTCCGTTCCTGGAGAGCCTCATATTGCTCCCTCGCCTGATGAAGTTTTTCCCGAAGAGCTGTCAACTCCTGGGGGCTCAGTTTGGTATGATTCTCTTCCAGGAACCCTTCGATGTCTTTGACAACAGTGGTAAATGAGGTGGCATGATTCTGAATATCATCCTGTAAATCCTTAACATATGAAAACAGGAATGGCAGAGCCTTCAACTTTAGTACTTGCAAGTCCTCTAAAAGTACTAAGATGGAATGGCTAGGATGACATATCTACATGTAGTCCCTGACCATAATTTATATAAGCTTTATACCTTAAACAAATGTAAAAAATTTTTTAAATTTAATTTTCTAAGCAAATATTTAGTGTAGACAAAAAGGAGATTGCCCATAAATATGCTGAATAACAGAGATCTTCATTTTGCAATGAATTATCCTCAAAGTGATGATGCTAATCATGCTACTTAGCACGATTCTAACTGTTAAGGCTTGTTAGATTTTTTTATACAGTAGGCCTCCTTCTCCACTGTTTCAATTTCTGAGCTTTCAGTTAGTTGAGGTCAAGTGTGCCACCCCCCCACCAAAAAAAATCTATGCAAGTTCCAGAAATAAGCAATTCATTCATAAGTTTTAAATTATATACCACTCTGAGTAATGTGATAAAATTACAATGTCTTCTCTATCCAGCCTGGGATGTGAATCATCCCTTCATCCAGTGCATTCATGTTGTACACATGAGCCATCTGTTATATACTTAGTAGCCACCTTGGTTATCACATCACCTGTTCTGGTGTTATAGTGTTTATATTTCCAGAAGGTTCATTTTACATAATGGCCCCAAAGCATAAGAGTAGTAATGCTCTTTATCCCAGTGCATTGTTACACATGTTCTATTTTATTGTTAATTATTGGTTTTAATCTATTGCTGCATCTACTTTATCTTAAGTATGTATATACAAGAAAAACATAGTATGTATGGTTACCTACAATTTGAAGTTTCAGGCATTCACTGGATCTTTAAACATATCTCCCAAGATGGGGGGACTATTGTATTCTCTTGGTTATCACTCTGGCCTTATTGATCCCACCTAATTTTTCACTAAGTGTCCTTTTCTTCATTCTTTTTTTTAAAGCTATATGATCTATATCCCAGTCGTTTTTCGTTTTTTTTTTTTTTAATGGTACCAGGGATTGAACACAAGGGCTTAATCTCTGAGCCACATCCCCAAAACTTTTTTTTTTTAATATTTATTTTTTAGTTGGACACAATATCTTTATTTATTGTGTGGTGTTAAGGACTGAACCCAGGGCCTCACATGTGCTAGGCAAGGGCTCTATCGCTGAGCCACAATCCTATCCCCCGAGTACTTTTTATCTTTTTATTTATAGAGAGGATCTCACTAAGTTGTGTAAGGCCTTGCTAAGATGCTGAGGCTGGTTTTGAACTTCCAACCCTCCTGCCTCAGTTTTTCAAGCTGCTGGAATTACAGGCATGTGTCACTGTGCCCATCCCCCGTCCTTTTATATTTTTATTTTTTATTTTGAAAGAGGCTTTTGCTAAATTGCTGAGACTAGACTTGATCTTGTGATCCTCCAGCTTTACCTTCCTGAGTCACAGGATTACAGGCATGTGCCACTGTGTCTGGAAAGCCACCTTTTGTTCTTTGCAGCCCAGCTGAACTAGCTGTCTTTCAGTTTTAAATATGTTGTGTTCAGCCCCACTCACACTTTAAGACTGATGTATAAGCCTCTGCCAGTAGGTTTTCTTCCTCTCATCCCCTCATAAACTTAACCCTACATATCTTTTGCTGCTCAGTTTAAGTGATATTTCATCAAGGTAATCTTTTCTTATACTCTAGACTAGACTGGGTCTGTTTGGTATAAGTTTATATATAACTTTACCTTTTTACATACAACAGTTAATAATTAGATGTTCATTTTTGTGATAATCTGTGTAACTGTTTTGTTTTCCCCACCAGCCTGTGAGCTTCATGATGTTTGTTCAACATTGATGCTGACACTAGTACTATTCCTGGCACATAGCAAGCCTTTTTAAACATTTGTTGAAGAAATTAAAAAAAAAAAAAAAAAAAAAAAACAGAAATCACACTGACCTTCAAATCTCTTTGGTTCTTCTGCAAAGTAGAAAGATCTTGCCAGGAGGCACTGCCTTGGTGGCTCACCAGTGCCCTTTCTGCCTGTTTTACCCAACTGCAAAGATCCTCCAGTTTCTGATGACAGGTACTTTGCTGTTTCTGCAGAGTCTAATTAAAATGCAAAGGAGTCAAGAGACAATTAATAACTCCCATTTTACAAATGCCATTCCCTGAAATGCAAAATAGGAAGGTTATAGATTAAGGATGGAAAAGTTGATGAAAGACTAAAATGGGAAAAGGCACAGAAATCATATTCAGGAAGCTCCCCTCATTTGGGCAGTGTTGATCTGGGCCAGTGGTCAAGTTGACAGTCAGAGGTGCTTTTCAGTTCAGATTTGGAATTGGAAGTTCCTTTGCCAGAATTCAATTCTTATCTTTGGAAATGGAGAATATTGAAATCCAAACATGACAAAGGTGATGATAATAAATGAGTGATTCTGACCTATTCCTCCTCTGGAACTAGAGGATTTGCTATATATGAAGTCTAAACATGGAAAAGTACAAGAATTAGAATTGAAAGAAAAATAAAGGACTTGGATAATTCATAAGCTAATTTAGCTTCTTAATAACGAAGCTGACTTTATAAATCAAACGTCTCAGAACTGTAGAGACCCATTAAATAGAAAGATTGAATGTCAAGCATAAAGAGCTTAATTTAACTATTTTGAGAAAGAAACTTCCCCAAAATAGCAACTAGCTCAGTCCTTTAGATGTCTACACTGTTTATCACAGGTAAAAAGCCAGGCCCTAGGAGAGAGAAGGTATATGTTTCTGTGCCTGATCCTTTCCCCAGATCGCATCTCAGCTGCACAACACTGAAGCACCTGATTGAGCAATTGAGCATGATGTGTTTTCCTAACCATCCTTCTAAAACCACTTTCCACCAGTTTCTGCCTTCTGATGGCATTTTAGTCACCTGCACTTACAAACAGGTGCCCAAATTGGCCCTCTCTCCCCCTCTTTAAGACAAATAGAAGGGCTCTGGAAGAGAACTCCTAAGAGCTCTTCAGCTGTAAAACGGGATCTTCATGGGTTAGGATGGGTGCAGACTGAATCTGAAAAAAGCAAAGCAAACAAGTTAACACAGAGACATACACACGCATTCAGGGCAAATATAGAAAGAAGCAGGGCATTTCTGACAATAACAAGGTTAATAGACAATGTGTAATTAATTTCATGCTCTGGGAGAATGTTCACATGCAGTTCTATCATGGGCCTATCTGAACCTGAGCTTGGTCTTAAAGTGGCTCAGACCAATTACTTCATTAATTACCCACATGCTACACCATGCTATATAAATTACTACATGAGGGCATTGCACATGTTCAGGTTTGGGAGGTAACCTTAAGCATTTCATTTCAATCTCAATATAGTTTAAACAACTAAGCAGTAGTTGGGAATATATGGCACTGACTAACCTAATTTCTTTTAAGTCTGACTCAAAAGCTCAATTACATTTTGCACAATATTTTAAAACAGAGCCCCTGAGATACAATTTCTGATTATAATGACAATTCTAATATCACCTTGCTATATCCCAACTTATTATTTAAGCAGTAGAAATACCATAAACAGCTGGATGTGGTGGTGTATGCCTGTAATTCTAGTAACTTAGGAGGCTGAGGTAGGATCATCACAAGTATGAGGCCAGCCTCAGCAACTTAGTGAGGCCCTTAGTGAGACTTTGTCTCAAAAACAAACACACACACAAACAAACAAACAAACTAAAAAGGGCTGTGGATGTATCTCAATGGTAGAGCGTTCCTGGGTTTAATCCTCAGTATCAAAAAAGAAAAATCATAAACACACTATTTGAGGTATTCAAAGGTTATAATGTTTCTATTAATGATATTATGATCAATTTGAGCTTTACAAGAAGAGGATTTGAATGGCAGATAGTAGTGTGGTTAGATTTTTTTCTTTTTTAAAAACACTGTTTCCCATGATTGACTAAATAAGCATTGGGCACTTTAGCATGAGTAAAGGCACCAGAAAACAATAATTCAAAAGTGCTAAAAAAATTAACACTCTGAAAAAAGTTAAAAAATTAATATTCTGATAAAAATGTCCTTATCAGCTGATTCAAAATAGGAAAAGAAATCTATTGTGAAATCATATGGAAAGCCCTAGAATAAAACTAATTTTCAGAACCATTCTTCTTAAGAGCTCAGAGTCTTTGTATATTTTTCAGAGCCCTCAAAAGAATGATGAAGGTGAAAGTAATGGAGAGAAAGGGCTAGCTATGTGATTTTTATTGGAAAGTCAGAGACAATGAGACGCAGTGACAGTAGCATCTCAGTAAAATGAGAACACTTGCACATGAAATCACACATAAACACATAGATTCTCTCTCATACACACAAAACCAAAAATGTGGTAAGAAAACAGCTGGAACAGCTGCCTCCTCAATCAGAACCAAATAGGCCTGAATGACAAGAAATTTCAAAATTGCTAACTCCAGGCTCCTGCAATCATTGATACATGAAGGCTGGCCAGAAAACCCCCAAACAGAGGACATCCCAAAAGACAAGCTGAGCCCAGCTGCTGGTTCAGTCTGACCTTAACCCAGGTTTCCTGCTGCATTTGGTGAAGATGGCCCTGCAAGGCATTTGTCTGCGCTGTAGTCTGTTCCATAAGATCCTGAAAGGACCTCTGCAGTTCATTCAAAAGCCTCAGCATCTGTCGATTCTGCTGAGAGGACAAGTCCTGTGCATGCTCTGAGATAAATAACTGAATATCAAAAGCAAGAGCATCCAGCTGAGATTTCCTTTCAGCCATGAGCTGTTTCAAATCCTAAGGCAAGCAGGAAAAGGGAAAAACAAACAAATAAATAAAACTTCTATTCTTCTATGAAAATCAAAGACTTAAAAGAATCAAAGAAAGGTTAATTTCCTTTATTTTTACAACTGGCACTACAGTCAAACTAGCACTGGAAGTCTCTCTCACCTTCTATCTTTCCAACTCCTCATAAATCATGTTTCCTTTATTGGACCTTAATTTCCAAATACTAAGCTATCAATTATTTATGCTTACAGAATCACACTACTACTAATCCAAAATACATATGATTTTTAAAAAGGTTTTAGAATATATAACATGAATTTCTAGTCTAAGATGCATCTAATTGTACTTTCTTAGGTTCAAATATCTATCTGGATTTGTCAACAGAGAGTTACTGATAGGCCAGTACTAAGAGAACATAAAATTTAATTGTGATTCATTAAAATTTGATTTTTTAAAAAAATATTTTTAGTTGTTAATAGACCTTAATTTTATTTACTTATTTATATGTGATGCTGAGAATCAAACCCAGTGCCTCACACGTGTAGGCAAGCAACTCACCGCTCCAGACCCATAAAATTTGACTTTTAAACAATGCCATTTATATATTTTATAGTCATACTTTCTTATTTTCACTCCCTTAAAGTAATAAAAACTGTCCAAACAGTAAAGTCATCTGCTTTCAGATAATCAAAAACATGCAATTTTCCCCCAAACATTTAGTGATTGTTCACTGTTATATTGGATGCAATCAAAACATTTAAGATGTTTTTATCTCTATCACACTGAAACTGAGAGTTATTGATCCTAGAGAGCAGGCAGAAGGGCATCTTGGATACTTATCATAAGAGAATGCTTTCTTCATCTGTGGGCATATGGGTTTAGGAAACTACCTTGACTACCATTCTCCTTCCTAAGAGAACTGGAAGAACCTATAACTAGGGGAGAGTACCAGTGCATGAGATTTGTTTTCACATCTCAATATAATAGGAATTCATTCCCTGCTTCTTTATTAGATCTTAATGAACAGATAAAGCCTGTCCACTTTTTTCTCCCCCAGTGATATCTCTGGATAAAGGGTATGAAAGAAAAGGCAGGTAACTAACTTTTTGTTGTTGTTGTTGTTGTTCTGGGGATTGAACCCAGGGTTGCTCTACCACTATATCTCTAGTCCTTTTTATTTTGAGACAGGGTCTCAGTAAGTTGCTGAGGCTGACCTCAAATGTGCAATCCTCTTGCCTCAGTCTCCCAAGTCACTGGGATTATAGGCATGCACCATTACACTACCTAGGAGGCAGGGTAACTCTTGAAAGATAAAAGAAGGATAAAAAAAAGGTTATGTGTAAGGTTGATCATGGACAAACCTTTATGTCTGCTTTTCTTAAGATTGGGGAAAGAGGAAAGGACAGAAAAGGAGGAGGGGACATCTCTAGTTCCTTCTGAATTTCTAAAGAGTTTCAAAAGAAGGACATCTCTCTTTAAGATAGGGTTGAAAAACTCATGTGAACAATATCTTACAAAATCTTAACAACAACAACAAAAAACAATATTGGGGGAAATCTCTCTGATTAGATGTATCTCACAGTCTTTTCTCACACTGACTGATAAAAGGAATCAATTAATTTGTAACTTAAAAGAAGAAAAACATCTCCCTAGATCAGAGGGTCAGCAAACTATGTCCCTTTGGCTAACTCTGTGCTGCAAAACTGAAATATGTATTGTCTGACCCTTTATAGAAAAAGTCTGCCAACTCATGCTCTAGGTTACTGATCAATATTCTCCTGAAATTGGTATATGTGTGTGTGTGTCCAGGATTAGGTCTTGGGCAAAAGAGAAACAAGGGACAGATTCTAGATGTTAATTATAAAGAAGAGGTAAAACTGGTAATAGTTCACCCTACAGACTCTCAGAGATAGATGAAAGGAGAAATGATCATAATCACTGAAGCTACAGGGATGTGGTAACTTTAAAAACTAAACATAGTTGACTCTATTTCTGAAACTCTATTTCTAAAAAAGATGTGGTTTGCCTAGCAGGAAATAAAACTGATACAACTCAAAGGACAAAAAACATTTTTGGGAATGGGTAGAAACCTTACCTCATACTCTTGGAGAGAGTGATTCAGGCTGTCAATATCTGTCTCACTGTCATATCTTTTGCTGTTCAGAATAAGACTGGTATTGCCAACCCAAGCTCTCAGACCCCGAAGTTTGCCTTCTAGTTGCATGTGCTGATTTAACACTGAAGCCTAAGTAATAAACAGCAAATCAGGTTATAAACTCTCCAGGATTGTCTAATTGTCTAGTCTTTGTGAGGGGAGAGAGAGAGAGAGAGAGAGAGAGAGAGAGAAGAAGGAGGAGGAGGAGGAGGAGGAGGAGGAGGAGGAGGAGACAATGATGACCTACCTTTTTCATTTCCATGGCATTTTGGAGGTGGAGCAGTCTGGAACTCCAAGTGTCACTCACAGAGCTGAGAGACTTTTGAAGATTCTTGGCATCTTTCTCTAGCGCCTTCAACAGTTGAGCAGGGACTTCTTGAGGCTGGCTGATGATAATCTGATTCACACACTCCAATTCCTGACTCACCAAGGCGGACAGATCCTTTAGCTCCTTATCTAATACCTGAAGGAATAAAATGGAGTTACCAAAATCAAGACCAGCAATCTTACCATTTGGGAATTAGCTGCAAACACACTCCTCCCTTGCCTCATGTCTAGATAGAATTTAGGGCTTTGAAATTTTTTTTTTTATGTTCACTTATGGTTCTCATGATCACTAATTCATGAGGTTGGCAGGACAGACATTATTCTGGATTTACAAAAGAGATGCCTCAGCACTTTACAATGTGAACTTTCTTGGGCCAAGGTCACCCAGCTGGAGCTGGTAATTGGCAGAGCCAGGATTTGGATTTTTTCCTGACTCAGAGCACAGCTCCCTCCACTACAAATCGCTGCCTTTATCACTACATCTTTCCCCAGGAAGCTGGTATGCAGAATTAGTATACTACAAAGTCAGTCAATCACAGTGGTGATTCCTCTACTCTAAATTGCAAGAGGGCAAAACCAAAGATCGGAAAAATACTCAAACCAACCTTTCCACTCTTCTATCCATAATATTGTAATCCTCAACAGAGAAACCAGCAATAAGCTATGGGCATGCCTGGTAGTTTTGCAGGGCACTGCCTCACTTTCCCTTTAGTCACTGTACCAAGGCCACACTCTGGATACTTAGAACTGGTAAACCTTCACATTCTCTGTCTTCTCTGTCACTCCAGTCCTATGATCACTCGTAGCCTCCAATTTCAGTGAGTGACTCTTTCTTCCTTTTAAAGCTTTCTTTCTGTTTTTAGGGGCCTGATTCTACCAGTTATCACTTCTTCTCTCCTCCAACTTCATGTTTTCCTTTTTTCCCATTGGTCCCCCCCACTTTTGGCACAGGGGATTATACCCAGGGGCACTTTACCACTATATTCCCAACCCATTTTTATTTTGAGACAGTGCCTCACTAAGTTGCTGAGGCTGTCCTCAAACTTGTGATCCTTCTATTTTAGCCTCCCGAGTCATTGGAATTATAAACCTGCACTACCATGCCTAGTTTGGATGAAGTTGGAGAATATCATGCTAAGCGAAATAAGCCAATCCCCAAAAACCAAAGGCCAAATGTTTTCTCTAATATGCTGATGCTAATTCACAATAAGGCAGGGGTGGGGGCAATACAGAATAATAGAGTTACCTTAGATTAGGTAGAGGGAAGGGATGGGAGAGGAGGGGATATGGGGATAAGAAAAATAGTAGAATGAAACAGACATTATTACTTTATGTATATATTTGAATTCATGACCAATATGATTCTACAACATGTACACTCAGAAAAATGAGAAATTATATCCCATCTATGTATGATATATCAAAGTGCATAAATGCATTCTACTGTCATGTATTACTAATTACAAGAAAACAAAGCAAAAAAACTGAAATTTGTTGGGCATGGCAGTGCACACCTGTAATCCCAGTAACTCAGGAGGCTGAGGCAGGAGGATTACAAGTTTGAGGCCAGCCTCAGCAATTTAGTGAGACCTTAAGTAACTCAGCAAGATCCTGTGTCAAATAATAAAAGGGGCTGAGGATATAGCTCAGTGGTAGAGTAGCCCCAGGGTTCAATCCCTCAAGTATTAAAAAAAAACACAAAAAAACCAACCAAAATTCCTGAAATATAAACATAGTTGACTTTATTTCTAAAATGGAAAATCAGATTTTCTAACAAAAGTTAAGTATAAATACTGGTTTGCCTAGCAGGAAGATAAATACAATTGATATAGTTCAAAAGATAAAACATTCTTGGGAATAGGTGAAGAATGTAATTATCTTGTACTAATGAGAGTATTCTTAGATCTCTGTTCTTAGAGATACCTGGTTGTATTTTTTCAATCTGTTCCCTTTTTTTGGTATTTTAAGGAATGATGCTTTTAAATGTTTTTCTTCCTGAATAGTCTGTATTTCCTCTAAGACTGTTTTTTATTCCCTTGTTTCAGCTTCTTTTGTATTTGAAGCTTTCTGGATGCTCACATTTGAGAGTAATGCTTTAAAAAGCTGACAACAAACTACATGCAGAGGTGGGTCTGCTGACTATAGTCTTCACTGAGGGTCATGGGGTTGGGTTAGACACTTGGGAAAACATTCTCATCAGTACCATCATGTCTTTCCCCATAAGCCTGTCAAAGAAATCAGGGGAAGGAAGATGAAGCTCAAGAGTCAATACGCAAACTTTCAGTCGATCCTACTGATCTCAGCATGGAATCCTTGCCTGCAATTGAGGCTTTGTGCCTTGTCTAGAGACACTCTGATTACGTTCTTCAGAGGATAAACCCCTTCTCTTCTCTTAAGGCAGGGCATGCACACTTGCTAGGCTAGTGAAATAACCTGGAAATATGAGGGTCTAATTGCATCTTAGACTTTAAACTGCCTACAACTTTCTTTGCATATCCATATTCATCTCTGCTTTCTGGTGCTACGGCGGGGGGGGGGGGTTATGGAGAGTTCTGCTGTGTGAGTTAAGTTGTACCCTAGCTTCTTCCATTGTACAGTTAGGTCCTGGTTTTCTCCCACTTGCTGAGGTAGTTACTGCCTCATCCATCTGCTTTCTCACTTCGAAATTCTAGTGCCGCTTTTTTCTCTCTTGCTCTTTTTCCTTGTAAGTTTATGTATTTAAAAAGAATGCATTCTCCTGATCTCTTGGTGGAGTTTTGGGAAATAACAGAGATTTAAACATTGCTTACTTGAATTACTGCAACAATTTCTTGACCAATCATTCTGCCTTTGAACATCTCATTCAACCCAAGATCATGTATATAGCAAATGCCTATCCAAAGTCTCTCCATTACAAATTCTACTTAATCTGTTCAAACCCAGGCCACAATTATCTATCAAGGGCCTGAGACTGTTTGCCCTGGAATGGAGTGCTAAGCAGTTTCTTTTAAACCTTGTAATCCAGGAAGATGGAGACAACTACCTTATAGTCAGTGGCTTGTGGAAGTCTCTGGGAACCTACCTTGGCCTGACACAGCAGATCCTGTAGTTCTACCAGGTTAAGCTCTAAAGGTTGAATCTGTTTGGTCCTCATTTCAATGTCCCGTAGCAGAGACAAATAGGATACCAGCTTCTCATCATGTTCTAAACAGAGTTGCCGGTTAAACACATTCTGTGGAACCAAATGGAAAACTCAGTACTGTCATTCTCCTTTAACTCCCACTTTTAAAGCAGGCAGCATTTCTTGTTAGACAAATAGAAAAAAAAAATTTTTACTCACATAAGACAGAATGAAATGAAATATGTTATTTTGTCTGAGTCATTTCAAATCAACAGACAAAAGTGATTTTATCAATATCCTCAGAAATAAAAGCTCATAATTATCAATCGACAAGCATCATTTTAGCAATACTTCCAAAAGCTATATGCTATTTAATGTACTATCATCCTAATTTTTCAAGTTAGTTCTAATGGTAGTTTCTAACTTAGAGCTCTTGGGCTGGGGATGGAACTCAGTTATAGAGCATTGGCCTAGCAAGCCCTGGGCTCCATCTCCAGCACCACAAAATAAACAAAACAAAAAATTCTTGTAAATTTAAGACAATCAGAGCCAATGCCTAATTTACCAACAACTAAATTACAGATGATGACACACTAAGTTATATTTTAGAGAACAAACTAGGGCCCTAAAATGTATACATACATTAACTATACATTTGTGAACTCTGTATCCAGTTAAGAATTTAATATCAAACTAGTTATATCTGAAAAAAAAAAAAAAAAAAGATACAAACATGCCTCTGGGAGACTTACTTGAGTTGCTCTGAGAGGCTCCGGATTTACACCTTCACTCCCCTTTCCCCGAAGCATACCCATGAAGGGAGTTGGTTTACTGCCAAGGCCCTCCCTGAGTTTTTCCTGTGGTATCATATCCACATTCACTGTAGAACATGATGGTAGGGACAGTGTTGTTTCTTCACTGGTCTCCAAAGTGGTAGAACTAATAATAGAATCCTGTTGCCCTGTATTTTCTTTCTGGGATACCTCTTTGGGTAGTTTCTCTGGAAGAAGGGTAACCAAGACTGTGGGACCTCCCTGAATCACTATGCCTTCAGGGGACCCTGCTTCTGGATCTGTAAAAATAGGGTTTGTCATTTCCAGAAATTTTTCTCCATTTGTTTCTTGAGTTGTTGCCATTTTAGATTTGAGAGTTCCACAGTGTTCATGATCACCTTTGCTATTCTTATGATGAAGGTCTTTTCTGTCTGATGATTCTAGATAACTGACTTCTTCTGGATCTACTTTGGAAACAATAATTTCTTCAAATTTAAGAACTCTTCTTGAAACAAAAGGTACTTCTTGGTATGATGTTTCTTTACATTCTTTAGATGGGAAAATCAGATCTTTGATTTCTGTAGTCTTTGAAGTAACACAGGAATCTTGATAATAGTTGGTCTCCTGACTGGAGGCTCCCTGGGTAGTCTTATTTGTATTGGAAATTTGGGGTGTATCTGTAACTTGGGCTTTTATAACTGACACCTGGCAATGAAATCCTTCAGGTCTTGGGGTCATAAAAGAGAATGGATGACTCCGGGCCCCACTAGTAAGTTCTTGATGTAAAATTTCTCCTGGTTTTAAAGTCAAGCAGAGGTTTACATTTTTCACTTCCTCTTCACTGACTTGGGCAGAGCTGAAGAATGTCAAAGTATCTTGATTTCTTACAGAAATTCCTTTTGGTGTCACTTGGGAAGAAGAGTCTTCAGTTTTATAAGTAACAGAAAATCCTGTGTCTCTATCAGATTCTTTCTCCCTTTCACTTCTGGTCATTTCCTGATCCAACTTTTCTTCTGAAAGAACTGCTGGTCTGCATGGCCTCACACTTTCTTCGACAATCATCTCCCTCTTCTCTCTCTCACTTGTCACTCTGATATTCAGTGGTTGTTCACTCAGCAATCTGTCTGATGCTTCACAATTTGATTCTTGTACTTCCCAAATCATTTCCCTTTGATTTTCTTTTGCTTCTGCCTCGTCTAGACCTGAGTTAGGCTGCTTCAAATGAGTTACAGTTTCTATGTGTGTCACTCCTTTCTCATGCTCTACATTTGTATTTTCTCCCAAGTTATTTCTAGCCACCTCTTTGAGTCTAAAATCAGAAACTGCTGAGTGTGGATGTGGCACTGAAACTTGGTCTAGGGATTTACCTTTAAGATTACTAGGACTCAAGACGCTGGCAGACCCTTTAGCATCTGCAGAAGCTCCCCATTTATCGTGGTCTTTGTCCTCCAACTGCTCTAATGAAATCTCCTTGCTCTCTTTTATCTGCTTCCCATCAGAATCTCTTACTTTATCCTTCCCTCGTGCAAACTGACTTTCAATTTGCAAGGCACTCTTGCTTTCTCCTTTATCACAACTCATTTTAGCAGTCTGATTATAAGAAATTAATATTTTCTTTCTTAGATATTCAGTCTGTAATTCACATACTTCAATTTGATTTTGCTTTTCCATATGAGCTTGGTGATCACTGGACTTGAAAGTATCTATTTGGATCAGCGTTGCCAGTTCAGGACTGATAAATCTTTTCTCAACAGCTTCCTTTAAAGTCACTCTCTTATCATTAAATATGTCAACAATTCCTCCATTTAACATCTGGTTAGATGCAATAATTCTGGCCATGTTTTTGTCCACCAATTTCTGTTCCATAGCTAATGCCAATGTCAGTCTTTCTCCTGTGGCTGTGTCTATGATTCCACCAGTATTTGCCTGAGCTTCTAAAACCTTCAGTGTAGATACAAAGTCTACTTTCCCAAGCTGAATTGCTTCTGATAATGGAATCACTTTGTCACTCACCCCATCTTTAATGTCTGAGAAGGGAATTACTTCTAGATATCTCTGTCCAGATTCAATATCAATCTTACATTTCTTTATCAATTCTGAGTAGGGAACAATTCTGTAATTCTCAGGATCAACAACCCCATGCATCATTACTGAAGATAGTACTGCTTTATTAGTTAACAGTCCTCCTTTGTTACCTTCTGCCACAGTCAATCTCTGGCCAGAAATAAGATCCCCAAGGTTTTCACTAAAGGCCTGACCTTCTTGGGTTTCCCTTTTCAAGTCTGGGGTAGTTAGATTTAATTTTATGGCTTCATGGAGGGAAACACTTTCCTTTGTTTCAGGATGAAAAAAGTGATGGAGGTTTAAGTTTTCAACTTTTTTGAGTTGCTTAGTTAGATCTTCATCAATCAAGCCCTGTTTAAAGGCATTATCAACAGAAAGTCTCATCCCAGAGGTATGGTGAATGATACCTCCATCTACCACTTGCTTTGTCAACAAACAAATGGCCTCCTCTTTCTTCAAAAGACCTTGGTCAATGGACTGCACAACTGTTAAAGGGGCTTTGCTGTTAGGATCCATAAGTCCTGTTGTTTCCATTTGTAGACCAATTAATTTCTCCCTAACTAGTTTTTCAGATTCTTTGCCTTTAGAAGCCTTCTCCAAATTTATAAGCTCTGTCTGGTCAGCACTGTCCACCAAGTCAAGATTTGAGGCCAAAGTTACTGAAACTTTCTTGCCTCGTTTCAGGTCAACAATTCCACCAGTCACCACCTGTCCCTCTAAAATCCTGGTGGCTGTTTCCTTATCAAGAATTCCAGCTGTGACGGCATCCTTTACAGAGCACAGTGTATGGGTACGGGGATCTAAGACACCACTTATAACTTTGTCTGCCATGAGAACATTATGTAATAATTTCTCATCCATCAGACCTTCATTGATCACTTCTTCAGTTGTCAAAGACTCGCAGGTCTGAGAGTCAAAGAAGCCCCGAAACATGTTCAGTTTTCCCATAAGTTTCACAGCAGTGTGGCTGGACATGATACCTTGAGCTATTGCTTCATTGAGTAAGAGCTTCTGACCTGTTTCTTCATGAAGGATACCACCATCTAGTAGCTGTGCAGATAACATATTTAAGGTAGCTTCTTCAAGCAGCTCTGAAGGAGAACTGCATGACAGGGAAATTGCCCTGCTACTATCTTGTGTATCCGTCTTTTCTAACATCATCATCTTACTGTCTGCAATGCTGTGTCCTTCTTGGCTTTGTTTATGGTCATCCTTAGTCAAAAGTGATTTATTTAATACTTTCTCTTTTTCCAAAGAATGAATATTCATATCATCTTCCCACTTCAATTCTGATTTGAAACCCAGAGACTTCTCTAACTGAACTTGTGAATTTTTGCTTTGGGACTTTAGGAGAGGTCTTCCAGTTTCACTTGGAGTATATTTAGTCTTAAGTGCCTTTGCTTGTTCTCTCTGACACGGAAAGAAAATATTTCTGGGAGTCCGCCATTCTTCCTCTGGTGTTTCAAAAGAAAGGTCTCTGTCAATCTCCAAGGGCCCACCTTCCGCTTCCTTAGGAGGTACAATCAGGAGTTCTCTGCTGACATTTTCTCTGGTAGATATTTCTGTTTGGTCTTCATTTTTAGTACCAAACAACTGCCTTTGTAACTCTAAATTTACTTTTTTTGTGACCTTCAAAGTGTCAATATTTGCATTAATAATTTTTTGTTCTACAAACAGATCCTTTTCAGAGTTCTCTATAGAAGAACATTTTCCTCCTACAATGGTCTTTCTGCCTTTTGCTTCAGTATAATCTTCCTGGTTGGGATATTCTTCATTCTGAGATGAAAACTGGAATTCACACGGCCTCAGAGTGAGTCCATCACTGAAAGTTTCTGTAATATTCCCATTAGCTGATTCTTGCAATTCTTCAGGAGTGTCTACTTTCTGATCCCCAACTCCAAACACTTCTGAAGGACTTATTTTATGTTCATCTATAGATGACAAAGTCTCCAGCAGTTCTTGATCTAACAGAAGCAGCCTTTGTCCATTCTGCACATTAATATAGCTGTGAGTCATCAGTTGAAATAACAGCTTCTCATCATGGCTTGCTATGTCCCCAGATTGGCTCTTGCTGCATGGTAGAACTGCTGCTCCGGGAGTAATGCTCAATTTGTTTTGTTCAGAAGAGTCTACTAATTGCATGTGGGGCATCACATCTGGTATACAAATTGATTTTAAGTTATTGGCAAGATCTTTGTCCAAGACACCATTTTCTATTACTTTCTTCCAGGACCAAATTTCTGTGGTTGCTGGCAGAAATAGAGCCTTAATATGCTGTCGGTTACTAAGGATTTTATGTGCTAGTTCAGTAGACACAATACCTTGTTTTAGGGCATCTGTAATTGGGAGGATCTCCCCAGATTCAGGCCACAGAAACCCCATGAATGACCAGAGGGATTCCAGAATCACAAGGGCGATCTTAGCAGATACCAGATCATTGGTCAGTGCTTCATCTATTGTCATTCTATGCCCTGTGACAGTGTTGATGATGCCTCCTGTTTGAAGCTGCCTTATGAAAATAGCACAGGCCATATCTTGGTCAATCAAATTATGTCTTACAGCCTCTTCCACTGTAAGTCTGTGTCCTGTTCTTGGATCTACGATGCCACCAGCAAAGAGCTGAGCTTCTAGCAATCGGACAGTGACCTGCCTATCTATTAGCCCTTCCTGTACTGCACGGAAAACACTAACTTTCCGGCCTGATTTCAAGCTCACCATTCCCCCTGCCAATTGCTTGACAGGCAGTAATTTCAACCTTGATTCCTGGTGGACAATACACCTCTGCATCAGATCTAGTAAACTGATTTTTTCAGCTGTATTGGGGTCTATCAGGTTTTTGGATGATCTCAGGTGAGACTCTAACACTGAGTGGAGCCAAGTAGAAATGAGGCCTTGATGAAAAGCCTCTTCCAGGTTAATACAGTTCTCACTTGGGGAGACACTGAAACCTCCAGTGGCCAGGTGTGCTTCTAAAATTTTCAGTCCAACTCTCTCACTGATTATTCTCTTTTCAATGGCTTCCATCACAGAAAGAGAGCCTTTGCTCTCAGTAAGTCTGCTTATTAAGGATAGTGCATCCTCTAGCTCCCGGAGCTGCTGGTACATCTGGGGATTAATGAGGTTTCTGGCCAAGCCCTCCTCCAGAGAGAGCTTTTCACTGGTCTCAGGGGCAACGAGGCCAAACATGATAACCTGGAATTCCAGGAGCACAAGGCCTGTGTCTTGGTCAATGAGGCCCTTTTGCATAGCTCTGAAGATGGGAAATATCTCCATTGTGCCTAGATCAATCACCCCAGCAACTGTTCTGCAATCCTAAAAGAAAAAATTAAAAAGAAAACTGAATCAGAGCCAATGTTGAAGTACACCTGTCGAAAGGATTCATTTAAAGTTCTACAGTACATAAAATTCTGACCATAAGGAAAACCTAGCCTGGGATAAATCCCAACACATAGGAAATATCCTGAAGCAAGCCTGCAGTGTTAATGTTAAAAAGATTTTTTTCCCCTAAATTTCAGGATATTGAATAGGACCAGAAGTTCAGATTACTTGAAGGTGAGAGACAGCATTAAGCATATCTGAGTGACAAGCTCTACAAAGGGGCAAGCAGTGAAAGTGAGAGGACAGCTATTTCTAAGACTACATCATAACTAGGGTTGTTACAGACACATACCAGTTCCCAAAAAGTGAGAATTCAACCCCATATAACAACTTCTCAGTATTGCAACACTGCGGAAGACTCTGGAAGAAATACTTCTCTGCTGATGGGTACAGCAGGACTGGTCCACAAGATGAGATGAGAGACTGAGTAGCTCAATATTCAGGAAACAGCTGTACCTCCTGGTAAGTGGGCCTGTGTATACTACACAAGTAAATGGTATTTGGGATAGTCACACTCTTGATGGCCAATGCTAGCTTCTCCCAAGGCAATGGCTCTGCAGTAAATTAGTTCTAGGACTTGGAAGCAGAAAGTCAAGGAAAGAATAGATTAAGGACCCTTGCCTCTGGAACAACTAGTAACTTTTCTCCTGGTCTAGTCTAGAATGAGTAGTACAACTACCATGAAGGCAGAATACCACTTATTATTAGATCTATTCAGCACTGATATTCAATCTTCACAATGATCCTATGAAAATGATTATTTTAATCTTTACATACAAGAAAATGAAGCACAGAAAACTTACTTATCCAAGGTCACAAAATTAGTGAGTTCCAGAAATGAACCAAGGCTGTATTCTAAATCTTGTACCATTCTACTGACTCCTCAAATAGCTCCAAAGGAGCATGAAAGACAAGTACAGTAGTCACATCTTGCATAGAAATCACCCCTCCCCCCTTTGTTTTCTTCTTGTGGTGCTGGGAGAAGTTAGGTCCTGAACAAGGTCAAAGAAGAAGCAAACTTTACAAATTGTCAAAATTACCCTGCAAGCCCTAGAAAGCTTCTAAAGAATTCCAATTTTTCTTTAGATAGATTTATCTGTCTCTTTTGGACAGTGTTATTATCTGTTCCTTCTTTAACTTGTTATAACTTATCAATGGAGATCTTGTTGAAGCAATTGTCAATCACATCCCTAGTTGCTAAATAATGTATTACATTTCTATCTCAGTGAGAATTAAGCTCCTTAAAAGCTTGCTTTGCCCATTCAGTGTATAGGAACAACACATTGGATGAATAAATAAATAAATGGTAAAGGAAATCTTAACATCATGAAGCCATTTCCCTCAGATTATAAAACGAATGCAGAACAGATAGCAAGCAAGGGAACAGCAGATTTAGTTTACATCTCCATTTCACTGTATGTACTTAGCTAATGGAATAATTGGCAGACTTTTCCACACTATTAAAAATATTATGTTGTTCTTCCCTGCCTTGTTGTCCTGACCCAGACTGTAACATTTAGTTTGTATGCATTAAACATATATATGATGCAAATCTAATATGTGTTCATTTTATAAAAATACTAAAGGAAAAAGCTCACTGGCATATAACTCTTTGAAATAACTGGAACATTCCTTCTAGAAACCCATGTAAAGCCTACTCAGAAGCAGACATGAAAAAGGAAAAAACAGTGTTAAGAGTTTCTAATTTCTTCTGAGAGACTCATGAAATCTCAAAAATGCTGGTATTGAAGAATGGCCTGGAGTCTAGCCAGAGAGAAAAAAATACATTGTTTCTTCCAACACCTTCCTAATTGGAGAATAGGCAGGCAGCACTAAATTGGAAAGTAATCCAGAGAAATCATTTCCCTCCTACTTCAAACATGGATATTCTGACCTAAAGGAGCATTAAAAGACAGAGGGAGAGGAAGAAAGAAAACATAAATGGCTTCTACTTACCAGAGTTGCAGGGCACGCCTCGGGGAGATAAGAGATAGAGCCTTATGGAGCAGCTCAGCCGTATCACACACACAGTGTAAGCTTGGTGTTAGCGTCCAGCATGCGACTGTTTTGTTTTTTTGTTTTTGTTTTTGTTTTGCAAAAAAGAACCCCAAACAGGTCGTCCTCTTTTCCCTTTGTGCATTTGTGCTTAAACTCCAAAGGGTTAGTGAAACTTGTAAGCAAGGATGTCAGTTAATCAGAACAATACTTAACATGAAACACACACAGAGTACAGGGGACACATCATGCTCAATGTAGTGGTGCTCAGCAGCTTTTCTTTTCTTTTTCCTCCCCATTTTTAACCTTTCAAATGAGAACTGGATGTTCTCAGCAAGCAATTGTTAAAACTTTTTACATACTCCCTTATATGGTGAAGCAACGAGCCATTAGAAGTGGGCTACCTTATACAGAGAATGCTACACCAGCACATTTCTCCTGGAAATATACCATCAAATTAGAGCTTGTTCTGTCTGTGGTCTTTACAACTCTGGCTTCTAGTGCACAAATTTATATTCAAGGACCAGCGAGTCAAGACATATTTTGTCTGAAAATAATTTTGAGCATCACCTGAGCCAAATTTAATTATTGCATGAGCTTAAATGTTGGCCTTCCCCACATAAACTGGCCATTGCTTCACAACATAGGAAATAAGCAGGCAAACACACATATATATCCCAGAGACACATGTATATAATATGGTAAGTGTACACACACACACATAAATATCTAGGAAGAATTTAGGACAACCAGCAGCAACTATAACGACTTTCATATGATCTAGGAAATGAACATGGAGTGGGATCTGCTAAAGATGCCACATAATGGGATGACCATGGGAGAGGGGAACCAGCGTCTCAGTCAGTGAAGTTAATCTACCAGTTTGCTTTGAAACAGAACATTTCTCACTGTTCACTACATGGAGGGACAAGGTTCAGAGCTTTTTCTTTCCAAAAGCTACAACTCTTGACTATGAACTTTTGAGTAACAATGTCACAAAGGAGTAATCTTATTGCCCTATGATCAGATACAATATATAATTTATGTTCTTCTTGACTGCTTTCTGCCACAAAATAACAGAAAACAAGAAAGGTGAACCAGGTCTAAATATGGTCCACCAAAAGTGCCCTCTGGCGTTTTTGACTGACCTGACCAACACATCGTGGAACCCCAGTAAAGAAACATAAGACAAATGGCCGCTAAGGTGAGGTTAAGAATTATGTCACATTGGTCATGGAAAGCTAGTGATTGTGACTCTTGATCAGCAAAGCTCCTTTCATACCATTCTAAAGGGACCCTCCTAATATTTGGAGACAAAAACTAGAAATACCTTTTGTTCTGTCTGCTGTGCCAGCTGGCTCTGGAGCTGCTGAAGCTGGCTTGATGAACCATCACAAAGGTCGTGGTAAGCCT
Organism: Marmota monax; assembly: GCF_021218885.2. Classification (NCBI taxonomy): domain Eukaryota; kingdom Metazoa; phylum Chordata; class Mammalia; order Rodentia; family Sciuridae; genus Marmota; species Marmota monax. The sequence continues at coordinate 10,422,055 of NW_026694432.1, forward strand.
TATTCAGGGCATCCAGTCGCTCGGAGATCTGCTCCTTCTCTTTTTCTGAGAGTCTGGAAGACAAAGGATTAAAGGTCTTTTAAGAAAAAAAAAATTCTTCAAATTTTCCTTTACTGCTTTGCCTTGAATGTATTATCTGGCCAGTCTTCCATATTTATCGACAACTTTGCCATCTCATTCACACTTTTCTGTCTATCTCAAAGTAAGTCATGATTCTTGGCGATATTAGTTCTATGCCATCATATGCTTAGAGTCTTGTGACCTCTTCAACACAAATAAATACCAGTCTATCTTAGTCCTGCCCACAACTGGCAAAATTGAACCCTGCCATCTTATGAAATTATTCCACTTCTGAAATCTTACATTTCAACAATGCACTATATGATTTTTACTACTTTTTTAACCTTTCAAAATGAGAACCAGACAGTCTCAGCAAGCAACTATTTTATATTTCTATCTTCTTATTTTATATTTCTTTACTTCTATATCTGTTCTCATTTTAGGAAATATTTTAAACTGATAGATTGCATAACAAACTCTCATCTACCTGTTACCCACCTATGTAGCTTTACTAAATTTTTACTATTTAACCATATCTGATTTAGATGTGTTTCTAAGAAATAAGATTACAGATATAATTAAAGTATGTTGTGTAGCTGTCACCAAGTCTATTCATTTCCTGGTCTCTTCAGAGATAATCATTTCTTGAATGTGTTGAATCCCACACCTTGTTTTTTCATTCTACATTATTTCTGAGAAGGAACTATATTGATTCATCTTAGAACTATCCTTCAACTCAGAGATTTCCCAAGCTTTCCTTGACTCTTCTATTTTCTCTTAATCAATCTATCAGTTTTCTCTATTATATTCAGCTTTTACTACTTTTTTGGAGTTCATACCCCATAGACCCATCTTCTTTATCAGTTTCTTATTTATCATCCTTGTACTGTCCACTTATTAATCTAATAAGACCCCAAACCCAGATCAATTAAATCACCACAACTCTCTGCTCCCATAGCTCTAAAGCTAAATATATCTGATGAAGAGGAAAAAAATCTCACAACTACATAGAGAGATCCTTTTGATTTCCCACCCCAAGTAGTCCTCAATACTTCCTGACAATATTTTTTTTAACAGAGAGAAAGAGAGAGAGAGAGAGAGAGAGAGAGAGAGAGAGAGAGAGAATTTTTTAATATTTATTTTTCAGTTATTGGCGGACACAACATCTTTGTTTGTATGTGGTGCTGAGGATCGAACCTGAGCCGCACGCATGCCAGGCAAGCGCGCTACTGCTTGAGCCACATCCCCAGCCCCTGACAATATTTTTGAATGTTTCTAACTGAACCCTCTTCCTTCTGCCTTGGCACTAGCCTAGTTTCATCAAACCTCTCTTCCTATTTAAAAAAAAAAAGAATACACACACACACACACGCGCGCGCGCACGCGCGCCATTACATCTCTCACTTTCTGGAATCACCCCTGACAAAATTACCTTATGCACACCCTTATTAATCTCCTATTCCTCCTACCTCAGAGGAAAAGCTGTATCTTCTCTTGATTAAGATTGTATTTTCATCCATTGATGAATTTCAACCTCTCCCACATCCTCTGGGACTAATCTCCTATTATCTCCTCTCTTGTGTCTGTGAGACTCAGTCTATGAGTAAAGTATCTCCTATCATCCAAGAAAACAAAACTTTCTTGATTGTATATTCCATTCCTATTATTTGTATTAATTCTTTCCTTTCATATGGCAAAGCTGTCAAAGAATAGTCTAAATTTACCACTCACCAACTTCCTCAACTCATTTGTTTCTCATCATACTAAATTGACATCATTCCCCAATTTTTCAACAGAATGGCTAAAAATTTCCAAATTGTCAAATTTAATAGGTAATTCTCAATCTTGATTTCTGATTGCTTCTTTTTCTCTTGTGCTCTGAGGTATAACTCATCAAGGTTTTCTTTTTCCTTCTCAAGGCTTCCTTTACAGGATGCAAAGCCCTGAAAGCCCTGATACCCCTTTTAGGATGACCTACCCTATGTTTCTATTACACTGATGACTGAAACCTCTGTCACTCTAGACTTCTGTCATTAATTCTCAACTTAAACATGCAGCTGGCCATTGGATTTCTTTGGTGCAACTACATAAGACAAGGACTGATGTGGTTAACACATCCTAATACACGTAGGTTTTTCACACTCACAGTGTCTAAAACTGAAGCAACCCTGTTCTCCTTCAACCCACTTCTTTTCCTATCTTGGTTACCAGCATTGTCATGGACCCTATGTCCTAAGTCAGAAGCCTAGGAGTTAGAGCTGACAATTTTCATGTGTCATCAAAACTGTAAATTCACCATCCTTAATATCTCTTGAATCTTTGTCTCCTCTCCAGTCTTTATCATTTCTTGCCCTCATAATCAAGACAGCTTCTTCTTCTTCTTTTTTTTTTTTTAATACTTGTTTAGTTGTTAGTAGACCTTTATTTTGTTTATTTATTTGTGGTGCTAAGAATTGAACCGAGTGCCTCACACATGCCAGGCAAGTGCGCTACCACTGAGCCACGGCCACAGCCCACGACAGCTTCTTAACTAGCCTCTCATCTTCTCTTCTTGCACCATAACAATCTTTTCTTTACACAACTATTTTAGCAACTAAACAAACTGAAACATGTTTAACACCTCTCCCCACAAGTGACAAGGTAAAAGGCAAATTCCTCCTCTGAAGCCTCTTCACAATCTGGCTCCTGCCGCTATGAATTCTCCAGCCTGAATTCTGTCCATGACCCCTACATCAGCCAGGTAGAGCAGATCCCCTAGATGTGTCACAGCCTCTCATTTAACACTCACTTATGACCATGCTTGGCCAAGAAGATCTGTGAAGTTTTAATGGCCTCAGAAACTTGTTCTTTCTTGGTTGTCAGCTCTTCTGCCAGGACCTAGATAGCAAAAATAGAGAAAATCTTCAAAATTACAGAATTAAAAAGTCAAACATTATTTGAAATAATTTTTAAAATCCTAGGAAAAAGATACAGCTTAGGTCAGGTAATATTACCAGAAATAAATTGAATTCTTACATTTCCTTAAGTCCTGGAAGTTAGTACTTCCTCAGGTAGCAATTGCTTCTGTAAAGCCCCATATATGACCTGTTATTCCTCTTATGCATTACTGCATATTATTCCACCTGGGCAAGGAGAGATGGACCTTCCACTCACCTGCTGTTCTAAAATTGCTTTTTCAATGTCTGTTGATTCTTTGGTGTGGGATGAGGTAATTTTTTCTTGTGTATTCCTTGCTAGGGTAGAAACCCAGCCCAAAAGGTCTTTAACCTTCTCCACATGTTCCTGTTTTTCCTCTTCTACCACTTTCTAGAAATAGAAATCAATACCATGGTCAATGTCTCCTGAGACTGGCAGATCTCAGATTTCCTAAAACAGGGAAGCTATTGTCTTTTACATAGAGCATCTTGCACATTTTCTTAATTCTAAGATTTATAGGTGAAGAAATTAAATCCCACAGAGATTATATAAGATAGGTATGGAAATAAAGGAAGCTTTTCTTATTTACATAGGGAAAGATAGTACAATCAATGTTTTTAACACCATTTCTACAAGTAGTTGAAAACTTGGAAAATTATTTTGCAAAGAACTAGATTTTTGTAATTACAAAAAGACTACGTACCTATTATAATAAATTCAACCAAATCTGAGATTAATAATATATATATACTTTCTGGTTTTTTGGTGGTACTGGGGATTTAATCAAAGGATACTTTACCACTGAGCTACATTCCCAGCCTTATTTATTTATTTACTTATTTTGGTGCCAGGGATTGAACTCAGGGGTACTCAACCACTGAGCCACATCCCCGGCTCTATTTTGCATTTTATTTAGAGATAGGGTCTCACTGAGTTGCTTAGTGCCTCGCTGTTGCTGGGGCTGGCTTTGAATTCACGATCCTCCTGCCTCAGCCTCCCAAAGCTGCTGGGATTACAGGCATCCACCACAATGCCTGGCCCTTTTTATTTTTTGTTTTAAGACAGGGTCTCACTAAGTTGCTGAGGATCTTATTAAATTGCTGAGGCTGGCCTCCAACTTATGATCCTCCTGCCTCAGTCTCTCAAGTCACTAGAATTATAGGTATGTGCTACTGTATATATACATATATATGCTATGTGTGTGTATATATATACATATATATATATACTCCTATTTCCTCAGAAGTTTGATATACATATATTTCTAAACTTGTTTCTATGCCATATTGTATCTTTGCTATACAGTTGGTTTTTACTGAAATCAGTTATATATAGTGTAACAGAGTAAAATAAATATCTTTCTTTGTCAATCATTTGTATCTATTTCATTATTTTTAAGTATCACAGCATTCTGTTGTATGAAATATAGATGTTCCCAATATATTCCTTTAACAAATTATACTTTATTAAAGCTATTTATTCATACTTTTTCATCATAAAGATATTTAGGAGGGGGGGATGCTGGATACAATACAATCTGTCATCATTATTTACAAATTTTACATTTGTTTATTTGTCTATTCACTAAAATTCAATTGTAACTCCAAAATCATTACAGTACTTTCAGTGATTTCATGGTTATTCCCAATAATACACAGATGGCCAAGAAAAAACAAAGGCAAAACCTTGTCTTGCTTCAGCTGCTATACTGTAAACCAGTGTACTTTTTACAGCCTTTTTAGTGCCAAATTTTTCACTTTTTTTTGTTGTTGTTAGTGATTTCACTATTTAAAATGGCTATAAGATAGTGCTAAAGCACCTTCTACTGCTCCTAAGCAAAAGAAGGCTCTTATATATCTTATTGAGAAAATAGGTTTTGGATAAGCTTTGTTCAGATGGAGAAAGAGTGCTACTGGCAATGAATTCAAAGTTAGTGAATCAACAATATGTATCAAATAAAGAATCTTTAAAAACTAAAGATTTTTAAAACATAGCTAAATATTGATCTATTGACAAAAATATGAACAGAGGCTAACATGAACCTAACCCTCTACTTCCCCTAGGATCGATGGTTCAGCATTTGTTAATATGACTACTGCAAATAATGAAAATTGATTGTGCATGTGCTTTGAGTTTTGATTGACAGATAAGGCACAGCAATTTTTTTTTTCAGTGTCAGAGATCAAACCTGGAGATTTTCATATATAAGGCTTATCTATCACTGAGGTAAATCCTCAGCCTGAGGCATAGGATATTTAATTGTACTTTCAAGATTATTTAGGACCCAACTATTCTCACCTCCTCCTCTTCCAATCGTCGGAGTGCATCACTGATGTATTTTACATGCTGAGTTGTTAAGGTCACCAATGCTGTGTAGCGAGTCCTCAAGTCCATAAACTGCAGTTAAAAAGAACAATTTAAATAAATTATTTGCCTGAAAAGCAAATTTCTTTTTTTTTTCTTTTTTTTTTAATATTTATTTTTTAATTGGACACAATATCTTCATTTTATTTATTTATTTTTATGTGGTGCTGAGGATTGAACCCAGGGCCTTGCACATGCTAGAAAAGCACAGAAAAGCAAATTTCAATAGTTAAAAATAAGGTGAAGTTTTCTTTGAGTCACATGCTCAACAGAAAAGTGAATCCTAAATTAAACTTCAAGCCTTAAACAAATGCATGCTTTCTAATGGAAGAGAGTGGCATATTTCCTTGCCCCACCCATTTACCTCTTGTGTGATGGCATCTGAAGAGGAAAGCATGCGACGGCGTTTGCCAGGAGATTTCTGCTGTGATTCCACAAAGGCCTTGTAAGTCATCAGTTGCAATTCATAGTCCTGAGAGAGAATATATTTCATTTCATTTACTTAGGGTTTTATAGCTCACACATATCATGCAATAGAATCACATCCTTTTATAGCTGAAAGATGTTTTGGTGATCATTCAGACCAGATGTTAGCAAACTTTTCCTATAAAGCGCCAGATAGAAAACACTGGGACCATACTATCTGACACAGCTCCTCAACTGCTACTGTTATATGAATGTAGCCATAGACTATGTAAATGAAAGAATGTGGCTATGTGACAATAAAATTCTACTTATGGACATTGCATGATATATTTTTATTCTTTTGATTTTTTTTCTCCCAACCATTTCTCATAGGCTACATAAAAACTGGTATGGAGGCTAGATTTAGCCCATGGGCCATAGCTTGCCAAATCCTGAGTCTGTAATTTGTGATGACCAACCATTTCATCTCATTCATGAGGGACTTAAAGCCCAAGGAGGGGAGTGAATTTCTCTAATTAACTCAGTGCATTAGTAGCTGATCTGATTAGAGTCACTGTCTTCTAATCCCAAATCCATGCTTTTCTTGCTTCATCATGCTATTCTGATTCCTCTGCAGCCCTGGGAGTACTGCCCTAGTCCAGGCTGTCTTCATCTCTCACATGGATGGGGGCAGTACTCTACTTATTTATTTTTTCTCCTGCCACCAGAATACCTTTTCTAACATACAAAGATGACCACACTGTTCCTCTTATTAAAAGCTTTCAGTGACCTAGAGCAGAAGCTTTGCAAGCAACAACATGCATACAAAGCATACACGGACCTCATTAAAATGCAGAATCTGATTCAGTAGGTCTGAGAGTCTGTATTTTTGACAATCTCCCAGGTGATGCTGAGACTACTGGCTCAAAGACAACATTTTGAACAAGAAAAGAAAAGAAAGCCAAAAGAGCTGAACAAGGCCTTTCACAGGTGATGACAACCTCCTTACTCATCTTCTATGGTCACTGTTCTTCACGTACCATGTTTTTTCTTTCTTCTTCCCCCTCCTCCCCCTAGTATTAGGTTTGAACCCCAGTGTACTTTTACCACTGAACTACATGTACAATGTTTTCTACCTATACTAGAATACTTGCTATTTCCTCAGATAACTTCTCCCTTTGATGGAGTTTCTATGCCCAGAAAGTCCTGCTCCTCTTATCTACTTAGAAAAATCTTAGATGGAAAAAAAAAATGGAATGAGATCCTTAAGGAATCGATAAAATATAATAGTAGTAATGAGGGGCTGGGGTTGTGGATCAGCGGTAGAGCACTCGCCTAGCGCATACAAGGCCTTGGGTTCGATCCTCAGCACCACATTAAAAAAAAATAGTAGTAATGAATTAGTATTAATAATAAAAAGCAATTGTTGCCATTTAATGAATGTACTTTGAGACCTTGTCCTATATACCGATTATCTCATTTAAACTTTATAATCACTCAGTGAGGTAGCTGTTGTTCTCATAAATAGAGCAACATAAAGTCTCAACTCTGGAAAATGGTGATGTCAGGATTTTAACTCAACTCTTTTTGATAACAAGTTTTCTCTTATTAACTAAAGGAATGTTGAACATCTCCTACATTCCTACCAGTGCTTTGAGTGTAATACACACAGTGGAGAGTAAGTCAGGAAAAAAACCTTGTTCCCTTAGAACTTACAACCTAGTGAGAAGTCACATATAAACAAGTAAATATATAATAATCTTAAAAGTTTGTTTCTCTTTAATAATGATGTCAGAGAAACAGGGAGGGGCCAGATTAGGGCCTTACAAACTATATATAGTTTAGAATTTTATTATGAATATAATATGAAGATATTAGACAATTTTAAGAAGTGACATGACTTGATATATCATAATTCATCTATTCTAAGGTATATACCCCACCATTTTAGCTTCTCTAAAATTTGAATATAGCTAGGTGTGGTGGTACATGCCTGTAATCCCAGTGACTTGGGAGGCAGAGGTCCTAAACAACTTAGTGACAACCTATTTCAAAATTTGAAAATTAAATAAAAAGAGCTGGGGAGGTTGGGGATTTAGCTCAGTGGCAGAGTGCATGCCTATACACACAGGCCCTGAGTTTAGCCCTTAGCCCTGAAAAAAGGGGGGGGGGTGTTGGGGATGTGGGCTCAGTGGTTAGGCACCCCAGGTTCAATCCCTAGTACTAAAAAAATAAAATTTGAATATATCTTACAAAAAATGGCATGTCATATAATTGGCAGTTTCTCTTTATTTTGGTATGTATAAAATTAGGGTATAATTTATAATCTATGGTGTCTGAGATTCAGTGACATGCAATATGTTCTAAAATGGTGAGTCCAACTTCTTGTGGGAAAACAGCTTGTGAAGGCAGGAGCAGAAGCAAGAGGTTGGCTCATAGTACTATAGTGTTCTAAGGAAGCATACACTTCCATGTGAATTAGGGAAAGACAGGATAAAATGAAAGGTAGTCAGATTCAGGACAAATTTGGAGGAAAAAAAACAATAAAGAACCCGTTCACAGACTGAGCATAAAGTTTAAAGAAAAGAAGAATTACGGGTGACTCTTGGGGTTTTTGCCTCAATAACTAGAAAAAATAGAGACACTATTTCTTGAGCTAGACAAGACAAGTGAGAAGCATTTTGAAGAAAAAACTCAAATACTGTTCGTGTCATAAGTTTAAGAGGCTTGTGGCCCTCTCGGAAGGGTAGTGTCAGTCTCTAGCAGGAGAACTCTGCTTAATTTGTATGAAAACAGAACGTAGAGTGACGATGCAGATTTTCCTGGAGATTACTTATGTTCCTTTTAGGATGTGGCACAATTACCTTTACTATAGTGGAGTACTGCTGGGAAAATTTTTGACATTGGTCCAGTTTTATCTGATTTCTCTCAATTTCTGCAAACAGATCCTAGGAAGCAAAATAACACATTATCACTATCATTATCATCATTGGATCAGCTGAACATTTACTATGTTCTAAGGCGGTAGTTTTCAAACCTGAATTATATCAGAATCATTAATAGGGTAGTTAAAACACAGATTACTGGGTCTCACCCCCAAAGTTTCAAATTCAGTAAGTCTGGAGTTAGAACCTGTATTTCTAACATATTCCCAGGTGATGCTGATGCTGCTGGTTTAGAGTTCATACTTTGAGAACCACTGTTCTTAGTATTTTACATATATCACTTCATTTAATCTTAACCAGAACTTTATAAAGTAGGTTAAATTAATAATGAACTACATCCATTTTATGGATAAAAAAGTAGAGTACTGGGGCTGGGGATGTGGCTCAAGCAGTAGCGTGCTCGCCTGGCATGCGTGTGGCCCGGGTTCGATCCTCAGCACCACATACAAACAAAGATGTTGTGTCTGCCGAAAACTAAAAAAAATAAATAAATATTAAAATTCTCTCTCTCTCTTAAAAAAAAAAAAAAAGAAGAGGAAGAAGAAGAAGAAGAATTAGAGTACTGAGAGGTGACTAATTTTCCTAGGTAACAGGTTGATGAGCCAGGAGTGAAGTCCAGGCAAAGTAACTCTAGACCTTTTCCTTTTAACCATATTGCAAAACAAAACACCAAAAAACAAAACAACCAAAAAATTCTTTCTTTTTTTTTTTTTTAGAGAGAGAGAAAGAGAGAGAATTCTCAATATTTATTTTTTAGTTTTCGGCGGACACAACATCTTTGTTTGTATGTGGTGCTGAGGATTGAACCTGGGCCGCACGCATGCCAGGCGAGCACGCTACCGCTTGAGCCACATCCCCAGCCCCCCCAAAAATTCTTTAAATGAAATAATTTTCTTCCAATCACAAGTCTCCTAGGGTGTTTTCAAACACCCCTCCCCCAGTAAAATAAAATGTAATATCAAGAAGCAGAATGGAATTATTCAATCTGTCCACCTAATGATTTCAACATACAGCCATAGAAATTTAGGACTGAAGGTACCAAACAGGTTCTGGTGGCCTAAAACCAGTACCTTGAGACCATCTGTTTGAACCTCTCTCTAAGAAGAGAGGTATAAGAATGCCTTTCCCTTTGAGGGAGACTTTAATTGCTAGAAAATCATCTTCTGTTATAATGAGCTAACTTTTCACCCTGCAGCTTCCATGCTATGACCACACTCACCGTTTGCTGGCTGAGCTGTTCCGACAGTACTCTGCTATCTTCTGCCTGACCTGGCTTCATCATTTCCTGCTGGGCAGTAGTTTCCTCGATCCATTTGATGAGAGTTCCATGGCAGGCTCTGTAATCTCCTAGAACTTCCTGGATACTTTCTAGTTCAGATTGGCTGGAGGAACAAAGGGAAACTTCTATCACACACCTTAATATAAACGACAATACAGTACATAAGGCAATTCCCTTCTTTGCTCAGGCCGATAGTTGGATGCAACTTCCTTTATGGGAATAAATGATTCAAGGCTGTATGATACCTATGCATGTACCCAGTGACTTAAAGGTGAGTGACTTAAAGAAAACCTATTTTTTCCTACTTGCCCTTGTGATCTGGCATCACAAGATAAACAATGTCAAATTTTTTACCTAGATTGCAAGAAAGTTAATAACTGGACATATATTTATATACCTCAGGACATAGTGCCTGCAACAATACCATGGCTATTAAAAATAAAGAATACCACAGCTATGATTTATGAATCATTATAATTTTCTGGGGCAGAAAGTGGAGAGAAATGAAAATAGTAGTCACTATTCACTTCTGTTAATCTAATCAGCCTTGGGATAGATACTAATTTGAGTAGAGAGAATCAATCCAAACATGCTGGAATTGCTAAACTCCTCTCCCCACATATTCCCCTACTCAGCTGTTATGGTTTAGATGTGGTGTCCCCTGAAAATTCCTATGCAAGACAACACAAGAAGGTTCAGAAAAGAAATGGGTTACAAGAGCCTTAACACAATCAGTGAATTAATCCTGAAAGAGATTAACTAAGTGGTAACTGAAGTGGTAGAGTGTGGCTGGAGGAGGTGGGAATTGGGGTGGGGCTTTGGGTTATATATTTGTATCTGGCAAATGGAGACCTCTCTCTCTGCTTTCTGATCACCATGTGAGCTGGCTCCCTCCGCCACACTCTCCTGCCATGATGTTCAGCCTTGCCTAGATCCCTGAAGAATGGAGCCAGCATTCTATGGACTGAGACCTCTGAAACCATGAGTCCTCAAATAAACTTTTCCTCCATTAAAATTGTTCTGGTCAGATTTTTTAGTCACAGCAGCAAAAAACCTGACTAAAACACCAGCTTAGCCTCAGACTGACAGTATTCTGACTTAATTAGTTATCTGATAACAGAAATAAAAACTACTCAATTGGCAACTGTGATGGAAGCAAGAAATTCTGCAAAGCTCCATCCACTATGAAAAATGGCTCATATTTGCATTCAAAGATAACAAAACAAGATCCAGGACCTAAGTTCTGCCCTTCAGAAAAGATCAGTGTATGACCTTTTAAGTTTATACTATAAAAAGTTCTATTTAATGTCTTAAGAAGATATAAAATATGGAGCATAAAAGAGGCACTGCTAATAGCATAATTACTGCTAAGCCAAAAGCAAGCCTCAAGTCTGCCTTGGGGTTGATGGGCCCCATTTTCTGTCACTTACCTTGTTTAGAACTCATGTTTTTAAATTTCTGCCCCTCCCTACCAATTCCTGCCTGTAAAAATGAATGTACAGCTATAACTCTATTTCTGTTTAAGCTCTAGTCCCTGTCCTAATAGAAGAAAAAGGTGGGCTGCCACTCACCGGGTCTCCAACTGAGCAATGACACGGTGCCAACGCTCCTGCAATTGGGAGCCTTTTTCCTGATAGCGCTCCAAATCCAGGTTTCGCTCTGGTGTCAGACGACTCAGCTGCTCTGCCACTCCCTTGGCCTTGGTGATTTCCTCATCCAAGACTGAGAATACCGAATTTTTGTCCTTCACATCATTAAGCCAGTGCTATTAAAATATATGCACAGAAACAGGCTAGATATTTCCCATGTAAAACAAAAAAAGATTCAGACAAAGTAGGAAACAAGGACACTGTCTACAGTGGACTCAAGAGTAAATGTGTCACTCAGAAACTAGACCCAAGAGGGTTGTGCCAGAAATGCCTACACAGGTCATGGTCCTAGCTTTCCCAGGGAGGCCAGTCACAAGTATACCATATGAAGAAAATGCAAAGAACTTTTGTTTGAAGCCTGTCTTTACTATTTAAAAGCTATGAAAGCAAGATAAGTCATTTAGCCAGTCTATATCTTGGTTTTCTCATCTGTATATAGAGATAAAAATCCTTCCCAGAGTGGCTTGTGAGAACCAAATGAGGTAACAGTTAAGTGCTTTACAAACTTACATCATAACCATTGGTTGTATTCAATTAAATCTTTATCTTATTGGGAGAAAAAGGGAAAAAAATAAGTTGAAAGGCACAGTCTTTCCTCTATTCTTTCTAGCTAGACATATTTTTTAGTCCTTTCTTTTCTGAATACCTTGTAAAATATATTAAATGTGATATTCTGCCTAGTTCAAATACAAACTTAAATCAGTGTCATGCCATCCAAAATTGTATTTTGCTGCTAACACAAAGCAATGGATATGTTAAATCAGCCTCCTAAGAAACTAGAGTAACTAACCTGTAATGTAGACCGATGGGACTCCAGAGCTATGAGATCTGCTGGCACTGCTTCTTCTTGACTCAGCTTGATTTCATAACCTTTGACCAAGAGTTCAGCATCCTGTATGCTACGCACTATAACATCAATTGTCTTTAATCTGTGGTAGGAAAAAAATCACTTTCCTTTACCAGCCCATGAATTTTAAGACCTGGATTATATACCTAAAGGGTTATACACAGGTTCACAAAATATAACTTCACAAATCAATTTCACCATTATTAGAGGTTTTTTTGCAAAAACAAGGAACTATGGTAAAATGCCAGGTTAAGCCAATTCAAAATAAAGTTCTCAGTGACACTGGGACATGGACACATGTGGAAGACTCATGGAGACAAGACTTGAGGCCAGAAACCCACTTGACATCAAAGTGTCTAAGATCTGTCACTCCTCAAAGTAACAGGTAGGAATGGAATATTAGGGGAAAAACTTCCACACAATATCTCGTTTAGCTAAAAGGGTTTTTAAAAAATTGTTTAGTCTTGGGCTTGGGAAGTGGCTCAAGTGGTAATGTGCTCTACTGGCATGCGCGGGGTGCTGGGTTCGATCCTCAGCACCACATAAAAATAAAGATGTTGTGTCCACCAAAAACTGAAAAATAAATATTAAAAATTTCTCTCTCTCTCTCTCTCTCTCTCTCTCTCTCTTCTCTATCTTAAAAAAAAAATTGTTTAGTCTTTCTCCCCCTCCCCCCCTCCTCTGTCTTTGTGTGTGTGTGTGTGTGTGTGTGTGTGTGTGTGTGTGGTGTTGGGGATTGAACCCAGGGCCTTGTGCATGTAAGACAAGCACTCTACCAACTGAGCTACAACCCCAGCCCTCTCCTCTTAAAGTTTGTGTTACTTTCAGAAGTATTTAACCCAAGAGAAATGAGGTACAGAACAGTCCTAACACCACAAATTAACTCCTAATCCATATCACTGGCATTTGTTTAATGCAGTCCAAGGGAATCTCCTCTGTCTTACTAGGAATTAAAGCCAAGACGTCTCATCACAGATTCATACTCTTTAAGATCTGCAGTCTTTCTAGGTTATTCATGAAACACTCTAGGCCCTCTTCCTTTTTATCCCAGTGGAAACCATTGCCCTTTTGATAAACCATAACCTCAGTTCACTTACTTATTCAAATAGACAGTGGAGAGACTATGGACATGGTCCATCTTCTCAACAAGCAAATTCAGTTCAGAACGCAAAGTAGGGACACTTGAACTAGATGGAGACTGATGGAGAAAGCTGTTGCATTTCATAGAAACAGCATCCAAGTCAGATCTAAGTTGCTGCAAATCCTCTTGGGTGTGCTGTAAGGAACAAGACACACAACAAAGATGGAGACAGAAATGAACAAAGAAGTTAGAAAGAAGTCCTTATTTTAATAGCAAAAATTAGAACTTGCCAAAATGCCCATAAATAGAATGGTTGAATAAACTATGAAACAGTTGTTTTTATATTCTTATAAAAAAAATAAGGAAGGATGGGGCAGGCAGAGAGTTCCTAAAATGAGACAGATAAAAATCACTGAAGAGGGAGAAGAGGCAAGAACATGTATAAGGAATTTCTGAACATAGTATCTGGACTGTAGATATATCTTCAGGCTTGATGGAAAAAGAACTATAAATAAATGCTGAACTCTAGTTTAATAGGTTTGTTTATGCAGTAGTATGAGTTAGCAATCCTGAAACTATTATATGCAAATGAGAGAACTGAGCAATAAGTAAGTACATTTTGGGTAATACGAAGCAGGTTTTCAGTCTTGAAGAAGGGAGTTACACATTTGGAAAGAGATTAAAATAGGTCTTGTGCTAATGGTGTAGAATTGGATAAAGAGAGATACATACAAATCCATGTTTGTGCATGTGTGTGTATAATGTATGTATGGCACTGATCAATAAACATATTGATTTATATGTGCTTTCTTACATATATGGGCATAAACATATATAACATATTTCCACATTCAAATGCACATATGTATTGGTAATACATCTGAACAGATGTATAAGCAATGACACACTATGAGTACATTTAGCAAACCACTCTTTTTTCTAAAGACCATTGTCCATCCAAAAGCAGCAGAACTCCTTGGAGAAATAGTTGATTCCTGGGTTGGGTGTGGCAAAGTCAAGAACCAGAAATATTTTGTTTGTTCAAAAAGAAAATGCTCAAGGGCTGGGGTTGTGGCTCAATGGCAGAGTGCTTGCCTAGCCTATGTGAGGCACTGGATTCGATTCTCAATACTACATATCAATAAATAAAATAAAGGTCCATTGACAACTAAAAAAAAATTTTTTTTAAAAAGAAAGAAAAAGGGGGGATAGTAGAGGATAGGAAAGGCAGCAGAATACAACAGACACTAGTATGGCAATATGTAAATCAATGGATGTGTAACTGATGTGATTCTGCAATCTGTATACGGGGTAAAAATGGGAGTTCATAACCCACTTGAATCAAAGTGTGAAATATGATATATCAAGAACTATGTAATATTTTGAACAACCAACAATAAAAATTAAAAAAAAATAATTAATAAAAAAAAAAAAAGAAAATGCTCAAAGAATGAAGGGGGCATGATAAAAAGCCATCGGAGTCAGCTTTAAGGGGTTCCCATTGACTAAATTTGTTAAAATTTGAGCATCAAAAGAAATGTAAATAGGCTGGGTATGGAGGTACATGCTTATAAGTTCCCCAGCTGGAGAAAAATCCTAGCAACTCAGAGGCTAAGGCAGAAGAATCACAAGTTTGAGCAGCTTCCAGTAACTTAGCAAGGCCCTGTCTCAAATGAAAAATAAGAAGGATTGGGGATACAGCTCAGTATTAAAATCCCCCTAGGTTCAATCCCCAGTATAGAAAAAAGGAAAAAGAAAAAAGTGATAGAAACAAATTACAGACTACTTAGTAAGAATCCGTGAGTACTGACTGACATTAATAAGTAACGAAAAAAGGAGGTAGGAGGGAAGAAGGAGAAAGTTCTTTCCTTTCAACATAATGGAAAGTTCTTAAAGGAGTGACAGAATTAGAAAATCAGCTTTTGGCAAGTTCTTGTGATACTAAGAACTGATTCAGTCAAGACTCACCAATTGATGCTACAACTAGTTGATCAAGGTTTGATGAAAAACAGAATATGCACACCACTTTAAAGTATCCACCCCATATACCCCCATAAGTATCCCCATAAGTTACTTAGTAATTACCAAGGGGAAAATACTAACAAGAGATCAAAGGTAACGGCAATGGTAATGGGAAGAATTTACATCACAGGCCTCATGATATAATACACTTACTCGCCATGAACATAGTATCACTTCTGTGGTATTCCTGCAAAAAAAATGTATAACCTAAGCCTAATCATAAGGAGGACTCAGATAAACACAATGGAAAGACAAATAGTCTATACATTTATTCTGCAGAATAAAAGGTTTGCACTCTTCAAGAATTTCCAGGTCATGGAAAGGTGATGAAAACCTGTTTCAAGCTAAAGAAATCTAAAGAGACTGAGCAACTAAATCCAAGTGTGATTCTGGATAAAATCTTGGGCAAAATATTCTTTTTGAAGGGAGAAGAAAACATGGGTTTTATTGGGTCACCTGAAATTTTATTGAGGTCTGAACTTGTAAAACAGTATTATATTAATGTCCATATCGTAATTTAATTTGCATGGTTATATAAGTGACTGCCCTTGTGTTTTGGAAATGCACACTCAAGTATCAAGGATAAAGAAGCACCGTGTCCAGAATTTAATTTCAAGATAAAAAAAGAAGAAAAGAACATTATTATGTATACATGCATAGAAGAAAATGGTAAAAATGAAGAAAAATGTTAACAGCTGGGGAATTTAGTTGAAGGCTGTATGAGAATAAAACTTTTCTGTATATCTGAAATCCAAAATGAAAAGCTTTTTTAAAAAAACCCAGGTCTATTAGAAATAGAGCTGAATACTGATCTTTATTTCTTAGCATTTTTCAGAAACAAATAGATTTGGGATGACTCCACGGGAAAGTAAAAAGCTTCCACATGAGGATTATAAGCTTATATGATATGTCTCATATAGACACATTACATCTTTCTCAGCAGTAAAAAAATCATATGGTTCTCTTATCGTCCTCTTCAAGGTTAGGAATAACTGAGAAAGGTAAGAAAAATCACTCCTTATTAGCCATTTCCTGCCATTCCCTTTAAGCTTCAAATTCATAGTTTTCACAGAGCTCTCTCATACCATTCCAAATAGAAATGTTCTAGTAATACTCTAAATTCCTGTAGCAACGTTAGCTGGAAAATTGAGAAATGCACTAGTTAATAACTTAGGACATCTCTTTCTTTGAAGTCAGTAATTGTAACTCCATCCTTTTCTTCTTCTTTAGACTTACTTTTGTTTGCATGCTCAGAGGACTTAAAACAATTAATATTTGCTAATTTTATTTCAAGAATTCTATCCTACATTCTTATAGCATTTTACTTTCCTAGCTCATTATATGCACTTACTACTTAACTTTCAAAAAAGCTGTTAAGCATACATTATTTTCATTTTATAAAAAGGAAGGATTCAAGTTAACTTTCTCAAAATCACTCAAGAGAGGGTGCATCAGAGACCACACTAGAATCTGAATTCTTTCCTTATATTTACTGACTCCTATGATTGACGGTAACCATGACATAGAAAGAAACATAGGCACACATGGGATAGAAGAGAGAGCAGCATCTCTACTAAGCAATTTAAAAATGTTATGTAGCCCACATGTAATACTTAGAACAATTTACCAGCCCATTTGTCTTCTCAAGTCTATATGAAACTAATCAAGTCAGCAATACAGTTGAGGCCAAAACCGTGCTTCTCCATAGGAAAAACGCTGTAGGGAAGAATTCCTGAGTAGAACTGTCATGAATCTATGGACTTATTAGGATCTATACTCTTGCCACCCAATTCATTATGAAAGCATTTACTTTGCCCCAATACTGACCTTTCTCCCCAGGCTTACCTCTTGCTCTGCAATCCTTAATGCAATGTCCTGCCGGGCATCTCTGTCAGTCCTAGAGCTGGCTGGAGACTGAATTCGTTTGACCAACCTCTGTTCACACTCCTCCAAGCGTAGCCGGATATTCTTCAGCTCTGAGATGTATATCTTGGCCGCAGTCTCCTCTTTGTCCTCTGTGAATGCACAAGCATAGAAGACCACTGAGTCCCCCATGAGAGATCAACAAACCTGAGAACACCACTGGCTCTGGCAGATCAGACATCCATTATTAATTCATTTTTGACAGTACTGGGGATTGAACCCAGGGCCTCACACATGCTAGGTAAATGCTCTACCACGGAGTTACACCCTCACAACTCTTTCCTAATTCTGTTTTGGGGCAGGTTCTTGCTACATTGCCCAGGCAAGGCTTGAACTTGCAATCCTTCTTCCTCAGCTTCCCAAGTAGCTGGGATTGCAGGAATGCACCAGCATGCTCCCCTAAAGCAAAATCCTATTTAGGGAACTTTCAGCCTGATCCTAAAGTCCATGCATTATATTCTGATCTTTAAGAATCCAAATATGTTATATTCAGAAGGAAATGTGAGAAGTTGGTTAGCAAAAACAACCAAAATATCAGCTTTCACAATTTGATTTTGAAAATTCATCTCTATAAGGTGTTCTCAATCTAATTTATACAAAGGGACCAGCAGCATCCTTCAGGGCTCTCATACCACCATTCTTCCCTCTTCCTAGCACACACACCATTCTCCATGGACTTCATCAGGTGCTGAAAATGGGTTTTACAAGCTTCTACTTCCTCTTCCAACCGTAAGCGATCAGCCACTGAGAAGAGTGCAGAGTCACGACTGTCCTGCAGAAAATCTTCATAGTGAGCCTGGAGGTTCTTCATAGTCTGGTGGCAGTCTCCTGGTGCTAAGGACCGAAGCTAGAGAGAAGCAGCCAAAAGAACTTTCAACAGAGTGGGCACATAATACTTTCTCTCTTCCCCCTTTTTATTAAAGTCTAACATGTATACAAAACAGAGCACAAATCATAAACAGTTTGATTTACACAAACTGAATTCATCCATGTAACCAGCATTTAGATGAAGAAACAGAATATTACTAGTACCCCAGAAGCACCCCTTGTGCCCCACTGGACATATATAATAATTGTCTTGTCAGTTTACCACTTCATTTCATCAGGAAATCCCCAACCATTCAAACTACTAATTCTAGTTCCTAAGACCCTAGGGTCACTAACATGAAATAGTATCTCTGATTCCACTTTACTCCATTTGGCTGGGGAGAAGTCTCCATTAATGAAAAAAACTCCTTTTGGAAAAGGAATAGGATGTGGCCTGAGGCAACATTCACAATCACCTTTTCTAGGTTCCAGGTCTGTATAAGATCAATGTCCTTCCGCAGATAGTTCCAGGAGATAAGGCTTTTGGTGTTCACATGTAGCTGGTGCCAAAGGGCCATCACCTTCTGATAAGATTGTTCCACCCTAGAAACAACACAGAACTTGATTGTAGCTTCTGAAAAACTTGAGCTCTGCATTAGAGACCTCCTAAAGAAAAATGTGATTGGTTTAGAAGAGCTAAGCTTATAAATTGGGCAAAGAAAGGCCAGAAGTACTGACAATATAGGAATCTTTTATTTTATTTTTTCCCTCAATACTGGCAAAGAACCCAGCACCATGCACATGCTAGGAAAGTTCCCAACCACTGAGCTATAGCCCCAACCCTTTTTTAAAAGCTTTTAAGTGCTCAGATTGGCCTTGAACTTCCTATTACAGCCTTCCAAGCAGTCTGGGATTATAGGTGTGCACTACCAGGTATGGAACAGGAATCTTTAGAATTATATTGGGATCTTCCATATGGATTTTTTACAGTACTATTTAGCAGTCTCACAAATGTTATCTGAATGTAACACGATTACAAGAAGCTAAAGGGAAGAAATAAACAGGGAGAACAATAATAGAGAAAAGTATAGACCAAATGACCCATTTGGAATTGTTGAAAAATGATGACATCAATGCTTAAAAACTGATTTGTTATGTTCTACATATTTACAGAAGTGCTAAAATATTTTAAAAATAATAGCAGCTTTAGAAGTTAATATAAAAGGAAACTGCAGAATGTGGGGCTTGAGGGTCTTTAAAAAAAATTTTTTTTAGTTGTTGATAGACCTTTATTTTATTTATTTATATGTGGTGCTGAAAAAAATCAAACCCAGTGCCTTACACATGATAAGCAATTGTGCTACTGCTGAGCCCCAGCCCCAGCCCCAAGGTTTTTTTGTTTTTTGTTTTTGTTTTTTTAGGCATTCAATCTTAATTTCTAGAAGGCTTGCAAACAGATACAGACACACTTACACACAGTTACTTTGAATTTCATTAACCTGAGAAGAAAATGTAAGACAAATAATAGGATGGAAAACAAGAAGCTAACATATCAGTTAAATGTGAGAAATAAGAGACATAAAATCCATTTTTCTATCTTCCCTTTCTGCAAAAATCCCACTGAAATTTCAGTCAAATTCAGGAAATCTTCAAAGAAGAATAAAAATACAAGGAAAAAAAGTTGAAAACAGGAGAACATTAGAAAATCAGCTCAAAAGGTCCAATACTGATAAATGGGAGTTATTTTTGTTTTGTTTCGGTACCAGGGACTGAACGCAGAGGTGCTTAACCACTGAGCCATATCCCTAACCCTTTTTTTGTATTTTATTTAGGACAGGGTCTCACTGAGTTGCTTAGGGCCTCACTAAGTTGCTGAGGCTGGCTTTGAACCCACTATCTTGTCACAGCCTCCCGAGTCACTAGGATGACAGGCATGTGCCACTGTGCCCAGCCAAATGGGAATTCTTGAATAGAGAAAATAAAAACAACAGAGAATGAAATAATTAAAGAAATAGAGAAAAACTTCCAAGTTCTGAACGAAAAATTTCTCGTTTATGTTCATTATGTTCATTAGAATGTGAAGAGGCTAACCCACAGATTAGAAACAAACTTTTTCTTTTCTTCTCTTTTTTCAGTTTTTATTTTATTTTGACTTAGGGTCTGACTAAATTGCCCAGGCTGGGCTCAAACTCAAGATCTTCTTGCCTTTGAGTAGCCGGGATTATAAATACAGGCCAGCACATTCAGCTTTTCACAGATTAGAAACAAAGAGTCTAAAGTTTTCCCAGAAAATAAAGATTTCATTTGAAACATAGAGATATCAAACTATCCTGCATCATAATGATGATAGAGTATATTATCATATGCATTTGTCAAAACTAGTAATTCTGCTGCTCACTACAAAAAATGAACTTTACTATTATGTAAACCTTAAAAAAGGGTGGGGGTTATAAAAAATGAAAATGGCTCTGTACATCTCAGAATCCCTGGAGCATAACAAACAAATAAACAACAACAACAAAAACCAGTAAGGCAATGTCTTCAAAGTTCAGAGTGAAAATAATTTCCAAAACAATTATATATATATATATGACCAATAACTATTAAGGGAGAAGAAAGGCAATTTCAGATATGAGAGGACTCAAAAAATTTACCTCCCATGCAATCTTTTTCAGTTAGCTTCTAGAAAATGTACTTCACTAAAATAGGCAGTGAACCAGTACATTAAGACCTGGAATCTAGGAATCAGTGGTCTAACATAGAAAGGTGAAGTGAATCCTCAAGTGAAGGTGAAGTGAAATGCTAGAGGCAATTCTGAATCAGGCCTATAGAACATGTGCAGACTGTTTCTAAAATAAAAATGCGGGCTGGGGTTGTGGCTCAGCAGCAGAGCATTCGCCTATCAAGTGCGAAGCACTGGGATGGATCCTTAGTATCACAAAAAAAATAAATGAATAAAATAAAGGTTAAAAAAATTAAATTAAATTGGGCTGGGGATGTGGCTCAAGCAGTAGCGCGCTCGCCTGACATGCGTGCGGCCCAGGTTCGATCCTCAGCACCACATACAAACAAAGATGTTGTGTCCGCCGTAAAACTAAAAAATAAATATTAAAAAATTCTCTCTCTCTCTCTCTCTCTCTCTCTCTCTCTAAAAAAATAAATTAAATTAAAAAAAGAGAAAAATGAAAATGCCTGTGGTGTTTGGCCATATTAAAGGCCTTTTGCAATAAAAGGGAAGGCTTTGAAGACAACCATAATATACAAATGGACAAGTAAACAAACTAAAAAAATTTATTACCTTACTCAAGAAAACATAAACAATTTATTCACACACACACACACATATATATATATATATATATATATATATATATATACACTTACCTAGTCATTCATTCTTTCATTCAACAACCATTTACTGAGTACCTACTTTGTGCCAGAAATGATTCTCTAGATGTTAAAGATACAGAGGTAAATAAAACAAAAACTTCTAATAAGAGAGAGGCAATAACACATATATAATCTCCTAGGCAGTATTAACTGTTCTGAAGAACATTAAAGATGAATAAAAGACAAAATGAAAATGGGGACAGCAATGACAAGGGCAATAAGATTAACCAAATGAAATAAGAGAGGGAATCATATAAACATGTGGAGGAAGGAAGAAGTGCAAAGGTCCTGAGGCAAGACTATGTTTTCTGTGTTTGAGAAACAGAGCTCAGCAGAATGACCACAGCTGAGTACAAGCAAGGCTCAAGACAGGGGATAAGTTCAGAGAGGTGAGGCAGGACTGCTTCACAAAAGCCCCCTAGAGAACTCTATAGCTCCTAATTACATCTGGAAGACAAGGAAAGGGGAAGTATATATGCATGTGAGTATAGAGAAAGCTAAATGTTAATTTTCTAGAGTAAGAAGTTAATAGAAATTTCCAAAGTTGAAAAAATCAGGAAATAGCAGGGAAAAATAATCACATTATTCAGAAATTTGGAGTTAAAACAGAAAAATCTGCCAAAAGAATTTAAAATAGTTGACTCTGCAAAGTGCAATTCTGGAAGCGGGGGTTATCACTAGTTTTTGTTGTTGTTGTTTGCTTAAGAGATGGGGGTCTTGCTATGCTGCCCAAACCAGAATCAAACTCTTCATTTCGAGTGATCCCCCCCACTTCAGCCCCCAAGTAGCTGGAACTACAGGGGTACCCAGTAGTTTTTATTATAATAAGCTATATAGTATAATCCAACTTTCTAAACTATATACATATATTACTTTCATAGAACATAAATTTGCTGTCATTGAGAAAATCAGTTCTCTGAGATTAAGCTGTTTATAACCAAGAATTCTTTTAAAAGGAAATATCACTGCATATAATTCAACTGAGCAAAAGGATTTATTGAAGATCTACTGTGGCTGCAATGTGAGACTTGATATTCCTAAAAGGAGGTCTTTACTAGAAGAACCTTTACAATTTGGTTGCTCTGTTCAAGATCACAAACACGAGTTCATCCTTACATCAGTTCAGCTAGGTCAAAGAGCTGAGGTGGTGGCACTGAGTAGCAGCTGAGCACAGTTACCTGCTGGCCATCTCAATGGCATCCTTATTGGGTGGGGGTATGAGGAAGCAGACTGAGGGCACCATCGCCTCATTCCCCGTGGGGCTGATCACCTTCCATTTGGTCCGCTGAGAATTATCTTCAAGCACACACTCATCATTCTTACAAATAGTGATCTGAGAGACAAAGTCACAAGTTATTGCTAGTGGAGAAACCAATGGCCCATTATTACCTGCTATCTGATTCCAAGGCTATGAAATCCTTAAGAAGAAAAATCTGCTTAAAAACTGCTTTCACTTAGGGGTCCTGATTATATAAATCCACAACTCAACAAATAAATCAAGGAAACAAATATTTATCAAATGTCTATTATATGTCAAGTAATAGAGTATGATGGTTATAAGGAGTCTATAAGACTCTCAAGAGTAATCTCTGTACTAAACACCATTCAAGTAGAAATTAATTGAACATGAATAATCACAACTTGCTTTGAGATACTTTCTTCTCTTCCTTTCCTATCATTCTACTCTGACTCCTGAAAATATTTTAGCATTGTGGAATTATCAAGTCTATCTCGAGAGAAAAGTAATCAACATTATTATCCCTTTTTTAGAGACAGAAATGCTGTGACACTGAAAAATGCAGTCCTACTCTTTTATTCATTCTTTCTTTTGTATAACTACGAGTGCCTGCTGAGATAAAGTAACACAATGGTAAGCAAACAAACATGCTTTGTATTCCACACACTCTGGTATAGTAGAAAGTAACAATATTATGTGATAAATACAGTTTACGCAGGAACAGTACAGAGGACATGGCCCAGTCTTGACTAGAGAGGTAATGTACAAAATAAGGATGCTGATATGACAACCAAAGTGAAAGAAACTCAGTAGCAGCAGGGACAGAAAGATGTGTACTTAGGAGATATTTACAACTTAATATTGATTTGGTTGTCCCACTATCTGTGGGAATAACTCCCAGGTATCATAAAGTCCCACTTCTGTCAATTCTCTGGCAACTAGATCGATGACGGTACCAATCACCAAGGGTCGTAACAGATTAAGATTGTGGAGGTGAGGTCTATTTTTTTGGGAGGGGATGATGGGGATTTGAGCATATTTAAATTCTAATTTTAACATTTCAATATCTTGATGTCTCCCTATAATCATAATCCTAACTAAAGAGTTCCCTTCTCTCCTTCCCTCTGAGCCCTAGAGGTAAACTTTCCATCCCTTCACCTCAATCTGCCGATAGTCACAGATGGCCTTCACAGAAATGGTGCTCTTTAGCACATGGTCTGGACTGCGTGGCTTTAGCTGAACAATGGTTTTTGATCTTCCAACAAGACTGGCAACCGAGCTCTTGGACTGGATAAGCTGCTCCTTTTCATCCTACAAAATGAGAAGAAAATCAAAAGGACATTATTGTTGCTACTTAGGGTCACCAAGACAATAATGAAAACTCACTGCTCCACTCCCTAAGAGAATGTCATTTCTCAGTTAAGTAGGGATCCTTGGTGGAGCCATCTTAGATAAAGATTTAGACAAAGATAAAGAAAAAAGAAAATAATGTTTCTGTCTTTTATCAAGTACTTCTATACTCTAAATGGTAGCTTTCTCCCTGTACCCTTTTCAATGACCCCAAAGCCACATGCAAAAAAACAAAACAAAAACAAAAATAAACCTCCTGCAGCCAAAATAAGGCTAAACAGCTAATAAAGGATTCCCCTAAATACAGTTCAGAAAGTGTAGAAGTTAAAAACAATAATAATAAGAACCATATCATTATTATTATTCATTTTCTCATCAGTAGAAACCAGTTCTTCCCTTTTTTGCTTAGGAGAAGATAGTTAAGCTATTTAAAATTTTTAATTTAAATTTTAATTTTTAATTTAAAATATTTCTATCTCCCAAGCTCTACTTCAAGTATTTCCTTTTTTCAAATTGAATTAAGCTTTCTAGAGAAAGATCTTAGATCTTGAACCAACAAATAAATACTGTTGGTAAAAGCATTATGATAAATGATTTAGGGTTTACCTTTTAGTATCTTGCCATGCTATATTCATGTAAATCTGACTGGTTTGAATGAAGTATCATGCAAAGTTGAAAGTCAAATCTCTGCAAATCCAATTATCTTAAAAGCTAATGAACTTCTTGTCAACAAAATTGGTAGTAATCTATGACCAATTCCATTAGAGAGTAAATGATAACCTTTATCTATTAAGCAGGATGTTTCAAGCCCATTGTGAGGCATAAAAGTCCCCAAAAGAGGGCTTTCTTAGGATGGATATAGATGTGATGAAAGAGTTAATAATGTTAAGAAATGTCATTTGAGAATTAAGAATATGCATGTAAAGAAAAAGAAATGCTTAAACAAACTACCTGTGCCTGTCCCCGGGAGCATGATTGGAAGAAATACAACTTTAACTTATTAGTTAAGAAAGAGGAATGGAATACATCAGGGAGACAGCCATACTTCCATACTTGAGAGCTGGTCTACCCATTCCAGTTTCCTTGCAATAAAGATGTCAATTTCTGTCTAACCCACAGCCAAACATCTCAAGCTCCAGAGATCAAGTGCTCAGCGTGGTAAAAGTTCTGAAAAGAACCAGAAGCCAGGACAGATGCTCCCGAACCTGACGGACAAGCTGAGGAGCAGACCCAGGTGACTCCATGCCCCGATGACGCCGCCAACCCGATGCCCCTGACCTGGAGAGGAGGGAACAGAGCAGCGACCCTCGAGAAGAGAAGATATGACAATTGCAGAGGAGTTACCCTATGACAGGAAGGTACTCTGTGGAAGGGAGGACATAATAGCCAGGGATTATATTCCTCCTTCATAACTGGAGTACCTCTGAGAAACATTTTTAAAAACAACCGAAAAGTCAGGCTTTTCTCCTTCATTCCAAATTAATTAAATTAACATTCTATTGCCCTAGTGAAGCACTGAATGTAAAGGTTTACTACTATATTTGAAAGCATTTTTTTAAAAATTTGGACTGGGGAGGTAGCTTAATGGTAAAATGCTTACCTAGCATGCACAAGGCCCTGAGATCAAACCTCAGTACAACCACCAAGCAAAACAAAACAAAACAAAAAAAACCTAAACTAATGTTCACAGATACCCAAATCTCACCCACAGAAACAAAACAAAAAAGCTAATTTGGGTTATTCTAGTTCTCTCATTTAGAATTTTTCTACTGAAATGTGAGAATCCTTTAGCTTCTCACATAGGAAAAGTGATTTCCTTATTGAATATACACTTCTACTATTTTAATTTGAAATGTAATTTGAGCCCTGTTTTGCCTTCTATGTAATGTATTCAGTAAATATAAGTAGTTCTGCTACTGATTTTATAACCAGTTCTCCTGAAGGAATAATTCATTGGAAAACAATGAATATAAAATTGACTTAGATTAAATACTAAATCTAAAACTATTTCTTAAAAGTTAATATTGCTACATAAATAAATTGGACAAATACGGCATACATCTAAATGAGATTTTAAAATTTGTCTTAATTAAAAGCAATTTTCTAACACCTCATCATTACCGAAAGAAATTAACCAAGGAGAAAAATTTGATTCAAGTCTATTTCTTCCCCCACTCCAACTTTTTTTAAATTCCTGTTTATGTAAGAAGAGTAAAAACAAATTTGAGCCAGGTGCAGTAGTGCATGCCTGTAATCCCAGCTACTCAGAAGGCTGAGACGGAGGACTGCAAGTTCAAGGTCAGCCTAGTTAACTTAGTCAGACCCTGTTTCAGTGGTATAGTGCCCCAAGTTCAATTCCCAGTAGAAAAACAAAAACAAAAGCAAAAAAACTCACACTAAGTTTGATACCTGCTAATACCCCTCAAACCTGCTACCTATGCTCTGTATTTCATCCTTGGTTCTATCTATTGCATTAAAACAGAAACAATGCAAACAAAATATGAAGAGCCCTGAGTGGCTCAAGGGAGGTAACTAGGCCTTCACATTAGTGAGTACCCAAAGAAATCTCATTAGTAACTTCTTTAAGGAAACAAAAGTGAAAGAGACAGAACAAAATTGATTAAACTCTCTTTGAATGTGAGCCAAACTGTATAATAAGAATGACTCACTGCCCTGGAGCTTTCAAGGATATAAACTGCAACAGCTGATATAGTTTATTCGGTTTCTCAGAGTAACCATCCCCACTGAGACAACACCCACCATGGAGTCCTGGAGTAAGTCCTCAAGGCGGGATAAACTGGTGTTGTGGTCACAGGAATATTTTCGTTTGATGGAGTCTTGGAGGTTCCTCAAGAATGACTCCAGGTCTCGGGCATCACTGAAGAACTGTGGGAACATAAGAGAGTGGCAGCTTGTGCTCAGTACACCAGAACACCGAGATATTAACTGAGGAAAAAATCCTACTGGGCCAAGCTTAGCAAAGTTGATTACACTCTACTGGACTAGGGATAGTTCATAACAGAGGCCACAGAAATACAAATAGGAAGGCATAATAAAAAAACATGTCAGTAAAATGTTGGTGATGACAGCCATAAAACCTACTAAACTCTATAGAAAATTAGCCTGTTTCACCATCAGAAATCACTGCTCTTTCCCTCTTGACTTCTGACTAGTGACAGCACTTGGCTGTGAGGTATATTCCATGAAAAGCTTATAGGTTAAGTGAATCAGTGTTTCAGTTCATTGATATGATTACAAAATGGTCAAAGAGATGACTTAGAATAAAAACAGAGATAACAGTTTATTTCCTCTTCTACCCTTTCATGAAAACAAGCAGTGTATTCTTTTATGTTGTGACAGATTATAGGTTGGAGGGACGGTCCTAATATTTTACAACTCCCCTCTCTCTCATCAAGAAGTGAAATCTGTCTCCTTCCCTTGAAGCTGGGGCATCTCATGTGACTTGCTTTGACAATGGCACATCAATACATCTAACAGCAGCAGAAAAAAGTACTTGTGTACAGGATTTGCTTTTTCTTGCTGCTTGTAGAACACAGATACTTTGCGAAGGCTACTGGATGATAAGGACACATGGCCTTGTACCCTGTCACCCCAGCCAAGTGTCAGATTCATGAGTGATGCCACTGGGATCAGCCAGTTGCCTGCCCACCTGGGGGCTGTACACAGCTATGCATAGGACAGGCAAGACGAGAGCCACTCAGCTGAGCCAGCCCAAAATGAGCTAACTAAATGATTGCTGTTTTAAGAAACTAAGTTTTTTGGAGGTAGTTTACACAGTAAAAGCTATTTGATATAGATGTACTTTTAACTTCAACTTTACCACAGGTATGCACACACATACCGAGTCCACCATACCTGAAAGTAAGCTGCATTCTCTTTCACATGCTGCTCAACACACAGGCATAGCTGCCTCATCCACTGCAACTGAGACTGAACAGCAGCACTATATGCCTGCAAGGACCAAGCACAGAGACAGAAGGGCATGAGTTTGGCAGGCTTGACATGTATATGTGTGTGTGATGCTCCTTCCAAATAAAACTCTGCTGATGAGAAGTCAAGAGAAGAGGCATGGAGATACTTGACTGGCATCTGCTCAAAGCTTCCCATGAGAAAGAGGCTTGCCTTTTATCCAACAGGGTTATGTGAAAAGGGATCACAAAAAAAAGGCCTTTTCTGGGACTGGGGATGTGGCTCAAGTGGTAGCGCATTTGCCTAGCATGCGTGAGGCACTGGGTTCGATTCTCAGCACCACATAAAGATAAAATAAAGATATTGTGTCCACCTAAAACTAAAAATATTTTTAAAAAAAGAAAAGAAAAGGCCTCTTCCAAATTAAGTCACAACTAAATGAACTGACCAGCAAAACCCAGGTACACATAAATCTCTCCTGGATTCTTCAACTGCTTCTCTTCTAGGACAAAGACATGGGTGGGTAGGGGCAAAAGGGGGCAAAAGGACAGTCAGTAAAGGCAATAAATTTTATTTCTTCAAATAAAATTGAATATATCTGGACAGTTATCTGAAGAAATATAATCTGAGTCACTTTCCCCCATACAGTCAGGAGTCAATGTCTCTTATAATGTTTCTCTTATTATTATTCTTAGACCATCAAAACTGTTTGCAGGCTTTTGTGGACTATAGACAACATGGAATGAAAAGGGAAATAATCCAAAACAAATGATCCCCGATACTCCCTCCAGAATATACCCACCAATTTGAATATTTGAATATTTTTTATAACAACAACTTCTGAATGTTTGACCGTCACACATTTTCAAGTCTCATACCTCCACAGTCTGCTTAGCTGGATGGTTCTCAAGTGACAGCAGTTCTGCTGTATCTTGTAGAGACCGAAACACATCCTGTTTCTCCTCCAGTTCCATTGTTAACTCCTGAAAATTGAATTCAGTTTTTTAATAAGCTCTACTAAGGGAGAGGGTAGCAATAAAAAAGTGTCCTCTGCCCTACTTTGAATCTAAAACACAGGATTGGTGCCAAAATGACACGTATAAACAGCACATGCGAAAGGATTTCAGAAAAGGGCCAAAAGACTAGAATTAGTGGGTGGGTGGGGACAAAAGGGGGCAAAAGGACAGTCAGTAAAGGTAATAAATTTTATTATTTATTACCTTTAAGGACATGAGACCTGAGCCAGATCTGAGTAAAGTAGGAGAACACAATGGAGTGTTCAAGTCAGCCCCACACTAGAATAGGACACACAGCAGAGCAATATCACTGACCAACTGGCTTTGTTAGCCTACAAGGCCCTTCTGACACTAAATTCTACTAATACTACAGGACTCAGTTTAAACACCAGCTCACTTCTTCTCCTTGATGCTTCTGGAGCACTTCTTACATGTCTACCTTAGCTTAATTTCAGTTCTCCCACAACACCCATTCTTTCCTCTTCACTTCAGAGGACTCCCTTGTTCTTCTCTACATAGGAGAAGCTCACGTTTTTTTAAGAATCCTAAATTAATGGGATTCAAATAATTAAAGTGAGTGCTAGCAAAAAAGCTTCCTATTTGCATAATTCAAAATCTTTTAAAATCCTGTGTATGAAAATACTGATAGTAGCAAAAAATAACCCTACTTACTACATTTTCCATTGAAAAAAAATAAAAAGCATTGTCCCACATGTTCAATGTTGAATTTTCTTGCCCATTTTACAAAGTAAGAGATTAAGACCAAAGTATTATTAGAAGAATTAATAAAAAGAATTCAGAAATTTGTGGGAAGCCAAGAGTATATCCCAATTAAATAATACTAAGTCCTTTACAAAGTGCTTTGCCTAGATTAGCTTATTAATAAGTCTTACTCAACCTTTTATATAACCCTTTGAAGTGGCTTTTATCCCATTTTACAAAAGTCCAGAGAGATTAAATGATTTGCCCAAGGTCATAGAGCTAGTTAGTGGAGAAATAAGAATTTGAATTTAGCTCTGCATCACTCCAAAGCCTATAATTTTACTACAAAACTATATTGTTTTGGAAAATGACCCAACTTGTGTTACTGCTGCTCAATTCATCCAAAACTCAGCCTTCTTAAATAGTTCTCAATAAATTAATCTGGAGCTCCATTGCTCTTCTCTCCACATATATTTCTCACATGCATGGATGCATTGAGCAGGGTCCTATTTCCCTCTGTCAGAGTGCAGCTCCAGAAAACCAGGCTCTTTGCAGACTAGCCCCAAGTGTCCTCCTGCTGTTGTTAAATAAGCGTGACAGGGCTACTGTGTTAGACTCACAGAGAAGTAATTTTTCTTTGCTGAGATATTGGGATTGTTGTCACTCCAGTCATATGCTAATTCTTCTTCCTCCTTCTCATTCAACCAGATCAGCTCAGCTGTAGCTCTAGAGACAAATTTATGCAAGCTCTGAAGGTGTCTCATCCGGAAGCTAGAAGTCTCCTAGACAAAGTAAAGGTTATCAGGTTAGACCGAGAGCTTCCACATCTGTAGAAGCTGGCCTGTTTTTGCAGTGGATCACAGGGCTTTGCTTATGTCTGGCAAATACTCTACCACTGAGCCACATCCTCAGACCAGAGACTGCTTTTTAATTACTGGTTTATTCTCCATGAACTCAAGTTTTATACAAATTTGGTATAAGACTCCCCTAGCCACTGTCAATCTTAGGCAGAAGATAGAACTCATAAGGCCTTTATAGAAACTTCCAGGATAAAGAATGATCCTGGGCCTGTCCTACTCTGGAACATCTTAATAGGCATGAAAAACACCAGATAGGAGAGGATTCCCTTTTCTACCAATGTCAAACTTCTATTTTTTTTTTTTAAACTCCAAGCATATATGGCCACTGCTTTGACGAGGCACAGATTCTACCTACTTAAAATTAAAGCAGTGGTTTCTGACCCATTCAGAAAATGGAGAAAATGTTATAATACATATAAACAATCACAGAGTAAATGATATAACCTAATAAACAGAAAACGTAAACAGGTCCAAACCACATACTTTCTAATTAGGGAAGATTCTCCATACACTGACCCTAAGTTAGTCAGTCAAAACTCACCTTTAATTTACAATATTGTGTCTCCAGTTTTCCAAGAGTTTCAACATAGCTGGTATGGAAATTCTGGGACATCTTTCCCTGATAAGAAAGGGATGAAAGAAAAAGATGTTAGAGAAAGAATGAGTAAACTATGTGATGATTTCAACTATGTAAATAATAAGTCTGTGTAGAGATAAGAACTCTGTGAACATGAAAGCTTCAACAATGAATCTCTGGGTGACATGTTATAGCTTGGAGTTGAACTTAGTGGGCAAGAGCTCTGCAGGTAACACCTCATAATCCTGTGTTTCCAGCAATTTGGGGAGGTCTCTAAGCAAAACCTCCGTAAAATCATTCCCAAAGTACAAAATTGCTTTTTTCAAGGGGAGAGTGGAAATAAAAAAGAGAAGAATCATGAATGAGGGAGAAGATAGATTGATGAACAGTTTTTCCACACAGCTCTCTACTGTAGGCATGCAGCGAAGGGAAAAGACTATGAATATTTAGAGAAAGAAGGCCTGCGTTTAAAAACTGCTTCTGATACTTATTAATTCTGACCTTAGCTTCCAGTATCACTTTTTTTTTTTAGTACAAAGGGTCAGCTAATAAAAATACTTTTCTCACAAGGTTAGTTCAAATGTTAACAGAGATACTTCATTTATAAAGAGAATTTTTTTTTGCCAAGTGCTATTACTCATCATTATCACCCTTTTCCAGAGCCCCTGTCTCCTTAGAGACAGCTGCATCATGCATACCATCCCACTACTTGCTCATCCTCATCCCTCTCACAATCATAATGTGGATTCTGAATACTATGCACCTCATATAACCGGGCCTCCTTGACACTTGAGCCCAGTTCTTCCACACTAGTATGGATATGCTGCTGTGCTTCTAGCTGCAACTCCACACTAGGCAGGTCATTGCCCCATTCTGCCCGCTCCAGTTTCATCTGAAAAAGACAAAATAGGTATGCTATAATTTAGCTGAGTTGGCAGGAAAAGAAAATAAACAGAATCAATGTTTGGACAAAGTGGCTAGGGGCAGAAGATTGAGAGAAGAAAAAAACAAAGCATCTAAACCATCTCCACCATTCCATGGTCTCCTACAGGAAACTAAACCATAATCACCCGGGAGGAGCTAGAGAAGAAAGCCCTTTAACCAGCGAGGGTAAAGCCATCTGCAGCTGCATGAGAATACATTCCTGAGTCAATCAATCAGAAAGGGTCTTCACAGGCTAAAAATGTTTAAATTTACAGTTTAGGCATTCCCTTTATGGCATCTCTTCATTTCACAATCAGAACAGATATAAAAAGAAATATCTGAAAATATTTAGCTTCATTCTTGACAACAACTCTTAGCCAATGGAAGATAACTTTTTTATATACCTTTATTTTGTTTATTTATTTTTATGTGGTGCTGAGGATCAAACCCAGGGCCTCGCACGTGGTAGGTGAGCACTCTACCACTGAGCCACAACCCCAGCCCTGGAAGATAATTTTAAAACAGTGTGTTCTGAGGTACTTTTACTTATTGGCAAATGGGGAAATCTGTCATTTGCAGATGGGAAGAATTTAATAATGAAACAAAAAGGTTAAAAGTATAGGAAAATACCAAATTTGAACCATTATCCTAGAATAAAATATGTAGTGCCCCCTTGAATAGTGGAACACAGCAACTTTGCTTAAACCTAAGAGTTAAGACAAACAACAAGAAAAGAAGAAACACCTCTGCCAAAGGGGAAATTTCAGAAACTATATCTGAGATTTACAGACACAGCAATCCTCCCCCCACACACAAAGTGCCATTAAAGGCACAGTTAGCTGAAGGGAACAGATTCCCAAAGGGCTTCAAATTAGAAAACCCTATGCTATTCAGCATGGAATTGTGAGAATCTGCACTGACTTTCCCAACTTTAGATTTAATGAGAAGGTATCTTAGATACAGGAAGGACCAATTACTAAGAAAATCTGTACTGGGGACACAGAGCAACCTGGTCTCTTATTTTAGACTAGCTGCTAGATCCAGTAAACATTGTGTGCAGCACAAGCTTTTTAGACATACACCCACCTGCATCTCTTCTACCCAAGACAGTAGTTCATACACAAATCGGAGATTGCCTTCATCTTCAGAGGATGAGATAGACACAAGTTCAGCTCGAGTCATGGGCTTTCGGAACCAGGAGGTAGAAGAATGGGTAGCCTTGGTCAAGGGTTCTGCTTTCAGATGGGTAGTGGTTAAAGTAGAAGGAGGAACCAATTCAAGTGAAGTGAAATGGCCCTTCCTGTACAGGTTTGTACACTCCAGACGCAGGGTGACCAACTCATCCTGAAGGCGCATGACCCTGAAACACAAGGTGAGAAAAAGGAGAGACTCAAATCTATAACACGCTTAAAATAAAATCTTCACTATGCATTTGACAAGAATGTGGTAAAAATAAAAATGAGACCATAACATGAAAAGTGTTTTGAGAAAGTGTTATATGAATGTGAGGTGACCTTTTAATATTTTCATCTAGTTTGAAATCGTCTTCAAGGCAAATGCCAAACTGCAGTGGTTGTTGGAGGAAAACAAACCAGTATCTATTTCTATGGTTCCTGGAAGGTACAGCAGAATAAACAATGGATTACCATGCATCTTTAAGCAATCCTCATCCCCTCTGTGAGTCTATTTCCTCTCTATAAAATGAGTGCAATAGATCACCAATATTTCTAAACCAGATGTGCTATCACACCTACTCTGAAACAGGGAGAGATACAAAATGCCACAATGATTGCAGGAATCCCATGGGCACTCAGTAGGAGGGACTTGCAAGAA
This sequence comes from Marmota monax, assembly GCF_021218885.2. Classification (NCBI taxonomy): domain Eukaryota; kingdom Metazoa; phylum Chordata; class Mammalia; order Rodentia; family Sciuridae; genus Marmota; species Marmota monax. Next base: position 10,456,172 of record NW_026694432.1, read on the forward strand.
GGAGAAACTGTCCTCTACAAGAGAATGTTCCTGCTGAAAATATGTATGTGTAGTATTCCCACTGAGACAATGACCTCTCGAAGGCCCAAGTTATAAGATTCAGTGCCTGACTCTTGACCCACTCTTGTCATTGAGCCTCAGCAGTAAGCAAGCCCTCTGTGTGAGTCCCTTGTTCCTCACCTAAAGGCCAGTTCTTCTAACTGGTAGTAATTCTCATCCCGTAGGATCTGGAGATCCACCTGCAGCTGCCTGATGAGACCTTCGCACTCCTGAATGTACATGATGACATCTGACTCACATTGTACTGGCTGTCCTGATTCCAGGTGAGCAGCATCCTAGGACAGAAAGGGGAAAAAAAAAGGGTGGGATAACTTTGTTACCTACTAGGACAGAGGGAGCCAATGGGCCCACTGTACTTCCAAGAAAAAAGAAGTAACAGCTGGATTCCACAAATGTTAACTGTGATGATTAGAGCAGAGAGTGAGAAGGTAGAAACAGATGATAGAAGGGATGGGATAAAACAGAGACTTACAGCCTGCAGTGTATTTTTAGCTAGTGTCAGTTTTTCTTCACAGTTCAAAGCACCATTCTGGATTTTGTTTGCAATCTGTAGCAGCAATTCTAGCCTAAAATAAGATAAAAACCATAGTCCAGTGCAAGGTTTGAAGTAGCCCAGTAAGGAATGTCAGATCACCCCCATGCTCCAGACCCACCTCTCTACAGCTGGCCGGAGGGATTTCTCTCGCTCCAGCATCTCAATGATGAGTTTTCCCCACTCTTCTTCCACATGATTAGGGTGATAACCTTGAGGCAGCTTAATTCTGCCAAATTCAATCCACACCTGAAAGAAAAGACTCTTCAGTCCAAAACTACAGCCATGCCCTCAGGCCTATTTTCATTTGTTCTTTGTACTTCACTTCTTGTCTCTTTACTCAGTTATTTTTCCTACTATTTAATATGGGCAAAAGATCAAATATTTAGCAGTGCCTCTCTTAAGATGAGAAGGAAAAAAAATCCTCTCTAAAATATAGAGACTACATAAATCCTTCCATTCCTTCTATACTTCCTACAAATATTCCTATCTTCTCAATAATCTCCATTCTGGCAAGGCTAAATGCCCAGCCCATCTCTACCACTTCAAATTCTCCAGAAACCAAAATATGAATGGAAATCTCTTTTATTTTAATCCCAAGGAAAGATTTAGTTTCCCTCTAAGTTGTAGAATAACTCGTTCACAAAAAAATACATGCCACTTTTCAGCAAAAAAATACAGATGATTGATGCTATCCCTTTACCATGAATTTATTTTCAAGACCAGATTAAGGGTGCTGTCACTAACACAGGTTGGGCAGTGCACACAGGGAATCTGTTGGATCAGGAAGCAACAACAGTGCTAATGAGCAAACCACGAAGTCATAGTCAGTGATTTCCTTACCTCTAACAATTTATATAACTCCTCAATTCTTCCTTTTTCTCTCTCCTTGGCCAGAATTTCTGTTTCTTTGAAGTGTATATATTGGTTATAAAGTGCCTACAAAATTAATATTTGGTGAATGGATGAAAGTAAGCAACAGGGACCAATTTTTCACACTACCTCACCCACAGTAGGCAGTAACAAGTCCTGAGATTCAGTCTCTAGAAAGAATTGATTAAACAATTTAAGGCCATGGCTTTACCTTTAGTTCAACAGGGTTCTGGGGAAAAGATTTATCTGACATCAGTATGGTATGCTGTTTGATCCAGGGGATGAGGGAGTCCACTCGGCTTTGGTATTCTTGCCACCTGGAATCCACTTCCTATTGCCAGAAGGGAAACATCACATATCTGATTAGCAATATCCAGAACAAGCACAGAATAAAGTAGCTCAGGCCACCCCAGACCATGTAAAATCCTTTTCCTCTAATTGCCTAGGAAGTTGCTCAGTTTAATGCTCACAGTCCCAGTTTCGAAGCTCCTCAAGGACTCTCAGGTGGCATTCAAAATCCTGACATCAAAAAAGGCTACAGATCAGCTACTAAAAATATTTAGAAAAGATCCATGATATAACTAATCAAACTGATATCAGTAGCTGAGAAAACACTGCCTTATCTTGAATTACAGCTGGGAACAAGAAGGACATTCTTGGCTGGCATTTAGCACAAAATGATCTATGCTAGATGAGGCAAAATTAGCAAAACGTAGGCTCATTCCCAGGGATCAAGGACAATGTAGATTCAAATGACTCTGTATAAAAGTGCTCTATATACAATGAGAACTTAACAACACTACCTAATCAATGTAGTCCACCCAAACAAATTAAAGTCAGAGGAACTTCAGGAGAATGTTCTTTTACCGTAGCACTGATCCCTTCTCCACCCTCAGGGACTTTAGGGAAGGCATCATAAATTGAAGACACATAAGTGATTACAGACTTTTCATCTGGAGATGGCACATCCACATCTGAGAGAATGGACAAGAAATTTCTCAGAACAAAGAAACAGTGAATATATGCCAAACATACTCAAGTTCAATAAACTCTCACCTTCTGCATCCAGCAATCTGGTGACTCCCAGTCTTTCTGCCACTTCAAAAGCCTGTTCCAGATTCTCTCGGTTACTTTGGATTTGCACCCTCTCCATATCTACCAGATCAGGTCTGTAAAAGTTCATCAAGGCACATGAAAGGCCACCATCTACATATCACACATGAGTTCACACAAAGAAAACCTCTTAGAAGTTCCCAGAGCTGGAAATTTCTAACTCAGTGAGTTAGAGAGAAAGCAAGAAGTTCAGAAGGGTATTAATCCCAATTTCAATTACATGCCAGGTAATTTTAAACTTACACAACAGTAGGTTCACTGCATTCTTGGAAAAGGTATCACAAACTAGTACAAAGTGAAAATTGGTGCATATTTATGACCACTAAGAGCTCAATAATTTTGATTTATGTAATTAAAATTCCTGAATTCCTCACTCACCCCACTTCAAGCCGCCTGCTGTTCCTCAACCACTCCAATCAAGTCCTTACATTAGACCCTATGCACTTGTTCTTTCCTCCACCTGGAACACTCTGACCACACAGGTCTGCATAACTCACTCCTGATAGTCCTGACCACTTTTGTTTAAATTACCAGAGTCCCCTGTCACTTCTTCCTTCCATTGCACATGCCAATGTAGGACAGCATGCACCCGTTTCCTTATTGCCTATTCTACTGGAGGATAAGTTCTGTGAAAGCAAGAAACTTTTGCTCTTTTGTTCATGGCTATCTGTGCCTAGTGCCTAGCTAAAATTGTAGGAACTCAATAAAGATTCCTTTTTCAAATGACTAAATGAATTAGAACTATAATTCTTGTTAAAGGGGAGAAATGGCATTATAACCAATTACAATGAGATGAGACGAAGTTCTTCCAGGAGCACTAAAATTCCACTGTACTTACCTATATCGGTGAATAAGTGCATTGAACATTTTCCCATCACTCCAGCAGGAAGAAAAGTTGGTACATTTGATTCCTGTGTAACCAGCTGTCACCTTCTGAGTCCACAAAAGTAGTTTTTCCTTGGCTGACATATCCCCTGATTCCCCACTAATATAGATGTCAGAGATCTGCCAAAAGGTAGGACATGGAATAACTTAGTATAAGTAAGATGAAGCCTTTTAATCTTCTCTGCTCAGAGAGAAAGAGGGACATACAAGGTTGGCAGCCATGTAGATACAACTCCAACATATATTCGCCCTCTTTGGTAGTCAAAGAAATGAAAATTAAAACCATGAGAGGTTACTTTTTACCTATTAAACTAGGAAAGGTTTAACTGTAATGACACTAATCAGGATTGGAAAAAATGTCTAAAATTGGATATTCTCACCCACTGCCTCTAGAGAAAGTATAAGTGACATAACTCCTGTGGATGTCAGCTTTGAATTAAAAGTCTTAAAGGAATACATACAACTTATTAGAAAATCCTCAGTGATAGGCACAAAAATTTCAGACAAGAATGTTCACAGAAACATAAAAAGCAAGCATGACATAGAAAAAAAACGTTAAAAAGAGCTTAAACTCTAATGAGGGATTACTGGTCACAAATTATAGAACATAGGAAAGAATTCTTTGTAGCACTTAAAGGTATTCTTTAAAAAAATTTAATGACATAGGAAAATGGTCACTGAATTTCATAAAAAGAAAAAGAACACAAATATATATATATATATATATATATATAGTAATCCTAATTTCATATAAAAGATATGGAAAATATATTTAAGTATATAGTCACACATATGCATATGTATGCATACATGTAATGTGATACAGATGCATACATGTATTTGAGTATAAATCCTAGGGAGGGTTGGGGTTGTGGCTCAGTAGTAGAGCACTTGCCTAGCATGTGTGAGGCTCTGGGTTTGATTCTCTTTCTGATTATTTGATTTATAAAATAAATAAAGGTCCATTGACAACTAAAAAATATTTTAAAAATAAATCCTAGGGATACAACAAATTAGTAACCATAGCTATCTTTTAGTGGTAGCATTATAGGTGATTTTTATATTTTCAAATTTTTCTATATCATGTATATACTTGTAGTGAGAAAAAAAGCTATTTGAAGAAATATCCAAAATATAGCATAAGACCCACTTCAGAGAGACTAGGAAAATGTTCATGCCTCTGATTCTAGAAAGACCTGAGTTTGAATCTTAGCTTACCTAAACATAAGCTCAGTTATCACAGCTGTAAAGCGGAAATAACACCTACTACCTTTTCAAGGGTACTGTAATAATCAAACATTATATATGAAAGCATCTAGTCTGAACCCAAGGTCATACCTAACAAATAGAGTTCCCTTCTCTCTCTTGTGTGGGTGATGATCCTCCTTAAATTCTTATTTTTCTCCCTCCAATAGCACTGATGGGCTATGTCATAATTTAACTGAATGTTAAATTTTTTAAATGTTAAATTTTTCACTGCTGGTTATTATTTCATATGTATAATCTTATCTCCCCAAAACTGTAGATTTCCTGAGGGACTGGTACCACATCTTAACCACAGAACTATCTAAAACCAAACAATAGCCCCTATGAGGGACAGCTCCTCACTGCCGGATGTATTTTCAAGCAGCAGAAAGGATGCTGTGCAAGAAACAGTCTCCTGATCATGGTCCTTCTGAATTACTGCCCATTCACCAATGTTGTACTGATCATATGGGGAACTTAATGTGTTTTAATTAACAATCATTTGCTTTATAAATGGAATAGTAAATACAAGCAAGTGAAAGTATCTGGGGAGAAAACCCACCTAGAATCCAGAGTGAGGTTACTTTTTTGACAGCAAACAGAGAATTCAAAGCAGTGTGTAAAGTCAAACAAGTTTAAGCTAATGTTAAAAAGTGTCTCCCTTAGTGAGACTATTTCCTTTCTTTCTTTTTTCAGACTTTGAATTGTGGGCACACTTTATTTCTGAACTAAAAACTACAAAAATAATTTTGATTAACAAGAAAAAGCACAAGGCTTTCAATCAGATATGCTCCTGGAAGGAAGCATTTAGGAGAAACATGACCTCAGGCAAATCACTTAAGCCTTCTGTACTCTTTATTCCTCATATTTACTACAGGATAACTTTCTCATAGGGTCCTTATGTGGATTAAATAAGATAATGTAGGTATTGCCTGGAGAACATGTGTTTCTTTCCCATTATAACCATTAATTTTAATAAAACCACATAACCATTAATTTTAGGTCATGGTGTTTGGGCAGGGAAGGCATGAGCATGTCAACAGAACATCTTGTTCCTTAACTGTCTCTATCAGTGACCCAGAGAAGCAGAACCCTGTGGTCAGAACATTTGGCAATCAACAATAAGACACCTCAAAGTGCTCAATCCTAAATTTACAAACTCAACTCATAAAAAATGAGACCGTATATCAGCAAAAGATATGAGATCCCAACTTACAATGGTTCTACTTAATTTTACAATGATGTAAAAAAGCATGTCATACAACTATTCCATTTTTCATTTTAAATATTTTATTCAACAAATTACACAAGATATTAAGCATTTTATTACAAAAAATACTTTGCATTATGTTAGATGATTTTGCCCAACTGTAGGCTAATGTATGTGTTCTGAGAAATTTAAGGTAGGCTATCCTAAGCTATGATGTTTGGTAAGTTTACATGGATTAAATCCATTTTCAACTTAAAATGTCTTCAACTTATGATAGGTTTATCAGGATGTAACCTCATCATAAGTCAAGGAATACCTATATTTTAAAAATAGGAAAAACAATGGTTGGGTAAGGTGGCACATGCCTGTAATCCCAGCAACTTGGGAGGCTGAGGCAGGAGGATTTCGAGGCCCTAAGCAACTTGTCTCTAAATAAGATATAAAAAAGGGCTGGGGATGTGACTCAGTGGTTAAGCATCCGTGGGTTCAATCCCCAGTAGGGAGTGAAATAGAGGGGACTGACAGGAAAAATAGGGCCAGAAACTTTAAAACTTTATTGAGGATAAAAGAAAGGAACCAGGAAGCATGGCCTCAACTGGGAAGGTAAAATAGTACCCTAACCAGCAGATTCAAGGGCAGAAGGTTCTCATGCCCTTGACAGGTATGGTATGTTCCTACAGGAGAAATCATGCCATCACACTTCAATGATACCAGCTAATAAGATTATCCTGCAAATCTGTCCGCCACTTATTATCTCTCTGCTCTGACTCCATGTTTACCTGACAATCTTCAAATTACTATTTGCTTCCCATATAGATACCCTAAAGCAACAAACTGTACTGAGTAGTTGATATAAATACTCCATAACTTGGCAGTTAAAATTCATTTTAAAAATTAATTAATCACATCTCTTACAAGTATGATAAACATGAGTTAACTGCATAAAATTCAATCAACTCTAAATACATGGGGCGTGGGGCTATGCTGAGGACCCAATGATGCTCATCGTGCCCAAGCCATCCTCCTTTCAGCCCAGTATAAACAGTACTGCTCTATTTCCAATTCTATTACAATCCCCCCTTAACAACATTTCTAAATGCCACCCCACACTAGCTGTTTCATGAACATATTAAGAAGGAAAAGCTTGTTAGGAATAGGAAATAGATTTGGTGAAGTAAAATGGGATAAAATGAATGAGCAAAATGAGATCTGGGTATTGGTCTCTTTACCAAAAACAAAACTACAGTTAGTTAACTGATATTGTATGTCTGGTATAACCACAGCTAGCCTCTGATGACCTCTCCTACCTGCCAATTACAATGTTTTGCACTGAAACTACTTCAATGAATAGTTTTACTTCAGATTTTCAACACAACTATAATGAGACAGGGAAATGTCTGGCTCTCTCAAGGAAAGAAAAGATACCCTGTTTAGATTTGAATCTTTCCTAGATTGTAAATTGGATGTGAAAAATGAGATTATCATCACAACCAACTCAGTAATTAAATTTGGCTTTTGTCCATATTTTCTTGTAATAACTTACATGTGATATGTGTACACAGTGCTGAGCTTTGGGTTCTACAGAAGCATTTACTTTAATCTTCCAAATGCACAAATCCAGCTTTAGTTTCAGTGAGTTCACAGGAAGTCATTTGGGAAGGATGCCTCATTACCATGCCAGAAACTATGAGCATCTACCTGAATTTCTTTTCATCCCAAACTTCCCAAGTCCTGGTTAATTCCTTTTTTTAAGCATTCCTGAAAACTTAATAGTTCCTAATAATTCAGTAAGTATTTACTGAACAATGTCTTAACCCTAATGGCAGGCATAGAGAAAAAATAAATCACACTGTTTCTTCATTCTGATTATTATTTTTCAAGCAACCACTAGGTTCTAGAAACTGTGTTTAAGCTGTGTTTTGTTTTGTTGTTTTGGGGTGGTACTGGGGATTGAACTCAGTATATTTAATATTTCAAATTTGAAGGTGATATTCCCAAAGAAAATAACTAAAACTTTATTGGATTTTTGGTCTTTTTTTTAACAGATTATATTGTTTGATCTCCACAAAAACTGATACTGATTGAACTAGCATATGGTGATACAGATACATTCATTTTTTTTTCATGAACTGACTATAATGTCACTGGGAATCCAACAAAAAGACTACAGGAAGTCAAACACAATGAAAATTTGTTTTTGGGAGGCTAGTGTCTGGAGGAAAAAGTTCTCTTTATATTTATTCATATATGACAGGCCATGTGAAAGAGTTATATGTAATTTAATGCAAATTGAGCAATAATAATAATATCCAATAGAGAATCTCAGTAGAATGGAAAATTACTGTAAGTTGGAGTAATCAAAAAGATTTCTTGAACAAGTACAATTTAAACTCATTATCACATAGCCCAATGATAAAGAGCTTACTCAGTACGTGTGAGGCCTTAGGTTCAATTCCCAGTACTGCCAGGAAATAAAAAATAAATGAACTCATCATTAAAAGATATTATGGAATAGACAAAGAGAAAGGGAAAAAGAATTCCAGGTAGAAAGGGGACATAAGCGAAGATTAGATGTTGAGGGAAGTTTGAAAAAAGAAAAGTAGATGGTTAAAACCCAAAGGTTCAAGTTGGGAACTGACAAGAGAAAAGATTAGATAGATTATGGAGGAGTTGTAATACTAGACAGAGGATATGGACTATGTGAGTCTCAGAAGATGACAGTAGATGTTCTGAACATCTTGCTTCTCAGGTCCTAACATTTCCAGCTGACCTCATCCCACTATAGAGAAGGCATCAGACCCTGAAAATTTCCATTTGATAAGCAAGTGAGGGCACAATGCAAGTGGAGCTCATTACAAATGCCCAGCCCAGAGAACTAATGGCCACTGTGGGGAGTAGTTTATGACCAATATTGAGATTAAGAGGAAATTCATGGGGACGTGCACTTCCATATTCAAGAGTCTTAGAGTTCTCACAAGGGAATGAAACTACAATGGAAAGCCCAGGTCAGGATATGGGAATTTTTCAATTCTACTAAATATTGGCAAACTTATCCTTGCTGTATTTTCAGACTTTTTATTTTTCCTCCAGTCTTATGAGTATAAAATAGTATCTGCTTGTTGTTTGGACTTTTAGATCCCTGATGAGTAGTGAAAGCCTTCTTAAGTGTACGAGGCTTCTGAGTTTCCTTTTTTCATGAACTGCTTATTTCTTGGCTTTCCCCTATTTTCCACAAGGGTATCTATCTTTTCTTGTTTATTTGTAAATCCTTTAAATAATAATGTTAATGAGTAACATTAATTGTGCTTGTATTAGTTCATATAATTCTCACAATAATCTTACAAATTATCAACTACTCTTACCCTCAGTTTACAAATGAGGAAACTGTGGCACAGAGAAGTAACTTGCCCAAGGTACCCTGAAAGTCAGTGGCAGAACTGGGATTCAAATCCAGCCAATCTGTCTCTACACTCTTGGCCATTTTATCTATACAACACTTAATGCATTCTGGATATCAACCTTTTTTCAGTATATGCATTATATAATAATTCTAACATTATTATTACATTTGGGTTTTTTAATATTTATTTTTTAGTTGTAGTGGATACAATATCTTTAATTAATTTATTTTTATGTGTTGCTAAGGATTGAACCTAGGGCCTTGCCCATGCTAGGGGAGCGCTCTACTGCTGAGCCACAACCCCAGCCCCTATTGCATTTGTTTTTATACAATTTGTTTTTCTTAACTTCTCACCTGAAATATATATAATAGAAAGAATATATAATAAGCCCCATGTACATATATATATATATATATATATATATATATATATATATATATAAAAGCACCATATATAAGACAGAACATATAATAAGCCCCATGTACACATCCCGCATTTTTAACCACTATCAACTCAGCTATCTTGCTTCATCCACACTCTATCCACTTCACCATGGCCTATTTTTATGAAGCAAATCCCACACATATTATTTCTTCTATGAACATTTCAGTGGCTAACTCTAAATGATAAGCACCCTCTATTTTTTAACAAAACCACAATACTACTATTACACCTAAAAATAATGATTCTTTAGTAATATTTTTGATTAAGTAAAATTCTTTGAAAAAAGAAACAAAATCCTTTCTTGAACAAAGCTCTAAAAGTAAGTTTTATTTCTACAGTCTTCCAACAGCACTTCATGGTTAGTTTGCTTTCATCTCACAATGCAAAGCCAATATTAGTAAAACACTTTCCCTATAATAACAGAGGAGAAATGGGACTATTTATCTAAGGTATGTAGCAAGGACATTGGTACAGAGTTAAAATTCTTAAGTCAATGGGATCCACCAACAGTGTGGCAGGAGATTGGTGCTAGGAGCCAAGATGGGAAAGAGGAAGGGATTGTCAACAAATCTCGTTTAAATGAACCAGGTATTATGCTTATTGATGGCAGCTGGGAGTACGGAATCTTGAGAAAAAGAATGGGCCAGAGAAGGCCTTTGTGTGACATCAAAGTGTAACTGCTATTAGTCTTTCCCACCCTGCTCCAAATCCTAGTCTATTTATCATTCTGAAAGCCATTTTTGTCAGCTGCCCTCTGTCATTTTGTTCTGCATTAACTATTTCCTGACAAGGGATGTATCAACTGCACCAGATGAACAGGAAAGAAGACCAACTTATCTTTTATTATTCAAAACTCACACTTGGCAAGAATTAGAACCAGCTACTGTTTCTCGATATCCTGAAGAAACCAGGAGTAGTGGCACACACCTGTAATCCCAGCAGCTTGGTACAGAATTTTAACTCTGTACCAATGTCCTTGGGAGGCTGAGGCAGGGTGCTAAGCAACTCAGTGAGACCCTGTCTCTTAATAAAAATACAACATAGGGCTGCAGATGTGGCTCAGTGATTGAATGCCCCTGAGTTCAATTCCGGTACAAAAAAAATTAAAAAAAAAAAAAAAAATATATATATATATCTCCCCATCCCAAATAACTCCAAAACCCACCAAACAACTTATATGTCTAGCTATAGTCTGGTCCCACTCCCATCAATATGCCCTAAACTAATCAACAGGAGAGAGAATGTACCTCAAGTTAGGGCAAGGACAGTCACCACTCTGCAATATGAATTATTTTCTGAGGAGGGTCACTACTTCAACATATTAAAAACAAAACAAGCAACAAAATTAACACTGCTTAATTGCACGCATGCTTCTGTTTAGGAAGGAGTTGCTCCTCTCATGTCTGCCCCCATGTTCCCACCCTCTGCAGAGGGAGCTCCGACTCCAGGCTCGCCATGAGTCTCAACTCACATGCACAGGAGCCTGCAGTGTCAGAACATGCTGCCCTCTGTCCTCTGGATGCTGCTGTCTTCAAAGCCTGTCAGTAGCCTACTAGTAAGAAAAGTAGTTCCCTGAAGATACAGTTCCTCCTATGAGGGTGTGGGTCCACTGGATATAAGGACTTTCACTCTGAAGGAATTTTACACTTATCCTGAAAAGTTACGTCATATAAGATGATCACTCCATAGTCCTTATATCACATGATAAACACAGAGCTTCAGAAACATGCAGGTATCTGCACTGAGATTCAATTACTTAGTTTTTTTCATCCTCGGCTGTATCTCCATAGTCTGGCTGTGTCTGCACTGCAAGGTTGGCTGCCCAGAAAATGTCCAGTACCAACTTGACTCACACACTGAACCATGTCACACAACTGTTGATCCTGTCAAACTACAGATCATGGTTCAAAGGATTTTCCCACCAATCTGTAAAGACTCCTCACAGAGTGATGCAGAAATTTTCTTCCCATACATTGCTACCTATAGTCTGTTATCTAAGAGAGCCTAACATTTTCCACTCCAAACTTTCTAAAAATCTCACTCAATTATGAGCATGCATCCTATAATATTATGATGATTCCACAATGTCAAGTTCAGTGGCAGTGATATTAAGAGAGAAACCAGTTCAGCAGTTAATTTTATCCCCAACATCTGTTCCATACAAAGATAAAAGTTGACTTTGGAGGACTAGGGGTATAGCTCACTTGTCTAACATGCATGAGGCCCTGGATCTGATACCCAGCACTACAATAAATAAGTAAATAAACAACTAAACAAGGTGAATTTGACATTCCCTCTTACCATATGAAATCCAAATACTGTACACCTCATCCCAATAGTTTGTCTTCCCTCTTACCCATAATACAGGTTTGTACTTACACAGATACCCATTTTTATTGAGCCCCACAGAGGCTCTTACCCATTCATATAACAGATACATTTCAATGCCCACCTTTTCTTCACACTGCTGGAAATCTCCAAACTCTAACAAATGGCACTGAAATGGGCCTATCCTATGGAAGAATCTCTCCCTAAAGAGGAAATTCTAAGCACACATCAGCTTAAAACGTGTGTCTATCCTTAGCTTCATGCTGTTGGTGACAAGCAGGTGGACCACAGCCACATCAGGGCAGCTATATAGTATCACCTGCCCACAGGCTACCCAAGGAAAGTGTCTACTTCACCTTCCACCTCTTGCTGCTTTGAGATCTGAAAAATTTTATTTACTCTACTACAGAGTCCAACGTGCCAATAAAAGTTCCTCAGCCATGGGTAAATGTAACTTCAACCACCCATACAACATCCACATGCCAGACATGCCACCAGGGTCTTGCTGAGTCCTTATCTCAGTGTTCATATCTTTGAACTCTCACTTAGTCTTGACCCTTAGAAACATTCACAGCAACTACCACCCTCACCTACAAACTTCACAAACAAAACATGCTAGAGCCCTAAACAAGTTCAATCACTAAACAAACTTTTTCTAGTCTTAAATCTTCAACTTACCCTAATCTACCTCTGTCTGTCTCTCAGATGATCCCTGGACAAGTCCATGCCCCCTCCTCTAATCCCGGAATTAGGAACCAAAGAAAGATGAGCGCTCTCCTCTCATACAAACACTGAATGAGTGCTGTCTCTAGATGCTTCTCCTCGGGAGGGGATTACACCAGCTCTAGTAAGAACATCACTTTTCAGGAAGAAAAGCAAGCATTCTGAAGACAGCTGCCTCACACCCCTTCAACATCCCTCACCCCTCTCCACATTCATCTCAGAGATTCAGTTGTCATTCCCTGTGTTATTCCATAACTTCCAAAAGCAGGCAAACAGTATGCCCTGAGGACAAGGATTATCTAGCTTTGCACCTTGAAAGATACACCCACCAGATAGCTAGAGAAATTGTGCTTCATTGCCACACAGAAGCTGGGATTCCCCAGAGAAAACAAGACTTGATTTCAAGCATCAAGGGACAGACTCAAAATAGATTCTTCTTGCCAAGCCCTGGAAGTCGCCAACTCACAGAACCCCACAAGGGGGTGAGTTTGAGAAGCACCAGGATCCTCACTGCTTACCACATTTCACCTTAGTAGGTTTTAGGGCCAGGAATCCAAACTGGGGTTTGATTACCCATTCAACATGCCCACCTACCTCCTCCAGACCCCATGATGGATTGTGGCTTGCTTCCACAGAAAGGGTGGCTTCCTCTTCTGAGAAGGATGTGGAGCTCTTTTCAGGTTCCGTATCTTTAGGTTGGATCCCATGTAAGTGCAGCCCATCACTGCCATAGCCAGAAGACGAAGGCAAAATGCTCATAGTTATGCCACTGATGGATAAATCACTCTGAGAAGCAGGCAGTTTGGGACCATGCGGGGGCACCAGACCCAAACGGGCAGGCTCTGTGTGCCTAGGGCCTCCCGACTGGTCCAGTGGTGAGGAAGGAACAGAACATTTGGCATTCCAGGAACCTGTCTGAGGGACACCCAAAATACTATTGGTTCCTCCACCCACACTCCAGCCCTCTGAAAGTTGGTCTTGATTTCTTGTGTCAGTAGGGTAGTCTGTCCCAGGCAAAGTGCTGCACCGAAATCCAAGCCGAGCACCTCCTCTCTCCACCGCAATCTCTCCTTGCAAAGGAAGAAGCACAGCCCTGCTGCTGCAGGATGCTGTCCTCGGAAATTCCACCAGTTGGCTCACTGACTTCTCACAGTTCCTTTCGGCTGGGTTATCCAGCAGGTGAGCAATGACAGTCATCCCCTCTTCCAGGGAATCCCAGACCCCTCTAGCAACTGATGACTCATTCTCTAACAAAAGATGAGCAGTCTGGATCTCCCCTTGGAATCTCTCCTTCACCTGTACTATCATCCCCTGATCACCCACCTGTGAGTTGGGGGCTGAGTCCTCACGCAGCAAAATGTCTGAGGGGAGACACTCTACCCCTCCCACTCTGTCCTCTTTTCCAAGACTGGCTGTTAACTTCGTTAAGGTTTCAGTCTCTTTAATGACTCCAGTTCCTTCCAAAGGTTCTTCCTCGTGAGATGCTTCTGGAGTGGTGATTTTCTTCCCCCTCCACTTCCTTTTGAACCGAACCCTTTTCTTCGGAGATACCGGAGCCTTCTCAGGAACAGCTATTGACTCTTTCGGCCCCTTAACACACCCCAGTGAATTTCCCATTTCTTTCTGCTCCTGATCTCAGCAAAAATGCAGCTAAGCCAGTCTTGGGATCCCAGAGAAATCCCAACCTTGGCTTCATCGGATTTATGCACATTTAAAAACATGCACTATGCCGGCAATCCCTCCAATTCTTTCTCCCTCCCTCCCCGCCTCTCTCTCTCTCTCTCTCTCTCTCTCTCTCTTCCAGCGGCTGCTGCTGCCGATTCAGACAGCCATCTTACAGGCTCAGAGCTGCAACAAGACAAATTCAAAGCATCTCACTGCAGTTCAGAAATCACTTGACCTAAAAGCAGACAGAAACCGGATTGGCTGCAGCTTCCTCTCTCCAAATATGAGGTAATTGGAACACTGCCCTCAGTAACACAAACAGAAAGCAAAAAGGAGCTAGAAACAAGGGGAGGGGGGAAATTAGGGAGGGTGAGGAGGAGGGGGAAATGTAAGAGTAAATGGAAAAGGGAGGGGAAAGGAAGAGAGGTAACGTGGAGGAAGGAGGAGGAGGAGAACAATATCAAAGAGGAAACAGCAAGCCAGCTCGGCTGGTACCAACCAGCCAGGGGAGGGAAGGGCCAAGGAGAGCCAGGGCTGGGGAAGCTACAATTATGGCTCCCAAACTATGAAATGAAATGGATTTTAATAGTTGCACCAAGGTATCCAGTAAAGGAAAATATCACAAAAGATAGACAAATTCTCCATTTCTTCAGGTCAGAATACAATTATTTTAATCAAATTTTAACCCAAAGAGAAACTAGAGCCTACTGCACACAGTGAAAAAAAGGAACACAGGTTTTAAACATCTAGTCTCATGTAGCATTTACTTCCCTCCTTTTCCCTAAAAATAGAGGGGAAAAAATCTGTTAATTCTGCAGGCCAATAACATCTGGAAATTGATTTTGAGTATATGCGAAAACTCGATGGAAAAGATATTGCTTCAAGATACAACAGAGAACTCCAATAAACAATATATGACAGAAACATTCAGCAGTAATCATTGATGGGGTTGTTGTCACTAATAACATTTTTTTTTTGCATACCTATTATATGCCAGTCACTATATGAAGCTACATACATGGATTATCTCATTTAATTGTCACAGTAACTATGTGAGGTCAAAATTATCATTTAATGTTTTACAGGTAAAGAAACTGAGGTTCAAGAAAGGTGACTGATGTGCCCAAGGTTAAATACCAAGTAAGTTACAAAGCCAGACGTGAACTTCTGCCTGAGACTTTTCATTTCGACACCATGTATGTTACGTCACCTTCTATACTTGGTTGAATGAAACAGAAAGATCCCCTATCATTTTGAACTGGCGCCTGGACTCTGCAAAAAAGAGGTAATACTTGGGAGAAAGCTGCCAGTTGGGAGAAAGAAACTACTGACAGGAGGCACAAGTGATTTTTTCTCAAGCTGCAACAAGGAAGGAAGTCCACTCGATTTTAAAAGTTGGACTCAAAATCACCCTGTGATAGCAATTAGATTACTCCACCCTGATTTGTTCTGTATAGTATCTGACAGATTAGAAAACACTACAACTTAAAGGGCCCTGAATTGAGTGGAAGAGGTTATGTTTGCTTCTTGCCTATTCTTTGTTCCTGCCCCCACCCTCTGTAGGGCTGGGGATGGAACCCAGGGCTGTATACATGCTAGGCAAGTGCTCTACCACTGAGCTGCAACCCCAAGCCCAACTTTTTTTTTTTTTAAATCCTGGCTGCAAGTAAGAATCCTGCCTCAATCTCCAAAGTAGATAGGACTACAGGTCCACCACCATACTTGGCTGCAGTTGTTTATTCTATACCACAAAGATCCAGACCAA
Source organism: Marmota monax (assembly GCF_021218885.2). Lineage (NCBI taxonomy): Eukaryota > Metazoa > Chordata > Mammalia > Rodentia > Sciuridae > Marmota > Marmota monax. Next base: position 10,472,416 of record NW_026694432.1, read on the forward strand.
GCAGCAGAAGGAAGTAGTCAGCCTGGCTCTGTGTAAGCCCTAAAGGTTGTACCAGCACAGCCCTAGCCACCTTTCCGGCACACTTAAACTATGTCCTCCTCAATAGGAAAGCTTGAGAAGGCCTAAAGCAACAGCTCCCTAAGTAGCACCTTCTGAGGCTGACCATGGGCTAGCAGACTACAGCAGAAAGGCACTTTTCAAGCCTTTCCCTGATGGCTGATGGCAAAGCTGCAGCGCCATCTAATGGTCACCATAAACTATAGCAAGAAATGGAAAAGGGCATGAAAACTCAGGACAGCAAATCACTTAATTAACAAAGCTCCTGACATTACAACATGAAGTCCTCTCAGCAGCTACCTTCAATGAAGAAAATGGGAACTAGGAAACTTTTTTTTTCATACCAGGAATTGAACCTAGGAGCAATTTACCACTGAGTTACATCCCCACCCCTTTCATTTACTTTTGAGACACGGCTTCACTAAGTTGCAGAGGCTGGCCTCAAACTTGCAATCCTCCTGCCTCAGCCTTCCAAGTTGCTGGAATTGCAGGCATATGCCCCCACACCTGGAAACTCCAAGGCCTAAACATGAATTTTTTAAATGAAATAACAAGCAAACCAAATTCTTTTTTTTTTAATATTTATTTTTTAGTTTTTTAGGTGGACACAATATCTTTATTTTACATTTATGTGGTGCTGAGGATTGAACCCAGTGCCTCATGCATGCTAAACGAGCACTCTACCACTGAGCCACAATCCCAGCCCCAAACCAAATTCTTAACACTGATCATCTCAGGCTAGAGACTAGGTAGCTTAATATGACTACTACTGCTGTAAAGGTTCTGAGAAGCCTAATATATCTACTTCTGTGAGCCTCATCTTTTGTAAATTTCCGCATATGCCAGACACATTAGGCCCTCATTTCCTCCTGCTCCGGAGAAAAACTGGTCTAGGACAGGAACAGAGACTTCAGTAGCATGGAATTAAGTTCAAATTCCCAGCTTGGTTAACTTAGATGCTAAGTAGTTTAACCAATTTAGTAGGTGATTCAGTTTCCTTACCTGTAAAATGTGGATACTACCACCTACTTAATGGGATGGTAGAGAGGGCTAATGAAATAATGTCTATAAAGTACTTAGCTCAATGCCTGATCTACAGTAATTCCCTTTACTTCCCAATTATTTCCAAGATAAAAGTTAAGAGACATCCCCAGCCCTCAGGGGAACCTTAATATAAAATACACTCTTTTTTCTTGATTGGTCTCTAAGGAAAGTAGATATATATTCCAAGATCCAAAGTTTGGGAGCTTGTTTTCCCTTCTTATGGGTTGCTTCTATATTTTTCCTAAATTAACTCTGATCATAGAACTTTTCCCTGGAAATTTTTCTCATCTAGCCTGGGCTCTAAACACATGGCCTGCTGCCTTCTAGGAAAACTGATTTGGGGTATACCTGCTCTTCATGGCTTTTCCTTTGACTTTTTCCAGTTAACCATTTATTATCCTCAAATTTTCCATAGAGAGAGTTGGAGCAAAAGAATTCATTCATTTATTCCACAAACACGAATGACATCCCATCTATATGCCAACCACTAAATGTCACAGCGCACAAAAATACAGACCTCAAGCCCAACCAGTTAAGACTACCCTTTATCTGAACTCTTTGATTTTTTTTCCTAAAGTTCAGAATGCTAAATATACATTTGTATTTAACCAATATTTGAGCAGGGTGCAGTGGCACACACCTTTAATCACAGCCACTGGGGAGACTAAAGCAGGAAGATCACAAGTTCAAGGCAAGCCTCAGCAACTTATGGAGGTCCTAAGCAATTTAGCAAGACCTGTATCCAAAACAAACAAACAAACAAAAAAAAAGGACTAGAGATGTGGCTTAGTAGTTAAGCACCACTGGATTCAGTCCCCAGTACAAACAAAACAAAACAAAACAAAACAAAACAAAAAAACAAACAAACAAAAAATACTTTTGCAGGGGCTGGGGATGTGGCTCAGCGGTAGAGTGCTTGCCTAGCATGTATGAGGCCCTGGGTTCAATCCTCAGTACCACATATAAATAAATAAATTAAATAAAGATATTGAGTCCAACTACAACTAAAAAATAAATATTAAAAAAATACTTTTGCAAGTTGGAAAACTAATGTCTGACTACAAAGGATTGATAGTATCCTTTAGAGGCAGGTGTGGTAGTGCACATCTGTCATCCCCAGTGACTTGAGAAGCTTAGGCAGGAGGTTCACAAGTTTGAGGCCAACTTTGGCAACTTAGATGTTTCAAAATAAAAATTTTAAAAGGTTGGGGATATAGCTCAGTGGTAAAGTGACCTGAGTTCAACCCTTAGTACATCCCCCACAAATCTGTTTAATTGTGAAGATGAATATATATACCATGATCACATACTTAGAAAAGTATATGAGCTTTTCATAAGTAAAAATTTAAAATAAAAGAGAAACCCTACCATTTAGCATATAATTAAAGCATTTTAGACACCATAAACCACCAGTCTCAGGAGTAGTAGCAAATTTTTATTTTGGAACCAGACCACCCTATTCTCTTGAGATGACAACCACCACTACGTCTGCATGCACATCATTCTTCTACATCTTTACCACTAACAACAGAAACTGGCTATAATGACTATTTTACTGATCTCCTAACATTTGACAGCTCTACTCCAGATTTGTTTGGCATTATATAGCATGTGAGCTAGGTGAGAACAGCTGATAGATATGTGCACAAGAGAAATGAAAACATACATTAACATAAAGACTGTTATAAAAATATTCATAAACATTATTTATAATAGTACCCCCCAAAAAAAACAAATGTCCATCAACTCCTGAAGAGACTAACAAATATATATCCATACAACAGAACACTATTCAGCAATGAAAAGAAATGAAGTACTGATACATGCTACAACATGAATGAAACTCGAAAATGTTATGCTAAGCGGAAGAAGTCAGATATAAAAGACCACAAATCATATGATTCCATTTATATGAAATGCCAGAATAGAGAAATCTAAAAAGGTAGAAAATGGATTAGTGGTTACCTGACGCTAGTGATAGAAGTGGGGAATAACTGTAAATGGACAAGAGGGATTTTACTGGGATGATGAAAATATCCCAAAACTGGATTCTGGTGATGGTTACACAGTTCATAAAAAGCAATGAATTAAACAATTAAAATGGGTCAATCTTATGGAATATAAATTATATCTTAGTGAAGTTCTTGTAGCTATGAAAAAATTAAGTTGTATAAAAATGCATTTTTCTAAAATAAACCATCAACAGAATAACTAAAAGGTGTTTTCAAACAACCAATGGGCTGGGGCTGTAGCTCAGTGGCAGAGTGCTTGCCTCACGTGTGTGAGGCACTGGGTTCAATCCTCAGCACCATATAAAAAATAAAATACAGGTGTGCCATCCATCTACAACTACAAAAAAAAAAAAAAACAACTATAGAGAAAGGAAAAAAACAGTAGAGGGGGCAGAGATGAAAGTTAAATCTCTGAATCCATTTTGTATTTTTGGGGGGTGTCTGGGGGGGGGGTAATCAGGGATTGAACTCAGAAGCACTCTGCCACTAAGCCACATCCCCAGCCCTATTTTGTATTTTATTTAGAGACAGGGTCTCACTGAGTTGCCTAGCACCTTGCTTTTGCTGAGGCTGGCTTTGAACTCATGATTCTCCTGCCTCAGCCTCCTGAGCCGCTGGGATTACAGTCATGCTCCACCACACCCGGCAGTATTCACTTTTTAAAATTTCCCTTTGGAACAATGTAAATGATCTACATAGTGTAAATAAAACAAAAGAGTTTGGGACATCTCATCACACAAGAAATAAAGGAAATCAAAGAGTCATAAGGTCATGCCAAAAGATTCAGAGTTAACTTGAAAAGCTCATACTGGACAAAGACACAGCTATTTGAGTATCAGGAAGAATGATAAATATTTGATTGGAACATATTGGGTCTGTTAAAAATCCGTGAGTTGTAGAGGCACACACAAAAAAAAACAAAGTTCAAGGCTGTGGCTCATTGGGGAGCACTCACCTAGCTTGTATGAGGCCTTGGGTTCGATCCTCAGCACCACATACAGATAAATAAATAAAGGTATTATATCCATCTACAACTAAAAGTATTTTTTAAAAAAAGATCAATACAGAAACTTTCATTGGTTACCTTTGGAGAATCTTAGGGAGTCAACTAATTATTCTAAACACTAACTAGAAGGAAAGATAGATTCATTTGTTTTGGCTTTCCCATAGGAACTATCCCTCAGGGTAGCTGATGAGGTAAAGTTCTTCCTTACAGAAGTATTCCTACTAAATAATGAAAAAGGATTAACAGAATTTGTATATCACTGTTTTTCAACTTCTAATGAAATAATGGAACTAGAAATGATGATCAGTAGCTACTAAAACTATTAGATGTATCATTAATAGGGAACATAGGATGAATGGATCCGATTAATAACACCTGAACCTAGTTACCAATCTTAACATCCCCCACCAAAAAGACAAGAGATATTATATACATTCTGATGTGCAACAATGAGCAACCTGACAGCACTCACAGAAGCACACCATACCACAGCATTGCAAAAAAATTTAACCTGGAAACTAGGCACTGGGGCTACAGTAAACCACCATTTTCTTGGAATTACAACACAGGAATGGATGGAGGGCAGTTTTAGGAGATATCTCACAGATCTTAATAAACCTTCTAAGACATAGACCTTATTTCTTTAACTAACTGTAAGGGGGGAAAGGAGAAAAATATAACACAACAGATAAACTGTGTTCAGATTCTGATCCAAACCCAAAACTAATTTTTTTAAACAGGCAATTAGGAATATCTGAATATTTGATAATTTTATGAAAGTTTTAATTTTTAGGGTATGATATTGCTTAGATAAAGAGTCTGTTTCTTTCAGATACACACTAAAATATTTACAGATGAAATTATGTGAGGTCTGGGATTTTCTTCAAAATAACCAGCTGAGATTTGAGAAATGGATCAGGATTTAGATGAAATAATACTTAATTACTATGAGTTAATAATTATTGAGCTAGGTCAGTGATACATGGTAGTTCTTTGTAAAACTAATTCCTCTAGTTTTACTAATGTTTGAATTTTTTCATAGCCATTATTTTTCCTTGGTGGTGCTAGGGATTGACCCCAGGGACTGGAGCATGCTGGGCAAGCATTCTACCACAGAGATATACCATAACAGCCCCATAACAAAATTTTTAATGAGAGAGAGAGAAAAAAATTTACTGATGGAGCTGTTTAGGAAAAAAACCACACCACTACCCCCACCTCTCTGCCACAGAAAAGTTGTAATTAACTAATTCAGCATTCATTCTATGGGGCCTTAGTTGTCATCGGGGTAAACAGAAATACAGTGGATATCACCTCATGGGTAGGAGAATAACTTGGTTACTCACAGTGAGGACAGGTTTATGGCCAATAAACAAACAAACAAACAAAAAAAAACCCCTCCTCACACCAGGTGTGGTGGCACACCCCTGTAAACCCAGCAACTCAGGAGTCTGAGACCGAAGGATGGAGTTTGAGGCCAGCCTTGGCAACTCAGTGAGACCCTATCTCAAAGTAAAAAATTTTTTAAAGTATTGGCACCATAGCTCAGTGGTAGAGCATTCCTGGGTTCATGCCCAGTATGGCCAAAAGAAAAAAAAATTAATTTAAAAAACTCTCCTCTATTGATAAGAATTCCAAGGGAGTGGGATAACTGGGTCAAATGGTGGTTCCATTCCATACTACAGTGACATAGCCACATCAATGTTTATAGTAGCTCAATTCACAATAACTAAACTATGAACCAACCTAGGTACCCTTTAACAGATGAATGGATAAAGAAAATGCGTTATATATAACAGCTTTAAAGAAGAATGAAATTGTGGCATTTGCCAATAAATGGATGCAGCTGAAGAAAATTATGCTTAGTGAAATAAGCCAATCACAAAGAACTAAAGATCGAAGTAGAATGAAACAGACATTATTATTACAGTGTGTACATATGTGAATGTATGACCAATGTGATTCTGCAACCTGTGTACTCAGGTACAGATATGTCAAGGTCATTGTACTGTCATGTGTAACTAATTAAAACAAGTTAAAAAAAAAAAAAAGAACTAAAGGTCAAATGTTTTCTCTGATATGAGAATGCTAATTCACAATGGGGAGATGAGGTAGGGAGAAATAGATGTACCTTGGATTAGACAGAAGGAGTAAAAGGAGGGGAAGGGGTAAGGGAGAAGGAAGTAGAATGAATTGGACATTATTACCCTATGTGCATATATGATTACACCACCAGAGTAACTCTATATCATGTACAACCAGAAGAATGAGAAGTTATATTCCATTATGAATAATGTGTCAAAATGCATCCTAGTGTCATGTGTAACTAATTAGAACAACAACAACAAAGAATTCCAAGGGAGGGGGCTGGGGCAGTAGCTCAGTAGTAGAGCATTTGCCTGGCACATGTGAGGCACTAGGTCCAACCCTCAGCACCACATAAAAATAAATAAAAAATAAACGTCTTTAAAATAAAAAGAAAGAAAAAGAAATGTCCTTTTGAAAAAGAAAGAAAGAAAAAAAGAATTCCAAGAGAGTGCCAGGTATGGTGGCACATGCATATAATTCTAGCAACTTGGGAGGCTGATGCAGGATTGCAAGTTTGAGGCTAGCCTGGGCAACTTAGCAAGTCCCTACAAATAAATAAATAGATAGACGGATGGACGGACGGACTGTGGATGTAGCTCAGCAAAATGCCCTTTGATTCAATCCCAGTAGCAAACAAACAAACAGAAAAGAAATCCAAGGGGGTAACTCTAGTCCTCCATGAAAGCCCAATAAAATTTGTGTTCCCATCCTGTCAGGGCACATTCACCAACTTCATCTTCCTGGTTCTGCATATACGTAAAGCCTGCCTGAAGACACCCTGTGATTCCATAAAAATACATTCACACATTCCTAACCCTAACCATGCTGAAGAGTGATAGCACTGGCTCCAAACCAGAACCCCAAGAAACAAAACTGTTCTCAGAATTTTCTTTAGCGTCTTAGGAATTGAAACACCTGCTGTTCTGCCTTCAACCAGAAGGTGGCAGTAACTCTCTAAATAGGGGGTCACATTGGCCGTACTGTTGGGAGTCAGTACCTTAAATTATTCACTAGCCTTTTCCCAACTACTGAAGGAGTGCTCCCTTTAATCCATCATCTTAGTGTGTAGCAATTGGGGTATTGGAGAGCTTTCTGAGAAATTACTTTGATTAGTCAGGCTTAGAGTAACTTAAAAGAAGTCTGTTTATAAAAATAGTGATGTTCTTTAACAAACAAACAAACAAACAAAAACAAAAAACAAAAAAACAACTGAGCTTTCTTTTCCTGTAGCAACTCAGACTTTAAAAAGGATTTCTCATTTTAGGACGGAAGAGCAACAGGAAGGCCAAATGACCACTGTTTGTGGATGTACTATGAGGCTGTGCTTACAAGCACATATACAAACCTAGCTACTAAGGTGCTACATTTAACCAGATTTGTTCAAAGATCATTAGAGATAATGAAAAGTCTATATCCAAGCAGGATTAGGCACCTCTGTGCCACTTCTCTAAAGTATCAAGGGGCTGGGGCTGTAGCTTAGTGGCAGAGCACTTGCCTAGCATACATGAGGCACTGGGTTCGATCCTCAGCACCACATAAAAATAAAGGCATTCTGTCCATCTACAACTACAAAAAAATAAATAAATAAAGTATAAAACCAACATCTCTCCCCACCTCATACTCTGAGTCCCTTAATTTTTTTTTTTTTTTTTTTTTTTTTTTACTTAGCTGAACAAATAGACTTCTAATAACCAGACTGCCAAGGATAGGCCAAACCACAAATTGGTGAAAAATTCCTCCACTTCATCATGCAAATAATTAGAAAATTCTAGGGTAAAGCTTGTCTCCAAGCCAATCTTAATTCTCCTTCCAACTCCTACCCACAGAGAAGGACACCTCCATTCTGCCTCAGAAGGTAGTGCAACTTTCTAGGCTGTGTCCAAACCAAGCAACAGGAACCCCAAACTTCACAGACTCTACCTGGAAGTGCAAAATAATGGTCCAGATCAGGCCCAGAGTCAGTTTGGGATTGCCATCTGTGATGTCATCATTGCGAATATTCACTAGCTTCACCTGAAAAAGAAAGAAAAGTCAGTCTCAGAGCTGAGACTTTTTGATTTTATTTTTACATATTTTCATTATTGACATATAGTTAATTTATTTTTTGGTACAAGATTCTATGAGTTAACACATATGCAGATTCATGTAACCACTACACAAAACAGTTCTATTATGCCCCCAAAAAGTCCCTTGTGCTGCCCCTGCTTTGTAGTTAAACCCTATTGTACTCCTAAAGTATTCCATTGTATAGACATACTATCATGTGCTTATTCATCCACTGAAGGACTTATGGGTTGTTTCCAGTTTGGGGCAATTATGAATAAAGCTCCAACATTCACATACAAGATTTTGTGGGAACATATGGTTTCATTTCTGTAAGGCAAGTTCCGGGGAGTAGGAATACTGGGTCATATGGTATATATTTAGCTTATTTTTTGGTGGGGAGAGGGGGTATATTGGGGAATGAACTCGGGAGCACTCAACCACTAAGCCACATCCCCAGCCCTATTTTGTATTTTATTTAGAGACAGTGCCGCACTTTTGCTGAGGCTGGCTTTGAACTCGAGATCCACCTGCCTCAGCCTCCCAAACTGCTGGGATTACAGGCATGTGCCACCGCACCCCACACTAATTAATTCTTCTTACTTTGTCCATTAAGGCCCCTCAGGACTCCTCTAATCCCACACATAGACATTTCAAAGCTGCTTCTGCTAGTGCCCTAAATGCTTCAGCAACCTCCATTTCTACTACTTTTAATTTATTATTTTCAACAAATACTTTATTAAATGTCAATTAGGGACTATTCATTATGATGAGTGCTAAAATTACAATGTTCAATAAAATCATGTTTCCTGCCCTCACAAAGTTCATTGGGAGAGAGAAATAACAATAAAGTGATAAATGTTATTTTAGAAATTACTGTGGAAGCACACAGAAAGGCAATTTCCCAAATTAAGAAGAACTGCTGATAAGACTAACAAAAATGAGTTGACTCCAAAAATATGCAAACTATTTAATGTCATGTTGACCCTTGCTGTTGCTTGGCAACCCCAGCTTTACCAAAAAATCTCTTACATACTGCTCACTCTAAGGAGATGAATCCTCTGGCTCTCTCATTCATCTTTCTCCCCACCACAAGCCATCTCTGTATTTTCATCCCTTTTTCTGTCCTCCCTACATCTAAGAACAAGAGTCACTTTTCTTTTCTTTCCAATGTTAATCACGCCTTACAGCTGGTCTGATTCTCATCCCTCAATTTCTGAACTTGGTTCCATCAATTAGGAAACAATGGGAGGAAGGAAGGTATGCAGAACCCAGCATGGACAGGGGAGATGCACTAGCCCACATGTCAGGAGAACTACCAATTAAAGTCTGCTCTAACTGGTATGGTTTGGGGCAGGTCATTCAGCTGTCCAGATCTCAATCTCATTATCTATAACATGAATAAACTGACAAGTAGATCTATAAGGTACCCCTACAGCTAACATTCTATGACTTCATCTCCTCACCTTCATTTTCAATCTTATTCTCTTCACTGGCTTCTCCTCTTGTATCTAAAAATATGTTGTCTTCCTTTTCTAGGAAAGGAAAAAAACTTCTTTGTCCCTCCTAGGTCTGCTATAATTTTGTACTTTATTAAAACCATTTTTTTAAGCCACCACTGAGTAACAGCTAAAACCTTTATCTCAGGCCTGATGTAGCATTCAGGCCATTCCCTTGTTCTGTTTTCATGACAATGTAGTATTTTGTGATGCTACACATTTTTTCCCATCTTCTTTGCTGGGTTGAGTTTCATCTTCATTTTGAACCCCAATTATGGTGGGCCCACAGGGTTCCATCTTTAGTATTCTTGTTCACAAACCTGTCCCTCTCAAGAAGGTCACAAGTTTTATATAACGACTACTGAATAATTTATTCAACCACAATAAAATTGCTAATCTGCAAGTTAAGACTCAGAATTGGCTCAGTCAGATTTGTCATTTTTACTAGTGGCATGCGAACATTCTTAATTCAGATACAATGTCAACTTTCCCCAGCAGAATGGGGAAAGCATGAATGGTCTTACCTGTCGCTGCTTTAGGAAGTCCAGGGCAATCTGCACATTTTGTAGCCTGTGAAAACGCATCCTGCCCTTCTCCCGGGGCTGCAAATAAAGAAAAGGGGTGTTAATTTTACCAATTTACCCACACATACTCCTTCCTCTTTCATTTCAAGGAATAAAAGATCACTCAAGAATTCCTCATGGCTGAAGCCAGGTGTGGGAGGATTACATTAAAGCACCCTTAAAAGCAGAACCTGTGTGTGTTTCACCAGGCTTTGTGTGCCCCAACCCCACCCCAAATGCCTTGTGCACCACTATGCACCTCACAAACACACAATCCTGTTTGACCACTAATGCTGAATCAGTGCTGCAGCTTCTCTATAGGTTCTTCTATGTTCATATATGCCACAGCTTGACACTGTATGTGAAGTTAATGGGAACAAAGACTGTAGCTCTGTGGCTCCCAAAATCACAGTTAAACCCTGAAGGGAAAAGACAGAAGGCCTAACTGCATACTGCACAGTAGTGGATGGAGCCAACCTTACTACAAACCAGGCCAAAGGAGCTTGACTGGAGGAGTCAATGTCTTAACTATAAGCAATGAGGCATTATACATCCTAAAAAAAAAAAAAACGTTTTTAAAAAAATTCAAAATAGGGGCTGGGGATGTGGCTCAAGCCGTAGCGCGCTCGCCTGGCATGCGTGGGGCGCTGGGTTCGATCCTCAGCACAACATAAAAATAAAATAAAGATGTTGTGTCCACCGAAAACTAAAAAATAAATATTAAAAAATTCTCTCTCTCTCTTAAAAAAAAAATTCAAAATAGGAGACAAAAATCAGGATGTAACCAATTTCCCAGGGTGATGGGTCTCACTGGAGGGAAACCACTCTTTACTCCAGCATGAAATAACCAGAACAAATAAAATCTTGATGGTGAGGGTTATTCCACATAATTAACCCAAAGAAAGTTCTTTTCTGTACTCAATCTTATATGTCATACAGCCCAGGGAGAGAAGTCCTCTCCACCTGGTACCTCTGGATCAATTATTACCTATGGACAGTAAATAAATAAAGTCTGTTTGCCAATGAGTAGTGCAGGAATGGCTATCTGCCAATGAACATTTTCTTTTGCTCTCTTCCCAATGTTGCTTTTATTTTACTAAAAGTAGGATTAAAACTTACTAGGTAATTCCTAGTTCATCTGTAAATATCAAATTAGTATTAATTAAAGGCTGAAAAAAATATAAGATGGCTGTGCTGAGTATCTGCCTAGAGGGAATGTTGCCCCAGGTTTCCTTTTGCAAAAAGGGAAGATAAAGATTGAAGTATCTCTCTAGGCACCCTCCAACACTTCCAAGCAACATTCCCCAAATAGCATAACCTACAGAGATGCAGAGGCCTCTCTGGGCAATAGGATAACTTATTAAGTCAAAGGTTTAAGAAACACCTTTTTAGCAAGAACCTCTTCTTAGTCACTTCAGCTAAACTAATTGTGCAGACAGCTTAAAACATGACAGAGATTGCAAAACAAGATTCTGAGGAATGGGAAAGAGAGATAAATGAAGTCAAAATATGACTTTTAAGAGGACAGGGAACTGGGATATTGTCTAATCCTATTTCTAGAGAAAGATTATGGGTTATTATTTGGGATCTATGAGGAAAAAAAAAACAACCTTCTTCTACACATTCTAATCTTGACTTCTAATGTATCTTCCACTCAAAACAAGTAGTCTCAGAACATGCAAGTTAAATCTCTGTCCTCTACAGCCAACTAAGATATTATTGACCAAGGCCAGAATATGTCCATGCAGTGAGTTTGCAAACAACAGGCTGTTTTGAAAACAAATGGAATGGTGTATGGTGAGAACCTAGAGGCCAGAGAGGTGGAAAGACAGTACCAGTTAGTCTAGACTGGAGCTGAGAGCAATTAATTAACTGTCATGCTGTCAACTAAACTTTTCACAATTTGGACTGCAATGTGTATTCGGACAACACAGGCCATCAGAAAGCTATGGGTCTCCAGGTCACAAAGGGACTTGACACCTCCAAACACCAGGATTCTTTTTGTGCCAACCATTCTCAGCTAAGCAAAACAATTCCCACTCCAGGATCATCTAACAGTGGCAAGAGGCATAATTAGGTTCAGCCACTTTCTTTGGGATCCAAATTCCCAAGTGGAAAGAGAAGGCAGCAACTGGTGACTGAGCTACTTGGAGACCTAGAGAACCTCAGACTCTCTGATGGCCCTGCAGTGCCAGCAGTGCCAGCTGGGATGCTAGCACCCCCAGGAGGACCTACTACATCATCATCATCTTCCTCCTCCTGCTCCTCGCTGTTTGTATGGCGCCAGGAGGGCATGCTCACCAGACGGAGGTTCTTCAGCCCTGCTGGCTCCTTTGACCACCAACCAAGGCAAAGACACACAAAGGAACAGGAAATTCACAACACAAAGATGAAATGGAAATAAATGCAACATTTAAAAAAAAAAGTAAAAATAAATTAAAAAAAAAATACCCTCCCCCACCATCAAAAGAGATACAAAACCAAATCAAGATCAGAGCTGGTACACCAAACATTCCTTAAGTTAAAACACATCTTCAATTCTCCATTGCCACCTACCCTCTCAATAAGGGAGAAAGAAACAATGAGAATTACAGTGAAAGAGATATCTTGGTGGGTTTTGGTGAAAAGATGATATCCAATGAATATCTCCACAAATAATTGTAAATTTTCAAAGATTAGGAAAAGAAATTAGATTGGAGTTTTTTAATCTGTTTTGTAAGCAATGCTACCAAAGGGGACCACTTTCCAATAAAATTCACTATAAATTCATCAAATATACCAGCCTATTGTCCAAAATTTAATTTTAAGTGAAGAATAAAGTCCATCACAGTGAAAATGAAATTTTGATTACTAATTAGACTTGCAAATGAGGGCCAAAAGAGAACCAGAATTACATGTGCAAACTATGCCAATAAAAGCCTCTATCAATTTTGGCCACTAAAAGTATAAAATTGGGGTGGGGTGTAGCCCTATGGTACAGCACTTGCCTAGCATGAACGAGGTCCTGAATTCAATCCTCAATACTTCAATAAATAGATAAATTGATAAATAATAATAAAAAAATTGCATTACAGGCAAAAAAAAAAAAAAAAAAAAAAGGAAACCAAAACAAAAGACCCAAGGGAAGCCAAGCCCCAATCCTACAAGGAGCTAAATATCACTGAAGCAGTAAAATCTAATGTGCCAAAGTCTGTTTTTTAAACATAACAATGACTAAGAAATCACCAAAGACAGTGAATGGGTGGGATTCACAGACTACTAGAGCTGGGCGCTCTTCGGTTCTCTTTACCAACAGATGTTTCCAATATTCAACCCTGGGCTTATCCAAATGAAAACTGCATTGTCTATGACACTAGAAAAAGAATGTGAACCACCTGGGAGCACTTGCTTCCATTAGGCTCAAATATATGAAACAATGAGACCACAAGTGAGTTATTCTGAGCCCTCAAAAATAAAGCAAGTGTAAGAATGATCAGCAGTCAGGATCTGCCTTCACACAGGAAGGTGTTTCCCACAAGCTATATTTAAAACAGTTTGGGAGAAGGCAGCCATATTTAATTATCCAAGAAGCCCAAACGAGCTGCTCTCCAGGGCTATGCTCAGACATCAACTTTAGCACCTCTCCCTATCTGTGAGACTCAATGAATCATCCAAGGGAGAAAGTGAGATAAACTGGAAAAAAAAAAAAAAAACTCCAAACACCTGGGCCACTGCCCAGCACTCAACAAGAAAGGAGAAGCTCACCAGTTTGATGCCTGAGAGTACCTCCAACAGAGAAATCAGGTTATGGCCATCCCGTAGGTCCTCATACAAATCATTGATGTGCTTGCGGACCTGTGAAAGAAAGTGAACAGACTGACTGTTATTTGATCTGGAATCATTTTATTATCCACCTCAGAATCTCTGGTTCTAGGTAAAAACAAATTAAAATTTTTGAAACTGGAAGCAAAAATAAAATTCAGAATTCTCAGTAGAGGTAAAATACATATGAAATGCTACCAAAGATGTGTATGTGTGTTTTAAATTGAAGCCAAAATTATTACGTACACTAAGCAACACTGAAAAGTATTCTACAAAGTATGGATAAAGAAATGGGAAGTCGAGCTGGGGTTGTGGCTTAGCTGTAGAGCGCTCGCCTAGCATGTGCAGGGGCCTAGGTTCAATCCTCAGCACCACATAAAAATAAAATAAAGATATTGTGTCCATCTACAACGAAAAAATAAAAATATTAAAAAAAAAGAAATGGAAAGTCTTAATTATCCACAAATATCTCAGGAATTACTATGGGTCAAAATGTAATCAGATGGCTAATGAAGGACAGATGAGTCCAGTTGGTGTCAGGAAAACCTTTCCAAGTGCTGGAAAAGAAAGTAAATGCTAGGTCCAATGTTTCATGGGATGTACCTCCAATTTAACCCCTCTCTTACTAAATGCTTCTAATAGTGAATTTGGGAATTATTTTCCTTGTAGGAAAACTTAATTACAATTTTATAACCAAGACTATAGAAAAACAGATCTCACTTTGGAGAAAGGTGTGGCTGTTTTATTTTAAACATAATTTAAATGTAAGTTTATAGATTTAATTTTTAATAAATATTTTATGTGTTAACTATCCCACACATCTGTAAGGTATTATTATTATTATTATTATTATTATTATTATTATTATTATTATTCCTATTTTAGACATGAGGAAACAAGATACAAAAAAGTTAAATAACTTTCCCAAGGTCACCAAGTGGGAAAACTGGCCTCAGTTTAGGTTCTCTGATTTTAGAGTCTTTGCCATTAACTACTACGCTTTATGATCAGCCACAATCAAGTTTTACTTATTTAATTCACACTACTGCCTTGTGAAATTCATTTATTACCCCATTTTGCAGAATAAACTGAAGAAGCTGGGCTCTGAGAAGCTTGGTCATTAAGCTGTAAGCTAAGTAAGACTTGATTCTTTACAAGTCTAGCAACAACTCACCAAGTGATGCTCACAATACAGAATCACAGGACTAGTGAAAATGGGATGAATATACTTTTTAACATAAGTAATTTTCTAGACAATAGAAAAGGCTACTTTCAGAAGTAATGGATTTCTAGTTACTATAATTTTTCAAGCACAGGCTGGGATTTGGGATTTTTACATTTCAATGGAAAACTATAGTTCTTTTTTCTGTTTGGGGGCACTAGGGCTTGAACTCAGGAAACTGCAAATACTATTCCACTGAGCTACCTCCCTAGCCTGTTTTATTTTTAATTTTGAGACAGGGTCTCACTAGGCTGCAGAGGATGGCCTCAAGATTGCAATCCTCCTGCCTCAGCCTCCTAAGTAGCTGGGATTACAGGCATGCACCACTATATCCCACTAATTACTTCCCAATTATGATATTCAATGTAGCACTCAAAGCAGAATAGGAATTGGAAAAAACAAAGGCTGGAAAATCTGGGAAAACTTCCTGGATGAGATGGAACTTAGAGGATGAGCCAATATTTTGGTAAAAAGATGGAAAAATACACAAGACTAGGTAGAAAAGTGGAAATACATAGTATGTGTTGTGTGTAAAGGAAGAAGAAGGTCACAGGTAGATTATTCAGCTGGAGAAAATGGTTCATGATGAATTGAATCATAGTTTTCAAATAGTGAAAGAATGTTGTATTAGCTCTAGACATGAACACTGTTAAGTTTAACCTGCAATATAACACTTTCTCCATCACTAGACAATGAACTACACTAGATACCTAGCTCAGCTTTCAGCATTTGCTGATTTCCATGGTATAAATACTCCTGCCACAACCAATTTCAAGGTAAGACATTGAGAAGAAATGTACAGTAGCACACCTTTATATACTATTTCTATCAATAGACATAATTAATCTCAAGAGCATAGAAAACAGAAAAAACAATGCGCAGTAAAATAATTATGAAGTGAAGAGCTTTGAGCATTTATTACTTTTATTTTAAACATAATTTAAATGTAAGTTTATAGATTTAATTTTTAATAATGGCTGTGTTTAGCAACCAACTTACAAAATTGCTAAAAATTTAATATTTGGTTCAAAGTTTTCAACATCCTCCCTCAATTGGGTTCAATGTTTCAAGCTTTCAGTGTAGAACAAGTATAGTGCATCACTAACAGAAATAAGCAGTCATGAGGGTTGGAAGGGGAGCCGATTTGAGAAGTTCAATTTCAAATATGTGGAATTCAAAATGACAGTGAAGGAGCTACAAATGGAAATGTTCTTTTTTTCTTTTTATTTTTTTATAGTTGCAAATGAACAGCATGCCTTTATTTTATTTTTTTATGGGGTGCTGAGGATCGAACCAAGTGCCTCACACATGCTAGGCAAGTGCTCTGCCATTGAGCTATAGCCCCAGCCCTGGAAATATTCTTGAAGCAGCTAGAAATACCCAGAATTCAATCTGGGTCAATAAGTTTAGAAGTCATATGCACAGAGGGCTAGCTACAGTTGGGAAATGTTGGGTTTTCTGGGTTAGGGTCAAGAAAGAAGAGCACAGCACTAAGGAATGAGCCTTAGGGAATACACAGAATTAAAAGGTAGGAGATGGAAAAGCAATCAACAAAGGGAGGGAGGTGGACAACAGGAGCAGGGAAGGAGGTAGAAGGAAAAATGTAATCAAGGCATGGATGACTGGCAGTACTAAATGCAAAAGCAGAGGTCAAAGAGGATGAAGACTAAGAAATGATTGTTTAATGTTCCCACAAATAAGTAAAAAAGTTTCCTTTTGTCATGTTAATGCATATATAAATATATGTCAGGGAACCTCATCTCAATGCAAAAATAGAAAGAATAGGCTCTACTATCATGTGTAACCCAAAAGAAAAAAAAATCAAATATAAATTAATAGATGAGCAAGACAGTCTGGTATAGCAGAAGGAGAATGGGAAAGGGGAAGGAGATTGAGGGCGGGTATCATGAAAGGAAATCAAATTCCATGCATGTATGAATTCATTGGGATGAACCCAACTACTATATATAACTGTAAAGTTCTAACTTTTAAAAAAACTTTCCTTTTTTATGAAAATAAGAGAATGGTACAATGGAAATAATTTTATAAATAAATGAGTGATAGGTTTTAAAAGGTTAGAAAATATTAAATGCTTGATATTAAAGGTTAAGAAGAGAAGAGACAACTAAGTCAAATAAGGAATTTTTTTTTAAACAAATTTCACCATCCTTGTTAGGTATTATTGCAATAAATAACATACACATATACCTGAAGCCATGAATTATACAATCTTGTTTCTTTTCATTACTCAAGGGAACCAGTACACTATGTGACATATGTGATTCCTCTGCTTGTTTTTGGAAGATGGGATCTCACTATGCTGCCCAGGCTGGTTTCAAACTCCTGGGCTCATCGCATCCTCCTGCTTTAGCCTCCCAAGTAGCTGGGACTATAGGTGTGTGCCACCTTTCCTGGATTCCCCTGCAGTGTTTAAGGTTTTTTGTTTTGTTTTTGTTTTTGCTTATTTTGAAAAAACTCTTTATAAATGGGGGGCAGAGAGGAAGACAAATTTGGTTTTGATAGATAAGACCTTAATGTGGTATAAAACTTGGGAGTGAGCAGTGAATAATTATTTAAATAACTTACATAGGCCTTAAAAACCAAGTAGCACCATGTTACCACTAGAAACTGAAACACCACCAGGTACTAAAAAGAAAAAGGAGTTACCTTTAAATGTAAAGTTAATTTCACATCAAGTTCTCAATAGCTCCTTCTAAAAAAATTTCAGTTTTGTTTTACAACTGTAATAGCAAAATTCAAACATATAAGAAATTTAGGTGAATACTAGTTTATTATGTCTCTCAATCTTTGATCGTAATAACCAAATGTTTATGAAAAAAAAAAAAAAAAACAGAAAGGTACAGAGATGATGAGGGAGGGGAATATGGAGAGACATTTTTCCTGGAGAATGTCCCAAAACAGGGAACAGTATTCTGTTTCCAAAGCATACTGGACCCAGTTCTACCCAGAGAAAGGTACAGAACCAGCTCATACTTACTGATGCTTCTATGTCAGCAATTTTTTAAATGCAAAGATGAGTTCAATTAACATCCCAAAACCATACAGCTATTGAATGGCCCAAAGAACTCAATACATGTCTAAAGTCCCTCCCTCTACACATGCATACTTGCCTCTAAGGTTTTCCACAAATCTCTTAAAAGAAAATCCAGGAGACTAGGTATCGTAAGTTTTAGAGTCAGACACCAAGTGAAGCGAAAAGTGCTTAAGAAGCATCAATATAGGGGCTGGGGATGTGGCTCAAGCGGTAGCGCGCTTGCCTGGCGTGCGTGCGGCCCAGGTTCGATCCTCAGCACCACATACAAACAAAGATGTTGTGTCCGCCGAAAACTAAAAAATAAATATTAAAATTCTCTCTCTCTCTCTCTCTCTTAAAAAAAAAAAGAAGCATCAATATAAATATAATCAAGTTCTTCTGTCAACAAATAAAAGAAGTGAAAACTTTTAACTATTCAAGACCTTCCCTGTTTGTACTTCCCAAGAAAGTCACTGTTAAGGGCTAAGAATGTAGCTCAGTGGTAGACCACTTTGCCTAGTGTGCACAAAGCCCTTGGTTCAATCTCTAGCACTGCGAAGCAAGAGAGAGAGAGAGAGAGAGAGAATTGCTATTAAAATTAGTGAATGTCTCCAACTACACATGACTAATAAATACATAAAAATATGATCAGTATCATTAGCCATAAATAAAGTATAAATCAAAACCACAAAGATAACTCCTACTGGGATGGCTATAATAAAAAAGACATACAGTGGGGTTAGTGAGGATGTAGACAAACTGGAACCCTCACACACTTCTTGCAGAATGTGAAATGGTACAGCTACTTTGGTTCCTCAAAAGGCTAAACACAGGCTACCATATGGTCTAGTAATTCTATTCTAGGTATATTACTTGAGAGAACTAAATATGAGTCCAGACAAAAACTTGTAAATCAATGTTCACAGGAGCATTAACAGCCAAGAAGAATATTCAGCAACAAAGAGAAATGAAATACTGATACATGCTACAACATGGATGAACCTTAAAAACATTTGCTAAGTGAAAGAAGTCAGTTATTTAAACAAACAAACAAAAAAAAGGTGCAGTGGCACACACCTGTGCCAGTGACTTAGAACACTGTTATAGGAGGATTACAAGTTCAAAGCCAGCCTTGGCAACTTAACAAGACCCTGTCTCAAAAATAAAAAATTCAAAGTGCTGGGAATGTAGCTCAGAAGAAGTCAGTTACAAAGGATCACATATTATATGACTCCATTTTTATGGGATATCCAGAACAGGCAAATCTATAGGGACACAAAGTAGATTGGTGTGCCTACAAGTAAGCAGAGCCTATAGGGAGACTAGAGGTAATGGCTAGGGGGAACAGGGTTTCTTTGAGGGTGACAAAATGTTGTAAAAATGATTGTGGTGATGTTTGTACAACTATGTTACTATACTAAATGTTACTCAATAGCATACTTTCAATGGGTGGCTTATATGACATTAATTAAATCTCAAAAAAGTTATTTCAAAAATTAGTAGATGATCAGCAGGCATGGTGGCAGATGCCTATAATCCCAGCGTCGTGGGAGCTCAGGCAGGAGGATCACAAGTTAAAAGCCAGCCTCAGCAACTTAGCAAGATCCTAAGCAATTTAGTGAGGCCCTGTTTCCAAAAAGGGGTGGAGCTGGGGATGTGATTTAGTTTTAAACACCCCTGGATTCAATCCCTGGTACAAAAAAAAAAATAGTGGATGTTCAAAAATTTAAAACAGAATTCCAGTCATAGATGAACAGAATACTTTTTATTTTATTTATTTTTATGTGGTGCCAAGGATCAAACCCAGTACCTCACACATGCTAGGCAAGTAATCTACCACTGAGTTACAACTGCAGCCCCGGACAGTCAAATTTTGAGAGACCAAGTCTATCCTAACCTAGGCCAATCAATCCCAATCCCCAAGTATCAATAAGCAAGGAAAACTCAATTCCCTTAGTTTCTAGATGGCTTTAACAAAAGGAATAAATTACACTTAAGTTCTTGAAATAAGAATCTGAGCCCAAGGAGACTTTAAAGATTACTTAGCTCTAATGCACTTGGTTTACATATGAGAAAATCATTGCCTAAAGAAGTTAAGTAACTTGTGTAAGATCGTTTAGTGCAGAAGTGTCAAGAATTGAGTCCAAGTAACTATCTCCTTATTCCCAGTTGTGCTTTTTCCCTCTACAAGGCTTCTATGCTTGATGGGTCAAAATGACATATTATCAACAATATTAAACAGTAAAAAAAAAAAAAATCCTTCAACAAAAGAAAATAACCAAGGATTGTGATATAGCATTCTTTGATATCCACAGAAAACTTGATTCAGAAAGGCTTTCCTCTAAGACTATGTATTAGAAGGAAACACAAGCAGCTCAATTTCCTTGACCCAAACTATGTTGAGTGCAACACATAGGTCAGAGGAGAAAGTTATGAAGAGAAAGAATGTTTTTTACCCTCATCTACAATTACTAAAACATACAGGGGAAATGATGCTACCCTGATAGCTTTGATGCTTCCATGAATTGATAAGTCTCTCAACTGTAAGAGGGGAATTCCACATGGATTCAACAGCCAAATTTCTCTTTGAGAAAAAGTCTAACACTAAAAAACAGACTATAGCTGCCCTAGACTTTTCACTCTGAGAAGATCTGGGCTCAACTGGAAGGAGCAGAGTGGAAGCCAGGAATCCCTACTGGAATGAGCAGAGTGAGAAGAGGAGTGAAGGGTAAGTCTCTTAGCAGATAAGAATTCTATCATCTGTTTTGAGAATTCCCTAAATTTTAGACTCTACTGATAATATCAGTCAACAATATTAATAGAGGGTTCCCTGAGGATGAGGATGATTCTAAAATACACGAGAGTAGCTTTTAAGTAGCTTTACTTAAAAGGCAGGCACTAGGGTGTAGTGAATAGAGAATCCAGAGTAAAGCTCAAATCCAAATGAAGGAGCAAACTTTTGGTGGGGGTTTAGGTGCATTTAGAGTAAAACCAAGCCCTGAATAATCAGAGCCAGGCAGAGAGACAGCCAGGAATCACCACCATAGGGCCACACTTAGGAAGCAAAAGCAACCCTCCTTTTCTCAGCCTCTAACCAGCACCCTTTGTCAGTTGCTTTGATTAAACTCTGTTACCAAGGTCTTCTGACATTTCCCACTGACATGAAGAAGCTAAGAGCTGCAAAAGTCCAGTGTTTGGGGATTGGTGAACTATCCTGTGTGGCCATGGTGGAGGCTGCACAGCAAACAGTGCGTGGACTCATTAGTGTTACCATCTGTTCAACTAAAACCTACAATACACAGAGAACAGTTGGAAACGGCAGTGAGTATTTAGAGTTTAAAAACTTTTGGTGGTGTATCTAGAATTCTAACTGAAATTCCAGGAAGGCTAGTGCTTTCTAGATTATATATATGAATAAAAATGCAAAGATTATTCCATCTGCTAGGTTAAATATTTGCCTTTCCTTTACAGATACTAACCCCTTAAGTCAACAGGAACTAATCAGAGAAAGCATTTCTCCTCGTCCTGAGAAGCACATATTTGAACTTTTTTTTTTTTTAACATTCTCTAAAGACACTCTTTATCAGCTACCAGGCCCTAGAAATATAGTACAGATAACTTTAAAAGAGCTCATTAGAACTCTAGATTTTTCTTTTTAATGATTCTGCCATGATAAACAGAATTCTTAGGTTTGTGGGCTTGCATTCTTAATTAGATTGTTATATATTTCAGTTGCTTCTATCCTTAACAAATCTTTTTTAAGAATGGATCAATTCTGTTGTCAATTAATAAAGAGTTATTTACTATTCCAGAACACAATGTGGTGTTTCCCAAAGGGATATTTAGAAACTCAAGAGATTCCAGATCAACTAAATCTAGAACTTGGGGGGCTTAATTGGTTTTAACCTTACATTGGTCTCTCTGCCAAACACAACATTAATTTGGGTATACCTAGACAGCCAAGCAAGGGATGCCCAAGTTGCAAAAAACAGATCTTGATCTCTAATTCTCAGTTCCTTAATTCAAAGAATTCCAACTTAGAGCAATGATTCTGATTAGCAGTGAACCTCTTTCTAAAATTCCCAAAATGAAAAAATACTATTGGAATTGTAAGGCTGCCAGCCTGAGAAGAGATGAAAAATAGCCAAGGGTTTAAGTAAAGCTCTGGCTGGCCTCCAATTTCTAACAAAGCTATGATGTGTTCCTCCAGCTTTTCCTTTCCCAGGGCCTCCTGTCAACACACAGCACTGAGGCAGAGGCCCAACAGGCAGCACCAGCTACAAATGAGCAGCAGGAAGTCAGAGCATCTGAATTCAACTACAATGTTTAGGGAACAAGCTTAAGGCAGGATCAGTTCAGTTCTCCCAATTGTTAGGTATGAAAGGAGAGTTAAGTGGGGGAATGTTTAGTAGAATAACCTATTGATTTTGATTCTGATTGGAAGATTCATGATTGAGCTTTAGCTCCACACCTCACTAGTTGTATGATCTTGGAAAAGTCACTTCACTTCGCTAATTCTCACTCTCCTTAGTTGTGAAAACTGAGGGTATAAAATACTTTTATCGTGCGTGTGTGTGTGTGTATACTATAATATATATATATACGTATACACACACAAGATAAAAGTATTTTATACTGTTTTCACACGTATATATATATATACACACACATATATGTGTGTGTGTGATATATATATCACACACACACACTCTCTCTCATATATATATATATATATATATATATATATATATATATATATATATATATATATATAAATTGAACCCAGGGGTGCTTAACCACTAAGCCACATCTCCAGCTCTTTTTATTCTGAGAGTCTCACTAAGTTGCTTAGGGCCTCACTAAGTTGCTGAGGGTAGCTTGGAATTCAAGATCCTCCTGCCTCAGCCTACTAAACTGCTGGGAATACAGGTATGTGCCACCACACCCAGCAATATTTTTATCTTCTTTGGGATTATTGAAGGATCAAGTCAGATCCATTGTACTATCAAAATGTTATTTATTCAAGTCAACAAATAATTACTGGGCACTTCTCATAGCGTAGTACTTGACAGAGAAAATAGTATAATACTGCCCCAACCCTCCATAAACACTCTAAAAGAGGAGATGGATAGGCGAACACACAAGCATTTCTTCAAATGCCATGGAACAGAGATGGAATTGCAATTAAAATAGGCTAAGAGATGGAAGTCAGAGTCTCTGGAAGGTTATACTGGAGCTCATCCTTAAAGGGTAAATGGGCAATGGCCAGCAGGAGAGGCTGGTAAGTGAATTCTAAGGAGAGAGAAATAAACAAAGAGGTGTGAAAGTACATAAGGTTTAAGGAGCATTGAATTGTCCCTTTGGCTAGAGTACAGGCTACACAGGGAAATCTACTTGGAAATAAAACTGAATAGGTAGGTGGGAACAGGTTGTGAAGAGTTCTGCATAGTAACAGAGTTAGGTACCAGCAACTAGAGGCAACTGGTAGCCACTGAAGCAATTTACAGAGCGGAACAGACATTTTCCCCCTCTTTCTCCTTCTTTGTCCTGAAACTATAAAAATAAGATATAATGTGTGCCTTCCGATTACAATCTGGCAAAAAGACATAATGTATATAAAAAGCTATAACAGGGGCTGGAGATATAGCTCAGTTGGTTGAGTGCTTGCCTAGCATGTATAAGGCCCTGGGTTCAATCCCTAGCACCATTAAAGGGGGAAAAAAAAAAGCTATAACAGAAGTACATAAGGAACATGCATAAGTATACAAAGAAAAGGGTAGTAGATCCCACATGTAGGGTCACCAAACTATTTGAGGAGGTGTTAATTTAGTGTTATACGGTCAGAATAGACTTTGGAAATGTATTCCAAGCAGAGAGAGAAGCCGAACAAAGATACAGAGCCATTAAACAGCATGCCTATACATAGTTCAGCAAAAGCTTAAGGAATGAGGGGAATTTGGCACTATGAGCCTGGAAAGGTAGGCAGAGCCAGGCATTGCAGGTTAAGAACACATGTTACAGACTTTGGGCTGTGTGAATTGTAAATTTCAGTGTGCCTCTGTCTAGCAGCATGGCCTTAAATAAGTTGTATTCAACCTCACTTTCCTCACAGATAAAAGGGGGGGTGTTAATAGAACCTATAGAAGAAGGTCACTGAAGTATTAAATGAGATAATTCACATAAAGGACTTGGTATAAAATATCTGATTTGAGCTGGGCGTGGTGGTGCACACCTGTAATCCCAGCAGCTTGGGAGGCTGAGATAGGAGGATCGCGAGTTCAAAGCCATCCTCAGCAACAGCAAGGCATTAAGCAACTCAGTGAGACCCTGTCTCTAAATAAAATACAAAATAGGGCTGGGGATGTGGGTCAGTGGTTGAGTGCCCCTGAGTTCAATCCCTGGTACCAAAAACAGCAAA
The DNA here is from genome assembly GCF_021218885.2 of Marmota monax. Taxonomy (NCBI): domain Eukaryota; kingdom Metazoa; phylum Chordata; class Mammalia; order Rodentia; family Sciuridae; genus Marmota; species Marmota monax. The sequence goes on from NW_026694432.1 coordinate 10,497,203, forward strand.
GTCTAACTTGCAGGAAGCCCTCTATAAACTATTACTACTATTATCATTATAGAACACTTAGTTAGAAAACTATTATGATAGTCAAGACAAGAGATAAAGAAGCCCTGGACAAGAGCAGAGGTGATGAATATGGAGAAGAAAAGACAATGTAAGCTATCTTTCCAAGCTGATGGTGATTAGATTCGGCAAAAAGGGAGAGATTATTGACAGTATTAAATCAAATATGATTCTGCATTCCTAACTTGGGAATCTAGGTACATGAATGAAAATATTTAACAATTTAGGATGTGTCAAATATAAGGTATGCCTGAGTAACATCCAGATGCATGTGTCAAGTACACTGTGAGAAATACACGTCTTTGGATTGGACAAGAATACAGGAAAAGGCTCTCTAGTTGCCTCTTTATCCAGGTCTTTCAGTTTGAAACTAAAGTCTAAAGACTTTTATTTTCAGGGCCCACTAAACAAGTGTATGTAACCATCTCCTGGGCCAGAGTTTACTGAACTACAGGAAGACCACTAACCCAAGGAGGAAAAGAAACCCCCAACCAATCAGATTTTCTGTTTGTGCCTTTAGGACCATGCCACTTCAGGGATGTATCTTATCACAGCTCACCACAAATGAGCAGTGAGAGAAATGAATGCAGGGGACCCCCAAAAAGAGACAGAGAGGAGCTGCTGGCAAATTTTGGTTTCATAAAGTTCCATTGCATCTAGACATCAGACTCTAAGAGATCATCCTATATCCACTTTGACTTGTGCTTCTTTGCATTCCAGCAATCAAAATATCCCTATGACTAAAACAGATGAGACTGCTTAAGAATACAGAGAACAAAACAAGAAAATGGTCAAAGTTAGGACTCTGGGGAACAGCAAATGGAAGTCAGAGATGAATAAAGCCAGTGAAAGAAGCAGAAAAAAGGCATTCACACAGGGAGGAGGAAATTCAGGAAAAAGCAATGTCCTAGAAGTCAATATATAAGAGAAGGTTTCAAGGGATAGACAACAGTGTCCAGTGCTAAAGAGAAATCAAATAAGAGGAAGATAAAATTTGGCCACTAGATTTGGCAATTAAGAGATCACTTCTGACCCTTCCCAGCAGTGGGAATTATTAGAACTCACAAATTTTATTTTCAGATCCTACTGCCACCACAGTGTCTCTGCCTTGATTTTTTAAATAACTTTATTTATTTATTTGTTTGTTTATTTTTATGTGGTGCTGAGGATTGAACCCAGTGCCTCACATGTGCTAGGTAAGCTCTTTACCACTGAGTCACAACCCCAGCCCTCTGCCTTGATTTTAATAATAAAATCTTCTCAACTCTAGTCATTCTGGGAATGTTCTATATCTTGATTTACAGGGTGGTAAAATTCTTATAAAAATCCATCAATGGAACATTTACGATTTATATACTTTAGAGAGAAAACAAAGTCCCTTCTGTCCCATCCTTACATAGTAATCAGCTTTAAAAATAAAGAAAAGGGTTTATAAAATAATTTTTAAAGTTAGGAGCAAAGTGTTCTTAGAATCCCAGGAATCATCACCTGGTATCCTCCATCACAGTCTTCTGAGGTAATAGCATGTAATGCTACTGTTCTCACACTGTTATGACTAAGGAGGAGGAAGGGAGTAAGAGAGGGAGGGAAGGAGGGAGGGGACAAGGAAGGTGGGTGACGGAGGGAGGGAGGCGGGGGAGGAGGGAGTTAGTCTGTCACATGTGAATCTTCATGGACCCAAGCACACAGTGAGCAATCTGAATCATCTGAGAGAAAGATAGATGCAGCTCAAGAACAGTTTGAGGTGCTAAGGCAGCATACAGACATTGAGTCCTACCTTCATCAAGTGCTTATTGACCCATTTGGTGAATGTTTTCTTCTGAACCCGGTCCCGCTCATCTGCAAAGCAAACAAAAGACACTGATTTAGTACCATGCAATCAACAAGTTCTCACACCCCTGCTTTGCTCACACTCTGGTTCTTCCAGGACCACATAAGAGTTGACTTTACCCACAGAACCATGAGATGGTGCCTTCTTGTTAGGAATGCTTGGCCTTCCTCTTTGGTCCTGACCATGTTATTGATTTTAGACAGAATCACTTATCTCAAAATCCACTTGAGCAGGGAACAGAATGATTCCCTCAATAAGTCCCAGAAGGCCAAAGCTGTGAATACCACCAAAAGAAGGGGTAGAGTGGGATATTACATTGCAGTGGTTAAATCTTACTCTTCAGCCAGGTTTGGGGGCGCATGCCTGTAATCCCAGCGACTCAGGAGGCTGAGGCAGAAGGATCAAAAGTTCAAAGCCAGCCTCAGCAACTAGCAAAGCACTTAACAGCTTAGTGAGACCCTGTCTGTAAATGAAATACAAAGAAGGGCTGGGGATGCGGCTCAGTGGTGAAGCAGCTCAGTGGTTAAGTGCTCCTGAGCTCAATCCCCAGTACAAAAAAAAAAAACTTCCTTGTCATACATCAATCTGCCTGAGCAAGGCTGTACTGCCTCTCTCCCCTACCCCCGTACTTCCTCCATTCCACTTCCCTCACCAACCACTACAAGCAGCCAACTTTTCCTTGCCCATCTCTTCCCTCCCTTTCTTCTTTTTTTTTTGGCGGGGGGTGATATTTATTTATTTATTTTTGCTTTACAATTCTTAATACACCATTATATCATAATTTATCATTTCTCTGATTATATATAAGGTATGTTGACTCTTCTCATAAGTCTTACAGAGGCAAACTCCCCCTTTCTCATTTTTTCACCTCTTTAATAAAAATATGACTGTCAATATTTGACAATGACTGCTCCACAGAGGCTGTCCTGCTAAGGACTCATTTTCTCCCACCCCAATTCCCCAGAGCCACTTTCAGAACACTGAGCCATTAGCCCTGTTCCTTTTCTACTTATTTGAAACTCACACCATCCCCTATACCATCTTGTTCAAATCACCCTTGGTGTCGTTGGTCACTTCCTCTTGCCCATCCCCTTCTTTACAGGAAATCCACCTTAACCTTCCTTGACAACTTGTTTCACATTTTTTATTTCCATATAAACATCACACACAGGCTGACAATGCATCCAAGCATACATGGCTACACTGAATTTGATCTGTAATTCACATCCAGCCACCACACTGCCATGCTCTAAGCCTTATTCCTTCTCCAAACATAACTATTAAGCAGCAGTCACCTTTATCAATCTCTTATTCCCCCATTCTCATCTTCAGCCACTCCATCCTTACTCTACCCTTCATTGAAAACTTCTGTGGTTATCCAGTCTGTGCTAGACAGCATGGCTAGCCACTCAAAGCTGCTCTCACCAGGAGCTCTCACGTTCATGATAACAACCTTCAAACTTGAATTACCGCCATTGCTTGATTCTTTCATTTCTTTCCCAAGTCAGAGAACATTTCAGAAGAAATCTGCAGCAGTATATAAATCTGGTTTACTGGTTATTCACACAAACGTTAGTGAGGTTCTTTCTCCCTACTGCCCAGCCATTCTCTTCTTACAGATTTCCTAGTTAAAAGGCACATAGCACCATTTCCAAACAGCGCCAACACACTCTCTCCAACCCCGGTGAATTCACTTATCCACCTATTTTGCTGAGTTTGTAACCAATCGGTAAGCACTTCCTCAATTTTGTCTTTGGTTTTTTATCTTTACTTTGAATCCTTCACTGTTATGCAAGGAACAATTCTCTTCCTACTATGGACCACAGAAATATGAGATGGACATTACAAGTTATCCAGTTTAATTCCTTGCTGATAACATGAATCCCTTCAACAACAAAGAATCTTGCATTCAGGGTTGAAAGGTCTGTCCAAATCTTACATTTATCTATAATATTCTTGAGATAGTGGAGAATCTACTACCTTGTAAAGCAATATACCAATTTATTAGTTTTATAAAGTGGCATAATTGTCTTCCTTATAAATTTTACCTACTGGCTCTCATTTGAGACTGTTAGGACTTTAAGTCTAATTATTTTTCACTTAATAGGTTTTCAAGTACTTGAAGCCAAGATTCTTATTAGATTTAACCAATCATGCCAACCTATTTTTATCTTTTTAGATGCTGATTAAGTTATCTGATTTCATCATAATCCTTTTCAGGCCCATTTCAACTCCAGACTGAATCAGAACCAGCTTGCAACTAGTCTCATCTAAATACTGGACACTCATACTATTTATTTTCAGTGCATGACATATTATTTCTCTTCCTCCCCGCCTCTCCCAATGCTACTTATCCAACTTCTTCATTCATTCATTTATCCTTTGGATAAATCTTTATTACAAAAGATCCCAAGAGTTGACAAAAATAGCTCAGCTGGAAGACTGGTAGACTGAAAATAGTTCCCTTAGACTCTGGTTACAGAAATATTACATCATAATTTCTATCTTTCAAAAGAGATGATAAGTATAACAAAAGAAAGAAATGCTTCAATGCCACCTGATAAGTGTTATAATAGGTAAGCACAGAGTGTGGTTTGGCGTACCTGAGTAGGAAAGAGAAATGACTAGTGAAAAGAGCTAGTGAAAGTTTCCTAGGAGTTACTCTAACTAATCATAAAAAATGACTATCCAGGAATCTCAGGAGGTAGAGGCAGGAGGATTGCAATTTAGAGATGAGCCTTAGCAACTTAGGGAGACCCTGTCTCACAATAAAAAAATAAACAAATGGCCAGGGATGTGGCTCAACGGTTAATGCCCCCTAGGTTAAATCCCTGGTACCGCCCCCAAAAAAAGTTAACCAGAAAAAGAAGGGCAAGGATAAAGAGGATAAAGTTACTACATGAAATTACATATAATACAAATTCATGGAGACAAAGAGCTATGTTCAGAAAACTGCACAGAAGTAAGGACGGTTGAAGTGGAGATATTAAGTAGTTGATGAGACTCAAACTAGGTAGGATGACATGAGCCAAATGTTGACCTTTTATGTCTAGATAAGGAGCCCAAACTGTATCCTATACATAAAAGGAAGAACTGAAAGGTTTTAAATAGCAGAATAAGAGGTCAGATTTGTATTTGAGAAAAATTACTTTGGCTGCATTTCCCAACTACTTCAGTTCCCAATAGTCTCTTTGTCCTTCAATTTTTTTAATGATATTTACTGTGCTAATCACTCATTCAGCACTTACATAATTAGACTTCTGAGCTTTTAATATGCTTATTCTTATATCATTAATGAGATCATTAACTCCTTGAAGAAAGAGGCCATGCTTTACTTTTTTGTGTCTCCCACAACTTCTAACAGCTAAAGTTTGACACAGAAAGAACTTAATAAACAAACAAAAGCTTTCCTGTTAGCCAACACATGATTAAAAGATTGGCTAAAGAAACACACAAAATAAAATTGGACCTGAATCACTTAAAATAATCCAGTTTGATATGTAAAACCCCTAAGGCCCCAATAAATATCAGTTGTGTGCTAGAACCTTCAGCCATGATGGAAAAATCAGAGCTAACTCCAAGTTTTATGCCCAACATTTTCACAATACCCGACCCACTCTGCTTCATTATACTAATTACCCACATAACCAAGAACTGTCTTATTCTAGTTTTACAAAGTTCTCTCTCTAAAGACACAGTATTCTTTTTTGCTTTTTTTCCTTAGAATTTCTCCTATAGCGGCTGGGGTTATAGCTCAGTAGTAGAGTGCTAGCCCAGCACTCTGAGGACCTGGGCTCATCCCCACAGAGGGGATGGGGCGTGTTGTTTGTTCTACAACAATTATAGGTATTTTTTGTAACAGATCAAACAATTCACAGATGGAAAAGAAACCAGTTAACAGCTTTTCTTTTAAACTAGTCGGTATTTTTAAGAGGTAGAATTCATTTGATTTCTTTTTAGTCCATGGCCTTGTTTGTTTTAGACCTGAGATATGAGTGACAAATTGAATCTTTTTCTGATCATCTACCAAGTCGTTCCATCATTCCATGAAGATAATGCTCTAGAGAGCCTCAAGGTCTTATATCAGTCATGCTTCCTAAAGCTAAATAACTAACTTTCAATTTGGAAGGAAAAGGATCAAAGTACTTTTTCTAAATATATTTATTAAAGGCAACATGATTGCAAGCCCTTCTCAAGATGAGCTAGATTCCTAGAACTGAGCTGTAAATTCTTTATAAAAGGATTTTATAGAACTCTTTTGCCCTGAAAAGCTAGAGGATCCTTTCTTAGGATCCTACATTGACAAGCCCATCAATAACATGATAGCTCTTTTCTGATTTATACATTATGACAGAGGATATTAGAGGGTCTGAAGTTTTACATTTTAATGTTTTAGCAAGCCAGGTGTGGTGGCACACACCTGTAATCCCAGGAAGCTGAGGCAGGAAGATAGCAAGTTCAACAACTTAGTGAGGCCCTAAGCAACTTAGTATATACCTTCTCTCAAAATAAAAAATAAAAAAGGGCTGTGGATGTAGCTCAGTGGTAAAGCATCCTGGGATTCTATCCCAGTACCCCCTGCCCCAAAAAATGTTTTAAAAATTTTAGCAAGGAATTTCACTAGGAAAACCAAGAAGCAACTTTACCTATTATACACATCTTCAGAATGCGCCAAACAGTTCAGACTTTCAAATTATTTAATAAATTTTAGGTTTGTCAGACTAATACAATTCCAGTCCCAGCTAAGATCCCCTACCTAACACTGAAGGTAGGACTTACAGAAAGTACTCTCTTGTGAGAGGAAAACAGTCAAAGAAAGGGTGAAATTTCTTTTAACGTTTCTTGTTCTCTTCACCACTAAAGGTTATGAAATGATAACAAAGAGACCCACTATTCCACTGAGAAATTCTTAGATCTAATACTTCAGGCACTGATGGCTTATCAATCATTTAATGGTTACCAAATTATAAGCCTTTAATTAGAAGATTTAATATTGTTTCCAACTTTATTAAAACTACCACAACAAGTCTCCAGACTCTGGGCCACAAATAACTACTCTAATTTTCTTTATTTTGATTTTACTTGAAGATTTGTCTCTCCCTATAACCTAAGTCTGTCCTTCCACCTAACACATGGAACCCACCATTCCCTTCTCTTCAGAAACATTAATCCAAAAATTATCCACTGACCTGTATATCTTCAATTTCTCCCTCTCCACCAGTTCTCTCTCCCAGGCTTCCTGAGCAAGTGTAATGACAATGCTCAGACTCTATTTCTTGCCTCCTACTCACCCATGGGGCTATGGCTTATAGCCCCACAAATTCACTGTGAGTGCTCTTTCCACAGTCACCTAACCTAGTGGCAATTAAAGTGATCCATCTCACTTTAATTCTCTATGGCTGAAGAGATCATTCCTTCATCTTTTAAACATTCTCCTTTTTGAATCTGATACTCTGTTCTACCTTAGTTTTCCTGCTTTTTTGGTTGTTCCCTCTCTTCTGCCCACTCCTGAAACGTTTACTCATCCTTAAACTACTACAGAATAAGAAGAAAAGAGGTCTATTAAAATAATGGACCCAAGAACCAAGACTTCATGGATGGGCTTGAAAAGGGACATTCATGAATCACTAAAATTATATGCAAAGCTTTTGGTGTTATGGGAGAAGAAGAAGAAATCTGGAACTTTAAAAACGAAACAAAACATAAAAACCACCAAGATAGGAATGCCTGTTCTCTACCTTCTCCCAGAATGGTTGAATCTACTCCCATGGTTTCAACTATAACCTACAGGCTGATAATTCTCAAATCCATCCCTTCAGCTCAGGGCCAAACACCACTCTCATAAAATTACCTCTAAAATGTTGGGTTTGTCTCAAACTCAACTTTTTTTTTTCTCTCTCTCTCTTTTTTCTGGCGGGGGAGGGGGTACCAGGGATTGAACTCAGGGGCACTTAACCACTGAGCCACATCCCCAGCCCTATTTTTTATTTTATTTAGAGACAGGGTCTCACTGAGTTGCTTAGCACCTTGTTTTGCTGAGGCTGGCTTTGAACTTCCCACCTTCCTGCCTCAGCTTCCCAAGAAGCTAGGATTACAGGCGTGCGCCACGCCTGGCTACTCAAACTCACCTTCTCTAAAAACAATCTCTTGGGCTAAAAGTGCAGCTCCATATAGAGTGCAAAGCCCTGGGTTCAATCCTTAACACCATTAAAAACAAAACAAAAACCTTTCTAAGAGCCCTGTCAGGAGCCTTTTAGAGTAGAAGGATCAGGAAAAGAGAGACTTAAAATGGCATGTATTATTACAAAACTCAAAAGCTCAGGGGATAAAGCTCAGGGGTAGAGTGCTTACCTAGCACATGTAAGACCCTGGATTCAATCCCTGCCATCTTTAAAAACAAAAGAAAAAGAAAGGAAGAAAGGGAAAGAGGGAATATGGGTGAAGAAAAAATTGAACTCTTTTTGCTTCTAAATGTTACCCCTGCTCTAATGTATCCTTCTCAATACTGCCAACAATATTTCTGGAAAAACTAATCTTGTTACTCTCTACCTTAAAAATCTACAGTGAATCTTTATTCTCCTAATAACATTAGTAGTTAGCATCTACTGAGTACCTAAGTTAGCACTTAGGTGCTAAGCACCTTACATATATTCTTTCTAATGATCAATAGTCCTATAAGTTTAGGTATTAATTTATTAGAAAGATGAAGTCCAGAGAGGGTAAGCATCTTGCCAGAGATCACAAGATAAAAAGAGTCAAATTTGAGCTCAAATCTATCCAATGCCAAAGCCTGATACCTCCATTCAACTTGGGATATAAGAGTCATTATGATTCCTGCCTGCAACTCACTCCTCTCCACTCTTGGGTGAAAACTAACTTCCAACCTTGTTAAAAATTGTTTCCCTAAATGTAGTTTCCTGTGCTTTCTATGCCTGCCTTTGTACATACTGTTCCCTCTGCATGGAATACAACTCCCCTCTTTGACAACTCATTCTCCAGTATTCAATTTAACTATGATTTCCTCCAGGAGCTTTTCCAATCTCCTAGACTCGTTTGTTTAGGTGATTATCCCAGGGATCACTGTTTACTTGTTTCTGTCCTACTCTAAGAAGAACAACTTGCGAATAGTCTTGGCACAAAATGAAAGCTTGCACTGAGGTACAAAGTTCTATGTTCTGATCCAACACATAGGAATGATGAATGATGAACATAGTTCCTTGTGCATCATGAATTATCCAAAAAACAAATGAGAGAAGAGTTTCTGCTTGTTTCCCTGTGGGCCACAGAAAAATCACAAGTTTTTCAAGAAATCCAGAAGTACCTACCACTTGGAAATCTAAAGGGAAATACAGTGATGGAATAGGCCTGTTCCATGACCTCATAAAGTTTACAATTAGTGCAGAGACCAACATGTAAATAATTAATACACCAAGAAAGTAAGATATCAGACACATTGCACAAAATAATACTGATACACAGAATTGATTAATTCTGACAGAGATATAAGAGAAGAGTTCATGGAACGCATGGTGTTTGAGTTAAACCTTGAATTACAATAGGATTTTGGCAGCCCAAAAGGGATTAAGGAATTCCAAACAAGATAAAAGAACAAACAGTGATTTGGAGTACACAGGATGGGTTTCACGAAATATAAATGTAATAGGAATGTTAGTAATGTAATGAAAAAGTAGGGTAGCAAGGTCAGCTAGCTGAGGTCAAAGCACAGAGAACCCAGACAGCTGGAGTAAAGACTATGTACTTAAGTAGACAAAGAGATGACAATGAAATTTTCTCTGTATCATTCCAATTTTAGTATATGTGCTGCCAAAACAAGCACAACAATTAAATTTTCTAAATCAGTGTGCTTTGGAAGACTGACCTGGCACTGAACTGAAGAAAAGCCAGACTATACCAAAGCCACTAACTAACTGGTAAAAGAACCAGTTAGAAGTCTACTGTGATAGACCAAGAAAGAAATCTATGAACCTAAACTAGGGCAGAGGCAACAGGAAAGATAAGAGGCTAAACAGATCTGCATGAAAAGGTACAGGCAGACCCCTATTGACTAGGTGTAGTTAGGATAAGGAAAGGGAGAGTTCAAGATAAGTTTAATATTTCTAGGCAGAGAGAGTGGAAGGAGAGAAATAGCTTGAGATAATGAAAATAGGAGGCATTGATTTGATGGGGTAAGGACAAGGATGTGCTATCGAGATCTTCTTGCAGACAGTTGGGATCTTAAATATAGAGTTCAAAACAGCGGTCAGAATTGAAATACTAATTTGATAGCTGAAGCAATGGCAAGTAGATCAAACAGCCCGTAAAAAACGAATCTTCCTAAATCACCGCTTGGTCTACATCACCCTTCTATTCAGAATCCTTTATTGACTCCCAACCGACCAGAAGATCAAGTCCAGTTCTTTAGTTTTCATATTCACGGCCCTCTACAACCCTATGAAATTTAGTTCTGGTTTTTATTCATTATGTTTTAGGTAGCTGAAAAAGACAAAAGACCTGTCCTCTGACCTGAGGCAATTTACAATATTCTTCCAAATTTATCTCTAGACTTTTCCCCACCTGACTTAACCACAAGCATTCTGATCTCATTGTTTCCAAACATATCTTTCACATCTCTGCCAATATTCACCTTTCTCCCACCTGGGATATATCCTCCTCTTCTTGGATTATCTAACATAGAGTCTCTTCCAGGTCCAGATAAAGTCCCACTTCTTCCTTTAGACCTTTCTGGCCATGCCAGCCACCTCTGGATGGCTGTGGTACTCAGTACCAAGAAAGGTGAGTAAAGTATTGAGCATATATAACCTATTATCAGATATCACCATATTTAAGTCTCATTTTTCTATCTGAACTGAGCTCTTTAGAGTCAAGGTTCATATTTTAAATTTCTTTAAGTATCCAACATTTAGAACTTCAGCAGGTATTCAAGAATATCTAATTGTTGGGCTGGAGTTGTAGCTCAGTGGTAGAGCACTTGCCTTGCATACGTGAGGCCCTGGGTTCCATCCCCAGCACCACATAAAAATAAACAAATAAAAACAAAGATGTTGTTCCATCTACAACTAAAAAATATTTTTCTAAAAAAAGAATATCTAATTGTTTAACAAATATATATTGACAGCTTACTACACGGCAAGGAAAAGTCTACAAGAACACATTAAGATGATATTTTCAGAGTCAGACTAAGAAGCAATCCCAAGTAATATTTAAGACTGCTTTTCACAGCACGGTGCATAGATTCCCACTCAGATGTTCCTTTTCCAGGTACAGCTTTTCTAAGTTCTTCTTGCCCATCTGGATCAAGAAGACTGTGTATCACTTAATATTCCCAATGCAAACTCAAAGGAAATAGGTTGAACATGACTGTAATCCCAGCTACTTGGGAGGCTGACGCAAGAGGATTGTAATTCCAGAGCCAGCCAGGGCAACTTTTAAAGGTTAGGGATGTATGTCAGTGGTAGAGTGCTTTCCTAGCATGTGTGGGGCCCTGAGTTCAATCCCCAGCATCACAAAAACAAAAAGAGAAAAGAGATAAATGATTTCCACAGAAGTCTTTGCCCCAGAAAACCAAGTGTATGTATATTTGTGCACCTGATTCTGTATAAGAATGAATGAATTTAAAAAAAAAAAAAAAAAACAAGGGGGAGAAATGAATTACAGTAGATGGGGTAGAGAGAGAAGATGGGAGGGGAGGGGAGGGGAGGGGAGGGGGGATAGTAGAGGATAGGAAAGGCAGCAGAATACAACATACACTAGTATGGCAATATGTAAAACAGTGGATGTGTAACTGATGTGATTCTGCAATCTGTATACGGGGTAAAAATGGGAGTTCATAACCCACTTCAATCAAATGTGTGAAATATGATATGTCAAGAACTATGTAATGTTTTGAACAACCAATAATAAAAATAAATAAATAAATAAATTATATATTACACTTCACATAATACAACTACCAGCTATCATTGATGAACTTATTATATGGGAGGCACTGGTCTAAGTGCTTTAATATCATATACTTCCTGTAATGACTCCATGAGTAGGATGAATTTTAATCCCCTTTTCAACTGAGGAAACTGAAGCACAGAAAGGTTAAGCAATTTTCCCAGTTTCTGTGGCTATAGAGTGGTAGAGCAACAGGCCACAAGTAGACAGTTGTTACCAAAGCCCTCTTTCCTAACTCTTGGGCTACAGTGCCCTTAGGGAATGAAAAGGGGTGGGGTAGCTGAAAGTATAGTTTTTGCCCTGAAACTTTCTACAGAGATGGGGACTTCCTTATACTTCTCTGTTATTACAGAAAGAGAGCCCCTGGGCTCTCTGCTTATCTTCAAATGCTTTCAGATGCAGATTATTCTTTCAGGTTTCAGGGAGGAAATCTCAGTGTTATGGGTAAGATAAAAAGTTAGACAGCCTGGCAATAACTGGCTAAAACTGTTTCTCCTTCTGCCCCAAACATTAGTATAACACTAGCTTAATTCTCAAAAAAACAAAACAAAACAAAAAAAAAACCTTAAGTATTTGGCAGCACTGGCCTAGCAGTCAGGAGACATCAGAACCCAAGTTCTGGTGCCTCTCTTCCTCTAAATGTCTTCTGAGGTCCCTTCTCCATCAAACTATGAGCAATTTTGGTGTTAGGGAAAATTTGCCTAATTTTCACAATTTTGTTCCCTTTTAGAGACTGAGGTGTATAAAATCAAAAGATATTGGATTATCAAGCCAGTAGTTCCCACACTTAGATCTCACAGATCAGTAAATGTTCTCAAATATATTACAAAGTATAACATAACGTTGCCAACTTTTTCTTTTGATAAGGATGCCTAAAACCACCATCTAATAACAATGCTTTCGTAAAGTAAAAGTTACTTTAACATAGAAAAGTAGGAAGAACAATTAAAAAATAAATGAAACAAAGTAGGAAGGATGATTTCAGAATAAAGGGCAATTTTTTTAAGTGAGTTTAGCTTTATGAAAAAACACACTACATTTCTGTTATCTTTTTCATTTTACTAAGAACTGATGAATTGATATCTCAATCCAGCACTAGTCAGTGTGCTCTACAGTTTGAAAACCAGGAAACCTGCCATCAAAAAGATCAGGCTCTTAAGTCTCAAGGTCACAGAACACCATTTAAATGAATTCTTCTCCCCTATCAGGAAAGAGCTAAGTTATAGCTAGCAGGACTCTTCCTCTGACCTCTAATTCTTCTATGGGTCCCTGTCCCCAGACTATCTTCAAGTCCGTTCTCTCTGTCACTGCTGACAAAAGTTAAGTGTAAGAGAATTAGCAATAGGCCCCAAAGAGGAAACCTAGGCCATGACTCCTCCCTTCCACCACCACTCCCCAGCTTGCTCAGAGGTAAACTCCGCAACCAACCAACTTCTGCTAAAAATACACCCTGGACTTTCAGCACTGTGCAACATAACTTAAAAGTGGCTTCCTGACAGGCAGAAGCATGAGTATGAATTCAAGCTCTATAAAAAAGTCCCACACCCAAAGCTAGGGCTTTTAACTGCCAGTCACTATGAGTTAAAGAAGTTCCTCAGGAAGCAGGGAACTCTCCCACACACCATCTAGTCTATTCTGCCCCAGTTTTAATAAGCCCAAAGGTTGTAACACCCATAGGGCTTCAAAGACCAGGCTCTCTTATGAATCAAAAAGAACAAGGGCTATTTAGGATCCTCAAGTCCAGAAGAGGGAAAAAAAAAACTTCACATACTAACCCATACAACACATGCGGCACACCAGGTGGGCGTTGAACTCGTGTTCATCTTGGTAACTGGGCCACATGGCACCCAGAGTCTGCTGGCCCCACCTAAAAGGAGGGGGTCCCAAAGAACATCCAGCTAGAGTCCTATGCACCCCCTGCAGCTTCTCAAAAGGCTGTGAGGTGAACAGAGACAGACAGCCCAAGAGCTGTGTGATAAACAGAGAGAGCAGAACAGAGAAGTGGCTCCACCCACAACTTCCTACTGACCTCCTTCTTCCCTTGAGGTCAGAGAGGAAGCTCCTCCCTAGGGCACTTCCAAAAATTGGGTCCAGGTCTTCAGGCAAAGAGCATGCTATTCAAAAGTGGCACCACCCCAGTGTTTCCAGACCAACAGAGCATGCAAGGTGGGAGCTTCGTAAGTAAAAGTCCAGACAACATAGCCAGTAAGCCTTAGCAGACACAAGCTAGTCTTTGAGTTACCTTCCATTTGCCGAGCAGAAGCTTGTAACCTGGTGGATCTTAAGACATTTGCAGGACAGTTGTAAGTTAAAATGGCTTACTGCCAAGTCAGGAACAGTGCATCCATTGCCCAACAACCTGTTCCTCAGGCTCGCCTCTTCTCAAGCAAAAAGTACATCTGAAATTTTAACCAACTGAGAAGGTCTCACGATGGGAGAGACTATAATAGAGCAAGCCCCCACACTGTCTGTTGCCAAGAGAGTCCTAGATTCCAAAGGGAGATTAATTTCCCTATACTTACAGCTGCCCAATGAGAAGAGTCACAGTCTCTCCCCAATGATTCCACCTACTTTACAGAGCAGCCCAGCCTCAGGTAGCCTCCAGAGTAGATTAACTCAGCGGATTTCATCAACTTCAGAAATACTGTTTGCTTCTTGCTCCATTCTTTATGCTCATCCAGCCAGGAATGGCATCCCAAAGCCCCCTTCTCTTCCCAGATCCTCTTACGTTGTCTTTATAGTCAGTGTACTTAATTTGACTGTGCCAGAAATTCCTTTATCCATCTGTGGAAGGCTGCTTGCTTGTTTGTCCAACTTGTTTTCTGAGTCTTGGCTAATTGTACCAGACACGGGAATGTTGAAGAAACACAATGAAGCGCTTTTCATTCAGATGGCCCAGCCCATCTATTGCTTCTTCACAATTCTGATCCAACCAGGGAATAGAAGAACTGAGCTCCTGTGGAAATCTGGACAGACAGACACTCCAATCTTGCCCCATACCACTCACTGCTGATAAGGGCCTAATCACTGGCTCTGCTCTAGCTCCCTAAATAGAACAACTTCTTTAGGCTAATGCTGCTTTCAATCCTGTTCCTAAGGACAGGGAGGGAGCAGCAGCACCCAGGAAAGCAAGTTTCCAGAAAGTGGCTGAAAAGACCACAGTGAAAATAAGTAAATGTGAGTTTGCCTAGCAGGCCACTCAATTTAAACAAGCACTGTGACCTCCTCAATAACCTGACAACTTCCTTCACTCCCAACTGGGCATTCCTCCCACCTATAAACTGCTAATAATCCTGCTGCTGCTTACTAATAAAGAACCTCACAGCTGACTTTATCCCTCCTTGCCTAAGCTCTTGGTCACCCCCAATAACCTGTGACAATCGTACTTGTGATTCTCCTGCCTCAGCCTCCTTAGTAGCTGGGTGTGCCATAGCATTGTCCCCCTTCTCAGACATTCCTTGGACATGGAGACAAAGGGTCCTCTAAGAAGTTACCTTGTGCTAGGAAAAAGAATGCACAAGAAATAGGGAAGAGAGAATAAAAAAAGAATAAGCATTCCTGATTCATATTTAGTAACATTTTACTTTATCAGATTGTAATTCCCTGGGTGCAAGGACTATCCTTTGTCTTCAGACTTCAGTCTCTATCACAGAAGGCTCTCAATAATCTAAGCATCTACTCTCAATAAACTAAGCATCTACTTTAATTGTTAGTTCTCAGGTAATGTACTAAGAACTTTAAATATTTCATTTAATCCCAATAATTCTCTAAGAAAGGTATTATCATTCTATTTTAGATATAAAACATACAGAGATGTAAAAGGTTAAATAACCTGACCAAAATTACACACTTATCTGTCCAGCTCCAAAGCTGTGCCTTTGTTATACCCTGCTATCTCTGACAGGGACCTAAAGCAGAATAACTAACCTGAAGTAGGGGAGCTATATATATAAATAGGGGAAATATTCTTTGCAAGATGAAGAAATAACTCAGCCAAATGCTATGGCACACCCAGCTACCCAGGAGGCTGAGGCAGGAGAATCATAAATTCAAGGCCAGCCTCAAAAACTTGCAAAACCTTATTTCAAAATAAAAAGTATTAGGGATATAGCTCAGTGTTAGAGGACTCCTGGGTCCATCCCTAGTGTGGAAGGGAGGGGAAGGAGAAGGGGAGGGGAGGGGAGGATAGGAGAGGGGGAAGGGAGAAGGGAAGAGGAGGGGGAAGAGGAAAGGGGGAAGGGAAAAGGAAAGGCAAGGGAAGGGGAAGAGTAAGGGCAAGAGAAGGGGGAAAAGAAGGGATGGAAATGGAAAGGGAGGGAAGGGAGGGGAAGAAAAGGAAGAAAGGAAAGGAGGGAGAGAAGGAGGAAGCAAAGAAGGAAAGAAAGAAGGAGGGAGGGAGGAAGAGAGAGGGAGAGGGTAGAAGACAGGCAGTTAGGCAAATTCCTAATTAATGGCTGACTGGAAATACAGGGCACATCCCAAACACATGGGACAACTTCTACAAATACTAAGTAAGTTCACAGCCTCCAAAAATTAAACTAATCATTACTGGGTAAAGTTTGAGGAAGGGGAACCAAAACCTGCCACTCCTCTGGCATCCAATAGTATCTCTATTCCCCTTAAAAGTATGGCAGATTGAGTGGGGCCTTTCCATCAGGTTCCCAACAGGTCCTGGGCTTCAAAAGGGAACCCACTGTTGACAGTTAAGACAGTCAGCTTTTACCATTTAGAGGAGATGGGGTGGTATACTGCTTATCTAGGCTGATTCTTTCTGCCCAACTTTTCATCAATTCATGTTAAAGGGAGGAAAAAATGAGTTAGCTGCTACCAATAGATCTTGAAGAGTTGAGTGAGGGGAAAGATTCAAGCCAACACTTACACATGTGGCTAGAATTTGTCTGAGAATTTACAGCTACTGTTTTCTTACAATAGTACAGAAAATTGAAACTATGTATTTCCCTTCTTTTCTAAAATGCCCAAATCACCCACTTATATTATGGATATGAAAACAGACAAAATGTCTTTCCTTCAAATATATAAGAAAATGATGGGCTGGGGTTGTGGCTCAATGGTAGAGCACTTGCCTAGCATGTGTGAGGCACTGGGTTCGATTCTCAGCACCATGTATAAATTAATAAATAAAACAGCAATTGATCAACAACCAAAAAAATATTTAAAAAGAAGAAAATGATTCATAATATCACTAACTTTTTATATACTCCCACATTGGCTTCTGGTACATTTTTAATTCCCAACCATAAAGGTGTATTTTTGTTCCAGGAGCCCTCAGGAAGGTAGTATGTCTTCAATTATATCTTTTGTGAAAAATTATGCTGATAGGCTATAATTAACCATGTGCACAATGTGTTCTAAAAACTCAAAACAATCATGCAACATTATTAACCTCATATTACAGAGGAGGAAACAGGTTCAGGTAGATAATGCCTCTCAACCAGTAGAGACAGAGCTAATTTAAAAATACAGGCATTCTGACTCCAGGTACTTAACCTGCTCTTAACCACAATTCCTTACTACTTTCAAGTATAGGCCAGATGCTTGCAGTGCCAGAATCAGAAAATTAGAAATCTTAATTTTTCTTCTCTGATACACTAGAAATTTGAAGTCCTGGGGAATTAAGCAATCTGTCCAAAATCATATAGTAGTAAGCAGAAGAGCTGGGACTTAGGGTCCAGATCTTCTGAGTCCAAATTCAGTGGTCGTTTTACTACACGGCATGAATCTGGTGGGGGAGAGGGAGCAAAGGAGCCAGGCAAGGTGGCGCACACCTATAATCGCAGCAACTGGGGAAGCTGAGGCAGGAGGCTCACAAATTCAAGGCCAGCCAGCCTCAGCAAAACTTGGGGAAAAAAATGTTGGGTTGGGGATATAGTTCAGTTGGTAGAGTGCTTGCCTCACATGCACAAGGCCTTGGGTTCAATCCCCAGCACCAAAAAAAAAAAAAAGAAAAAAATGTTTAAAATGCAGGGATATAGCTCAGTAGCAGAACACTCCTGCAGTAACAAACATACACACACACACAGCAGAGGAAAGATGAAGACTCCACCTAGAGTAAAACATTTAATGCTGTAGTTATTTGAGCAAAGATATACTAGATATATGACTATTGGTTCAAATATTATTGAATATCTGTTATATGTTTAACACATCTATAGATAACACAAATGGAAGACACACAGCTGATGCCATAATTGCAGAATTAAAGTTCAAAGAGCTAGAAGACTGCATCGAATCTCACAGGACAAAACTTAGGATACCTGTAAATCCTGTGCTAAGGTTCAAAAAACCCAAAGGCACAGCAGTGACTGGAAGAAGACAACAATTCATGACATGCTCTGGCCATTCTATAAACTGATCTTAGTATATTGTTAAGTTTAATATGATCCAATAGTGTGATGGACCTGCTTTAAAAGAAAAGAAAAAAAACAGATTGCCATGCAGATTTAAGTTGTACTTAACATGGTCCAGACCCAGAGATTATAGCTGGTCCTCCTAGTGGGAAATTGGCAATGGCAAGAACCTTAAGATATCAAATTTTCCAAACCTTTCATTTTACAGATAAAGAAAACAAGACCATAAAGAGGGAAGAAAGCTGTCCTTTCACAAACACAAAATATTCAAATGTTTTTCTTGAATAACCATAAATCCCTTTTCCTAATTATATTACCACAATGAAAGAGATTGATTAACTAAAACACAGGGCAACTCTCTATCATTCAATTAACAAACCTAGCATCCACCTTCAACTACATATCAAACTAAGCCACACCCTCTAAATACACATATGAACAGGGCATGGTTCCTGCCACAGCTTATATGGCTAATGCTGCCTTAATTCTTTCATTTATGTATTCAAGTAATATTTACTGATACTTTTGTCTCAGAGACTTGAGATGCTGAGATAAGTAAGAGTCCCTATTCTTTCAGAGAGAGAGAGAGAGAGAGAGAGAGAGAGAGAGAGAGAGAGAGAGAGAGAGAGAGATGTTTCTAATATTTATTTTTTTAGTTTTCGGTGGACACAACATCTTTATTTTATGTGGTGCTGAAGATGGAACCCACCGGCCCACGCATGCCAGGCATGTGGCTTGAGCCACATCCCTAGCCTAAAAGAGTCCCTATTCTTAAAGATCTTGCAGCTTAACA
This sequence comes from Marmota monax, assembly GCF_021218885.2. Classification (NCBI taxonomy): domain Eukaryota; kingdom Metazoa; phylum Chordata; class Mammalia; order Rodentia; family Sciuridae; genus Marmota; species Marmota monax. The sequence goes on from NW_026694432.1 coordinate 10,516,212, forward strand.
GAGTCTAACTGGTGGGGAGAGAGAGAAGCTAAGCAAGATGGCAACAGGGATTTGAATAAATCTTATGGACAGAGTGCTTACAAAGGAACAAAGGCTTTCCAGGGGCAGTACCCTTACTTTGAAGGACAAACTACCTTGAAGGACTTACTACAACAAAGGATCTCAGAACTGCATGTCAAGCAGCCCAGTTGAAACCAGGATGTGGGCATTTCAGGCAGAGATCTACAAAGTTTTAAATGACTCTGGAATTCTAGGATTTTGTAAGGCCCAATGGGAAATGCAACTCATGAAATAAGCAGGGGGAAGATCATAAACCTTTTTATGTCATGTTAAAAAGTTTGAACTTTCTTCTTAATGTAAAGGAAAAACTTAGATGGATTTTAAGCAAGAGAGTGACACGGCCCTGTATTTAGTCTTAGAACAAAACCATGAAGACAATAGAAAGTTTTAAGAATAATGAGATAATATGTGGATGCAAGTGTAGGTAGGATTTACTAAAAAATATTTAAAATTCAAAATACTAAGAGTGTCAAGCTCATCTTATGGGTATTATATGGCTTATACAAACTATCTGTGCCTACCTACATCTCTTTTTACATCTGCTAGAGAGAGGGAGACTTGGGAATATTCTAAAACCACATACTTATGTAACCAGATCTCCTCAATCACTATCAGAGATTGCTTCCCCACTTTTCTGCTGTACTCCCTCCACCTTACCTCCCTACTCAGGAGACCACCACATTTTCACAGCAAGAAAAACAAACTTAATTGTCCAAAGGGAGTATTAGAACGACATAAACTTAGGAAATCATATAGTCACAGAAAGGGAGGTACCTAGCCTAGGGAAGTAGCTATTTTCAAAAATAAGCTAGCCTTGAAGATAAGGCAGACTTGATCTTTGCAAGGCAGAATTTGGACTAAGAGGTAAAAGTTACAGAGGCAAAAAAAAGAATTTCTCAACAGCCAACACAAGAAATAGTCCCCGAGTGCTGTGTTCTACCATCATAGGCCTTCAAGCAAAGGAAGAATGACTTCTGACAAGGATAGGATTAAATAGGAAGTTGGATCTGTTAATGCAGAAGGTCCCTTCCAAGAGCAAAACAGAATATGTTACCAATTTTAAGAGTGAACATCATGTGCATCCACAGGACTGGGGCCCTAATTATAATATGATATATTCCATGCTTGTATAAATATATCAAAATAGATTCTACTGTCATGCCTAACTAAAAGGAACAAATAAATAAAACAAAATAAAAAAAAAATTAAGAGTATATTAAATTTAAAAAATCTATACAAACATAGTGAGGACTTACTATAACAAAAGATCTCAGAACTGCATCGTCAAAGAAACTTTACAAACTATCTAGATAGTCCAGTGATTTTCAACTCTTACATAGCACTTTTTCAAACTATTTAACTCAACATACAGAACATTTCAAAGCAGTATTTAATAGTATAAGACAACTGTATGTATTTAAATTTATGTTACTTAGCTTAAAGCCAAACGACATAATATTTTTAAAACGTAAAATGTAAAAATGAAAGCACTTAAATGACAGGACAATGGCTTTTAAATTCCATAGAAAAAATCCTGTACTGTCTGGACACAGTGGCACTTGCCAAAATCCCAGCTACTCAGGAGACTGAGGCAGGAGGATCCCAAGTTCAAGGCCAGCTTCAGAAGCTTTAGTAAGACCCTGTCTCAAAATTTAAAAATAAGTAAATAAAAAGAACTGAAGATATAGCTCAGTGGTAAAGTGCCCCTAGGTTCAATCCCCAGTATAAAAGAGAGAAAAAGAAAAATCTTTATGATAAACTTGAAAAATATTAACCAATTAGTGGTTTAGAAATGTCATTACCTTAATGAATTGGGAAAGGAAAGCAGCAGCCTCTGCCTAAATGATATTTTTTTTCTCATATGATGAATAAGAGGACCAAATAACACAAGCCTATCTTCTACCTTCTTTCTAAGCTCAAATACAGGAAAGCCACTTTGGTGGACCTTTTTAAACACAATTACCATACAAGCAAGCATTTCAAAATGTCTCTCTCTGTTTCTGCTAATAGATATGCTGGGATCTGAATATTTAGTCAAAAGATTTTCTGGAACTTACTGGAAAGGACGCTGGGGAATGATTGAACTAATTCTGTCAAACATTCAGGAACTTTTAAAAGTTAAGTAATAAGTCATCGAGTCTCTATCTTAACTTATAAGAGTCACAGTAACAAGTGTCTAAATACCTTGGCATGGAAGTAGTGAGCTGATAAGAGTGATAGTACCAAAGGTACTGAAACCCAAAGTATATGCTAGAAAAGTCAGACCTTAGTAATCCTTAACTCTAGCAACTCAGAATTAGCTAACCTCAGAGCTGGTGCCTGTACTGGGCAGTTAGAAGTCTATAGATTAGCCAGGTTTAGTGGTAGTAATCCCAGCCACCCAAGAGGCTAATACAGGAGGATGCCAAGTTCAAGGGCAGCCTCAGCAACTTAGTGAGACCCTGTTTCCAAATTTAAAAAAAAAAAAAAGGACTGGGAATGTAGCTTAAAGAAAGAAGTCATCAATGAATATAATAAAACTAACAGAAATATAAGAAGAAAGAGGGATCTGGTGCCATTTTTTTTTTTAATTATCAGAGTCTGAGATTCCCTGGAGGATTCATTTCCCAACACTAAACACCCTAAATACACCAAGTCCAGAAACTTCTATTCACAAGTCTTTCCACATCTATAACTGTAGGTTAATGATGAGTTACCATATGTTTGATTAAAAACAGGATTCAAAAAACCACTTTGAGACTGAGAAAGTAAATAAAGGAAGGGCTTGATTCTCCAAGGCAGTGCAGTAGCCACTTCCCTCCAGCTTACAACCTAGACACCACCTCATCTAACCAGCACCCTGAAGCCAGACAGCCTCATAGAACAGGAAAGAGTTCAGTTCCCAAGTTATGCAGGGCAGCCCAGTTTCCTGAGTACATCCACACACACTCTTAGGTTGACAGCACCCCAGCTGAAGGGTGTACTGGCCCTTTAAGGAAAGCAAGTGGGAAGAACTCATCCACCCTAATTCCCACAGAAGATTAAAGAACTGGCACCAATTAGTTACCTGTTTTGCCCTGGGCACATCTCTTCCAGTATAGAACGCCAGCAATTCCAAGAATGTGAGTCAAAATAAAGATGGTTGGTGGCAAATAAGATGAATCTAAGAGAGGCATTTTCAGGCCTGTCCTTTCTCCTCCCTAGAGTTAGCGGAGCCCAGCCCAGCGGCCTCGGGATGCCTTTCTCCTGAGGTTACTGCTGTCCTGGACTATCAGCAGAGGCAGCGGCAGCCTTAGTGTTGAGCTTAGTGTTGTCAGGAACTTCCTGGAGGCTTCTCCTCCATCTCGACTCTGGTACCGCGGGCGGTGGTGGACTGGGCTAAACTGCAGCGTATCTCAGACAAAGCCCAGGAAACAACTGGCTGGTGGGGGAGGGGAGGAAAGGAGGAACCAGGAGAGTGAAAAGCAGCGCCTAACCCAGAGTGAGCTGACTCAAACCTCTATCTTTGGTATCCTGGGTTCAGCTTAAACTAACTTCAGACTCTTCTACAAGAAGGGAGGTGTCAGAGGACGTCACTCTTAACTTTCCATTCCCCGCCTGGTTGGAACGGCAAACTTCAGGGTGTAGCCAGAAGAAAAAAGTCACAGAAGAACGTCTTGTGGGGAGGAGGCAAAGCACACAAGGATGTCCAAGCACAGCCCTTTACCAGCCACGGCCAGGGAGGGCCTGTAAGAGGAGAGGCACACAGGCCTCTGAGAAACAGACCTGACACCTAAGCAGCCAGGCTGCTCTACAAGTAAAATTGTGAGCACTTGTCAAGGGCTGAGAAAGCCACCCAATGTCCACTAGTAGCCATCTGGAAATCAATAACAGCAAAAATCAATGCCTTCCGCCAAACTAGGACTTCCCTACAAACAGGCAGGCACCACTCTCTAGGCTGGCAAAATTTGATAAAATGAAGCAAATACATGCCAACAATCTCACTCCTGGATATTTTCCCAAATGAAAATACACGTTTACAGAAGGACCTGTATATGAATGATCATAGCAGCATTATTTAAAAACAAAACAAACAAACAAAAAAAAACTAGAAACAACCTAAATGTCCATAACTGGTGAACTTACTGGTGAGTAGTAAGTATATCCATAGAATGGACCACCACTATGGGAGAATCTTGAAAAACATTATGCTACATGAAACAAGCCAAACAAAAAACTATAAACCATAGGATTCCATTTATGAAGCATTCTGAAAAAGGAAAATTACAGGAAGAGATATCAAAAGGGACTGAGTGTAGAGGAGAATGGACTACAAAGGGTCCCAAGGAAACTAAAAGAGATAACGGAGATGTTCTGTATGTTGACTGTGGCAGCTCCACGGCTATATACATTTGTCCAAACCTACTAAACCACACACCTAAAGGTGAAATTTACTGCGTATAAAATACTCTTCAGCAAATTTAGCAAACATAAAACACATTTAAAGGCTGGGAAAGAGTTTAGACCACTTAAACTAAATATGCAAAGGTCTCACAGGACCACTGGTCCTCCTGTGTCTCCTTCTAAAGAAATATTTCACAAAGTACACTGTGGACATACAACATATCACTGAAGACCTAAAGAGCCAGGACTATGTCTAATGTCCTCTGTAATGCCCAGCACTCTCTGCTCAGGAAAGGCAAAGATTATAACCTCATTTTTGTATAAAACTAGCCCTTCATACATTTCTAGGATGTATCTATCACACTATGATACACACACACACAATTCTCACAAGCATTAAAATGCAAATTGTTTTATACATCTGTTACCTTTTTTTTTTTAGTTGTAGTTGGACACAATACCTTTATTTTATTTATTTATTTTTTGTGGTGCTGAGGATCGAACCCACCACCTCACATGTGTTAGGCGAACACTCTATAGCTGAGCCACAACTCCAGCACCCTGTTTTTACCTTTTTTATAATAAAAGGGAAGGGTTTTAGATTTGATAATCTACTACCCAGAAAGATAATAACTGGCACTTGATGGAAAGTAATACAATAGGAACTTTAAAACTGTCATCCATAGGTCATCTATAATTGTGTGCTAATTTACATTTCATTCATCAAATATTTACTTCATACTATGTGCTGTGCTGTTCTAAGTACCCAGGACATGATAGAGAACAAAACAAAGATCCCACTTTTGCAAGGCTTATTTACTAGCAGGGGAAGACAGAAAGTAAGCACAAGTAAATATATAAGTTGTCACATCAATGCTATAGAGAATAGGAGATGAAGAGAAGAAGGAAATGCCAGTGAGAGACAGTTTACAATTTTACATATAAGATGGCCAGGGAAAGCTCTCTAATAAGATGACATTTGAGCAAAACCCTAAAGAAAATGAGCAAAAAATTATATGTTTATCTGGAGAAAGGATGAGCTATTTAAAAAAAAAAAAAAAGCAGCAAGTACAAAGTCCCTGAGACAAAAGTATATTTGCTGTGTTCGGGGAACATCAAGAAAGCTGGAATGGCTGGTGCTGAAAGAAGAGTATCAAGAGATAAGGCCAGAGGGGGGCACATGGCTCATAGCTATGCAGGCCATTTGTTAAACCTTTGGCTCTTATTCTTAGTGAAATGGGAAGCATGAGGGGCCTTTATGTGGAAGAGTGACATGATTTAGCTTAGGTTTTAAAAGGATTGTTCTCACTGCTATGTTGAGAACAGACTATGACAGATAAGAGTGGGGGGAACCAGTTATAATGCCATTACAATAATTCAGGTTAAAATTATGGCTGAGAAATGATGATTGCTGAGAACAGGGTGTGGCAATAGAGATGGTGAGGTTGGGTCGCATTCTGAAATAATTATAAAGAGTTGTCAGGGTTAGGGTGCTGGGGTTGTGGCAAATGGCAGAGCACTTGCCTAACACATGTGAGGTACTGGGTTCAATCCTCAATACCACATAAAAATAAATAAAGGTCTGCATCCATCTACAACTAAAATATATATATATAAAAGTTGTCAGGGTTTTCTGATAAGTTGGATGTGCAGTAAAATGGGGAATAAATAAAGAAAAGTTCCAAGGTTGTTGCCTGAGAAAGTGAAAGGACAGAATTGTCATTTCCTAACATGGAGAAGTAGGAGGTATTTGTTAGTAGGTAGTTGGTTTGCCTGTTGATTACATTTCCCTTTTGAATATGTGATTGAATATGAATCTAGACTAGTTTAGGGAGAGACTCTCTAGAGTTTGAAAGCCAGCTGACTATATGACAATCCTTAGGAAGCAAGCATGAAGAGAGATCAAGTTCAAGGAAATCCTTCTTAAAAACCCTCCTACATTAGATAGGGAAGAGGGAAATCAGCAAAAGAGACTTTAAAAAGAGAAACCAGGGAGCTGAGGTTGTGGCTCGGCAGAGAGCACTCGCCTAGCACATGCAAGGCCCTGTTTTTTGTTGTTGTTGTTGTTTGTTTGTTTTTTTGTCAGTACTCTTTGGTTATTAACTAAACCATTTTTATTATATGGAATAGTCATACAATAAAGGAACGTGTGGGAACCACCAGTTAGAAAAGAAATTGATGATTGACTATGACGAGGCCCTGGGTTTGATCCTCAGCGCCACATAAAAATAAATAAACAGACAGATAAAATAAAGGTACTATGTCCAACTACAACTAAAAAATAAATTTATATATATATAAATTTATTTATTTAAAGAGAGAAACCAGGATTAAAAGGAAAACCAAAAGAGGATGCTGTACTAGGAGCCAGGTGAGGGAAATATTCAAAAAAGCAGGAATTAGTCATGTCAAAGGTGTTAATGTGTCACATGAGGACTGAGAGCTGACCATTTGAATTAGTAGAGATCACTAACAACTTTTATTTTTTTTTAATTCTTTATTTTTTTTAGTCATACATGACAGCAGAATGTATTTTGACATATAATACATACATGGAATGTACATACATCAATCATATTGTCAATTCTATTCTGCTGCCCTTCCTATCCTCCTTACTCCTCCCCTCCTCTCCCATCCTTTCTCTCTATCCAATCTAATGTGACACACTTTCTTTTTCTTCTTCTCATTACAACATCATATATGTATTCTATATAATAATGAGGTTCTCTTTCCATCTTCCGTGCAACTCCCCTTCTCCCTCTTTTTCCCTCCCACCTCTCTTCCCTATTTAGTGGTAGTCTTCTTCTCATGCTCTTCTTCCCTATCCCATTTTGAGTCACCCCCCTTATATCAGAGAAGACATTCGGCATTTGTTTTTTAGGGACTGGCTAACTTAGCATAATCTGCTCTAATGCCATCCATTTGCCTGCAAATGCCATGATTTTATTATTTTTTAGTGCTGAGTAATATTCCATTGTGTATAAATGCCACATTTTTAATCCATTCATCCGTTGAAGGGCATCTAGGTTGGTTCCACATTCCAGCTATTGTGAATTGTGCTGCTATAAACATTGATGTGGCTGTGTCCCTGTAGTATGCTCTTCTTAGGTCTTTTGGGTATAATCCGAGAAGGGGAATAGCTGGGTCAAATGGTGGTTCCATTCCCAGCTTTCCAAGGAAATCTCCATACTCATACTGCTTTCCAAATTGGCTGCACCAATTTGCAGTCCCACCAGCAATGTATGAGTGTACCTCCACCCCCATCCTCGCCAGCACTTATTGTTGTTTGACTTCATAATGGCTGCCATTCTTATTGGAGTGAGATGGTATCTTAGAGTAGTTTTAATTTGCATTTCTCTGATTGCTAGAGATGGTGATCATTTTTTCATGCATTTGTTGATTGATCCTCTTCTGAGAAGTTTCTGTTCAAGTCCTTGGCCCATTTGTTGATTGGCACTAACAACTTTTAAAAGGGCAGCTTTAATGGAGTGGTAGAGAAAAAGCCTAATGAGAGGAATAGTAACAACAAATAAAAACAACTCAAAGAAGATTGCTGTAAAATTGAGCAGCGAGAGGAATGTGTGGGGGTGAAAAGAGATCTCTTCTGGGATGTGAAATGTAATGAAATATAATAATGTTTGCTGAGGGGAATAAGCACTAGAGAGAAAAAATTGACACAGTCCAGTGAAGACTAGGCTCCCTCTCTCTAAAGTATGAAAATACTTCATTCATTTAATTAAAAATCCAGAGGGTTACATAAGACACTGTAGATGCAAAGATGACTGCAACACCCTATCCTTATTATGGAGAACAGAGAAGTTCCTGGGCTATGATGTCCAAAGACAGACTTGCTTGCAGAAGAGACTAAAATTAAGGAGATACTATAAAGCACCTTCGTACTTGCATCTGCACTTAATCCCTATAAATAAGGGGAAGTATATATTATTATCTTCATCATATAAGTCAAGATCTTGAGACAAAAAAATCAAGTTACTGTGCTAAGGTCACAAAGTAAGAAAGAGGCTGGGCACAGTGGTGTCCACCTGTAATCCCAGTTACTTGCAAGGCTGCAGCAGGAGAATGACAAGTTCAATTCCAGCCTGGATAATAGCAAGACCTTGTCTGAAAACAAAATTTTAAATTTGAGTTTAAAAATGCTCAGTGGTAGAGCATTCACCTAGCCTGGGGTTCAATCACTAGTACTTCTTTAAAAAAAAAAAAAAAAAGTAAGAAAGAATGAACTGAAATCTGAACTTTTTTTATCTGCCTGATTTCAAATCCTTTTTATCACACTGCCTCCCTTTGCTAAAACGTTCTGGCAAAATGAGTACACTAACTGCAGGTTAAACAACCTGAGATGTTTATTTGTTCAGAATACTTCCTTTAGAGGGCTTAGCAAAAAACAGCTCTACTTCAACATAATACATGCTGATGCTGTGTATATCACCCTTTCACAACCTACCTTTACCATATTTTCATTTTCCAAAATGAAAGTAATTTCTCTGCCCTATTCTGCCTACCAGAAACCATTATGAAACTGCTGTCATTAGAAAATCCTATGCCATGTTTGTGCTATCCAAAAATATCTAGGAAATTAGCGGGGGGGGGGGGGGGGCTCAAAGCACTCAAACATTAAGATACATTCTGAATCGACTTTTATTGTTTGAGAATATGACGAGAGATATCCAAAGTAATTTTACAAGATTTTCATAAGGTGGCATGCTGCACCTTGGATACATCACTTTTATACATATGACAGATAAAAATTTTGTTTGTAGGTTTGTGTGTGTGTGTGTGAATAGATGTTTCACTCACATCACTTTTCTACATATGACAAAGATTTCGTTTGTAGGCTTTTGTGTGTGAATAGATATTTCACTCAGTGGAACTAAGATGGATCTGTGTGCTGTCATTTACAGGAAGTGGTTAGAGACTGGCAGGAGGGAGTGACTAGTTTTCTTTTTAGAGATCATTTATTATATATAAAGAATGAGCCACTTAAAGTCACATTTAGCAACACTGCTCCCCCTACCCCACAGGATATTCCTTGCTAACAGAAAATAGGCAGAGTCCCAAACCACCATAAAAGCCTTATAGAAGCAAGATGCAGAACTTCATTATGATTTTAGACCTGCCTCTTTTTTAAATTACTTCACTCACATGAATTTAGAATGGTCTCCCACAATTGTTACCCACAGGAAATCGCAATATTAGACAACACACCAAAATCTCTTTAATGTTTGTGACTGAGATCAAAGCAGCATACCTGTGAAGGTATGCTGTATGTTTATTTAAACTGCCATCAAGTTTTACTTAGTTTCAAACTGATACCCACAAGCAGTATAACTTTAGCAGACTCAGACTAAAAAGTTAAGACCTATCATAACTAAAAAATCTAAATCCAAGGGGGAAAAAATAATGCTTGCAAATAGAGAAGACTTTAAGAAGAAAATATGACAAATACACATGGAATATAAATTTGGTAGAGGGAAAAGCATATGACTGATAGAATTGGAATCTCAGGTTCCTGGGAACAGCAGGATCCAGGCATTAAAGTCTGGCCCTGAACTCTTTGTCATCTGTCTCCCCTCATAAGAACATGAGGCATCTAACTGCAAATAGGCAGAGAATGTGGGCTTAACCGAAGTTAATTAGGAGACATCCATGACTCTTTATGGTTTAGCAGTATGGTACTAAGACAGTAAAGACACCAAGGCCCAGAATGTCTAAAAAGAATATTCTATATACTTAAGTGTTACTAAATACAGTTAAGTGAGTAAAAGCTTCCTGTTTCTTCCTAAGTAAATCTAGGTGCCATTAGCATTATAGTAGCATGGTACAAGCCCAGGTGGACTGGGGTTCAAATCCAGACTATTACATATATGTCACATTAGGCACCTTTGGGCAAGTTATTCAACTTAAAGGAATTTTAATTTCCTCATTTTTATGATGATGATAATGGCAACTGTCTCTTAAGAGTTAAAGGAAGGACTAAATGACTTAATGCACTTAATGTGCTCAACATATGCTCAATAACAACTCTTAGCAAACAAAGTACATCTGACCACAAAGACCTCTGAATACTGCTCAGACTACAAAACCTTGGCAAACTGGTAATTTACTTATCACCTAAATAATCTAAACTAATTTACCTAATCCCAGTTTCCTACTTTCCAAATCTGCCTTCATTCACCATGAGATTAACCTCCCTGCATGCAGCATGCATATAATTTATTTTAAAATTTCTAATTTCTCCATGTCAGCAAATTAAATCCCAAACTCTCTGGCTTCGCTGCATTTCCCTCATTTACCCTGCGATGTTTTTCCTCCCCATCTCCACATGTTAATATCTCATTCCTATACACCATCTTGAAGCCAATTACTTCCACAGAATTTTCCTTGGCCCAGTCTTCCATTCCAACTAGAAACAAACTTTTCTTTGCCTTGAGTGTTTATGATAATTTATCTGTTTCTCTCTTGTGATATTTAGCATTCTGTGCTTTACAGCTGAGTATATATTTTTAATCCCTTACTAGGTTGTTTTTGAGGCTAGATGAATGTCTGCTCTTCTTTATAAAATCATACTCAATGATATTTATAGAATAAGTAATTAATGAACAAGAGGATTAAAAGAGCACAGTAATAGTAAGAAATATGGGGTAAGGGGAACACACTACAAAAAGCAAAATTGAGTCCAACAAACCATGACTATTCCCAAAATATAAACATTCTTTCTGGGAATACATCTATTTTGACCACAAAAACATAAAAGCAGAGAGCAGGTACCTGGCACGCCATTCATCTTATGGCAGTAATAACTCAAAACACTCCTCTAGATAGGCCCCGTAGATAACACACATGAACAAAGGAACCAAACCACCTTTAACAGCAAACTTTCAAAAAACCAACTGTGAGTTTAAGGGGAAAAAGTGCCTCCAAGAACACAAGTATAAATTTTGCTTTTTTTAGGAGCTGGAAAGAAGCCGGTTTATTTTATTATTTGTGTGTGTGTGTGTGTGTATGTTAGTTACTGGGAATTAAATCCAGAGGTTCACATATGCAAGTTAAGCACTTTACCACCCTGAGCCTTTTTAATTTTATTTTGAGAGATGGTCCTCCTAAATTAAATTGCACAGGCTGACCTCGAACTTGTGATCCTCTTGCCTCTGCCTCCAGAGTTGCTGGGATTATAGGCGTGTGCCACCACGTTCAGCTAGAAGCTAGTTTATTAATTCAGAAATTCTACTTCTGGAACTCTCTCCAGGTATGAATTCTGCCCAACATCCAATCTCTGAGTGGATAAAGTAGGATATGCTCTAGAAGCAAAATTGAGTTTCAGCTCTTAAACCCATATATCTTAACTTTCTCTCTAAGACTCTAAACATAATCTGTTAGCCAAACCTAGATTCAAGTTCTGATTCATCTCTAGCTGTCTTTGAAGCAATTACTTAATCTCTTTAACCCTCAGTTTTCTGATCTGTAAAATGAAGATACTAAAATTACCTCTTTAAAGTGTTATGGTGAGGATTAAGTGATAGAACATGTGGAATATTTGGCACACAGTAAGCATTAACTATTGCAAAAGCACTAAATGCTAATTCATTAATGTTAACTATTGTTATTATGACTACACAAGAACATTTTGCCTTAGCAAAGCATCATCTTCAATGGGCAATGGTGATAGGAAAGTCAAGGTAAAGCACGTACTATTTAACAGCTCTAAGCCACCAACTCAGTGAATAAATCAAGTAGGTTTCAACAACATTGCTTCGAAAAGGAAAAGGACAATTATCTAGTCAACCTTAATAGTCATGCTACCATTTAAGTAAACCCTCTGAAATACCATTTCCCCCAACAAAAAGAATAAGATCTAGCTATTAAATTTTTTTCCAGGTAACATCTTAAATACACAAATAAGACACAAGGGAAAGAAGCCCAGTTTATCGGGATTGCTCCTAAATAGAGCCAAGGATTGATTTATTTGTTCAGAAACACTTCTCACTAGAGAATGCCCAGTAAATAAGGGATACAGTTAGCGCATTACTCCTGTCCAATCCAGATGAATTCTAAAATGCTTTTCTAAACAAACCCATTTCCAAAAAGTGTCTTTAAGTATGGTCAGGCTAAGAAGTAGGTGATCGATTTTATTTTTCCTGAGACACCTCAAACACAAGAAGGTAGAAAGGCAGCATAGCTGACAAAGTACTTAGGAGCTCAAGAAGATAACCTGGCAGGCATGTGCCTGCCAATAAGTAGCCAAGTTCAACGGTCAGAAGAAGAACCCAGGCCAACATGAGAGAGACAGACTTAAACTATGTATTCATGGAAACAGCCATTTTAGATCTTGATAAGACAATTTTCCAGCCCCTTGAAGACAAGGGCAGATTTGTCACCTTCTTTCTTCCTGTTTACCCCTGGATCCTAGTCAGGACCCTAATCCACAACAGAAGAATTACTTTCATTTTTCTTAGGAGAGTCTACAACCAGGCTTTGCTTCCTGTCTAAAAAAACCTTCTGCTCTCATGACACCTAACCAGGAGTCCAATGACCAAAGTCAAACAACACATGTCTAACAGAAACTCCTGTAGAAGTCCTAGTTCATAATTATGAGACCACTGGGGAAGGCACTTATTATTTCTGGACTTCAATTTCCTAATATTTACAATGTATATTTTAAAAACCTGATTCTCAAGAGTGGTCATCAAGATGCTCAATAAATAATTTTATTTCCTCATTTCCTTTCATGTTGTAAAAAAATGCTCCTCAAATCTTACTCATAAAACCAATTCTATCAGCCTTGGTTTCATTCTTCACCTAGCACCTGGAATAATCTGTTCTTCAACTACTCAGTAATTTGAAAGTTCTTGTACAAGTTCACATCTTTGTTTCTGTTGTAATTTTTTTCAGGGAGTTGATACTCAGTAACAGTTTCTGCTCTAAGCTTGTTTTTTGTTGTTGTTTGTTTTTAAATAGCACTCATATACAATGATACCATAACAAAGAATCTCGTAAGTCTACCACAGGATTAGTGACAGTTTCACTTAGAGCTTAAACCCCTAGTGACCCCTACTGGACAAAGACAGAGTACACTTGAGTTTTATAACCCAGAAAAAGAGATTCTGTTTTGCTTTTATTCTAGCGAAATATTTACACATAGAACCTTTTTATACAAGTTCAAGCTTATCTTGAGATAGAAGGAAATAATGGTGTGTTCTATCAGCTCATAGCTTTCTAGGGGAAGAGTTCCACCATAAAGTTGGCTGATTTAACAGCTGCCCCGACTGGATCCCCTGCATTTATGGCTTTGTGATGAGTACTTGGAGAGAAAAGAACAGACAGAGAAGGAGCAGTCACTGGCATACAACCCCTACCCCCAGTACCCTGCAATATTTCCATTCTCTGAGCTGACTCACTCTCAGAACAGCCCAGACTCCCCCACAGCAGTCAGAGCCACTATGTGTGCCTGGTGAGTAATGCTTCCCCAAAAGCATTCTCCCAGCTGTCTCTGACTTAACAAGTCATAAAAGGAAATCTGGGTAACAGTCTTAAGTTTTAAGGAGAACACATGGCCCATCCTGATAGTTCCTCTCTGCTCCCTGCAGGGACTCATAATGGTAGTGAATTCCCTCTAATGACAGCCAGGTGGCAATACAGAAACAGGCAAGGGCAGAAAAGGCCAATGAGTATAATAAATCCTTCCTTTAAAAAAATTAGAGACCACAGCTTCTACTCTGGATAAAACCATAAGTAGACATATGGTAGAGCCCAGTCCAGCCTAGAGGTTGGTGAGGGTTCATTCCACCATAGCTCTGTCCAGTGGAGACAGCAAATCAGCCCCATTACCAGACCATCTGCCATCACAATGTAAGGCAAATGATGTAAATAAAGCCAAATCTCAGAGGAAGTTGACAGCTTCTTCTGTACCTGCCCATCCATCCTCAAATGCCCAAAGTAGAGTTAGAAAAGGACAGTAACTGGTTTATAGATCAGTGCACACTTGATACTCAACAGCTCCTATATAGATAACATTTGTAGCTCAACTTTCTCCTAATAGATGTTCCTGAGTATCAACTCCCTGAAACATTAATCTATGGAGCTAGCTCAAACATCCTAAAGATAGCTGCCAACAGCTAGATCAGTGAGAGAAATGGAGGACAATCTTTTTTTTTTAATTGTAGATGGACACACTATCTTCATTTTATTTATTTGTTTGTTTGATTGTTTGTTTGTTTTTATGTGGTGCTGAGGATCTAACCCAGTGCCTCACACATGCCAGACGAGTGCGCTACCACTGAGCCACAACCCTAGCCCTAGAAGAAGTTTTGACACAACTTACTTTAAAGCTACTGTAAGCAATAATCTCCAATAACTTGTCCAACAGCAAAATTTTAATCAACTAGGATCTATCTAGGTCTGCACTCTACTGTTAGGTGAAAAAAATTATCACCTCAAATATATCATGTTGCTCATTTTAAAAATTTTCTTGAATGAGGGCCCTTTTAGTACAGTTGCCTACATTTTTTCATACCTATAATCTTTGGGTCTCTGATATTCATATTCCTTGCAAGAAAACTATTACCCAGCTCAGTTTTTGACAAGCCCGGAATATTTAAGCTCTTGATTTATTAGAAAGGAAGGGGAAAGGGAAGGAAGGGGAAGAGAGGAAAGGAAAGAAGGGGGGGGGGGATGAATTACCTATGGTATATCTAATTACTAAAGCTGAAAAGGAAATTACAAAAATTTTCAACAAGAATGAAAGAAAAAGTGCCCTCTGGTTAACCTTGGATTAACAGAATATCTAATTTACTATACAACAGATTTTATCCATTCATTTAGCAACCAGAGAATGAGATTATAGCTCCAGTTCTGTTCCTAGCTTATTATATGACTTTAAGATCATCTAACTATACTGAACCTGTTTACTCATAATGAGTGACTAACACTCTAAATTTCTAAATTCTTTTCCTGCTCTAAAATTCTGTTCTATGAAATATTTAATTTTCTAGTACTATATTGTTGTTTATAATAAAAATATCACAAAGCAAGTCATATACTATCCTTTAAGAACTTATAATCTAGAAAATTATATATGTGAATGTATATATATGTACGTGTTTCATATATGTACATATATATATATATACACACACACACACATATATATATAATTTTAACATAAAACAGTATATGCTTTACTATGGAGAGTGATTAAGATTACAAAAACTCAGGCATGGGCGTGATGGCACACGCCTATATTCCAGGAAGGCTGAGGACAGGAGGATCACAAATTTGAGGCCAGCCTAGGCAACTTAGTGAGATCCTATCTCAAAATTTAAAAAAGGAAAAAGTGCTGGGGATATAGCTCAGTGGTAGACCTCCCGTGGCTCAATTCCCAGTATGGCAAAAAAACAAAAGTAAGAACAAAACTGTCAGGAATGGGAATTTTAGAAGTTCAGTCAATGGAATGGCCATTTTTAGTTGGAGAAACCAAAAAAAGTCTTCTATGGATGAGGCATATAAGCTGGGCCTGAAAGAATATCTAGGTTTTAAAAGTCTGCAATATTAAGAATAAGCATTCCAGAAGCAGAGATGGCTTGAGAAAGAACAGAAAGAAAGTACAAGTGACATGAGAACAAGGGCTTGCAGAGGCTGGGTAAACTGGGAGGATTAACTTCTGCCTACTTAGGTTCTCCCTCCTTTCCTTTCTGAAATCTCAGTAAAGTGACAGTAAAGGAATTTTTTAAAAAATGGCACAAACCCGTAGAAAATAAGAATAAGAAAAGATGTCAACAAAAGTTTGCTAACTGTAGAATGGATTAACAAATGGTCAAAATTTTAAATTTTGTGGGGCTATCAAAAAAAATTAAATTTCAGCTTTATTTTTCTGCTAAAAAGATGCTTGTGGAGATGGAGAACAATAAGAAGTAAGGTAAACTGTAGTGCAGAACACCAGAAAGGCTCAGGAACTGGAAGCACCAGGCACCTTGAAAGCTTGGAGGGGAAGGAATGCTGCAGGGTGGGGCTGAAATAAGACTGGTTGAAAGTCTTCAGGCACACTCGAGATCAACAACAGATGTGCCTCAGGGAAAGCAGGAACATTAAGTGAAATTTGGCATAATGAACAATATGCCCCTGCCCCAGGCCCCCAGACCCTGCTTGGCAAGGTGAAGCTCTAGTTGCCAGGCTCCAATGCCCTCCACACAGGAGACTGACCAGTTCCTCTCTGGGGAACCCAAACTCCTCTACCTGTTGTTCAGTAAGAGCATACCAATCAACAAGTCCTACCAATCAACCATCACTAAAATGTGAAGTTCACTAAGAAACATTAGACATTTGAAGGACTCCTCTAACATGAAAGACAGATACAAAGCAAACAGAAAGAGTTTGGAAAAAAGACAAAGTTGGAAGTAGAGGAAAACACTTTTAAAAAAATAAAGAGAAAGAAACTCTTATTCTCAGCCTTAACAGGCAAAATTGCCATAAAACAAGAATAAGTACTATAACAAAGGGCATTCAGAGACTAAGGGAAAAAATGCTTAGAAATGAAAAATACAATAGCAAAAATAAATAATCCTAAAGAAGAACCATAAACTAGAACAAAAGGTGGGGGGATGAAAGATCAAAGAAGTCCAATATTTGGGTCTGGGGATGTGGCTCAAGCGGTAGCGAGCTCGCCTGCCATGCGTGCGGCCCGGGTTCGATCCTCAGCACCACATACAAAAAACAAAGATAAAAAAAACAAAACAAAAAAAAAAACAAAGATGTTGTGTCCGCCGAAAACTAAAAAATAAATATTAAAAAATTCTCTCTCAAAAAAAAAAAAAAATAAGAATATTTCTACCCTACCATTGCTCTGCCTTAGGCCTGTAGCTCATAACCAAAGACAGAGAGGGAACCTATATATCTTATATGGCAGGTGTAAGAACATGTGCAAGTCAAGATTGCTTCTTCTGCTCAGATTTGCCAAAGTCGGGGTGATCACTGAAACAGCATCACACCAATTATCTTCAGAGGACTCCCAAATCAAACCCACTCTAGGAAGCATTTCTCCCTGGATCTGACACATCAGGTTAAAAGTCTTTGCTAATGACTTATTTCACAGAGATACTAGCAGGGAAGAGATATTATTAACTAAAGCCCAGGAAGTCCAGCACCCTTCTCAAAGAAGTAAGTTATCTGATTCCCTCTCTCTTGATTTAACTTCCTTCCAATCCTACTCCAAAGATCAGCTTTCGTCCCACAGTGTACCTAGTAGTACTGTTTAAAATCAGAACTCGTTATCAGTCAGAAGGAGGCAATGATTGAAGACAGCACCAAGAAATACGTAAAGCTTTCCTTCCTCCCTTTCAAATTCCAATTTTTAAACTTTTGTCTTATTTATGATATATCTTAAAGAGAGTATCTTCTGCTTTTTGATGGTCTTTTGCAGCCTAAAATCTCTATCTCCATGTACCTTATGTGAATAATAAAGCACAAAAGCTGCAATTGATATTGCTAAGCCATCTCTCCCAAGATTTCCTTCAGAGGCCTGAAATCTGAGGCTCATCACTAACAATAAATACCCTATTTTCTGTGTGTGTGCAAACTACTGATTTAGCCTCTAAATTCACAATGCACAGACTATAATAGGTGCTAAAGCGTATGATGATCATGGGCATTTTCACAATTTTAATATAAGTGGGAGCCAAATACTCAACCAACTTTAGTGCTTTGCAATATAAGATACGAAGCTTATTTCACCTTTCTCCAAATTACAACACCCCTAACCCTTATCAGTTTTACACATACCATTGGAGAGCCCTCTACTCAAAAGAGAAAAATAAATCTAAATGGATAGAGCAAAAATCCAGCTCTTGCCAAACACTGTAGGGAACTACAGTACTTTGGGAAACAATGCAAAATCCCTGAGATCTGACCTTCTGATGTCAAGGCAAGTTCCTGTATCTAAATCTGTCAAGAAAACTGCCACACCTCTAAATGTTCCTGCTACCTCTAAATGTTCAGCTGCCATGAGCATGTGAGATTCAATTCCAAAACACAGACCCTACTAGCCACAGAACTGATGCACACAGTGAGAGAACATATACATGGCACACTGCATGTGAAAGAAGACATGACTGGCACAGGATATTGTGAGGCAAACAGATACACCCAAGACATGCACAGACTTGACCACATGCTCTGAGGGCACATGAACAGCACTGCCCACACCAGGGCTTCTGAGAAAGGAATGAAAAAACAGGTGATATTTCCTATGATCTATGCTAGTCAATCATTCTGACCACCCAGGCAACCACACCATTTAACACTTCTTCCAGCAACTCAATCAAGGTTCCTGTCTCCACCTGCTCCACTGACATCATCCTGTCATTATATTTCTTTGAAATTCCTTTGATGAGAAATGAGTCACCTCTTCTTGCCAACACAGGCCTGAGCCTCTTACAGGCATGTCATTCCCTTTGGGCAATGTTCTGGGGGTAGGGCGCCACCCAGTGGCTTTTCCGGTTACTATCACCACACCTCCCTGGAGGAAAAATGGGGAAGAGATGAAAGAAATGAGGTTCTTTGTGGAGCTAAGAATGGGGCTGGGAACAAAACATAAACTGCTACTCCAGTGGGTCACACAGTTGAAAGAATGAAGTAAGAATTAGGGTAGGGCCTAGACAGTCACTCTGAGGTGGAAAGGCCTCAGTCCTGCAGTGTTTACCTTAAAAGGTTTGGTTCCTGATACAAAGCACCCATCCACTATTCTTCAAGAAATAATTGCAAACCTGAGGTTTTTGGGAAACCTGCCCAGTGTTCAAGACAGCCACATTCCAATTTAAGATTCACAGGGAAAAAATTAATGAGAGGCCAAATAAAAATGAACAAAATGCTATTCATACATACAAATCATCTAAATATTCTAATAAGCTTCACTGATATTTTGTTAACAGACTGTACAAATCACTTTTTTTTTTTTTGGTACCAGGGATTGAACTCAGGGGCACTCAACAACTGAGCCACGGGGCTGGGGATGTGGTTCAAGTGGTAGCGCGCTCGTCTGGCATGCGTGCGGCCCGGGTTCGATCCTCAGCACCACATACAAACAAAGATGTTATGTCCGCCGAGAACTAAAAAAAATAAATAAATATTTAAAAAAAAAACAACTGAGCCACATCCCTAGCTCTATTTTGTATTTTATTTAGAGATGAGGTCTCACTGAGTTGCTTAGCACCTCACTTTTGCTGAGGCTGGCGTAGCCTCCTGAACCTCCCAAGCCTAGCTTTTGGGATTAGAGGTATGTTCCACCACGCCTGGCTACAAATCACCCTTTTAACATCTACAGTTCAAGGTCTGGGGATTAAGCTTAGTGGTAAGAGTGACTGTCTGGTATATGTGAGGTCCTGGGTTCCATGCCCAACACCACAAAAATTAAAATAAATAATAAAATCTAGAATTCAGTGGATTTTAATATATACTGAACTATGCAAATACTGCCATTGTTTAACTTTTTAAACATTTCATCACTCCAGCAAAGAAACCCTATATCCATTAGCAATCATGCAGTTTCCTCCTCTCCAAGCCCCTAGCAACCACTAATAAACTTACTATATCTGTGGATTTGCCTATTTCATATAAATGGAATCAAACAATATGAGGCCTTTTGTGTCTGGCTTCTTTCACTTAGACTATGTTCTTAAGGTGAATCTATGTTATAATTGATCAGTATTTCATTCCTTTTTATTGCAAAGTATATTCTTTTATATGGATATGTCACATTTTTTCTATCCATTTGTCAGTTGATGGATATTTGGGTTATATGCATTATTAGGGATAATACTACTATGAGCAGTTGTATAAAGGCTTCCTGTGAATGTGTCTTCAATTCTCTCAAGCATAGATTTAGAATTTCGAGGTCATGTGACTATTCTATGTTTAACTTTTTGAGGACCCATCAAACTGTTTTCTAAAGCAGATGCACAATTTTATATTCCTGCCAGCAGTGTATGAGGGTTTAAATTTTCCCCACCCTTTTTTATAGCTATTTTAGTGGGTATGAAGTGATATCTCATTGTGATTTGTGGGGTTTTTGGCATTTCCCTAATCACTAATGATGTGCAGCATCTTTTCATGTGCATATTGTCCATTTGTATATTTTGTCTGGAGCAATGACTATTCAAATCCTTTGCCCATTTTTTCATTTGGCTATTTGTCTTTTGGGGTTGAGATTCAAGAGTTCTTTATATATGTTAGATATAAGTCCCTCAAGATATATGACTTGCAAATGTGTTCCCCATTCTGTAGGGTTTTTTTTTTTTTCCCCCATTTGCTACATCCTTTGAAGCATGAAAAGTTTTAATTTCTATTAAGTTTAATTTATTTATTTTTCTTTTTTTGTTGTTTATACTTTTGGTATTATGTCTAAGAAATTACTGTATAACAAAAGTCACAAAGATTTACTTCTAAGTTTTCTCCTAATAGTTTCATAATTGTAGCTCTTATATGAAGGTCTGTGATCCATTTTGAGTTAACTTTAATATGTTGTGTGTGAGGCAAGGGTCCAAATTCATTCTTTGCATATAAATATCCGGTTTTCCCAGTAGTAATTTATTGAAAAGACCATTCTTTCAACAAATTGTCTTGGCACCTCAATTGTATTCCAGTTAAGAATAAAAATGGAATTCTGGGACTCTCAATTCTCTTTCATTGATAGGTTTGTCTATCCTTTTGATATTACCACTGTCTTAATTACTGTAACTTTGGATTAAGTTTTCAAATTGGGAAGCATGAGTAGTTCTCCAATTCTGTTCTTTTTCAAGATTGTTTTGGCTATTCTGGGTCCCTTGCATTTCCATACAAATCTCAGAAACAGTGTCATTTTCTGCCAAAAAAAAAAAAAAAAAAAAGAAAGAAAAAAGAAAAAGAAAGAAAGAAAGAATCCAGCTAACATTCTGATAGAGACTGTATTGAATCAATAGATCATTTAGGGGAATACTGCCATCTTAACAATATTAAGTCTTCCAAAGCATGAACATATAAAATAAAAGGCAATTTGGGTCACTGTTTACTGACACTTTGAGGCTAAAACACTCAAAATTTCCTTATGCCTTACCAAATACTTAGCATTCTGGAGATCCTTGATTTTAAGGACACCCCCCCCCCCAAAAAAAAAAAAAAAAAAAAGAAATAACATGCTAAAAGATATTGATTAGAAAGTCACAGGGATTTTCAACTTTTTTTCTTCCTTATTGTGAAACAAATATTCAGGAATAAGTTATTATTATAGCTGCCCATATGTGAAGTGCTGGGGATCAAATGAAGGCCTCAAGCATGCTAGGCAACAGAAAAGTCATAAAATGTCTTTTATATTGAAAGCAATGCTTTTAAACAAGTTTCCCAAACAGCTAAGCACCCTAAGACCTAGCTATGTCTGAGAAGAAAAGCAAAGGCTCTGGTAACTGACAGGTCCTACTGGCCTTGGTTCATTCCACCGCAGTAAAGGAAGGATAGAATAAACTATGATCCATCTCTCCATCACAAATGCCTCAAATATAACAAAACAAAAGGTGTTTTTTACTTCTTTACTGGCCACAAATCATTCCCAAGAGAAATAAATCTTTGCATCAATATTAGCAGGGAAACAGAAATTTTATATAAAATAGGTACATATGTGACAATCCGGTTGGACGAGATTTATATAGCAAACACTTTTTACTTAAATTTGTTTATTTAAAACAACTTTGATAGAGATCATGGGAGTTAAAAAGCCCCCAAGCTCCTTGGATCTGTTACTATACTTATTAGACTATAATAATGGCAAATAAAAATATAATTTTACATTAGAATATATGAAAACTATTACATTGACATTATGAAAGTAAGCAAAAAGCTAACCAAAGGCAGTATGAACCATCAACTCTGACCTCTTCAATCACACTGCAGAACTCCCACTTCAAACATAATTAAATGCCTACTATATAACTATATACTCTGTAATTCCTACTCTTACAGGTAGGAATCATCACCCCCGTTTTTCAGAAATAGAAAACTGAGACAGAGATTAAGTTATTTGTCCAAGATCATACAGTAATTAGTAGCAGAGGTGGATCCAAACCCAGGCTTCTTCAACTTCCTATCTGGTGCTTTCCCCACCAATCCCATCCATGTCTTTTCAACATCCCAAATCTCCTACTTATGCTTCATCCCAAGGTTTTCAAGAAATAACACAGAAGGACCTCTGAAAGGCCGCCCAACTCTGTTCTGAGTGGAACTGGTTTTGCTAGACCAATTACAGCAACACCAGGGTGGGGGAGAGAGGTGGACAGAAAATGAGTAAAGACAAAGATGGACATCAGTAAAGAAGTGTGTGTGGGAGTTCACTTGTCGCTAAAAATGAAACTGAATAAGGACCGGCAGCCCTGGCCAACAAAGATAAGATGACTTCAGTCAAAACAGCAAACAAACTTTTTCTCTGATGATTTTCACTTCTGCCCTGTAAACAGAAGTTAAAATATCACTTAATCACTGTTTAATCATTCTCCACAGTTTATTGTGGTTTAACTCCTTCTATTCTGAACATCTCCAGCATGCTCCTAAAAAACTCTGGAAAGGAACTAAAGAGATCTTCAAGAGATAGCCAAAGCCAACAAGAAAGTAGAAGGAAACTTTCCATAAGCATAACTCTACAAAACCCCTTTAGTTGGAAGTTTTATATTAAGGTCATAGGCCACCTGTTCCTTTGGCTTTCCAACTGAACATCTAATTCATGCCACATCCTTGCTCATGAAGGGATTACAGGAAAGAAACCAGAACAGAATTTCACTCCTGAGGGTCAGAACTTCAAGACCACTGGAATGTGCCTGGTAAAGACATGGGGGTGTCTAGGCAGCTGAAAGCCTCCACAGGGGAATTCAACAAGGACAACTGCTTTCCCTTGACCAAGAGTTATGAATTTAAAAATAAACTCCAGTGGCCCTTATGCCTTAAGAATCTGTTGGGAAAGAATGTTGCCAAATCCAGCAACTAGGGTGAATGACAGAGGGGGGAAAAAAAAAACAGGAGAAATGTCCTACTATTTCTCTTAAGGAGTATGACAAGACAAAAAGACATGGGAAGTTCCAAACTGACTTCCCGGAGAGCAAATAAACTCCTTTTCCTTCCCTTCCCTTCCCTTTGTTACTTGAGATTGAACCCAGAGGCTCTCACATGTTAGGCAAGCACTATACCACTAAATTATATTCCCAGCCCTTTTAAAATTCTTATTCTGGGACAGGGTCTTACTAAATTGCCCAGGCTATCCTTGAACTTGCAATTCTCCGGTCTCAGCCCCACCCCACCCCTACTAAAACTACCATATATGTCTATATTTCTTGCATTTCAGATTTCAGAAAAAATGTTAATGCATATGCATCCTCTGTAAAGTACTAGTATTATGTTCAGTATGTTAAATTTTGCTTGTTTGTTTTGTTTTGTTTTGTTTTAAGAGAAAAAGTAACAATGTAACTCTAAAGTGGTACACTGGCCCACCTATATGAACTCCCCTTCTTACTGAGGAGCAACAGAGGCCTCATGCTCCTCTCCTACAGCATGTAAATAGAAGCCAATAAGGAATAACTATTTCCATGACAGTCTAGATTCTGCAGAATCCCCTTCTCTCTCAGTGATCTCATTTCTCACCTTGATTGATTGAAATAATTACCACCCAGATTCTTAGAAATTGGCACTTTAGTTATTCAATGGGGAGCTTTATTGCCATGGCAGTGCAGCTTTCCTTTGGAGCCAAACAGCTACAGGATTTTAGCATTATTCCCACCCAAAAGATTCTTAAAACTTGAGGGTCAAAAAAAAAAACAAAAAAAACTTGAGGGTCACTGAGAACAGCCTCAGGGCACTTTTAGAAGGCAAAGGCTCCCATTCACCACAGCTGCTGGTACAGACAGCAAAGTAAACAGCAGACAGAACAGTACTGAGATGCTTCCACAAAGTCACCTCATGGAGCTGGCTCTCTGAAAGATGTTTATATTACTAATGCCAATTGAAAACTGGGCATGAGAATCGCAGTCCTGTTTTCTTCTATGAACACAAATTCCCCTACCATCACCACCATCTCTCTCTCATGAGCAATCAAAAATGTTAAGAATGCTTGGATCTCTCTCTAATGTTACCTTATTGCATAGCAACAACTAGGGACTGAGGCAGTTATGTTGGCCATCCATATGGAAAACTACAGAAACACTGTTTGCAAGTAAACTAACCCAAATTCATGGTATCATAAAAAGACAGATGAAGAACTAAACCCACCTGGAAAAATCAGAGGACATTTGCCCAAGCCACACAGATAGTTACTGATAAGCTGAAACCAGGAGTTCCTAACTTGTAGTTGAATGCCTTTCCTCCAATGCCTTTGAAGCCATAGACAAAAAAAAAAAAAAAAAATTAAAAATAAAAATTAAAAAATAAAAAGATATTTAGCTGTTTTTCCCACAAAGTTAGTAAAGGACCTGAGAGGAGGAAAGTAGAAGCTTTGTTACTAGAGAATCTAAATTAAGAGGACTATTAGAGGTCCTCCCCCAAGCCCTCTTTACAGAATTCTGAACACTGAAAATATTTTTAAAATGGAACAGGCAAACAAACAAGTATTCTGTGTAAGAGAAGAATTGCTGAAAGCTATAAAATAGGTTTAGAAGAAGAAAGTAAATTTGGAAAACAGAGGAGTAAGAAAAACATGAGAAATGAAAGCAACAGTAGAATCACAACATACTTGCATTTAACTAAACAAACCTGACCAGAGAGAGAAATAATTTTAACAGTGCAGAGGTTGGACACCTAGGTGAAGTGCCAGGGTGAATGCCAGATGAGAAGACCTGAATCTGAGACATCTACAAGTCTTATTTCCTATGTGCTTCTCACACTGTGGGGACCTGAATGTCAAATAAGATTCTAATGTTTGAGAATACTTATTTTTTTCATATAAAATACCCTCTAATTTACAGGCCAACTATTTTATGTTTCAATTCTCCTCTCATATACATAAAATTATGTTTATATACTTTGATTTCTGGGTCATTTAAGATATTTTACAAGGATGACTTTGATTAGTTGGGACTTTCACTTCATGTGCAGATTTCACAATCTAACTTCCTTCTGCAATGAGCTAAAATGAGATTTCACCTCACTGGAGAGGTGGGCAGGGAGTGAAAAGCCAGCAAGGAAGTCCTTTCTAAAAGCTAAAAACAATACAAAAAGAGAAGAGAAAAATGAAAAAAAATTAAAAATAAAAATAAATAAATAAATTTCTCTGTCACTTCCTAAGCCAGTCCCAGCAGGGAAAGGAGGCAGCAGCATATAACAGCTCAGAGGCTTGGCAGGTCATTCCACATTTCTCCTGCTTATTACCAGGTACTAGCTCAAGCTTCCTAAATAACTCCCCAAACCTGGTAGTAGAGTGACTAGGCCCAGATCCAGCCTGAGGATACCCTCTTTTACCTATTAGATGTCACCTGCTTCTCTTACGATTATATATTTGGAGGAATAGGAAGCCTGGTTCAGGATCTCCTGGTGCACAAGAAACATCACTGACCCTTTGAAGTCATGACTCACCCCCACCCCACAAATAGGAACTGCTTTTGCCAAAGAATGAGTTTCTCACAATGAAGTCTATTCCCTTGCTGATAATCAACGAAAAACCTGAGCCTCTAAGATGTGTTCACATAAAGAATAATCTTTCTCTTTGGCTCTGATAGATAAAAAGATCATGTCTAATGGGAACATCTGCCTCTTCTGTATTCTAAAAAGACAAAGGCCTGACTTTGTTAACCACAGAAAGCCATATTTGCAATTACTATTCAGAAAAATAAAGTTACACTCAGGGGCTAGGGTTGCAATTCAGTAGGAGAGCACCTGCTAGCATGTGCAAGGTCCTGGGTTCAACCCCCAGCACTGCAGAGTGAGTGAGTGAGTGAGTAAGTAAGTAAATAAATAAATAAATAAAGCAAGCTACGCTCAGGGTTTGCCATAGATGGTAGTAATCACATTTACTGATACAAACACTTATTATACATGCCAAGCAATGTTTTAAGTACTTTCCACATATTAACTCATTCAATTCTCATTATAACCCAATGAAAATGGTACTATTATTATCCCCACTTTATAGCTGTGAAACTCTGGCCTAAAGAGAAAGGCTAAGTCCCTTGCCCAAAGTCACACCAAGTGATACTGCAGGATTCAAGGTCATATTTTGTTGAGTCCAAATATTCAACAAAAAGACAATGACTAAGCAAAGCCATTATCAACAAGATAGCTTAAAATAACAACTTTAAGAAAAGCAGGAGCTACTTTTCAGATGGACTTTATGAAAGACTTGAAGAAAGGAGGGTTATTAGAAGCAATCACCAGAAATTGAACAGATTTGGCTGTCATTCATCTCTGTACAAGTGAGTAGAAAAGCACAGTGGAGTCTCTACTGAGCTCCTCCTGCCTTGCCCCAAACCTCTCAACTTAGCACCTACAGAATCACTGAAGTCTTCCCACAGCAGCTTAAGGAAAAGAGGAGGGGAAAAAAAGGACAAGGCCTTAATCAAAAGCCCTTTTCTTCTGGCAGACAAAAGGCCTTGGTATTTCCATGGACAGACTAGTTATTCTGAACACTAACCAAAGATTCTTTGGCAGAGAAAGAAATATGAAAATGTTAGGTTTGTGGGAATGGTCTGTGCTTTGGGCCTTTGTGTCCCACTCAGTAAAGCCATCCCACTGAAAAGCAAACACTTGCAGTAACCTTAGGCCTTCAGTTAACTCCAGAGTCTAGAGAGAGAACACAGATCCTGCTCCTGATCATCCACCCCTTTTTCCCCTCGAACCTCCCTGAAAGGGGACTGTTTTTCAAGCATACAAGGAAAAACACATCTGAAAATAGAGACACAGAATAAATTAAATTCTAACTCTTAAAAAAAAAAAAAGTGGTAGGTGGAAAATGGCAGCCAAACTCCTAGTTTGGCTTTCTAGCTTGCATTTCTCACTAGCCTTTCTGCTCTTCAACCTAAATCAATAATTCAAAATTTTAGCACTTTCCTGAATGAACAGTTAAGATTTGGCAACACAGTGTGGCCCTGAATTACCCCAAGTGGTTTATGTTTTCCCAGAAGGGTACAGAGAAATTCAGAATAGTTTGTTAAATGGGTCAGTAAGGAAAGTGGGATGGTGAGACAGTCTACTGAAGACAAATGGACTCAGGAGCACTAATCCCAGATATAGTTATGTTAGAATCACAATCTGACACTCTAACCCACCTGTTGCATGAACACATTTTAAAAAGTCCCTGAAGCCCTTATGCCCAGCCAACAAGCACCCTCCCCGTTGCTGACTTGCCCAGGAAATCATGAAGGAAACTATTAAGAGGCCACAGGCCAGCACATGTAGCACCCAGAACTCTGACAGAGTGGTGAACAAAGGCATCCATGTATGAAGAGTCTCAGGCTGGCCTTGAAGTCTTCTGGAATGAGCAGCCCAAATTAATGTGTGATTAGTATCTATAATGGCACCAAACCTTGAGGTGTTAAACCATGAGGTAATAAGGCCCCTTGTGGCTCAGGCCTCTAGATCCTTTCTGATTAACCTGGAAGCAAGTCCTCATCTTGTTCCCAAGCAGTACCAAAGGGCCATGCAGTGAAAGGTGCTGCTCAGTGAAGCACAAGCACCAGCAAATTTCAAATGCCTGGCATATAATAGGCTCTCAAATATTAGTTCAATGAATAAAACAGTTCATCTTCAAATGCTCTAATCAATTCTTTCCTACACCTAAAGGAGTAGAAGGAGTGTCAGAGAAGAATTCTAAACAGTAGGGGAAAAATTTCCCAGGATTCCCTGGGAGGCAAGCTCTTATGTTGCAAATAATGCTCCCTTCTATATAAAATTTGTTATTTGACTGTTCTCCCAGAAAGATGGATAGCAGGTCATCCTAAATCAGGAACAATGATTCTTCTGCAGCTGGTATGCAACCTTTTTCAGAAAGGTAGCAGCACCATAGTAAGGGACAAGTCTGTTGTAGTATTTTTCTAATTACTACAACAACCTGAAAAAATCCAAATATTCAACAAAAAGACAATGACTAAGTAAAGCCATTATCAACAAGATATCTTAAAATAACAACTTTAAGAAAACCCTTAAAAAATTTTTATAATGTTACGTGAAAAAGACCTATAAACATACACACACACATACTAAATGAAAGAAGTCAGATGCATCATTTTATATAGATGAATCCATTTATATAAAATATTCAGAACAAGCAAATCAGAAAAGCAGACTAGTGTTGAAAGGGGGTTAGAGTTGGGCAGTTACTGCCAAATGAACACCAGATTTCCATGTAGGGTCACGAAAATGTTCTTGAACTAAATAATCATGATGGTTGCACAATAATGTGAATGTAACTAAAGTCAATGCAATGCAAGCTTTAATAGTGGTTACAATGGGAAATTTTATGTATATTTTACCACAGTAAAAAAAAAAAATCAAGAAATACATACATACACACACAAAAAAATTACAATTATGTCAAAGTAAATATGAATATAAGGGAACAGACAAGCCTCAACATCTGTTATATTAAGATAGGACTTCATTGATGCTAGACAATAAATAAAAGTCAAGAAAGAAAAATAAAAATGCCAGAAGCATACAGCCAGCTCTACAGCCACAATCACAATCCTGCAAACAAGTGCCTACCAAGTGGGAGACAAGTTACATAGCTCACCAGGCGCCAGAACAGCAGGTGTGTGCGCTATGGGGTGAGCCATAGGGTCTCACGCCCTCTTCAGACCAGTCCTCTAATCCCCTTTAGAAATACACCCTAGGGCAGAGAAACCATCTGTTTCAACACACACTAGAGCCCTATAAGCAGATTAACTCCTTCACTGCTGACTTTCTACAGATGTGCTACCTCCAATATTGTACTTTTCATTTTTTAAAAATGCCTCTAAGATATAAAAAATAAATTCTACCAAAAAAGAACATGAAAAAGATCCAGATTTGGTAAATCCACACTGTAATCCCAGTGACTGTAGAAGCTGAGGTAGGAGAATTTGCAAGTTCAAGGCCAACCTGGGCAACTTTTTGAGACCCTAAGCAACTTGGCGAGACTCTGTCTGGAAATAAAAAATAAAAAGGGCTGATGATGTAGGTCAGTGGTTAAGCAGTACTTACTTTGTCTTATTTGCTGGTATATTCATAATGGCTAGAATAAACTGGTATCAGTGGATACTCAAATTGTTTGCTGAATAAATCCATTAAATACCTTTTCCCTATAAGCCTTGTTTTGCTTTTGCAGTACTGGGGATTGATCCCAGGAGCACTCTACCACTGAGCTACACCCCCAGACCTTTTATTTTTTTATTTTAAGCACAGTCCTGCTAAATGCCCAGACTGGCCTATAACTTGTGATCCCCCTGCCTCAGCCTCCCAAGTAGCTAGGATTATAGGCATGCACCACTACACCTGGCTTATGATGGTTGTTTTATTTGTGCCTTATTTTCCTAAGTCTCCCTCTCTTTGTCACCTGTCCTTACTTTGAGTTCTGCCTGTCTTCCTCAAATCCAGTCCACAAATAAATATTTTGTTTACTGCTAAATCCCAGTGCAAACAACAAATATTTGTTGTTTACTGCTGGATCCCAAGTGCCCAGCAGAGCACTCACGGTAGGTGCTCATACACATTTATCAAACAAAATAATCATTTACTTGGTTACTACATTTTAAAAGGGCTCAGTAATGAGCATTTAAATTTGGCTAGGCATGAGCTAGTCACCATGACAGTTACAGAACTACAAGGCCTAAAAATAGAAGCCTCAAAAGGCTCACAGATTCAACACTGAGATAAAACTAGCATGTGGAAGTGATGTATCAACTTGGACTTCACTAATCGGAGAGGTTTCATGAGAATAAAGACCTGAAGTGAGGCTTGTAGGGCTGGAGAGACTCCAGATTAGTATAAAGAACAGCAGCATTCCAAGTAAAGAGAACTGCACAAGAAAAGGCAACAGGGGAGAATGAATGAGGGGCACTGAGGCACAATGAGGAGACAGATTTGTCTGAACTGAAGGTGTGGTCTAAAAAATTATGTAAGAAAGCCTGGATAAGTAGGAGATCAGACCATAAGAGATCACATTTAAAATTTTTTACTTTAAGCAATAGGAAATACAAGAAAGTAGCTGCTAAAGTGAACTTAAGGGAGAAACAGAACACAGGAAACAAAATCAGAGGCAGTGCCATAATTCAGGCATGAGGTGATGAATGACTAGACTAGAATCATGGCAAGAGAAAAGGCGGGAAAAGGACAAACTTAAGAGACATTCTGAAGAAACAAAAGAACTCAATGACAGATTGAGAATGGGGGTTGATGAAGAGAGAAGAGTCAAGATGTCTCCAGGGTTTCCTGTTTTGGAGGCTAGGGGAACATGAACACAACTGTCAAAAATGGGAACTAAGGGAGGGAAGCCAAGTGTAAGCTTAATTTTGAAAATACTGAATTCAAGGTGATGTCCAAGTACAGATGTCCTGTAGTCAATTGGAAAGAGAGAGAGAGAGAGAGAGAGAGACTTAAAAAAAAAAAAAAAGAAGAAGGGAATTGTGTCATATGGAACAACATGGATGAAACTTGAGGACATCATGCTAAATGAAATCAGTCACAAAAGGACAAATAGTGCATGATTCCACTTATATGAAGTATTTAAAGCAGTGAAATTCATAACAGCAGAAAGTAGAATGGTGGTTGTCAGGAACAGGGGGAAGAGAAATAGAAAGTTGCTACTCAATGGCTACAGCATTTCAGTCATACAAGTTGAAAAAGTTTTAGACATACGCTGTGCAATAGTATATATACAGTTAATAAATAATCTATGCTATACACTTAAAATTCTGAGTAGAATAAATTTTGTTGTTTTTCCACAATTAAAAAAAATTACTGGGGCTGGGGATGTGGCTCAAGCGGTAGCGCGCTCGCCTGGGATGTGTGCGGCCCAGGTTCGATCCTCAGCACCACATACAAACAAAGATGTTGTGTCCGCCGAAAACTAAAAAATAAAAAATAAAAAAATTTTAAAAAATTACATTTAAAAAAATTTAGAGATTTTAAGTGGTAGGAGACAGACTTGGGAGTTTGTAACCTAAAAAGAAAAGCTGAGCCAGGTGTGGTGGCCCACGTCTGTAATCCCAGGTAACTGGGACACCGAGGTAGAGGATCACAAGTTTAATGCCAGCTTCGGGGCACAGAGGCACAATGCCAGCAAGAATTTGTCACAAAATAAAAATAAAAAGGGCTGGAGATGCAGCTCTGATAAAGTGCCCCTGGGTTCAATCCCCACTAACAGAAAAAAAGAAAGAAAAAGGAACGGTGAAACCAAAAGGACTAGTTTCAGAAAAAAGAGATGATCAGGAGCAGCATTAATAATAACATCATTTCTCTAATTATTAGTGAAGTTGAACATTTTTTAATATATTTGTTGATTGATTATATATCTTCTGTGAATTATCTGCTCATTTCCTTAGCCCACTTATTGATTGAGTTATTTATTCTTTTGGTGTTGAGTTTTTTGAGTACTTTATATATCCTGGAAATTAGTACTCTATCTGATATGTGTATAGTAAAGATGTTCTCCCACTCCATGGGCTCTCTCTTCACGTTATTGTTATTGTTGTTGTTGTTTTAATTTCTCTTCACATTATTGTTTCCTTTGCTAAGAAGATTTTTAGTTTGAATCCATTCCATTTGTAAATTCTTGATTTTATTTCTTGATCTTTTAAGAGTCTTGTTAAGGAAGTTAGGACCTAACCCAACATGATAGAGATTTGGGCCTACTTTTTCTTCTATTAGGCACAGGGTCTCTGGTCTAATTGCTAGGTCCTTGATCCACTTTGAGTTGAGTTTGTGCAAGGTGAGAGATAGGGGTTTAATTGCAATTTGCTGCATATGGATTTCCAGTTTTCCCAGTACCGTTTATTGAAGAGGCTATCTTTTTGCCAATGTATGTTTTTGGTGCCTTTGTCAAAAATGAGATAACTGTATTTATGTGGGTTTGTCTCTGTGTCTTCTATTCTGTACCACTGGTATATATGTCTATTTTAATTATCAAGAATATAAGCAACAATAAGTGTTGGTGAGGATATGGGGGAAAAGGTACCCTCATACCCAGCTGGTGGCTCTGCAAATTGTTGCTGTTCTGGAAAATAGTATGGAGAGTCCTTAAAAATCTTGGAATCGAATCACCATTTGACCCAGTTATCCCACTCCTTGGTCTATACCCAAAGGACATAAAATCAGTTATTATAGTGACGCAGCCACATCAATGTTTATAGCACCTTAATTCACAAACTTGTGGAACCAACCTAGAGGCCCTTCAATCGAAGAATGGATAAAGAAAGTAAGAAAGTATTTTATATAATATATACATACACACAATGGAATATTACTCAGCTTTAAAAGAGAATAAAATTATGGCATTTGCAGGTACAAGAATGGAGTTGGAGAATACTATAGTAAGTGAAGTAAGCCAACTCAAAAAACCAAAGGCCAAATGTTCTCCCTGATAAGTAGATATTAATCCCTAATTCCGGGGAGGGGGTTGCAAAGGAACTTTGATTGGGCAAAGGTAAGGGAGGGGAGGGGAGGGGACATGGGGGTAGGAAAGACAGTAGAATGAGACAGATATCACTACCCCTAGGTACATGTAATAACTGCACATATGATGCAACTCTACATCATATACTACCAGAGAAATGAAAAGCTGTGCTCCATTTGTGTACAATGAACCAAAATGCACTCTGTTGTCAAGTATAAATAATTAGAAAAAATTTAAAAAAAAACACCAGCTATATATCATGTGTTTGTGCATTAGCATTATGCCATTTCATTTAATCCTCATAATTTGATATAGAAGATATTATTAACCTCATTTTACAGATGAGAAAACTAAGACTCAGAGAGTAAGTAACTGTCCCTAGTCGCTCAGCTGATATATGCAAAAAACTGGATTTGAACTCGGCTCTACCAAGAGATTTGAACTCTACATGTTCTTCCTACTTCATCAAACTGCCTTAGCCCTTAGGAAATTGTCACATTAAGAGTCAGAAGAAGGAGGGACTATGGGTATAGCTCAGTGATAGAGCAGTTCTTACCAAGCATGAGGTCCTGGGTTTGATCCCCAGCACCCCAAAACAAACAAAAATCAGATAGGTAAAGAAAAACAAGAAATGCTCTTGCTGAAGCTCAAGGAAGAGAATATTTTAAATAGGCAAAGATATAATAAATAGTGCCCAATGCCAACCCTCCAACACAGAAGGAAATCAACATCCTAAATCTGACTATAAAGGCATACATAAAGATGAAGACCTAGAATAGCTACAGTAGCCAGGAGAATTTCTGAAAAACAGATAACTTAAACCTTGGGCTGCTGTTCTCTAGCTATTCCCCAGGTCTCAGACTGGAGCATATTACCTGGGAAGCACTGCACAATATGAAGGTCAGATTCAAC
This sequence comes from Marmota monax, assembly GCF_021218885.2. NCBI lineage: Eukaryota > Metazoa > Chordata > Mammalia > Rodentia > Sciuridae > Marmota > Marmota monax. The sequence goes on from NW_026694432.1 coordinate 10,550,137, forward strand.
TTGAGTTGTAGGTGTAAGGTGGATCTCAACTATATCTCTAGATACACTTTATGTTGTTCAGCATAAAACCTGTTTGTTTCTACACTCTCTTTTAGAAATATTTCATATGCCTGTTCTTCACTTCTTCTTTCACCTCTTTGCATCCTAAACAAACTAAAATTAGGTATTTACTGGTTTAACTGTGGCCCCGTGTTTCTATAAATGATCTTTTACCCTGCTATAGAGTTATACTCCTGTCAATAAATAAATAAATAAATACTCCCCTGATTCTTTATACTATTCCTTTGCTTTATTTATTTAGTGTCTCCTGTCACTAAATAAATAAATAAACACTCCCCTGATTCTTTATACTATTCCTTTGCTTTGAAAATATTTAGTGTCAAAAATGGGAGTTCATAACCCACTTGAATCTAATGTATGAAATATGATATGTCAAGAGCTTTGTAATGTTTTGAACAACCAATAAAAAAAAAAAAACAAGAACTGGTAAAATGATTAAAAAAAAAAAAAAGAAAATATTTAGTGTTGGGTGTGGTGGCACACGCCTATAATCCCAATGTCTCTGGAGGCTGAGGAAGGAGAATCACAAGTTCAAAGCCAGCCTGGGCAATTTAGCTGGGCCCTAAGCAATTCAGTGAGACCCTGTCTCAAAATAAGATACAAAAATGGGTTGCAGATGTGCCTCAGTGGTTAAGCACCTCTGGGTTTAATTTCTAGTACCAAAAAAACAAAACAAAACAAAAAACAATCAGTGCCCTCTAGAACCTATATTATTATATTCTACCTTAGTCCTTTGTAACATCTAACTTGCTATCCCAGCCTTATCTCCCAGCCTAAATAACTTACCCATCCTCTCCAGCTTCCTACATTTGTAACACTTCTCATTCTTTTCCAGGAGAGAGAGAGAGAGAGAGAGAGAGAGAGAGAGGAGGGGGGGAGAGAAGAGAGAGAGAGAGAGAGAGAGAGAGATTGATTTAAAATGGTAGGAAATAGAATTAGGAGTTTGCAACTTAAGAGAAAACCTGAGCCAGGTGTGGTAAGCACAACTTTTCAGTGATTCAGGAGGCAGAATTCAAGTTCAAAGTCAAGCTGGGCAACTTAGTGAGACCCTGTCTCAAAGCAAAAATAAAAAGAACTGGGGATATAGCTCAGTGGTAAAGTGCCCTTAGGTTCAATTCCCAACCACAGAAAAATCTATTTTTTGCACACCCTGTTAGTCTTCTCAGAATACCTTTTCTCCTGTCTTAACTAACAAACTTCTACTCAACTTCAAGATCCAGTTTAAAGACCAATACCACTGCAATGCTTTCCCAAGCCCCACCATGTTGCTGACATCGATCACTCTACCTCTGTTCTCACCGTACTTTACTCATATTTCAATGAGAGCACCTGCTATGGGTATGGGATATATAATATATATACAATATATTATAAATAAAATAATTTATATTATAAATAAATGACTATTAAACCCTCAAGGACAGGGACTTGGTTATCTCTATATCCTTGGTATCTTGTAAAGGGTCTGGCATATAGGAGGTTCTCAATGAAAGAAAGGAAGAAGATCGTGATTTCTAGCAAAAGAAACATACATAAAGTATAAAATATTATCAGGGAATGAGACAGTTGGTTGACTATAAATTGTAAAAAATGATCTTCCAAATCAAAGGATTTTAAGATATATTAATTCAGGACGTCTAAAGGGCTCCTGCCACAATGAGCAAAAGATGCTATTTAAAACTGGTATTTATACAGAGGGACCATCTCCCCATTTGCTCTGATGAGTAACAAATACATAATAGGAAGTACTAGGCTGGAATTTTATAGGAGAGTCAACAGCAACTGCAGCAAAACATTGTGGACAAAAGCCTTAACTTTTCAATACTAATACCTACTTCCAAACAATATACACACACACACACACACACACACACAGAGCCTGCGTGTGAGTGATAATTTATACTTTGTTAGCTATTATAGACTTACTCTTTGAGACAAAGGGATAGTGTAACAACCATCTCCAATTGTAATAAAAAAGACACAAAGTACCCAACACTTTGCAAACCCACAGCAACAGAAACCAATATAAAGTGAACTTGATCTGATATCCCTCTCTAGTCCGGTGCCACCCAGTAAGTCTAGAAAATATACCAGTAAAGAGAATAAACTTAAATAGTTCAAAACTGCCAACCATTCAAAGTACAGGGTCCACTGGGTGCTTGGTGACTTAAAAGGTGTTGACAGGCCTCACCCCAGAAGCATGCAGACTCAGAGTCCCAGCAGTAGAGAGAATCACCCCTTTGTGACAGACAGGTTGCTTAAGGGCTCTGGGAATGGGAGGGGCAGACAGTTCTCACTGTGAAGGATGCAATCCCGTCTGTGACTCAAGCCATTTTCCACTGTCCTGACTATTGTTGAGACTTTCTTATTGACCCCCAGCACACAAAGTCCCACACATATGCCTTCTCTCAGATTCAAGCTAACCTCCAAATAGCTATAAAGTTAACAACCAATCATCAGCTAGAAAAATCTCACATTATCTCTTGCAGGATCTCAACTTCAAGGCAGAAACAAGGCTGGTTTTTCTACTCTAAGGCTGCTGCTCCCAATAACAGAAGTTGACTTGCAATTGGCTGCAATACATTGATTTAAACACAGAACCAGTTCTATTTCTTCCAGAGGCAAACACCTATCAAAAGCAAGGGTGTTGCCAGGTATAATCCCAGTGGCTCTAGAGGCTGAGGCAGGAGGATCACGAGTTCAAAGCTACCCTCAGCAACTGCGTGGCACTAAGCAACTCAGTGAGACCTTGTCTCTAAATAAAATACAAAATAGGAAATATAAAAAAAATACAAATGACATAGTAGTTTTTCAATCTATTATATTAGGTTAAGCTGGCTTAACTTACCAGTTACGTGTTAGTTCAATAATAGCAAGGAAGCAAAGAAAATTTCAACCTGGTACCAATCTAGGTCCCAATGTAGGATTTCTAAACAGCAGTAGTCGGGTCATTCATACACATACATACATACACACACACACACACACACACATTATATACTTGTAGATGGACACAACACCTTTATTTTTATTTATTTATTTCTATGTGGTGCTAAGTATCAAACTCAGTGCCTTACACATGCTAGGCAAGCGCTTTACCACTGAGCCCGCCCAGCCCCAGCCCCAGCCCCAGCCCGGGGTTAGGTCACTTTTTTTTTTTTTAAATATTTATTTTTTAGTTTTGGGTGGATACAATATCTTTATTTTATTTCTATGTGGTGCTGAGGATCGAACCCAGTGCCTCGCACATGCCAGGCAAGCCGCTACCACTTGAGCCACAACCCCAGCCCTGGGTTAGGTCATTCTTGATACTGCAGTTTCCCAGTCAACCTGAGTGGATCTCTCCCCTGCACAAGAGAAAGAAGTACTAGCATTGGAAGGATGATGGAAGCCGTTTAAACGCCTGGAGCTGCTAGGAGAAAAGCTTCAGAGTGCAGTGATATGATGATGACATGTGGAGCCATTGACTAAGTGAGACACTTGGCATCTGTCCCACCACAAAATAAACTGGATAATAAAACATCTGAGCCAAATGGCCACTAATCCTGAAGACATGGCTATCCCTAGCAGGCAAGCAGATGAGAGCTATCAAGGGGTATTCAGTGTTATAGGTATCCTCTTCTTGCCCTCAGTACCTTTATAGAGTAAAATAAAATTAAAACATTGAGAGCTTTGTATACATGTATTAAGACTCAATGTGGGGCTGGGGATGTGGCTCAAGCGTTAGCGTGCTCGCCTGCCATGCGTGCGGCCCGGGTTCGATCCTCAGCACCACATACAAACAAAGATGTTGTGTCCGCCGAGAACTAAAAAATAAATATTAAAAAAAATTCTCTCTCTCTCTCTCTCCCTCTTTAAAAAAAAAAAAAGGTAGTTTGTATTCAACATTTTTTAAAAAAAAGACTCAATGTGTATGTGTGTGTGTGTGTGTGTGTATATTTTTTTTGGGGGGGTATGCAGATTGAACCCGGGGTGCTCATCCACTGAGCCACATCCCTACCCCTTTTTCTTTTTTTAAAGATTTTTTTTTTAATATGGACACAACCTTTATTTATTTTTATGTGGTGCTGAGGATCAAACCCAGTGCCTCATATGTACAAAGCAAGTGCTTTTTACTGCTGAGCTATAACCCCAGACCCCCCACTCCTTTTTTTATTTTATTTAGAGACATGGTCTCGATAAGTTGCTTAGAGCCTCATTAAGTTGCTAAGACTGGCTTTGAACTCCCAATCTTCCTGCCTTAGCCTTCCAAGTCACTGGGATCACAGATGTGTGCTACGATGCCCGGCAGAAAAATTTATTTATAACAATTTTCATTATCATATTATAGCAATGAAAAGTTATAAAAGTATAACTCCACAATTGGGGAATGTTAAATAAATAATATTGCCATTCTATGAAAATCCATATAGTCACCAAAAAAATCATATTGTAGGAAAAACAGCTAAAAGTACAAAGTATGCTCACAAATTAATAAAGAATAAGGTAAATAACAACATTACAATAATAATGTATATATAAAAGCACAACATTTAAAAATGAATAGAAAAAATCTAGATAGAAATACAATAACCTATAAGCCTAGTGACCTAAAGGTTGTAGGTTTTGGTGATTTCTAAAATTTCCCCCCATGCTTTCTATAAAGACAACAAAGTTATATCTATCATTGGGGGTTCTTTATTAGCCATGTTAAAGAGGAGGGAAAAGCCTCACCCCAGTATACTCTCTGAGGCATATGTTGGGATAAGAGGGTGTGTCCTGCTTGCCCAGATGTGGCAACAAGGACAGGCTTCTTAGTTGGCCGACTATATGAACGTCCAAAGTAAAGCTATAAGATAATAAGAAAGTTGATTTGACAAACATGCCCAAATTAATAGAATCAAAAGGTCTGTGTTCCTTTTCAGTAGTCACCTTTTTCACTTAGTCAACAGTATTGCCACCATCCAAAATACATTGGCGACTCCTCATGTGGAACTGACTACAGATGAGCAGAACCATCTTTCCAATGTGACCAATAATAGTACATTTTTATTCTCTGAGACTGGATTTACTTTTGTCTTGGATGATACCATTTTTGACCCAAAATTAGGTATTATAACAAAATGATTGTGGAATTTCTTATAAGGGTCATAATCTGGCACTGAAGAGAAACACAAACACACACACACACACACACACATACACATACACAGTATGGTTAAATAAATGTATACAAGCATAGGCACCATTGTCAGACTTTTTTTTTTTTTTAACTTCTTATGATGTACTCCTGAAGGGCATTAGCTACATAAGTTTGGTTCAATGTGCCAGACACTATGCTGGTGAAGGAAATGCAAGGATAAACTTGCATAACAACTAAGTACAGTATCTACTGGGCTCCTATTCTGTATCAGATGTTACATCCATCATCTCATTTAATCCTTACAATATCTTGTGGGGTAGATTCTATTAGAATCCCCATTCTTATAAATGAAGAAACTGAAGATTATAGGAAGTTATAGGAAACTTGTCAGAAAAGTAAAAACTAGCAGAAAAAAAAATCAAATGTCTAATAACATAACAAAATGTGATATGCTCTAAAAAGTATGGTTAAAGTGCTTTGACAACCTGGATGAATAAAAGAGAATAACTTTACTTGGGAGGGCAAACACAAAAACTATGAGGGAAAGTAAGCACTGAAGGATAAATACAAATTTGCTGCAAAAGAAACAGTTAGCAGTATTTTAGGCTGAAGGGAATAGGACAGTATATGCAAAGGAAGAAAGGATTTTTGAAAATACATGGATACACTGGGGTAGACTGCTCTTGGGGGAAAAAAAAAAATCAGTCATTATCTCTGAGCCCTACCATAAATTCTGTTTAGCAAAAGCTAGAAAACAACTTCCTCTTCACCTCACTACCTCTTTGCCTCCCTAGTTAATCCCCAATTATCAATCATATCACAGGTCTGGGCCCTGCCAAAGAGCAGAACTTCAGCTGATAGTTCAACCTGTCATAACTATGAGAGAAATTACCCAATGGCTACATATTATGCAGGCTTGAGAAATACGAGTTAAGTATTGAAGAAGCAGCAGTACTACATCCCAATCCTGGCATCAGAGTAGCAAAGATTCACAGGAAATAGGGACCAGAGCTTTAAAAAAAAAAATGTATATGAATGTGTATTCCCCAGGGGGCTTCCAATTCAACAGTTACACACTAGATGGTAGAATGGCTGCAAGCTAAACCATGTCAAGGAAAGCAAAAGTCAGTAGCTAAACGAAGAGGGGAGCCAATTACCCTCTCCAGTCAGCCCTTCTGGAACACAAATTTACAGGTGAAATGAAGAAGGGAAGCAGCTATTCACCATAATCAGTAGACAGTAGGTGAAACTCAACCCACAGGAGGGTTTGACACAGGCAATGGTTTGTACCTAACTCTCTGTGTTATGTTTTTTATGTATAAAGTCCATTATACAAGGGCTGGGGTTGTGGCTCAGCGGTAGAGTGCTCACCTAGTACTTGCAAGGCCCTGGGTTCAATCCTCAGCACCACATTTAAATAAATAAAATAAAGGTATTGTGTCCAACTAAAAAAAATAATAATATTTTTTAATTTAAAGAGAAAAGACCATATACAATATATATAAGTGAATGAAGCAAATACCACTGAATGAAAGATTAGAAACCAAACACAGTTCAAGGGGAGTAATGTGGAGAGAAAAAATTTATTCCAAAGCACCATATTGCTACTCTCAAGAGAGAGAGAAAGGTACCTAAGTATGTTTTATATATACAATTGGTCAGATGTGGACATTCTTCCCTACTTCACATGGTCAGCACCATCATAACATTAGATATCTTGGTTGACATACTCCCAGGCACTGTCATTTCCTTAGCAGGACAGAGGAATCCTGTTCTTAGATCAGTCATGTCATGGGTTAACATATGCAAAGTACAGACAGTGCCTAGTCCACAACTGACATTCACTGAATGCTTACCATTATTTCTAGTAAAACTAATGCTCTAGGGCTGGGGTTGTGGCTTAGTGGCAGAGCACTTGCCTCACATGTGTGAGGCACTGGGTTCCAACCTCAGCACCATATAAAAATGAATTGAAAATTAAAGATATATATATATATATAAAAAAGAACTAGTGCTCTAGTCCAGTCTTAACAATACTAACAATCCTACGGTGAGATGAAGGCGTGGAGCCAAATATGTGGGTGATGACTGGGACTACCAACCCACAACCTGGTCCGGCTCATCCTGGAGCAAAACAGGTACAAAAACTCACTGTGATTCAAAGAAGTCTCTGAGAGAGGAAGGAGCAACAAGAGGTAAAACTAACACTTGGTGGGCTGGGGCTGGGGCCCAGTGGCAGAGTGCTTGCCTAGCACATGTGAGACACTGGGTTCGATCCTCAGCACCACTTAAAAATAAATAAATAAAGTTATGCTGTCCATCTACAACTACAAAAAGAAAAAGAAAAAAGAATTAACACTTGGTGAATCTTTTTTTTTTTTTTTGAGAGAAAGAATTTTTTAATATTTATTTTTTAGTTTTCGGTGGATACAACATCTTTATTTTATTTTTATGTGGTGCTGAGGATCGAACCCAGTGCCCTGCGCATGCCAGGCGAGCAGGCTACCGCTTGAGCCACATCCCCAGCCCCACTTGGTGAATCTTGACCTCACTTCAGACACTGAAGTGTGTGTGTGTGTCCATGTCCATCCCTATTTAATGTCCATACCAATGAGTGCTTTTGAGTTCATCTTAAAGGTGTAGAACTAGAAGGACATGGTAGAGAGGCCCAGGGTCTAGAGTGGGGAGCTGCTGCTGCTGGGGTCTTTTTCCTCTTTGAATTAGCCCCACATAGGACACTCCCCATGATAGGTATTTCTTATCCTCTGCTCATTGATTCCTAGAAATGTTATTCATTCCTAGGATAAATAGGGCAAAAGAGGAGGGAGAAAAAAATCAACTGATAGTGGGCTAGAAATACATGATTGCTAAACTGGTTTCAACATGACCACTTCCAAAAGATTTTCTAGGTATAATTTCAAACCTTTATACCCCAAGAGGATCAAGCCAAGAACCATCTGTTCCATTAACACCACTGAGAAAGTCAGGAGGGTTAGAGGAAACAGGACCAAAAAAACTCTCATTTAGGAAATGAAAAAGGATTCCTCCTTCTATATAGTCATACCTGCACTTTGTTCCTAAAGAACTCACAACAGAATGAATTATGAATGGTGTGATCTCCTAAAAGCCTCAGCAATGTACCAGGATCCCTGCTATATTTGATTAGCACAGGCCATGGCCATTCCTAGTGAGGTTACCTGTTCAACTAAACCCTTGAAAATAACAAAACTGAAACAAACAACAAAAAAGCTACATTCTCCAATTAAAGGATGGACAAGTAAATCTCATAGTTTCCACCCACTCCACCACTGACCCATCTTCAGAAAATCTTAGTGAGTTTTCTATGAAAAGAATGAAACTAAGGATAAGAGATTGTAAAGTCACACCAAGAGCCTCAGTATTCCAGGAGAGGCCTGGTATTCCTACTTGGAGCCTCTTTTACTGAAGAAATATGCAGGTTAATTAAGTTTGATAATCCTGCTACAAATTTTATAAACAAAGGAGGGAAAGGGCTTCTGCTGTTGGACAGGCATTGTGCCCCAGAAAATAGAAGTATCCCTCCAACACCAAAAATAGGGTAAAAAGGGGGGCTTTTGTATAGAATATTCTAGCACCTTTCTTCAGATAGTCTCTAACAAGATCCAAAAACTGGAAGAGCAGCTAAGAAGCAGCACTGATATCTGTGCCTCCTTCTTCCCTTCTCTTCCCCCATGAGACTGGATGAAGAATCTAGACTATTTCTGCCCTCTTCAAACTTCCTTTGACAGGGAAGTGACAGCAATAGTTAATTTGGCTCATTCTTGCAAAGACCTGACTGATACATGATGAGCTTGCAGAGCCCAGAACTTAGAAGGGATTGACTCCAGCTGTCAGAAGTTTTTTGTTTGTTGGTTTGTTTATTTGTTTGTTTGTTTTGGGAAGGTTACACAGGGTGTGGGGAGAGAAAGGGGAAGAGAAGCTAGAGATCAAATAGAAATACTTTGTAGTTGTATAGGCTTAACATGCCTGATCTGAAATGCCTAGCAGCAGATGTGTTTCAGATTTTGGATTTTTTTGGATTTTGAATATTTGCATAGATTTTATGAGTTGAACACTGGATCCTAATCCAAAATTCAAAATCAAAAATGCTCTTTAAATCTTAAAACTTGAAGGATAACATGATACTCAAAACAGTTTGATTTCAGAGCATTTCAGATTCTAGATTTACAGAGTAGGGACACTCAACCTGAATATCCCTACAAAGCTTTTCACATACATGTTTTCTAAAAGGAGTTCTTCAACAGCTAGTCAAAGAAGGTAAAATATCCACATATCCTGGCAGGAAAAAAGCCTAGCTATCTGCCTACATTCTGTCTGTCACTCCTCTTTTCCCCCCAAAAGCCTTTTCCTCTCATGACATTCTCCCACCCTCTCCACAGGCAATGATCGCTCTGGGTCCAGAATCCTGACTGCTGATTGAAAGAGAGATGTTTGAGCATCCTCCTCTGCACAGGGAAATAATCTATCTATTAATTAGAGAAGGGAAGTAAAATATTTTACTCATTTTCCTCCTTAATAGCCAAAAAGAATCCTACATCATCACATCTGACTGCATTCTTCTCATTTATGGTAAGGAGTTTGTCAATGATGCAAAGAAAACACTATTCAAATTTCAGAGCTTTTTATATTATTTTAACAAAAAGTTTCAAAATCATTAATTTTCACTTTACAAAGGCATCTATAGTCCATCAACCTGCATTCCTTCCTCCACTTCCCTTCCTGCTCCCTGTTTCTTCAGATGGGATTCTGACTCACTGTAGACACAGGCAACTAGAAAACCTGGCCCAAGAAACCTAGCTACACCTTCGTGAATCTACAGCACCCAAGGCAAGAGCCCTCCACCCACATTGCTGGACTGCCTCAAAGAAAACAGGGAGTGCCCTGATCCCTGCTGAGCTCAAGAGAACAGGAGACATTTCTCATATGCCCATTCAAGCAAGAGACACACCTGAGGGGATTCTCACCTACTCGCCCAGGATTACATTGATGAATTCTGTTCCTTCTGCATAACTGCTTTAAACACATAATGAATATGACTAGCTCAGAGTAAGAGGACCTTGTAAGTTCATAAGTTATTAATGGTGGGCTGGGGATGTGGCTCAAGCGGTAGCGCGCTTGCCTGGCACGCGTGCGGCCCGGGTTCGATCCTCAGCACCACATACAAAGAAAGATGTTGTGTCTGCCGATAAGTAAAAAATAAATATTAAAAAAAAAAAATAATAAGTTATTAATGGAAAGTAAAGACCCACATGAATAGCAAAAACAAAAGGACAGCCTGAAGCTTTATAGTACCTCTAAGGTTGTTGAGTCCCTCCAGGAACTTCTGGTACTTGTAAGCATTCATGCCCTGGCCCAGCGTTGTTGGTTCAGTGGCTGGAAGTAGGCACCATGGTGCAGTGACAGCTGAGAAGTGGGAGCATGCAAACCGACTGATCTCTACTCCCTCTTCCACTAGCCCCGGAGAACTGGACTTTGACCATGTGTGCACATGTCGTCACTAGAGAAGCCTCTTTACATTACAGCCCTTTTGTGCACCCTCGTTTGTTGCAGAGGGCGGAAATGTCTCCCCAGGAGACATCAGCCCCTCCTTTGTGCAAATGAGCCAGGAGACAACAACAGTCCCTGCCTATCATCTGCCACTTCATCTGCCACCTTCTCTCTAGTCTGTAGACCAGGCTCTACAGGGATTACTGCTCCTCTTGCTTAAATTCTAGGGAGAGGCTTAAATGCTTTTCAGGGCACCAGTTAGGGTTAAATATTCATTTTATTTAATTAGCATTAAATATTCGTTTAATATTTGAGAACTATGTTTTTAAAGGACCCCACTCACCACAAGAATGTCACCACAACAGGAGCTCTTTGCAAATATCACAAGGCAAAGGGACAGGTTTCACAAAACAAACAACCAACTCTGTACTCTCCTTACAGCAGTCATGTTTACAGACTGGAATATAGCCACACCACACAGGAGACTCCTACCAACCCTATCCAACACAGGGAGAGGAAAGCAGCAAAAACTGTTACACCCACTCCCTAAATGCTAAAAGAATAATAATCTGGGAGGCCGACCTTCTCCAGAGATAATAAGGGTGAAAATACAGCCCAAATGTCACCACACATCCAGCTCAGGGCACTATTGCATTTAGCCCATTCGTTTTTGAGTTCCTTAATGCGTCAATAACTTTTGCAAATTTCCTGCTACTCCATTAGTCTCAAAAAGATGATCAACCCAATAGTCACAGACTCTTAGGATAAGGTACACATACTATAATTAAAAGAGGGAAACCCTCAAATTTCTATAGCATGTTTGTTATAAGGAACTCAAGACAACTTATCTGCATGATTATATTCATCTTTGAAAATATTTTTACAAAAACAATTGCAGCTTTCCATTTATACATAATAAAACAGATGGAGGCTAAATAGTCTGTTCAAAAGTCACAAATGAGGCCAATAAGACAGCATGGCAATAATTGTTTCCCAAATCTGAGCTTGGTACTCCTGCCCATTGTACCATAAAAGCCTTGACATCCTAGAAACCAAGGAGCAATTAATGGAGTCAGACCCCACTAGAATAACTACTCATAAAAGAGACACACCCATCCCAATCCACTACCCACTAAGACCTAAAGTGTTTTAGATAACCTGACTCACAGGCTGCCAATCAGTGACCAACAGTAGAATTTGCAATGTGCCAAATAAAAAATTCTGCAAAACTTCCAATCATACAGGTTGGATGCAGGTGGAGAAACTAAGTAGCATCGTGAAAATAAAGAGAAAAGAGAATAGGTTAAGTAATTTTAAAAAAAGAATCAGGTTAAGTAATTTTAACTGCTGCTAATAATAAAAGTAACCAGCCCTTATGTACAACTATAATGTTCCAATAAAAAATATGGAAAAAAAGAATTTGAATGATCTGGAAAAAATATATCAACCCAAGTTTTGCGCCATCCAATGCTATGAGTTAGCCAACAGGTAGTTAGCCACTTTGTATAGATTTGAGTATTAGTAGTTTGGGGGGGGGTACATAAATACATGGCTCGTTTTCTCAAAGAACACTTCAGCAGGCAAGACAGACAAGCTAAAATTCAGTTTAATGCTTCAAGAACCTAAGTTAGACAGTAGGATACAGTAAGTAATAAATATAGATTCTACAATGTACTATTGTTAGAATCACAGTATCTTTAAAATCACCTAGTCTAACAGCTACATGATCCTCATGGAATCTGAATTCCTCATCTATGAAACAAGGTTAAGAACTCAGGCAAACATTAAACAACAGTTCAGATCATGTGTCTGTTTTCCTTGAGTTATTCTACTTATTTCTCTAGGAAGAGACAAATAATAGAGTACAGTGGAAAGAACTATGGTTGTAGAGTCAATACCTAGATAGCTTATGACTTGACTTTGCTACTAATGCTATATGAACAAGAGCCCCAAATTCTTATAAAATTCTAGTTCTTGGACATATAAACTTCTGTTTACTAATGGAAAGGAGTCAATGAACTCAGGTAAAAAGACTTCTTCTGTGTCATGAACTGGTATCAATTAACAAGTGCAATCTGAATATAAATGTTGAAAGCAATAATGTAAAAAGGAATGATCAATCAGCCAGAGAAGAGCTGGTTCCTTCTGAGAGTTCTAATTAGAGACTCCGCCCACCTCAAGGAGGAAGGCAGACTAATAGCAATCTAACAGCAGGAACAACTGACTTAAAATAGCCACTTGAACTAAGTGCATTTAAAAGATAACACATGGTAGTTTGTCATTTCCTATGTATTTCGCCATTAAAATTGTTTAGTAACATTTTATCAGATAAAAATTAAACAGAAAACAAGGATTTTGGAATTATGAAATAAGTGATGGTTCCAAACTGAGATCAGTCTCTCTTCATCAGCCTAGGTCTTTCTTCTCAATTGTCAGTGTACTAGCAAACTTGGAGAGGGAAGTGTGATAGTCTGGACTCCAGTTGCTTTCTTAGACACAGGAACTTTCCCAGAAACAGCATTTTAAAGCACCATGGTCTATATGCTTCTATATGCTTTTTTTTTAAGTTATCAGTGGACCATACATTCATTCATTCATTCATTCATTCATTTATGGTGCTGAGGATTGAACCAGTGCCTCACACATGCTAGGCAAGCACTCTACCACGGAGCTACAACCCATTTATTTATGGTGCTGAGGATTGAACCAGTGCCTCACACATGCTAGGCAAGCACTCTACCACCGAGCTACAACCCCAGCCCTCTATATGCTCTTTGTGGTTGTTTATCTTTTATCTTCCAATAAGCTTCACAAAGGTGAATCAAGAGGTAACTTTGAGAGAAGAGAGATTCTGCCCTAAGTTTCAGACACAGAGAGACAAAAGTAAATGGCTTTAGATCTGGCAGTTTATAGGCACTCTCTGGCCAGCTGCTGACAAAGGGGAAAAAAGGCCCACTGTCTCCAACAGCCCTTACAGAGCACAGGCACCTAGGAGCTGAGTGAAACTTGACTGAATGCAGCCAGATCAGCAAATCCAGACTAAGCTGCATGAGGCATGAGTCTGAGGGCTTCTGACTCTGCAATGACAGGATGACTGTTAAAAAGTAGCCTAAGGAATAGAGATCAGGTGAAAAGAAGGCCTGAGTCAGGTTTAAGATACTACCCCTGAAATAAGAAAGCAAGTTTGCTAGTACACTGACAATTGAGAAGAAAGACCTAGGCTGATGAAGAGAGACTGATCAAGTCCTAACTTGAAGCTCCCCCAGTTCCAAAAAAAAAAAAAAAAAACCTCTCTAGAAACCAGTACCCTCATAATTCCCTTGAAGCAATCCTCCTAAATGCAAAAGTCCACTTCCCACAAAACACTTATCAGGTAAGTGAAACTAGTCTGAACAACTAAATTAAGGAATTCATTCAATCATTTATTGAACATATGCTTGTCACATGCTTACCAGGTAACAGGCATTGACTTAGGTGCTGGAGATACAGAACTGAGAGTCTCTTGAGAGACACCAGGGAGGGGGAAAAAATGCAAATGTCCTCAGATTCAGAGGAGATGAGGGTCATGGGATCATCAACCTAAGGGCATAGCTGACTTCTAACTGTTCCTCTTCAGGCATAGGCTCAGGGACACAAAAAGCAATTCCCTTCATAAAAATGCATTAGTTTTCTTCAAGGAAGAATTGATACCCTGATAGCTGTTGTCACTATTACCCCAAAGCAGCTGTTGGCCTTAGAGGAGGGCAAAAATGTCTTCAGTGACTTAAAAAGCCAGTAACAAAATGACTACCAGGTTCAGGGTCCTATTCAGGGAGCAACAAAGATCACTTTCTTCATTGTCTCCCCCTGGCAGCAGTGTCTGAGGGAGAAAAGGGTTGAATTACACCTTGTACTTCTGGTTGGCAGGACAGAAAATGAGTTTGCCATTTGAAGAAAAGGCTGTCCCAGGGCCAAAGCTGCCTCTGCAAGGCTGAGGAACAGAAGACAAAAGAAGTCAGGTCTAATTAAACAAAGGACTGAAATGGCAAGACCAAAGGAGGCTTTAAAGGGAACTAAGTACAGATGTGACCAAAAATTCCACCCACTATGTGCCCACCCCAGGCCGGGTGTGGATTAGACCTACACTACAGGGCCTGACAATGAGTTTAAAGGGAACCTGTGTCTTATGCTATAGACCCCCATATCAGCTCACTCTCCTTGGTCGTTTTCTTTTTGGCCATATGATCCATGAAGAAATGGATGCATCCTGAGTTCTTTCCTCGATACACTGGTTATATAAAACTAAAGACCAAATGAGATAAGAAACACAACAATTGAGAATGAAGGCAAAAATACATAATCTGGTGAGCCTGTATCTACATGACCTCAGATTCCAGTGCCTCCTGCGACTTATTAAGCTTTTCCTCTTAGTTTACCCAATCACAAAATAACCTAAAAGTCTCACTGCCAGGTATTCTGAAGACCCAAGGAAAAGACCAGAAGTGAGAATCACACATCACTGGAATAGGGTTATAGACTTCCAGTATAGAGATGAGAGGAAAGAAAATTTATTTCAACAAAAGCATACTGGGATAGTCCCAAGTATCCAGGTGTGACACAGGTCAACAGCTTCTCAGCTCCTCCAAGAACAGTTTCTGTCATCAACTCTAACAGAACCCAGAGGACACAGCTGTAACTCCAATCAGCTAAACACAGACATCTGCTTAGGTGAACACATTTGGTTATTCTGACAGACCAAGGAGAAGAAAAGTGCATGCTGCTTTAATTCACCTGGGCTCCTCTGCCAGAAAAATCAAACAAGTGTCCAAAAACACAGGCCATCAACTTCCAGTAGCATTCTTTTGTTGCTTTTGAGCACAGGAAAGAGGCAAAATAAACATTTTTGAGAGGTCAGATTCCAGACACTAAAAATACTACAATGGTATTTTCCTTTGAAGATATCCTTTGCTAACAATGAAGTAATATCTAAAAACAATGTCCTGGATAGGAGACATGGCAGTGACTCTAGGATGGCAAAGTATGAGTTCTGAGAAGTCTGTGGGAGACTATCAGAATGGTAAGGAAGTGCTAAAGGTACCTAACAAACAGAATCTCAGTGAGGGTGTCAACATCTGTTTAATAAGTAGGGAGCACATTTTTATTTGCAATGGTATCATCTGTACTTGTCTGTATGCTTAAAATATTCATAACAAAATTTTTAAAAAATTAAAGCAATGGACCAAATTATTTATCACATTTACAAATGTGCATACACTTTGACCCAACAATTCTACATCTAAAATTTTTCCCTGAAGATATGCACATGGAAAATGACAAACGTACAAGGCTTTCCACTATAGCATTTTATAACAGCAAAACATGGTAATACCTTAATTCCCCACCATTAGGGAAACGGCTAAATATAGGACAGTATATCCATAAAACAGAATGATAAGCAACAGGGGAAAAAAGTCTTTATATGCTAATATGGATTAATCTTCAAGACATTTATAATAAGTAAAACAAATACAGAACAGAATATATGCTATCTTCTCATTTATGGTTTTGTTGTTGTTGCTTGTTTGTTTTTAAGGAGGGAAGAATCTATCCATAAAGGCAAGGATTTGGGTGGGTTTTGTTCATTATCCCCAGAACCTGGAACACAATAGATGCTCAGTAAATATTTGAATTGATTTCTTAAATGAATAAATAAACATACCTCTGGAAGAAAACACTGGAAAATGTTTATACTTATTGTCTCCATAGAATGGGAAAGTGTGGCTGGGTGGCACAAGATTTTTCACTATATATCTTAATGTACCTTTTTAATATTCAACTACGTGAATATACGAACTAATCAAAAATTTAATGTTTAAGGGTTGTAGCTCAGTAGTAGAGCACTTGCCTAGCAAGTATGAGGCACTGGGTTTGATCCTCAGCACCACATAAAAATAAATAAATTAAATTTTTAAAAAGTTGTAAAAGTTTAAGCTTGGAATATTTTTAATATCAGATTTTAATTTAAGAAAAAGCATTCTGGCACTAGCGAAAAGGAGCAAGAAAGGAGAAAGGGGACCAATCAAGACACTATTGCAGTGATCTATTGAGAAACAATAGAATCTG
The DNA here is from genome assembly GCF_021218885.2 of Marmota monax. Taxonomy (NCBI): domain Eukaryota; kingdom Metazoa; phylum Chordata; class Mammalia; order Rodentia; family Sciuridae; genus Marmota; species Marmota monax. Next base: position 10,566,947 of record NW_026694432.1, read on the forward strand.
AACTAAGAGAGTAGTATAGAGATCAGAAGAAAGGGAGGGATTTGATATTTGAAATGAAATTATACCACATTTAATCACTGTTTTGAGTTGGAGCTGAATAGGGTGAATGGAAACAGGGAAGATTTTCAAATGATTCCCAAATATCTCACTTGTGTGGCTGGTAGAAGGTAGTGCCTTAAATAAAGTTTGGGGGTTTTGTTTTGTTTTGGTTTGGTTTTTTTTTTTTTTTTTTTTTTTTTTTTGCAGTGCTGGGGATCAAACCCAGATCCTTAAGCATGCTAGGCAAATGATCTACCATTAAGCCATACCCCAGCTAGTTCTTTAAATAAAGCAAGGAATGAGAAAGAGAAAAGCAGATTTGCCAGAATGAAAACGGAAGGTTCAGCATGCAACATTTTGAATAAAAGACACTCACAAGATTCAAGAGAAGTCCTCCAGTTTCAGGTTAAATGTCTGGAGCTCAGGAAAGAAACCTGGCCCCCAGTCACCACAGCAGTTGAGGCAGTGAGTATAAACAAGATCATCAACAACAATGTAGATGGCCAAAGACAAAATTATAGAAAGCACCTTTATCTAAAGGTCAGTAAAGGAAGATAAACCAGTAAATGAGGAAGGAAGAAGACAGGGAGAGGATGAAGTCATAAAGGTTAAAGAAGGAGAAACTTTTAAAGAAGATGGAGAGTTTCATAGTGTCAAGTACCCAGAAAGGTCAAGTAAGACCAGAGCTGAAAAATTACCATTGGATCTGGCAATTAGGAGGTGATTAGTGATCTTGACAACAGCAATGTCAGCAGAGCAGAGGAGGTTGGAAGCTAAAGGGCAAGTATATTCCATTCTAAAGACTTCTGAGGGTAGCCAGGCATAGTGGCTGTAATTCCAGCAATTAAGGAGGCTGAAGCAGAAGGATCGCAAGTTCAAGACCAGCCTCAGAAATTTAACCAGGCCCTAAGCAACTTAGCAAGACCCTGTCTCAAAATAAAAAAAAAAAAAAAAAAAAGAAAAGAAAAAGGGCTGGGGATATAGCTCAGTGGTAAAATACCCCTGGGTTCAATCACCAGTATTTAAAAACAAAACAAAAAAACTTGAGGTTAAACAGGCATGGTGGCACATGCCTGTAATCCCAGTAACTTGGAAGACTGAGGCAAGAGGATTGAAAGATTCAGTCCAGCCTCAACAACTTAGCAAGACCCTTAGCAACTTAATAAGACCCTGTTTCCAAAAAAAAAAAAAACACACACCTATTGAGGGCAACAAAGAACAGGTCTGTAAAAGGTGATTCTCACTTAACATCTCTAGTTTTCCACTTCCACTCCCATTATAATCTGATTATTTGAGAAAAATAAAAAGGAAGAAAGCACATAAAATAATATTTATACTTTATTATGTATTAGGTACAGCATGATGACCACCCAACTTTAAAGCAGGTTCCATTTACTCCGTAAATCACCAAATATTTTTAGACACTTATGTGCAAAATACAGAGCTGACAATGTGGGAGATAAAAGAGTTTACAATATAACTCCCTGCAAATTCTGGTAACTTCCAATCTTGTAGAAGAAAAGAATACACACAAAAAGAATGCTAAGGTACAATAAAAAGGTACAGGAAAAAAATGACTATTAATTAGCATTTAGGAAACTAGAAAGTAGCCCTCAGTGGAATGATCAGAAAAGGTTTCCTAGAGGACTTTGGGGCAGGCTATTAACAATTCGTAAGATTTTGAATGGTAGATGGAGTGAGTGAAGTAGCTGGAAAGGGAGCTGGAAAGCAGTCAGAGAGGTTTTCAATATCAAGCTGAGATAACTGAACCCCGATTCTTCTAAGTGCTGCTCTGCAGTGCCAATTGGCCTGCTGACATTCCACCTGGGCATGTCATGGCAGCCAGAATCAAGTTACTGAAAGTGAATTCATATTTCTCTTCTCAAAACCAATCCTCCTTTAACTTTCCCACTTGCAGAATGACAACATTCTCTTCCCAACCCACTAGCAAGGACTATTGCTTTTCCAATGCCTCTCATAATCACCCTCTCCTGTCTAACCCTCACTACTTCTAATTTCAATTGCAAAAAGAGCCTCGAAAAAAACTTCTTTCTCTCCCTCTCCTCCAATCCATGCTATACATGCTGCCAAATTGATTTTCCTAATGCACAGCCTTTGGGGCTGGAGCTGTAGATCAGTGGCAAAGCACTTGCCTAACATATGTGAGGCACTGGGTTTGATCCTTAGCACCGCATAAAAATGAAACAAATAAAGGCATGCTATCCATCTACAACTACAAAAAAAATAAAATTAAAGCACAGCTTTCATTAAATCATTCTAACACGAAACCTACTAAAGGCAAGGAAAAAAAACCTCAATGAAGTATAAAAACTCAACCACGTGGTACAACTTCTGCAGAGAAAACTTAGAGTTGCTAGGGAGAAAAGACTAAGAATACAAAATATGTGTACCTCTTCTCAGAGACCAGCCTCTAAAATGGGAGGGAATAAGGTGAGAACTGGTGAAGACTGCAGATAAACTGAGTGGTAAAGGTGTGGAAAGTAAAAGCTAAATGACATGTTGTGAATTTACAAGGTAGGGTGGAGTAGCGTGTTTGAGGAGTGTGGTGGAAGTCTGGAAAGGCTGCTGCAGAGAAAAGGCAGGGGAGTCAACCAGAAAAGAATAAATAGATTTCAGGGTAGTGAGAACCAAGCTGTGGCTGATGCTTCTGAATCTGCAAAGGAGTCAGTCAGCACAGAGCTATACAGTAGGACTCAGTAGCTCAGTGGAGAAAATGAACATGGGTCCATCCCTGGAGAAAGGGGAGGATAGTGAGAAAGAAGGAAAGGGATCTGAGAATATTTATGCAAGGGTTGTCCAGCAGAAATGGGCTAGTAGACTGGAAAACAGCAGAGACCAGGTTTCACAGGCAAAAAGAAATATAAGTGGAAGAAAAGAGACTGTGACCACATTCTGGGATTTTCAAGAAGAATAGAGCAATTTCAGGTCACCTAAAATACACTTCCCTCAAAACATGTAGCTATCTAAAAGATCAAAAATGATGCCATGCTCACTTCTAGGCCATGTTCTGATACATAAACTGGTTCTTTAAATGGGTCTGACACCCCACAGGTTAGTATAAGGAGACTCCAATGAGAGAGTGCCAGGGTAGGATTCCCCTCCTAAACTTCTTCCTTCCTTAACTGTGAAATTTGATCAGCACTCTGGGCATAAGATCAATAACTTTTCTTTTTATTGACTGAGAGATTTACTGGAGTACTTACAAGTATGGATGGGGTTTCTGAAAATAAAATTAAGAAATTGATCAGGCATGGCGGTGCACCCTTATAATCCCAGTGCTCAGGAGGCTGAGGCAGGAGGATCACAAGTTCAAAGCCAGCCTCAGCAATTTCGCAAAGCCCTAAGCAACTTAGTGATACCTGTCTCAAAATATAAAATAGAAGGGCTGGGGATGTGACTCATGGTTAAGCACCTCTGGGTTCAATCCCAGTACCAAAAAAAGAAAAGAAAAGAAAAGAAACTGCTCAACTGCTAGTTTAGGACCTTCAGGGTCTTAGAGCCAGTCACTATAGGGCAAGAGTCACAGTCCTTCTCAGGGCCTTGGATCCTTCCTGCAGTGGTAAAGTACAGCAACAAGAACAACTGGAACATAATAATTATATTGAATAGGGAAGCAGAAATTGGAGCCTGATAAAGTAAGGGACATCCAGGATCAAGGTAAGAAAGAAAATTCATTTCCTTTCACTGCAAATTGAAAGGTTGCAGGCTAAAGTATGGCTCAGTGGTAGAGAGCTTACCCAGCATGTACAAGGCCCTGGTGTTCAATCCAGTAAGAGAAGAAGAGAGGGAGAGAAAGGGGGATGGGAGGAAGGGAGGAAGAAAGAGAAGTAAGTAGGTTAAATCTTTATCCTTTGCCTTATAAAGACAGGAAAACCTAAACACGCTATTTACTTTTTTCTCTAAAGATCTAGGATCCCATCTAGTCTATTGTTCCAGCCTGGTACAAAAAGAAAAAAAGAGATTCCAACCTTCTCAGAAAGGATACAAATTAATCAGAACAATTCCACTAAAACAGATTGTGGCTTTCCTGACAATTCACTCTAAAAGCCCCAACTTCCTTGTAAACCTCTCCTTCATCTAAAAGTCCCAGGGGATAATAATTGTGAAAGATAACTTTGACATTAAAGTACATGAAGAAAAAGAATAGGAATTCAAGAGTTGGTTGGCCATCTGGATAAGCATCTAGAATTTGGCCCCCACACCAGCCCAGTCTGCCATTCCATTTGGACTGAGATGGACTCTGCTGTGTCAGATGGAAAAAGTAACTCCAAATGTTTGTTTAATGCAGCTCTCGTTCACCTTCACTTGGGTCACCGCCTTCCTTTGCTCACAAACACTTAATTGTCCCTGAAAAGTAGGTCAGTCAGTGCATTGTGGAACAAGCTGGGAGGGAGAGCTAAGACCCAGCCTATCATAGCTTCAACAGCCTGAAGAGGCCCAAGTCGTGTCTAGGAGACCAAGACCAGTCCACAATACAGTATGCCAGGAGCGCTCCAGGTGCTCCAAGCAGAAACCTGGCTACTGCCATTCCTAGGTGGTGATTCAACAGCCTGGGAGAACAGAAAACGCCCAGGATGAGGGTCTGAGACTCGTTTGAGTCCAGGAAATACTTGTTCCACTCTGATGGCTAATGAGGTGCCCCTAATCATTCCTGAATGAAGGGAGCAAGAGGTGAATAATCAGAATGCTAGAACTCTTCCCCACAGTTCATATGGTGCCTTCTGTAGAATACCAAGCATTGTTCGACCATAAATGGAGCTGCTGAATGTCTCCCTGCTCCTTCTCCCAAATATCTTCCTCAGGACACCCAAAAATAAACACTGCCTCTCACCCATGAGCTAGGTACATTCTTAGCACTGTAAGCTGTCATTTGAGCATAAATAAGGGGTTAAATTTGGGGGACAGGATACATCTTGTTCACTAGGCATCATCTCATTTGCCACCCAGAATTTTAAGGTAGAAAAGATTCCCCCCAATCAACCTTCACCCTTCTACTGGCTAGCTTACTAAATACAGGATATCACTTTCAAAGTCACAAAGAAGGAGCCCAGAGAGATGAGGTGACAGAAGGCTGGCAGTATGGGAAATGGCTACCAGAGAGTCAGCTGTCCAGCTGGCTCTGGAATCTGAAGACTTCCAAACCTAACAACTGCCTTTCTCAGCAAGAATCAAAAGTATGTGTGGCAGCTGTGGTGATAAAGGTTGCACAGCCAGCCTCAGAAGTTAGTAGAAAACCACTTCCTTAGCCATTGTTCCCCACAGAAGCAAGTGCTCCCAGGAACTTCACCTTGGGACCAGATACCAGCTCTAAGAAATAGAAAGGGGAAAGGAGTGAGTTATCTCTCATGCAGACAGTCTGCAGGCATCCCCCTCTTCCCTCCTCAAGTCCTCTTGTAGTGAAACCAAAACCACTGACAGTCCCAGCCTCTCTGAACTCTGACTGTAGGACCTGGCATTTTCTTAAGTCCATGCACCGCTCCTCCTTTTGGTCCCCCACTGGCTCCCCTTGCCCAACACAGACACACTTCACCTTTCCAAATCTACGACACTTTCAAGTCTGGATCATATCATATAATATCTGATTTTGTATCATTTTTATTAGGTTTAGTTTAATAACTAGATTCTAAAATCTATAAAGGAAGCAACATTTCTTAACACCATTATTACAGCTAAGACTGAATGCTTCAAGAATCATTTTAAGCACTTTTATACATATTATTCTTTCAATATCCATAATAATCCTGATGTAGGTGCTATCATTAAAATATTTTACATGAAAACTGAAGCACAGAAATTTTCAAGAACTTGCCTAAATTCTGTTAATAAATGGCAAAGCTGAGATTGAAATCCTATCAGCCATAGTCCATGCTCTTAACCCCAATTCCCTACACCAGTTTTCCCTAGACCAGCAACATCAGCATCTCCTGGGAACTTGTTAAAAACATAAATTCTTAAGCCCCACCCCAGACTCAGTACAGGCTGAGCAGAACTGGGGTGGGATCCAGAGAGCTATCTCAACAAGTCCTTCAGGTGATTCTGATGCAGAATCAAGTTTAAGAACCAAAGGAATGTATTCTCAAGCTATGGTGCTTTGGCTTTTCCATATTTAAGCCACACCCAAGACAGAGAGGAGTGCAGAAAAAACTTATCAGTGCAAAAATATCCCGAACAACCAATTATAGCATAATAGAGTATATGTAGATTATACAGCCAGACTGCCTGTTCGTGTGAAACCTAGCTCTGCTGCCTACCAGCTATGTGTCTTTGAGCAAGTCATTATGTCTTTCTGTTCCTCAGTTTCATCAAATGGAAAATACCTGGGAACAGTGGCACACACTTGGTTCTAAGCAACTCAGGAAGCTCAGGCAGGAGGATTGCAAGTTCAAGGCTAGATTCAGCAACTTAGCGAAACCCTGCCTCAAAATAAAAATAAAAGGGCTGGGGATGTGGCTTAATGGTAAAGCACCCATGGGTTCAATCCCCTATACCGAGAGAGAGAGAGAGAGAGAGAGAGAGAGAGAGAGAGAGAGAGAGAGAATGAATTTCATATAGTGAAAAATGGAGATAGGTTTAAGAATTAAATTAATATCAAGCTGGGCATAGTGACACACACCTTTAATCCCAGCTACTTGGGAGGCTGAAGCAGGAGAATTCCAAGTTCAAGCCAGTCTGGGCAACTTAGTGAGACCCTGTCTCAAAATAACATTAAAAGGGTATAGCTCAAGCCCGGCACGGGGTCACACACCTGTGATCCCAGTGGCTTACAGCCTTGAGACAGGAAGATCGCAAGTTCAAAGCCAGACTCAGCAAAAGCAAGGAGCTAAACAACCCAGTGAAGACCCTGTCTCTAAATAAAATACAAAATAGGGCGGGGATGTAGCTCAGTGGCCGACTGTCCCTAAATTCAATCGCCCACAAAAAAAAAAAAAAAAAAAGGGTATAGCTCAAAGGTAGAACACGGGCCTAGTGTGTGTGAAGCCTGGGTTCAAGTACTTAATATTACATAAAGCATTTGTAATAAAAAAAAAAAAAAAGCATTTGTAATAGTATCTGGCACTTAGTAAATGCCATATAAACATTTTTTTTTCCTTACTGAGGATTAAACTCAAGAGATGCTGTACTACTGAGCTAATCCCCAGCCCTTTTTATTTTTTACTTTGAGACGGGGTCTCTCACAAAGTTGCCCAGGCTGGCCTTGAACTTGTGCTCCTCCTACCTCAGCCTTGCTGGTCACTGGGATTATAGGATTACACTACTGTACTCAGCCTGTTATATAAGTTCTTATTAACTATTTTAATAAGATAGTTTTACAATTAAATATAACAAATATTAGGCATGTATGTGTCAAGCACTGTGCTGAGCACATGCATTCATCAACGTCTTCCCAACTCATCATCAGCCTCTCAACAAGTGTTTATTCATGCCTTGTTATATGTAATATCCTGTGCTATGAGATATGAAGGATACAAATAAGGCATTTAAGATATAAATAAGGCATTTAAGCACAGTGTAAAGTAGTGAACTAGATATGACATTTACACAAGTAACTATATAACACACAGTAGCAAGTGATAAGAATCATAAGATAACACCATTTAGTGGAAAGAACATGGGGTTTGAGGTCACAAGATTTAGATTCAGGCCCAGCTATGGGTGACTTTAGTCAAACAACCTTTCTGAGCCTTAGTTTCCTCAGCTGTATAACAGGAATAATAAACTATCTGTGAGGTTCAAAAGAGCTAATATATGTGAAAACACTTTGTAAAAGGTTGTGTGAATGTTAATTGTCCATTGTTATCATTATTACTTTTTGGCAGGGGTGGGAAGGTACTGACTGAACCTAGGGATGTTTAACCACTGAGCCACATCCCCAGCCCTTTTTATTATTTTGAGACGGTCTCACTAAATTGTTTAGGGTCTTGCTAACTTGCTAAGGCTGGCTTTAAACTTGCAATCCTCTTGCCTTAGCCTCCTGAGTGACTGGGATTACACATGAGTACCACTATGCCCAGCTCAGACAGGTTTTTGTTTTTTTTTTGTTTTTTTTTTTTTTTGGGGGGGGGGTGCTGGGGCTTGAACTCAGGGCCTTGTGCATACAAGGCAAGCACTCTTCCAACAGAGCTATATCTCCAGCCCTCCAATTCAGACAGTTTTAAAGCCTTATATGTTGACATAGCTGTAGTTGAATGAAATAATGTACTTCTTTTTTTTTTTTTTTTTTTTTTTTTTTTAAATATTTATTTATTTTTTTAGTTCTCGGTGGACACAACATCTTTGTTTGTATGTGGTGCTGAGGATCCAACCCGGGCCGCACGCATGACAGGCGAGCGCGCTACCGCTTGAGCCACATCCCCAGCCCCAATAATGTACTTCTTTATTCTAGCAATTCTTACTTGTGAAAAAGCATCTAAAAGGAAAAAAATAAATTTAATATACTATGAAGAAAGTTTATTTTTAGTCAAGAAAGTTGACCACATCAGATGTATTTATAAGAAATATAATTGTCAGTTTTGCATAAAGAAAGTTGCATAAGGAAAAAACATAAACTCCCCAAGAAACAAGTAGAAGTTAAAGTCCAAATTTCAAACTGAACACTGTCATACAAGTGCCCCCTACTGTCGTTCATATTCAGTCTGTTCCTCTAAATTCTTTTTTTTTTATTCATTTTTTAGTTACCCTCCTATAGTGGCCTTCACAAAGTATAAACATAATGATTTAGGCATCTGTGCCTATACAATCTTAACTTATGAATACTAAGTGTGATCTTTATTAATTTAATATGGAATAATTTAATTTGCTCATACTACATTGACAGCATAAAATCATCCTGAATGTCAGTTAAATATACTAGTATCAAGACACTGAAGTACTGAAGCAAGGAATATGAGGTTAGCTGATTTGGGTGAGGAATACTGAGGGGATGTATGACTGCATTATTGACACAACTAGGTCAAAAAAACCCTAAGACACTGCAGTCCTCTCAAGCATATAGAGAGAACTGGGGATGCATTAGCATAAACCATCCCTTTCCCCGATAAACCACAGACAGTGATCCAGGCATTTGAGGGACTGCTTCTCCTTCTTACTCTCTACCCTGTGTCCAGCATAAGCACAGGATGTCTGGGCTCATGAAATTTTCCAGGTCAAATTTGGGCCTGGTGAGATGCAGAAAAGTCACTGTTGTATAAAAGTAGATAGTGTAAGAATCTGTCTAAGCTGTTATAACTCTTCTGTTAAGATTCTTTTTTTTTTTCATGTATAATAAGAATTGTAATGCATTTTGCTGTCATATATAACAAATTAGAAGAAAAATACATAAATAAATTTTTTAAAATAACAAATACTCCAAAATAACAGTTGTTGTTTAACCACGATTGTATAATCCTTAATTAATTTCTTCAAGGTTGCTTGCTCAAAAAAAAAAAACAAAAAACTTAATAATCACAATGTTAAGATTCTTTACACTTCATTTCCCTTGGAGAACTCTTCCATAATCCTGGGAAACCCTGTTACCAGTGTATACATTCCAGTGATGGGCTGGATTGAAGTAAACCCAGGAGAACATGTAGCTCTATATTGTGTCAATTACCATTGATGGATATATACACATATGTCTGTATACAGTCGTCTATATTATATACATATGTGTGTGTGTGTGTGTATGTGCACATACACACACACCTATGTTATCTCCTATATACACTACCCTGGCAGCCACATTGCCGTTCATTGTGCGTATCACTCCACAGCTATACAGGAATACTCTCTCAGCCCCTGACCAGTGCAAAGTAAGTCAAGAATCTAGTTTTGTCACCACAGAAAGAGTCTCATTCATAAGAGTTAAGGAAAGAGAATAGGAAGTAAGACTAGTAAGTTACAGCAAGCAAAAGCCATCTATCCTTGTAAAAAAATTAGGCTAGGAAGCAAGATTCTTTTCCCCTAGAGTTTTACCAGGTATGGACTCTGTAAGGGGTTCAGTGAGTCAGTCATTTCTCAGACTTCTATCAAAATAGATCATGCAACCAAAGCCTTGAGAAATAAAGTCAGCACACCAACAATAGCATTGTTCCACTTCAACCTCTCCCTCCCAGCTCTGCAAATGGCTAAGCTTATAAAAATTAATTCTACATTAGCATTAAAAAGAATCATTAGCAACACAAATCCATCAACAGATGAATGCAGTAAAGAACTAGAAGGAGCTAAATTCATAGAAACAGAAAGTAGAATGGTGGTTGCCAGGGGATGAGGAGCGGGAGGGAAGTGACTGTTTAGTAGATATGGAATTTCAGCTTGGGATGATGAAAAAGTTCTGAAGATGGATGTGGGTAATGATTGCACAATATAAATGTATCTGATGAATACTTACAAATACCTGAAATTTTATGCTATGTATATTTTGCTACAATATTTTTAAAAAATCATATTGTACCAGGCATGGTAGTAGTACTTGCCTATAGTCTGAGCTACTGAGAAGGCTGAGGCAAGAGGATCTAAAGTTGGAGACCAGCCTGGGCAACAAAGCAAGAACCTGTCTCAAGAAAACAATATGTTGCTATTAATGACTCCTACTAATAAAAAAGTACACTACATACCTACTATGTGTCAAGCAACGTGTGTGTGTGTGTGTGTGTGTGTATAAACTCATTTAACCTTTATGAAACTCTGCAAGATGGTCTTTATCACGAATATTTTACAAATGTGAAATTAGGAAAAGCATACCCAGTTAAGAGGTTAAGTGGCCATCCAAGGACACAAGAGCCAGAAAGTACCAGAAACAGAATTCCAAAGACAAGATTCCTTTCCACTGGCTTATTTCTACCCTAGAGTGGAAATTTATCTGATACTACACAATAGTCACAAACAAGAAAACCCCTGGAGCAAGGAGAAAGGCACATGGTAGCAACAAAGATAAAAGAAAGAATCCACTGTTCAAAGTTATGGACATATTCCCTGATTCCACTTATAAAAAGTTGTTCTCAGCTAGGCATGGTGGCACATGCTTGTAATCCCAGCAATTTGGGAGGCTGAGGCAGGAGGATCCCAAATCCAAGGACAGCTATAGCAACTCAGTAAGGCCCTAAGCAACTAAGCAAGACCCTGTCTCAAAATAAAAAATAATAAGAGATGGTGATGTAGCTCAGTAAACACCCCTGGGTTTAAACCCCAGTACCAAACAAAAAGGGTTGTTCTTCCTCTAACAGTATCCAAGAACTTTTATGTGGGTATATGGTACTGGGGATTGAACCCAGGACCTCACACTTGCTAGGCAAGCCCTCTACTACCAAGCTATAATCTCAGCCTTTTTTTTTTTTTTTTTTAATTTGAGGAAGGGTCTCCCTAAGTTGCCCAGACTGGCCTTGAATTTGTCAGCCTCCACAGTTGCTGGGATTACAGGAGACCATCATCTCACCTCCCTATTATCTAAGAAACTTTAAACACATCAATTCCGTACTCATACCAAACCCTATCAAACTAGGAAAAGCTGTTTGGAGTACCCACTAAACCCCAAAATGAAAATTCTCTTTACCTCCCAAGCAATTCCCTATAAGTAAAAAAATTTAAGAATTTCTTTATAATCTAGGGGTAAAAATTTAAGAGTTAATTTAAAAAGAAAAGTAATGTAAGAAAATATAAGAATTTTTTTAAAAAAATCTAAGAGTTAGTGTATTGCAAAACCAGACCTCAGGTCCCTAAACACTAAGCAAAGCTCCACTTGAAACAAATATCACAATGACATCTTCCCCATTCTCTCTTTCTAGTCCTTTGCTTTCCATCAAGATAGAGCAGGAACAGGCTAAACTGGATGAACAGCTCTTAGGAACAGAAGTAACTGTGCAGGTCCACAGGTGGCGCTGCTTGTTAACAGCACTTTCACCCTCCCCTCCCAGAGAGGAAGCCGCAAGGCCGGCTGGTGAGGAGACACAGGAAATCTGGACAGTCAGATTCCAACCCCAGCCTGTGTCCCTCAGTCAGGGTTCAGGGAGGCATCCTGCTGGGTTCCATTCCAAGGGTGGTGTCACTTCCACCAGATACTAACAGTTGCTCTCCCTGTGGATTTACCTACAAAAAGAGCTGCCCAGAGAATGTAACAAGAGTGGAATCAATAGCATGTAGATCACTGAGGGAGCGAGCTTTTCTATCCTAAATGGGAGAAAGAATCACAGGTAAAGTAGGCACTGACCAAGAATGGGATTCAAAAACAATCCTCTTAGGTCTATGACTCCAGGTGGGTGGAACACACCTGTAATCCTAGCAAGTTGGAAGTCTAAGGCAGGAAGATAGCAAGAAAAGGAAAAGGACTGGGGATGTAGCTCAGTGGTAAAGTACCCCTGGGTTCAATTTCCTAAAATTTCTGTGACTATCCCAGGGAAACAAGGAAGTTTGAATCATGGATATGCTTTGAATTCCTCAAAAGAAAACCATTCTGCTGAAAACAAAAGCAGCCTCCTTCCTTCCCACCCCCATACCCTGATTTATAGTCACCAAGTGTCTCCTGGTTTTCAGAAAATATGCCATCAAACAGGAAATGAAAAAATATCCATTTCTTCCGAAGGAAGTGGGGAGGGGAGAATCATATCCCTATAGAGACAGGAAATCAGCTGATCAGGATCCAAGTGGAGCTCAGGAAAACAACTCTGCTCCTTTCTCTTGCAGTGGGGCATAAAATCTCTGGTTGTCTTTGGGCTTCAGTTGCACCGTAGGTAAGTATTTCTGAGGAGAGCCATTTTATTAAGGAGTGTTGGATATTTACTAGTTTAATGGGGAAAATGAAAGCACCTCATGCCAACCAAAAGCATATCCCACAAACTTCCTACATTATATTGATGGACAGGGAAAAAAAAAAGAGAGAGAGAGATCCAAAGTACAATTTGCACAATACCCAAAGGGAACATCTGCCCACAGTTGCAAGTAACTCCAAAATTTAAAGTTTGCAGCCACCCAATCTGAGGTTGTGATTGGATATGGAGCACAGACTAGAGAAGACAAGACTTTTTGTTTGCCAACAGAAATCCTCATTCTAACAGCTGGATATTTCAGTAGTGCATGGCTATCAGGGGCTTAATACTTTCTTTCCCCAACCCCCTTTTGCTGAGGGCTGTCCCTTCATTTGAGAGAAATAGGTTATCTTTCAGCCCTGCTACAAAGAAGGTCATAATGACTAGAAGCCTTGTCCAAGGTCATTAGCTAGTGAGATGGAACTAATACTCACAACTTCTAAATGCTGTCCCACAGAAAGGAACTACAAAACAATTGTTTCTCAAAAACTTCTTAGGCCACAAAAATTCTCTATGCCCTACCCACAAAAACTGCTCTATTTATATCTTTCTCCCAACTATCTCCACTGTCTCCTAACTCAGTATGCTACACATGCCATGTTTCTGTAATCAATGCATTTAATAGGTCCCTCCACTATTTCACTAGACATACATTTAATGAACACTTTGAGCTGGGATTGTGCTAAACATTAGGGACACAAAGGAATGAGACACTATCCCAGCTTTCAAGGTGCTCAGGGTCTTATGGAGGACAGAAAAGCAAATAACTGGAGCTGGGGCTGTAGCTCAGTGGTAGAGCACCTGCCTCATTATGTGTGAGACACTGGGTTTGATCCTTAGCACCACATAAAAATAAATAAAGATATTATGTCCATCTACAATTAAAAATTAAAGAAAAAAAAGCAAGTAACTATTATTCAGGGAAATGGGTAACATCAAAAGTATATATGTTTAGACATCTTTGGTTCTAGTATCCCACGGCATCTAGGAATACTTGGTTTACCCTGTGAAAGAAACCTTACTCTCAAGAAACCTCTGAAAGTATTTTTATCCTCCTCGTTCCCAAGTTAACACCTCCAAATGATGCTGACCAAAATTCCAAGGCTATAAATTGGTATGACATGTAAGAACAAGAAGAGCTCTACAATGGAAGAGAACTCTTGAGTCAGCTTTCACAGGAAGTTCTACAAAACCACACCCAGAAAATGATGTGAACAATGAAATGAGTGTACTAACTCTCCCCATTGCCAGTCCCTCCCAGGTCCAGAGAATGAGACATGTAGGAGGATTTATCTGAAGGGAAAGAAAAGAGTAGACATCAAAACCCACATTATGGGGCCAGGGTTGTGGCTCAGTGGTACAGCGCTTACCTAGGATGCATGAGGCACTGGAATAGATTCCCGGCACCACTTAAAAATAAAGGTATTGTGTCCATCTACAACTAAAATTAAAAAAAAAAAAAAACCCACATTGTTCTCATGGACTAAAACTCCCTGCCAAGAGAGTCTCAGCAACAACACAATGTTTTGTTTGGAGTTTTTGTTTTTTGTTCTTTGGAACTGGGGATTGAACTCAGGGGCACCCAACCACCGAGCCACATCCCCAGCCCTATTTTGTATTTCATTTAGAGACAGGGTCTTAATGAGTTGCTTAGCACCTCGCCATTGCTGAGGGTGGCTTTAAACTCACAATCCTCCTGTCTCCGCCTCCCTAGCCACTGGAATTATAGGCGTTGGCCATCGTGCCAGGCCATCACAATGTTTAAAGATCTACAAAAGGTCATTTAGCTTTGTTACTCTCTCCATATTAGCTGGCATCTAAATCATCCCACAAAAAGTAGGAAGGCATTTAGCCCACTTTTAAAAGGGTATTTTAAAAAATCAAAACCCAATCAATTTGAAATATCTTAGGGCTTTGACTATATTTATACTCTGAAAGCACCATTATGCTTCATGTTCTGATAATGGGGGGAAAAAAAACACAACCAAGGTGATCTTTTCCCTTTAAGGGGCAGGTAACAACCCCATAACACAAGATCTCCTCTAGGTCCACATTACTCAGAGCAAAAGAATGAAGACTGGAGTAAAGGCTTTCTATCAAATAAAGAATGGACCCTCATATTTTAAGGAGGCCTCAAGACCCTAAATCAAACAATCAAAACATTCTGCTCTCTATATCATAGAAGAGTTAAAACCATCACACCCCATTTCCTTTCCTCTGTCTTCCTACCATTTGGAGAAGGAGGGGTGTGGAAAGATGAATTAGATTCAGGCCTGGGTAGCTAAAGACAGGGTGGTCCATGCACATCTGGGTCTCAGAGATGGAAATGATGACCAATTTAATGTCCATGGTAGGTGTCAGTGATGAAGGGGAGGAAGATGGAACAAAAGCGGTAGGAAGTAAGACTAAAAACAACAGGTTTCATACCACTCCATTAGCACTCCATATGGATGAACACAAGGAGGTCCTATGCACCCCAAAAAGGTCTACGGTTGGTAAGACAAATGAGGAAAAGGAATATTCCCCATCTTTGCCCCACTTTGACTATCCTGTTTCTCTCTTAGATTTCCTAATTCAACCCCAAGCCTTTTTCTCCAGACTCACTCTAATGAGAAAGTAAGCAGCTGGGTGGTACAGTTTTATTGCAAAAAAATAATAAGAATAAATGGCAATTAATAACTGGTTTACACCAGTGAAGCCAGTTTATCAAAACAGCCTACTGGCTCTATAGAGTGCCTCTCTGCATTACACCATCCTTTTATTTATGGCTTTCATAAAGCCAAATCCCCACGTCTAACAACGTAGCATCCTCCCATCCATCCCCTTTTCAGACCTCCTCCTACACTTACTATCTCTCTTCCCAATGTGGAATCTGAATCCCATCCAGTAGAGGAGGAAACATAACCTGCTGCACAGGTATTTCATCTGGGGACACTCCTCTCAGCCACACACCCATCCTGACAGGCAGCCAAGATGATGTCAGCCAGCTGAGAGTTCCCTCAGGCTTCCGGTTCTGAGCACCTGATCTTTTTTAAAAGGGTGTGAAGTACTGACAAAACCCAATCACATCAACTTTTGGTGAATATCTGCTAAATGTAGGGCACTGTGCTAGGCAAAATGGGGAATAGAAAGAAGAATAGATCTCTGAGGGACAAATCACAGTGATTTGGGAGGCTGACTCAGAAGGATCAAAGCCAGCCTCAGCAACTGCGAGGTGTTAAGCAACTCAGAAAGACCCTGTCTCTAAATATAATACAAAATAGAACTGGAGATGTGGTTTAGAGGTCAAATACCACTGAGTTCAATCCCTGGTACCAAAAAAAAAGAAAAGAAAAGAAAGAAGAGTAGATCATAATCCATGAGCCCCAGCGGCTTCATCTAACTGGAAAAATACATGAGAAGTCAAATCACAAAAAAATAAAATACAAGTGGTGACACACAACATTTCATGGTCAACTAACAAATGAGAGATAGAGATTAATGGCATGAGCTCAGAAGCAGAATGAATGATAACAGGTTAATATGGTTTGCAAAGGATGACTAGGTAAGGGAGGACTTGAACTGAGTTTCAAAGATAGGTAGGATTTTACCAGGAGGTAGAGGAAGGATCTTACAGGAAGACACACATCCTAAGTCTCAAATGGAGACTCAAAGTAAGCCACATGTACATCAACAAAAATAAATAAGGTCAAGTAGTGTGGCATTCATCTGTAATTCCAGTAATTCAGAAGGCTGAGACAGGAGGAAGAGAGGTTCAAGGGCAACCTGGGCAACAAAGTGAAAGCCCACCCCGAATCTCGAAAATAAATAAATAAATAAAATTGGAGGAGAGATTCCTACAGTGAGCGGAGACATGATCAACATGAAAAGAGTGAAGGATACACTTGGGGCAGTTCCTAAGTAAGCCTGGAAATGGAAAATGTTGGAAGAATACCAGCACTTAAACAGTGGTGACCTTAACCAATGGGACATATGGAAAAAGGGACTAGAAAAGATAGCTTTTACTTTTTTCTTTGTAATTTCTGCTTAAATTTATTATAATGAACATGTATAATTCTATAATGATAGTAGAGAGAAATAGCAGATCAGCATTTTCTCCTCGTAAGTTCTAGGACATTCTTTTTTAAAGTAACTCACAATGCCCCCCCACCCCACCACCACCACCACCACCACCACGCCCCACCCCACCACCACCCCCCACCACCCCACCACCCCCACCCCCCGCCTTCTGACCGGGCCTGTGGCAAGACTTAAACCCTAAGGTTAAAAAGTACCAAGCAATCACACTCCCTTTCCCACAGACACACAATATGAGCTCACAAGCTAGGGAGTAAATGTCACTTTCCTGACCCCTTCAGAATCTGCAGGAGTTTTTAGAGAAAAGGAAGACTCAGGCCAGACAGTTCTAGTCAAGAAAGTGAAGGAAAATGTTGTGGTTAAGAATTGGAGTTCTAGCTGGACTCAGGCAATTCTGGGGGCTAAGGCAGGAGGATCGCAAGTTCCATGCCAGTCACAACAACTTAACAAGACCCTGTCTCAAAATAAAAAAATAAAAAGTGCTGGTAATGTAGCTCAGTGGCAGAGTGCTCCAGGCTGAATTCCTAATACTACAAAAAAATAAAAGGCCTTGAGTTCTGAAGTCCAAGAAAGCTAGATCTGAATGACCTCTCTATATTTAATTGGGTGTGACCTTGGGAAGTTGAGTTTCACTTTCCTCCTCCATGAAATAATAATAATAATAAAGCCTACTCTTAGGGTTGTTATAAGAACTAAAGGGGAGCAAGTATACAAACTGCTTAACAGAATCCATCCTGGCACATAGTAAAAACTCAACTAATGGGAACTACTATTATTATCAATCCATTCTACCCAGAAAAGGGAGTATTCCCCTATCTAAACACCAAGTCCATATAAGCCTTTTCCTAAATGCAGCCAAAACCAAAGTGCAGAATAAACAAGACAAGGGGTAAACCTCGATCTGGATGTTATCTGTGATCCTACCAAAATTATTTTAGTACATTTTTAAAAACCAGCAAAAGTTAACTTCATATATGAACCTCTCTCTAGGTCAGAAAATAGATTAATCTTTTTTTGCAGAGGGAGTACCAAGGATTGAACTCAAGGACATTCAACCACTGAGCCACATCCCCAGCCCTATTTTGTATTTTATTTAGAGACAGTCTCACTGGATTGCTTAGCACCCCGCTTTTGCTGAGGCTGACTTTGAACTCATGATCCTCCTGTCTCAGCCTCCAAAGCTGCTGGGATTACAGGCACAAAATAGATAAATCTTCTTCTGTTACAAGTTAAATTGTATCCCCCCACCATGTTGAAGTCTAGTAACTGAAAGACTAGTAACTGAATGACTTTATCATATGTGTGCGGGAGGGGGGGGAGTTAGTTGCAGATGGACACAATACCTTTATTTTACTTATTTTGATGTAGTGCTGAGGATCAAACCAGTGCCTCACATGAGCTAGGCAAGAACTCTTCCACTAAGCCATAAACCCAGCCCCTGTCATGTGTTTCTGAGTCAGGGTCTTGCTATGTCACCTAGGCTCATGTGATCTTTTTGCCTTCAATCTCCAGAGTAGCTGGAACTATAGGGACATATACCACCAGGCCCAGCTTGTGACTATTCAGAAATAGGGTCTTAACAAATAATCAAGTTAAGATGAGGTCATTAGAGTGAGCCCTAACCCAACAGGACTGGTATTTTTATTTTTTTAAGGGGGGAGGGCTATTTAGACACAGATCCTTATAGCTGATATGACGACACAGAAAAAACATTATATATAAGCCAAGGTACACGTGCAGCTACCAGGATCTAGAAAAGAGGCATGGAACAGATTTTCCCTCATAGCCCTCAGAAGGAACCAGCTCTGCCAACAATTTGATTTCAGAATTCTGGCTTCCAGAACTGTAAAAAATAAACTTCTATTTAAGCCACCCAGTTTGTGGTACTTTGTTATGGCTCCAGAAATTTTTTAAAATCTTAAATCTTTAAAGAAATTTTTAAAAAGGGGGGGAGGGGGCTGCCATTTATCCTATTATTAACTTTGGGGATTGATTGATTGATTTGTTTGTTTGTTTGTTTGTATAAGAAATTGAACCCAAGGGCACTCAACCACTGAGTCAAGCCACATCCCCAACCCTTTTTTTTGATTTTGAGACAGGACCTTGCTGGGTTGCTTTCAGCCTCACTAAATTACTGAGGCTGGCTTCAAACCTGTGATTCTCCTGCCTCAAGCCTCCCAACCTGCTAGGATTACAGGCATGCACCACCACGCCCAGCTAAACTACGTATTTTTAAAGGAATTTTAATTTAAAAGGTGAGTTTTTTAAAAACAGGGCCTCATTATCTGGAAGGACAACAGGAAGTACATTTCCCTACTAATTCTCATCTCCCAACAGTAAGAACATCATTACGGAAAGATAGTAAGACCAAGAAAGATTCCAAATCCTTTTGATTCTGCTTCCCTAACAATTCGATAAATGGAAGGAAGGAAGCAGAACTCACATATACAGAGTATATATCCACTATGTGTTTCACTTACATAGATGCTAATGCGCATTATCTTATTCAAATCTCATAACCTCCCTGCAAGGTATGAACTATTATCCCCACTACTAATGAGGAAATCAATGTTTAGAAAAGCTAAGTAAGTTGCCCAAGGTGATATTATAGCCAGAAAGTGGTTGAGCCAGGATTCAAACCTCTTGTTCTTAACTATCTCAACCTGCCTGAACAAGAAATTTTGAACCAATTCCCTTGATAGAATTTTCTTCCAAACATTTGATTGAAATCACTATGTGCTAAATTAATACCTGAAGAAATCTTATAAGTCTCATCTAATCCTTCCATTATTACAGTAAGAAAACAGGCCCAAAGAAGGAAAGTTACCCGACCAAGGTCACAAATAAATTAGTAACAGAATGTGATATCCAACCAGGGTCCTGATTTCCATTATACCATATAAATCTGAGAACAACAGCAACACAT
The DNA here is from genome assembly GCF_021218885.2 of Marmota monax. Lineage (NCBI taxonomy): Eukaryota > Metazoa > Chordata > Mammalia > Rodentia > Sciuridae > Marmota > Marmota monax. Next base: position 10,586,786 of record NW_026694432.1, read on the forward strand.
GAAAATGAAGAGCACAGATGTGAGAAACAGACTGCCTCGGTTCAAATCCTGGCTCTGCCATTTATTGGCTGCATGATTATAGACAACTCATTTAACCTCTCTATATCCTTGTCTGAAAATGGAGATAATGATACTTATTTCACATGGTTGCTCTAAAGACTGAATGAATTACTAAATGCATACAGTAGTTAAATACTGCCTGGCACATTCATATGTCCTATATGTATTGACTGCTGCTATAACTGCAGCTACCATTAAATAATGCTAATTCAACTGGGCATGGTGTCACACATCTATAATTCCAGCTATCAGGGAGGCTAAGGCAGGAGGATCACAAGTTTGAGGCCAGCTTCAGGAACTTAGTGAGACCTTGTTTCAAATTAAAATTATATATACAAATAAAAATAAAAAGGTTGGGGTATAGTTCCATGGTAGAGTACTTATCTACCATATGCAAGGCCTGGAGTTCAATGTCCAGCACCTTAAATAACAATAATAATGATGATGATGATGATGATGATGTTGCTGCTGCTGCTAAGCAAAACAGCAGAGAATAGACACACTTATGAGAGCTTATAAAACTTCAAAAATACATTCATTCAGAAAAAAATGAGAGAAAAGAGGAAGAGAAGCTATTTCTGCAAGTTTGCCTAATTTAATCTATTAGTAGTAACATTTACTGAGTATTTATTCCATCTCAGACTGTTTGTTTTATTACAGACAATACTGAATTCCATTAAATCAAAAACACCATCACTTGCTAAATTCACCAATATTTCACTAACTCTCCTCAATAACCCTATGTGTGGGTTAGAGATGTAGCTCCGTGTTACAGCCCTTGTCTTGCATGTGTAGGCCCTGGGTTCAATCCCTAATACCACCAAAAATAACTAAAAAAAAAAAAAAAAAAAAAAAGAAAGACACCTATGAGATACAGAGTTCCCCTGTTCTATAGGTGAGAGACTGAATATCAAAAGGATTTTAAAATGTACCCAAGGTCACAAACCTAGTAAATAGCCAAACCAGGTTTCAATACCAAATCTGTCAGATTCCCAAGCCCTTTGTAGTTAACTGCTTAATCACAAACTTGATGCTTCTCAAACTTTAATGTCCACAGCATTACCTGGGAATCTTGCTAAAATGCAGACTAATTCAGCAGGTCTGAGATGAAGCTTAAGAGTCTGCATTTTTAACAGATGCTGCTGGTCCTTGGACCACCACCAAGGACCAAATTATTTCGCTTCTGATTGCAACTTCTCCTACTCCTGGGTCTCTACCTCCATTCCTGATCCCAGCAATCAGCTAATGAAAAGGACCAGAACTCCCAAAAGACAAAGAAACCTCCTAATTATCCTTTGTTTCTCTGCTACCTTCTTTCCCTCTCCTCTTCTTCTGCTGGCCCCTCAGCTCACTCACCATCCTCCTTCCTAAAGTAGGCTGCAAATCTACTGACGAAGCTAACATGGAGCTCAAAAGGAATGACTGGTATCTAAAGAGACTTTCCTAGGCGGAAAAAATATTAATCTTATGCTTGGATGTTTTGGGGGGAACCAACTCAAAGGCTACATTACCACTGTGACTCTCAATGGCAAGCTAATGCTTCTGGATGGGTTACTGACACCCATCATTTCTCCAAAGATGATGGGTATGACCTGTCCCCACCCCCACTCTCAGATCAGGTATCTAAGCAACACAGGTAATTATGATCTGCTAGATCTGCTACTTACTGGAGATAGCTAGTTTCAACTGGGCTCAGTCCTTTTCCACTCTACCTGCCCTACAACTCAGACACTGTTTTTGTCGTGCTCTTGGTGCTTAAGGGATCTACCAAACACACACCAAGTAGCTGCAAGCACCTGAGTGTGAAATGATTGCCCTTCTCTGGCTGTTCTGGAAAGTCTGAAATTTGGATCATTTGTGCCATGACTGAGTAAAGTATGTACAGCACAGGATTATTTTTTGTCTCAAGGGCCCTACAGACTCCTATTACCATAGCCCCAATGCTCTATGGGGTTACCTTCAGGTAAACAACCTCTGCAACTCTACTTGAGTGGTTCAAATCAAACCATTTTCAAGAGTTGTCTGACTTGCAAAATTTAAAGCAACTCAGACCATAAATCCAAAAATTATACAATGCATTAAGGTAAGAGGGCCTATTGTCAAATGGAGTTAATCAGACAAGATTCAAAACCTTGTTCAGAAACTTACCAGCTCTGAGATCCTCAAGGAAGTTATTTAAATTCCTTAAACCTCAGTTTCCTCATGAATCTACTAATGTTACTGAACTGTCAAAGGATGTCATTTATGATGATTATATGCAGTAAAGTACCTGGCCTTTAGTAAGGATTCAATATAGATTAGATTCCTCCTTCCTTTCCTTTTACTCATCCCTGCTTTCAGGGATATATAGTCAAGTCCATAAAACACATTAATACTAATCACATAAAGGAACTGTGATTAAGCATGTTTTCTTTCTTTTTAAAATATCACTTATATTACATAGTGAGAAGATCTGAATTTAGCACTAATAGTTACATGACCTTAAGCAACAGTTCCTGTGCCTTTTCACGCCTCTTGTTCTTATCAGGAACAAAAGATCTGAACTGAACATTTTCAGTTCATTCATTCAATAAATACTTGAACACCTACAATTCCAGATACTTGAGAGGATGGGCAAAAAGACCACAAATTTAGGGGCTGGGGTTGTGGCTCAGCGGTAGGGCACTCGCCTAGCATGTGTGTGGGCCTGGGTTCGATCCTCGGCACCACATAAAATAAAATAAAGGCATTGTGTCCAACCACAACTAAAAAGAAAAATAAATAAAATTTTTTAAAAAATAAAGACCACAAGTTGAAGACCAGTCCAGGCAATTTAGTCAAACTGTTTTACAATAAAATTTTTAAAAAGGGCTGAGAGCTGGACACAGTGGCACATGCCTGTAATCCTAGTAGCTCTGGGAAGGCTGAGGCAGGAGGATCATGAGTTCAAAGTCAGCCTCAGCGATTAGCAAGGCCCTAAGCAACTCAGTGAGACCCTGTCTCTAAAATATAAAAAGGACTGGGGATGTGCCCCAGTGGTTAAGCTTTGCTGTGTTCAATCCCTAGTACCAAAAAAAAAAAAAAAGGTGCTGGAGATGTAGTTCAGTGGTTGAGTACTGCCAAGCATGCACAAGGCCCTGGGTTCAATCGCCAGCACTGAATGAATGAATACATAAATACATAAAGTCAGAGAGACACGCATACATGCTTAGTGAGCAGCTATTACATACCAGACCCTCTTCTAGGTGCTAGGGATACAAGAATTAATACACAAAACAAAATATCTTCACTTTTAAGGAGTCTGAATTCTAGTAGGAAGGAAGAATCAGAAAATGTTAGACAATAACAGAATACCAGGAGTAAGGTGAAGTAGAATTATAATATTCCAAAGGGGAAAATGAATTTAAGAAATGCTAGTGAGCGGCTTACATTGTTCTAAAATTCTAGATACAGACTGAAAGATGGTATAGGAAACTTTATCATATACATTACAATTCTCCATGATAGTAATATTTCAATCGTAAACTCTGAAAATGATGCACTATATATTTTGTACACACAACACATACAAGCATCTCTTGCTGAATCCTGATATATAAAAACCTAGCCATATATTCAGATTAGAGACACGGAGATTTTAAAGGAACTGCAGAAGAACATCTGGTTCAGTTTCCAGTCTTTGGCAAATGAAGAACTATGCCATTTACAAGAGTATATTATTCCTGAAATTCTTTTTTTTTTTTTTTTTTTTTTTTTAGTACTAGGGATTGAATTGAAACCAGGGGAGCTCTATCACTGAGCTACATCCCCAGCCCTTCGAATTTTATTTTTCTTTCTTTTTTTTTTATTGGTTGTACAAAACATTACAAAGCTCTTGACATATCATATTTCATACATTTGATTCAAGTGGGTTATGAACTCCCATTTTTACCCCATATACAGATTGCAGAATCACATCGGTTACACATCCACGTTTTTACATATTGCCATACTAGTGACTGTTGTACCAGGGATTGAACTCAGGGGTACTAGACCACTGAGCCACATCCCCAGCTCTATTTCATATATTATTTAGAGACAGGGTCTCACTGAGTTGCTTAGTGCCTTACCATTGCTGAGGCTGGCTTTGAACTCGTGATCCTCCTGTCTCAGCCTCCTGAGTTGCTGGGATTACAGGCGTGCGCCACCATGCCCAGCTTTATTTCTTATTTTGAGACAGGGTCTTTTTAATTGCTGAGGGTCTTGCCAAGTTACCTAGGCTAGCCTCAGACTTTGCCTCACCCTCCTGAGGAGCTGGGATTACAAGTCACTGCACCTGCTTCATCTTGAAATTCTTAGAGCAAAAATAATATACCATCCTGTTATTATCTCAAGCTCACTGGAATTTCTCCTACTATTATCTAACACAGGTCCTTAATTCAAATTGCCCCCAAATTTAAAACTCTGAAATATCCACGTGAGGCCACAAATGATAATTCCACACTTAACCTTATGACAGGTTATAGTCAAAATGCAGACACACTAAAAATACTGTATAGTGTTGGGGGTATAGCACAGTGGAAGATCGTGTGCTCTAAATGCACCATAGCCTAGGTTCAATTCCCAGCAACAAAATAAATGAGTAAACAGTTTTTTAAAAAAATTAAAATATTTTGTAAAATTACTTCAGGCTATGTGTACAAGTTACATATGAAACATAAATAAATTTGGAGTTTAGACTTCGGTCTCATTCCCAAGATATCTCATTATATATATGAATACTCCCAAATCTGAAAAACTTTGAAACACTTCTGGTCCTACATATTGAGGAAAAGAATTGTACTATATTCTCTTTTCAGGAATGATTTCAGGCAGTGAACACATACACATACTGCTATGTGCACAGCATTCATGAATCAAACGTTTCTCCTGAATCTATGTGCTAGACCCCATGCTAAGCAACAGTAGGGAACAGAGAATTCAACGTGGAAAGGAGATAATCACGATACTCTGTGATATGCCCATCAAAAGAATATACAACCTACAGGCAGCAGGAAGCAAAGAGATTAACCACATGGGAACAGAGGGTCAGGAAAACCTTCTTAACAGCAATGTTGTATGAGTTGTGTTTAATTGGGTAAACTGAAACTTGTTAGCAGATGAGATTAACAGGTAAAAGAGGAATTCTAGACAGAGGGAAAACCATGAGCCAAAAACCCACAAAGACATTGTGGCATGCTTAGATTGGCATGCTAAGGAAGCTGAATATAGCTTCATCCTGATAAAGAGAAAGATGCAAGGAAAATCAAGTTACAAAATCAGGCTGCAATTAGACCACCACAGGTATTTTTGTTGCATGCTTGGGTTCTATTATATAGGCAATGAGAGCCATTGAGGGATAATTTTTCTGTATTTTTATTGGTGCATTATAATTAGACATAATGGTGGAGTTGTTACATATCCATACACACACATGATAACAATATAATTTGGCCAAGATCATTCCCCAGTATTTCCTCTTCCTCCTCTCCTCCGCCCCTCCCTTGGTCCCTTTCCTCTACTGATCTCCTTTAATTTTCCTGAGATCTCCTTCAGCTTTCTTTTCCTTTTTCCTCTTTAGCTTCCATATATGAAAGAAAACATATGACCCTTGACTTTCTGAGTCTGGCTTATTTAATATAATGATCCCACTGAGGGATTTTTTAAGCAAGGAACAAACATGATTAGTTCTGTACTCTTGAAAGTATTTTCTGATAGGAATAAGGAAGAAAGACTGATAGGAAAGAGTGAAATCAAACCAGCTAATTGCAATTGCATAGCAGTCCAAGTAAGAGATAATAAGACCTTAGATTGGAGTTAGTGTTGTGGCTCAGCGGTAGAGTACTTGCCTAGCATGTATGAGGCACTGGGTTCGATTCTCAGCACCACATAAATATAAATAAATAAAATAAAGGTATTGTGTCCAACTACAACTAAAAAATACTTAAAAAAAATAAGACCTTAGATTTATGTATTAACAGTGGAGCTGGAGAGAAATATAGGAGATGGAATCAATAGGACTTGATCAAGATTAGCTGTCTAGGTAAGCTGAAGGACAAAGAAGATCCACATGAAGTCCAAGTTTCTGGCCTGAACAAATGAGTGGATGGGGAGGATATTCATTGAGATGGGGACATGAACAGGGAGAGAGGGGCAATGATGTTCATTTTGGCGTGGAAAAACCCATTGTGAAAGGTGCTAGAAGTTGCCAGAAATACTGAGAAATATAACAAGCACCACCATTTACAAAGTGGTTCAATTTATAAAGTTTATCATATGTATCTCATTTGACACAATCCAGACCCTCAAAGAGATCACAATTAGATTATATGCAGACAAATATACACAAAAAGTTAAGCACTAAAAATATAGGAAATTCTATAATGGTTTGGGTTTACAATAAATTGCAAGAAAAACACTTGTTATATTTAAAGATCATAATCAAATCACCACCTAGCTTTCCAATCTCTGGAACTTTTATTTATTTAACTTTCTATATCATCACAAGTCTATTTGTTGAGCGTATTATACATCTTTACAAGTCAGGAAGTGAAATGTAATCAAGAAAAGGAGGAGGAAAAAAAGAATCCTGAGGTTTCAGTTCTGCTCTTAACATGTAAGCAAAGGCAATCAGAAGTGCTTTTATTAATTCCCTTAGTTCTGCCCCCCAGCTATCTTCTCTCACTAACAGCACCTGCACTACAGCTCTACCAGATAGGGCCTCTTATCCATTTTTTTTTTTGAGGGGGGGAGGTGGTGGTAACTGGGGATTGAACTCAGGACACTCAACTACTGAGCCACATCTATATTTTATTTAGAGACAGTGTCTCACTGAGTTGCTTAGTACTTCGCTTTTGCTGAGGCTGCCTTTGAACTCGTGATCCTCCTGTCTCAGCCTCCCGAGCAGCTGGGGTTACAGGCATGCACCACTGCACCTGGCCCTCTTATCCTTTTACAAGGGCATGTTCCTGGCAAAGCCCTGACCCTTCCCTTCACTGCCTCACCCCTTCCTAGGAAACTCCCACAGGATCATCAGAGAAAGGAGGCCTGAGAAATGGGAATCCAATACCCCTCTCTGTCTCTCTCACAAAAAAGGTGAAAGGAAATTCCATCCCCTGATTGTTCCTGATTCTTCCTAATAAATGAATTGAACCACTTTGTAAATGTGGTGCTTGTTATATTTCTCAGTTCCTTCTTCAGTTCCTGATTCTTCCTAATAAAGGCAATAATACTAATATTATATAAAAACAACCTCAATACAAACAATGAACGGTAGCTCTGAGAGATTATGAGGATCTCAAAGCAACTGAACTAAATTTGCCTAGTCCCTGTTTTCTATTTGAGAAACTAACCAGTAAAGACTGGAACAGGTTCTATACCCTTGCCTGGTAGAGGTGGCGCAGGCCAGGCCAGCTTCTTGCTCAGCAGAGGCAGCCTTGATTTCTGCAACGTGGTGTTTACAGTAGGTCTGGGATGGATGTCCTCATGTTAAAAAGATAATTGTACCTTCTAGTTGCTCTCCTGACTAGAAACCAGAGTCCACCTCTTCAGACACAGGTCACTGCAGAATGAGGGTCCCAGTGGGATCCTGTCCCTATCTTATGGGAGGATAACATTGTGATAAGGTCCTACAAGACCAGAAAGAATGTTGGAGAGAAATTACCTGGTACAAAAGAGCCATGGGTGGCAGCTCTTGCCCTCCTAGCTGGAACAGGTAATCTTGTCTCTGTCAGTCCCCTTCCAGCCTTGACTCAGTCTCTTTTTTTAAAGTATATTGTGAAAATAGTAGTTAAATGAGGAGTAACCATCCATTATTTGTTCAACTATTTATACATTCCTTGTTGTCTTTGGTCATTTGTAATGTTTACTATATACTCTAAACCCGAGAGGTAGACAGAGGTTTTTAAACTCTTCTTATTCAGTGTTATATACTAAACTACATTCAAAGAGGCTCTTAACACAGGCATTTTTGCTGATGGAGATAACAATCATTCTAGAGGGAATCTATAAATGCAAGTGGCAGCCCTAGAGTAGATCATCTACTGCAATATGTGAAACCAGAGGCAAGGAACATCCAAGTACACATATACCCCTTACAGGACAGAAAGAGAAAATGCACAGGACAAGCCAAACCAGAGAGTGAAACAAGATCAAAGATTCCCCAAATTACTGGAGACATACCTTCCACTCCCTGGTGTGACTCATGTCAAGTTTATCTGATACACAGTCCAAATTTACAAAATAAGGAGCAGAAAACAAGCCATACTAAGGAGAACATGCCAATTAACAATCCAAGCATATGGGATATGCCAAAAGTGTAAGACATGATTCAATTTTGAACTAGATCTAATATATTGGGAAATAACCTCTACACTGGACTAAAGGTGGGAAAAAAAAAAGAGCAAGTAGAGGACAAAGGGTAACTAATACTCTTTTTTAGATATAAAGGTCAGATAAACTCTGAAGGACACTATCACCATCTGAAAGGTAGTGATTATATTAAACCTGTTAAGGTAAGGCAGAAAGGGCTCTGAGTCATAAGAACAAATCCATCACATTCACTGCCTTCCTGCCAAACTAAACAAGAAGGAGGCTGTGTCTTCCACAATAGCCTCTCTGTCTAGTCTTGCAAAGAACCCAGATCTTCACAAGCTCAGCCCAAATAGAATGGAGTATACTAATCTAGTAATTTTCATGGAAAGCAAAGCCCACAAATGTTTCTAAATTCAACTAACCTGGGACAGTTGTGAAGCTAACCTGTAAGTAGAAGCTGTGCTTGAAGTTCACTCTCAAACCAATGAATTCTGCATCCCCATGTCAAATAGTGAGATGAGGATTAAAGACCACAGATGAGAAGAGCCCCTCTATGTCAAGAGTCATGATACTCCTGTCAGGGGCTGGAGTTATGGCTCAGTGGTAGAGTACAAGTGCCGGGCCCTGGGTTCCATCCCCAGCAACACACGCACACAAAAAGCCCCATCCACAAAAGTAAAAATAAAAAATACATTAAGAATTAATGTCTGGTGAGGCACACCTGTAATCCCAGCTACTCTGCAGGCTGACACAGGAGGTTTGCAAGTTCAAGGCCAGCCTGGGAAATATTTTTTTTTGAGGGGGGTGGGGTGAATTTTAATATTTATTTTTTAGTTTTTCGGCGGACACAACATCTTTGTTTGTATGTAGTGCTGAGGATTGAACCTGGGCCGCACGCATGCCAGGCGAGTGCGCTACCGCTTGAGCCACATCCCCAGCCTGGGAAATTTAATGAAATCCTTTCTCAAAATAAATAAAAAGGGCTGAGGATGTAGCTCCATGCTTGCCTGGCATATATGAAGCCCTGTGTTCAATCCTTTGCTAACTATGAGGAATGTTAAAGCTGCATATATGGTTTCTGCCCTGAAGAACATAACATTTTGCTGGGGTTACCAAATACAAGCCAAAGACAGAATAATACAAATAATCAATAATCAAGCAGATGCTACAGTTTTTAGACAAACTACAAGGCCCCTTATTCTCCCACTAAATCTAAGTGAAAACTCTGATCCTGGATCCACCTATATCCCTTAGTAACTTGACCGTGGTTGTGAAGCTTCTTAAGCTAGAGAGAAAGAACATGAACATATACGGACACCCTACACATATAAGCCTTTTTCTCCTTCCTCCCCTCCGCAGATAACCTCAGCTTTACTTCACAGAATAAGAGCAACGGAGGAAATTCCTTATAGTTTCTATACTCCAACCAACCAAAAAGGCATTCCAGCATTTTTCACTCTGATCTTTCTCAAAGACATATCTTCTAACTCTGAATCCTATGCTGTGTGGAATATTCTCTCCCTTCTTTGGCTGTTATCTCTCCCTCTGTACTGGCTCTTTGCAAACAGCACTTAAACAAGCTTAACTCTCTATGTGAAAACAAACAAAACTCCCCTCTCCCCACATCTGCCTCTCTGTAAGTCCTTCCTCCTCACTGTTCCTTCAAAGTCCAGTTTTCAAACCTCACAGACTCCCCTTCTGCACTTCCCACTCACTTTCATAATTCCACTGAAAATACTCCAGTAAAAGTGACCTTTATGATAGACATCTATAGTCCATGTCTACCTTGACCTCTGAATAATCCAACACTGAGACACAAACTCCAAACCACACCCTCCTCCTAGTAACTCACTTCTCTCCTGTTCCTACTTCTCTGGCCACTTCCTTTCTGTGGACAATTTCCTTCTGGGGATCCTCTTCCTCTGCTCCTGAAATTACCCTCCTCTTGAGATTCCCCAAGAGTATTTTTCTCCAATTTCTCATTGTACAACTACTCCCTAAGTAATCTCCTTCTCCACCCATATGGCTCTGATTCAATAAACCGATGCCTGCCTCATCCATAGCGCTCCTGTGCTCCCATTCTACACCACCAGCTGCCTACTACGGGACTCTGCCCAGCATCCCTCAGAAACCTCAGCCTCCACGCAACCTTAGCTGAACTCAGAATCTTTTGCATTACTGCTGCCACCTTCCCCCCAAATAACCTTCCTCCTCTACATTCCCCATTTTAGTTAATGACACCACTCACCCACTCACAGATATCCAAGCTAGAAACCTGCAAGTCATCCCAGGTCCCCGCCCCCAATCATGCGCCACATTCAGTTAGTCATTAAAACACGTGGACCTTCCCCCTAACATTCTTGACTTTCCCACTTTGCTACACTACTACTTTCACAGTGTGAGTTTAATCTAATTACTTCCTGCCTTAATTCTTATGACTACCTCCTAGCTGGTCTATCATAACTCTTGCCCCCACTCCAATTGAGAAACTGATGTGACTCCATTTTTGAGAAACCAGCTTCTATCTCAAGGCCTGTCCAGAGGGAAGGGGCGTGACCCTTGTCCTTGGAAAAACCCACAGAATGCTCCTAGGCACATACCCACCCTGCAAAGTTGTTTAACAGGAGAGATCTGCGGGGCCAGATGTCCCTGACTCAGTTATGCTAGGTGAGGATCCATAGCAACCACCAATCAGCATGAGACAGGGAAAATATGTAAAATGCCAGGAGACCCTCCCAGTAGTTTTGGTGATTGATAACATGATTAAGCAACCCCTGGCGGCCTAAACCAATCAGTTCAAATGTATACACCACTTAAACTAACCAATCACCCTTACCCAACTTGTTCCGGCCAGTGAATGTGCTAATCAATGTTAAGAGTTGTTGTTTGATTTTCCAGCGGTATGAAATGATTTGCTGTGTGATGTTGTGACGCATAGAGTATCCCCACAAAACCTATAAATCCTCACTGAACTAAAGGCCAAGACTCACTCTTTGGGACCGCTGCATGGGAAACGGATGTGAGTCCAGGCTTGCAATAAAGACTCTTGTGTGGATTGCATTGGATTCGGCTCCTGGAGGTCTACTGGGGTCCCACCAATCTGGCATTACACAATCTCTCCTTACACTGCTGCCAAAGAAGAAGTATTCCTAAAATGTAAATCTAATCAGTCTTCCTTGCTTAAAAGCTTTCGATGGCTCCCAAAAGCATTTAGGAAAAAGTTCAAATTCCATACAGTATGACATGTGAAGCCAGTCTATATATTAGCTCTGCCCTTCTCCTTTCTCCTTCCCTCATGTCTTACACACCAACTTTCCTAATACACATATTCCTTCCCCTCAAACTCCCTTATCTCTGTTCATGTTGCCCAGAATGCCTTTGACCCAAATTTTTTGCCAATCTCAAATCCTTTAGGTTAACAGCTCAGGCTTCATCTCCTTCTGGATATCTTCCCTGGTCCTTTCTCACCCTGGCCATCCTGAGTATACCTCTTCACCATCACAGCACCAGTGCTTCTATGTAACATGCCCTGCAACACATGGTAATTGCCAGTTTAGCAACATTGCCCCCATTAAACTCTAACTAAGATCACTGAGGTGCAAGGACAATTATTTTTGTTTCCTCAACACTTCACTTGCTCCCTGGTTCAAAGTAGAAATTCAATAGATGTTTATTAATTAAATGAAAAAAAGATCCTCCAAACAAACCCATGACACCTTGGAAGATTAGCAAATCAAGACATAACTGAAAATTTTCAGTGGGGATTTAGGGAATTTCTTATGCAATTCTTGCCAGATATTTATTGCCTGGAGGCTGTCCAGGGAATGAGTAGAATAAATGTACTGGGGCACTCAGCATTTACTAATTTAAATGAGAAGTAAAAGCTAAAAACATGACCTTAAGCCGGCAATGTGGCATATGGCCTATAATCCCAACAGCTGGGGGAGACTGAGGCAGGAGGATTGAGAGTTCAAAGCCAGTCTCAGCAACTTAGGGAGATCCCATTTCTAAATAAAATGTAAAAATGGCTGGGGATGTGGCTTAGTGGTTAAGCGTCCCTAGGTTCAATCCCTGATACAAAATGAAAAAAAAAAAAAAATTATGTAAACCCCAAAAGCATTTCAAGCAAGCTCATTCTTTTCATCAACACAAAAGGAATTGGGTTTACCTCTCTTAACAAAAATCACTATAGAAATCTGCTACAGTAAGAGGAAATCTAGCAATATAGCTAGCACAGCCCTTGCCCAAAAGAAAGATGATGACTGACCAATTATCTTGGGTTACTATCCAAATTATCCTTGATAATTGGAACATCCCTGATGACTGACAAAGAGTAATGCAGAAGAAAGCGATATTGAACAGAGAAAGAAAAATAAATGTGAGGGGCTGGGGATGTGGCTCAAGGGGTAGCGCGCTCGCCTGGCATGCGTGCAGCCCGGGTTCAATCCTCAGCACCACATACAAACAAAGATGTTGTGTCTGCCGAAAACTAAAAAAATAAATATTAAAATTCTCTCTCTCTCTCTTTAAAAAAAAGAAAAGAAAAATAAATGTGAGCAGATTTCACAGTAACACAATTTTACAGAGCCAGAACAAGTAAGGGTACCAAATCCAAGGATAGGCAAAAGAGGCCTGTCCCTGAGCACTCCATTCTCTCCAGGCAGACCACAGGTATCTGTTGGTCAGCCTGCCTTTCTACCCTACCTCACTCCACATACACACAAAACTAAGGAAAGCAGATTATCTAAAACTCTATATGTAGTTTCCTGTGTTTGTTAGTTTTCCATATTAAGCATATTACTTATGTAATATGAAAAGAAAATTATAGCCAGGAACAGCGGTGCACACTTATACTCCCAGCTACTAGGGAGGCTGAGTTAAGAGGACTACAAGTTCAATGCCAGCCTCAGCAATTCACCAAGGTAAGGCAACTTAGTAAGTCCCTGTCTCAAAAAAAAAAAAAAAAAAAGAAAGAAAGAAAGTTGCTAGGGATGTAGCTCAAGGATAAAGTACCCCTGGATTCAATATCCAGTACCACAAAGAAAGAAAACTATTTAAAAATAAAACCTGAAAGTACTAATATAATCAACCCTCAAGAGATATTCCCTGCCAATCAACCACATACACAAGAAGCATTAAAAGTCCCTATCTAGCTGGGTATAGTGATACACGCCTGTAATCCCAGAGACTCAAAAGGCTGAGGCAGGAAAATTTGAGGCAAGTTCGAGGCCAGTCTCAGCAACTTAAAAATAAAACAAACGGGGACTGGGGCTGTAGCTCAGAGGCAGAGTGCTTGCCTAGCATGCATGAGGCACTGGGTTCAATCCTCAGCACCACTTAAAAATAAATAAAATAAAGACATTCTGTCCATCTACAACTACAAAAAAAAATTTTTTTTTAAATAATAAAATGGGCTGGGGATATAGCTCATTGAACCCAGCACCCCTGGGTTCAATCTCTAATACCAAAAAAAAAAAAAAAAAAAGATTTGAATAATCAGAAAGGAAGAGAGCTTTCCAGGAACAGTGAACATTAACAAAAGCACAGAGGCAGGTATGAGGATCTGGGCAAAGGACCGCTGAGACCAGCCCAGTGGAGCAGAAAGCTAAGTTGGGTGGAAACTGTGGCATGAGATAATAGTGGGTGTGCAAGGCAGGTCAAATTGTGGAAAGCCCTGAGAGCTAGAGACAAGAATCAGAGGTTCATTGTAATCTATTCTAGAAACTGAGAAGCTCTGGAAGGGAAAATAATATTTTATTAGAAGTTAAAATAATTATTTTATTAGAAGTTAACAACAACAACAAGTTAGAATAAACATTCTTACAAACTACAAGCCAACCCAATGGACCTGAAATGGCTCTCCCAAGTCACAAAATCAGTAAGTGCCCCCAGTGGAAGAAAGACAACAGAGGCTTCAACTCCAATCAAAACCATAAGAGACAGGGCTGGGAACACAGCACTTGTCTGAAAAGCAGGAGCCCCCTGGGTTCAATCTCCAACACCAAGAGGAAAAAAGGAAAAAAAAAAAAAAAAAACAAGAGCAAAAGCAGGAGATTTTATACACTGTACAACCTGGTCACAACATAACTCTATATATAATTATCAGAAACTGAAAAGGCCAGGACTTTTGATCTTGGATGTCTCTGATCCCACATGTGCACTCTGAAGTGTTCCTTCTACAAAGATCTCTAAAACCTGGAATTGGCACTGAAAAATATTGGGATAATAGGCTTCAGCTGATGCATTTCCCTGGCTTGTATTACATCACTTGCCAAGCAAGCCCAAGACAAGGCAAGAGCTCTCATAAGCACTGTCAGTACATGCACACATTTTATTATTTCAACAGCATGATGTGGCCAAAGCTTGTGATTTCCCAGCAGATGGACTTGACTCACTTTCTGAATTAATAGTGTCCATACCCAGAAGTAGCAATTACTCTATTGTTCTGTCTAGAAGCAATCCACTCCAACTCTAGACTTGGTTTCTAAAACAGAACTTAAAAACTGAGTCTACATTTAATCAAGAAGCTTCTTCAGAGCACCACTTAAGTTAACAATTTCAAATCCTCAGCCTATATTTTCTAACCACTATGTTAGCAAAATCTTATCACTTTGCACTACATTACTATTGTATAAAAATATCAGAGAAGGGCTGGGGATGTAGTTTAGTAGTAAAACACATGCCTAACATGCAGGAGGCCCAGAGTTCAATCCTCAGTACTGGAAAAAAAAAAAAAATTTTTTTTTCTTTTTTTCAGAAACTTATATACAAGACTTCCCCCACAATAATGGGGAAAAAAATTCTCTGCAGTTCAGTTATCTGGAAATATAGGCCATTTCCCATGTGTGACTGACTATACATTACCTCGGCCAGAGGCTAAAAATAATAATAATAATAATTTTTAAAAATTACATTTTCTAACATTTTTCACAATTATTTCACTTAACCCAAGTCAGTGCTCTGATTTTTAAAACTTCCCTCTGTGAGGGGGCTGGGGTTATGGCTCAGCGGTAGAGTGCTTACCTAGCACGTGCCAGACCCTGAGTTTGATCCTCAGCACCACATAAAAATAAATAAAATAAAGGTATTGTGTCCAACTACAATTAAAAAATAAATATATATTGAAAAAAAACTTCCCTCTGTGATACAATGTGAAAGTCTGGGGACATATTTGTGAACAATAATTTTATATCTATTCCTAAATTTATCCATCTTTATAAAACTATTCACATAGGATATTATAAAGCTCAAATAAGATAATGAATATGAAATACTTTGTAAACTAAAGTACTATATACGTTAAAGTTTTTAAAACATTAATGCATGCAAATAGCTCATTTATAGTCTCATAAATGCCAAGAAGTCAGTATTAATCATTTTTCAATAGGTGAAAAACCCAAAGATCAGAGAAGTTAAGCAACCATTCTAACATCACACAGAAATGGCAGAACTAGGATTGGAGCCCAAGACTGAAAAAAATGTAAAGTCTTCTTAGTATATCAAACTGCCTTCTGCATTATTAATATGTAGGTCCTTCACTCCTAACTCTGTGCAGTAAGTTTTTAAGCTATTTTCTGTGATATGATATGATGATATGATATGATAACAAAGATCAGTCCTAAATAGCTTCATTTAACCCATGGCACCTAGCAAGAACTCTGAAGTTTGTAAGTACCAGAGAGTCGATGTTACCACTGTTGAAATGTGAATGTTCTCTTTTATTCCCAGCCCAGCATGGCACATGAAGATTCTAGTCTTTTAGGCTTTGTGCAAACAGAAAATCTAAGTCTGTCTGAACCAACGTATGTATTTCCCCTTTTGCTTAACCCACCACCATGAACCCAGATTGTGTTTGCTTTTAAAACTCTTCTTTAAAACCTAAAACTATGCCCTATGTGGCTTGCTTCTTCAGTAGAGTGTCTCCCTCCTAGGAGAGAAATTTGATCCTTGCACTGCTCCCTTTCTTCCTGGTCTCCTCTGGTATTCATAAGAACCTCAATCCACAGAAAGGAAAACTTTGTGGCTAGCCATATCATCATCTGGATGAAGTTTCTTAAAATAATTCACCTCTCTTTTTAAAAATATTTTTTTAGTTGTAGATGGACACAATATCTTTATTTTACTTATTCTTTTTTTTTTTTTTTAATGTAGTGCTGAGGGTCGAACCCAGTGCCTCACAAAAGCTAGGCAAGCACTCTGCCACTGAGCTACAACCCCAACCCCTCACCTCTCTTTTATTCCCATATTTACCAAGCAACCATTTGGAAACTAAGCCTCATGAGCACTTTGGAACAGGAAGAGGGTACCCCAGTCAGCAACATAAGTACCCCAATCACTGGACAGGTATTCCCTTATTATGAATTAATAAAACTGGCATACTAGCTGCTTTTTCTCAACCTTCAACGACTCCCCCACTGCCCATGGAGTAAAGCCATAAAAGAATCCTTACAAGCTGGATCCTGGGTTCTTTACAGTATCATATGTTCCCACCAAAACTCTAGCTTTAGTCCCATCCAACTACTTACATCCTTTAAACTCTCCACTCACTCATGCCTTTGCATGTGCTATTTATGCCCTCTGTTCTCTCAGTACCCTTCCCTCTTTCATCTGGCTAAATTCTATTCATCCCTAAAAGCTTTCTCAATTGTCACCTCCTTTGTCAAACCTCCCAATGGGGGTGGGGGGTGTAACTCATCATTAGAGGGCTGGCCTAGAGCAGGGAGCCCTAGGTTCAATCCCCAGGACCATTAAAAAAAAAAAAAAAAACTTCTCAATGAACCCCACAGAGGATAGTCACTCTTCCCTCCTCTTGTTTCCATGGTGCTTTATACAAACTTCTGTTCTAGCACTTATCACAGTATTATAATTACTTGTTTGCATATGTGTTCCCCTGCTAGATGTGAATAACCAAGAACAGGAACCAGATCTCATTCATAATTCTGCCATCTCCAGTGTCTAACACTGTATTACCGCCAATAGAGATGTAATATCTGTTTATTGGGGGATGTTCCCTATTTCTCTTGATTGCTGCCCATTCTGAAACATTAGGATGCAGAATTGTTACCTAAAGCCCCCCATATACCGACCAGTTATTTTAAAGAGATTTTGGGATATTTAGGAAACGAAGGAGAACATTTATGTCCATGCTGAATCATCTAATCCTACCAAGACCATGCTCACTACCGATACCCAAGGAAACAGTTGCCAAGCATAGTTCTGCAAAATCCATGCCTGACAACTATTCCTAATACAGCTGCAATACACACAGCTCTGCTTACTTCAGAACACCACAAATACATTATTTCCCTTCTTATCTTTGCCCCTCCCAGGGGGGTTTCTGCAACTGAAACTTTCAGCACTGCTTCTGTACGTGAAAATCCTACTTTAATCTGTAGAATGAGGTGACTACAAATTACTACGAGCAGAGAGAGAAAGAGAGAGTGAAAGCCAAATAATTTGGAGAGTCTAGAACCCCATCATAATCAGTATATTTCCCCATCTCTCTTCAAAACTAATTCTTGGCATTATCCTTACAAACTATCTCCCCTGGCCACTCTATCATTCTAACACACTCCTCTGCTTTGGCAAACAGTCCTCCTATTAAGGGAGTAAGAGGATTTCTAAATCTGTAAAATACAGGAATTCCATACAGCAAAGTAACAAAGGCCTGGATGCTAAGCCACTCTGACTTCCCAGGGAGAATGATACAGTAGGAGAAAAGATTGTTCTGCACCTACCATAAAGCAGACTGCACTAACCCCCTCACACAGCTCCTCAAGTTACTTTAGTCAACCATTTTTTACTTATTCCTCCTCTCAAGAAAGAGGTCTGTGTCTGGAAAGAATCAAATTCCTATACACCTGATCAAAGTCCTTCAAAGGAAAGCCAAACTGAGTGAGACAGCTAAAAGGACTGCCCAGATACCTCTCCTGGAACAAGCCCTATTTCCCCCTTCTTCCCCTGCTTCATTGGCCAGGGGTCCAACTTCCTTTCAGTTCCCAGCCATTGGCAATCCAATCCAGTGAGATACTGAGGTTACTTCACCTAGTTTTGGTTTAATTCTGCTGGTTTAAAGCTAGGACGGCCTGAGACAGTCCCAGTGTATCCTCCCTCTGAAGAGTGCAGTGTTGCTCAAAAGCCTGCAAAGGAAACTTAATGAAACCATTCACTGAGCCACATTTTTTCAATGAAGTTCTGCAGCACAATCTAACCTCTTTGTGCACTGAAATGATCCACATTTCTTAAAAGAAAGACCACAGGGGGTTGACAGAAAACTTGCTGCAGGCAGGAGAAGCTGGACAGTTTACAGGAGCTGATGCAGAAGGGAACAAGTAGAAGCCCTACCAAGGCCATTTTAGCATTTCATCTAATTGTTTTTTTTTCCCCCCTGCTGCATTCCCAAGCTGAGCTCTAATGCCAGAAGAAGAAGAAAAAGAGGAAGGAGGAGGAGGAGGAGGAGGAGGAGGAGAAGAAGAAAAACAGAGAAAGAAAAGGAAAAGAGAGAGAGGTTTTACAGCTTCTTCATTAGTTTCCCTTCAGTGGGTAGGTGTTGTAAACAAGTATGCTGGACTCAGTCATAAGGGCTGAAGTTTCCTTTCCTTCAGATGAAAAGAAAGGAAAGGCTAATCACAAGGGTTCCAGCTAAATAAAATAGGAGGAAAGTGCTGTCTATGTAGTTTCTGGGAAAACCTCCACCTCTGTGGAAAGCTTTGCCTCCCAAAGCAAAATCCCAGAACTGGATGTTAGAGATCAAAGCAGGGGCCTCCCGAGGCCACGCATCCCTGGCTTCCACTTAGGGCACCTACAGCAGTTGGGGAAATGCAGTCCACAGCCCCTCTGGCCTGTCAAAACTTTCTGCGCATACACCCGTGGTTCAGGTTAGGCATTAACTTGCAGAACTGCTTCGCAAGACAGCCTCAGGGGGATGAAATCCGAGCTCCGAGACCAATCTTTATTTTTGAGGAAAAGAAGAAATAGACCCTCGCCTGGATCGGGCCCAGACTCCGACGCGGGGGTGGAAGTGGCCTCTTCACCAAAAACTGCACACTCACTGGCACGGCTGCCCACCGACCCCCGGACCCCGGGGTGCTCCGCACGTCTCCTCGGGGACTCGCAGACAAAAGCGGGCGAGCAGAGGTCCGAGCCTGTGCGAGGGGATGATCGCACCGAGAGCAGAAAGGGTGGTTTTCTCCCGCGCCCGACTCCTCCTCCTCCCCAGCGGCTGCCCACAGCAGTCGGTCTCCTGAGCCAGCTCCTTGTCTCGTCCGTCTCCTTCCAGCTGGGGCCAGATAATGGGGCAAATACTGTAACTGGCGATATGAAAGCCCCGGCTGCCCTGGGAGAGGGTTCCCAAAGCTTATCTCGACTTAGTAAATTAACTGACCCCGAGACACTGCCGCTGAGGGCCATGCCCGGCGCGGTGGCCGCGACCCCGCCCGGCCGCCCCACCTGCAGCCCGCCCAGCGCACGGGCTCCGAAGGCCACGCCGCGCCGGCCCCCGGCCTGGGACTCAGGCCAGCCCCCGGCCCTACCTTTGTAGCGCTCCAGCACATCCTCGTACGCCTGCACGAACTCCTTCTCCTGGCTGCGGTTGGCCGGCTGCTGACCCGGCACGTAGCCGGCCATGGCCGCCCGCGCCGCGCTCTCCCCCGGCCCCGGGGGGCGCCGGTTCCAGGCCCACGCGCTGAGGCGGCGGCAGCGGCGGCGGCCCCAGCCTCGGCCTTTGTGCGGCTCGCGGGCAGCGGCGGCGCCCTGGCTCTCGGCTCTCGGCTCTCCGTCCGCCTCACCCGGCCCGGCAGTCGCGCTCTGCTCCTCAGCCTGCTCGCACCCGGCCCGTTCGCGCTCCGCCGGTCCCGGCTTGCGTTTCCGCCTCCCCACCCCTCGGCTCCGCTCCTCCCTCAGCCCGCCCCGGCGCGGCGGCGGCGACGGCGGCTCCTCCTGTCAGGAGCGCCAGGCCGGACCGGTTCCCCGCCCCTCTCCCCGCCGCCTCCGCGGCCCGGGGCGTCCTCCAGCCCCGGGCTATGGCCGGCTGGGCCCGGGCTGCCCACTCGGGTCCCCCCGGTGGCTGCCGACCACCGCCCGGCCGGGACCGGGAACTGGAGCCGAAGTGAGCGGGAGGCCGGCCCCGGCGCGAGTCAGGCTGGGAAGGAGGCCCCGCGCGTCAGGATGAAAGGCTGGGAGGGCCGCGGCTGCCCGGAGACCCCCGGGCCGACTCGGCAGGGTGGGCGGGCGGCCCCCGTCAGCGCTGGCCTACACCGGAGCCGGGACAAAGGAGGGAGCCCCCTGGCTGGGGAGAAGTCGAACTGGGCCTGTGCGGCTCCTGAAGGATCTAGAGAAACCCTAGAGGGACAGCAGAGAGCAAAAGACCAAGATGCCTCAGATCCCAGGGCCAGACAAGGCCGGAACCAGGACAAGGGCAAGATCCAGACAGGCCTGCAGTGTGAGGCCAAAGGGAACACTGCGCCCACAAAGAATCCCAGGAACAAAGGGTTGTCCAGAAGCAGAAGAAACTGAACTGGAAGTGAGGGGGGCAGACCCACATCATGAAGTAAGCCAGGCCAAGGGGCAGAGCCTGAGAAATGACAACTCAAGGAGGAATGGAGGCAGGATTCTGACTGCACCATGGGGTGAATAAGAGGAGACAGGAGGACATAAATCCGGGGGGTGGGAGGGTAGACCCAACAGGATTACTAAACTGTGACAGTCTTCCGAACAGAGACTTAGATCAAAAGGGAGAAATGTGGGAACCTGAGACAAAGAAAGGATTTGGGGGCATAACTGGTCAGGGCAGAGAGAAGGAAACCAATTATTCTCCCATCAGAGGAAGGAAAAGGGTAAAGAAAGGAAACTGATAAATATGGGTAGGGATTTATTTTGGACCATTTTGAGGAAGGAGGTCCCAATATCATCCGTTCCTCCACTCAGTTGTGCATCATTCAATCCCAATATTCCTGGAGTGTGCTGGGGCCAAGAGCAAGCAATGAATGAGGAACTCGGGCCCATTCAGTGATAATGTTTCCAGTGTTAACTTGATTTTTTGCAGAGATGAAGAGGTGGTTGCAGTAAGAAGCTAGGCTGGGCCAGGTAGGGCGCACACACCTATCTCCTGAGGCAGGAAGATTGCAATTTCTCCGCAACTTTGCAAGCCCCTCTGCAATTTAGCAAGACCCTGTCTCAAAACGAAAATAAAAAGGACTGGGGATGTAGCTCAGTGGTAAAGCTCCCCTGGGTTCAACCCCAGTACAAAAAAAATAAATAAAAAAGTTGGTTAACATCACAAGGGTACATGAGCAAGTGAGAAAATTCATGCAGCACTGAGCAGCCAAAATTGGGACTTGGACTTCCATCTCAGTTCCCATTCTCAAGATTTTGAAAGAGGAGCTTCTTACCTCCAGGGCAGGGATAGTATCTTTGAACTTTGGAGGAATGCCAAATATTTGGTCAATCAGTGCTCAGCACATTAAGAAAAAGAAATGATGCTTTTCACAAATAGGTTTCCACATCACATCATGATCAGATATTGGATGAACAAGTCATTAATCATATCTTTCTCCATCAAGTTCTGGGTGTGGCGATCATACAGGGAAGGGCCTGAAGGAGGACAGGACTTCACCTTAGACAAATGCTCATTTACTTCCAATTTAATTTGGGGTGCTTAAAAAAAAAAGGCAAGCTAGTTCACAGTTTGGTGTCAGCTGCTAATGAGCTCAGTCTACTAAAAGAAAGGGAATAAGTTTGAGGTATGTTATTTTTAGATAAATAAAGACTTTTAGTGGAAAATTCACAATGAAGGAGTTGGTAATTAATGGGACAGCACTTTTTTCATAAATAGAGGATATAGAAATGCTAACTCTGGGGATCTTGACTGTATCAGTGCTGAGTCACTGCATTTCCTATATTACTTTATACCAGTAGGACTAAGAAGGCCCAGACACAAATATACATATACACGCCTCCACCATCACCCCCTACAGACATCTGCATCCTCATTTTCACTGCAGCAAATAGAAAAGCTTCTCCATCCCCTCCAGGGGCTGCTACAAGAACTGTGACTGATGCCTACCAAACATGAGGAAATAACAGAGTCAAGAATGAAGAGTCTACTCCAAGAATCAGGCTGTGCTGAAGGCCTGAGGGGTTGCGGGGTAGAGGCAAGGGGGATGAAATTCCAATTAAGAAACTGGGTGTGGTGATTCATACCTGTAATCCCAGCAATTTGGGAGGCTGAAACAGGAGGATTACAAACTTGAGGCCAGCCTGAGCAATTTAGGGAGACCAAATCTCAAAATATAAAGAACTGGGGATGGGGGCTCAGTGGTAGAATGTCTGCCTAGCATGCATGAGGCCCTGGGTTCAATCCCCTACCACTAAATAAATAAATAACACGGTAGAAAGTTCTAGTTTGGGTTGTGTGGCTGAAGCACTTCTGTTAGACTCAAGTTCCTTTCTTAGCCAGGCATGGTGGAAATCCCAGTGACTTGAGATGCTGAAGAAGGAGGATCGAAAATTCAAGGCCAGCCTCATCATACAGCAAGACCCTGCCCCCAAATAAATAAATAAATATAAGAACGGAGATCTAGCTTAGTAGTAAAGCACCCTAGGTTCAATCCCCAATACAAAAAAAAAAGTTGCTTTCTTGACAAAATTTGCATTTAAATACTCCCAAGAGAGTTTGAAGTAACACATTCTTCTAATGAATGGAAAGGGGGAAGTCCACATGTTTGGCTGATGTTCCTGTTTTATACAGAGAAAATTTTACAAGGCTGGAGGAACAAAGCGACTGCTGGGGCGGGGGATGGGAAGAGGAAGCCTACAAAAGGGAGGTTTTTGGTTTTTTTCAAGCAAGAGTCTAAATTTATAGCCAGACCACACAATCAGGAAAGCTCTGAGGCTTTCTCCTTTTGGCCTGTGATTTTCCTTTGCTTCTGGTGAGTGAGCTGGCTGCTGAATTTCTGAGGAGGGTGCAATAGAGGAAGCAGGATGTACTCAGGAGGGCATCTACTGGGAGAGAAGGGTAATACAAGGAAATAAAGTCCTTTTTTCCTTGAAGTCCTCCCCTTCCTATCAAATGCACTTCTTAAGTCCTGCCACTTAACTTCTTTCAGCTCCTCATTTGTGCTCTCTCACCTCAGGGCCTTCCCACCTGCTCCTCTCCCTGGCTGTACCCCTTCATCAGTGTTCTTTTGGCCTGGTTGACGTTTTTTGTTTTTGTTTTGTTTTGTTTTGTTTTGTTTGCAGTACATGGGATTGAAACCAGGGACTCTATTTCTAAACTACATCCACAGCCCTTTGTTGTTATTGTTGTTTATTTTGAAACAGTCTCTCACTAAAGCTGGTGTCAAACTTACTTGTGATCCTCTTGCTTCAAAAACCTTCCAAGGTGCTGAAATTGTAGGTGTGCTTCATCATGCCTGGTAGCCTGGCTGACTTCTAACTCATGCCTCTGCCAGAAATCTGGTGGAGAAGCCTTCGGGATCCCCCAGGTTAACAGCTCCTCCTGCACCTTTGCATTCCCCTTTTGTAATATTTAGCACATTTGAAATTATGGGTTCATTGTCTTTAATCCTTTATTAAGTGCCAGCTTCCTGAGGCCTGGGACTCTTGTCTATCTTGTTCACCTCAAAATCCTTAGCATGTAGCAAACAACTTAGCATATATGGGACACTCATTGAATATTCTTTAAATTTTTATTAAATACATAAATGAATGAACCACAGGATCCAAAAATATTCAGCTGTCTGTGGCTTTTGACTAGGCTTGGGCATTTCAGAAGATGGTATGGGCTGGAACTGGAACTCAGTGGCAGAGTGTAGCATATGGAGTCCTGAGTTCAATCCCTAACATAGGCATGTGAGGACCTGGGGGTTGTTTACATACATACATACACACACACACACACACACACACACAAATTGGTTGGGCACAGTGGTGTTCGCCTGTAATCCCAGCAACTCTGGAGGCTGAGGCAGAAGGATGGCAAGCTCAAGGCCAGCCTGGGCAACTTGGTGAGGCCCTGTCTCAAAATAAAACAGACTGGGAAGTATGAATGGGAAGTATAGCTCAGTGGTAGAGCACTTGCCTAGCATGCACAAGGCCCTGGTTCAATCCCCAGTGCCACAAGAGAGAAAAAAGTTTCTCTCTCACAGCATCCCTTATCTAAGCCTAGCATTTAAAGTCCTCCACATTTTGATGTTTACTTTTGATTTCAGGCTCATCCTCCCCCATGACACCCCCATGGGAAGCAACTTCCCTTGTAATCAAACTCAGACCCTTCTACTCTTCCTACCACCACTCCAACTCCAATGTATTACAGTCCTACTTTGAAAGTTCATCTCAAACAAAGTGAAAGTTATTTTTAATCAACCCAAGGAGAAGAGGTTTTTTTCAAAATCCCAACAGCATTTTCTTTCCCCCTCTTTCTGAAGCTTTAGCCAAATATGTTATGGGTATCCACATGGCAGCCTCCTTAACCTCCCAGTTCATCAGTTCTTTGAGGACAGAGACATCGATTTCTCCCCCATAGGATCTAACACAGTACTTCACCTAGTAGATGATCATCACCTAGTAGATGATCAATAAGTTGCTCCCTCAGCACTGAAAAAAAAAGCAAATAAATTTTAAAAAACTAAAAATCTATATTTGCTGGAGAAATGGATGCTTCACTGAACATATATGGAGGTTGGGATTGGAGGCAGGACCTGATTCAAGATGACTGAGAATCAATTTTAATGTCTTCTCAGTGATCAAGGGTATTTCATGTGCTGAGAGAAAAAAGAAGAGTACAGATCATTTCTTCCACTAATGCTCCTCCCCAGCCTCTCAGAGACTTACTGGAGCCCTACTTTTTCAAACTGGCTCATATTACACTATTTTACATGTGTTAATTGATGCTTTATAAATACATTTGCTAGTAGGGTGTGTGTGTGTGTTCTCTCCATCCTTTCTTGAAGGGTAGGCCATCTCCAGTGCCTTTTATATTTCCCACTGTGAGGACTGGCCCAGCTTTATCCTTTGGACTGCTCTTTGAAAAGGATTGCCTAGTTCTAGTCTCAGACATCCTGCATCCAGGCCTGGTTCCACCAGCCTCTTGGGCACAGCCTTTGATCAGTCCCAGTCCAAATTCCCTTTCTGCCCAGCTCCTGGAAACTCTTAGCTTTGCCTTAAATTCTCAAATCCACTATGGGGTAGGAAGCCTTTGTCTGCTCTCATGCTGCCCTCTTCTGTTCAGAAAGTACAACATCTCCTATTTAAGAAGCCTGGATGGTGCCAGCCACCCAGGAAGACAAGATCCCTGCCACGGCAGCCCGTTACCATAGCAACCCACAAAATGGTTACCCAGCCATCTGGGTAACCATAGCAACTGGCTAAGTCTTTCTACCTCAGCCTCTCCCTAGGCCGTTTCCCCCAATTTGTCAGGACCAATGCCAAAGAATCTCCAGTCCTTACTGGGGAAAATGAGCAAAGGGTGACCCCCAATACACAGCTGTCCCAAAGGGGTGTGGAATGCCTCACCCACCTGGACTTCTCAAGGCACAGTGGAGATAATGGGTTAAAGACACTGTGTAAATGTTAGCTATTATTACACTGCTGTGCCTTTTAGTGGAAGAGGCTGTGGGTCACTCTAGGAGGAGCTAGAGTCATTCCCAATTTAGTCCCTTACTAGCTGAGAGACCTTGAACAGGCTACTGAACTCTGAGGGTGTCCATCTCCTCTACTCTAGCACTCTGCTAAAATCTTTGATTGGATCCAATACAACATGTAACATGCTAAACACAAAGCGTGACATTCAGAATTTAACAATAATAGTTAGAAAAGGTACTGGCCCCTCTGGCATCTCCCAGCCTTATGTGAATAAAACTTGTAGTTTCCCTCTCCAAGGAATCAGGACAATGATAATGTGAGCCCTACTCAACCTCCCCAATCTCTCTTTCTGCTCTGGGGCAGGAGAGTGTTTCATCCTGTGAAGGGCCCCTGAGGTTCCTACCAAACAGGGATGTGGTATACTCTTAGGGGAATTGGGAGGTTCCCTAAATTGGGAAGTGTGGCAATTTAATCTATGAAGCTTCCTCCACTGGAATCTCTCTCCTCCCAACACCATCTCAGGATAGTTGCCTCTGAAGGGGCAGTGACAGGCAGCCTGGAACTGAGCACAAAGCCCCAAGAGGCTCTACAGTGTGGTGGCCATTGCTCTCAGGTGAGATCAGAATCACATGGAACAACACTTCTGTATCGGGCAGGCCTGGGGCACAGGCTCCTCTCACAAGAACAGAATTTCTTCTCTCTATGAAAACTGCCATCCTATTGCATCTCAACTTGACTCTTGAGACTGAATCCTCAAAATTCATTTTTTAAATACTTTCCTCAATCAGCTAGCAGGGTCCTGATTCAAACCCAAGGTCCATGGGCTTGAGGTATTTTAAGCAACAAAGACAACACCATCCTGAGAAATCAGCTTCCACTGACAGAACTAGTATCTGTAGCCTCACTCTGTGTGTTCTGGGAGTATAGCATAAACAGCTGGAAGGACCAGAGGGTGGTAGAACAACACCAGGAAGGACTCGTGGCTCCTAGGGCCCGCACTGAAGTCAGAATCCCTAATGAAACCTCTGGGCAGTGGGTCAAATGGCACTGGCTCCACTTCAGACATGGATTCTGAAGCAGATACACTGACATATTTACAACTGGGGGAAAGGTGATACAATATAATAGGTAAAAAGTAAGGCAGGGAGGGCTGGGGTTATGGCTCAGTGGTAGAGCCCTTGCCTAGGATGTGTGAGGCACTGGGGTTCGAGTCTCAGCACCACATATAAATAAATGAACAAAATAAAGGTTCATTAAAAACTAAAAAAATTTTAAAAAGTAAGGCAGCGGGGCTGGGGATGTGGCTCAAGCGGTAGCGCGCTCGCCTGGCAAGCGTGCGGCCCGGGTTCGATCCTCAGCACCACATACAAACAAAGATGTTGTGTCCGCCAAATACTAAAAAATAAATATTAAAAAAATTTCTCTCTCTAAAAAAAAAAAAAAAAAAAAGTAAGGCAGGGAAAAGTATGTGGTTACCCAAACTTTCTTTTACATAACAGGGGAGGTAGGAGTGGGGTACATGAATAAAATAAAATTGCCCATGATTGATGATTCTTATTGCTGGGTGATGGGTGCTCGTAATACTATTCTACTTTAAGTTTGAAATGGTCCCCAAAGCGCTGGGGCTTTGGAGTTAGGCCAACCTCAAGCACTGCCCCGAGAAACTCCAAAGGGCGTCTTGTGCAGGAGGGGGTCTAAGGGGCACCGTGCACACTGAGTAATGCTGAATCCAGCTCCTCTGTTTGCCTACTGATGACCTCAGAAAAGTTCCTTAACTTTTTTTCATCTGTTGAGAATAGCAACAGCTTTCCAGGGTTTTGTGAAGATTAAATGATGTCTGTAAAATGCCTGGCGCACATCATGACTCTACATAGTAATCTTCCCAGCTATTATTTACTAGGAGAGCCCAGCTGGCACCGCTCTCAGGAGCTCCTGAATTAAGTCCAGAGTTCATTCCCCAGCCCACCCTCTGGATCCTTTAATTCCTAACTGCCACCAGCTGTTCTCTTTTCATTTTCCTTCCTTCCTTCTTACTGAGGCCAAAGAAAGTAGAGCAGGAATAGAAACAAGTAACAGGGATGTGAATTCTCTCTTCAGGTTGTCCTAGCAAGATCCTTTTTTTTTTTTTTTTCCTAACCCAGATCAAATGCTGTCATTACTCTAGGCCTGGGAGAGGCAGAAGCAGAAGGAGGACCTTCCCTCTCAAAATTCATCAAAAGTCTCTTTGGCTCAAGCTGCATCTAATTGCCTTCATAGACAGGAGCTGGGCTCTGAAGCCCAGTCTGAGCCTAGAACAAGGTAGCCCTAGGGATGTTTGTTAAATGAGCAAGTGCATGATCAATGAATGAGAAAGAGGATAAATCAAGCACTTTGTAGATCAAAGAAGCAGTGTATGAGTGAATGAATTATATTAACGAGAATAACTAAATGTATGAAGGACTAACTGTGTAGCAGTCACAGGGCTGGGCAATATCGTCCAATCCACTCTGCAAGACTCTGAGGTAGCCCTCTTGCTCCCCCACTGTAATAATGAGAAAGTGAGGCTCATGAGATTAATAACTTTCCAGGGAACTGGCAAGTGAGTGATAAAATGGGGACTCCAACGGACTCCAGAAGACATTTCCTTTATGAATGAATGGAAGAGTAAGCGGTTGTGGAAATGAACAACTAAATGAGGGAGAGGTGGGAAGGTCATGCCCACAGAAGCAGAATTCTCCCCTTGACCTCAAGGGAAAATCCTAGCCAGGTACAGTGGCACATGACTAAGGCTGAGGCAAGATGATTGAAAGTTTGAGGCCAGCCTCAGCAACTTACTGAAGTCCTAAGTCATTTAGTAAGACCCTGTCTTAAAATATAAAAATGCCTGGCGATATAGCTCAGTGGTAAAATGCCACTAGGTTCAATTCCCAGTACCAAGAAAGAAAAGAAAAAAATAAAAAGGCAAAAGCTTAGTATCTTTTAGGGTAGGGATGGGGCCCAGCACAGCACAAAACATCAGTCCATAACAACTCTTCAAATTACAGGGGCTCCAGACCTTCTCATAGCAGCATCCTCAGTCCAGGCAGAGATTCCAGCCAGGCACACCCACTTCTGTCCCTACAGAAGAGCCAAGGCAGAGCCAGGAAATTGGCCAGCTTCTGACAGGTGGCAATTGTCACAGGGCCAAATCATGGCAGGTCCTAGCCACAGCAACCAGGAAAGGAGATGCTGACCAGGCTCAGTATAGCAGCTGGTGATGATTATTAATGTTCACACTCAGGTTTGTTCAGAGACCTTTCCCCGGAGGACAGGGGGGCTGCTGAAGTCAGGACAAATGCAGCCTAGATCCTGCTGCAATGTCAGCTCCTCTGGTGGCATCTAATCTCTGAACTCATGGGACTTAGAAATGATGACCTTCCACAGTCCCCAAGGTAACCAGTCCTTCCCTTATATTCCTGCCCTCCAGAACAGAGTCACAGCCAGAGTGCCATTCCAAATCTTTCTCTGTATCACCTAGAAGTCATTAGAAAAGCAGGATGGGAGGCCGATAGCATAAAGACAGCACTGCACCTTGCAATGCAGCAGCCACCTCCCTTACCAGCTGGGATCCCACAGGGACCTGAGCCTCAAAGAGAGGACAGATTGGCTGTCTGTTCCACCGCCTGCACAGAATTCTGCCCACGTGGTCATTTTCCATCCCTGCAGCTAATGTGACCCAGATTTACTTTCAAAGAGTAGAGCTGAGCTGGTGGTGTGTAGCTACAATTCACTCTGCCCCAATTTCAGGGGACTCTCCTGTTCATCTCTCCTGCTCCTGAAACCAAGCTCCAGGGCCAGGGACTCTGAACACTGCCAAGAAGGAGAGAAGCTGGGAAGGAGGAGGAGCTGATTTGGATTCAAATCTTGGAATAGCCTGGGGCAAGGAAAGTTGCCTGCCCAGGAGTAAGGGCCCCAGTGGAATTGTTTTTTTGGGGGCCCCATCTTCCATTCGTGAATTCCTTTCTTTTCACTCATGGCCAGATAAACCACCTTCCATTTGTTTTCTGACAAAGCCCTACAGCAAACAAAAGGAAGGGACTGAATTAAGAGGCTCAAAGACCCTGCTGGCCTGGGAAACTGCTGACCTCCTGAAGCCTCCACTGCCCCATCTGGTTGCCAGGGAAGTTACAAGGAATGACCCCACCAAGTGCAGTAAGAGGTCTGTGAAGGTGTTTGTCCAGCACGTTCTGGTCCTCATTCAGTGACCACTGGAAGCATGTATCATCACTCCCTTCTACAGATAAGGAAACCAAGGCTTCGAGTAGTGGGATCATTTACCTAAGTTTTCTGACTCTACAGCCAGTTATCTCCACAGTACCTGGCACATGGCTGGAGCTCTATTTTTTTTTTTTTTTTTTAGTACTGGTGATTGAACTCAGAGGAGCTTTACCATTGAGCTATATCCCCAGTCTTTTTATTTTATTTTACTTTTTTATTTTGAGACAAGGTCTCTCTAAATTCTCTAAATTGCTGAGAGTCTAGCTAGAATTGCAAGTTGCCCAGGATAGTCTCCAACTTGCAATCCTCCTGTCTCAGCCTCCCGAGTCTTTGAGATTACAGGTATGTTCCACTGCACCTGGCTATCTCAATCTATTTTGTTTTATTGAATGAATGAATGAATAAAGTAAATAAGGAAGCAGAGAGAAGTCATGGGATGTTTTCTCAGAGCTCCTATCCTAGAGATGAATACACACAGAAGAGGAGCAGGCTCACCTCTCTAACCAGCACTGAGCTCTAGGGCTGCCTGCCACAGGCAGAAAGGCAAGATGGGATTCCTGACTACAGTGAGCTCCAGATCAGATGGGAAAACAAACCTAGAAACAACAAATAACATAAGGCCAAACAAGGGATGGAAAGATACACCACTGCTGTCTGACCGAAGAGATCAGGGAAGGCTTCCTGGGGGAGGCCACAATGGAGCAGACCATGGGAATGATTAATTCAGCAGCACCTGCTGAGGGGTTTCCAGAAATGAATCCCAAGGATGCTTGCAGCCTCATGTATACAATACACACAGGGATGTAATAAATTTTTTCCTTCCTGTCCTCTCAACCAGGCTGAGTTCCATGAAGAAAGAATCACATCTTCAGCTGTCTTTGAATATCAATGACAAAAACAGGAAGGGTCCTGAAAATGTGATGTTAGATGTGGGCTAACATCTAATGGGTAGATGATGATGTCCTCCTGCACCCAACCCTACCCTAGCCCAGGAGAGACACTTTACTGCCATCTGCAAGAAACTAGTCATATAAATACAAATCTACAATGCAACAAATGTGAACAGTGCCCCCTAGAGTTGTGAAGATGCAAAACTGTGCACTACCTCTCTAGTACCCTGTGTATCATCCACTCCCCACAGGCCTCAAGGAATACAACCTTTTTTTCCACTTCCCCTTTCTACCCTTTGGGGTTGTGCTCCTTGCTAAAATAACCTCCCAGCTCCCTCTTTCTTGATGCCCCCTCTCCTCCAGTGAGTAAGGGTATTATGTCTGCTGTTCACTAGACAGAGCCAGGGGGGATGAGGCAAAGTTCCCTCCATCGATTTATTTCTTTTTAATTGTTTTTAGTTGTAGATGGACACAATACCTTTATTTTATTTATTTATTTTTTATGTGGTGCCGAGGTTCAAACTCAGTGCCTCACATGTGATAGGCAAGTGCTCTACCACTGAGCCACAACCCCACCCTTAGGTAGGGATCTTGAGGCCTTTCCCAGAAGTGACCAAAAGTTCTCTCAGGTGATTCTGGAGACCAAGTTAGCTATTGAGATTGTCACCTGCAAAAGAGTCAGATTGGGCTGGTTGCCTAAACAATGGAAATAGCAATGTGCATGGAGATAGGAGATCTGTGTCTGCCAGTCCTGTGTGACTATAGAAAAGTCCCTGAAGGCCATGTGTCCTGCCCAGCACACACTGCTATTATGAAATCTCTGTGTAAACTATAAAGCTGATGAATAGAAAGAAAAGTGCTCTCATGAACGACTCTTGTCACATTTCAGTGCGGCTGGGCTTAGGGCGTTGAGAACAGGGCTGGTAAAGGAGGAAAAAAATGGACAGAAAGAATGAGGACAGAAGACAGAAGGATGAATGGGGCTGCAGCAGGTGTGAAGCCCCTAGAATCTGTCTTGACTTTGAGACTGAGACCAGCAGGTTTCTCCGTCCTGAGTGGCCTCTGGACTCTGATACATGTGACCAGCAGGGTGCCCCCACATGTTCCTCAAGCAAGGATAAAGCTCTGAAACCAGCTTAGGACAAAAGGGCCCAGGGAAAGGGGAGTCAGTCCTCGGTGAGACTGATCCACACACCCCCACCCAGTTTCATAATCCGGATCCAGGGGGAGGGGAAAGCTGTTCAGGCCACAGCTGGCTTCCAGTGAAGCCTGACTTCACTTCCTCCCAGAAGGAAATCTCCGCTACAGAGCTTCAGAGCATCCAGGGTCTCTCAGGCATGACCCTCCTGCACCTCACACGAAGGGAGTCCCCGCAGAGCCAAGGCTGCCTTCCTCATTACCCCAGTGCAGCCCCCTCGACATTCTAAAATCACATGGAGATTTCAGCCAGACCCTAAAGTAGCAGTCCCGCCTTAACTGCTGCCTCTCCTGCAAAAGAAACACGCCCAACTGCAGCACACAAGTTATTTTTAACCATGGCAGTCTCCCATTTTCAGCCTCACTGGCCCAGCCCCCTCCTCAAGACAGTCATTCGGTGGTGTCAGGATGCAAAGATCAGCCTCTGTGCCAGGAACAAAACCTGCACACTCCCATCCCTCCATTCAGTTGACCCAGCAGGGTCCCCAGGGGCTTTGCCTGGGCATTAAGCCCCCTTGAGTCTATCCCACTCAGATTCTTAAACAGTCTAGACTCAGATTCTTAAACAGCAGGGCCTCCCTAGAGAAGACTGAAAGAGGAAATCACCACACAGCAACCTAGAAGTATATAGGAGTGAAGGAGGATGGGAAAGAGAGCATAAGGAAGAGACCATAAGCATCCACTCTGTCTTCAGGAGAATGAGAGGTTCGTGAGTCAGAGGCCCCTGAGTCATGGCCCTTCAAGGCTGTCCCTTCCTGCATCCTGGGGACAGCTCTAGAACTTTATTACTGGCTGGTGCCTAAGGCACAAAGGGCTTGAGAAGAACTTCCTCCAAGGGCTCTCTATTGCTCACCAAAAGGAGTTAAAACTGCAGTCTGCCTTCCTGGCCCCACTGCTGTCTCCTCCACAGGATCTCACTCCTGCTAAAAGCTTCTTGTGATGACTTGAGCCCACATACCCCTCTCTGGGTCTAACCTCCCATTACAGCCCACTGCTTGTTCCTGGCTCACAATCTGACACCTATTATCTTCTAAATACTCCTTATTTTCCTTCAGTCATTCAATACTGGTTGATCTCTAACGTGTACAAGGCCCTGTGCAAGTCACTGGGGTCAACACAAACAAGCCACAGCTCAGAATCGCTCACAGTCCTGAGGGAGTGGTGGGCTCCCTGTGGGGTAACTGCTACACTATTGAAGGGAACATGAAGAAAGAAAAGCATGAATATGCGAGCGGAGGAGGGAGCTTTGGATACCACTAGGGGCATTAGGGACAGAGGGGGCGGCACTTAAAAGAGGAGGAGGGGTTATCAGTGTCTTACAGAGAAGAAAATTAAAGCATGAAGGTTTGATCCTGCAAGCAGCATCCCTCTGGAGGGCAAGTTACAGTACAACATGCAGGGTGCTTGGGGTAGAGGTGGCAGCAGGTGAAGCTGAAGAGATAGAACAGGGCCTGGTTTTGATGTACCCTTGTGCTGAAGCCTTTATTTCACAGGCAATGTGGAGCTAAAGGTGGTTTGAAAGCAGCTGAGTAATAGGATCAGGTGTGCGTTTTAGAATAAAACACTGTTAATCATGTGGAGGAAGCAGGGACAAGACTGAGAGAATAAGAACTATTAGGTGGTTGGTTAGAAGGTCCAGGTGAGAGATGATAAAGGGGCACATAATTCGAGAGACACAAATGAGGCAGCAGGACAGGCTTTGGCAATGGATGGAAAGCAGGTGATGTCACTGAATTAGCTGCAGGCGCTGCTCATCT
This sequence comes from Marmota monax, assembly GCF_021218885.2. NCBI lineage: Eukaryota > Metazoa > Chordata > Mammalia > Rodentia > Sciuridae > Marmota > Marmota monax. Next base: position 10,620,816 of record NW_026694432.1, read on the forward strand.
GTGCTGTGACACCAATGCCTGCTTAGATGGTGAGCACACTCCAGGGAAGCAGCTCTGGATGCCTTCAGTGGAAGCAGCTCTTTTATTGAGTGAAAAACCCTGCTAATGGCTTTACACACATTATCTTTGTAACCCTCAAGGCATCCCTTTACAGGGGCATTCTTAAGGAAACTGAGGTTCAGAGAGGATAAGGGAGTTGCCAGAATCACACAGCTGGACAGCAGCAGGGTCACAGTCCAGTGCCTTGCCTCTTTGATTCCAGAGCCTACACTCATACCACTGCTGCTTGTTGGCAAAGGAGAACTGGGCACCTTCCCACACAGTACCAGGCAGGCCCAGCCCTCACACCAAGTTATGGTGTGAGAAGATGCACACAGTTTTGAAAGGTGATATGAGTGAAACCGACCTCTCTGAGGATTTCATTGTAAGGAAATAATACAACAGAAGTCAAAAGTTATTATTCTTAACCATGTTCACTGCAGCATTGTCTACTAGGACAGAAAAGACAGAAAGGAGTAGGATTTATAAAACCATGAAATATTACACAGCCTTTAAAAATAATTATAAAGTCTGAGAGGTAACGTGGAATTTTTTTTTTATCTAAGAGTAACTGAAAAGTCAGATTCAGAATGGCATCTAAATAGAAAATATGATCAAATGGGGCAAGATAAGGAAGAAGATTCAGAAATGAGAACAGATCGTATGTTAGCCTAGGGGCAAGCAGTTTCCTCTTTCAAGTTTTTCTTTAATGTTATTTCATCAACAGTAATAATAACAAATTAGACTCCCCTCCATTCCCCACCCAGCCAGGGCAAACTGGCACATTCTTCCCTCATACCCACAGCATCCTGTTTGCTGGGGGACCTCTCTTACCAGCAACTCTGACCACAGCACGCTCTGCAGGGTCCAGAACCGAATCCTGGCTTTTCCGCTTTTTCTGCTCATGCAGTGGCAGGTTCCAGGGCAAAGTATCCCCTGGGGGACAGGGAGAGAGGCTCCCTGACCGCTCACTCCGGTAAGACCTTTCACTCCGACAGGACCGTTCGCTGCGACAGGACCGCTCACTGAGCGTTTCTTCATCGGAGGAAGACATGGCTCAGAAGTGGGCTGCAGCAGGAGGACCTTGGAGTCCAAGGAGATAAGATCTGGAGGAGAGAGGGATGAATATGAGCAGAGTGAAGGGGGGTCCCCTAAAGAACAAATTGGGAATCAGGAAGCAGAGGTTCTGGTCCTGGTTCTGTCACTGACTTGACCTCTTGATCTATCAGGACCTCATCTGCAAAATGAGACGATAATGATACACAGCAAAACTAATTCAGAATTTGGGTAAAATCATATATTATGTAACATATGTGAAGACACCTATAAGTCTTTTTTTTTTTTTTTTTTTTGTGGTAGTATTGGGAATTGAATCCAAGAGTGTTTGGCCACTGAGCTACATCCTCAACCTTTATTATTCATTTTGAGACAGGGCCTCCCTAAGTTGCCCTGGCTGTCCTTGAACTTGCAATCCTCCTGCCTCAGCCTCCTGAATAGCTGGTATTACAAGCATGAGCCATCATGCCTGGCTAAAAAGCCTATAAATCTTAAAACACTTGGCCAGGGATGTAGCTCAGTGTTAGGAGGATGCTTGCTTAGCATGCTTACAGCCCTGGGTTCTTAACCATGTTCACTGAAGCATCACCAAAACAAACAAAAATCTTAAAACACACACCAAATATCCTAAAACACTATGTGAATATTAGTAGTTCCTCTGTTTTTTTTTTTTTCTCCTGGTACCAGGGATTGAACCCAGGACTGCTTAACTACTAAGTCACATCCCCAGCCTTTTTTTTTTTTTCAATGTGAGACAGGGTCTCCCTAAGTTGCTTAGGGCCTCACTAAATTGCTGAGGCTGGCTTTGGACTTGTGATCCTCCTGCCTCAACCTCCCAAGCTGCTGGGATTACAGGCGTGTGCCATGTGCCACCATACCCAGCTATTAGCTCCTCTTACTAGTAACCACTATTACTACTACTACTACCACTACTACTATTATTTGGCACATTTGGAGAATTAAGATCCTACAGATGCAAAATGTGGTTCAAATTCTATTGCACCATTTACTAACTGTGTGATCCTGGAGAAACCATTTAATCTCTTCAGCCTCAGTATCCTCATCTCTAAAGTGGGGATGACACTAGCACCTAACCTTTCAGGGTCATTTACAAGGACTTAATAAGGTTCTACATATAAAGTGCTTAGTAGTACCTGGTGCCAGTAAGTACTCAACAAACAGCATCTATTAACAGCATAGCATCTATTATTACATTCTCCTTCTATTTACCTCCCAGGAATGCTGTAAGGATGAAATGGGGCAACAGATGGGAAGTATTTTCAAAAAGCCAGAGCATGATCTCAGTGGCAGACATGAAACAAAGCATGAGATAGAACAGGCAAAAATTCCAGGATTTATCCAGTAGATATATTAGACAAAGTTCTAAACCCAAAGTAAGACCCGGGTATAAATTTTGGTTCATCCACTTACAATTTGTGTGATCAGGGGCAAGTCACTCCACCTCTCGGAGACTCTGTTTCATCATCTGCAAAATGGGGGTGATATGCCAAATTAGAGGAGGTTTTAAGAATATGGTGAAATGCACATGGAAAACTGGCTGGTGCCATGCATAGCACACAGCAGGCATTAAATAAAATATTCATTGGCTCCTTTTAAAGGCTGGTGCGGGAATGAGTTGCACAGCATGGGAGTAGGGGGTTGGTACAGAAAATCAGTTTTCCTGGTCAGTTTAGCCAGTGGAGGGAGTTGAGTGGGAACACAATCATTCTGGGGCCAGCTGGGATCTACCAGCCAGACTGGGCAGCCTTCCCTCATCCAGGCCCAGCTCACTTCCCAGAACCATCTGCTATACATGGTCCACTACCCCGAAGGCTCCATCAGAGCAGAGAAGGTGCATGCCTTCAGCTATGAGTCTTCCTATAGGTCCTAAATCCAGCCCAGGTAACCAACTCTCACTTTGGCTCTACAGTCCAGGGGTGAGAGGAGCTGTTCCCATAATGGGGAATACTTGCACACAGGGCTATGTGAAGACAAGGAGGTGGCCTAAATGGCTGGACCCCAAGGGTCTCTGGCAAAGCTCCTGGATTCTGGAAATCTCAGCCAGGAGGCAGGAAAGGGCAGATACAACCTCCTGGGTCATTGGCAGATCCCCCATCATAAGCACAGAACTCAAAGAGATAACAAAAGAAACATCAAATGGTGCAGGAAGCCTCTGAGCAGCCTCAGATTCACAGAACTACCCTGCCAGGTCACCCACTGTGCAAGCAGCATGTGGGCCCTTGTCTCATGGAACATCAAGAGGGGATCCAGACACAGAAGGTGAAGAGGAAAAGACCCAGGTCCTGGCACAGCTTTGCCATTTATCCTAGCATTTGCCGCCCCACCCCCAGCATTACCTTCTGGTGCCCACCCCAGCTCTCATAGCCAGATCAGGTGCCAAAGTGAGAGCCTCAACCTCATGCGACCCTCAGCCAAGGCAGGAAAACGCCCCTCCTCTCAGACCACCTGCTTCATTCCAGAGCCGCCCATTCCTCTCCTAGACGCCCATTTTACTACAAAGGCCCACTCACTCAAGGCCTCCTCTGGGAGAAACTGTCCCTCCACGGATCTAGCCCGGTCGGTCATCGACACCTCACACATACCTGGTGACCTCCCGCCCCACCTTTGGGTCACCCAGGTCACTCCATCAATCCCCGGTTCACAGGAGCTCGCGCCCACACTCCCAACCCACCCGGCAGGCCGCAAGCCCGGGCCGCGACAGGCACCTGACCTGGCGCTCGCCCTCTGCGGCCCTCCCCACCTCACCCCCACCCCTTCCCCACGATGGGGGAGGGAAGCCCCCGCAAGTCGGTAGCGGCGCGGGTGGGTCCGCGTGCCCGCCGCGCGTGGTTGACAAAGAGCGGGTACGCGTGACCAAGGACCGACAAGGTTCAGGTGACAGTAGCCGAGCCCTGGAGCCAGGAGGCGACCTCTCGGCACGGCCCTGCTGTCTCCCGCAAGTCCCTCTCGCTGTCCTGGTGCTTGATGCCCTATATTCCAGGAAGCACGCCTCCGTTTGGCCCGGGCAGCGGCGGCCGGGAGGAAACCCCAGCTGTGCACGCTCTCCGAGCTCTGGGGCGCCGGCGTCGGGGGCTGCAGGTGAGAGGCCGGGACCTGCGCTGTGCCTGCGCCTGTCAACCCTCCTGCCCGCTACCCGGGGCTGGGGCGCGGCCGCCCCGCGCTATCAATCGCCGCGCCCCAGCCGCCGCCGCGCACCGGGTGCAGTCAGGCAGGGAGCCTGGATCCAGCCCCGCGCCCGCGCCTTACCCTGAGAGCGGGAGGAGGAGGAAGAGTGGCCAGCGGCAGCAGCAAAGGCGACGGCGGCGGTAGGGCGCTCAGGGCTGAGAGCCGTGGAGGGGAGCGCGGCGGAGCCGAGGGGAGCGGCTCCCACAATGGCCGAGCTCGCGGCGCCGAGCCCCCCGCCCCCCGCGCCCTAGCGGCAGCGGCTGAAGCCGAGCCGGCGCAGCCGCCCAACCCGCTCCCCCACCCCCAGCGCCGACGCCGCCCCCCGGCCCCCGATGCGCGTTCCCCGCCCTGCACCCCACCCCCGGCGCTTCCGCGCTCCCGGTGCGCCCCGGCCTGTCTGCGGTCCCGCGCCCCTTCTATACTGACCCTGCGTCCTCTCGCTGCCCCGAAGCCCTCTCCGTCCCTCCCTTCACAACTCCTCCCCGGCGGCCGCCAGTGTCCCCGGGGCCAATTCACACCCCCACATTCCCCGCCCTCTGCTCTGGCGACCTCTCCGCCCCGGCCCGGCGGCCGCTTGCTGACCCTGGGCGGGCTGGCCCGGCCCGCCCCGTTAGAGCTCTTCACCGCCAGTCCCAGATCGCTCTTCCAGGCTGCTGGCGGCCTCTCTGCCCCGCCTGGGTTTTGGAATAACCCCTGCCTGCCCAAAAAGCCCACTTCCCATCAACCCACATTCTGTTCCCACTTCTGGTACCCCTCAAGAAGAACGCTTTTCGCGGGAACTGAAAGGAGGGACCTGAATGAGGTTCTTTCCCCTGAGGTCCCCTACCAAGAAGTAAAGGACAGAGAAGAACCAGGACCCCGGGGGGCAGGGGGGTTGGTAGAAACTCAGCCTTGATTAGACAGAGCCAGTAGGCAGAACCTTGGAAGAAACTTCATCCACTGACAAAGCATTTATGGAGTCCCTTCTTCAGGCACAATTTAGTGATTCAGAAAATAAAAGCCAGGAGTGCCTTCCATCCTCTTGTGATACAGATGAGGGAATGTATCCAGAGAGGGAGAGAATTTGTCTAAAGTCATTTGCTAATGACCTGCACAGAAACTCCTGGTAACTGCAAGGTGCTTTACCTGAATGATGCCAAATCTAATCTTCACAATCCTATTCATTCATTCATTCATTCATTCATTCATTCAACAAGTATGTACTGAATGTCTATCATATACCAAGCCCCATGCTGGATACTGAAGATATAATGAAGAACAAAATGCATCTGATACCCATTGATTCCACTGTGCTTACAGTCCAGCAGGAAAGAGAGACATAAATCATAATGAATCCCAAGAGATAGCATTATGATCTTTAATTTGTAAATGCAGTAATAAGATTAGATGATTTAGTCAAAATCATTTAGGGTAGCTGGGTATGGTAGCACACAACTGTAATCCCAGCAATCGGAGAGACCAAAGCAGGAGGATCACAAGTTCGAGGCCAGCCTCAGCAACTTAACAAGGCCCTAAGCGACTTAGAGAGGACCCTGTCTCAAAATAAAAAATAATGGCTGGGGCTTTAGGTCAGTAGTAACGTGCTTGCCTACCACATATGAGGCACTGGGCTTGATCCTCAGCACCACATAAAATTAAATAAATAAAATAAAGGTGTTTTGCCCATCTACAACTAAAAACATTTTTAAAAAATAAAAAGAGGGGCTTGGGGGGCTTGGGATGTAGCTCAAGTGGTAGCATGCTCGCCCGGCATGCTACCACATAAAAACAAAATAAAGATATTGTGTCCACCTAAAACTAAAAAAAAAAAAAAAAAAGAAGAAGAAGAAGAAGAAGGGCTGAGGTTGTGGCTCAGTGGTAGAACACTTGCCTCACATGCAGAGACACTGGGATCCATCCTCAGCACCACATAAAAATCAATAAATAAAATAAAGATATTGTCTCCATCTACACCTAAAAAATTATTTTAAAATTTTTTTTTAAAAATAAAAAGAGCTGGGGATGTAATTCAGTGGTAAAGCATCCCTGGATTCAATCCCCAGTACCAAAAAAGGAAAGAAAGAAAAAGAATATCATTTAGGGAGAAAGTAGATGATCCCAGGACTAGAATCCCGTTCCATATCCCTTTGTTCTTTTTTCACTGTAACAGTTGGGTGTGGAGGAAATGTGCTGGAGCAATTTACAGGAGCTCTTGAACTTCAAGCTGAGAAATTTGGCCTAAATTTTATGGTTATGAGAATCCAAGGAAGATGTCAAAGTAGAAGAGTGAAAGTAACCCCACAGGCAGGTATAAGATTGGTATAGATGGTTATACAGGGAGACAACTGCAGTAGTCCCATCCAAAAGTGTGCTATGGAGCTAGGGGAGTATTTCCAGTGGTAGGGTATTTGCCTACCATTTGCAGAGCCCTGGGTTCCATCTCTGGCACACACACCAAGCAGGGGTAAGGGGAGGCAATGAGGCTCTGAACGGGAGTAGGGACAGTAGGGAGGTGATAGAATTGTTTTCCACCCACTAGGTTTCTGTATTTGCATGCACTCTCTCACATTAAATAAGGGAAAGCACCACCATTTACTAAACTAAGTTCTAGGCAATGCTTTGGGCATTTTGAGTAGATTATGCCTTTAAATCCTCCCCCAAACCCTTTGCAGTAGAATATACCTTTTTTATACTCATTTCACAAATAAGGAAACAGAGACTTCAAAAGGGTAAAAAAGACTGAAGCCCACAAAGCAAATGGATGTTGAAGCTGGTGTTGAGGTCCCGACCTGTCTGTTGCCAAATCTCATGTTATAACATTGCTCTTTACTAGCTGAAGCCAAGGCAAGAACCCAGGGCCTTTAATAAGTCAAATGTCCTTTTTCTTAGATAGAAGATATATCTCTGAGACCTCTGGGAAAAGGCTAGAGGTCCACAGTTCAACCCAAACTGTACATGGACCAGTAGTGTATGTTCCTTTATGAGACAGTTTCCACAGAAGTCTGTAGCGGTCTCAGCCCAGGAGAATCCATCCTGCAGCCTGGTTCTAAAGTTCCTATGGGACAATGGATTTCGAGTCAGCTTTAAAAGAAGAAGAAGAAGAAGAAGAAGAAGAAGGAGGAGGAGGAGGAGGAGGAGGAGGAGGAGGAGGAGGAGGAGGAGGAGGAGGAGGAGGAGGAGGAGGAGGAGGAGGAGGAGGAGGAGGAGGAGAAGAAGAAGAAGAAGAAGAAAATCCTGTTGTTTGCAACAACATGGATAAACGTGGAGGACATTATTTTAAGTGAAATAAGCTAGGCACAGAAGGGCACACACCTCATGATCTCTTTTATAGATGAGATCAGTGAGTATAATGTGGTTACCAGGGGTTGAGGGGGAAAGGAGATTGGAGAGATAGATGTTGGTCAAAGGTTACAAAATTTCTGCTGGGAGGAAAAAATTTCAGGTAATCTGAAATATAGTACAACATGGTGACTACAGTGTAATTAAAATGTAGTGTCTTTTTAAAAATCACTAAGAGAATAGACTTAAGTGTTCTTACCACAAAAAATATGTGAAGTAATATATATGTTAATAAGCTCAGGGCTGGGGATATAGCTCAGTTGGTAGAGTGCTTGTCTCCTACACATAGGGCCCTGAGTTTAATCCCCAGCACCACACACACACACACAAAAAAAAACCAACAACAACAAAAAACTCAATTTAGTGATTCTATATTATCTACATATTTAAAACATTATGTTGGGGCTGGGGAGGTAAATCAGTAATATAAGGCTTGCCTAGCAGGCACAATCCCCAGCACTGAAAAAAAAATGTTGTAAATGCTAATTATATGTAACTTTTATTTGTCAACTGAACATAAAATTTATGTTTTGTTGATAATGGGGTTGATCTCAGGAGTACTTTACCACTGAGCTACATCCCCACCCACCCCTTTTTTTTTTTCTTTTAAAAATATTTTTAGGTGTAGATGGACACAATCTCATTTATTTATTAATTATTTTGTATATGGTGCTGAGAATTGAACCCAGTGCCTCACACATGAGGGGCAAGCGCTCCACCACTGAGCTACAACCCCAGCCTCCAGGCCTTTTTTTTTTTTAAATCAGAAATATCCATTGAGCCTCCTAGCTTTGTTTTATTTATTTATTTTTCTTAAATGTGGTGCTGAGGATTAAACCCAATGCCTCCTGCATGCAAGGCAAGCACTCAACCACTGAGCTACCACCTCAGCCCGCCTCCAGGCCTTTTTATTTTTTATTTTGAGACATGCTCTTACTAAGTTGCTGAGATTGGCCTTGAACTTGTTATCCTTCGGGTCAGCTTCCCCAGTCTCTGAGATTGCAGGCATGTGCTACTGCACCCAACTTTAAAAATAAAAGTTTAAAATAATAAAGTTCCAATGGAGTAGGTTACAAGGCACAGAGGCATGAAACTAAAGAGTCATTTTTGGCTTCCCTGGGGAGAGAGGAATATGGGCACTAAAGGGGGAAGGTGAGCTGAACCTAAGGGGCCCGTGTGTGAAACTGAATCTCCACTGGGGCCACAAGTGGTGGTCAGGATCTTGGTAAGACAGGGCAACCTGGGAGGGTTCATGGGGAGAGCTGCCAAGTCATCCAGGACACCTGAAGGTCCAGCCTCTCTGACTAGAGAACATCTGAAGGTTTTCTTCCTCTTGGACTTTAATGCCCTTACCAAATCTGATCGCCAGTCCTATCCTGAATTATTCATGGTGTGAGCTGTGAGAAGGTGGAGCTTCCGGAAGCTTCTGGATTTAGGACATGCAGCTGTGAATCCCCAGGGCTGAGTCTCTAGCTCTAATAGTGCTGCCCTGGGATTGAGCTATTGGTGAGACTTGCCAAGATTTTTGCAGCTGGCAGCCAACCAGTAACCTTGGGCTACTGGGCTTTGATTCATTTCAGCAGTCATTTATTGAGGAATACTATGTGCTGGAGAGAGTTCTGGGTTCTGTTGGGAACATAAAATGAATCCAATCAGGCCCTCGACCTTGAGGATTCACAGGATGGCAGAGGTGGTGGGCACTTAAAGATGATTGCCTCCAGATCTGATGAGAGCTCTGCTCCACCGTATCCTAGTTCACTAACTGAAGACACTGCTGATACCCTCACATCCCACACACCTGAGCTGGGTCCTCTTTAGGTCTTGGAGGGGCCAGAACAACTTCTTACCAATATGACTCTTTGGAGTCCTGACCTTGTCCCCCAGCCTGCAACTAAGCCCACAGCTTTCCAGTCTCACCAGGAGGATGACATTTATCCAGCAAACACTAATTAAGCATTGACTCAATGCCAGGCACTGAGCTTTGTGGCTAGTGGTTTAAAAAGGAATAAGACAGCCAGGCAAGGTGCCTTCCTGTTATCCCAGCAACTAGGGAGACTGAGGCAGGAGGTTCTCAAGTTTATAAACAACCCCAGCTACTTAGCAAGACCCTGTCTCAAGAAAGCAGGGAGGGGAGGACTAGGGATGTAGTTTAGTGGTAAAGTGTCCCTGGGTTCAATCCCCAGTACAAAAAAGTGGGGGGACAATCAGACAGCCAGCACAGTGGTGCACACCTGTGATTCTAGCTACTCTGTCAGCTAGATCAGGAGGATCAGAAGTTCAAGGCCAGCCTTAGCAACTTAGAGAAACCCTATCTCAAAATAATTGGGGGGTGGTAATTGGGGATTGAACTCAGGGACACTCGGCTACTGAGCCACATCTCCAGCCCTATTTCGTATTTTATTTATAGACATGGTCTATAGAGCTGCTTAGTGCCTCGCTGTTGGTGAGGCTGGTTTTGAACTCGAGATCCTCCTCTCTCAACCTCCTGAGCTGCTGGGATAATAGGTGTGTGCCACCATACCCGGCTTCAAAATAAAATTTTTAAATGAGCTGGGGATGTAGTTCAATGGTAAAGTACTTCCCTAGCACAATCCTCAGTCCATACACATACACATACAAAAGGAATCAGATACAGCACCTGCTCTCAATCTGCTCACAGCTTCAATCCGTTAGGCAGAGAAGAGTACATCTTTTAAAATATAAATCATGTCATGTCAGAACACACAGAGATCCAATGCACACTTACTAAAATACAGACTCCTTACAGTGGTCCATAGTGGTCTCCACGATCTGGCCCTTGCTTCTCCTTTAGGCCTAATCTCAGGATGCTTTGCTAATTGGATTTCAACAAATCAGACCTTCCTTCTGTTCCTCTAATAAGTGAGCCTCATTCCTTACATATTATGTGCTGAGAGAGTTCTGGGTTCTACTGGAACTTGTCCTTGAGGATTCATGGGATGGTAGAGGTGGTAGGCACATAAAATGACTGTTTTCCAGAGTTGTGCTGGCTGCTTGGAATCCCCTTCGTAAAGTCTTTGTGTGACTGGTACCTTTTTCTTCATGCAGGATACATCCCCACCCCAACCCAACCCCAGTGCAAGGAATTGAACCCAGAAGTGCCTTACCACTGAGCTGCATCCCCAGCCCTTTAATTTTAATTTGAGATAGGATATAAATTGCTCAGGCTGGCCTCAAATTTGTGATTCTCCAGTCTCAGCCTCCCAAGTAGCTGGGATTACAGGTGTGTACCACCATACCTGCTCAGGATTTACCTTAACAGTCACCTTCTCAAAGAGGCCTTTTTTCACTACCCCTCTAAAATAGCCGCCCCTCCCCAGCCTTATTTTATTTTCCTCACAACATATGTTGTTTTGTCATCATCTTGCTCATTTTTTTCCCTATTTATTTTCTGTCTTCCCCACCAGGAGGTAAACTCAGGGAGAATGAGAATCTAATCTGTGCTGTTCACTTCTGTACCCCTCAGTCCTGGCGCAGAACAATGTGGACAGCATCACGCAGCAAGAGAGCATGTGGCAGAGGGGAAAGGAAGGAAAGGAAGCTGAGGGCCTACCCTCCATAACCGACTCAATCCTGCAACAATGGCCTTACTCCATTCTTGAGGGCGGGGCCCCATGACCTCATCACCTCTGAAAGATCCCACCTCTCCAGACCTCTCCCACCTCTTACAGTGGCAATTAAATTTCAACGTGAGTTTTAGGGGGGACATTCAAACCATAGCAGCATTCTAGAAAAATATCACTATGAGGAGGACAGATTACAAGGAGACTAAACTAGGTGTGAGAAAACCACTTTAGGCGCCTGTTAGAGGACATTTAAACATTATCCTGGAGTTAGGGTGGTGACATACCCCTGTAATCCCAGCAATTTGGGAGGCTGAGGTAGGAGATTCACAAGATTGAGCCAGCCTCAGCAATTTAGCAAGGTCCTAAGCAATCTAGAAAGACCCTGTCTCAAAATAAAAAATAAAAAGGGGGTAGTGGTGGTGGCTGGGATGTGGCTCAGTGGTAATGTGCCCTTGGGTTCAATCCCCAGTATCAAAAAAAAGAGGTGGGGGGCTAGGGATATAGCTCAATTGGTAGAGTCCTTGCCTCGCACGCACATGCTTACCTCGAATGTACAAGGTCCTGGGTTTAATCCCAAGCATCACACACACACACACAAAAAGTTATCCTGGGAAAATTTGATGAGATCTTGGACAAGAGCAACAGAAGTAAAGATGATAAACATGTAGAATTGACAATGTTTATAAATAGCATCAACTGGACTCATGAACTAAATGTGGGGGTGAGGGAGAAGAGGTGCTGAGGATGTCTCCTAGATTTCTTTTTTCTTTTTCTTTTTTTTTTAGAAACTTAAATTGATGGTAAACAGAGTGAAGCATCAATTTATTGGGCAAATGCAAACTATACAGAAGGGGATAGAGAGAACTAAGAACTGACACAGTTTTTTTTTTTTTAAGAGAGAGTGAGAGAGAATTTTTTTTTAATATTTTATTTTTTAGTTTTTGGCGGACACAACATCTTTGTACGTGGTGCTGAGGATCGAACCCAGGCCGCACGCATGCCAGGCGAGCGCGCTACCACTTGAGCCACATCCCCAGCCCCTCTCCTAGATTTCTGTATTGGTGATAATGTCTGTGTGGGCCATTGTCCCTCATCAACGTTAGGCTGGCCTCCTGCAGGGACTGGGCCCTTATCTTCCTGGATTGCCTTCCACAGGGAAGGCTCCGGTCCTTGAGGAGATACCAGGTGGTAGAAGCCTTGCATCTTAGAGGACAGGAACTGATTCACGACCGCAAGTTTTCTGAAGTGACCTCTCTGAGAAAGGGGAGGTCCAAGAGGACCTTCCTCAGGCTGGGGGTGAACACTAGCTAAGGCCATCTTGGCGAGTCATGGAGTCATACTGAGGGAGGACATGCAGGCCCAGGGAGGATGGAGGACATGTCCTGCAGAAGGCAGGCATGTCCCTGGAGCACTCAGCTCCACCAGCCTGTCCTGTGCAGCAGACCCTGAGGGAGGGAGGAGTCCACTAAGCCCATGTCTGGGATGACCCCTGGGCCACAGGACGCCGTCCTGGGAAACTTCAAGTCACATGTTCAACCCCTACAGCCCTCAGCCCACTGGCCCATGCCAGCTGCCTACAGATAACAGCAGTCAAAAAACACAGAGCTGAGAGACCACAATCACTGAACTTTGACTACTGTGTATTTTTGCAGTTGTTCTGATTTAAAGCAGTTACTATTATCATTCTCTTCCTGTCCCTAATATATAAGCTGAGCTTTATCTCCAGTGGGGGCCAAGGCACTGTTGTCAGAGGCATCGGTGCCCAGCACAGGGGCACTAGCAGCGTATCAAGAGCTGGACATCGTCTGGGAAAGGATGCACATTGAGGTCTCACACCTCAGGAAGCTCCCACGTGTGAGCTGTGCCTTCTTGTGCCAGCTGGCCTTCCGGAATCAGAGTTCCTGCAAGGACCTGGGCCAGCATCACTGTCAGTGTCCACACCAGCGTGGGCATGAGAGGCTCACTCCATCTGAGTCTCACACCCTCTGCCGGTCATGCCTGCTGGCCAGTAGGCAGCAGCCTCACCAGGCAGCAGACACCTGTGCCAGCCCTGTAACCGCTGGGAAGATTTAGGCTCACAGTCCCTGCCAGGCCAAGTCCCCCCATCTGACCCCAGGAACTTCCTGCGGCAGGTGCAAGCTGCCATCCTGCCTCCTAGGAGGCCCACAGCACCCATGCGATGGCCCTGGCACCTGGCAAGACTCCTCCTGGGCCTCCTCCACAAGATTCCGAGCACGGGCTTTCCTGCTGAAGGGAAGACTTGGGTGGCCTCTGTTGGCAGTCTGGAAGGTTCCCCAGCTGCTGTGGTGGTGGGTGGAGGCTGACCTCAGTCTCCGTGGTTCTTTTGGCCCCAGCTCTGAGCTTCAGCATCTCAGCCTTTGGCTGAGAAGAGGTGCTGAAGATGTCTCCTAGATTTCTGAATTGGGGTGATTAATTTCTTTCCCTATTTATTTCCTATCTCCCTCACCAGGAGGTAAATTTGGAGAGAATGAGGATCTTAACTCATTCTCTAATATATGTTATATGAAAAAAAGCAGGTTTGGGGAGGACAAATGCTGTGTTCATTTTTGGAGATGCTGATTTTGCAGTATCCATTGGATATATCCAGTCTGAAATTCAGTACATGGGTCGGGGCTGGAAATAAATTTCATGTTGTCTGCGTAAGAATGGAAAGTGCATCATGGTTGAGCTCAAGTGCAAAAAAGTAGAGAGAGAAGAGGGCTGAGGATAGAGACTTGAGCTGAACCAACATCTGGAAGAAAACCAGAGAGGCAGGAGGAAAACTGGGGCGTGAGCCAGGCACAGTGGCACACAGCTGTATCTCCAGCTACTTGCTAAGCTGAGGCAGAATGATCACAAGTTGGAGGCCAGCTTAGGCAATTTAATGAAACCCTCAGCAATTTAGCAAGACCCTGCCTCAAAAGATAAAAAAGACTGGGGATGTATCTCAGGGGCAGAGTACCTTTGGGTTCAATCCCCAGTACCAAAACACTCCAAAAACAAAACAAACAAAGAAACAAACAAAAAAAACCCCACAGGATATACAGCTGCATACAGATAACAGCAGTCAGAAAATGAAACTTAATATGGGCTATGGCCTTTGGATGACAATGATCTGTCAATGTAGGTTCATTGATGCCAACAAATGTACCATTGTAGTGCAGTAGTTGATAGTGGGGGTGGTTATGTGTTTTCGGGGAGAAGAGGTATGTGGAAACTCTCATCACATTCAGTACTTGCAAAAACCCTACATGTCTGGGCTAGGGTTGTGGCTCAGAGGTAGAGCGCTTGTCTAGCATATGTAAGGCACTAGGTTTGATCATCAGCACTACATAAAAATAAATAAATAAACAAAATAAAGGTATTGTGTCCATCTACAACTAAAAAAATTTTTTTTAAACCCTACATGTGAAACAACAATAAGTGTTGGTGAAGATGTGGGGGAAAAGGTACACTCATACATTACTGGTGGGACTGCAAATTGGTGCAGCCAATATGGAAAGTAGTATGTAGCTTCTTTGGAAAACTAGGAATGGAACCACCATTTGACCCAGCTATCCCTCTCCTCGGTCTATACCTAAAGGACTTAAAAACAGCATACTACAGGGACACAGACACATCAATATTAATAGCAGCACAATTCACAATAGCTAAATTGTGGAACCAACCTAGATGCCATTCAGTAGAGAAATGGATAAAAAAATGTGGCATGTATACACAGTGGAATATTACTCAGCAATAAAAGAGAACAAAATCATGGCAGTTGCAGCTAAATGGATGGAGTTGGAGAAGATAATGCTAAGGAAGTTAGCCAATCCCAAAAAGACAAATGCTGAATGTTTTCTCTTATATAAGAGACCGTCTTATATGAGACTGACTCATAGTGGGTTAGGAAGGGGGAGCATGGGGGAGCATTAGATAGGGCAGAGGGGTGGGAGGGGAAGAGAGGGGGCAAGGGGTTAGCAATGATGGTGGAATGTGATGGACATCATTATCCAAAGTATATGTATGAAGACATGAATTGGTGTGAATATACATTATATACAAACAGATATGAAATATTGTACCCTATATGTGTAATAAGAATTGTAATGCATTCTGCTGTCATGTATTTAAAAAATAAAATCAATTAAAAAAAAAAGACCTACATGTGGGGCTGGGGTTGTGGCTCAGTGGTAGGGCGCTTGTCTAGCACATGTGAGGCCCTGGGTTTGATCCACAGCATCACATAATAAATAGATAGATAGATAAAGTAAAGGTATTGTGTCCAACTACAACTAAAAAATAAATATTAAAAAAGTTTGTTTTTTTTTAAACCCTACATGTCCAACACATCTGAAAAACTTAATGATAAGTAAGGTAAGTCAATCCCCAAAAAAAACAAAATGCTGAAATTTTTCTCTGATATAAGGATGCTGATTCATAATGGGGTTCGATGGGGAGGAGCATGGGAGGAATAGATGAACTCCAAATAGGGCAAAGGAGAGGGAGGGAGAGGAAGGAAGGGGGCATGGGGGTAGGAAAGATGGTGGAATGAGATGGACATCATTACCCTAAGTACAAGTATGAAGACACCAATGGTGTGACTCTACTTTGTGTTCAACCAGAGATATGAGAAATTGTGCTCTATATGTGTAATATGAATTGTAATGCATTCTGCTATCATATGTAACAAATTAGAATAAATAAAGAAAAATAAAATATAATCAGTGGGGCATGGTGGTGCATGCCTGTATTCCCAGCTACTAAGGAGGATCACTTGAGCCCACAAATTCAAGGGCAGCCTGGGCAACATAGTGAGATCCAATATCAGAAAAAATAAAGTGTAATCAACAACAACAACAACAAAAACTGTTTAAGTTCTGTGTGTATGTGTGTGTGTGTGTGTGTGTGTGTGAACTTAGTACTCAAATTCTGCTGCGTAGCAAGATGCGGTGGCACAGGCCTGTAATTCCAATGACTTGAAAGGCTGAGACAGGAGGATCACAAGTTTGAGGCCAGCATGGATCATTTAGAGAGACCCTTGAAAATTTAGCAATTTTTATTTATTAATTTTTTATTTTCTTAATTTTTAAATTTTCTTTATTGTCTTAAATTTTCTTAAAATAAAAATTAAAAAGGAATGAGGATGTAGCTTAGTGGTAAAGCACCCAAAGGTATGATTCCCCAGCACAAAACAACAACAACAAAAACCTCTAGGGTACATTTTATACAGATGGCACACCCCAATTTGCAACAGCCACGTGTGGCTAGTAGCTTCGGTATTGGACAAGGTGGAGGGAGAATGTCTCAGGCAAAGGCAGTAACAAATGCAAAGGAGCAGAGGTAGAAATGACAAGAACAATTTTTGTGTGGTTGAGGAGAGGCAGTGGGGACAGAAAGGAATGAGGAGTAGGTGGATGGCAAAGTAAAAGATGAGGCTGGCTAGAGAAGAGCGAAAGGGTGAGATCCTGGGAGGCTTTGGACGCAGCAATTGGGAAACGACTCTGTGCAAGGGACCCGTTGTGTTCATGACATGGAATGCTGTGCAGATGTTGGTTATCATTACAGTGTTTCTAATTATGGGGGAGACAGTGTGGGGCCCTAGATCCCTCTTCTGCTGCATGCTCCACAGGGAAACCAACTCTCTTTCCAGTTTCACATGTGCTGACCAGAAACCAGAAGGCAAAGCAGGCCTGAACCAGAAAGTACAGCAAGGTTTTTTTTTTTTCTTTCTTCTTCTTCTTCCTCCTCCTCCTCTTCCTCCTCTTCTTCTTCTTCTTTTTCTGAGACAGGTCTTGCTGTGTTGCCTGCTGGTTTGTATTTAAGCAGGGAAAGATTTGAGCATGCTTGAATAAATAATTTTAAAGATGTAACAGAAGAGACTGGGGACGTAGCTCAGAGCTAAAGTTCTTGCCTAGTTTACACAAGGCCCTGGGTTCCATTCCAGTGCCACCAAAAAAAAGAAAAAAAGGAAGGAAGGGAGGGAGGGGGAAAAAGTAATAGAGGGAGAGGCTGGAAAGACTGGATGACTGATGGTGTGAGGTTCCTGAAGAGAGGCCGGGGCTGGCTGGAGAGTGGAGGAAGAAGGCCACTGCCCACTGATGTGAGCAGGCTTGAGGACTTGGCTGTGGCAGTCTCTGCTACTTTGTTCCAGCCTTCCACAGTTGCTGGATTCACAGGTCTGTGCTGTCTCAGGCTTTCAGCCTGCTCTTTACTTTGTTAGTCAGCCTCACTCAGGCTCCCCAGACTAGAGATGATCCTGGCAGGGTTGGCTGCCCAACATCCATCAGTTCTCCAACCACACAGAGCTCTGGGCCAGCTAGGAATTGCTGCTTAGAGACTGCTTCTCAGTTAACTCTTCTCTTTGTCCCAATTCCTGGATGCTGAGTCATTCTCCCATCTTCTGCATCAGCCTCCTGATTCTGACATAGAAAATTCAACACATATATATGCATTGACCCCTTCCTGTTTAGGCTCAGTGCTGCATGTTATGCACATTTTGGTATATGCAATACTTAGAACCCCTTAAGGTTAGTACACTCATCATCCTATTTTCCAGATGAGGAAAGTCAATATTTGGGGAGTGCCATAATCTATTTAACTATTTCCTCTTTGACATTTTGGTTATATCAGTCTCTCTGTTAGCAGTTTCACTTCCTACCTGAAGCCAATTGTGATCCAAAGATATTAAATGGAAAATTCCAGAAATAAACAACTCATTAAGTTTTAATGCATTAGTGCATTGTTATGAATAGTGTGAAAAAATATTGCACTGCCTGACTCCATCCTACACAGAGTGTCAATCATCCCTTTGTCCAATGTATTCATGCTCTACATAGGACCTGCCCTCTAGTCACTTAGTAACCATCTTAGGCATCAGGTTGACTGTGGTGTAGCTCATGTTCAAGTAACCTTTATTTTTACTTTATAATGGACCCAAAGTATAACAGGGATGATGCTGGCAATTTGGATATGCCAAGGAGCAGCCATAAAGTGTTTCTTTTGAATTAATAGGAAAAGAAAAAAGATCAAATGCTGAGGTTGCTAAGATTTGGAGTGCAATGAGACAATTTGAGAAAGATCACATTCATATAACTTCTATTATAATGTAGTTATAATTGTTCTATTGTATTACTAATTATTGTTGATATCTACTATATCTAATTCATAAATTAAACTTTATTATTGGAATGAATGAATAGGAGAAAACATAATATACATAGAATTCAGTACTATCCATAATTTCAGGCATCTACTGGGGGTCTTGGGACTTGTACTCCACAGATAAGGGAATACTGCAGCATTTCCAATTTATTAGATCCAAACAAAGCTGCAATAAATCTTCTACATGCATTTTTTTTCCTTAAAAATTTGAACCCAGAGCCATGCACATGCAAGGCAAGAATTGAACTACAGGGATGGGATTGTGGCTCAGAGGGAGAGCACTTGCCTAGCATGCATGAGGCATTGGGTTTGATCCTCAGCCCCACATAAAAATAAAATATTGTGTCCACCTATAACTAAAAAATAAATATTAAAAAAGGGCATCCTCAGCCCTTTTTTAATATTAATTTTTAGTTGTAGTTGGACACAATACCTTTATTTTATTTATTTTTATGGTGCTGAGAATCAAACCCAGGGCCTTGCACATGCTAGGCGGGTGCTCTACACAGAGCCACAACCACAGCCTGAGCCCTTTTTATTTTATTTTGAGTCAGGGTCTTTCTGAGTTCTCCAGGCTGGCCTCAAACTTGTGATCCTCCTTCCTCAGTTTCCCATGTCACTGGGATTACAGGTGTGCACTACCATATACCACTGCATCCAGAAATTTATAAGGTTTTTGGTAGCAACAGGTAGAATATTACGGTTTTTGGCTTAGGAAAACTCAGGATGAAAATAGATATATGCCCAGGCACAGTGGCGCATGCCTATAATCCCAGCAGCTGGGAGGCTGAGGCAGGAGGATTGAGAGTTCAAAGCCAGCCTCAGCAAAATCGAGGCACTAAGCAACTCAGTGAGACCCTGTCTCTAAATAAAATACAAAATAGGGCTGGGGATGTGGCTCAGTGGTCGAGTGCCCCTGAGTTCAATCCCTGGTACCAAAAGACAAACAAACAAAAACAGATATATTTTATTTTCTACACAGACTTTTACTGCTTTTTTTGTTTTGTTTTGTTTTGTTTTTGTGTGTAGTTTTAGATGGACAGAATGCCTTTATTTATTTTATATTATTTTTTGGGTACTAGGGACTGAACTCAGGTGCACTTGGCCACTGAGCCACATCCCTAGCCCTGTTTTGTATTTTATTTAAAGACAGGGCCTCGATGAGTTGCTTAGTGACTCAATTTTGCTGAGGCTGGCTTTGAACTCTTGATCCTCCTGCCTCAGCCTCCCGAGCTGCTGTGATAACAGGTGTGTGCCACCGTGCCCAGCAGAATGCCTTTATTTTATTTGTTTATTTTATTGTTCAATCCTCATAACCCAGTGCCTCACACATGCTAGGCAAGCTCTCTGCACAGAGCTACAGCCCCAGCCCTCTTTTTTTTTTTTAATTTTAAAAACTCAACTTTATTGTGCAATGTAATGACATGCATCCCTGTTAAGGGACTGGTTAGATGAGTTTTCAGAGTAGTGTTTGTCCTTGTAGCCACTATCACAATTGAAACAAAACATATTCATCACTCCTGAAGCTTTGTTCAGGTTAATTAACTTATTTTTATCTTTGTATTTTGAAATAATCACAAATTTACAGGAAATTACAAAGATGGTACACAGAGAGCCCACATACCCTTCACCCTTCACCCAATGGTAACATCTTACATAATTATGGGACAATATCAAAAGCAGCAAATTTATCCACGACAATGTGAACAAATAATTCTATGTCACTTTATCACCTGGAGATTTTTGTAACCACCACTGCCATCACCACTAAGATCTCCCTCCTTCAACCTCTTTATAGCCATGCTCCTCTCCCCGGCCAGCCCTTGGCAACCACTACTAGTCTATTTTTCATCTTTATAATTTTGTCATTTAGAGAAAGTCATGTAAACAGAATTATACTGTAAATGCCCCTTTGAGGTGGCTCTTTTCACTCAGCCCTTGAGAGCGAACTAAGCTGTTGCTGCATCTTCTGTTCTTTTGATTGGCTGAGAAGGATCCCAGGGTGTATTTGTTTCCTAGAACTGACATAACAAATTGTCACAAACTTGGCGGCCTAAAACAACAGATGTTTATTCTCTTATACTTCTGGAGGTCAGAAGTCTGAAATCAAGAGGTCAGCAGGGCCTCACTCCCTCCTAAGGCTCTGGGGGAGAATGCTTCCACCTCTTCCAGCTCCTGTTGGCTTCAGCTCTTCTTTAGCTTGTAGCCACATAATGCTTTATTTATTTATTTATTTATTTGCAGTACTAGGGATTGAAGATCAAACTCAAGGCTTTGCTATGCTAGGCAAGTACTCTATTGCTGAACTACATCCACAGCATTTTTTTTTGGAGGGGGGTACTGGGGACTGAACCCAGGAGTGCTCAGTCACTGAGCCACATCCCCAGCCCTTTTTTATATTTCATTTTGAGACAGTCTCACTAAGTTTTTTAGGGTCTTGTTAAATTGCTCAGGCTGTCTTTGAACTCATGATCCTTCTGCCTCAGCCTCCAGAGCTGCTGGGATTTAGGCATGCACCACCGCAGCTGGGGTTCCTTTTCTTTTCTTTTCTTTTTTCTTATTTATTTTTTTATTTTTATTTTTATTTATTTATTTATTTATTTATTTTTGAGGATTGCCCAGGTTGGCCTCAAACAATCCTCTTGCTTCAGCCTCCAAGTTGTTCGAATTATAGGTGTGTGCCACCATGTTTGGCAAATCTATGTTTCCTGTTGAGTTAATTTTTGTATAAAGCATGAAGTTTAGATTGGTTGCATGTTTTTTTTTTTTAATCGTTTTTCAATTTAAGAATATTCTTTGGGTTAAAAGTCTCTGTATTAATCTGTTTTCCAGATAAAAAGAACCAGTAGAGGCTGGGGGTGTAGCTCATTGGTTAAGCAAGTGCTTCAGTGCTTTGCATGCAAGAGACCCTTGGTTTGACCCCCAGAACCAAAAACTACAGCACCAAAAGAGCTTTCCAATAGCTGAAGGAAACAAATACAACATGGGCATCAGGGTAGGGAGAGAAGACAGGGCTGACAAGTCTGAACTTCGCAGGGCAGGGAGAGGCTGGAGACTCCGGAAGAGTTAATGTTATGGCCTGAGTTCAGAGGCTGTCTGGAGGCAGAATTTTATCTTCCTCAGAATCTATCTTCCTGTTGAGTAAGATAGGTGGGAGAGGACACCTTTGCCTTGTGCTAAATCTTCAAGCCAAAGCATTCCTCATTCAGTCTTTCATTAGTAAATCTGTTAGCTGCAGGGCTTGTTTTTGTAGACACTTTCAAACAAGTTAAGAAAGTTCTCTATTTCTAGTTTTTATCATAAACAGGTAAGCAATTTTTATGGAGTGCTTGTTATACATAAATGGATTTTCCTTTAGCTGGCTGACAGGGTAGATTACATTGATTTTTGAGTATTGAATCAGCAATTTCATTCCTGGAATAACACCCATCTGGTCATGGTGTATGATTCTTTTTATATATTGCTGCATTCTATTAGCTAATGTTTTAAAGAATTCTTTAAAGAAATTTTGCATTAATATTCATATCAAAGGATATTGTCCTATAGTCATTTTTTTTTCTATTATGGTTGTCTAGTTTTGGTATCAGGTTCATATGGGCCTCATAAAATGAGTTAGGAAATGTTTTCTCACTTCTATTTTCTGTAAGATAATTGTAGAATTGGTGTAATTTTTCTTTAAATGTTTGATAAACATTCTCCACTGAAACACATGGGGAAGATTTCTTTTGAGGGATGTTTTAAATTACAAGTTTAATTTCTTTAATAGATACTGGGCTATTCAAATTATCTACTTCATATTGGATGAGTTATAGCAATTTTTATGTTTAAGTAATTGATCCACTTTATCTAAATTCTCAAGTGTATATTTATAACATTATTTGCAGAATTTCTTTGTTATCCTTTTGAAACCTGCAGTCTATAGTGATAACATTTGTTTTATTCCTAATATTTAGAATTTAATATTCTAAATTAAATATTTAATATTAATATTCTAATATTTTAATATTTAATTAATATTCTAAATTTTTAATATTCTAATATTAAATTTTTCTGTCAGTCTTGCTGTTTGTCAATTTAGTTAATCTTTTCAAATAATTAATTTTTTGTTTCATTGGTAGTCTTTATTATTTTTCTGTTTTCTATTATATGGATTTCTACTCTTTATTATTTCCTTCCTTTTGCTTGTTTTGGATTTATTTTGTTCTTTTCTAATTTCTTAAAATAAGAGCTTAGATTATTGATTTGAGATTTTCCTGTTTTTCTTGTTTATTTATTTGTTTTTTGGTACTGGGGACTGAACCCTGGGGCATTTTACTACTAAGATACATTCCCACCCCCACCCCCCCTTTTTAATTTTTTTTAAACTGCTTTTAGTTGTAGGTGAAGATAATATCTTTTTTTTTTTTTTTAATATGTGGTGCTGAGGATTGAATCCAGTACATTATATAAGTCAGGTAAGCACTCTACTACTGAGCAACAACTCCAGCCTCTAGCCCCCAGCCCTTTTAATTTTTCTTTTGAATCAGGTTCTCCCTAAATTACTGAGACTGATCTTGAACTTGCCATCCTTCTGCCTCCGTCTCCCAAGTCACTGGGATTACAGGTGTGCACCACCTCACCTGGCGAGATTTCCCCTCTTTTCTTATGTAAGCATTTAGTGCTATAAACTTCCCTCTCAGCACTGATGGTTTAGCTGTCTCATGAATTTTGATATGTTGTATTTTCATTTTTTTAGGTTTATTTATCTTTTGTTCCCCCTGAGAATTCCTTTTTGAACTATAGATTATTTTTAAATGTATTATTTAGTTTCCAAGTATTTGGAGATTTTCCTGGAAACTGTCTTTGTGTTATTTATTTCCAGTGTGAGTCCATTGTGGTCATATTCTCTGCATGATTTAGATTCTTATAAATTTGTTGAGCTTTGTTTTATAACCCAGGCTGTAGTTGATCTTGGTATATGTTCCAGGGGTGCCTTAAAAGAATGTGTATTTTGCTCTTGTTGGATGAAGCATTTTATAAAATGTTGATTACATCTTGTTGGTTAATGGTGGTGTTGAGTTCTATATTCTTGTCAGCTGTCTAGTGGTTTCATCAATTTCTGAGAGTATTGAAGTTGAACTATAATTGGCATTTGTGCATTTCTCCTTCAGTTCTATAAACCTTCCATCCACATATTTTTACCTCTATACTGCTTGGTGTCTACATATTTAAATTTGTTGTTCTTTTTTTTATACCCCACCCCCCTGCCCCCTGCACCAGTATTGGGATGTTTTGCATTTCTCTGACTTTTACCTGTGTCCTGTGTCCGAAGGGTTACATAAACTTTTGGGGAATTTTTTTTTTTTTGGTACAGAAGATTGAATTCAGGGGCACCCAACCACTGAACCACATCCCCAGCCTTCTTTTGTATTTTATTTAGAGACAGGGTCTCACTGAGTTGCTTAGCGTTTTGCCATTGCTGAGGCTGCCTTTGAACTCGTGATCCTCCTGCCTCAGCCTCCTGAGCCGCTGGGATTACAGGTGCGTGCCAATGTGCCAGCTAAACTTTTGTTTTTGAATTGCATTCTTTAAAAAAATATATTTTTAGTGGTGGATGGCCACAATACCTTTATTTTGTTTACTTAATTTTTTTTAATGTGGTGCTAGGGATCAAACCCAGTACCCCATGCATGCTAGGTAAGTGCTGTACCACTGAGCCACATCCCCAGACCTTGAATTGCATTTTGATTATCTACAGTACTTGAGTGTATCCCCTTAGATCTTTCTCACTAGCTACATCATACATACATACTTCAGTTTCTGGCATGGACATTTTATCAGTTCCAATGAAGTATAGAAACCTTACTTCCATGTCCCTTTACTCTTCCATTTATAATGTAACTGAATTCAGTCTTTTTTTTTTTTCTACATATATTGGCAGCAATTAGAAAGTGTTGTGATTTTTTTGTTTCAATTGTCAATCTTACTTTAGAATACTCAAACTGTGAGTATTCTCTGTTGCTTTTTTCCCTACGGGATGCTCCAAGATTCCTTTTGTTACCATTTCCTGTCTAGAGAACTGCCTTTAGGAACCCCTGTAGGGTTATATCTGCTGTGACGAATTCCCTTAGTTTCCCCCTTCTAAGACAGTCTTGATTTGCCCCTCGATCCTCCAGGAATGAGGCATCATTACCATAGGAGGTAATGTGCCATTTCTCTCTGGCTGCTTTCAAGATTTCTCTTTCCCTATTGTTTAGAAGTTTGACCTGATGTGTTTTGGCCTGAGTTTAATCCTGTTTGTTTAGCTTTGTGAATTTGTAGGTTTATATCTTTTGCAAAAATTGGGAGAAATTTTAGCCCTTATTTCTTAGAATATTCTTTTTCTTCTCTGTCCTTATCTCCAATGACACAAACATTAGATCTTGTATTATAATCCTGCATGTCCCTGAGGCTCTGATTTTTTTTTTCAGTCTATTTTCCTTCTGGCATTCAGATTGGATAATTTCTAGTTTCCTGTCTTCAAATTTACTAACTTGTTCCCTTGTCTTCTCCATTCTGTTGTTGAGCCTATTTATTAAGTTTTCAATTTCAGGCATTAGAGTTTTGGGTTCTAACATTCCATTGGGTTCTTCTTTGTATATTGTACAGTTGTGCATCACTTAACAATAAGGAAACACTGAGAAATCATCATTGGGAAATTTCACTGTGCAAACATCACAGAGTGAGTTTACTTCTACAAACCTAAACGCTATGGCTGACTATACACCTGTTCTGATTATTACACCTTATTGCTGCTAGGCCACAAATAAGTATGCATGTACATATCATAGGCAACTGTTACACAATGGTAATTATTTGTGTATCTAAACATTTATAAACATAGAAAAGGTACAGTAAAAATATGGTATAAACCAGGCTTGCTGAAATCCTAGCTACTTGGAGGCTGAGGAGGAGGATCTCAAGTTCAAGGCCAGCCTCAGCAACTTAGAATGATCTTGTCTCAAAAAAAAAAAAAAAAGGACTGGAGATGTGGCTCAGTGGTTAAGTGCCCCTGGGTTTAATCCTGGTACCAAAAAAAAAAAGGGGGGGGGAGGTAAGACGTTATTGGACACTACTGTACTACTGCAGACTTTATACATATACTTAGGCTACATTAAGTTTATTAATTTTTTTCTTCAATGATGAGCTAACCTTAGTTTACTATAACTTTTTTACTTTATAAAATTAAAAATTTTAACTCTTTGATTCTTTTGTAGCTTAGCTTAAAACAAACATGTTGTATAGCTGTATAAAGATATTTTCTTTATATTCTTTAAGCTTTTCTTCTATTTTTAAAAAATTTTATTTTTTAAACTTTTTTTTTGTTAAAGATGTACTAGCCTAGGTCTAGCAGGGTCAGGATCATCAACAGCACCATTTTCCACCTCCATATTTGTCCCACTGGGGGACCTTCAGGGGAAACAACATGCATGGAGCTGTCACCTGCTGCAGTCTGGCTGGGCACAAAATCACGAGCCACTCAAGCAGGAACAAACTTTATTTCCAAAACTCCCGCGAATGCCACGCACGCGACCTTCTCCCGGGACACACTACACCAACAGGAAATCCCTCCTCCGGAATTCCCTCCTACCGCACTTCCCCAACCAATGGGAACTCTCCGGGAGTCCCGCAAGAGCTCCAAAGTAGCAGGCCTAGGCAGACAGCAGGGGTCTAATCTCCAACTGAATGCACATCTTAACCTAATCATTATCATCTCAATGGCTTGCTGGGGTCACCTTTCAACCAAAAATGCCATGCGTCATTCCTACTTGGCTATGGCTCTCAGCATCTCCCCCCTTCTGTTTAATTAAACAACAAGCAATGTGGCTTAGGGACCGTGCCTGTTAGGTTGTCCAATACAACATATGGTCCTTACCCGTCATCAGATGAACTGACCTCTAGGCGTCAGCCTCCTGTCTTAGGTTGGTACCACTGCAATTGGATCATACCCGTCACTGACTACCGGTCCAGCATACAGCCATACTTGTGGATAGGCCTATGCACCAGTGTGGGGGGGTGAGGTTCTTTGCCTTACCTCTGTTGGCCCCCAAATTTGGCCATGGTGCCAGTGGGGGGGTGAGGTTCTTTGCCTCACCTCTGTTGGCCCCCATATTTTAGACCATCACTAGCAGAAGGGAGGAGGATACAGAAATGCCACCACACTAAGCCAATTGATGGCTCCTTTGAAAAATTGCACCACCAGTGACACCATCAGCAAAGATACACCAGCACTATCACAATTCGCTGTACCAACAGATAGTTCACAATGTATACAAGTGATACATAGTCCAGGCAAGTTCTGCAAGCAGTTCAAAGCAGAGGAATCTATCAATATGTCCATTTCCTCCCAAAGTAAATCGACTCCTTGATTGAGCATTACTTGTTGAGTTATTATTCATTGATGAATCAGTTTATACAGTTTACTGTGATAGCTATCAAAGAAGCTGTAGTTTGGTTTTATCTTTGTCTTCACCGGCACTGGGATGAAGATAGGAATTCTGGCAATGATGGCTAAAAAAAAAATATGTAACATTCCAACAGGTACTAAGAAAACAATTTTCTGAACAATTTACATTATCCTGAACAGAATTATTAAATATAATGAAAAGGAAAGGTGAAAGTAAACAAACAGATCTGTTAACCTCCTTATTTGTACACATATTAAAACAATCCTCAACAGCTGTTTACCCAATTTAAATTAAACCATTAAAATCACGTGAATAAAAAAAATTCGGATCCATTTTTTCATGAGTGCTCCTCATATATCATATATGGACATACGCACACACAGACATACAACACAAAACACAAGTGTGCATATAAACGTACAACACATAAGACAATAGTAAAGGCCTTGTAGCTTTACACAGGTGAAATCTCCATTGCAATGTTTAAAAACTCCACAGTCAAAAAATAAAACTGATCAGAAAAACATTAACCTAGGTCTGTATGAGCTCAAAAAATAAAATAGAACTTTATGATGTGGAAAAATGCAATAATAAAATAGATATTGAAAAAAGCATCCTGGTTAATCACTGTCGCAGATGTAAGAATAGCCAAGCTGGAGCTCTGGATATCAGCTGCTATGGATTTGAGTCAAATCATCTTCTTTTTGGTCTGTAGAAATTGCTTTGGTTAGTCTCTCTGGAATCCAAATCTGCTGTTCTCCCTGTGGAAACACACAAACAGAACCCCGACTCCAGACAATCACTGGGTCAGGACCTTTCCATTGTCCTGTTAGAATATCCTTCCAAAGTACCTTAGGCTTATGTACATTTTTTGGATACATATGCCTTTCCGCAGCACTAAGCCCTGATGAATCCAAATTTTAAAAGTTTAGAGTAAAAAGGGTTATTTTAAGTTTATCTTTGGGGGATATATACCCCTTTCCAATTCCCTCTTTTTGCTTTAATAAGTACATTTTAATAGTTTGATGAGCTCTTTCAACTATGCCTTGTCCCTGAGGATTGTATGGAATTCCTGTTTTGTGAGTAATGCCAAATGATGAGCAAAATTGTTTAAAAGAGGTGGAAGAATAACCAGGACCATTATCTGTTTTTAACTGTTTTGGAACACCCACAGTGGCAAAATTTTGTAAGCAATGAGCTATAATATCTTTAGTTTTTTCTCCGGCATGAAGGGAGCCCATCAAAAATCCAGAAGAAGTATCAACTGTAATATGCAAATATTTTAATTTTCCAAATTCTGGCAAGTGTGTGGCGTCCATCTGCCAAAATATGGTTAGGTATCAATCCTCTAGGATTGACTCCAAGATTAACTTGTGGTAAAAAGGTCACACAATTTTGACATTGTTTTTATTATATGTCTGTCTTGTTCCTTAGTTATTTTAAAGCGCTTTTGTAAAGTATTAGCATTGACATGGAACCTTTTATGAAAATTTGTAGCTTCTTCTAGTGTAGAGAAAATATGTATGTCATGTGTAGTTTTATCTGCTAAATCATTGCCCATACTAAGGGCTCCAGGCAATCCTGTATGTGCCCTGATATGTCCTATAAAGAATGGATCTTTTCTGTCCCAGATTAGACTTTGTATAGTGGAAAACAAAGAGAAAACAGTAGAGGAAGGAGAAATCCTACCAGCATCTTCAAGGGATACTATAGCATTAACTATATACTGACTATCAGAAAATAAATTAAATACAGAATCTTTAAACATCACAAAAGTTTGTAATACTGCATTAAGCTCTACCTTTTGAGCTGATTGTTTGGGTACTAAAAATGTAAAAGTTTGATCAGGGGTAACTACTGCTGCTGTACCATTATTTGACCCATCAGTGAATATATTTGGAGCATTCATGATAGGTGTTTTTCTTGTCATTTTTTGAAAAACTACAGGATGCAAGGACCAAAAAGACAACAAAGGATTAGATGGTAAGTGATTATCAAATGAAATATTAGATTTACACATGATTATTGCCCAAGTATTTAACTCATTAGCTAACTCATCAATTTGATTCATAGTATATGGAGTAATAATTTTATTGGGAGAAATTCCAAACACTCCCTTTGCTGCTTTTATTCCTTTGAGTATTAATTGTCCTACAGCCTCAGGATACCTAGTAAGAATAGTGTTAGGAGAATAAGATAATTGTATCTATAATAATGGACCTTCTTGCCAAAATACTCCTGTAGGAATATTTTTTGTTGGTAGTACAATAAATAATAAAGGCAAAATTATATCAATTCTATCCAAATGCATATTTTCCATATATGTTTCAATAATTTTTAATGCCTTTCTTGCTTCAGGCGTTAACATGCGGGGTGAATTTGGATCTAATGGACCTTTTAGGATAACAAATAAAGGTCCCAACTCTCCTGTTGGTATGCCTAGATAAGGCCTTATCCAATTTATGTCTCCCAATAACTTTTGAAAGTCGTTAAGTGATTTGAGTTGATCTACTCGTATTTGAATTTTTGGTGGACAGACCATGGTTGAGGATAATAGAACTCCTAAATAATTAATTGGAAAATTTAATTGTACTTTATCTATTGCTATCTCTAGATTATAATTTTTTAATAAGTTTGTAAGTGTGGCATAACATTCTAGCAATGTGTTTTTATCTTTATGTGCTAATAATAAATCATCCATATAGTGAAATGTTTGTAGTTCAGGATTTTGATTTCTAAGTGGCTGGATTGCTTTGTTAACATAAATTTGACACATAGTTGGGCTGTTAGCCATCCCTTGAGGGAGTACTTTCCATTCATATCTCTGATCAGGACCTTCATGATTCAGTGCAGGGATAGTAAATGCAAAACGTGGACTATCCTCAGGATGAATTGGAATTGAAAAAAAAAACAATCTTTAATATCTATAGCTAAAACGTACCAGGTTTTTGGCAAAGCAGACAATTGAGGAATCCCTGATTGAGCAGGTCCCATAATAACCATCTCATTATTAATGGCTCTTAAATCTTGCAATAATTTCCATTTACCAGATTTCTTTTTGATGACAAAAATGGGAGTATTATGGGGAGATACAGAAGGTTGTATATGTCCCTCCGCTAATTGTTGTTTGACCAGGTCATGGGTTACTTGTATCTTTTCTTTAGTCAGGGGCCACTGAGGAACCCATACTGGTCTTTCTGATTTCCAAGTAATTTTGATTGTCTCAGTGGCCCCTTCTGAAAACCCAATCCATGTCTATTTATTCCTTGATCTATTTGAATTGGTGCTGCTATACCTTGTTCTTGTTCTCCTAATCTTTTTTCTTTCCTGAAACCTTGTCTAGCCCTAATAGTGGGCGCATTTGGATTGATGTTATTTGTTAATGTCAAACCTAATTGATCTAGGACATCTCGTCCCCATAAATTTATAGGAAGATGATCTAATACATATGGTTGTATAGTTCCTTCACATCCTTCACGATCCTTCCAATCTAATACCATTGCACTTCTATGGGGATCAGTTGCCACTCCTAGGCCTCGAAGCATTTGAGTGGCTTGTTGTAATGGCCAATGTTTTGGCCATTCTTGACGAGATATTATGCTAAGGTCTGCACCTGTATCAAGTAGCCCATTAAATTCATATCCTTGAATATTTAGTTTTAGCATTGGGCGAGAATCTAAATTTAAAGACAGCATAGTCCAATCTACACCTGTGGAGCCTAATCCCCTGAAACCTCTTTCTACAGTACAACTGGAAAATTTATCATGCAGGCTGGGTATTATTAATAACTGTGCTATTCTATCTCCTGGTGAAATTACTGATATACCTCTTGGAGAACTAGCTATAATTTTTATTTCACCTTCATAATCGGGATCAATTACCCCAGGACTTATCATAAGTCCTTTTAGTGTAGAAGAACTGCGTTCCAATAATAAGCCTACTGTTCCTTGGGGAAGAGGTCCTTTTACTCCTGTGGGAATGATTTGAACTCCCATCTCTGGAGTTAGTACTGTTCTGGCGGAGGCGCAGATTTCCAACCCTGCGCTTCCTCTGGTTTGTCTGATGAGGGATTTAATGGATAATGTGTCCTGGGCACTACCCTGATGGTGTTGCTGGGTTCCTCCATTGCCCCATATATTTGTGCTTGTGGGCCCCGGAGCATTGGGCCCCCTAGTCCGTTTTTTGGCAATGGAGCCTGATGCCTTTCTCCACGATATCGTAGGTAAACACCTGGTCCTTGTCCATTTTTTGATAACAGAGAACCCTCTATGGTGGTTTGAGAACGGCATTCATTAGCCCAATGTCTCCCTCTTTGGCATCATGGGCAAATACCCGGTATTCTATTCCTTTGATACCTAGTTTGGTTAAACCCCTCTCCTATGGGGCAATTCCTTTTAAAATGTCCTGTTTGCTCACAATTGTAGCATGTTTTTGGCCTGGCATCTAAAGCCTGTTGTACTGCAGCTGCCAAGACTTGCCCTCGTTCATTAATGTTTCTACATAATTTAATATATGTGTTTAAATCTCCATGTTTCCATGGTCTAATGACCTCTCTGCAGCAACAATTTGCTTGCTCAAAAGCCAGTTGTTTTATTAATGGCATTGCTTGTTCTGTATCCTCCCAAAACTCTGGCAGCTGTTTGAATAAGCCTATCTACAAATTCAGCGTAAGGTTAATTAGCTCTCTGTATTACCTTAGATAATTGACCTTGTAAATCTCCATGTCCTTGTAAAGTCTTCCATGCCCTAACTGCGTCTGCAGCAATTTGTGCATATATAGCAGGATCATATTCAATTTGTTGCCGTTGACCCTCATAAGGTCCTTTTCCTAACAACATATCTAGATTTCTTTGAGGGTAACCGGCTGCTGCATTTCGCCTAGCTGTCTCCGTGCAAAATTCCTCATTGGCAACCTTCCATAACAAATATTGTCCTCCATTTAGCACAGATTTACACATGCTAGCCCAATCTGCTGGCGTCATGTCCAAGTTGGTAATGGATTCAACCATGCTTACAGTGAAGGGTGCTTGGGGACCATAGGTTGTTACAACCTCCTTTAACTGCTTCACTGTTTTGAAATCTAGAGCACAGTGAATTCGCTGCCCTCCTGCCTGCTCAAGTACAAGGCATGCTAATCTTTGAGGTCCTGTCTCAGGATTCCATCTATCAACTATGGGGGTTGAGGGCCACTCAACTGTTCTGTAGATGGAGCTGTTGGTTGAATTACGCCCTCTGGTGATAGAACGGAGTTAGTAGCAGCCTCCTGTTGTAGCTTTTTTCCTAATAGCCCCTTTTCCTTTAAATTTTCTTCCTCTGTCTGACTAGCTCGAGAGACCTTCTCTTTTGCTTGATCTAAAATGTCTTTCTGGGCTGGGGATGTGGCTCAAGCGGTAGCGTGTTTGCCTCGCGTGCGTGCTGCCCAGGTTCGATCCTCAGCACCACATACAAACAGAGATGTTGTGTCCGCCGAAAACTAAAACATAAATATTAAAAGAAAAATTAAAAAAAAATAAAATAAAATAAAATGTCTTTCTCCATGGTCTGAACCTCTAACAATTTACTTAACACTCTTTCGGTTTGTTTTTTACTAATTTCTAATCTACTATAAAGATAACGCAACCCAAAAAGATAACACAAAACAAAACCAAAACAGAATGAAACAAAAATGGAACAAAAAATCGTTGTATCAATTTTCTCTTCCTCAGGGTTGAACAACTTCAAACCTTGAGCCAACCATTTTTCCCAGTCTGCCTGAGAAAGTTCTAGGGATAGGCAGCTTGAAACAAAAACAAAATAAATCAAAACAAGAACACATTGTTTTTTGAAATGTTCACCCATTCTCTCGCCTTCCCTCAGGGGCAAGCAATTTCACTTACTTCGAGCTTCAGGCGTTCCCCGTATGGGTCACCAAATGCCGCAGTCTGGCTGGGCACAAAATCACGAGCCACTCAAGCAGGAACAAACTTTATTTCCAAAACTCCCACGAATGCCACGCACGCGACCTTCTCCCGGGACACACTACACCAACAGGAAATCCCTCCTCCAGAATTCCCTCCTACCGCACTTCCCCAACCAAGGTCATTCCTACTTGGCTATGGCTCTCAGCAGTCACCCACCTCCTATGGTAATGATGCCTCATCCTGGACTCCCTCCTGAAGGACCTGCATGAGGCCCTTCTTGAGCAGGGTTCACTCTTTTCAGATACAACCATGGTGGTTTGCATGGTTTGTTTCTTTTTTCATCATAGATTTGTTTGTAATATTCATAGATGAACATTCCTCTTTATTAATATTTATTTTCAAAGATTTTAAGTTTATGTTAAAATTTTCTTGGGAGGTTCATCTTTTTCTTCTCCTATCATTTCCTTTTCTCTTTCATCTTCTTCACCTATATGTTCCAGTTTAGTCTAACAACTTCTCCTTAGTAAATTGTTCAGGAACCATCTCTGGGAAGTCCCCAATGTCATCCTCATGCACACCAGGCTCACGTTGTTTGCCATCTCCACTGCAATCTTGCTGATTTTTGCAACCTCCTTATTGTGGGCAAATCTTTGGAAGTCACAGATGAGCCTATTAAGTGTCTTCATTCATACACTTTTCATGGACATCACCACAAGCCCAAACTGGGGTGTGTGTGTGTGTGTGTGTGTGTGTGCACGCGTGCATACGCTTGTGTGTTTGTGTGTGTGTATACGCTCGTGCGCTGCACGTGCTGGGGATTGAATCCACGGCCTCGTGCATGCTAGGCACTCACTACCACTGAGCTATACACTCTCAGCCCCATGCAAGCTTCTTGAGGCTGTCACGGGTGTCATAATCCTCCCTGAATGGCTTCAATGTCTTCCTTAGGTGCAGCAATGGCTAGTGCAAAGTCTCATCTTAGGTAATAGGCCTTAAAAACTGTTATATAACTCCTCGATTCATTGGTTAAATCAAAGAGGAAGTGTCTGGAGGGAGAAACACCACTTCGACACAGGGATGAAGAGCACAAATGAAAGAAGCTGTGGGAGCATTATCGACAACAAGCGAAATCCTGAAAGGTATGTTCTCCAAAGTCCTTCTCTACCTCCCTGGCATTTGGCAATTTAAGAGGGCACTTCGAAAAAAGAGTGAGATCACCCATGAATTTGTACATACAAATCACACTTACAGTGTGTTGATGGCTCAAATGTGAGCTCTGCACATTTAAGCGTCTGAGGGAACTGGACTGACATTGCTCCTGATTGGGCTGTGCGACTGATGTGTCTTTTAGTTTGCTCTGCCCTTGATCCCATACAGCACCTGAGATGGGTGTGACTCTCCAAGATGTCAGTCAAACTGATGACCAAGACATCACCAAGCAAGACTTCACCCTCCAAAACCTGACTCCTTGTTCTCTTGTAATATTACCCCTTTGCTTTATTTGGATGGAATGTTCTATCAAACAGCTTTCCAATAAAAACCAGGGTTGGGGTGTTCTCTCTCTTTCTCTCTCTCTCTCCTGCCTCTTTTGCCTTTCTCTTGCCTCCCTTTTGGGAGCTGAGGCCGAGGAGCCATCACTGCACCCCCAAAAAAGGTATTTTCTGTGTTTGTGAGGTTTTTAGTTCCCAGTCCAATTTGCACGGAGTGAACCTGATTCGGTCATGTGTCGCATGACAGCAGTGTGTGCTTACTGATACACTTAAAGACTGCAGAGTTCTCACTCTGCCAGGTGACAGAGGGTTTCCATTAGTAGCTTGCAACATTACCCTCAAGCAAGACTGTTTTCCTGTCCTTAAAAGTCATGAGACTTGGCATTGACTTTGTCTCCTAGGGATGAACATCCTTTAAAGCAACCATTTCCAGGATAGGGAATTTTCATCTGAATTGAAGATTTGCTCTGGAAAGTGATTTTTCTTTCACAATCAGATCATCTAGAATTTCCAAAAATTCTTCAGCTATCAGGGACTCACCACTCACTTTCACATTATGTGATGAATAAAAGATTTTTTTTTTGACATTGAACTCAGGCATCATTTACCGCTGAGCTACATCCCCATTATTTTTACTTATTTATTTGTTTATTTTGAGACATGGTCTCACTAAGTTGCCAAGACTGGCCTTGAACTTGGAATCCTCCTGCTTCAGCCTCCCCAGTCTCTAGGATTACAGATGTGTACCACTATGCCTAGCAAGATTCATAAATCACAAACCACCCAGAGCCAGCAGTAAATTCAGTGTCATTGTCAGGTCCTGCATATTTTTTCAACATTGCAAACTTTTTGCTTTGACCATGATCATCGTGGTGCTGAGAGGGATATGCTTCTGTGTCTGATCTTCAATTTGGGTCTTAGAAGCCTCTCCATATCTAATATAGGTCCTTATCAAATTTCTGCTAGTCTCCTTGCCTTCAGTGAAACTCATTCTCTGTGTGTGTGTGTGGCTGCGGATGGAAACCACTGTCTCATCACGTGACCCATGACTACACTGATTGGTTGAGACTTCATATTTCTTTCCTGAGACTTTCTATTTTTTCTAAGTATGTTCATATTTGATTCATTGGTTGAATCAAAGACGAAGTGTCTGGAGGGAGAAACACCACTTCGACATTGCACAGAATGAGGCATTTTTATGATAGATGTTTTAAAATATTCTTTTGAAAATTCTAACATGTGTCATTTTAGATTTTGTGCCTCTACGTTGTCTTTTCTTATTTGAGTCAGAATTTTCAGGATCTTGGTGTAACATATGATTTTGGATTGAGAACTGGACATTTTGCATATTATAAGACTGGATTTTATTTGTATCTTGTGTTTCAGCAGGCTTCCTAACATTGCTCTGTGGGGAAATGGGGTGCTGCCTCCTTACTACTGGGAGGATGCAGAAGTCCAGGTTCTCTACTTGGCCTCTACAGATGCCTGGTCCTGGAGGGACTTCTGTGACTGCAGGGCAGGATGGGAGTCACGTTCCCTTTGGGGCCTTTATTGATACCATGCCAGGCAAGGGCAGGGAGTATCTCCTTGTTGTTTCTTATGTGGCTTCCTCTGACACTGTTGGGGAGAGATAGCCCAGTTATTACTGATAACTAAATAACTAGGCTTCTTCTGCTGCCTCTCTGCAGGGGAGGAGAAGGGTGGGTGCTCCATCAAAGTTCAGCCAGGGTAGATTCTAGGCTTTCCACTTGACCTTTACTGACTTGTAGAGGGCTAGAGTAGAAAAGATACTGTGTAACGGTTGCTTCTTTCTAGGATGCTCTTTTCTTTCCTGGTCCTTTGACTACAGAAAACAGGCTTTTCTGGGATATTTTGTCTGCATTCAGCTGTTTTTTGTTTGTTTGTTTTTATTTTTTTTAGTCGTAGATGAACACAATATCCTTATTTTATTTTTTATTTTTAAACTATGTTGAGGGCTGGGGATGTGGCTCAAGCGGTAGTGCGCTCGCCTGGCATGCATGCGGCCCGGGTTCGATCCTCAGCACCACATACAAACAAAGATGTTGTGTCCGCCGAAAACTAAAATAAATAAATAAATAAAAAATAAAATATGTTGGTTGTAGATTGTCACAATACCTTTATTTATTTATCTTTATGTGATGCTGAGGACCGAACCCAGTGCCTCATCCATGCAAGATGAGTTCTCTACCACTGAGCCACAACCCCAGCCCCATCTTTATTTTATTTTTATGTGGTGCTTAGGATTGAACCCACTGCCCTCCACATGCAAGGTGAGCACTCTACCACTGAGCTACAACCCCAGCCCCGCACTCAGTTTTTGAGGATGCCGGCATCCTCAGTATCCTTTCTAACATACAAAAGGCAAAAGGAACACTTAGGAAACTCACTACCGAGTCATGCTTTGGATTCCAAGATACCTAGCTGGCCTACTTTCTTCTCCTCTTTCTCCTTGTTGAACTCTTTCTTTTCCTCCTTCTTCCTTCTTTCTTCAGTGGTACTTGAGATTGAATCCAGGAGCACTCTACCCCTGAGCTACATCCCAGCCCTTTTAATTTTGAGACAGGGTCTTGCTAAGTTGCCAAGGCTGACTTCAAACTTGCAATTTTCCTGCCTCAGCTGGGATTACAGGTGTGCATCACTATACCAGCTGGTCTGATTTCTTCTTGTTCAGAATCTTCCTATGCTTGTTTTATATACAGTGTCCAGGGTTTCATCTGTGCTCAGCAGGAGGACTAGGGAGAGCACTCCCTTGGCTCAATCTCCATTACTGCAAAAAATGCAATACAATAAAATAAATACATAAAATAATTAAAGCTAGCAATTAAAAATTTCTTCTAAAATGTAGGCTTCTAGTTTCTTATGAGACATTTGGGAGATAAGTCATCCCAGACTGCACTCTTGTTTGGAAACAACTGTCTCATAGATTGATGATACCTTTTATACTCACCTACAAAAAAATCTGTATCACTCATCCTCATATGACCTTGCTAGCTCTGTATCAGAACACTTGTTTCATCTCCAGGATTTGTTGGCCACAGCAAAGATTGGATGTGACATAGGAAAACGAGGCATTGGCAGAATCCTTAAAGGATTCTGCTACATCATTGCAGAAATGTTCTTTCTCATCAAGCATAAAAGCTCTGCTTTAGCACACACTGTTCTGAGCAGTTACAGTTAAAATTCCCTTCTTTCATCTTTGAAAACAGCTCATTTCTCCTCTTAAGAAATCCCTTAATCATGACTTGGAGTTAAATTGGGCCTCTTCTTGGGGAAGCCCCGCAGAGTGAGACAGGTGACCCAAAGAAACAGGTAAGTTAGCAGAAGCCTTGGATTCTCAGTGTCTATAGAGAAGCCCCAAAGAGAGCACCTTGGTGTTCTAAAACAGCAAAGAATGCTGTGTTATTAGCTCCAGTCATATCCTAGTAATATGGAAGATTCAGTAGATTCCATAAGAGACCTGAAATGTGGTTCATTTCTGTGTTAATTAGCTTTCCATCATTGTGACAAAATACCATGAAAATAGATTTATAAGAAAGAAAGTTTTGGGCTGGGGTTGTGGCTCAGTGATAAAACACTTGCCTAGCATGTGTGAGGCACTGGGTTTGATTCTCAGCACCATATGTAAATAAATAAATAAATAAATAAATAAATAAAGGTCCATCAAAAAATATTTAGAAAGAAATTTATTTTGGCATATGATTTCAGAGGTTTCAGTCCATGGTCCTTTTGGCCCTGTTGATTTGGACCTGTGGCAGCAAGAGAGATCATGGTAGAGGCCTGTTTACCTCATGGCAACTGGAGGAAGGGAAGGGACTGGGGTCCCAGGATCCCCTTCAAGGACATGCCACTAATGACCTAACTTCCTCCCACTATGCTTCACCTTTTTTTTTTTTTTTTTTTTTTTTTTTTGGTACCAGGGACTGAACCCAGGGATGCTTAACCACTGAGCCACATCCCCGGCCCTTTTTATTTATTTATTTATTTATTTATTTTGAGACTGGTTCTCACTAAATTGATTAGGGTCTTGATAAGTTGCTGATGCTGGCCTTGAATGTGCGATCCTCCCGTCTTAGCCTCTTGAGTCACTGGGATTACAAGCATGCATTACCACACCTGGTTGGCTCCATGGTTCTTGAATTATTTTTTGGTTGCACCAGAGCACTGACATTTAAGCCACTTCACAATGGAGGACCTCTGGCTAGAGGAGATGTTAGGGATATCAGGTACACTGGGTGTGGTGGTGCATATGGAGGCCAGCCTGGGCAACTTAACAAGATCCTGTATCAAAATAAAAAATTTAGAAAAAAGGGCTGGAGATGTAGCTCAGTGGTAGAGCACCCCTGGGTTCAATCCCTAGTATGGAAAAAGGCCGGTGGGTGTCTTGGTCTTCTCTGATCAGAGCTTTCATTTTCTAACAGCCACACCTTTTCCCACCTGACTCTGCCTTAACCACATTCTTACAAGTTTACCAGTGGAAATCCTGTCCTATCATTCAAAGACTCAATGCAACCTGCTTCAAACTAGCTGAACTTCTGTTCAGAGATCAATGAACTTCGGTGCTAGAAGAAAACTAGGGCTGGGATTTTGGCTCAGTGGTAGAGCACTTGACTAGCATGCATGAGGCACTGGGTTTGATTCTCAGCACCACATACAAATAAATTTAAAAAAAATAAAAAAGGTCCATCAACAACTAAAAAAACATTTAAAAAACTTAAACACTATCTATTCCAAATCCATCATTTTAGAAAGTGATTCAGATCGGCTTAAGTGACTTACTCAGGTGATAAATCTTGGTAAATTAATCCAAGAAAGAGCTTATCTTTAAAGTTTTAGACTTTTCTCTCCAGTTGTATTTAGCTTATCATGTTTTGAATCATAGTTAAATTGTAAGTATCTTAAATAACATTTTTTTTATTTCACTGATAACTCATAATGCTCTGATTAGAGAATACAGAGAGATGGGATTCAATATATTTTAAGAGAGTGAGCTTTAGAGTCAAATAAACCACAATCTTTTTAAAATAGAGGTAAAATTTACCAATAATTCAATGTACACACTTAAAAGTAGTTTTATGAGTTTTGACAAATGTAAACATTCATGTAACTACAACTACCATCAAAATATAGAATATTTCCTTTATCCCAAAATATTCTCTTGGGCTGGTTCCTAGTCAATCCTCATCACCTCTCCCCACAACTGCTGATCTGATCTCTATTACTGTAAGTTCCATTTGTTTTTATTAGAATTTTGTATGAAGGGCTGGGGATGTGGCTCAGTGATGGAGTGCTTACCTAGCATGGATAAGGCCCTAGGTTCAATTCCCAGCAGTGTTAAAAAAAATTATTTAGATGGAATCATAATAATTTGTCTGGCTTCTTTCACTCAGCATGAAGACTCTTTTTTCCTTTTTCACAGTGCTAGGGATTGAGCTCAATGACTTGCACATGCAGGCAAGCACTGAACTGTACCCCAGCATGAAGATTTTAAAAATTATCCATGTTTTTGGATGCTTGTATAATTCATTATATTTTATTATTAAGGTAGCATTTAATTATATAGGTACATTTGAATTTGTTTATCTGATATATGATCATTTGAATTTTTCACTATAAGAATATAATATATAATAACTACATACTATCTATAAGAATATATCTATAAGAATATTTACATATAAATATATTTAACTCTATGTTATTAATATCTTTAAATATATATGATTTTACATATTTATATATCATATATAAAGCATAGTATTATAGCTATTATAAATTGCCTTAAGCATTTATGTACAGGTCTTTGTGTAAACATACATTTTAATTTCTCCTGAGAAAATACCTAAAAAATTGCCAGGTATGGTTGCATATGCCTGTAATCCCTGCAATTTGGGAGCCTAAATCAGGAGGACTGAAAGTTTGAAGCCAGCCTGTGCAACTTATCAAGAGCTTTTTATTTTCTAAAATTAAAAAAGGGCTGGTGATATAGCTCAGTAGTAAGTGCTCCTAACTTAAATTCCCAGTATCACCAAAATAGAAAACAAAAAACAGAAAGAAATAAATCTGGAATTAAATTTCTTGATTATGTAGTAATTATATGTTAAACTTCCTAAGAAACTGGCAAATAGTTTTTCAAAGTGGCTATACCATCTCATATAGTCCTGCCTCAGCCTCCCAAGCAGCTGGGATTATAGGAGTGT
The DNA here is from genome assembly GCF_021218885.2 of Marmota monax. NCBI lineage: Eukaryota > Metazoa > Chordata > Mammalia > Rodentia > Sciuridae > Marmota > Marmota monax. The sequence continues at coordinate 10,661,179 of NW_026694432.1, forward strand.
GCCCCCATGCCTGACCTGGTCCTTTCCTTTTTTCCTTTTTTTTTTTTTAATATTTATTTTTTAGTTGTAGTTGGGCACAATATCTTTATTTTATTTATTTATTTTTATGTGGTGCCAAAGATCAAACTCAAGGCCTAGCACGTGCTAGGCATGTGTTCTACCACTGAACACAATATCAGCCCCCTGGTCATTTTCTTAATGATGTCTTTTGATAAGCAGAAGTTTTAATTTTGATGAAATCTAATTTATCAGTTTTTCTTAACAGTTAGTGATTTCTGTTCTTTCTGAGATATCTTTGCATAGTCTCTTGCATTTTCTTCCAGAACTATGCTATTTAAACCAAAGGAAAATCTGAATAAACTCTCTAGCTTTACTTGCTTTTAGATACTTATTATTATCATCAATTTTAGAGTTCACATAGCTAAGCAAAATGTTCCCTTTAGCTTTGCTGTAGATAACACCTTTGAATATAGTTCAGAATGGTAACAGTTGCCTAAATTGTTTCCTCAGAAATCTGGAGGCAGTTTTTGCTAATTCAAACATCTTGAACTACTGACCCTTTACTTGGGCCCTGCAAAAGTGTCTGATTGGTGACCTTTTTTTTTTTTGTACGGGGATTAAACCAGGGGTGCTCTACCACTGAGCCACATCCCCAGCCCTTTTTATTTTTTTATTTTTTTATAGTTGCTGAGGCTGGTCTTGAATTTGCAATCCTCCTGCCTCAGCTTTATGGATCTCTGGGATTACAGGTTTGTGCCACTGCACCCAGGCATTGGTGAACTTTTGAAGTCAAAGGGCCAGAACTCCACCCCCACAACACACTACAACACCATTTTCTGAACATGATCTCTTTCTTTTTTTTTTTTAATTAATTTTTAAAAATGTATATATGACAGCAGAATGCATTACAATCCTTGTTATACATATAGAGCACAACTTTGTATACAAAGTATACTCACACCAATTTGTGTCTTCATACATGTACTTTGGATAGTGTCCATCACATTCCACCATCATTTCTAACCCCATGCCCCCTCCCTTCCCTTCCCACCCCTCTGCCCTATCTCCCATGCTCTTCCCTCCCTACCCCACTGTGAATCAGCCTCCTTGTATCAGAGAAAACATTTGGCATTTGTTTTTTTGGGATTGGCTAACTTCACTTAGCATTATCCTCTAACTCTATCCATTTACCTGCAAATGCTATGATTTTGTTCTCTTTTGTTGCTGAGTAATATTCTGTTGAACATGATCTCTTGAAGAGTCATAGAGTTTGACTACACATGCACAGACCACTGATTACCTCACTTTTCCTTACCTTTAACCACCTTTCTCCATCTTCAGACCACGGTTTCTTTACCTCATAAATATTCCTTAACCCTACTGTGCTTTCTGTTACTGTGGAAAAAATACCTGAAATAATCAATTTAAAAGGAGTAAAACCCAGTGCCTTGGGAGGCTGAGGCAAGAGAATCACAAGTTGTAGATCAGCCCCAACAACTTAGCAAGACTCTCTGTCTCAAAACAAAAAAAGGCTGAGGATGTAGCTCAGTGGTAGAGCACCCTGGGTTCAATGCCTAATGCCACTAAATAACTAAAAATTTTTAAAAAATTAATTAATTTTTTTAGAAGAGGGGCTGGGTGTGGTGATACACGCCTGTAATCCCAGCAGTTTGGGAAGCTGAGGCAGGAGGATCACAAGTTCAAAGCTAGCCTCAGCATCTTAATGAGGTCCTGTCTCAAAATAAAAAATAAAAAGGGCTGGGGATGTGGCTCAGTGGTTAAGTGCCCCTGGGTTCAATCTCTGGTACCAAAAATAAAATAAAAATAAAAAAGAGGAAAGGTTTATTTTGGCTCACAGTTTCATCCCATGTTTAGTTGGCCCTGTTGCCTTGGGACTGTGGCAGCACAGCACACGTGAAGGGAGAGGAGAGCCGAGGATGACGTCACCTCCTGGCAGCCCAGCTGGGGAAACAAAGGGGCTGGAATCCCAATATTCCCTTCAAGGACATACCCACCCTCAGTGACCTATCTTCCTCCAGCTAGGCTCCACCTCTTAAAGGTTTCACAACCACCAGACACAGTGGTGCTTGCCTGTAAACCCAGCAGCATGGGAGGCTGAGGCAGGAGGATTATGAGTTCAGAGCCAGCCTCAGCAATGCAGTGAGGCCCTAAGCAACTCAGCCAGACCCCGTCTTTAAATAAAATATAAAAAAGGGCTGGGGATGTGGCTCAAGGTTTCACTACCTCTGAATAGCACCATAGGCCAGGGACCAAGCCTTTAACACGTGGACCTTTGAGAGACATTTAAGATGAAAACCATAGCAAGAATCCTCAGGGAGGTGGATTTGAGATACGCTCTCTAGTCGTCACATGCTTGGCCACCTTGTGAATAACCTCTTTTGCAAAACTTTTCATTTCAGGCTGGTGGTGGCATGCACCTGTCATCCTAGCAACTCGGGACAAGGCAGAAGGATGGCAAATTGAAGTTCAGCATAGGCAATTTAGCAAGACCCTGCCTCAAAATAAAATTAATAGGGTTAGGGGTGTAACTCAGTGGCAGAGCACCTTTGGGTTCAGTCTCTAGAACTGAAAAAATCAAAACAAAACCTTGTCCTCTCAATAGTCGGTATACCACACAATTGGTAAAGTGGGCCTGGTTCTGTAACTTGACCTATCTTCAAGTTCACTTCACTGATTCTTTCCTCTGTCATTTTCTTTTAAGATAAATAAGTAAATAAAATTACATGCACACACTCTCTCTCTCACACACACATTTGTGGATAAACTTTCATTTTTTATTATTTATTTATTTATATATGGAGCCAAGAATCAAACCCAGTGCCTCACATATGCTAGGCAAGCCCTCTACCACTGAGCCACCACCCCAGCCCTCCTCTGTTATTTTCACTCTGCTATTGAACCCATCTGCTGAGTTTTAAATTTTGGCTAATATACTCTTTTTCGGTACTGAAGATTGAACCCAGAGGCACTCTATCACTGAGCTACATCTCCAGCCCTTTTTATCTTTTATTTTGAGACAGGATCTCATTAAGTTGCTTACAGCCTCACTCAATTGCACAGGCTGATCTTGAAATTGCAATCCTCCTGCCTCAGTGGCTTGCACAACTGTGCCTGCTGGTTTTTTCATTTGTTTCAAGAGAATTTGTGATTGCTCAATGAAGCTTTTTTTTTTTTTAATGAGGCTTGCTTTAACATTTTTGAGAGATAATTCCAACATTTGAATTATCTTTGTGTTGGCATCTGTTGATTGTGTTTTCTCAATGACGTTGTGATTTTCCTAGTTCTTGGCTTGATGAATGATTTTCTATTGAAACCTGGATATTTTGCATATTATGTTAAGAGATTCTGGATCCTGTTTAATTTTCTATTTTAGCTGGCAGTCACCCTATTTAGTTTGGTGCGGGTCCTGGCTTAATTGTGTGGGCTGTCATTCCAGAGACAATTTAGTTTTCAATGTGCTTGCAATGCTATTCTGGTCTGCTTCATTTGTGTGCTGCCAGAAAACAATCTGAAAACCTGCATGGTATTCTACCCTGTAATTTCAATTCCCAAACTTTTGTTTTGTTTTGTTTGTGGTGCTCATAGGCAAGTGCTCTCCTACTGAGCTACATCCCCAGTCCTCTTCTTTTTATTTATTTATTTATTTATTTTCTGAGACAGGATCTACCTAAGTTGCCCAGTTTAACCTTGAACTTGTGATCTGCTGCTTCACCCAATTGAGTAGCTGGGATTATAAGGGTGCACTATTGCACCGGGATACTACCTCTTAAGTATTAATATGGTTGGGTTAAGTATGCCATTTTGTTATGTTTCTGATTTATCTTATCTGACTTTTGTTCCTGTTCCATTTTTCCTGCCTTCTTTTAGGTTAACCCAGGACATTCAGTGAAATACACAGCTCTTAAGTGTATATGTCAAGAGATTTGATGATAAGTACATCCATGTAATCCCACCACTACAATCAAGATATAGAGCATTTCCATCATCCTGCAAAGTTCTCTCATGTCCTTTTACTACTTTTGCCTATAAATGTCCTATGGATAACTAAAAGCAGGATTAAAAAACTTGATATCTCTTCCTCCATTTTGCATGACTCCATTATGCTGTTGCCTTGGATTCTAGGAACGGTCTGACCAAAAAACATCTTGTGATAAAATGAAACTACCCCCAAGCAATAACAATATTCTTATCACCAACAAGGCCCCTCCTGACAATCACCAGACCACACTTGACCAAAATCACCTCCTTTGCCAGCTGTACAAACCCTCCAGCCATGCAAACCTCAACCCTTGCCCTCATTCCCCTTTTTATAAAACCTCAAAGTCATTGTCAGACACTAAAGACAGGGCTGGAAATGCTATTCCCCTTTGTCTTCCAAATATGGCCATATTGATTAAATATCTTTTCCTGCTTTTCACTACTAGCTTTTCTGTTTGGTTTTGGAGTAAATGGCTAGACCCAATTTGTCTGATTCCCAGAATCAGGGTTTTGGCCCAGTTTCCTGGTAACTCTCCCATTTGATCCCCTCCCCTTCTTATGCAATTACTGTTTCATTTTCTATCCCTAGATATTAGTTTGCCTGTTCTTAGATTCCGTAGGAATGGAATCGTATTGCATACATACACTTGTGTGTGTATATATACTATATTGCTTTTGACTTCTTTCATGCAACCTGATGTTGAGGTTCTTTCTATTGGATTTTTGGCCTTCCCTCTTTGTATACTTCTTTGATCGCTCTTCAACTTCAAACCTTCCATACTGTCTTCAATTTGTTGTTAAGTCTATCTAGTGAATTTTTAAATTTTAGATATTGAAGTTTTCAATATCTAAAATTTCCATTTGTTTTCTAACAGGGTTTGGGCTATAATTCCAAGAGACATAATCCTGAATGCTATAATCCCAAATGTTGAAATCCTGAAAGATCAAATGCCTAAAGTCTGAAATCCTAGAAGATCAAAATCCTAAAAATACAATTCTGAAAAAAATAATTTTAAAACTTATTTAAAAGATACATACTTACCTGTGTGTGTGTGTGTGTGTGCGCGTGTGTATGTGTGTGTGCACACGCGCTTGGGATTGAATCCAGATCCTTGTATATACTAAGCATGTACTCTAATACTGAGCTACACCACCAGTCTTATTTACGTTTTCATTTTATTTATTTTAATTCACTTATTTGTTTGGTACTAGGGCTTGAGCTCAGGGGCACTTTACCATTGAGCTAACTACATCCCCAGCCCTTTTATTTTTTGAGACAGGGTTTCACTAAGTTGCTGAGGCTGGCTTTGAACTCATGATCCTCCTGCCTTAGCCTCCCAAACTGCTGGAATTATAGGCATGTGCCACTGTGCCTGGTGTCTACTGACATTTTTAAGGGGGGCGGTTATTTGAGAAGCATAAAAATAGAACAGAACACTTCATATACTACTTTATACAATAAATTAGGTAATTATTACATACATTTTTTTTTAATTTTATTTTTTTGTGATGCTGGGGATGAACCCAGGGCCTTGTGCAAGCTTCTCCCAACTGAGCTATCTTCCCAGACCACATACATATTTTTGAAAGCATAAACACATGTATACTAACAACAGTCTCATAGCTATAACAATTATAAACAAATAAAGTATATGCATAAATATATCTGCTATAGTTTAAATCTTGAATGTCCTCTAAAATCTCATGTACTGAAGACTTGGTCCCCAGCCCGTGACACTATTGAGAGGTGGTGGAACCTTGAGGAGGTGGGACCTTGTATAAGGAAGTTAAGTCACTGGGGTGTGCCCTTGAAGGGAACACTGGGACCCCAGCCCCATCATATCTTTATTCTCTTTGCTTCCCGGCTGCCACTGGGTAAACAAGCCTCCTTTGTTGTGCACGCCCATCACAATGTACTGTGTCATCACAGGCCCAAAGTGAGAGGGTCAAGTGATTATGGGTTGAAACCTCTGAAACCATGAGCCTAAACAAAACTTTTTTCTTTATAAGTTGATTTTCTTAGGTATTTTTGTCACAGAGATAGCTGACTAAGCTGACTAACACCAGGTCAAAAATTGAGATGTAAAAATGCACATTACTATGGTTGGTAATTGTGTGTACTCAGCTTTAAAACTATAGTCATATGAAATACCACAACAGACAATCAAAATCTTTTGATGAGACTGATCCAAACCCTTAATGGGCTACCAAGGCAGGTGTATTCACCCAAAAAGTCAGTATCTTTTTAAAAAAATGTTTTTAGTTGTACATGACACAATACTTTTATTTTATTTATTTATGTGATACTGAGGATTGAACCCAGTGTCTTACACATATAGGGCAAGTGCTCTACCACTGAGCTATAACCCCAGCCCCACAAAAATCAATATCTTGAGAAACTTTATCTTTCACAAATATAGATGTATAAAGATACCTTTTCACTTACTGAGCAAGTTCCAATGTGTTTGTGTACATCCGTGCTTATACGTAAAATCAACATTTTGATAATGTACTTCACAGATTCAAATTTGCAAAAAATACATAAAATGAATTAGAACTCTCTAAAAGTGCTTATACAATTATACCTCCAATAGTGGAAATGATGTGAAGATGAAATACACAGGACAGAAAATTATAAAAAATAATGCTGACAATTTAAAATCCTGGGGAAATAGCCAGGTGCAGTGCACACACCTGTAATCCCAGCTAATCTGGAGGCTGAGGCAGGAGGATAGCAAGTTTGAGATAGCCTGGGCAACTTAGTGAGACTCTGTCTCAAAAAAAAAAAAAAAAGTGGGAAAAAAACTAAAAAAAAAAAAAAAAAAAAAAAAAAAAGAAAGAAAAAACTAAAAAAAATATGAACATATGAAAAAGTGTATTACAGAGATACTTAAGGGCAATTGTACAAAGATGGTCCACAAGAGTCACTTCTTATTTTTAGACAGGTTCTTGCTAAATTGCTGAGGCTAGCCTCAAACTTGGGATCCTCATGCCTCAGTCTCCTGAGTCTCTGGGATTTCAGGTGTGTGCCATGGCACTCAGCTTAAATAGATGCTTTTAAATACCTGACTTCTGAGCCATCTTGAGGTCTTTTTCTGTCTACTACTTTCCCCCCTTTACTATGACTCAAAAAAGTATATACATGAATACTAAAGTACACATAACTACTGCATACTTAATGTTGTGAATGACAAAAAACTGTAGAGACTCTTGCTTCTACTATTATTTACTGAAAAGTGTTGATTTTTGTTCTGGCAGGTAGCTCTCCTTGAACCTGATTTTTTCCAAATGTCTAGGAGAGTCATGTGGTATAAATAGGTCCAGCTTCATTAACGGCATAGGGCCATCTGATTATCCCAGAACTGTTTGTTGAAAAGAGTATTCTTTTGGGCTGAGACTGTGGCTCAGCAGTAGCACACTTGCCTTGCATGTGTGAGGCCCTGGGTTTGATCCTCAGCACCACATAAAAACAAATAAATAAAATAAAGGTATTGTGTCCAACTACAACTAAAAATAAGTATAAAAATTGTTTAAAAAATTTTTAAAAATATACATACACATATATTATCTTCTGAATATATATTTTTATATTTTACTATATATATATATATATTTTTTTTTTAAAGAGAGAGTGAGAGTGAGAGAGAGAGAGAGAGAGAGAATTTTTTTTAATATTTATTTTTTAGTTTTCTGCAGACACAACATCTTTGTTTGTATGTGGTGCTGAGGATCGAACCCGGGCCGCACACATGCCAGGAGAGCGCGCTACCGCTTGAGCCACATCCCCAGCCCTTTTTTTTTTTTTTAATGGTGCTGGGAATCAAACACAGGGACCAGCTGTATCACATAACTACACCCCCTAGCCCTTGTGTCTCTGCTTGTTCAAATCATTTAAAGAACAGAGGTGGAAGAGCTGGCTCTTTCCAGGAGCCAGGTCTGTTCTTTCAGTTCAAACATTTCTGTCCTACTTTCTCAAAATAAGCAATTAAGGTGCAAAGTTTGCCAACTACACAGGCAATAGGCAGGTTGCTTGTCCTAGAGCTGTTTAAGGCTATCAGATGTAAATGAAGACTTTTGATATCCGTAAAGGCATCAAGTAAATCTTTCCAACACACACAATTAAGTTCTGTATTCTTTACCCATGTTTTACCTGTAGGTAAATACAATCTAATGGGATTTGGTTTCCCTTTATTCCACAAGCCAGAGCTCAGGAATAAAAGATTTCTCTGTATGAAAGGGCATGTACCTACTTTAAGCCTTGATTCTGCTTTTCTCTCTGGCCCTTCCAATTGGGTTCTCTGATTTTACAAAAATAATATATATTCACTGTCATTTTGAACTTAAAAAACTCAGAAAAGCTTTTGTGTACAGAGCATAATTAAAACAACCTAAAACAGGGCCATAGCCTGGGACCTTACTGGATGAACTCCAGCTTGCTTTTTCATTGTGACTGATAAATGAGTTTAAGAAAATGCTGCTTGGCTAGAGATCTGCCCTGTAACAGAAGGGATAAGCAGGGCCCTGATCAAATGCCAAATCTAATCCTTCCAATTTTGAGACTAGCATACAATGTACTTTTTCTTTTTAGGACAACCTTATTCTTGAGCTGACATTTATGATTCAAAATGCTACAGGATTAACTATAAGTCATTTGAAAAGGAAATTAAGGAAACAATTTCATTTATAATAGCATCAAACTGAGTACTTAAAAATGCTTAATAAAACACTTAGGAATTGTACAATAAAAAGCACAAGACATTTCTAAAAGAAATTAAAGGAGAGATAAATGGAAAGATATTCCATGTTCATGGATTGAAAGACAATATTGCTAAGATGTCAATATTATTCATATCAATCTATAGACTTAACTGTCATCTCTATCAAAATTCAAGTGGCCTTATTTTTTTTTTTTTTTGCAGTAATGGAAAAATTCCTCCCAAAATTCATATGGCATTTCAAAGGATCTCGAATAACCAAAACACTGCTAAAAAAGAACAAAGCCAGAGCACTCACACTTCTTGATTTCAAAACTTACTACAAAGCAACAGTAATCAAAAACTGACATAATAAGACATGTAGACCAAAAGAACAGAATAGGGCTGAGAAATAAATCCTTATGTCAAATGATTTTCAAAAAGAGGGTCAAGACCAATCAATGGCAAAAAGACAGTGTTTTTTTTTTTTTCAACAAATGGTTCTGAAAATTTTGACTATGATACACAAAAGAATGAAGTTGGACTCTCACTTTAAGGCCATATAAAAAAAATTAATCCAAAATAGACCCATGATGTAAATGTAAGACCTAAAACTAAAAAATTCTTAAAGATATAGGGCAAAAGTTTTATGACATTGGGTTTGGCAATGACTTCTTGGAAACACACAGGCAACATAAGAAAAAATAGAATTGTCTTGTGCATCAAAAGACACTATTTAGCCAGATGCAGTGATGTGTGCCTATAATCATAGCTATTTGGGAGGCTCAGGCAGGAGGATTGCTTCAGCCCATTAATCTGAGGCCAGTAATGTAGTGAGACCCCATTTTTTTCTCTCTCACACAAACACACACTATCAAATCACAGGATAAGAGGAAATATTTGCAAGTCATCTATCTGATAAGGAATATCTAAAATATATATTAAAAAACTCCTAAAACTCATCAACAAAAACCTGGTACCCAATATAAAAATGGACAAACAGAAAGACAAATCTGTATGATTCCACTTATAAGAGGTAATTAAAAGAGTAAAAATTTAAAACACAGAAAATAGAACAGTGGTTGCCAGGGGCTAGGGAGAGAGAATAGGGAGTTATTGTTTTAATGCGGAGTTTCAAAGTTTGCAAATGAGAGTTCTGAAGATAGATGGTAGTATAACAATATGAATGTACTTTATACCAATAAACTGAATACTTAAAAATGGTTAAAGTTAGCAGGCACTGTCGCCCACTTTTATAATCCCAGAGACTTAGGTTGAGGCAGGAAGATTGAAGCTGGAGGTTAGTTGCAGCAACTTAGTAAGACCATTTCAAAATAGAAAGAAAGGTCCTGGGAATGTAGATCAGTAGTAAGGCACCTGTGAATTTAATCCCTAGTACCCCTCCAAAAAACAAAACAAAAACAAAAAAATCTAAGGTAGTAAATATTTTCAGTGGTGCTGGAAATAGAACCCAGGGCCTTGTAAATGGAGGTAAGCGCTCTGCCATTAACCTGTATCCACAACCCAATATGTAAGTTTTATGTGCATTTTACCATTTTTAAAAATTAGGAGCTAGTCATGATGGTGCACACCTGTAATCCCAGATACTCAGGAGGCTGAGGCAGGAGGATAGCAAGTTCTAGCTTCAGCAACTTAGGGAGAACTTGTCTCAAAATAAAAGGGCCGAGTGTGCAGCTCAATGGTAAAGCATCTCTGGGTTTGATCCCCAATAACATACACACACACAAAAAAAAAAAAAAAAAAAATTGGGGGAAAAAATGTTACAGGATATCTGAGTTTTCGATTATATTCTCAACACTTACTGATTTTCTAAAATTTATATTTTCCTTTCTACATCTAGATTTTTCTTTTAGAAACATGTTTTTAAACATGTCAATTTAAATGAAATAAAATAGAATAAAATAAAATGCCACTGATAGAGGATAGCAAATTGAAACAGTAACTCTGTTTCTTCAAAATTATTTAAACCTCACACTTTCTTAGCCTTAAAGTTAGATGTCACAAACCTTAGGAAATACACAACATTGCTTCCCTCTCCCCTTTCCCCCAGACTAACTGTTTTACAGAAAATAAACCAGAATGGAAAGACTAAATAACACTGGGGCTTCTTAAATGAGTTAAAATATTTAAAGTACCTCTGTAATAAGCATTCAGAAAATGTTAATAATTCCCTAGATGATAATTTTTTAGGTCTAGGTAGAGGCATTTTTCCAAACTTAAAAAAACTGTTTGTAAGCCATATATGGTGGCACATGCCTGTAATCCCAGTGGCTTGGAGGCTGAGGCAGGAGGACTGCTAAATTCAAAGCCAGCCTCAGCAACTTAGCAAGACCCTTCTCAAAATATTAAAAAAAAAAAAAAAAAAAAACAGGCTGGGATGTGGCTCAGTGGTTAAGCACCCCTGGGTTCAATCCCTGGTACAAAAAAATAATAATAATAAATAAAAAGTTTATAATCTTATCATGGAAAAGGATGATCCAAGAGAAAACAGAACAAATAAGAAGGAGCAATCCTTTATTTTATACACTTTGAAGTTTTCAGTAAACAATCTTTCAATGGAAAAGAGAACATGAAACATCAGCCTCTTGCCATCAGCAGCTGCTCTGCTCAGGGCCTAGGATCCGCCTTGCCCAAGTGGTGAGGTGGAGGGGTGTAGTTCCCTTCCTTTATTAGCTTATCCCGATGCTTCTTGATGGTATTCACACGTTTCATCTGTCAAAGGAAAAAAGCATTTAAAGTAGAGGAAAAGTTGTATCAGAAAGCGAGGTCTGGAGAAACCAAGATAGATTTTTGCTTCATTTTTAAATTCTGTAAGGCTTTTCATCCTATAAAGGAACTTTAAGACAAAGTCCATCATTTTCTTTTTACTGTGCTAGGAATGGAAATCCCCCACACATGCTAGGCAAGAGGATCACAAGTTCAAGGATGGCAGGGGCAACTTAGCAACACCTGCCCTCAAAAAAGGGCTTGGGAGCGGGGTGGGGTGCTGGGTTCAATCCTCAGCACTACATAAAAATAAATGATTTTGTCCATGTACAACTAAAAATACTTTAAAAGAAAAAAGAGGGGAGGACTGGGGTTGTGGCTCAGTAGTAAAGTGCTTGCCTAGCATGCGTGAGGCACTAGGTTCGATCCCCGGCACTACATAAAAATAAACAAATGAAATTTAAAAAAAGAGGGCTGGGGATATAGCTCAGTTGGTAGAGTGCTTGCCTCACATGCACAAGGCCCTGGGTTCAATCCCCAGCACCTCAAAAATAAATAAACAAACAAATAAGATTTAAAAAAGAATAATAATAAAAAAGGCTGGGCATATAACTCAGTGATAGAGCACTTGCTTAGCATATGCTAGATCCTGGCTTCAATTCCCAGTACTGTAAAAATGAATAACATAAAATAAAAAATGAAAAAGGGCTGGGGATATAGCTCAGTAGTAGAGTGCTTACCCAGCATACAAGAGGCCCAGGGTTTAATCCCCAGGAACTGGGTGTAATGGCACACACTTTAATTCTAGTGACTGAGGAGGCTCAGGTAAGAGGATTCCAAGTTTGAGGCTAACTTCAATAGTTTAGGAGGCCCCGTCTCAAAATAAGAAAATGGGGTGGGGTGGGGGGCTGGGGATACAGCTCAGTTGGTAGAGTGCTTGCCCCGTATGCATAAGGCCCTGGGTTCAATCTGAAGCACCACAGAAAAAAAGAAAAAGGAAAAGAAATAAAACAGGGGCTGGGGATGTGGCTCAGTGGTTAAGCATCCCTGGGTTCAATCTCAGGTCCAAAAAGCAAAAACAAAAATTCAGTAAGGTACAAAGAAAGAAACAGTCAATATGAGGTCTCTTTTTAGGTAAAAAAGTAAAGGCTTGGAAAGTGCTTGGCCACCTTTGAGCCCTGCGTTCTATTCCATTCTCTGATGGGCCACTGGTTTCTTCCCAATAAATCAAAGCCTAGCCACAACAATGATACGATTTGGCCCCTGGTTTCTGTAACATAGAAAGTATACTTACCAATCCTGATGGCATCCCTCTGATCAAAGCCCTTCAATGGCTTCTCCTCATAATGGCTTACAAGGACCTCTCTGACTTTATCCTTCTCTATTCCAGCTCAGGAACCTTTGCACTTACTGTTTCCTCTGCCCAGAACATTCTTCCCTCATATCCATGTGGCTTTCTTAAATTCTTTGCCTACATCTTCAAATGCTGAGAGCTCTTCTTTGACTAACCTAATATTTGCTTTATAATAATTTTTTTTTAGTTGTAGATGAGCATCTTATGTGGTGCTCAGGATCAAACCAAGTGCCTCACAGGTGCCAGGCAAGTGCTCTACCACTGAGCCACAACCTCAGCCCCGTTTTATTTATTTTTGTACCATAAATTGAACCCAAAGGATGCTTAACAATTGAGACACATCCCCAGTCCTTCTTATTTTTTATTTTGAGACAGGGTCTTGGTAGGTTGCTTAGCACCTCACTAAATTGCTGAGGTTGGCTTTGAACCTGCAATCCTCCTGCCTTAGCCTCCCAAGCCCGCTAGGATTACAGGCATGTACCACCACACCACTGACTACCCTAAGGGCTATTCGGAGTAGCATCCATTTAGCTCCCACGCTAACACTCTCTATCCTACTCCTACTTTACTTTCCCCATTACACTTACCACCTGACACATCATATTTTGTTTGTTAATTTTCTTCTAATCGCACTAGAATAAAAACTCATGAAGTCAGAGACTTTTGCTATTTTGCTAATTGCTATATTCCTACTGCCTAGAATAGTTCATAACATAATAGGTGCTCCAATTAATATTATCTTTAAATAAATGGCTATCTTTTACCAAAGGCACAAAGTTAGCATATTTAGCTAAAATCTTATCAACTTTAAAGAAGTAATATGGGGTGGGACTGCGGTTGTGGCTCAGTGGTAGTGCTTGCCTAGCACATGTGAGGTACTGGGTTCAATCCTCAGCACCATATAAAAAACAAAATAAATAAAATAAAGGTATAGTGTCCATCTACAACTAAAAAAAATAAAATAAAATAAAAGAAGTAACATGGATATAACTTCGGTAGGAAGAAACTCTTAAGTTAACCAAAATACTGATATAAATATTAACAATTTTAAATGGACTATATTATTTTTCTTATTTTCCCTAGTACTGGGTTTAGCCCAGGTGTGTTAAACAGCAACACCCCAGTGTTCTTTATTTTTTTGAGATAGGGTCTTGCAAAATTGCTGAAGCTGGCCTCCAACTTGTGATCCTATTGCCTCAGCCTCTAGAGTGCCTAGGATTCTGAACATGTGCCACCTGGCTAGGTTTAACAGACTACTTTCTTACCATTTCTCTCAAAAGCATTTCTTTTTTTTAAAATTTTTTTTTTAATATTTATTTTTAGTTTTTAGGTGGACACAATATCTTTATTTTATTTTTACGTGGTGCTGAGAATCGAACTCAGTGCCCCAAGCATGCCAGGCAAGCTCGCTACCACTTGAGCCACATCCCAAGCCCCTCTCAAGAGCATTTCTGAACGAGTCTCCCAACAGAACAAGTCATGGTTGACAATACCATATATCAGATCTTTCTGAGCAAGAAGCAATAACCACTGAATGGGGCAGAGGAAATAGTGGTAAAGTGCATGCTTAACATGCACAAGACCTGGGTTCAATCCCTAGCACCAACAAACAAACAAGGAAAAACAATTAAAAAATGACACTCAGTGTTGTAGATAAGGACAGTCTCTAGAATAGCCTTACCAGGCTAAAATCCCAAATCCAACACTTACTAGCTCTAAGAGTTTAGGCAATGTCCTTAATTTTTCCTTGTCTTAATTAATTAATTTATTTATTTTAGGTGCCAGGGCTTTGCAGATGGTATGTTAAGTGCTTTACCACTGAGCTACAAACCCTATCCCCTCTCAAATTTTAAACTTATAATAGAAAAAATAATAGTAACTCATCTCACAGGATTATTTTGAGAAACAAATGCATTATTATATACTAAGAACTTTTAACAAAATATTTTTAGATGTAGATGGACACAAACGTTATTTAATTTGGTGCTGAGGATCAAACCTAGTGCCTCACATAAGCAAGTGCTTTTACCACTGAACCACAACCCCAGCCCTGCTAAGAACTTTTTAACAATGCTTGATTCTAATTCCCTGATTTACTAATTTCTTTGCCTATAGGAAGTTATTCAGTCATTTAGCAACACCTGTAACATGGTAACTTATCTATTCATAAACTATAAGTTTAGGAGTGAGTTTGGAGGCAGCTCCAATTTCCCCTTATAAGAAAACTAAGACAAAGAAGAGGACTTGCTCAATGTCATGAAACTAGCGGTGGCAGAACCAGCACCAGAATCTGGCTCTCTAACTCCCAATCTGATGTTCTTTCCACCTCACACACTACCTCCTTCTGATACAAATTTTTGAAGCAATAAATAACTGGGCAATAAATAACTTGGCTAGAAGAAAAAAAGTTAGAGGACATGCTGTGAACTAAATGGCTATAAAGTGGCCACATCATCCCTGGTAATACTAAACTATTAACTAATGAATGACTGGATTCTGGGAGAGATCAATATAAGAACACTACCTGATACTTCCTCATTCCTTCCAAGTTTAGCTTCCTATTATCCAAATGTCAACAGCAGATGTTAACAGATAAGAACTTTAAATTATTTTTTGGCAGGGGTGCCAGGGTGGTACTGGGGATTGAACTCAGGGGCACTCAACCACTAAGCCACATCCCCGGCCCTTTTTTGTATTTTATTTAGAGACAAGGTCTCACTGAGTTGCTTAGTCCTTGCTGAGGCTGGCTTTGAACTCACTATTCTCCTGTCTCAGCCTCCCGGGTTGCTGGGATTATAGGTGTGTGCCATCACACCCAGCCAAGAACTTTAAATTGATCCAGTTTGCTGCAAATTTAACTAAAAATGTGAATTATCTCCCTGAACCCCAAGAATTTGTAAGTAATAGAAACATTTCTATGGGCTGGAGATATAGCTTAGTGGTAGAATGCTTGCATGGCATGCATGAGACCCTGGGTTCAAACCTTAGTACCACATAAAGAATTAAAAGTTGTTTAAATATGTTAAAAAGAATGTGTTAAAAGTTTTTTTTTTTTTTCTATATGGATCCAGGCTTGGCACCATACTCTGGGACTATGGGCTAAGGAAGGAGGATCACTTAAGTCCAGGAGTTGGAGACCAGCCTGGGCAATGTGGCAAGATACTATCTTAAAAGGGGGAAAAAAAAATCTATTTGTTATATCGGAAGCACAGAAATAGGCAAAATTAAAGCCCAAACCAAGAGATTTCTTCTCTATGGGAAAATAGGCCCCTTTATGTTATAAAACTCATTCAGCTCTTGAGGAGGTGGGCACTGTGCTTGCTAAGATCTTTTTTACTCTGCATCTTGGTCAGCAATCTCTTTAACACTTCCATCTTCCCTAGAGTAAGAACGAATTCAGACTGCTATATGATTTTCATTCTAACAGATCTGCAGGATATAACCTCTTCTCAATGAGTGTTCAATGAATCTAAAATATTTTCTGCCCAGAGATTTTCAAGGACAGTTAAAACACCCAAAGCTACTTGGTATTTTCTGCTTTATAGCCTACTGAAAAAAATGTACACATATATAATTTTTAACCTGGTGGCTACAGCAGGGAAAATTTGGGAGAAGATGAGGAAGAACACTAAGGAAGAATGGGCCTCCTCAGATCTGAAGGCACTTGGTCTCTCAGTAGCCTCAGTCCCAAGACCAATTAAAAACACTTTAAAAATAGCCCCAAAGAAATAAGCAAGTCATTCAGCTCCCATCTCCACCATTTCCTCACCGTTTTCAGCCGAAGCAAACATTCTACGAAATCTTCATATTCTATCTTGCACTCTTTCTGGGCTCGGGTATTACCAATTCCATGTGCACACTCTATCCATTCTTTTTCAAAAGCGTGGCATCGAGAAGGAATCTTGTAGGGCTGATCAGCACTTTGGATTGTTAGATGACGGTCTAAGTTAATGCCCAACCTTTTCTGCACATCAAAGAAAGGCATGGCTGTAATGGAAGATAAATAATAATAATAATGCCACAAGAATACAATCAAATGAGACATTACCAAGGGAAAAAATGAGATAATCATGATAAGTATCCTCTAGAATGCTGTATTCTCCAAATTTCTTCTCAACGAACTTTTTCATTAGATAGATTCTCCCAGTTTATGGTAGGTGAGCAATTTTTGTACTTACACAAAACTCAAGGAAAACAGAACTAGAATTAAAAAACAATGCTAAAAACTCCTCTGTATATTAAGGACATTTTTGTCAAAAGTTCAAAAACTTTCATGTTTTGAGTGAATAATACCAGGTATTTGAAATAGATCTGAAGAAAACTGAAAAGAACAAAATAGATACAAACACAGAATACTTCTTTACATTGTTCTTTTTCCTTTTTCTGTATGAGGATTGAATCCAGGGGCACTTTACCACTGAGCTACATCTCCCCAGCCCTTTCTAATTTTAATTTTGAGACAGTCTTACTAAGTTGCTGAAACTGGCCTCAAACTTGTGATCCTCCTGCCTCAATTTGCCAGAAAGCTGAGATTACAGGTATATGTATATATATTTCAGAGTGACAAGTTTCTTTACATTTTTTTCTGTCCATTCTTTCCATGTCAACTTGGGAGACACATTTCCTGAGAAACCCTCCTGAATCTGGTGTCCCTCCTCTGTTATATAGCATTCTCAATTTCCAAGAAGTACTTTGCACAGTACTATATATAACAGATTTTACTTGTATCTCTCTCCTACTGGACAAAAAATGCTTTGAGGGCAGGGGCTTGGTAACTGCTGAAAAAAATGAATTTACAATAACTGAAGCAGGGCATGGTGATGATGACTGTAATTCCAGTGATTTGGGAGCAGGAGGACAGCAAATTTGAGGACAGGGGCTGGGGATGTGGCTCAAGCGGTAATGTGCTCACCTAGCATGCTCCGGGTGCAGGGTTCGATCCTCAGCACCACATAAAAATAAAATAAAGATGTTGTGTCCGCCGAAAACTAAAAAATAAATATTAAAAAAAAATTGAGGACAGCCTGGGCAACTAAGCAAGACCTGTCTCAAAATATAAAAAGGGCTGGGGATGTAGCTTAGTGGTAGAGCATCCCTGAGTTCAAACTCTAGTACTGCAAAAAACAAAAAGCAAAAACAAAACAAGACAAAAAAAAAAAAAAAAGAAAACCCCACACATTTACAAACCAAAAACACTTAAATGTGCAAATAATAAAGAAATGAGTAATTAATTTCTGGTATTCAGTAGAATAAATGAGACATCGGAGAAGAGAATATACATGTCAAATACCTTATACTGTTAAATAAAGACAAAGAGACAAAGACACACATTATAATAAAACCAAAGGAGGAAAAAAATAAAAATACCATTGTAATTGTGTATACAAAGTAGATTTACTGGTGAATTTAATTTCTAAAGTTTCATCCTATTCTTTCCAGGCACTGAGAAGGGAGAAAGCAGCTGCTCAATGTACGCACTAGAGAGACACTGGGAACTAGAAACCCACTGCAAGAAACAGAGTGGTTCAGAGGTCAGAGTTTTTGAGGAAGCAGCCGAGGATTCCCTGAGACTTGAAAATGCCTTTGAGACGGGCTGAGTTCGCCAAGCGAAGATCGGTGGACACACTACTCCAGTCCAGCAACAGAATGCGTTCCAGCGTGCGTGCTGGGCATTTGCGGGGACACTGAGGCCCAGGAGAGGGTGAAGCCCAGAATGCACGACGGGAAAAATGAAATGAACAAGGCTGGAGGGGCCAAAACCACGCAGGGGCT
The DNA here is from genome assembly GCF_021218885.2 of Marmota monax. NCBI lineage: Eukaryota > Metazoa > Chordata > Mammalia > Rodentia > Sciuridae > Marmota > Marmota monax. The sequence goes on from NW_026694432.1 coordinate 10,679,725, forward strand.
TGATGGCCGAGATAAGGAGCGTGGATTTCAGTTAAGGAACAGAAGGCCAAAGCATTAATCCGGCAAAAGCTAAATCAACCTGGAAAGACAGCTGAGCGAGGTGCGGTCTCCAGGAGAGGGGGTCACGGGATGTGCCAAGGAGCAGGCCCAGAGGTCGGGCCTGGGAGAAGGGGACACCCAAACTATGAGGGAATTCGTCCAAGACAGGTCAGAAGGAAGCTCATTCACTGCCATGCAGACATAAGCAACTCCTACCTTCCCACCGCCGTGTCCTTGTCCCCTCCCGGGCCCTCGCTTCAGAACCTCCGGCTAGCGACGCACACGCCTGCCGTAAAGGATGCCCGCAGCGCGACGTTTGCAGTTAGACGCCCGGAGCCGACTTTCCCTCTGCAGTCTCGCCCCGGAAACCACAGAAACCTAGCCCATCAATCTGCGCCCGGGTGCCTTTCTGCCTGGGCCTCTGGGGACGCTGACTGTGCCTGACCTGCCCTGAGCCACCGCTCTGGAGAAGGCTTAGCTGTTAGTGCGTTCTTGCTGTCTCCTAGTTTAGGACTAGCACTCCCACGGTAGCGCTGATCGGTGAGCGATTTGACTTGGAGCCACCTGTGAAGAACACTTTTCTAGCCCCCAAACCCGTTAAACCCGTGGACTGTGAACCCAGATCACTGAGGGGCAAATTCTGGCAAATTCTGTGTGACCCGGAAAGATTTCCTAATCTCGCCCGCCCTCAGTTTCCTCTTTTGTTATAGATAATAGTAATCTGTCCGGCCTGTGGTGCACTGTAATCCCAGTGACTCAGGAAGCGGAGGCAGGAGGCTCACAAAAGTCAAGGGCCAGCCTTGGAGTGACCCTGTTTCAATATAAAAAATAAAGGGGCTGGGGTTGTGGTTCAGTGGTAGAGCGCTTGCTTAGCATGTGTGAGACACTGGGTTTGATTCTCAGCATCGTATAATAATAAATAAAATAAATTTGTTCAACAACTAAAAACAAATTTAAAAAAATAAAAATAAAAGAGGCTAAGGATGTGGATCAGTGGTTAAGTGCCCCTCGGTTCAATTCTCATACCAGTATGATGATGATGATGATGATGATGATGATGATGATGATGATGATAAAGCCTACAGAGTAGGATTGTTATAGGGACTAAATTTGAGTTATTATAATTTAGTAGGGCAATGGCTGGCACTTGGAAAGCACTGTAAGCCAGTCACAGTTCTTTGATGTCTCAGCTTCTAAAATTTTGCAGATGGACTGGTAACATGTCTTCCTCTGCTCCAGAAGCTACAGTGATTCTCTTTGATTGTATCAGAGCCTCCAAAGTGTGTGCAATGGGATATACAATTTACATATAAATAATTTGTAAACAAGTATTTATTGGGGGTTTGGGCTGAAATTTTTTTCCCCTGAAATGGTGTGCTATCAAAAATATTTACAGAAGTCAGCCTTCCCAACTTCCCAGCCTCATTGTCCAAAATCCCCTGCCTAATATTCTGAATAAGAGCTTGCTGTTTCAACAATTCAGGTAAAGTCTTGCAGTTTGGTTTCTTAGCCTTTTGATTTTGTTCCCTGGAGCAATAGCATTTTCTTCCTATCTCCACTTCTCATACTCAATTCCTGTTTTGCTTCTGGACTTCTGCACAGGTTTTTTCCCCCAAAATGGAATAACTGGACCAAGGCTGAGGATCACCCATCCTGGAGAAATTCCTAAGATGCACAACTTACTGGTTTCATTTGACCATTCCAGCTCTCCAATATCCCATCAGATATCGTTCACATGAAAATCAGGTATAATCCAACTAGAATTTCCTGAGCACCTCATATATGTCCAGCAGAATACTGGAAGATTATGTATTTGGTAACTCATGGACCTTGCTCACAAAGTACTATTAGCAAAGTATTGATCATTACCCTTTCCAGTTACTCCCTATCTTTCTTTCTTTTCCTTCTCCCCCTCCTTTTGTTTAGTGGTGCTAGGGATTAAACCCAGGGCCTGACATGGTAGGCAAATGCTCTACTATGAAGCTATACCCACAGCCCTCCCCACTTTGTTGTTCTTTGATGATATCTTCCTGGCCACTTAGGCATGAAAAATCCCTAGAGTTTTATATCAATATTCCTTCAACAGGTTTCCAACCTATTTCTTATTTTCTGACTCCCAAATTTTGCTTTAATCTGTTTTGCATGACCAGTCATTCTAAAATAGATTTATTTTATCACTCCTTAGAAATACCATGTAGAAATAGTACAATGATGGGCATTTCAAACATTTCCAGGCCCAAACAGGACTCAATATAAGAAAATGACAACAAAAGCACATGGTAAATGACAATCAATACTTCACCTCAGTTTAAGGGATGGAAGGGATAGTGGGAAATGTGATAAACTGGAGGCCATATATTTTGTTTAAAGGCACAGCAGATACACAGCTCCAGCTTATTAATTATGAAAGAATCAGGGCTGTAAATTGTCAAATCTTCTGATGTTTCAAGAGAAGCTAGAAATCTTAGTGTTTAAATGTTAGGTCTCCTATTTTAAAATATGGGGAAACTAACATTTGGGGGCGGGTAATGGGGATTGAACTCAGAGACACTGGACCGAGCCACATCCGCAGCCCTGTTTTTTTAATATTTTATTTAGAGACAAGGTCTCACTGACTTGCTTAGCACCTCTTTTTTGCTGAGGCTGGCTTTGAACTCCAAAGGCTTCTTGCTCTCAGTCTTGCTGCGTTCTTATTCACTCTATGGTTGACCATTTTTTTTCTTTACATTTCTTTTTCTTGTGGTACTGAGAATTGAACCCGGGGACTCATACTTGCTAGGCAAGCATTGTACCACTGAGCCACATTCCCCAAGCCCCTGACCACTTCTTTTTTAAATCTCAAATATGATTATCTAAAAAATACTTTTTAAACTCTGACCATGTCATGATCTTTACTGGGCTCTTGGGTTGTAGATGCAATCAGCATGCTATAGCAAGTGATCTTTCTGTTATAAAAAGATGAACTAGGGCGGGGTGTAGCTCAGTGGTAGAGCAGCTGCCTAACGTGCCAAGGCCCTGAGCAGCACAAAAGAGGAAGAAACACAAAAGTAGGGAGCCATTCATTCTGCGGGGGCTGTGTGGTGTCCATACATTTAAAAAAGGTCAAAATCTTGAATTTGACGTTCCAGACTCTTCATGACTATTTTCTTTCCACTTCTAAATCCTCGAATCCACTGTTTGCCATACCTACTCAGCCATCCAGAATTGCTGCTTCCAAGTTTTCTAGGAGCAGTTTCTTCTACCTGGGATGATCCTATCACTTCTAGCCTGCTTCCTAATCCATTCATACGGTTTATCTTGCCATTTTCTGGCACAAACTTCCCGAATTTTTGAGACTCCGTAAACTTCCATCGGAGAAAGTGTGGACACAGCTAGCCCCTCCACTGGACGGTGCAAACAACCTGGCCTACAGCGGTGGCAGCTCTTCCTCCACCTCCAAGGATGGAAAACTACAACTCCCAGAACCCCTCGCGAGGTTGCTGTGGAGCTCAGGGGCCGCCGGGATTTTGCTGTTCTGTCACGTAACCCGTGCGGAGAGGGGCTTGTTGGTGTTCCATTTCTCCCCGCCCCTTTTACCTGTTCTTTCAGGGCCCTCTTGCATCACGGTAGGCAAACCTCCTGCCCCGAAGTTCTTCAGTTCCCCCGCAACACCTTTTCATGGCCTCGTCCTGCAGGCCCTGCAAGTCCTTTGCTTCGTTAGAGTGTAGTTAAAGGACTTTACGCCTCTGGAGGCAAACCCCAATGTCTCCTCTTTTCATTTCATTTTCAAGACTACGTTTTGAGACCAGGTGGAACCCGACTAGACGGTTCGCTGCAGGGTTCCTGGGGATGTGTTCTTCCAGCAGAGCTTTGGAAGTATAATGAGGTGGGGCTTGAAGTCCTAAACTAAGGTCCCCAGGCTTTCCCCTCTAAAGAGACGGTTAGTTGATGCGTGAGCACCGAGCGTCGGGACATCACCAGCGGGGCGGTCTGAGTGTCCTTGGGTGTCTCTTCTCTGAACCTTTGTTCTAGATCTGCTGGGTTTCCTCATCTTGACATACTCCTTAGTCATAAGCGAGAAAACTTAAACACTACCTTTTAGAAATTTAGCTCTTGTATGGACTATTGAAGTTTTTCCTTTCATACTGTCCCAGAAACCTATACTTCGCCTATCATCTTTATCTTTCATGGTGCTCCTATTGACCTCTGCTTGGAATTAATTCCATTCTTGATAGATGCCAACTTGAGTGGTGATCAACTTTCTGCTCCCTTCATCAAGGCAGTTACCTATTCATTAGATAAATGTTTATTGAGCACTACTGTTTGTCAAGTATTGTTCTAGGCATTAGGAATATATCACTGAACTGAATAGACAAGGTCCCTGCTCTTGTGGCACTTATATTCTTGTGAAGCAAGACAGGAAAACTAGTAAATAAGTTAACCCAAGATTTAAAGGTGAAGAAGACAAAAATGGTAATGGCAGTAACTGATGACTAAGTTGGATTGTGAGACCTTTTCTGAGGTGGAGTAATTAACACAGAACTTCATCTTGGCACTTCTCATTATGCTCTTATTACGTTGCATAATGCATTTATTTGTCTACATTGACTCTTTCACTATACTGAGTTCTTGGTAATAAATGAAGTATGTGGCTATGCTTCATTCATTGTATTACCTGAAACTACCCTTAACTCCCAGATCAAATAATTTTAAACCTTCTACAGGTTATCTCTGCAGCCAAAGTAAGAAGAGTTGCAGTCATTACCCCAGTGGACACAATCTAGTGGAGAAAACTGTAATAAAACTCCTTGCATTGTTAAGTGTTCTGGTGTGTCTAGAGAGATAGCAGGGTGCTTCTGGGGAAAGCTACTCAGCTGCCCTGGCAGCCTCCTTTCAACTAGTTTTTTTATGACCCTGATCTCAGGAATGCTGACTCACTAATAAGACTATCTAGGGCTGGGGTTGTGGCTCAGCGGTGGATATGCTTGCCTAGCATATGAGAGGCTCTGGGTTTGATCCTCAGCACCACATAAAAATAAATAAAATATGTGTCTAACTACAACTAAAAAATATTTTAAAAAAAAAGACTATAGGGCTGGGGATGTGGCTCAAGAGGTAGCGCGCCCGCCTGCCATGCGTGCAGCCCGGGTTCGATCCTCAGCACCACATACAAACAAAAATGTTGTGTCTGCCGAAAACTAAAAATAAATAAATAAATAAATATTCAAATTCTCTCTCTCTCTCTTAAAAAAAAAAAAAAGACTATAAAACTAGCTCCAGTGAACTTATGGTGAGTATATATGTCAGGTGTAGTGAACTGCCTCTGGTCTTACCAATTGTGTTTTTGTTTTTTTTCCTTCATGTAATCATATCATTTGAGGCTCAGCAGCACAGCGCTTGCCTAGCCTTGGGTTCGACCCTGAGCACCACATTCAAATAAAGATAATGTGTCCAACTACAACTAAAAAATAAATATTAAAAAAAGAGAGAGAGAACCTAATTAAAGTCAAGAGGCAGCTCAATATATTAAAATGAGGGGAATTAGTTTTAGGGATGGAATGTTTATCAACTTCAGAAGAAGCCTGACACTGCCCTCCACCCAACTCAGTTTCCTTCAGTGAATGCTAATTGTTTCAACTTGGTATTTCCTCCATCCCCAGATGGCATTCTTTTTTAGTTCAGAGGGTCACTCTGGTTTCCTTTATATTCCAAATGTTGCAATCCATTACTTTATCTTTCAGATTACTTTGTTTCTCTGCTCTATTCTATCCCAAACTTCACTTACTGGGTTAGGGATGGAGAATTTCCAAATTCATTGTCTTTCCCCAAATGTACTAGGATCTACAGGTTACCCAGTTGTTTATTCAAACCTGTGTAGCAGTGGTATCAAATAAAGTTATTGCCATTACCATTTTTGTCTTCTTCACCTTTAAATCTTGGGTTAACTTATTTACTAGTTTTCCTGTCTTGCTTCACAAGAATATAAGTGCCACAAGAGCAGGGACCTTGTCTATTCAGTTCAGTGATATATTCCTAATACCTAGAACAATACTTGGCAAACAGTAGTGCTCAATAAACATTTATCTAATGAATAGGTAACTGCCTTGATGAAGGGAGCAGAAAGCTGATCACCACTCAAGTTGGCATCTATCAAGAATGGAATTTAATTCCAAGCAGAGGTCAATAGGAGCACCATGAAAGATAAAGATGATAGGCGAAGTATAGGTTTCTGGGGACAGTATGAAAGGAAAAACTTCAATAGTCCATATAAGAGCTAATTAATGCCTTTAATAAGTAAATTTAAGAGACTCTAAGTCCTCCCACTCCTAAAAAAAAAAAAAAAAAAAAAAAAAGGGACCAGCAGTAGCTAATAGAATTAGACTAGATTAGAAATTGAAGGGGAAAGACAGATGAAACTAAGAGAAAATCTCTCTCTGAACATGTGTTATGGGGACCAGGAAGATAAGACTGGGAAGATTAAGAGCAATGTTCTTAGCCAGTTTAAAGTATCACCATGTTTAATCATTCTTCCCAATCAATGTACAGGTCTTCATTACTTCTGACTAGCCCAAACTATTAGTTTTTTTTTTTTTTTCCTTTCTTTTTGTGGTGTGGGGATTGAACCAAGGGCCTTGTGCATGCAAGGCAAGCACTCTATCAACTGAGCTATATTCTCAGGCCAAATTGTTAGGTTCTTAATGGTCAATCTGTCAAGGGTGAAACTCCTAATAGTCAAAGCCCTTTATTATGTAGGTCCTACTTACTTCCAAACTCTCTTCCCAGGATCCACATGGGTTTTCTACTCTGGCTAAACAAGGTCCTCATTGTACACCACCACTCACTATTTCCTATCACTTCAAGTCCCAGTTCCTAATTTTGCCTACATTAGCTCTATTCCTACCCTTTGAAACCTTGTTGCAATTGTACATTCCTGATTACTGTTGCTACTTAGAACCATCCCTTCTTTTTCTTGGCCCATTACCTGTACCATTCAATCTTTAACTCCAAGGGCACAAGGGGTTTAAGACAAACTAGGGCTACTCACAGAACTTGCCGGCTTTAAAAACTCAAATATTGTCCTCCCCAAATACAGAACAAAGAAGACTCGAGTAATAGTTACTAAAAGGTTGAGAAACAAAGGCAATATAAACATGTCCTTCCCTACTTGCATCCCATTAATATGAAGGAAAGTTGAATATCAAGCCAGGTCAAGAGCCTTCACCTACTAACCACAGCTCCAAAGAAATAAGGAACCCATGGGAACTTTCATTTCTAGGACTGGAGTGTGGAGTATGAAGAAATTTGATCAACCCAGTGCTAAAACCAACTAAAAAGCAGTTGAGGGGCTGGGAGCATAGTTCAAGGATAAAGCATATGCTTAACTTATGGTGAGGCCCTGTGTTCAATCCCCTGTACTTCTCTCCCCTCAAAAAACAAACAAAAAAACCGGGCAGCTGAAACAATAGTTTACTAAAAGCATCAAAAGGCTAAGTAGATAATAAAGAATAATAGAGTCAAAGTCTAAAAGAGAATTTGGAGCCCTGTTTTTTCCTTTAAAGCATTTGCCTATTGGGAAGCAGCCCTACATACGTGATATTAATTTTTTGAAGTCTTCAGAAACCTCATGGACTGAAGTGGACTAAAATCAAAACCAAAGGAACCTAAAGGTGGGAAACTTCAATCAGAGACATTGTAAGCTGGAAACCCAAAGTATTACACCTTCAATATAGAGGAGAGATAAAAATAAACCAGTCCTCAAGTGGACTTGCCAACTGGTTATATCATCTGGATGATGCAGGGAACCTCCAGTCTTCAACCTAAGTTAAGATGGTTTGGTAGCATCCCCAGCACGAGAACCAGAAATCCTTCCTGGAGGTAGAAATCCTCATCCTTGTCCTGTTCATTTTTTTCTTTTTCTTTTTTTGTGGTGCTGGGGACTGAACCCAAGGCCTTGTGCATGTGAGGCAAGCACTCTATCAGCTGAGCTATATTCCCTCCCCGGACCTGTTCTTATTTCTAAAAGCAATTTTTCAAATATACTATGTGCCTCACAGTTAACCTGACAGATAAGGAGATGAAAAACTATACTGAAATTATTAAAGTACTCTATTCTCTCTGTAATGAAGTACTAATTATTTAATTTAAAGTATGATTTGGGGTGGGTAGCCAATTTTTCCCTAAACACGCTCTTTTCTTCCTGGAGGTGTCCAAATTTATCCAAGGTCTTGTTTAACTGTAGCTCTAGAAGATACAACATGAAGCTATTTTCCATAAAGAATCTCCAGGGCAGGGCTGGAGATGTGGCTCAAGCGGTAGCGCGCTTGCCTGGCATGCGGGCGGCCCGGGTTCGATCTTCAGCACCACATACAAACAAAGATGTTATGTCTGCCGAGAACTAAAAAATAAATATTACAAAATTAAAAAAAAAAAATCCCCACTTTTAAAAAAAAAAAAAAAAAAAAAAAAAAAGAATCTCCAGGGCAGCAAAGAAGTCTCGGTTCTGTAAGAGTAGTTTTTCTTTTTTTGTGGGGGAGGGAGGTTGAGGAGGGGAGGACACAGGGGATTAAAGCCAGGGACATTTTCCCACTGAGTCACATCCCCAGCCCTTTTTGAGACAGCCTCAATAAATTGCTGGGATTACAGGCATGTACCACTCACTGTGCCCAGCAAGAGTAGTATTTACAAACTACCTTTAAATCCATACTATTTTCTGAAAAACAAAACATAAAATTCCAAATCCACTTTTGTACCTAAAATTTCAAAATATGCTGGAAATAACTAGTCATTTTGAATCTTTCCCTCACCAACAGTATGTACCCTGTCCCCAGCCTTGAGAAACTTCAAGACCTTGTCTCAAAATTAAAAAATTAAAAGGGTCTGGAGATGTAGCTCAATGATAAAGTGCTTCTGAATATCCAGTAACCACACTCCCCCTTCCTTGCACCCCGCCACCACAAAGTTGTTCATTGACCTTTCTGGAAGATGTTCACTTCAGCAGTTTTCATTTGTGAGCACAGGACTTTTTCATCATACCTTGAGGTATAAAATTTTCTAGGAATGACAAATTAGGGCAAGTGTTCACCAATCCATGACGACCAGATGCATCAAAGAACATAGTTTGCTCTTTTTAAATGTTATTTAATGACAGCACAAGAATCAGCAAACTCTGAGGCTCATACTGTGGCCTTTGGGCATATCTTCAAGTTCATAGTTGGAGCATTAAAGTGGCCATGAATGCTAACAAATAGATAATGGTAGTGTTCCCATAAAACTATAAAAATCAAGCCATGGTTGACCCCTGCTATAGTGAACATGTGTAGTGAACAGATTCACTTAAAGGCCTTAATAAATTAATTTATCATTCATCTTTTATTGTTTCTTTAGACAAATACTCAAAGTATAAATTCTAATAAGAGAATGTGAAATTATGATCTTAAGTAATGGACATATTGGAAAGCTGAGAACACCACTATGTAAACAGGAAGGTTTTTGTCTTCAGATCTGATGAAGACCATGATAAAAATAAATGAAAAAGTAAAAAAAAAAACCCAAAACCAAAAAACACAAAAAAACCCTGTTGGGGCTGGGGGTATAGTTCAGTGGCACAGCATTTGTCCAGCATGGATTGATCCCTAACACCCCACTGTAACACTTTAAAGCATATATTCTATGCCTCAAGCTATGCTAAATACTTTGTGTAAACTATTTCTTGCACTTGAAAACAAAACTGAATGCTGTACATTTTATTAAGCCTCACTTTACAGATAAACCATGGCTGAGAGTAACTTGATCAGGTTCACATAAGCAAATAATTAACACAAGAGGAACTAAATCCCAAGACTTCAAATACCCAAGACCATTCCTTTATGATGCTAGCCAACCAATCCTCCCGGTGGACAGAGAAGACTCAACCATGTTTGTAAGCCTTCCTGAAAATTAATTTTTATTTATATACTTAAAATTCTTGCATCTCTTGACATTCTCCCCTTGGGGAGCTAGCTCTCAACAATTATCATTACCTTTAGAACTTTGTTTTCCTTTCATTCCTGACCAGGAAGAATACTTACTCCTTTTATTCCCCTTAAGCTTAACATGTTACTAAAAAATAGGATAACAATTGCAATTAAAATAGCAAAACTTGGTCGGGCTCGGTGGCGCATGCCTGTAATCCCAACACTCGGGGAGGCTGTGGAAGGAGGTTCATGAGTTCAAAGTCAGTCTCAGCAAAAGTGAGTTGCTAAGCATATCAGTGAGACCCCGTCTCTAAATAAAATACAAAATAGGGCTGGGGAGGTGGCTCACTGCGAGTGCCCAAGTTCAATCCCTGGTACTGCTCCCCCTGCTACAAAAATGTGAAACTTTTTAACTAGCTCACTAGATACAACTTTCTGAAACTACCAGACCCAATGTATCCTTAAAATTTTTGTAGGTTTTCTTCTTTGTTGGGCCAGGATTTCCAGGTTAAGGGATGTGTCCTTAGTTCAAGTCCTAGAAATTCTAGGGGAAAACTCAATTTTTTGCCAGTCGAAGACCTACCAGCTTTTAGGGTCCTGTTTTCTGTCCTTGGAATTATTTTTTTCTCTGGATTATAGGCATTAAACAAACGTGTATGTGTAGATGCTTTACAGGAGATCCCACAAAACAGCCATGGTGGTATCTTATCCTATGGCCCCAGAGGGTAACCTTATCGTAACACAATAGCCAATACAGGGGGCAATAAGGGGGGGCATGATAGAGTGGAGTGTCATTTTCCTTATAGAAACCTATTTTACTTCTTAGCCAGAAGCCATTTAGTAGGAATGGGTATTGACACTTGCAACAGAAAGGGAACATACATTGATCTATAATTAGTCTTCAGTGAATCAATGTTCCTCATTCCCAGTCTAGCCTTCACTATTTTTTCCTTTTTCCTGATATTGGGGATTGAACCCAGGGGTGCTCTATCACTGAGCTATAAACCAGCCCCCCGCCTTTTTATTTTTTATGTGAGATAGGGAGTCTTGCTAAGTTGCCAGGCTGGCCTCAAATTTGCCATCCTTTTTTTCAGCCTCCCAAGTAGCTGGGATTACAGGTTTGTGCCACTGCTCCTGGCAGCCTTCACAACTTTTGATGGCCCCTACCAACACCCCTTTCTTGCTTTGGTGTGACTATTCCATTGCTGGGCCACTCCCATTATATAGCTATTGCTATACTCCTCTTATAGAACAGGTAACTACTCTGGGCTGGGGAGGGGGGGGGGAAAGAGATGAAACAAATTACCCTCCAAGTATGAAGTAAAAATCATTCTTTAATTATTTAAAACTCAATGCTGGGTTTAAAAAAAAAAAGTCTGTAAATCTTCAATGCAATGATGAGCTGGGTAAATGGGTTTAGCAGCCGATGTAGGTTATTTGAAATAATAAACATTATCACAGTATGAAGAAGGCAAAGTAAACAAATAGCTTAAGTATTTTATTTGCAACTAAGCTTGTTAACACTATATAATGAAAATGTACAAAGAATAATGTTGCAGTTTTTGGTTAGATTTAAGTCAGACATTCATTAATAAGGAATCTTCGAATGTGAATATTCCAGAAATTTCTCTAAGCCATCTGATCAGAACAACTGTCTCTGAATATTACCTTACTTTGGAAGGTATTGGCATACATTTGAATTAAACTCAAAAATTTTCAAAATAAGCCATAATTAAAAAAACTATTCTATGTTCAAACTAAAACAATTTTAATAGAACTTTCCTTTCCAGAAACAATAAAGGAAACAAGGCATTTTGTAAAATGTGGTCCTGAACAAGTCACAGTAAAAAATAAATGTATACTTAACTCCACCTCCTCAAAACAGAGGCTACTTTCTGCTCTGCAGCCTTGGAAACAAGGTGAAGAACAGCCTATAAGCAACTTCGGGTAGGGGGTTGCCAAAACAAAGCTCAAGCAGTTGAACATGGACACCTCAGAAGAATTTGGGGGAACCTGACCAAAGAATCTGAATTGTATTTTTAATAACTAATACAAAGGTGAAGTGGTTCCTCCAAAATAGCAGTGCTGCTGGGGCCTGGCCCAGTCCCTTGCTCACCTATACTATGCTCCCGAGCAAACCCCAATGCTTATGCTCCAGGAGAGACTGTTTCCCTTTAGAGGTTCAGTGTCCAGGGAGCTCTTTGATTGTATGAATGAGGTGAGCGGCGACTCCACGGGGTATTTTAAGGCTTGGAGTCAAAGATTTTTTTTTTTCCTAACACGACTAGGTAGAGTCCATGTGTCAATGGCCTGTCTCCAGTTTGTTCTAACTTCTTACCACACATTTGTAGATCTAGGACCGTAGACCTTTGCTATATCATCATAATCACATCTAATGTCCATCCTAACTTATGATTCATATTCTGTGCCTGGAAACAGTCCCTGTATTTAACAATAATACCTACACATAAAACAATCCACTGTTACAACTTATATGGTCACAAAACATTAATGATCTTCTATAGACCAAGCAAATGTTTTTAACCATAATTGTCGTGCATCAAATTCACAGCCAGAATCCCCAAGATCAAAAAAAAATTTGCACAATACAAATAATAACTTAAAATATACATACACACACATACACACACTCTCACACACACTTCTTACAGAACTGTGCTTGGGGAAACTCCATTTGTTGAGTGCCACTGAAGGCATATTTTGCTAAACTGCTGCTCCAGGTATTTTTGTTTGGAAAATCTATCACAGTAGGGCACAGCTGTTTATTGGATGAGCAGAAAAGAAAGATATGCTTGTGGCAACCAGAAAGTTTTAAGGTCTTTCAAGTTGTATAAAATGGACCTGCAGAAACGTTTAAGTGTTCTCAGGATGCAAAGTTTTGGAGCTGAAATGTGATATCAAACCAGTTGCAAAAAGTGTACAGCAGCCATCTCTTGAGGTCAAACCTGGTACCCAGATAATGCAAGAAAGCTTCAGGATACATCTGCAAATTAGGAATAAAAAGCAAAAGAGGGTAAGAATACTAAAAAAAAAAAAAAAAAAAAAAAAAAAATGTATTGTCATGCTTTTCTAACATTCATTAACAGCATGTGTGTCACAATTTAAAAGGTACTAAACTTTATGAATATAAGAAACCTGGCTCAGGTTCAATTAGATATATTTATAATTTATGCTGTAATTGGTAGTTAAAAAATCCCCTGATCATATATAAACTAGCTAGCTTAAGGAAACAACTTTCATGAATGAACAACGGGAACCACCTTTCTGGAGAAAAGATAGGTAAACAAAATAATATTGGTGCTACAGCCAGAATACTGTAGGTTTTAATCCTGGCTGAACCAATAGCTACATGAGCTCAGGCAAATTACTTAAGCTCTCTTAAGTGCTATTCTTACTATAAATGAGGCTAATGATTCCTCCCTCTTAGTGTTACTGTGAGGAATATGTTAAGAGTCACTGAAGATTTAAAGGGCTTAACCAGTGCTGGGCACAAAGTATTCTTAGCTATTATTTTACTTCACAGGGTTTTTGCTCTCAGGGGACAAGATATTCTGTGTCAACATCTTGCTCTCAGTACTTGGGAAATCCAAAGAAAAACTTGGCATACTTACAGCTTGTTGGTCTTGTCCCATATCGCCGCATAATCTGATCATGTGTGAATTTCACAAAAGATTCATACTGTTCTGTGAGGGAAAAAACAGCATGTACTTATCCCAGAAACTGCCTCCAATCCCAATTTTTTAAGAATCAAGTATCAGGATCATATCTATATTCCCAGTTTGAATTCTCTGCTTCTCAAAGCCTCCTTATAAAGGTTTTACTCTAAGATCTCTTCCTTTTTGATCTCAAATCCAAATTCCTGGCTCCTAGACTTATCACTGATCATCTATGGCAATATTTTCCTAAAAACCTCTTCCCTTATATAAACTTCATCACCTACCCCTGACCAAGAAAGAAATACGTGCTTCACTACCACAGGCCAGCAAGTTTTAGCAAATCTGCTTTTGAGACATGAAGTGTTTTGTTTTTTGGTACTGGGGACTGAACCCAGGGTCTTCTGCATGCTAGGTAAACATTCTACCACTGAGTCACATCCCCAGCCTTTGGGACATCAAGTGTTTTTTGTTTGTTTGTTTTTTGTTTTGTTAAGGGGTGGGGTGAGGTGGGCACTGGTACCAGGGATTGAACTCAGGGGCATTCAACCACTGATGATGAGCCATATCCCCAGCCCTATTTTGTATTTTATTTAGAGATAGGGTCTCACTGAGTTGCTTAGTGCCTTGCCATTGCTGAGGCTGGTTTTGAATTTGAAATCCTCCTGTCTCAGCCTCCCAAGCCACTGAGATTACAGACGTGCACCACCATGCCCAATCTAAGTTTTGAAGTCCTCTTTCACCGTAAATTTAACATACACATTGAAAAAAAAAAAAAAAAAAAAAACATGAATGGAAGAGGCAGGATGGCCAGAAACCTAAGAGAAAATCCTATACTATGTAATTGTAGATAATTCTGCAGAAATACCACTCTCTAAAGGGAAAATCATTAGAAAGGTAGAAGTAGCCTGATATCTGTGAAAATAGAAGTAACTTAGAGTCAACTGATACCGGAACTGAACCCAAGGCTTTGTACATACTAAGCACATACTCTATTATCAAGCTATACTCCCATCCTCTATAGAGTTATTTTCTTAAAATATAAAGTATATTAAAGGATCCAAAGTTCTATAAGAGAATCTATTTAACTTTGTTTAACACAACAATTCTCAATTTAAAGCAGACCGGGATACAGTGGTGTGCACTTCAGTAATCCCGGCAATTCAGGAGGCTGAGGCAGGAGGATCCCAAATTTAGAGGCCAGCCTGGGCGACTTAGTGAGGTCCTGTCTTAAAATAAAAAATAACAGGAGGGGAATTGCTGCATGTATATAGGTGACTGTATGACCAATGTGATTCTGCAATCTGTACAATCAGAAAAATGAGAAATTATACCCAAATTGATTCAAATGTATGAATTAAGATCATTGTAATGTCATGTGTAGCTAATTAAAAAAAAAAAAAAAGGAGGGGCTGGCATTGTGGCTCAGTGGTAGCACGCTTGCCTAGCAAGCATGAAGCCCTGGGTTCCATCCTCAGCACCACATAAAAACAAATAAAGGTATTGTGTCCAACTACAACTAAAAAATAAATATTAAAAAATAATAATAATAATAGGGAGGGCTGCGGATATAACTTAATGGTAAAGCACCCTGGGTTCAATCTCCCAGTACTGCTAAATATATATACATGTACATTAATATATACACGTGTGTTTGTGTGTGTGTGTGTACACACACACACACAAATAAATCAGACCAATTAATATCTTTTAAAATTTTTTTTTAGTTGTAGTTGGACACAATATCTTTATTTTTATGTGGTGCTGAGGATTGAACTCAATGTCTCACATGTGCGAGCTGAGCACCCTACCATCAAGCTACAGCCCCAGCCCCAGACCAATTAATATTCTAATGAACCATGCTGTGTAGGTCACCAGATTAAAAAATGACATTGTTACAGAAAGTCGAAACCTAAAACCACTCTGATCCCAACATAGATCGTGCTCTTCCACCCCACACCAGTACCAAGGGATGTAACCCAGGGCCTTGCGAATACTAGGCAAGTGCTCCACCACTAAGCTACAGCACTGGACCTTTTTTAAACTTTTATTTTCAAACAGGGTCTAAGTTGCCCAGAATGGACTGAACTTGTGATCTTCCTGTCTCAGCTTCACAAAAGCAAAATTATAAGTGTGCATCACTGCACTCATTTCTAACCCTGTCCTTTTTTCACTAATCAGGCACTACTTTCTATTCTGGATTCAGAGGATCCTGACCCCCATCCCCCCAAAATTGCTGTGTTAGGAACTGACTGAACCCAAGGCATGCTAGGCAAGTGCTCTACCACTAAGCTCTATCCCCAGCCCTCTATTCCTGATTCAGATTCCTTCCTTTCACATAAGACTCTATATTCTATTATACCTCTCAAATCACAAGATGCCTAATTTCCCATATTCACAAATTGATCCCATCCAGAACTTTAAAAATGAACAATACTGTACTCCTCCCAAACACCTGGTGGGAAGTTAGTACTATATCCCACCACCGATTAACCAACATAATAGATCAAATCAATGATCTTTTTTGCATTAAGCCCTATTCTTTTTAAAGTTACTTAGCAGAGGGTTAATTCTTACTGAATCCTATATTTAACAATGATAGCATAATTATTGCCTGGGCCTACCTGCTAGTTTGGTGTTGAGGATTTGCTCATACTCCTCCCGAATTTTATCTTCATAGTCTTTTAAAAGCCTCTCACATATTATTCCAACTTGTCGAAGGGTAAAGGTGGGCTGGTCCTTCTTCATCCAGGAGGAACCTGACCAAAAGATAAATATAGTTTATATAATACATTAAGGCTCTAAGGTTTGTAATTAACAATTTATATAAACAATCCTCAAGATTATAAAAACTAAAACTGGGCATGGTGGCACACACCTATAATCCCAGCTACTCAGGAGGCTGAGGCAGAAGGATCCCAAATTTAGAGGCCAGCATGGGTGACTTAGTGAGACTCTGACTCAAAATAAAAAATAAGGGCAGGGAATATAGCTCAGCAGTAGAGCGTCCCAGCAGCACCACAACCACTAAAAAAAGAAAAAAATTATATCTTTATGTTACATGAGTATTTTCATAAAATTCGGCTTCTACCTTTATTTCATAAAGCAAAGCCAAAGGTAAACTGAGATAGGAAGAACAACATGTATTCAGATGTAAGAAAAAGTTATGATGCCATAAGAATCTATTCATATTCAATGCTCATTTCATAAGGACAAGAACAAAAAGTTTAAAGGGTATAAAATCTCGAGTCCAGATTAGGGAAAATAGATTCAGAACATGAGAGCTACTTGATCTTTGGAGATCATCTAGACCTGTTTAATGAAGTAGGTACAAGATCTGTAAAATTAACAAGAAAAGATTTAAATTAAATTCTGATTTAATTCTGTGGCAGGGCTTGGGCAGCTTTTATTTTTAAGCTCCACAGGTGATTCTGGTTGATATGGGCAATTAGAAGCTCAGGAGACCAAAGGACTTGCCCAATATTAAAAAAAAACTTATCAAAGGCATTAACCTTTAAGGTCACGGAATCATGTTAACAAGTTCAAACATATTCACAAAGAATTCCTTTCTAAATTAAAACTAAAGGAAACAAGCTGGTGGTGCTCGCCTAAAATTCCAGCTACTTGGGAGGCCTAAGGCAGGAGGATCACAAGTTCAAGACCAGCTCAGATAACTTGATGACACTGTCTCAAATTAAAATTAAAATTAAAATTAAAAAAAAAAAAAAGGAAGAAAGGCTGGGGCTGTAGCTGAATGGTACAACATTTGCCTAATATGTGCAAGGGCCTGCATTCACTCCCCAGCACTGCAGAACATTAAAACAACAACAACAACAACAAAAAAAAAAACCACTCACACTCATATGGAAATCTATCATGAGAATGAGAACTTCCATGGTAAACATTAAGAATACCCCTGCTTAAATGTTTATTAATACCTATTATAACCCTCCTTCTAGCGTCCCTTCTGTCTCTTTGCCAGCAGACTATGAAATTCAAAACCTTGGTAGCTTAAGATTTCAGATGTCGTGGTCTTACTAATCAGATTCACTCACAAAAGATCTAAATTCATTACTGAAGTAAGTGGGTGGATAAGCTTAAACCAGGAACCTATTTCAATGTTGAGGCTAAAGGATAAGCAGCCTGGTTCTGGAGTTGGCAACTGGAGCAACAGATCCCAAAGGTGATTTCCTGATCAAAATAAAGCAACAGCCTCAGTGATGATCCAGTTTTGAGGTGTTTTTCAGAGATCACACTAGGATCTGTTTCTTCATCCCTACTTGTTTTTTAAATATTTTTTTTATTTGTAGATGGACACAATAACTTCATTCTATTTGTTTATTTTATATTTTATGTGGTGCCAGGGATTGAACCCAGTGCATGAACAATACTGTACTCCTCCCAAACACCTGCTGGGATGCTCATGCATGCTAGGCAAGTGTTCTACCACTGAGTCACACGCCCGGCCTCCTATTAGTCTTTAAGTCATTTAACACAGAAAAACAAATGGTTTAAGCCATTTAATACCCAGAAATAAATCATTTTTGCTTAAACTAAAGAGCATATATTTTGCCCTACAAATGAAATGAAACATGACTGAAACATCTTCCTTGGTCACTTTGTGATCCAGACTTGCCTGCTGGTCCACAAAGTTCACAAATATCATTTGTAATAATTTCTCTACCCATAACATATTCTAGTACTTTAAAGTTATATTACTAAAATCTCAAAAAAAATTATTAGGGGAGACTTTGAAAGCTCCATCATTTAAGTACATGCAAAGACAATTAGAAAGGTACTTACTGTTCCAGAGCTAAAATATTTGGATTATAAGAAGACAACTTTAAAAAATAATAACTTGCCAGGCATGGCGGCTTACGCCTGTAATCTCAGTAACTTGAGAGGCTGAGGCCTCAAGCGACTCAGGGAGACCCAGGCTCAAAATAAAAAATGGCTGGGTATATAGTGGTAAAGTGCCTCTGGAGGGGCTGGGGTTGTGGCTCAGTGGTAGAGTGCTTGCCTAGCATGTGTGAGGCACAGGGTTCGATTCTCAGCACCACATATAAATAAACAAAGATCCATTGACAACTAAAAGAAATACTTAAAAAAATAAATAAATAGTCTCTGGGTTCAATCCCAGTACCAAGGGGCAAAAAAAAAAAAAAAAATTACCTGACTGGTAGTGTAGCTCAGTGGTTGAGCACCTGCTTAGCATACCATGAAGCCCTAGGTTTGATCCCCAGCACTGCAAATATTAATAGCAATATAGGGC
The DNA here is from genome assembly GCF_021218885.2 of Marmota monax. NCBI lineage: Eukaryota > Metazoa > Chordata > Mammalia > Rodentia > Sciuridae > Marmota > Marmota monax. Next base: position 10,698,642 of record NW_026694432.1, read on the forward strand.
TGCGTTTGTGACTCAGTGGTAGAGCACTTGCCTCGAATATATGAGACACTGGGTTCGATTCTCAGCACAGAATAAAAATAAAAAATAAAGGCCCATCAACAACTAAAATGAATAAATAAAAATTTTTAAAAAGTAATAGCAATATATTAAAGCTGAAGTTCACATAACAGAGAATGAACCATTTTAAAGTGAACAATTCAGTTGCATTTAGTATACAATGCAACTGAATTGTTCACAATGTTGTTAAACAACCATTTCTTCCTAGTTCTAAAACATTTCCATCACTCCAAAAGGTAAAAATTCCTTACCTGTTAAGCAGCTTCTCTCCATTCTCCCCTGACCTTTTACTTCCTGGCAAACAACAACTTCTATAAGAAGATAATTCTTAATCAAGGCAACTTGTTTTTATTTGTTTATTTGGTACTGGGGATTGAACCCAGGAGTACTTCTACCACTGAGCTACATACCTAGCCCTTAAAAAAAAATTTTTTTTTTTTTTGAGATGGGGTCTTATAAAGTTGCTGAGCTGGCCTCAAATTTTTGATCCTCCTGCCTCAGCCTCTCAAATTGCTGGGATTGCACATATGTAACATGCACTTAATTTAAGGAAATTTTTTAACCTTTAGACTGTCAAGTTTGTGAGGAAACAAACTCCTCTACTATTAAAGGAGACAGCCCACCACCACTGCAGATGTTCAAATACAGGTCTGCTGACTATTTGGAGGAAATGGTAGGAAAGGCTGGTTCACAAAGTGACCAAGAAGATTCCCTCAAACACTGAGATTCTATGCTTGTTTTTTTTTTTTTTTGGTATGGGGATTGAACCCAGAGGCATTTAACCACTGAGCCACACCCCCAGCCCTTTCTTTATATGTTATATAGAGATGGGGTCTTGCTGAGTTGCTTAGGACCTCACCAAATTGCTGAGGCTGGCTTTGAACTCATGATCCTCCTACCTCAGCCTCCTGAGCCACTGGGATTACAGGCAAGCACCACCGTACCAGGCCTGAGATCCTACTTTTGAGTTTCACTGGCCATCTGTAAATGATGTTATATAGCAGTACTGTTCAACAGAACATTCTAAGAAACAGAAATGTCCTCTTGTTTGCTGCCCAATACAACTGCCACATATGGCTACTGTGTGCCCTTGAAATATGATCATTACATCCGTCTGAGAAACTGAACTCTTAGCATACCATGAAGCCCTAGGTTTGATCCCCAGCACTGCAGATATTAATAGCAGATTATTTGTGAACTTAAGATTTATTTACTTAAATAAATTTAAGAACTTAAATTTTATTTAACTTATTTAAAGTTAAGACTAAATAGCTCTCCTATGGCCAACAGACACACTGCAGTTATAGAGGAACATGTTCTTGTACTAGGTGGAAGACCACCAAACAAATTAATCCAATTTTGTGACTATGGTTTTAAAAGTATTAAGCAGTAACTACTTTATGCAACTACTTTACTAATTTAATTACTTTAGAAAAGATCAATTCTGGATTGGGAAGCCACTATTATAAATACCATTTATAAACTCTTAAATATCCATTTTGCCCATGAAAACATGCTTACCTGGAGAACTAGGTGCTGTGAGTGCTGAGGAGTGAGGCTGGCTTTCTGAAGTACAAGCTTCACTCTGATTGAGAACAACTTCTAAATGTCTCCACCTCTGATAACGACTATATTCTTGCTTTATGTTCTGAAAAATTTGCTCTAACAAAAAAGAAACAAACAAGCATTCACTTTGTCATTTTTTCCAACTTTCTTCAGAAGGTGGAGGACAGGTCTTTCAACTAGACTTTAAATATTCCTTTTAGCATGCAGTTCTCAAATCTCCTGCCTTCCCCCCATGGTATTTATATTAAAAAATGAACACTGATACTATATCAAACACTCCTTCCATAGCCCCAGATAGTGTGCTCTTATTGCTATTTCAACAATGAGTAGAACAGCAGCTATTTTGGCATAAGCCACCCAAACAGTTCCCCACACTTGTTTTCTCATAGCAATGAAGATCAGAACTGCTGTGTGCTAGATGATAAGTACAATTTATAGTAAAAGAAACCCCCCTTTGTCTAACAGGAATTATTTTTGTTTTATTTTAGTGGTACTAGGGATTGAATCTGGGGGTGCTCTACCACCAAGCTAAATCTCTAACCTCCCCCCCGCCTTAAATTTTGAGACAGGGTTTCACTATGTAGCCCAGGCTGGCTACTGACTTTGTGATCCTCACTCAAACCCCTGAGTCGCTGGGATTATAGATTTGCACTAATGTGCCCAGCAGAAGTTATTTTTAATCTTTATTTTTTTTACATTTTCAGAGATAACAGTATTAAGAGGTGAGTCTCTTATCACCCAACACCTTCTAACAATGAAGCTTTTGTCCCATGTGAGACTCAAAGATCTTTGAGGAAGACAACAAAAACTATTTTCACAGCCTGGACACTGATTAGGGGAGAAGCTAAAATTTATTGCTTACAGTCATAGAGCTAAGACAAGAATTTTCTGATCCTACAAGAGACAACACTTGATAGGATTCAGATTGCTATTCTGCAGAATGGCAGCTATTAAGAATACAAGGATGTGAAGGAAAAGGCACACTCATACATTGCTGATGGGAATGCAAATTGGTGCAACCAATCTGGAAAGCAGTATGAAGATTCCTTGGAAAACTTGGAATGGAACCACCATTTGACCTAGCTATCCCACAGCACTTAAAAACAGCATGCTATAGTGACGCAGCCACATCAATGTTTACAGCAGCACAATTCACAAAAGCTAAATTGTAGAACCTACCCAGATGGCCTTCAATAGATGAATGGATAAAGAAACTATGTTATATACACATAATGGAATATTAGTCAGCATTAAAAGAGAATAAAATCATGGCATTTGCAGATAAATGGATAGAGTTGGAGAATGTTATGCTAAGTGAAGCCAATCCCCCCAAAAAACAAACAAACAACAACAACAACAAAAAACAAATACCGAATGTTTTCTCTGATATGAGGATGCTGATCAATAATGGGGACTGGGTGGCAGGGAGCATGGGAAGAAACTTTAGATAGGACAAAGGGCAGGGAGTAGAAGGAAAGGGCAGAGGTGTAGGAAAAAAAAAAAAAAGATTGCTATTCTGAGTCAAGAAAATCACAAACCAAATTTGCTAAGGCTATTAAAGGGAGTCCAGGAAACACCAAAAATTACCTTGAAGTATACTCCTAGAGACAAAAAAGAATCTGGAAGGATGTGGTTTTCAAGTTTTTCATTTTTGCAGTGTAATACTACATTCACCTGCCAGACATCATAAAGCCTCCCTAATAAAAAAAAAAAAGCTGGGGCATCATGGTCCACACCTGTAACCCCAAGTACTCAGGAGGCTGAGGTAGGATTCCAAATTTGCACACAGTCTTGGCAACATAGTAAGATGCTGTCTTAAAGATAGGTAGGCAGGTAGATAGTTAAATACACAAACAAACAAATAGGGCTGGGGATGAAGCTCAGTGGTAGAGTGGATCAGGTCCAACCTCCAACACTGCCCCCCCCCCCCAAAAGGGTGAAAACAAACAAAAAGGGTGAAAACAAAACAAAACCCCACAAAACATAAAACCCCAGAAAACTATATCATCCTTGTCTCAATTCAAATTATTCTTGTGTATATACTGCTATAACCTATTTTTTAGTGGTGGGAGATGTTAATGCTCTTTACTGAATAAACGTGACTATATCTTGGGAAGTCATTCAAGATCTTTAGTATAAATGTCAAATGCCTATGTGAATCAAAAATCAAAGAGTAATTCATAATGCTATAATAAATTATGGTACTGTCTAACAAATGGTATGAACTCAAAATAGCTTCACACATAGGTAAACTCCTTAACTCTCCATCTAAATTCTGGAACAATATAGGATAAACAATGCTTTCCTTTAAGAGTGCTATGAAGTTCCTATTTTAGATCCTTGAATTTACAAAGTCTTCACTTCATTTTTAAAATGTACTATTCCTCAAGCACATACTTGCCAGATTCAATACAAGGATGTTAAGAAACTGTAATGACCTGAAACAAGAAAGGACAAGTATGAGGACAATGCTCAAGAGAACAGAAGTTCTTTGATAAACAAACCTCTTTAACAGCCTCCTGTATGGTAAAGTGTACAAATGGAAAGATACAATATTAGAAAGACTACTAAGTCTAAGAATATGAACATCCAAAGGAGAAATAAGGAAGTAGATGTTTTTTTTTTTTTCTGAAGAACATAGAACAGAAAACAGTAATTTTTTAAAAAGAAAAATGCAAAAATCCTTAACAGTGGATGTTATTTTTGTTGTTGTTATGCTGGCGATTGAACCCAGGGTCTTATGCATGCCAGGCAAGTACTCTACCAACTGAGCTATGTCCCCAGCCCAGTGGATGCTAATTTTATTCCTTGTTTCTCATTTGAAGTAGTTCTTCCAGGTTCTATCAGGCTAAAAAACTGTACCATGGTTCCTAGTTGCTAGACCAAAATTCAAACTCTTGAATATATCTTCCAAAACCCAGCCCCAATTTATCTTCCCAGGTCCCTTTCCCACTATAAGCTAGGTGAACAAAACTATTAGTTCTTCAGTTCCTGTAGAGTTTGGGGCCCTTGCTCTAGTAGTTTCCATTTGCTTGACAAGGGGGTGTGCCATTCCTCCACTTAAGACCCAGCCAACTAAAATGCTATCTCAAGTCAGAATGTATTCTCCAACTTACAAGTCATGATCCATTAGTTGCTTCCTGCCAGGAATGGTGGTGCAAGACTATAATCCTAGGGCTGGGGTTGTAGCTCAGTGGTAGAGCGCTTGCCTAGGATGTGTGAGGCCCTAGGTTCAATACCTAGCACCATATAAAAAATGAAATAAACAAAATAAAGGTATTGTTTCCATCTACAACTAAAAATATTTTTTAAAAATACTATAATCCTAGCAACACAGGAAGCTGAGGCAAGAGGACTGCAAGTTCGAGGCCAATCTCAAGAGATTTAGTGAGACACTGTTCCAAAGTAAAAAGTAAAAAGTCTGGGGATGCAACACAGTGGTAAAGCATCTTTAGGTTTAATCCTCAGTACTTTAAAAAAAAAAAAGCTTTGCATACAGACTCACTCCATATTTATAAACATATCCACATCTCCCTGAGGTCAACAATCCCCTTTCATGCCTAGCATTTACTCATTAAAAATTTAAGCAATAAAAGGCTTAATTCTATAGGTCTTTCTACAGAAAGTGCTCTATTATACATATCTTTTTTTTTTTATTAATGTCAAGTAAAAAAGTTTCTTGATCATTCATGACATAAGTTTACAACCTTTGAGATAACTGGGATATTGTAAAATGAAGTCACTGATTATTACACTTACTTTCCATTAGCTTTTTACTTGACTCTGTTAGTATAACAACTAACATCCCCTTCCCCATTCTTCCTTTTTAATCCACAAGGCACCTTTCACTTAAACCAAAGTATCAAATTATGAATCATTAATACTTTCTATATCTCTCCTGATAGAACCAAATAAGCATTAAGAAACATGGGGAGGCTGAGGTTGTTGCCCAGCAGTAGAGCGCTCACCTCGCATGTGTAAGACCCTGGGTTCGATCCTCAGCACCACATAAAAATAAATAAACAAAATAAAGATATATTAAAAAGTTTAGTTTTCTTAAAAAAAGAAAGAAAGAAAGAAACATGGGGCTGGAGGTATAGCTCGATGATAGGGTGCTTGCCTAGCAAGAGTGAGGGCCTGGGTTTGATCCCCAGCCATCACACAAAAGAGGAGCTGAGGATATATTGCAGTGGTAGTGCTAGAGCACAGCTAAGTAAGCCTTGGGCTCAATCCCCATTACCCTCCCCCCCAATAAACAACTGATCTTTAAAAATAAATATTTCATTTTAAATAAAATGTAACATAAATGACCAAGAAACTGGTTTGCATAATTTTTTTTGGGGGGGGGGGGGGGCACGATCTTTCCAAAGGCTAGGTTTTTAAGATTTAAAAGACAGCAGCCCTTGGCTGGGTGTGAGGCCCTAGGTACAATACGCAGCACACACAGAGAAAGAAAAAATAACAAAAGTTCTCATTATTACACTTCCATATTCAGGCTCCCAAATACATTCAACAATCATTTATTCAGCATTTATTGTAATGTGAACAACACTATTAGTCTAGAGGGTAGTACTTAATAATTACATAAAGCCTACTACTATAGTTTTCAAAAATACTTTTTGCAGCCATCTATGTAGATCCTCAATAAATGATAAATGGAGCAAGTATTAATTCCATTTTGTAGAAGTGAGACCTCAAAAGATAAGACAATCCTTGGGTATCTAAGATCATTGGAAGGAAGGGGAAAAACACACACACACACATCACAAATCCAGTGGAACTTTGGGCCTCAAGTGATTCTTTGGGCCTCATGTGATTCTCTTGTCTCAGCCTTCCCAGTAGCTGGGACTACACCATTTCTGCCCCCTGCTTTTGTCCTTCAAAAAAAACCTTTCCAAATATGATTTCATTCTGTGCATAAAGCTATTCAACATTAAATGATCAGGGAATTTAAAGTAGAATAGAGATACTTATGGGGCAGATTGGGTAATGGATAGGCCACTTGAAGAAATTACGCAGTGGAATCAGCAAACACGGGGGAAACAACATGATACAGGCACAGCAACATGGATCTGGGGGAAAGAGTAGAGGCGGAGTTTTAAGAAAATGCTTAAAAAAACGTGACCAGGTCACGCCTGTAATCGCATTAACTTGGGAGGCTGTGGCAGGAGGATCACAAGTTCCAGGCTAGCCTCAGCAACTAAGTGAGACCTCATGTCAAAATAAAAATAAACTGTTCGGGACATAGCTCAGTCCTGAGTTCCATCCCTAGTACCAAACCAAAAACCAACCAAACAAAACATCAAAACTGACTAGATAAGATATGGTTATAGTTGATAAATCCTTCGATTTTCAAGGTTTAAAAAAGAAGTGAACACAGTAAGGATCTAAAGTCCGGGCAAGGGCTAGGTAGGTATCCTTGGTGTTACAGCACTTGTCCAGCGGTACTGGAGACCCTGAGTTCCATTCTCAGAATGGGGAAGAAGAAGAAGAAGAAGAAGAAGAAAAAAAAATCCGAGAACTCTGCTGGCTGCAGCAATCTTGGTGTGGGAACGAGGGTCTAAATCTACATTATAGATATGTAAAGGAAGGAGGAAATGAAATCTAAAGGCACTGGTAACTGAAAAAAGGTAAGAATGGTTTAAAGGTGATTGCTTTAAGCTTGATGAACAGAAAAACGGACAAAGAAATAACTTCCAAAAATCCACTTTAGGAATCCCTCATTTCTGGACGTTCTTTAAAACTGCTGAATATTAATGTCGATGCACTTTCCCCTCTAGTAATGCAATATGATATGTATCTTTACTGTCACACCAGACCTTCCCTTGGCCAAAGTGGAATGCCTTATTGAAGGAGAGTCTCTGCATTAGATAGTTGAATTCCTGCTACAAGAACCTCTGTATGTTGAAAAAGCCTCAAATTCTGGCCAATGACCTACTGATTTCGAGCCATATTCGGTACAAGACAATAACCATAGAATAAAACTTGGCCAGTCCCTTTTAGAAACAGATTGAAATCGGATTCCAGGACTCCTGAGACGGCTTCTAGTCCCTAAAGACGTCTGGAAATCAGGTCTTCCTATAATCTACATTTCGGTGCTGAGCTGCACATACTCAACGCCCCTTCCGAGTAACCCGCCCCCACCCGCCACCCTCAAGGCCGGGTTCGTGAGCAGAATCCAATTTCCCATGGCCCACTGGATCTGCAGGGCGGCGGGGTGCAGCGTAGACAAGAGGGGTTTCAGGGATGGGGAGGGCTCAGCGGCCTGGGTATTCCCATCTTCCTTTTGGTGCCCACTCCTCTAGGTTCTCCAGCTTCAGGAAAACCGAAAACCGACACCGAGGGGCCACTACCCTTCCCGGATGTCTCCCATCCCCGGAAGCAGCCAGGCCCAGCAGCACCCCAGTTCCCTTTTCTTAAGGCAAAGAAGGGGTCCGTGGTAGAATTTGCCCGGCGTTCAAGACCCCTTCCCACACCCCAGCCCCCAATGCCTGGGCCTGGCTTCCTGCCAAGCCCGCAGCAGCGCAGGTTACCCGGAGTTGGAAGGCGCCGCTCGCTGCCGGGCGGGGCGGGCTGCTGGAGAGTCGGCGGCGGGGTCTGCGTCTGAAGCGGTGGCGGCGGCTCCGCGTCCGGGGGCCTGAGGCCCGGAGTGGGGCCGGGCAGAGGGGCGCAGCGCCGCCGCTTCGGGGAACCGGGGCTTAGCAGCGCCGCCTCGAACTCCATGGGCCGCTTCAGCGTCGCCCCGCACGCCATGCCGCTGAGGGGCCAGGGACCAGGGGCGGACGCGGCGGCTCTTGCGGCCCAAGCTCCGGCTCCTCAGCGGGGCTCGCAAGCCAAGCCGGCTCCAATGGCGCCTCCAGCACCCGGCAGCGGCGCTGGCCCCGCCTCCTGTGACGTCACGGGAGCTCGCCAACGCCCGGCGGAGGGGGGCAAGCCGGAAGAGGGCCGCTCCGGGAGGTCGGTCACCGACTGCGCGGCCAGCGGCGCCCCTGCCGAGGAAGTGGAACGGCCTGGGTGGAGAGCGCCGTCGCCAGGCAACACCGGGAAGGCCCCCACCCCCGCCTCCGCCCCTCCCGGGTCCCATCCCCCTGCTCCCGGGCCGTTGCGCCCGGGTGGCCCCGAGGTTTTCGCACCTGCGCGGCACAGGCCTGGGGGAGGGGAGAGCTGGAAGGGCCTGGGGAAACCGTGAGGGTCTTGGGGACTCGCAGCCCGGTAACCTCTTGGGCCCCTCTAGTCCGCGTGATGAAAGAGCAGCGATTCAAAAAGGTCTTCAAGGGCATTCCGCCGCGTCCGGTGGAATCTGCATTTAAACATAACCGATTATCTGAGAATGGGTTTTAGGAAGTACATGAACCCCATGAAATTATGGGCAAAACTGTGGAGAGGTATGTTTGTGGGTGAATTTTGGGGATAGATGACCTATACCTTAACTCATCAAATGGATTTATCTCACACACACACACACACACAATTAAAAACAAACAGACAACAACCCACTGGCTTAAACTAATTATGGTATCAGAGCATTAGGAAATTGGCTTGATAGGTGATTTACCACTCTCCCCTCTGACTTGGCAATTCAGGCAGGTTCTTCCTCAGGTTTATCTGAATTCTCTAAGGCTCTAGAAAATGAATAGAACACAGCAAGGTTCTGCTTTTAGGAACTGTACTTGTATTTTCCTGGGGAGCAGTGCTTTCGGCAGGTCATCAGAAGGATTTGTGATCCCAAAAAAGCTTAAAACCTTTCTGTTACTATACATACATAGTAAATAATGACCATGCCTCCTGGGATCTGTCTTCAACACCTCATAGCTTATATGCCAAGATCAGTTTGCCCAACATTTGAAATGGAGAATTTGGGCATACTTTTTTATTTTTTTATTTTTGGTCCCTTTTCTGTGAGTCTTCCAGTTTCTCCAGATTGTTTTTTTTTTTTCTAATTTTTTTTTTGTTATTGTTGCACATGGACAGAATGCCTTCATTTTGTTTATTTATTTTTATGTGGTGCTGAGGTTTGAACCCAGTGTCTCACACATGCTAGGCAAGCGCTCTACCACTGAGCCATAACTCCAGCCCCTCTCCAGATTCTTTTAACTATCATAAGTCATGTATTTTTGCAAAATAGTTCTAAAGTGACTGAGTATGTTAAGGCTTTTTTTTTTTTTTAAGTTCTAGAGATCAGGGTCTTGCTCATGCTAAGCACACACTCTGCCAGTGAGCTGCTACATCTCCAGCTCACCTTAAGTTTATTTTAGTCCATCTGTTGTCCATAAGAACATAAAGAAAGTTTACAATTGGCTACAAAACTAGAAATAGAATATTAGAACCAGAGGAAAAAAGATCACAATTATCCTGGAGTTAAAGATGACTAACTGCATTTGAAATTTATTTCTACATTTCCTGAATACCAGGACAAAAATGAACCTAAATTTGTCATCAGAAAGAAATCGTTTCATCAGAGAAGATAGACCATAGTTTTGACTTGTTTCTGTATCACTGAATTCTAAACGTAATTAGGAAATGGTGAGTTGATATTCTAAAGCAGTTCAGACATTTGAACAACAAATGCAAAAGCAAAATTTACATGGTTATTGCTTTCTCCCCTCCCCCCATATGGACGTTTCTTGTGACCAATAAAAGCCAAGAACATTAAAAGCAACCTAGTGATTGTTACTTTTAAAGGGGGCTTGTTTAATGTGGTCCAAGTAAATTGCTTTCTTGTGGTGTGAACAGGCCTGAAGTTAGAGCTTAGAATGTTTGAATATATGTCCAATGGATAGTCATTCTACATAGCATTTCTATTAGCTAAGCTTTTGCTAAGTGCTTTGGTAGTCACCCTTCTCTGTGATCCTTTAAAACTATGAGTGTGCCTCATAATATTAGTGTTTTTAAGGAGGAAGTTATAGTTTGTTTATATATCTGTACTTCAAAACCATACATTCTTTGAGAATGATAACTTGTCCTTGTTCATCTGTATTTACCCATCTGAGTCCAGTGTTTGAATACAGCAGGGGTAGGCACAGAATAGCTATTGGTCAAATGAATAAATGGCAGTTATTGTTTTCTGTATCTCTGAAAGCTGATAGACCACATTGCTGAATGAGGGTGGATTCAGATGATTCAGAAACCAAACAAGTAGGTGGTATATTCTATTATATGTTGCAGATGATGTCTTTGAGGGAGGTAAATGGGCTGCTCTGAGAGGGCTACTCAGTGTGATGTCTCTTTATGAGGTCACCGCAGTCCAGGTTTGCTTTGCTTCACATATACAGACACTTGATCATGCATCTCGCCCCAGCACACACACGTAATTGAGTATGTCTATGTGATAGGCATTATACCTTCATTATGTATTATGACTGAGGATACACTGGTTTGAAAAGAGGTTTGCTTCCTACCCTCCTAGGACTTCTAGTCTATTAGAGATGGCATATTAATCAAATAATCACAACAGCAAATATGTAATTACAGTCTGTGACAAGTACTAGGAAGGAAAAGGACAGGAAGACCTGAGAGCATACAACTGGGAGTCTGAACCTGTCTTGGATTGCAATAAGGATTTTCTGAAGAAGTGGCATTTGAACTAAGAGCTGAGGAATCAGTAGGTGTTAACATAGCCAAGAGAGTGTAGAGACATTCCAGGCAGAGGGGATAGCATATAGAAAGGCCTGTGATAGAAGAGATCACAGAGTGTTTGAGGAACTGAAAAAAGTCTCCAGTGGCTGTGGTACAGAACATGAATGAAGTCAAGAAAGACTGGCAGTTGATGAACACATTTACATTTAAAAGGGTTCCTGGCTGCAATATGGAGAATGGGTCCAGGAGCTCAGGGATGGATGAAGGTGATCAGGAAAGAGATTATGTATCCATTTAGATTATGCTTTGTATTATTAGTTTTACAATATTATGAGGAATCTCTTACCTGCCAGCACACACGTGTTTTTTAATGTCTCCACTTGGGGGTTCACCTTGTGAAAGCTCAGCAAAAGGTCTGAGGCTCTACCTTTTCACTGTTGTACAACCTAGGGGTGTGGTTAGACTAAAAAGATGGAGATAGGAATGAAGGGAAAAGGATACCATCTTCCAAAATCTGCCAGTATTCTTTCCCCAGAGGTTCCAAAGAAACCATTTATGTTTACAGTTTTCTTTTATGTACCTCTCGTTCACTACCTATCAGTCCATACCTATCTGACCTATGCTCCCATCCCATTCCAGTCAAACAGGTAAGGTTTCAAACTATAGATAAAAATAGACTGATATAAACAAATTTTAGGAGATGAAGTCAACAAGATCTTGGAAAAAACTCAATATGGAGGTGAGGGAGATGAAGAATGCAAGTATAATTCCTAGGCTTCTGGCCTTATCAGAGCTATTTCTGAGAAAGTTTTCACTGGAAAACGACCAGGCAGGGAAGGAAGATGAGTTAGGTTTTGGACATACTGAGTTAGAAATTGCTTTAAAGCATCACTTACAATTCTTAAGTGGGTATATATGTAAATATATGAGTCTATAATTTAAGAGTAGTCTGGATTGGATAAAAATATTTGGGCAAGTCATTGATGTAGAAATGGTAATTGAAGTTGGAGGGGTAGCTGAATCAAGCAATCCCTCCTTTCCTCCCTTCCTTTTTTCCCTTCCCTTCCCCTTCCTTCCTTTCTTTCATCCATGTGCTAGGATCAAATTCAGGGCCTTGAACATGCTAGACAAGCATCCTACCACTGTGTGACATCCCCAGCCTTGAATTAGCCTTTTCTATCCCTGTTTTTGTTTTTAAATTTTGTTTGTGATTTTTTTTGTTTTTGGTAATGTTGGTATGGAACCTAGGTCTTCATGTAAAGCTGGACCAGTGCTTTACCACTGAGCTATACCCCCAGCCACAAATTAGCCTTTTCTTACATGCGATAAACCTCTTCTCTGAATGTTTTTTTCTTTTTAATATTTTTTAATTGCCAATAGATTTTTAACTTTATTTTTGTTTATTCATATGTGGTGCTGAGGATCAAACCCAGGGCCTCATACATTCTAGGCAAGTGCTTTGCACTCAGCCACAACCCCAGTCCCTCTTCTCTCGATGTTTTTAAACATGTAAAATAAAATACATATGATTACAAAGGAAATCAGTTATATTAAAATATAAGCTGATATATTTACACATGTTATTTTAATGTAACTATATAACTTTTATATATTTGTGTTTTGATGGCTTATATATATTATATAATATGTATTTTGTGTGATAGTCTATATAGTATGTCAATATCCATTGGATATCCATTGGATACTGACAGATTATGGAAGTATATAATATATATCCATTGGATGTTGACTGACTCTCCGGAAATATATATTATGAAGGCTAAAATTATTACTGAAATGGAAGAGACATACTTCAACTTCAAAAGAAACTCCAGTAGTAGCCTGAAAGAAAGAGTACCAGATTATCTATGCAAAACCTGAAGACTGGAAATAAACTTGTGGGAGTGGTAAAACTCATCCAAAGATTTCATGTGAATATAGGACGTGAACAGGTTGAAGGAGAATGGGGAAATGAGATTATTCTGAAAGATCTTACTGGGGAAAGGGAAGGAGGAAGTGAGGAGACAAAGCAACTCTATGGGGCAAATAGTAGATTTTAAATATATGTTACAGAAAAATGTCTGTAATAAGCATAGGAAAAAGAAAAGAAATCATAAAATGGAAAAGTATAGCAGAACTAAAAAATTAACAAGTAAAAAGGGGAGCAGATGGAAATTTGATCAGACTGACAAAAATGAGGAAAAGGATGAGACATCAAACAAAATAAATAGTAATCATAAATTATTAGAACTTAATGTTATCAATTGCAATTAAATGTAACTAAACAGAATTACCCATTGAAAGAAACTGTCAGATTGAGTTAAAAACAAACTATGTGTTGTGTATAAGAAACAAATTTTAAACAGTGATAGAGCTGGGTGCAGTGGCGTACACCTGTAATCATACCTGTAATCACATCTGTAATCAGAGGCTGAGGCAGGAGGATGGAATGTTCAGAGCCAGCCTGGGCAACTTAGACTCTGTCTCAAAAACAAAAAAACAAAAACAGAAGCCAGGGGTGGGCCCTGGGGGGGGTGGGCCTCAGTGGTAGAGTGGTCCTGGGTTCAATCCTCAGTATAATACATACAAAATATATATTAAAAAAATGATAGAGTTCAAAACAAAGATGTGGGCAAGACATATCTGGTAAATGCAAATAAAGGGAAGACAAGAGAGGAAATGTTAATATCAGGAGGAATCTAAAATAAAAAGAATAAATGGGATGGTATGATATAATAATAAAAGGCATAATTTTAAAAGTTTTAATAGTCACAAGCTAGACAGCATGGCAGCTAAATAAATAAGACAAAAACTGTAAGATAAGTTGATAGAAATAATTTGCAGGCATTATGTTACTTTTGGGAGAAATAAATAAAAAGTTGGTAGAGTATCAGATAAAAAAGGGAAAAAAGAGGTATAGGTAAATGCCAAGAATGCCCAAGAAACATGGAGTGAAGGCATAGCAATGATCTGATAGCAAGTGTTTGAGGTGTCCCCTTCCTGCCCCTTCCTTATCACCCACAGTTGTAACCAATAAGATAGGGTAGGACAGCAGAGTCCACCCTTCCTATCTCTCAACATGGTATGGGAGGGGTGGCTCTTGGGCCACCAGAGGTCACTCTGTCTTCCTTTGTTACACGTGTCAGAAGCTGTCCAGTATTGGAACAGGTACCACAGTGCCTTGGGTCTTCTTGCCATTTCTCCCTAAGTTGTTCCTTTGCTTCTTCTCTTCTGGCATGGCTCTTGATGTCACTGCTGCCAGCTCTTGCTGGGACAGTTACTGTCATTCTCAGGGAAAGGAGCTAGGGAAGGCCCAGCAGTCTGCCAGAGAGCAGAGTGAAGAGGCTAAAACTCAGATGTGTGGATCAGGCAGGTGTGGGTTCAAATTCAAGCTCTATTATGGACTAATTGGTAGGTATATCACAACTTTTCTGAGCCTCAGTTTCCTCACCTATAAAATTAACCTTCATCACTGGTTATTAGTTAGAATAACTGAGATAATGGAGATCCAGTGCTTAGCACAGCTTGTATTATGAATTAAGTCTGAATGTTTTCCCAATTGGTAGAAATTGTTTTCAGTTAGTTTTCCTTTACTTTTTAGCTCACAGACTTTTTTCTCGTTGTTATGGGATTCCTACCAAAGAAGAAGTTGGGCAAAGAGCCAACTATTTTGCTTGCACATCCTCCAAAACAATTTTGAAAAATTGTGTACCCCATTGCATATTTTTAAGTTGACATTTAAATTTTTTCATCCTAAGATTAAATATTGCAAAGAATAAGATTTCCAACATATTGCAAGAATCAACATTGAAAAATAAAAAACTATCACGTAACTCTTGAATTTATTGAGTGGAATCTGTATACCATAAGAGGAAGAATTAATTGGGCTGGAAGCAATGGATGACAACTTGGAGGGGATGGTGGGGAATAAAGTTTTCAGTTTCTATTCAGACACTAAAGCTGTTATACTGATGATCCTGAGTGGTAAAAAACAAGTTTATTTCCACAAAGTTTGATCATTCAACCAGAGATGTTTTTGTGGCCCCCACTTTATGAATCTTTATGTCAAGAAGACCCCTTTTCCTGAGGGAAACTGGGGATACATTTTCTTCCTTTAGTCTGAAAGAGCTAGGAGTGGGGTTGCAAGGAGCAGAAGTTTGGAGGTTGTGAGGAAGTAAATGCAGCATTAACAGAAAGATAGTGAGCAGTGAGAATCTTTAGTCCATTTGTTACAGAGTAGCATAGCCCTTAGGAGTGCAGGATCTGGAGCCAGATGGACTAGCTGTGTGCCTTCCTCTTTTGTTGCAGGATTTTGGGGAAATTTTTTCACCTCTCTAGACACACATTTTTTTTCTTTAAATCTGGAACATTTCATGAATTTGTGTGTCATCCTTGCATGGGGCCATGCTGATATTCTCTGTATAATTCCAATTTTAGTATATGTGCTGCTGAAGTAAGCACTCTAAGCACATTTGTACTTCACTTTTACCATACTTCGTGGGAGTAACATATTACACTGTGGGTTTTTTTTTTTTTTTTTTTTTTTAATACTAGTGATTGAACCTAGAGGAGCTTTAACACTGAATTACATCCCCAGTCCTATTTATATTTCAAAACAGTGTCTCAGCAAGTTGCCTAGGCTGGCTGCAAACTTTCCATTCTCCTGCTTCAGCCTTCTAAATTGCTGAGATTACAGGCATGTGCCATGGCTCCCAGCCTATCACAACTTGATGCCTTAAAATGATAGAAATGTGCTCTTTCATAGTTCTGGAGCCCAGATGTCTGAAATCAGGCTCACTGGGTCAAAATCAATGTTAGCAGGGTCATGAACCATCTGAAAACTCAAGGTCAAAATCTGTTCCTTGCCTCCTCTAACTTTTGGTGCCTGGCAGCATTTGTTAGCTTGTAGCTATATCACTCCAGTCTATTTCTCTGGTCACACTGACTTGTCCTCTTCTATGTCAAACTTCCCTCTGCCTCTAGCTCTTGATCCTTAACTGCACCTTTTGCCATTGTTGTGGTTTGGATATGAGGTATTCCCCTCCACCCAAAAGCTCATGTGCCAATGCAGGAGGTGACATGATCAGACTATGAAAACTAATCTAATCTGTAGATTAATCTGTGTGATAGATTAATAATTTGAGTACATTACTGGGTAGTAACTATAGACAGGTGGGGTATGACTGGAGGAAGTGGGTTACCTGGGGGCATGCCTTGGGGGTTAAATATTTTTTCCCTGGCCCCTGGCCCTCTACTCTCCTTCCCATCTATTGTGAACTGAGCAACTTTCTTCTGCCACACCATTCCACCTTGATGTTCTGCCTCAGCTCAGGCCCAGAGTAATGAAGCCAGCTGACTATGGACAGAAATCTCTGAAACCATAAACCCAAATAAACTTTTTCTCCTCTAAGTTGTTATTGTCAGGTATTTTGGACACAGTGACAAAAAAACTGACTAATATAGACATAGGGTAATATTTTGACACCAACCAGTAATAAAATTCTGGCACTAACTACCTGAAGTTATCACAGAACCCACAGATTATCAGTCATGGTCCCTAACAAGACTGCTCTCACTTCAGATGCCAGTCACACTCAAGTATCCATAGGCTACCTACACTTCTGGCCAACTGGTTACCAATTGGGGGGTTCCCTCAATTCCCTCAAGGATTGAGGATTTGCTTATATGATTCACAGAATGTAGGAAAGTGATGTACTACCATTATAGTTTTATTAGAAGGGATTCAAGTCAGAACCAGTCAAATGAAGAAACACAGAGTGAGGTCTCACAGGGTTCCAAATGCAGAGTTTCTAAAAGTGCTCTCCCTTTGGAATCAGGACATATCCACTTCCTGACACATCAATGTATTCACCAGTCAGTGCTTTTCACTAAGCTTTATTTATGTAATATTTTCAATAGTACAAACACTTTATTTAACAGTCATAGATTATCCCATAGGCCAACATACAGGACCTAAAATTCAGAGTCTTTGACCTCTCACTCTGACTCCAATAGGGTGAATACACTTGAGCTTGAAGCCTTTCACACTGTGGTTGATGGAGCAGGTTTTGACATCCTTAAATTCCACAAGAACCTGTGTGTATTTTCCCTGCAAGCTGGTCCTGTCCCTTATTTTATCCTGACCAACTCAATGGGCTTTACATAGTTCTCTGTGATGGTGGTATGGCAGCAGTCAGGCAGAGTTTCACTAAGCCAGGATATTTATTGGGGCTTCATTTTACAAGCATGATTGACTGAATTATTTGGCCATTGGTTGGCTATTAATCATTGGTTGAATTCAATATATTTTCCTCTCTTCCTTCACCAAAGTTCAGGCTTGACTTCTGGATGATGTGCTCACTGAAGGTAAGACGCAGAGGACTTGATTAGAACAATTTCACAGAAGTAAAAAATGTCAGACCACTGAAATTATTGTGGTCTGCAGTTTGTAACAATTAATTAACCATGATTGTTTGACTTCTAAATCATGGTTAATTCTAGACAATCATAGTTATTTAACTTCAACAGCAAACCCCTAAAATTGCAACAGAATGCCAATCAGGGTTGCTGGAGGCAACAATAAAAGCCATATCACATGGGTATAAAGTGGTAGATAGATCTCATTGTGATTTTGATTTGCATTTCTATAATAACCAATGCCAAATAACGTTGAGCATTTTTAAATACAATTATCAGCCATTAATAGATCTTCTTTGGATATATGCCTATTTAAGACCTTTACTCAATTTTTTTTTTCCTGGGATAATTGGTTATTTGGCAGGAGGGGAGCTTTGGGGCGTTATCTTCAGGGTGGTTGAATTCTGCAACCTCTCCAATGCAGTTCATCTTTCTCCAGCCCCCACCCTCCCACCCGGGTCTTCAGGAACTGGCACTGGCCCATATTTCTGTAGAGTCCAGAGTTCTGCAAGGTAGAGCATTCCTTTCAACGAGATCTGGAATTCCTAGGGTTGCAGACTTTTACAACTAGACCCTGGAGGCCTCAAAAATCCAGAGGTGCTTGGTTCAAAATTCCCAGGGACCTCAGAACTCTGTGGGGTCCACAGTGCCTGGCTCAGGAACACTTGGAGGCCTGCGATACTGTGGCTAAGCCCACAGCAGAAGGGTGACCACAATATTGTCTTCACAGCTTGAAGGTGTATGAAATAATGTCACTACATCGAAGCAGTGCCTCAGCCTGCACACCTATGGGAGTCTGCAGCTGCGACACGTGAGAAGTTGGCCACATCCAGGTCAGTGGCTCCAAAGTGGGCAGTCACATGCACACCCTCGTGCAGTGTGAAGCTCACCTGGCGACCCACCATGGCCAGCAGGCTGCGGAGGTAGCGCTCCCGAAGGGCAGCTCGGGCCCGCTGTTCCTGGGATTCTGGAGATTCTTGAAGGATGGGACACTCTTGGATTTCAGTAGCTACGCGCTTCAGAGGGGCCCTGCGTCCATCAGGGGCAAAGCCACGACTCAAGCCGTCGGGGCCCCGGGGGAGCCGGAGCACAGGCACAGGAATGGCCAATGGAGTCTGCATTATGCTGGCCAGGTCCACAGCTTCTGGCGCCCACACTTCCGCCGGGGCCCCAGCTGCAGAGGCCCGGGCGGACCGCAAGCCTCCGAGCCTGGGTTCCGCCCGCGCCGCTCCTCAATTTTTTTTTAATATTTTTTTTTTGTAGTTGTACACACAACTTTATTTATTTATTTATTTAATTTTATGTGGTGCTGAGAATCAAACCCAGGACCTTGCACATGCGAGGCAAGCACTCTACCACTGAGCCATAACCCCAGTCCTTTGCTCAGTTTTTAATCAGGAGATATATATATATATATATATATATATATATATATATATATATATATATTAAATTTATATATTTGGACAAATCTCTTATAAGCTAAATTTTTTCAAATATTTTATACCATATAGTGGGTTGTCTTTTTGCTTTCTTAATGTATAGTTTACACACAAATGTTTTACTTTTGAGGTAGGCCAACTTATCTGTTTTCTTTCTGTCATACACACACATTTTTTGGCAGTATTGGGGATTGAACCCAGGACCTTGCACATTCTAGACAAGTGCTTTACTACTGAGCTGCATTCTAGCCCTCACTTATATGTTTAATGAATCTATAAAACCATTTTAAACCCAAGGTCATGAAGATATCCTTTTTATTTTCCCTGAGATGAGGTCTCACTATGTTGTCTAGGCTGATCCCCAATTCCTGGCTCAGTGATTCTCCTGCCTCAGGCTCCCAACTAGCTGTGATTATAGACACATGTTGCTGTGCCCAAATTATGAAGTTACCTACTATTTCTATCTAGGAGTTTTATAATTTAAATTCTTACATTTAAGTCTGTGATCCATTTTTACTAAATTTTTGTGTATGTATGAGGTAGGAGGGTCCAACTTCACTGTTTTGCAAGTGGATATCCACTTGTCCCTGCAGCATTTGATGAAAATCAGTACATTTTTGAACCAAGAGTTCAATAGTCCTGGATACAGGCAAAAGGACTTCCTGCTGTATTTTTACAATAGTATTGAATTTTAAAATTTGCTTTGAATTGGGAAGTTTAAACCAGAGATTTTCCTTTCTTGCTGTTGGTGGCATAATTAATGAACTCTATCTTCCTTACATTTTTCAGCCCATGAAATTATTCTAATCAAATCTTCAACATCTCTCCTTTGGGGGTACATCATCCAGAAGTCAATCATGGCTAATTAACTACCACATACAGCAGACCACTAGAATTCCAACAGAATGCCAACCAGGGTTGTTGGTTGCAACAACAGAGGCAAAAAGTGGATAACTAAAGTAAAAAAAGAATTATCAGGAGATTAAGTAGCTCATAGAAAGACATGACAAACAGGACAAGCAGAATTAGAAAATAAATAGAAATTCATTTGTCTGGCCAAAAGAAGCTAGAAAGCCTTGGTTAAACTTCACCCCCCAAAAGTATGATCACAACACTACCACTGGACACTGTAGCTGACACCATTTTACACCCTAATAATTTTTTTAAAATTTGTTCTTATTAGTTATACATGACAGTAGAATATATTTTAACATATTATACTCATATGGAGTATAACTTCTCATTCTTTTGGTTGTACATTATGTAGAATTACATTGGTCATGTAATCATAAATGCACATAGGATAGTAATGTCTGATCCATTCTACTAACTTTCCTATTCCCATTCCCCCCACTTCCCTTCATGCCCTTTTGTCCAATCCAAACTACTTGTATTCTTCCCTACCCACCCCCTTATTGTGAGTTAGCACCCACATATCAGAGAAAACATTTGGCCTTTGGTTTTTTGGGATTGGCTTATTTCACTTAGCATGATAGTCTCCAGTTCCATCCATTTTCTGGCAAATACCATAATTTCAATCTTCTCTATGGCTGAATAATATTCATTATGTGTATATACTGCATTTTCTTTAGCCATTCATCTGTTGAAGGGTACCTAGGTTGGTTCCATAGTTTAGCTATTGTTAATTGAGCTATTATAAACATTGATGTGGCTGCATCATTGTAGTATACAGATTTTAAGTCCTTTGAGTATAAACCAGGGCGTGGGATAACTGGGTCAAATGGTGGTTCCATTCCAAGTTTTCTTAGAAATCTCCATACCGCTTTCCAGAGTGGTTGCACCAATTTGCAGTCCACCAGTAGTGTATGAGTATACCTTTCACCCCGCATTTTCACCAAGATGTAATGTTACCTGTATTCTTTTTAAAAAAAAAAATTCAGTTGTAGATGACACTTTACCTTTATGTGGTTCTGAGGAATCAAATTCAGTGCTCACATGTGCTAGGCAAGTGCTCTACCACTGAACTTCAATCCCAGCCCGTTAGTTGTATTCTTGATTATTGCCATTCTGACTGGAGTGAGATGAAATCTCAGTGTAGTTTTAATATGCATTTCTCTAACTTCTGGAGATATTGAACATTTTTTCATATATTTGTTGACGAATTTATCATATTTCTTCTTCTGTAAAGTACCTGTTCATTTCCTTTGCCCATATATTAATTGGGTTATTTGTTTTCCCTGTGTTTAGTTTTTTGAATTCTTAATATAGCCTGGAACTTGATGCTCTGTCTGAGGTTCAGGTGGCAAAGATTTTCTCCCATGATGTCAGCTCCCTCTTCATGTTCTTGATTGTTTCCTTTGCTGAGAAGAAGCTTTTTAATTTGATTCTATCCCATTTATTGATTCTTGATTTTACTTCCTGCACTTTAGGAGTCTTGTTAAAGAAGTCAGTTCCTAAGCCAACATGATGTAAATTTGGGCCTACTTTTTATTTTATTAGGCACAGCATCTCTAGTCTAATGCCTAAGTTCTTGATCCATTTTTAGTTGAGTTTAGAGCAAGATTGGGAGAGATAGGGATTTAATTTCATTTTGCTACATATAGATTTCCAGTTTTCCCAGCAACATTTTTTGAAAAGGCTATCTTTTCTCCAATGTATGTTTTTGGTGCCTTTGTCTAGTATGAGATAACTGTATTTAAGTTGATTTGTCTCTGTGTCTTCTGTTCTGTACCATTGGTCTATGTGTCTGTTTTGGTGCCAATGCCATGCCATTTTTGTACTATATCTCTGTAGTATAATATAAGGTCTGGTATTGTGATGCCTCCAACTTGGCTTTTATTGGTAAGGATTGCTTTGGCTATTGACCCCTAATAGTATTAAATTGAGTCTTTATAGATGCCCTATGACACGTATGACCATCAAATGGCCAAGCTTGCATTATTTGTCCATGAGCTAGATGATAGGGGACAGGAAAGGAGAATCCTTCAACTTCTGTTATAAATTGGGTTTTTACATCTTCCTGGGACCCATCAAAGGAAAACTTACCTCAAAACAAGAATGTTTGGACATGAGATGGCCAAAAACCAAAAAAGGCATGTTATAGAAATGAATAATAAAAATAATGACCAACATTTTTGAGGGCTATCTACGTACAAGTTTTAGATGTATTAATCCAATACTTACCACAGCCCTATGAGGTATACTGCATTATTATCCTGAGTGATAGACTAAATAATGACCCTCTCCCCAAAATCTACTTTCTAATTTCTGAAGCCTATGAATATTATCCTATATGGCAAAAGGGTGAATATTATCTGTGGAACAATGAAGAATTTGACTAGTCTTTGTTTCTAGTATATGAATTATGTCAACAAGCTGTTAGCATATTTATTAGGGCTGGGATGCAGCTCAGTGGTAGAGGGTTTGGCTAACACGCACTGGGTTCCATCCCCAGCACCACATAAAAAACTAAATAAACAAAATAAAGGTATTAAAATAAATAATAAATAAAAAGAGTCCATCACCAAGGAGCAGCAAATACACAGTTGATCATGCATGTTTGGTTACTTTGAGGAATCAAAAAAACGAGATTTAAGGAATTAATTAAGGCTGTGACCTTAAGTTTTAAAGCTTACAGGGCTGATACAAGTTTGGAGCCAATACTCTGGTCAACCAAGTTCTTAGAAAAATTGCAGAGGAAAGAATTCAAAGCTGTAAAAAACTATACAGACACATATATATCCTCAGAGATAGATATATAAACTAATTATAATAGTTACTTAAGAAATGGACTTAAACTGGGCATGGTGACACACACCTGTAATACCAATGACTCTGGAGGCTAAGGCAGAGGATATCAAGTTTGAGGTCAGCTTTGTCAACTTAATGAGACATTGTCTCAAAATAAAATAAAATAAATAAAAAGGGCTAGGGATAAAAAGTAGCTCAGTGGTAAAGCACTTGCCTAGCATGTGGCCCTGGGTTCAATTCCAAGCACCATCAGAGAGAAAGAGATATAATGAAGGCTTATTTTGGCTCACAATTTTGTTTTATTTTTTTAGGTGGACACAATATCTTTATTTGATTTTTATGTAGTGCTGAGGATCGAACCCAGTGCCTCATGCATGCCAGGCGAGCATGCTAGCCACTTGAGCCATGTCCCCAGCCTGGCTCACAGTTTTGGAAGTTTCCATCCATAATCTGTTGGCCTCATTGCTTTTAGGCCCATGGAACATCATGGTGGGAGCACGTGATGGAGCAAAACTACCCATCTCATGGCTGGGAATCAAAAAGAGAAAGAGGAAAACACCAGAGTCTCATAAGCCTCTTCCAGGGGATGTATTCAGTGACCTTAAACCTCCCACTAGGCCCCAGTCTTAGTTTCTACCACCTCCCAGGAGCACCAAGCCGTAAACACATGAGCTTTTTGGGGACATTTAAGATCCAAACCATAGCAGCCTATTAAAAATACTTTTTTTTAGCCAGGTGGGTTGGCCCATACCTGTAATCCCAGCAGCTCAGGAGTTTGAGGCAGGAGGATTGCAGGTTCAAAGCAGCCTCCGCAATTTAGTGAGGCCCTAAGCAACTTAGTAAGACCCTGATTCTAAGTAAAAAATAAAAAGTGTGGGGGATGCAGTTCAGTGGTAGAGTTCTCCTGGGTTCCATCCCCGATAAGAACCCCCATTCCCC
The DNA here is from genome assembly GCF_021218885.2 of Marmota monax. Taxonomy (NCBI): domain Eukaryota; kingdom Metazoa; phylum Chordata; class Mammalia; order Rodentia; family Sciuridae; genus Marmota; species Marmota monax. Next base: position 10,722,350 of record NW_026694432.1, read on the forward strand.
CAAAAAAGTAGCACTCAGAGATTAAAGAAAGGCAGAATGGGTAAGGCAGATAGAGTAGATATGGCTCAACATCTATTCCAACCCCTTGTTATGATGCCTCCCTGTGGTACAGAAGCTGAAAAACTAAAACTACCTTCTAGACTTCCTTGAAGCAGATTGGTCTCTGGATGTTTTAAATTCCCCAATCAGACACATACCTAAGGAACTTGAATATGGAACTGAGTTAAAGAGAAAATAAGGTATTACTAAGGATTTAGTATACCAAAACTCTAAAGGATGACTTCCTGTTTTCCAGAATGTGGCATAGTTGGAACAGTGGATTTCTAATTTCCTGGTTTTCTGATGTGGCAGGGGTAACAGTTTTCCTTGTAAAAGCTTGTGCCTGACCCAAATCCACTCTCATTCATAACTAGCTTTAAGTATAGATTGATAAAACTTGTAAGCCTTTTTGCACGATATTCTAGGAAGTGTGTTGGCACCAAAACAAATGACATTCCTGGCAAAGAGGAGGAGTATCTTGAAGGTTAAGTGTGTAGTAGACATTGGACATTTATTTTGGACCCCAGCATTGGAATTCCCTTTCCTGCATTTAGGGAATTACTCAGGTTATGAATCAGAGATACAGGCCTATTATCCTCTACAGAAATTGAAAGTACTAGGAACTCACATTCCTTGCAGCTAGAGCATTGCAAACAGGCTCTGCCTGTCAGGCACACTTGCCTCAAAAAACTTCCTGGAAAAGTTGGTTTCAGGAAGCTCATTTCCTGGAAAAGCAGTGGCTATAGGATAGTGATTAGTTCAATATCCCATGCTATGGGTACCACCAACACAGGCCACATGTCAGAACTCAGCAGCCAGGCAGTAATGACCTTATCTCCAGATCAGCTCTGCAACTTGGTTTCGACTCTTTCTTATTATGTGGCTGAGAATATGCTTGTTCTGCTTTTCCCTTTATTCAATGAGTTATTTAATATCCTTTTAATAAATTCCTTTTGGCTTAAGTTGGTTTTAGTTTCTTATAATTAAGAATTCTGAGGTAGTGCTTGATTCAGCAGCACCTATACTAAAATAGGAATGATACAGAAAAGATTAACATGGCCTCTGCACAAGGATGACCTGTGATTTAGTCTGGTTTTTCATTGCTATGACCAAAAGACCTGGCAAGAACAACATAGAAGAGGAAAAGTATATTCTGGCTCACTGTTTTAGAAGTTCAGTCTGTGGTCAGCTGACTCCATAACTCTGGGCCTGAGGTAAGGCAGAACATTATGGCCAATGGGCATTGCCGAGGAAAGCAGCTCAGGATGTAGCAACAAGCAGAGAGAGAGAGAGAGAGAGAGAGAGAGAGAGAGAGAACTTCACTTACCAGGGACAGATGCCCCCAATGACCTCCTTCCTCCAGCTGCACCCTATCTGCTTATAGTTACCACCTACTTAATCTATATCAGTACATCAATCTGCTGATTAGATTACAACTCTTGTAATCTAATCATCTCATCTCTGAATGTTCTTGCATTGTCTCATACATGAGTTTTTGGTGGATACCACATAGCCAAACTATAACAACCTTCAAATTCATGAATCATTCCATATTTTTCAAGATGGAATTATTGAGACACACTGGTAATATGAAGAGACTTGGTTGAGTGTTAAAATAATAATAGTGTTTAAAATGTAGAATTCAAATCCACAGTACTGCAAAAACATTCAATAGTTTACTTTATTTAATAAAATCAAAAGTATTTAAACTTAAAGAAGAATTCTGATGAACACAGAGAAGACAAATCCTCCCACTTGGGTAGGGCTTTCGCCAACAATAGATGCTGTTGAAGGAACACGTTACATTAAAAAGAATGGTGATAACATGGATTCACTGATGCCAACATGTATTCTACTGTATTAATAAGCATTTATTTGCTTGCAAAAATAAAAACAAAAAACCAATTTAAACCATGTTAGGCAAAATGGGAAAGTCACAGAAACTTGACTGGGGAGAGTTGGAAATGGAGTTGGAAATAGAGTAGAAATAGGGTTGGACTTTAGAATTCTCTCTTCTTTATCTTCCCAAAATTCATATTGAAATACTAAAACGCAGTACATTAGAATGTGACTGTACTGAGAGATAGGATTCTTAAAGAATCCACTAAGTGTGCTGGGGCTGGGGCTCAGTGGTAGAGTGCTTGCCTAGCACGTGTGAGGTACTGGGTTTGATCCTTAGCACCACATAAAATAAATAAAATAAAGGCATTCTGCCCATCTGTAACTACAAAAATTTTTTTTTAAAGAGTCAATTAAGTTAAAATGAGGGCTGGGGATGTGGCTCAAGTGGTAGCGTGCTGGCCTGGCATGCGCAAGGCACTGGGTTTGATCCTCAGCACCAAATAGAAATAAATAAAGATATTTTGTCCACCTAAAACAAAAATAAATAAATATTTTTTAAAAAGTTAAAATGAGGTCATTAGAGTATGTCCTAATTTGATGACTGGTATCCCTACAAGGAGAAAATTTTTACACGGACATGTACAGAGGGGAAACACAGGGAGAAGATGGTAATCTAGAAGCCAAGGTGCAAGGCCGCAGAAGCAAGCAACCCTATCAACACTTTGATCTTGAACTTCTAGCCTCCAGAACTGTCATATGAATTGTATCCTCTGGAGTTGCAAGTGTGGTGAGCCTGGTCCAGAAAATGTGTTCATGAATGAGGTTGGCGAAATTTGCTGGCCTTACTAACCAGCAGTTTTTCTAGGTTGCCTAGTCTGGGGTACTTTGTTATGGTAGCCCTAGCAAACAAATAAGGACCGCCCCTCACCCATTCTAATAAAGATCTTGATGAAAACTCTCATTTAATTCAGATGCTCTAGTGTGTGCATGTAGTCCCAGTTAGTTGGGAGGCAGAGGCAGTCGGATGACTTGAACTCAGCAGTTTGGTGCCAGCCTGGGCAACACAGTGATATCCCATCTTAAAGAACAAAACAGAGCTGGGTGCAGTGGTGCATGCCTGTAATCCCAGTGTCTTAGGAGGCTGAGACGGGAGGGATCATGAGTTCAAAGCCAGCCTCAGCAACAGCAAGGTGCTAAGCAACTCAGTGAGATCCTGTCTCTAAATAAAATTCAAACTAGGGCTGGGGATGTGGCTCAGTGTTGAAGTGCTCCTGAGTTCGATCCCTGGTATCCCACCCTGCCAAAAAAAAAAAAAAAAAAGAACAAAACAGAACATAAACCTCTCATTTAAGCATGGAAATAAGATACAATGTGCTAATATGAGATATACTCCATACAATGCTGGTTAGAGAGAAGGCAGTAAAGCCAGAAAATTTCACTCACATCGTTCATTACCCCATTTTCTTGACCAGGGTTACCATACTTGCAACTCCAGAGGGTACCCCGTTCATATAATAGTCATTTAAAACGATGCCTCCTGTGTTGTACACCAAACAACAACAACCTCTGCATTCTCATGCAGTAGCAGTTTCTTCCCGTGGGGAAGTGCTTGGTTAGAGAATAAAGTTATCTTGGGTTATGACCACTAGGAGATTTCCCTTGTCCAACGTCTCTTACAACTAACTACTCTTGTGTGGGAGTGTGTGTGTGTTGCTGGGATTTGAATCCAGGATCTCCTGCATGCTAATGATCTAATGCTGAGCCCCAGTCCAATAACTAGTCTTGAAAGGGAGATAGGAGAGGATTCCTCTTTAGGGGACTGTTCCCCAGTCTTTGTCCTTCTACTAAGGTAGAAGACCCTAGAATACCTTAGAGGTTGCACAATTTTATTGGCCCCTGTTGTTTTGTTTCCTGGCAGTACAATTTCATTACACCTTAGTTGGCTGCCTTTTAATTTCATTTTGGAGATTTTTATTAAAAATTATGGTTTTGTTTTGTTTTGGTACTGGGGATTGAATCTAGGAGTGCTCTATCACTGACTCACACCCCCAGCCCTTTGTATTTTTTTGAGACAAGGAATTGCTAATTACCCAGGTTGGCTTCAAACTTGCAATCCTCCTGCCTCAACCTCCCCAGTTGCTGGGATTACAGGTATGTACCACCACACCCACTTGGTTATATGTTGTTGCATAAAAAATCATCCTAAAACTTAGTGACTTAAAACTACCACTTCTATTTACTTAAAGAGAAACATTTATTCAGCATCATGATCAGACCATTACAAGGGTGCAAAAAAAAAAAAAATCCACATTAAAACCCTTTGTTGGAATGCTTTTCACTTTCCACAGAACAGAAACTAAAATAACCTGTTATACAATTAGTCACAAATACACATGAGTATTGTCTAAACCATGTCTTCTTTGTAGCAGTTAGGCCCTGCCACCACTGTGCTTGGCTGAGTTCACAAATCTGTTATAACCTGTAGCTTCCCTGTCACTTCTCTGGCTCTCCTTTCCTGCTAAGCTTTGTTTCCTGGCAGTATTAAAACCTTCTGCCACTGCCATAGCTACTGCTGCTGCTGCAACTGCCATAGCCACTTTGGTTTCATGGTTTGTCAAAGTATTAGCCTTTACCACCATAAGGTCCAGAACTTTTGCCTCCAAAGTTTCCACCCTTCATGGGTCCAAAATTTGATGACTGATTATTGTAATTGCCAAAATCATTGTAGCTTTCACCACCTCCCAAATTGCTTCCACTACCACTGCCAAAGCCACTGCCAAAGCCACTGCCACCGCCACCTCTGCCTCCTCTGTTGTCATAACTGTCACTCCTGCCATAGCCATGCCCTGGTTTCCGTAACTGTCCACCACTTCCATAGATTCGGCTTCCTCCAGAGTAACTAGGACTGCTTCCTCTATAACCACCATCATTACCAAATTCATTGTAGCCATCCCTGCTGCCATCATATCCACCACCACCATGGCTGCCACCATGAACACTGAAGTTCTCTCCATGACCAAAATTGTCATTTCCACCAAAAACACCGCCACGACTACCATCAAAGTTTCCAGAACCACTTCGACCTCTTTGGCTAGATGAAGCACTAGCCATCTCTAGCTTTGACAGGGCTTTCCTCACTTCACATTTGTGGCCATTCACAATATGGTATTTCTGAATGACAATCTTATCCACAGAGTCATGGTCATCAAAAATTACAAAAGCAAAGCCCCTTTTCTTTTCACTGCCTCGGTCAGTCATGATTTCAATAACTTAAATTTTCTTGTACTGTTCAAAATAATCTCATGATGTTCCTCAGTGTCTTCTTTAATGCCACCAATAAAGATCTTTTTCACAGTTAAGTGGGCCACTGGTCTTTGAAAATCTTCTCTTGAGACAGCTCTCTTTGGTTCCACAACTCTTCCATCTACCTGTGTGGTCTTGCATTCATGGCTTATCCACTTCCTCCATAGTGGCATAAGTGACAAACCCAAAGCCCCTGGAGTGCTTTGTGTTTGGGTCTCTCATTACCACACAGTCCGTGAGTGTTCCCCATTGCTCAAAATGGCTTTGCAGACTCTCAACAGTTGTTTTGAAGCTCCATGCTCTGATGAATAGTTTCCACAGCTGTTCGTCTCTTTAGGACTCTGATTCAGACATGATGGCAGCAGGAAGAGAGACTTTAACGATGCTTTCTCAGCAGCGTCCACGGGCAGAAAGGAGTAAGCTAACAAATGTATCCACCCCACATCTATTTATTATCTCTTACAATTCTGGGTTTTGTTTTTGGAATTTTTGGGGTCCTGGGGATGGAACCCAAGGCCTTATATATGCTAAGCACACACACTCTGTCACTGAGCTATACCTCCAAACGTCATTCTATGCTCAGCTGGGCCTTTTCCCCTTTCAGGCTGGAGTTTCAGAAGTCCCAGACTTGAATGAACTGGAACATCCCAAGATGGCTCACTCACTGGACTGGCAGTTGACTTGGGCTCAGCCAGGGCCCTTAACTAGAGTACTTAGTAATCCTTCACGTGACTGATGCACATAGTTTGGGCTTCTCATAGCAGGGCAGTTGGATTCTAACAGGGAGTTTCCCAAGTGCATGAAGATAGATGCTACAGATTTTTTTTTTAAACATTTGTTTAGTTGTAAATGGACATAATACCTTTATTTTATTTTTTATGTGGTGCTGAGGATTGAACCCAGTGCTTCATATACTTCACACATGCTAGGCAGGTGCTCTACCACTGAGCTACTGATAAGCTTGAGTTCAGGACCCCCAAAAGACCACCAGAGACCAAGATGGATGTAAGCAGCAAAGAGGCATTCATTTCGAGCTAGCTTGGTCCTCTGCGCACACAGCAACTGGTGACGCTGAGAGCTCAGGGTTTGCAGCAGTTTTATACACCCTTTGAGGAAGGCAGGGACTTCACATACATCATAGCATCTCTTAGCAAATCATCACACACCGCGGGAAAATCAAACAACTCTTTTTTTTTTTAAAGAGAGAGGAGAGAGAGAGAGAGAGAGAGAGAATTTTTAATATTTATTGGTGGACATAACATCTTTGTATGTGGTGCTGAGGATCGAACCCGGGCTGCACACGTGCCAGGCCAGCGCGCTACCACTTGAGCCACATCCCCAGCCCCAAACAACAACTCTTAACATTGTTTAGCACATTCACTGGCGGGAACAAGTTGGGTAGGGGTGATTGCTAAGTACAAGAGGGGAATTTGTTTGAACTGATTGGATTAAGCCATGAGAGGTGTACGTGCTAAACTACATGGTTTCCCAACATGTTATCAACCACCATAAACTACTGGGGGTCATCTGGCATCCTAGGTATTTTCCCTGTCTCATGCAGATTGGTGGTTGCTAGGGAGTTGCTATGGGTCCCCACCTAGCCTAACTGAGTCAGGGACACATCAGCAAATCTCTCCTGTTATTTACAGATAAACAACTCAGCAGGGTGGATGTGTGCCTAGGAGTGCTCTGTGGGTTTTTCCAAGGACAAGGGTCACGCCCCCTTCCCTGGACAGGCTTTGCTCTGAGGTAGAGGCTGGTTTCTCAAAAATGGAGTCACATCAGTTTCTCACTACAAACCCAGCCCTGCTACGGATTTTTTAAGATACAGAATCAAAAATTATATTGAGGAAGGATAGAAAATGTGTAAAATGGAAAGGAGATGGAAGAGAAAGAAATATAATTTTAATCTGAGATTCCTCATACCTTTCCAGGCCTGTCACTCCCAAGCCAGTCTCTCTTGATCAGCATGAGTTCTAAGAATTAGAACAGTTAAACAATCTTTTGACACCTGAATGATATCAATCTCACGTCTGCCCAAGCCCACCCCTCACCAAGTATCCTTCAAAGGAAAATGCCAAGAGTATCTCTTTTAAAAAAAACAACCATTTTTTTTTAGTTGTAGATAGACACAATATCTTTATTTTTATATGGCGCTGAGGATCGAATCCAGTGCCTCACGTGTAAGAAGGCTAGCGCTCTACTACTGAGCTACAGCCCCATCTTACTCTCAAGATGGGCTGCCTCTCTTCAAAGCATATTCCTTGCTTTCCTAAATAGATAACTATGCCTGAAACTCTTTTCCCTTACCTAAGTCAAGACCCCACTTGTCCTGAGTCAAGTTCCCTGGTTCTCTGGGAATTCTTTGGGACCCTATTTTGGTGACAATGTAACACCAATCTCCTTACATTCTTTCGGAAAGTAAGTCACAGGGTCAGCCCATATTCAAGGGGAAAGGAAATAGATTCACCTCTCAATAGGAAACAGGAACAGAGAGGCAAGGAGTTTGTAGCTCGCCTTCTCTCTCTCTCTCTCTCTCTCTCTCTCTCTCTCTCTCTCTCTCTCTCTCTCTCTCTCTCTCTCTCTCGTTCTCACTAGGTATGGAACCCAGGGCCCCGCACTTGCTAGGCAAGAACTTCACCACTAAGATATACCCTCTCTCCAGTCCTTATAGCCATCGTTAATCTATCATACCAACCAATGTTTTTATATAAAATTAGACTATCACTTGGCTAAGGAGAAGCTAGATCTGATACCAGATTACCTGTGTTCAAAGCCAAACTCAGCCACCCATCAGCTAGAATGACTTAATCTCTATATAAATTAGGATTTATAAATTGATATTTATGTAAAATACCAAATATGTACTATTTGAATGCTTGCTTTTGTTATTAAGGAAGAACTAAATGATCTTTATAAGGAAGGAGCAACAGATAAACAGATCTGTGGTCTGGAAAAAGTAGTTCCTCTTTTTGAAGGTGAGATAGACTAAATTTCAAGTTCATTCAGATAAGATAAGAATCCACAGAAATAAGTAAATAGGTGAATGAGAATCAGAGTTGTGGTACTATGATGTGTATATTTTGGTTTTTGTCCTGATTCCTGGCTTAAAGCTCCCATAGTTTTTATAATTTCCTAAGTGACTAGAGCAATAAGGGTATCTTTTGTAATATTTGGTCCTTGCTCCTTGATTCCTGCAACAGCTTCAGAGTGATAAAGATGAAAGTCAGTCTTCTGTTATTTATAACAAGCCCTATCAAACACATCTAAACTTGTTAATGAGGTGCTTCTGGAAAGTCCCTAAGTAATTGCAGGATGGTGAGGAGGTGCTGGTTGCCAGGGGAACAAACCATATGCTCAGAGGGTTGGAAATTTCAGCCCCTCCCAATCTCTCAGGAGGGGAGAGAGACTGAAGGTGAGGCTAATTACCAATGGCTAATGATTGAATCAATCATGCTTATGTAAAAAAAAAAAAGTCTCTATTAAATCCAAAAAAGAACTGAGAGAGATTCTGTGTAGCTGAACAGAGGGAGGCTTCCAGGAAGGTGAACAAGTCCCAAATCATGGGAATAGAAGCTCCTAAACTAAGGACCCTTCTAGATTTCACCCTATGTATCTCTTCATCTGGCTATTTATTTGTATTCGTTAAAATATTGTTTGTAATAAAGTGGAAAATATAAGTATGTATTTCCCTCAGTTCCTTAATCAAACATGAGGAGGGGATTATGGGAACCCCAATTTTTCAAGCTGGTCAGTCAGAAGCACAGGTAAAATAACCTGGGGATTCAATTCATATCATGTACATTAAGTGCTATATAAACTTGTTTTTAGGACACTTAGTATCTGACTCGGGTTTCACACACACACACACACACACACACACACATTTTTTCAATGCTAGTGATAGCCCAGGGTTTCATGAATGTACTTTAACCACTGAATATATTCCCAATGATTTTGGTGACATTATTTCACCTGAATTTATTTGGAGAAATGTAATTTTTTTGTTCCGCTTATAAACATCAAAAGAATTGCCAAAGTAAAAAAAAAAACATTAACCCAATCAGAATTTTAAAAATGACCCACACTTTTTAATCCTGTTATTGGGTTAGCTGTTTTTTTTTTAATATTTATTTTTTAGTTTTCGGCGGACACAACATCTTTGTATGTGGTGCTGAGGATCAAACCCCGGCCGCACGCATGCCAGGAGAGCACACTACCGCTTGAGCCACATCCCCAGCCCGGGTTAGCTGTTATATTAACCATTTACTGTTAAGACTGGTAAAATGTGAAAATGGGGATTTTTTTGGACAAATTTTATGTGAAGTGGTCCCATCTCCTTTACCTCTGCATATTGCTGAGATGGATATTTGCGCCTGACTGGCGATTGTTTTCGAAATCCCATAATGTAAAACGGAAAGCATGGCCGTCTATTTTCAGGTCCATTGTAATTAGACATGCTAAATGGGAAGCCGAACTCATAAGGTGGTTAAGTTGAGGCAATATGGAAGACAGGCATGGTGGTGTAATCTGTAATCTGTAATCCCAGCTACGGGGGAGCCTGAGGCAGGAGGATCACAACTTTGAGGCTAGCCTCAGCAACTTAGCAAGACCTTGCCCAAAATAAAAAATAAAAAGGGCTGGGGATGTGGCTCAGTGAGTGGTAGAGCACCCTTGGGTTCAATCACCAGCACCCACTTCCACAAACACACACAAGCAAAAAACCAATACATAATACCTGGTGGCCATAAAGAGATTATCACTTTAATCAATGGCAGACTGAAAGCTGGAGAGCTGGTTCCACAGAGTCTGTATAACCCTGCATGGGCTGTAAACAAGGCAGATGGCTCACAGAGGCTAACAGTAGACAAGTGAGGATTAAATAGTTGTACCACCTGCCTCAGCAGGTGTTTCAACCAGAAAACACAGTCAAGGTCAAAGGAGACTGGTACTCGTTATTGATCTTACAAATGCTTTCTTCTCTATCTCAAATTCAGAAAAGAGCAAACTGACGTTCCCTTTCATGTGGAAAGGATCCCAATTGATATTTAATGCTGCAAGGTTATCTGAATTCATTATCTTACTGTCATAATTTGTTCAAGAGGGCTTTGGTGTTGACGCAGGTCTCAAGTGTAATATTACACTATACTGATGACATTATGATAGTATCTGAAACTGAAGAGCAGGAGAGGACTGATTTGAATCAATGGTGACTCACATGACAACAAAGCCTGGTTAATAAATCCAGCAAAGATCCAAGGACCTGCACAAATGGTAACATTCTTAGGAATAACCTGGACAGGAGCCATGTGGTACATTCTACAAGCAACTAAAAACAAAGTGCTGTCACTACCCGCCTCTAAGACCAAACAAGAATCCTAGTATTTGGTTGGTTTATTTGGACTTTGCAGAACTCACGTTACACATCTGGCAATGTTGCTAGTTCCTGGCTATATATCTGAAAAAAAGCCATATTGAATGAAGACCTGAACAAAACCAGATCATATTGGATTTACAGGAAATAGTAACCTTCTCATGGCCTTGGGCCTATGATTCCCAGTTAGTTGTGATTTTGGAAGTGTCTGCCATTGGCATTGTGGCTGACTGAAGCTTAAGGCAAGAGCTCAGCAACAGCTCCCAGGGTTGGCCATTGGGATTTAGGATCAGAACATTTCCAGATGCTGCTGCCCAAAGCACACCATTTGGGAGACAACTACTAGCTTGCTATTTACCTCAGTGACTGAAGGACATAAAATAATGTCTTGAGTGATGTCAGAAAAACACTCTAAGAAGAAAGGCAGCCCCCCAAAATGTTCCATAATAAAATGGAAATTGTTTGTACAGGAACATGCAGCCAAGGGATGCAAAGAGGCACCTACTGTATCCACAAGTAGGGAGCCTCTTTTCCTCTAGAACTAACTATGGAAGCTTCTAAGGAACTGCTAGAACCTATGGTCATGTGGACAATGTCCTAAGAAGGGCTTTTTTTTTTTTTTTTTTTTTTGTACTGGGAATTGAACTCAGGGGCACTCAACCACTGAGCCACATCCCCAGCCCTATTTTGTATTTTATTTAGAGACAGGGTCTCACTGAGTTGCTTAGTGCCTCACCAAATTGCTGAGGCTGGCTTTGAACTCTAGATCTTCCTGCCTCAATCTCTGGAACCCCTGGGATTACAGGTGTATGCCACTGCACCTGGCTAAGAACAGCTCTTGATTGACAGCAGTTCCAAGATGAAGAGACAATGTTTTGTTTGGAAAGATGCTGCAGTTAAGACCAGCAGATGGATGGAACTTGATTGAAGACAGTATAAGAATAAATCAGATCCAGCGGGCTGAATTGCATGCTGTTTTCCTAGTGATGGTAGAATAACTGAGTAATGGTAAAGCTCCTGTGCTTGGGTTTTTACTGACTCATGGGCAGTAGCTATGGCCTGGCCATATAGTCAGGTAAATGGATAATAGAAAGTTCAACTATTAAATAAATGCTTGTGTGGGGCACAACCCTATGGAAATCACTGGTAATTTAAGGGCACATTAAAGTCGGACATATCAGAAGAACCCCCTTCCAGATTCAGAAGTTTATTGAAACCACCAAGGAGACTTTTTGGAAAACTCCCTTGAGCTGGCCACAAGAGTCCACAAAATGAGATGTTGGGGAGCTGCAGCAATGCAGAGATGGGCTGAGAATAGATATATTCCCCTTGCACCTTCAGAGGTATAAAATGCCAACAAGAACTGTACTGTCAACAAGAAAGATGGCTATAGGGAATATCCTCAGCAGGGACCATTCTGCAAATGGATTCCATTGGACCAATGCTCACAAAATGGGGGTGGGGGTCTGAGGGTGCTGGGGTGGGGGGCGGCTAGCAGGAGAAGTGGGGCTATAAATGGGTCTAGGCAGGAACAGATACTCCAGACTGTTTTGCATATTTGAAGGTAGACACAAACACCCAAAATACTATTAAAGGATTAGAACAGAAGATACTGTACCAATTTGGGCTTCTGATTTACATTTCTTGAGGTCAAAGGATACACTTTACAACCCGTAGTTATTGGAGATACTCCGGTGCTGCAAGGAATCAAACTCGTGCTTGGAAGTAGCTCCACAATGCAAACTTTACTTATTTTTAAAATTTATTTTAGTTGTTGATGGACACAATACCTTTATTGATTTTCAAGTAGTGCTGAGGATCGAACCCAGTGCCTCACACATGCTAGGCAAGCGCTCCACCACTGAGCTACAACCCTAGCCCAAAAATTTTTTACTTTTTTTTTTTTTCATTTTAGATGGACACAATACTTTATTTATTTATTTATTTATTTATTTATTTTGGTACCAGGGATTGAACTCAGGGGCACTTGACCACTGAGCCACATCCCCAGCCCTATTTTGTATTTGTTTAGAGACAGGGTCTCACTGAGTTGCTTAGCGCCTCGCAATTGCTGAGGCTGGCTTTGAACTCCCGATTGGCTAATTTTAAAATTTGGGCGGGCAAAAGGAAGGGCTATAGTCAAAATGGCTAAAATTGAATACAGGCTGGGAATTTCAAAATGGCTATGGTTGTGTTACCTCTGTTTACCAGTGATGAGTCCTTGCTTCCCCAATGCTGAAGTATATCACCAGAGAAGAACCCGAGGCAAGTTTAGAGTAGAAAGTAGAAGCTTTATTAAAGGACAGTAGAAAAGACTTCTCCCCAGAAGAAGAAGAGGACCGAAGAGTGGAATCCGTGGAAGGATGAGGCCTTCCCTCTTTTATAGCTAAGGTCTACTTTCAGCCTTTCTGCATTCCTGTCCTTTGTTCTGTTATCTTGCAGTGAAGTAATGTAGGTGGGAAGGCCCAAAGGGTGGGGGACAGGGAGGGCTTTGGATTAGCATCTACTAGTTTGCTGGGAGCTGCTTCATTAACATTTCCTTGGGATGGGCTCCAGGCCTTAGGGACATTTTCAATTCCCCCAAGGGCTGCTCCGGTTTCCTGGACTCCGTTTTCTACAATGGCCTCCATTCTTGGTTTTACTCGATATTGGACCCGATTTACCTAACTACGCTAACTACCTATCTGTAAATCTGGCTTTGTTATGCTAGAATTCGGGACCCCCAAAAGACCACTAGAGACCAAGATCGATGTAAGCAGCTGCCGCGTCCGGCCAAGGGAGCCGAGTCCGGCGAGGGACGGCGAGGTTAAAAGACACACAGGACACCAAGGTTCTTCATCCAGGAGTCAATAATAATCTTTATTGCTAACACACCTTTTTTTATACCCCAAGCAGCAGAAGTGGAAAACTACCCAAAAGCAGGAGGGAGGGGGGAGAAATTTAGTTTCAACATCTATTATTGTCAGGTACCGAAACCTCCCTTAACAATAAGTCCATCAGACCAGAAAAGGTCAAGGCATTCCCGTGGGATACATATGTCTCAGACGGACAAGCAGGAACAGAAAAACCGCAAGTTCGCCATGGCCTTGTGAGCTGGCCACACTGGCATGCAGAACAAACTAGTGGAGGTAGGGCTCCAGGGGCCAGGGTGGACCTGCTGCCAACAAGCAGCAAAGAGGTGTTTATTGCGAGCTAGCTCGGTCCTCTGCGCGCACACAGCAACTGGTGACGCTGAAAGACCCCGAGCTCAGGGTTTGCAGCAGCTTTATACATCCTTTGGGGAAGGCAGGTGTAAAGAACGGTGGAAAAAGCTCCATAAACTCAACAAGCCAAAACAACCATTTACCTGTCCGAGATTCCCTTGGCCACTTCAGGGATTGGAAACGCGCCATTCAAAGTTCGAGCCATTCATAGGGATTGGAGGTGAGGGTTCACGCACCATTCAGTGCTTCATAGACCTGAGCTCCCGGAAGAGAAGCAGTCTGGGAGCCATCTTTACCAACAGCAGGGACCCCACATACATCATAGCATCTCTTAGCAAATCATCACTCACCTCGGGAAAATCAAACAACAACTCTAAAACATGATTAGCACATTCACTGGCGGGAAGAAATTGGATAGGGGTGATTGGCTAGTACAAGAGGGGGTTCGTTTGAACTGATTGGTTTAAACCAGGAGGGGAGTATGTGCTGAACTACCTGGTTTCCCTACATGTTATCAACCACCGTAAACTACTGGAAGGGTCATCTGTCATCCTTGGTATTTTCCCTGTCTTATGCTAATTGGTGGCTGCTAGGAGGTTGCTAAGGGTCCCCACCTTGCCTGACTGACTCAGGGACACCTGGCGCAGCAGTTATATCCAGTTATTTGTAGATAAAAACTCAGCAGGCTGGGTATGTGCCTAGGAGTGCACTGTGAGTCTTTCCAAGGACAAGGGTCACGCCCCCTTCTTTGGACAGGCTTTGCTCTAAGGTAGAGGCTGGTTTCTCAGAAGAAATCAGAAACTAGGCCTGGTGTGGTGGCTCATGCCTTGTAAACCCAGCAGCTCAGGAGGCTGAGGCAGGAGGATCACAACTTCAAAGCCAGCCTCAGCAATTTAGTAAAGCCCTAAGCAACGTAGCAAGACCCTTTCTCTAAATAGAATATAAAAAAGGGATGGGGATGTTGATCAGAGGTTCCATGTCCCTGGCTTGAATCCCTGCTACTTAAAAAAAAAGGCAGGAACAAAAAGCAGATTGGACACTTCAAAATTGCTTTCTGTGTTGCAGGTCTGAGAGACGGGAAAATAGGAAAATAACAAATTAGATTATTTTGGGTTACTTCTTTTATGGATTAACCTCATTAACATGTCAATCAAAACTACATTAACAAGTCAAAACTGGCCCAGTTGGGAAATTTCCTTTTTGACTCTCTAATCCTGATTTTTTTCAGCAAGTCAGAACTGACTTGGTTCCAGTTTAGTGAGGTGGAACTTTAGCATGAATGATTCCATTTTGACTTTTAGCCTAGGGCCCAGTACAGGAGCAAAACAACGGCCTCCTATTTATTTAACAGTCCCCATTAGATTTTCCTCTGTATATATACATGTATACAGAGAACAAAATCCTATTCTCCAGATTTTGCAGTTTGAAAATGGTGATTTGAAGCAGCAAACACAAGTTGCAGAGAGGTTCCAAAAGTATGTCCTCACTTAATTTCATGGAGAGGGAGTTGGGGATTTTTTCCATTGCTACAGTTGGTTTACATTCTTCAGCGCGGTCCTTAAATTTCTTTTCTTTTTCTTTCTTTCTTTTTTTAAATATCTTTATTTTACTTCTTTCTTTCTTTCTTTTTTTTTTTCAAGTGGTGCTGAGGATCGAACCCAGGACCTTGCCCATGCTAAATGAGTGCTCTACCACTGAGCCACAACCCAGCCCTGTCCTTAGATTTCAATGCTTATATGATCTAAAATGCAGTTCGAAAAGTCCTTCTTAGAGCTGTAGCAAAAGGACATTGGCTGGGAGAATCCAAAGGCAGATTCTCACTAAATTCACAGACAAGTCTTTGGGATTTGTCCTCCGTCCTAGCACCAAGTTCACATTCTTCATTCCCATTTATAAGGTTTGCTGCTCATTAGGAGCGAATATGCGAAGTTTAAAGTGGTTCATATGAGCAACATTGAATTGCAAGCTGCAGGGAGGGTCCAAAAGCAGGTTCTCAATTTATAGATAGGGTGTTGGAAATTGTCCCCTATAGCAGTACCAGGCTCTAACTCTACATTTTGAACCATAAGGGCCGGTGCTCATTATGGCCAAATACGTGTATTTTGAAAATTACTTATTGGTCTTCACATGACTTTTTGTTGTCATAGACTCTGTTGAGAACTCAAATTTTGTGCCTCCGAAGTTCCCCTTATGGGCCACTAAGAGATGTCACAGGAGAAGACAAGTCTCCCAAGAGGTTCTGAGGAATTTCTAGAGAAAAAGGGAATCTTGAGTCAGGATCAGTGGGATTCTTGGCATATGTGGCAGAAAAAAATTCCAGCACACACCAGTCAAAGACATAAATGGAGGTTTATTTAGGATAGCAGATGCATAATCAGGTGCAAATCAAGGGAGAATAGGGGCAATCTCAAGAGAGATGCCCATGGGGTGAAGCTAGGAATATTCAAGTAAGGGAGAATGTGGGCTATCTCCAAAGGGACAGACAGCCCTGTAACTGTTTTTAAACCATGTCACAATTCCTAAGGCCCTGATAGTGTAAATTGTGGCACATCACCTGGCAAAAATTGGAGTTAAAAACTGGGGAAGGTGGTGTGTGCATGTAGTCCCAGCTACTTGGAAGCTGAGGCAGGAGAATCACTCGAGCCCAGGAGCTTGGGGACAGCCAGGGCAACACCTCATCTCGAAAAGAAAGAAAGAGAAAATAAATACATATATACTTACATTGAGGTTAACAGTGAATGCAGCTATATTACCTGGTGGTAAAGATGGCCCACTAGTTCTGCACATACCCTGTCTGAATGGGAGTGGATTGTGGTAGTGCATGCCTGTAATCCTGGCGACTTCAGAGGCTGAAATAGTAAGATTGCAAGTTCAAGACCAACCTGAGCAAGTTAGTAAGATCCTGTTCAAAAAACCCTAAAAAAAAAAAAAAAAAAAAACACCTCCCCCCAATATATATAAATATAAAAATAAAAAGGACTAGGGATGAAGTTCAGTGGTAAAGCACCCCTGGGTTCAATCCAATACTATAAAAAGAAAAAAAAATGAACTAAGGACCATTTAGGTGCAAAAAATTCAGACTTTCTAACTGATTCACTCTGAGGATATACAAACCCAGTTTCTCCTGTACTTTCTTTCAACGAATCAACATAGAAGACCAAATATGTGGGGGCAATTTCCCGCACACACCAAGTAAGCAATCAGTTCTGCAGCAGACACTAGCTGAGAGTTCTCTAATTCAGTACACTACCTAGAGACAGTGTCTTTTCCCACAGGTTAAGTGTTTAATCCCCAACACTACCTTCTCCCTATATCAGATGCCAACCAAAATCACCGGTTGTTTAACTTGTGCTTTTGACAAACAAGCTGTGTATCAGGGTTCCCACAATCCCCTCTGTAGGTTAATTAGTTAATTTGCTAGAGCAGTTTATGGAACTCAGGGAAACACTTAGGTGTACTAGTTTATTCTAAAGGATATCACAAAGGATATTAAGGTACACCAGGTGAAGAGATGGATAGGGCAAGGTGGGGGGGGGGAGGAGAGGACAGAACTTTCATGCTGTCACTGGGTATGCCACTCTCCAGGAACATCTTTGTGTTCTGCTGTCTGAAAGCTCTTTGAACCCTGTCCTTTTGGATTTTTATGGCGGCTTCATTATGAAGGCATTAGCTATTGGTGATCAATTTAATTTTCTCTCTCTCTTCCTCAGAAGTTGGGGTGGAGGAGCTGAAAAGTCCCAATCCTCTAATCATGCCCTGGTCTTTCTTGTGACTAGCTCCTGTTCTGGAGCTGCCTAGAGACTACCAACCACCAGTCACCTCATAAGCATTCAGAAAGACACCTATAACTCTAGAGATTCCAGTGGTTTTAGGAGTTGCATATCAGGAAGTTAGGAGGAAGATCAAATATCTACTTATCAATATTAAAGTCCACCCCCTCTCCCTGCCGCATCTTTGAACATGGATGCCTTACATCAACAAAATATACAACTCAAGCTGGGCTGGGGGCATATGCATGTGGTTTCAATACTTAGGAGGCCAAGGCGGAAGGATCACTTGAGCCCGGTCTGCACTTGCAATACAGTGAGACCATAAAAAAAAAAAAAAAAAGAAAAAGAAAAAAAAATCAAAACATACCGGAATCCCATTTATTCACTCATAATTAGGTCAGTTCATTGTCATATTGTTATGGTTTGGATGTGAGGTGTCACCCAAAAGCTCATGTGTGAGAAAATGCAAGAAGTTCAGAGGACAGATGATTGGGCTGTGAGAGTCTTAACCCAGTCAGTGAATTAATCCCTGGATTGGCATTAACTAACTGGTAACTGAAGTGGTAGGGTGTGGCTGGAGGAGGTGGGATTTGGGGCTTGGCTTTGGGGTATATATTTGTTCCTGGCAAGTAGAGTCTCACTGTTTCCGGATCACCACTTATGTTGTTTCCCTCTGCCACACTCTTCTGCCACATGTTTCCTGTCTTACCAGAAGCCCCAAGGAATGGAGCTGGCTGTCTATGGATTAAGATCTTTGAAACTGTGAGCCCTCAAGTAAACTCTTCCTCCTCTACAGCTGTGCTGGCTGTGTCATTTAGTCATAGCAGGGAAGAAAATAACAAAAACACATTTCAAACACATATGAAAGAATGTGTCTTTCAGATAGGGCCACTCATATGTGGTAGGGTTCCTTCCATTCTATCAAGTTCTACAAGTGGGAGTGGTCTCAGTAAATGCATAACCCTGCCCTTTCAGATCTCTAGCATAATTATCATGTCTTGCTTTGAGCCTCTTTGGAGGTGTAGATGTACCCATTCATTCATTCCTTTATCCTCAGCTACGATTTCTCCTGTTCTTCATTTATACTCCACTTTTCCACCCTTGGAAGGGACATTAGCACTGGCCATGTGCAGGCAGCAATCCTAGTCCAGAAAATGCCTCCCCTCAGTCCTCTCTCATTCAGATAGGCTATGTACTGAATGCTTGGTGGTGGTGGTGTTGAGATAGTGAGACCTTTAAGAGTGGGCTGTAATGGAAATCAGCATTGGGGCTGCCACGCTTGGAAAGTATTAATAGAGTTCTAAGGATCCTGGTTAGTTCATGAGAGAGTAAATTATAAAAAGAGCACACCTGTCCCCCAAATCTCCCTAATTTCTTGTCTCATCATATGATCTCTCCTTCTTACTAATGGTCCCCGCATGATGCCACCCATCTTGCTGTGATGCAGTCAAGGAACCCTCACCAAGATACTGGTACCATGTTCTTCAACCTTTAAAACTGTATGATAAATAGACCTCTTTTCTTTATACATTACTCAGTGCCAGGTATTTTCTTATAGCTATAGAAATGGAGTTAACAAAAATTGGTATTGAAGTTGACCTACACTACTATCATTACTACTTCTTCTTTTTCTCCTTCTTCTTTTTATTATTATTTTAACACAGTCCAGAGTCTCTTGTAAGGAAGGATTATTAGGCATGACTTACTTGAGAACATTAAGGTGCTGATTGGGCTGGGGATGTGGCTCAAGCGGTAGCGTGCTCGCCTGGCATGCGTGCGGCCCGGGTTCGATCCTTAGCACCACATACAAACAAAGATGTTGTGTCCGCCGAAAACTAAAATAAATAAATAAATATTAAAAAAAAAAGTGCTGATAAGTTTTAAGTTCTTGGGTAACTTCTATGTTCTCTTTTGCATGTGACTTATATGCAATAACTTTAGTTACAAATAATCTATTGATAGAAGATGAGGCAGAGGGCAGAGATATAATCAAAGGTTTAATAAAAACAGGGCTTCAGCTGGATGCAGTGGTGCATGCCTATAATTGCAGCTACTCTAGAAGCTGAAGCAGGAGGATTGCAAGTTTGAGGAAAACTGGGCAAATTAGATGCTGTCTCAAAATAAGATAAAAGGGCTGAGGATGTAGGTCAGTGGTAGAGTGCTCCAGAGTTCAGTGTCCTATGCAAAAAGAAAACAAGAAAAAGAAAATAAATTATTGCACAATAGTAAATTGCCAAGAAAAATTAAAAGCTGTCATTAGATTTCAATCTTCTTAATTCTTTAGTCTCTCTTATTTAGTTGTAGATACACCTTCGTTTTCAGGTTACTATGTGAGGGACTGAAGTAAGAGGCAAATATTATTTGTCCTCAGTTCTAGATCTCTGGGGCAGCCAGTTCCCAAGGGTCCTCACCCTGTGATATCCATGCTCCTGTGTGCTCCTCTTTCATTCGAAGTAGAGGTTGACTTTCGAGAACAATAGAATTCTCCAGAAGTGATAGTATGTGACTCTTAAGACCAAGCCACAAAAGACATTGCCTCTTCTGCCTTAGTCTCTTGAGTTATCACTTTTGAAGATACAAAGTTGCCTATGAGAGATGTACTTGGAGATGAACTGAGGCCTCCTGCCACCAGTGAGCATGAGCCTGCCACTGTGTATATGCCACCTGGGATGCAAATCCTGTAGCCCAGATGAAGCCTCCAGATGACTGCAGCCCTGGCTGACACCTGCAACCTCATGAGAGACTGCCAGCCAGAGCTTGTGAATTCCTGACCCACAGAAACTTTAGGACGCAATAGTTTGTTATTTTTTGAGGCACTAAAATTTTGGGGGTTATTTGTTGAACAGCAAATAGATTATGAATATAATCTGAACTCTAAGGAATAATGGCAAACAAGGAAAGGCTAAGCATGATATGGCCTATATTAATATAACAAAATTGCCTTCTCCAAATTTATCTGGTAAGATTTTATGAAATTTATTTTGTAAGAAAATTTGGCAAGATATATCTTTTTTACATCTACAAAGCTATTGCTAGAGGATTGCAGTGCCAGGTGAGCAGACTGACCAACCTGTTACAGGAGTCAGACAAGTTTGGGAAGTACCAGGTGAAGTGAAGCTGAACAGACTTGCTTGTTGCAGGATTTTTAGAGCCCTTGTGACACCAACAGTGCTGAGTCTTCAAAAGAGGGTTAAGTTCAGGCACCTGTAATCCTAGTGGCAGTCTGAGGCAGGAGGGTCATAAGTTCAAGACTGGCCTCAGCAATTTAGCGAGACCCTGTTTCAACATAAAAAATAAAAAAGGCTGGGGATGTGGCTCAGTGGTAAAGCTTTCCTGGGTTCAATCTCCAGTATCAGAAAAACAAAAGACAAACAAACAAACAAACAAACAAACAAACAGAGGATTATGATATACAGCCTTTTAAAAATATTCAATGAAGAAACCTTACTTTCAAAAATTATTTCATGAAACTAGCATTTGTGGAATATAGTTGGGACACTCAACAAGAGAAATGACCCATGGCATATAATCTTTCCAATGCAAAACAATTCCCCAGCACCCCATAGTCTTTCCTATCAGAGATAATAATCTCTACTCATTACTTATATAATAGAACAAATAGAAGTTAAAATGTTATCAAATTTTTGTAAGTCAAAGGCAAATACAAAATTAAAATCATGAAAATCTTGCAAAAAATAGCTATTATGAACATTCTAAGATTAAGGGAGACATTTCTAGTCAAAACAGGAAATATACAAACTTATAGACATATATGACTAATAATGAAACATTTCTGTATGGTTAAAAAATATTGCAAATGGTATATCATACATCAAATCATCACATTGTACCTCACAAATATATACAATTATTGTGTGTCAAAAAATTAATTTAAAAACAGTGTGAGTGGTTTAATAGATGAGAACTATATTAGGAAAAAGTATATATTTTCAATTTTGAGATTATGGATAGATAATATTTATCATGTAATGACCTCTTTGAAATTGATGAAAAGGAAGAAAATAACCTAATTAAAAAAAAAAAAGACAGAAGACACACACAAAAAAACAAGTCATAGAGGTGTATATCCTACTGGCCTGCACCCATTGAAGAGAAGTTCAAACTCAAATGTTAGTCAGAGAAATGTAAAGTGCAATGAGATACTACTTTATCTCCAGCAGACCTGCAGATAATAAAAAGGTCAATAGCTGATGTAAATGTGAATCATTCCAGCTCTTTTTGGAATGCAATTTGGCATTTGGCAGCATCTTAAATATATGCAGCCAGTGATCCAACTCCTGTGAAATCTGTCATATATATATAATAAAAAAAAATCATGAGTTGGGTGTGGTGGCTCACTTCTATAATCCCAACAAAGGGAAACTGAGGCAGGAGGATCCCAAGTTAGAGGCTAGCCTCAGCAACTTAACAAAACCTGTTTCAAAATAAAATTTGACAAAGAGCTGAGGTCGTAGCTCAGTGGTAAAATGCCTCTAGGTTCAATCTTCAGTACAAAAAGAGAAAAAAAAATCATTCATCTATAAGGTGTACAAACATATAAGTGTGTATGTTTGTTTTCTAGGGCTGCCAAAATTCCAGTCTGGATGACTTAAGTCTATTTTCTCAGACTCCTCAGGCTGCAAGTCCAAGATCCAGATGCAGGCTTTGGCTTGCATTTGGCACCTTCTTGCTGTGTCCTTCCTCCTGTGGCCTTTCCTCTGTTCCTGGAATACCTGGCGTCTCTTCCTCTTCTTCTGAGGACATGAGTCCTAGGGCCCCACCCTTGCAACTTCCTTTAACCTTAATCACCTCTTTACAGGCTCAGTCTTTAAATATAGTCGTATTGGGGGGTAAGGTTTCAATGTATGAATTTTGGGGAACATTTAATCAGTCCGAACAGGGTACTTACCATAAAATACTTCATAATGATAAAATATTAGAAGTGAAATGAATGTTCATCAAACAAAAGAAACAGTATTAACATGAACAGTCTCTTTGTAGCTGCTATTGTGTCTTTTGCCATCCCTTCTCCCTTTCCCAGACAATGGCCTCCATTCTTATTTTTGTGTAATCATTCCCTTACTTTTTTAATAATTATACAAATATAATATAGGTATATAATATAGTGATGTATATGATGTAATAGATACACAATGTGACACATATGTGTGTGTATATCCCTAAAGAGAATATTATATAGTTTTACATGATTTTGAATTTTATATAAATGGAATTACACTATATATATATATATATATATATATATATATATTCATTTAAAAACTTAGTTAAATAAATATATATATATTTTCATCTTTATTATTATTTTTTAATATTTATTTTTTAGTTATAGGTGGACACAAGATCTTCATTTTATTTTTATGTGATGCTGAGGATCGAACCCAGTGCCTCACGCATGGTAAGTGAGTGCTCTACCACTGAGCCACAACCCTAGCCCAATCCTTATTTTAATTTATTTATTTTTATGTGATACTGAGGATTGAACCCAGTGTCTCCTGCATGAGAGGCAAGTACTCTACCACTGAGCCACAACCCCAGCCCTTTATGTTTTATATTAAGACAGGGTCTCACTAAGTTGCTGAGGGCTTGCTGAGTTGCTTAGGCTGGCTTTGAACTTGTGATCCTCCTGCCTCAGCCTCCCGAGCTGCTGGGATTATAGGCTGCACCACCATGCCCTGCTCAACAGTATATTTTTGAGACAATTTGTGTTGTATATTTGAAATCCAGTCAATTCACTGTTGTTTAGCATTCTATTGTATAAATATATAATAATTTATTTATTTTGGTTGTTTCCAGTTTTTTCTATTTGAACAATGTCACCATATAAATTCTTGAACATATCTCCATGTATATGGGTACATGGATTTTTTTCTAGGTCTATGCCTAGGGTTTAATTGCTGAGATCCATGTCCAACTGTTTTTCAAAGTGGTAGATAAGAATTGTTATTGCTCTGCATCATCCCTAACCTTAGTATGGTCAGACTTTTAAATTGTTTTCAGTACAGTGAATATGAAATGCACAGTATATCTGAACAATATACAGTGTATACCTATACACATATTGAAATGTGGTACTTAATAGATATGTAAAATATGTGGTACTTAATAGATATGTAAAATATGTCAATTTAAAAAACAAAACTTAGGGCTGGGAATGTAGCTCAATAAGAGTCCTTGCCTAGTTTACATGAGGCCCTGAGTTCAATCCCTCAGCACTGCAAAAATACATGCATAAATAAAAATTATCCGGTGCATTGGTATGTGCCTGTGGTCTCAGCACATGGGAGGCTGAAGCAGGAGAATCACTTGAGCCCCTGAAGTTGGGAGCAGCTTGGAAAATATGGTGAGACCCTGTCTCAAAAATTAAAAAAAAAAAAAAAAGAAAGAGAAAACAAAACATAGTATCTCATTAGACATTTAGTATCTTTCTGAGGAATGATTTGGTTGGGCATCTTTATGGATATTTATTGGCCATAGTTATTTTCTTTGCTATAAAATGTCTTTTGCTCATTTTTCTAGTCAACTATGTTTTCTTTCTCTTTGATGTGTTTTCATGAAAATATGTTATTTTTTTACTTAGAATTTTTTTTCCTTTGTGAGGAATTGAACCTAGGGCCTTGTGCATGGAAGGGAAGTGTACCAAAGTACATCCCCTACCCAAAGATATTAATTTTTGGTGGGGCAGGGGTACTGGGGATTGAACTCAGGAGCACTCAACCACTGAGCCATATTCTCAGCCCCTTTTTATATTTTGTTTAGAGACAGGATTCCACTGAGTTGCTTAGTGCCTCACAGTTGCTGAGGCTGGTTTTGAACTTGCTATCCTCTTGCCTCAGCCTCCTGAGCTATTGGGAATACAGGTGTGTAACACTGTACCCAGCTTCCCAAAGATGTTATTTAAAATTTTTTTTAAATTGTTGATGGACCTTTATTTTTTATTCATTTATTCATATCTGATGCTGAGAATCGAACCCAGTGCCTCACACATGCTAGGCAAGTGCTCTACCACTAGGCCACAACCCCAGCCCAGTTGAATTTGTCACTGTTTTCCTTAATAGCATGTGTGAACTGAAGTTCTCTGAAGAAGCTTCATCTGTATTAAAGATCTGACAAACTGACCTTGGCTCTCTAGAATGTCGTGATTGTGGATGGATGGAATGTTGAGAACCAATATTATCTGGAGCTGTTTTAGTCCCTTTAACAACCATTTACTTTCAACTTCTGTATCTGACCTAACATACTCATGACTATTAGGTAAAACACTTGGAATGTACCACTAAGCTTAACAGATCTCCAGCCTTCATAACCCTAAAGCTAGAAATACCAGAACATTTGAAACTTCAGGAAGAGATTTCTTGCATACTTGATGTCCCCACCAATATAGTTACATTGAACCCAGGGCCTTGTGCATGGTAGGGAAGTGTACTGAATATGTTGATTTATGACCTTCTTTGTTCCATGACTATGAAAGTTCAGGGCTGGGGTATAACTCAGTGGTAGAAAACTTGCCTAATATTTATTTGCAAGGCTCTGAGTTTGATTCCCAGAATGGAAAAAACAAACAAACAGATAAATAATAAACTAAAATAAAATAAAATTCAAGTGACCTTCCACAGCAGAACATGTCATTCCAGGCAATTTGAATTGTTTTCCTGGGCTGTGGTTACTTGTTGCAACCATTGCAGCCAAACTAGCAGATTCAGGCGAGGGGTGATGGGAGATTAAAAAAAAATAAAGAGTCACACACACAGATCTTGAAGATAAAGCTGAGATCGGGTGGAGCACTGCTCTCTGATGGAGAAGCAGGTCTAAAGAATCACACCAACAATCTTTATTATATATGTGTCATTAATCAGATTAAAGACTATTCAAGCATTATTTTTTGTATTCATGAAAGTTACAGAGTTAGCAACAGTATATAGCTATTTCCTCAGTTATATTCTACAGTTGCAATGTTAGGAGCATTGTGGAGCTCTCAAGAAAGTATTAATTTGCGGGCAGATTCAGGAGTAGTGGAATTGGTAAAACATTGTGGTTACCTTAGCAAGGAAGTTCCTTCATTCCCAGGAGCTGTGTGCCTAAGAATAAGGTCAAAGCTGGTAAGACTCTCACAACAGAGTCTCCCCATGGAAAGCATTGCCATAGCAACTGGGCATCTTACACCTTTGCATAGAAACTTTCCCAGTCACCAATCATGCAACAGCCATGAAGTCATCAGGGACCCAATCTCAGACATGGGTCTCCCAATCACTGTCATGCTCTATCAGTTACGTGGCTCAGAATAAAATATTTTCTTTTTTTTCTTTGAGGTGCTGGGGATTGAACTCAGGGCTTCACATGTGCTAGGCAGATGTTCTATCACCGGACTACATCTCCAGCCCCTGAATGATTTTCTTATTTCCTTGAAGCAGAGTGGTTATTTTATGTTGACATTTGTTTAAGATATGGGGTGGGGAATTAAATGTTTTTCCTATTCCCACATGGTCAACGCAGCTCAGGCTAGGTCATCTCTAGAGTCACCAAAAACATGAGGATTTCTCCCCATCAACAATCAATTCTGCAGCAGACACTAGCTGGGTGTCCTATAATTCAGTTCAATTTTGATGTTATCTGGATATAGCAGGGTACAGATTCCACAGGTTAGGAGCTCTGTCCCATAAGACTGCCCTCTAGATTACATGTGAATCCCCAAACTCAGGCTGTAACCCATATTTCTGAGTGATGGACTAAATCAGTGTTCCTATGACCTCCTCTTTGGGTTTGGTTAATTTGCTAGAGCAGCTCATAGAACTCAAGAAAACACTTTAGTTGCATTTACCCATTTCTTATAAAGGGTATTGCAAAGAATGCTGCTGAGCCTCTAGATGAAAGGAATGCATAGGGTTAGGTATGGGAAAAAGGAAGCAAAGTTTCTAAACCCCCTCCAGGTGAGCCATCCTGCAGGCTTTCCTAACCCAGGCCTTTTGGGGTTTTGTGGCAGCTTCATTGCATAGACATGATGGATTAAATCGCTGGTGGCTGACTCAAACTTCAGTCCCTCTCTCCTGCTAAGAGGTTGGGGAAAGGGGTACGGGACTGAAGTTTCAGTCTAATTATATGGTTGGTTCCTCTGACAACCAGCCCCTATCCTCAGCCAATCTAGGATCCCCAAGCCCCCAGCTATCTCATTATTAGACAAAAAAGGCACTTATCACTTAAGAGATTTAGGGACTTTGTGCCAGCAAAGAGACCAAACTCAAGTATATAGTTCACAATATCACAGTATACAACTTATTAATATCTTTAAGAAATTCTTCTTACCCAAAGTTTTTTTTTTTAATTTTTAATTAAAAAATTTTTTTTGGTGGTGTTGGGGATTAAACCTAGGGCCTTATGCATGCAAAGCAAGCACTCTACCAACTGAGCTATATCCCCAGCTTTTACCCAAAGTTCTTAAAGACATTTTCCTCAAAAGGTTTAAGTTTTTTTTTTTTTTTGTCTTAAGTCCTTGTTCTATTTGGAACTTGTTTTTTTGGTGTGTGTGTGTGTGTGTGTGTATGAGAGAGAGAGAGAGAGAGAGAGAGAGATGTGTGCTATTGACTAGATGTTCTTATGCCCCCCAAATTCATTTATTAGTAAACCTTAACTTCTAATGTGATGGTATTAGGAAGTGGAGTGTTTGGTAGGTGATTAGGTCATAAGTGGGATTAGTGCCCTTAGAAGAGATCCTAGAAAGCTCTCTTGTCCCTTCTGCCCCACTTGAGGACACAGTGAGAAGACAGCTGTTCATGAGCTAGGAAGTGGTCTCTTGCCAGATTCTAAATCTTCTGGAGACTTGTCTTTTGCTTCCTACAGTCCAGAACTTTGAGAAATAAATTTGTGATTCTTTTTGTTTTAATTTTTTTTAGTTGTAGATGGACACAATACTTTTATTTTATTTTTAAATTTTTTATGTGGTGCTGAGGATCAAACCCAGTGCCTCACACGTGCTAGGCAAGTGCTTTACCACTGAGCTACAACCCCAGCCCCCAAATTTGTGATGTTTATAAGACACCTTTCCCCCAATCTAATCTGAAAAGCTAGCTCTGCCATATATCAAGTTTCTATGTATGTATGGGTTTGCTTCTACATTCTGTTGTGTTCTGTTAGTCTATTTATCATTTCACCAAAATCATGTAGTTTAATTACTATAACTTAGTTAATAAAAATACTTAGAAAAATATTGTATGGTAAGCATTATATATGTGTTTGATATGATTATTATGGTTTTCTATTAAGGCAAAATTTAGTAGGGCACACCTCTGTGACTGGTTCTGTTTCCTTAACAGTATCTTAATAATTCTTGGTCCTTTTCTCTTCCATGATTTTTAGAATAAGTTTGTCAAATTGCACAAAAATCCCTTTTAAATATGTTAATAGTTGACGTCTTTAGATACTGAGTTTTTCATTCCTGTATGTAGTATTGTCTTAGGCTGTTTTGTATTGCTATAACAGAATACTATAGACTGAGAAATTTATAAAGAAAATATTTTTCCCATTTTTTATTGATGCATTAGAATTGTACATAAGGGTAGGACTAAAGAAAAGAAATATATTTCTCATAGTGCTGGAAGCCAGTAGTTCCAAAATCAAGTGGTGGGTTCTGGTGAGGGTCTTCATGCTGCATCATCCCATGGCATATGGCAGAAGGGCAAGGATCATGAGACAGAAAAAGAGCAAGAGCAGCATTAAGCAAGAAGCTACTCCCAGGATAACTGACATACTCCTGTGAGATAGCATTAACCCACTCATGAGGTAGATGCCCCCATAACTTACTTCTCAAAGGACTCACCTCTCAACATGGTTGCAATGAGGATATACTTTCCAACACATGACTTTGGGAAAGAGATTCAAACCAGAGCAAGTATTTTTCTCCATCTACTTAAGTCTTCTTTTATGTCTTTCAATAAAGTTAACTAATTTTCTTCAGAAAGCTTTTGTAAAGTATTATTAGAATTAATCCTAGGCACTTTATAATTTTTGAAAATATTGTCAATAGTATCTTTTAAAAATGTTACAAAGCTTTTTATATAAAAGATCTTTATATTATGCTAGTTGCTGGTGTATAGATATTCAATAGGCTTTTAATTATTGATCCTAAGTCTAACAAACTTGCTAAATTATTATTTCTCAATTCAAAAAAATTGTTCATAGTTTTGTGGGGGGATGGATTACATAGGCAAGCATAATACATGCAAACAGTTTTTTTTTCCTTTCCAATACTTTAGAATGGAAACTTTTTAAATTGAACCCAGTGCCTTGCTCATGCTAGGCAAGCACTCTACCACTGAGCTATACTTCCCACTCTTCCGTTGCTTTTTCTTTTAGTGCACAGTATAGGATTTACAGTGTAATACTGAATGGAAATAGTAATGACAGCCATTTATCTCTTGTTTCTAATTCTAAAGAAAAAAATGCTTTTAATATTTTACTACTTGTATCAACAAGCCCCCAAGATGACCCTTAATAATCCTTACCATTTGCTATTCATTCCATTATATGATTTCCTCCCACAGTGAATCAAGGTTGGTCCCAGTGATGGCAGAAGTGATGAATGAGTCTTCAGGGATAGATTATAAAGGACTCTGTGGCTTTCATGTTACTATCGATTACTCACTGATTACTCAGTCTGGGGCAAACCACCCAGCGTGTTCTTGGGCTCAGGCAGTCCTGAGTAGAGGCCAGTGAACAGAGGGATGGCCTCTGCCAGTGGCCAGTACTGTTTTGCCATCAACATAAGTACCCTAGAGGCATATCCTTTAGCCCCAAGCAAGCCTCCAGGTGACTGCAATCTTATTAGAGATCCTGAGGCAGAACCATCCCACCAAGCTGCTTCTAAATTTCTGTCTCATGGGAGGCATAAACAATGATGACTATTTGTTAAGTCACCAAGTTTGGGCATAATTATTTATATAATAATAGATAACAAATTATTTAAATATGGCATTGTGGGTTTTAAGTATTTTCTAATTATGGGTTGTGGTTGTAGCTCAGTGGTAGAATGCTTGCCTAGTATGTGCAAGGCCTTGTGTTTGATTCCCAAAACCGCAAAACCAGGCGTGGTGGTATATGCCTGTAATCCTGGCTACTCGGAAGACAGGCAGGAGGATTACGAGTTCATGTCCAGTCTGAGCAATTTATGAGACCTTATCTAAAAAAACAAAAAACAAAAAACAACAACAACAAAAAAAAACCCCTAATTTCCATTATGATTTGTTCCTTGACCATGGGTCATTTAAAAGTGTGCTATTTAATTTCCAAATCACTTTTTGTTTTAGTTTATCTTTTTTGTGTTTTTCTTAATTTTGTTATTCTGATAAAACATATATGCATAAAATTTGCCATTAGAATTATTTTTAAGTGTATAATTCAGTGGCTTTAATTCCACTCACAACATTGTGCAGCCATGACCACTACATATTTTCAAATTTTTTCATCACCCTAAAGGAAAACTCTGTAACCATTAATCAATAACCCTCCTCACCCTTGCCTTTAACCTTAGTAACCTTTAATCTACATTCTGTCTCTATACTATTTTAGACACTTCTTTTAGCTATTTCATATAAGTGTATGGTTTTTTTTTTTTTTTGGTACCAGAGATTGAACCCAGAGGGTGCTTTACCACAGTGCCACATCCGCAGTACCTTTCATTTTTTATTTTGAGACAGGGTCTTACTAAATTGCTGCGGTTGGCCTTGAATTTTTGATTCTCCTACCGCAGTCTCCCGAGTGGCTGAGCTTACAGGTGTGTACCACTGCTCCTGTGTGTATGTCTATTCCTTTTTAGTCTTTTTTTAAAAATATTTTTTTTTAGTTGTAGACGGACATGATACCTTTATTTAATTAATTTATTTTTATGTGGTGCTGAGGATTGAACCCAGGACTTCACACAAGTGGAAGAGGCAAGCACTCTGAGCCACAACCCCAGCCCTCATTATCAGTCTTTAGTTTAATTATGTTGTGGTCAGAAAATGTGATCTCTGTTATGTCTTTGAAATGTCTGGATTTATATGACCCAATTTAAGTCCATTTCTTTTTTTCTTCTTTCTTCCTTGTCTTTTTCCTTGTCTTCCTTTTCTCTCCTTCTCCTTCTTATTTATTTATTTACTTATTTAAATAGGGGATCAAATCCAGGGTTTTGTGCCTACCAGGCAAGCTCTCTACCACTGAGCAACAACCTTAGCCAGTCAATTTTTGTAAATATTAATATGTTCTTCAAAAGATCTGCTATAGTGTTCTACTTAAGTCCAGTAGATAAAGAACCTTGGTATTGCAACCATTCTATGCTCTCCAGTTTGAGCTCAACAGTTGTTTCATACTTTGTGTCAAATTCTAGGCACAGTTTTATGCATATGAAGATGTAACAGAAGGCTATGTTCTTGAGGAACTCATAATCCCAGGGCAAGTCCTTTGGAAAAGAAAGAGATAAGTTGTGACGGCTGTTAAGACAGTGACAAACTCAGAGTGCCAGAAGGGTGAACTTACTGGGCAGTTCCCTGAATTAGTATCTTTAGTTTTGTTTATAAGAATTGATAAAATATAGTTTTTCTGTCCCAGTTGCAGGTTTTTAGGTAAGAAACGAATTGGTCCATCCTGGGTCAAATATTTTCCCCTCATCTAATTACTGTGACTATTGCTGACCACACAATACACTGGCAGTATTCAGTCCTGAAGGGTGGTGTGGATAGGGGCAGCTCTCAGAGAAAGGGGCTTGTGGTGAGCTAGAAGGATCCCTGGCCTTGGCCTTTCTAGCACCCAAACTTAACCAATCCTACCACCTCCCTTCTCTTAGTTGCTCATGTCTTTGCCCTGAATCCCACAGAAATTTCAGAGGAAATTTAAAGGCTCTCTGGGCTTTATTCAGTGGGCTGGATGGACAGAGATGGTGTGGAAGAAGACTGGTTTGCTTATTCCAAAGAAATATGATCTCCTTGAAATCACAAGTCCAAGGTCAACCTCTGAATTCTGCAAGACTAGTAACACAACTCTGTTAATGTCTCAGAACTAATCTGATTTGTAGGTCCTGATTCACATGAATGAGGTTTATAAGAAAATGCTGTACAGAAGCTTGGCGTGGAGTTCTGTGCAGTGGCGTCTGTAGCGGGTTGCGCAGCAAGTCTAGTGCTGGAGGTGATCCGCAGAGGGATGCTGAGAGAAGGGGTATTGCTGCTGCCACTGGCTCATTCAGCTTCAGCCCGGAAATAGGGGACACCGGGTGTCTCCATGCAGAGTTTGCGGCGGACGGGACTGGGATCAGTTCCACCAGCCTGGGAACCTCCTACTGGCCTTGGTCAGTGAAGTGGGAGAGCTGGTGAAAAACCAGCCTCTACCTCAGAGCAAAGCCTGTCCAAGGAAGGGACATCACCTTTGTCCTTGGAAAAACCCACAGAGCACTCCTAGGCACATTCCCACCCTGCTAAGTTGTTTATCTACAAATAACAGGAGAGATCTGCTGCGCCAGGTGTCCCTGACTCAGTCAGGCTAGGTGGGGATCCATAGTAACCCCCTGGCAGCCACCAATCAGCATGAGACAGGGAAATACCCGGGATGCCAGATGACCCTCCCAGTAGTTTATGGTGCTGGGAAACCCTGTAGTTCAGCACGTACACCCCTTTTGGCTTAAACCAATCAGTTCAAATGAATTCCCCTCTTGTAGTAACCAATCACCCCTACCCAACTTGTTCCCGCCAGTGAATGTGCTAATCATGTTTTAGAGTTGTTATTTGATTTTCCCGCGGTGTGTGATGATTTGCTAAGAGATGCTATGATGTATGTGAAGTCCCTGCCTTCTCCAAAGAATGTATAAAACTGCTGCAAACCCTGGGTTCGGGGCCTCTCAGCATCACCAGTTGCTGTGTGTGTGCGCGCGGAGGACCGAGCTAGCTTGCAATAAACACCTCTTTGCTGCTTACATCGATCTTGGGTCTCTGGTGGTCTTTGGGGGTCCCAAATTTGAGCATAACACTGGCAAAACTCTTTCAATGGAAGTCTGATGCAGAGCCTGGTCTCAAAGCCTGGCCCCTGAGGGAACAGGCAGCCCTTCAGGAAGAGCTTAGTGATGTCCTCATCTATCTGGTGGCATTAGCAGCCCATTGCCATGTGGATCTGCCCCAAGCAGTGCTCTCCAAAATGGATACCAACCAGCGATGTTACCCCGTTCATCTGTCACGTGGCTCAGCCCGCAAGTATACAGACTTGTCCCATGGGGCCATCTCTGAAGACCAGACTATGGGTCCTGCAGACCTTGACCATGAGTCCTCAAGCCAGCAACATAGAAACATGGGATTAGAACCTGCAACTCAGCATGGCATCTGAGAAGCAGAGGGTGGCCTAGCTACAGAACTTATTATAGTCCTTTCCTAACAAATCAGGACTTAAAGGTCCCATTTCCCAGTTTTCAAGGCCCAAGAGCCTCCAGAAGATAGCCTTCTGGTGTTTTCTCCCCCAATAAAATGGTTTTAATTTCTAGATTCTTCTGAGGTGGCTAGGTAGGCTATCAGTAGCATTGCAGAAGGGCACCAGGAGTGTCTCTGAGCCCAGTCCTCACAGTTCTCTATTTTATCTTCTATCTGCAGGGCAGTGATCCAGTTGTTGGTAAATTCCTACTGGAATTTCATGCAAGTCTCTTCCCACTTCTGGACCTATAGAGGACATCAGAGGCTGTATACGGTGTCAGTTAACAGTTCATATTCAGAACCAAGTTCTCTGGGTTCAGATACTTAGGGGCTGGATGATAGTCATCATTTTTCTTCATCTCTTGTAAAATGAAAATAATAGCCTGGCACATAGTTTAAATAACTGTTAGTTTGTAGTTCTATTTTGCCTTTTCAACTCAAAAGTTTTCAGGGGTCCATCAGGGACACAAATCAGGGCCAGATCTCTGATGTAGAGCAGAAGGAAGCTGCTGCTTCTCATGGGCACCTTCATAAAATTGAAGACCACATATCAATTAGGTCAATTTCTTGTTCTTCCTCTCCAAGTAAATTACATTGTTGAATTTGTACAGTTTATCTGTTGTGTAACCTTGGCACATCACTTTCCTATCTGAAACACCTATGGCCTGCCTCTCACAGAGCAGGGTAATACCAAGAAAAGCACCTTTAAAAAAGAAAGAAAGAAAGAAAGAAAGAAAGAAAGAAAAAAAGAGAGAAAATGCTGTACAAACTTTAAATGAAAATGTATTAGTTTACAAATTTTCCAACTTTTCCCAGATCTGTTTTGCAAATACTTTTTTGAATAATAATAATAATAATAATAATAATAATAATAATAATAAAGCCAAGTCCTGTTCTGACTGCTGGGTATAGAGAGATAAATAAGATGTGGGCTTTGCTGTCAAAAGAGGATGTGCATTGGGTGTGGGAAGACATATTTTCTGTCTGAAATCATACAACTTAGGAAGCCAAATCACAATTAGGAAGTTGCTTATTGAGCATGATCCTAACAAGAAAGGTTGGTGGAGAGTTGGAATAGCAATGAGTGGTATGTCTGTGAGCCAGAGATATCTGGATACAAGAGTAGGTATTGGCATAACCACCTTCCCCAGCACAGTTCTATAAGGAGGCCCTGCCAGTGTTTGCCTCCTGATGCTCTTTGCATATCGATGGTTGCTGATAGCCCTTCTGAACAGTCCCTTTCTCTCTCTTTTTTTCTGTATACCTTCTTTCCATAGACATTTTTCATCTTACATAACAGCACAGCTTGTAGTCTGGAAGTGGAATGAGTTGGTAATTTTCACTTTGGGTCTTACCCACATTGTACTGACCTTACTAACACATTACTCAGGACAGGATATCCTCACTCCTTGAGTGTCCCTGAGTCTTTCATTCTTAATTGTGCCACTCCGATTAGGTTCTCAGCATCTCTTTGTGGTCCGGTATCTTGCACAGGTTCCTTTTCTTTGCCCTCTCGGCTGTTTTTTCAAAGTTGGCAAATGCCTTCAAGCTTCCACCCAGCCTCTCTTCCTCTGATCCCTAGTAGGTAATCTTGTCGCTTACTTTAAATTTTATTTTATTTTATTTTTAGAGTACTAGGGGTTGAACCTAGGCGTTCTGAACCACTGAACTACATTTCCAGCCTTTTTAATTTTATTTTGAGACAAGGTTTTGCTAAATTGCTAAGGCTTGCCTCAAACTTGCCTCCTCCTGTATCAGCCTCCTGAGTAGCTGAGATAATAGGCACGTGCCACTGTGCCTGGCTTCTTGCCGCCTACTTTAGCTAGAAATGGAAGTAGAGTGCAACTTCTTCATATGTAGATATAAGCTCCCTGCCAAAAGCCTCAGCTGTCCATCTCTAGTGCCCCAGGTCATATCCTGGGCTCCCCCTGCAGCCCACTACTGTCCCCGCAGTTCTCATCTACTTTGGTGCCATCTGAGTCTGGGAATAGGAAAGTTGTAGGAGAGAGTGGCTGAGTATTTCTTCTTGTTCCCCTCTGATCCACCAGTGGTCACTTCCCTCTTCAGTGGAAGCCATGTCAGGACCCTTGTCCACAATGCCAGCTCCCAATGGGTTCTGTCTACACTGTTTCTTTTTCTTGTCCCTTTAGACCCAGGGGTGGTAAGGGCTTCCCACTGTTGCTAGTTCCTGGATATTCAACATCTCTTTGTGGCTTCCTTTACCCTTCCCAGATCTCTGTAAATAGTTACTCCATTAACTTTTTTTTTTCCGTTTATTGGAATAGACTTTCTTCTTCTTGTTGGGTCCCTGAGTGATACATAATTCGTATGTCTCCCTGGAGAAACTGCTTCCTGAACATCCCCATAGGTGTCCCTGACTCAACAAGTTCAGAACACAATTTATTTTTTCTCAAATTCTCAAACTGCTTTTCCTCTTGACATTCCCACTTTGGTTAACTATAACCTAGTCAATTATTTAAGTTGAAAACCTGGTATTCATCCCAGACTTCTTACTTATTTTATTTTATTTTATTTTGTGGGGGAGGGTGTACTAGGGATTGAAGACAGGAGTATTCTACCATGGAGCTACATTCCCAGTCCTTTACATTTTTTTTTTTTTTTTAATTTTGAGACAGGGTCTCAAGTTGCTTAGTCTGGTCTTGAACTTGGAATCCTCCTGCTTCAGCCTCCAGAGTCGCTTTGATTACAGGTGTGCATCATGGCATGCTGCTGAATTCCTTATTCTTCAAATCCATCAGTGCTACTCCCTAAGCATCCTTTGAATCCATCCCTTCTTTTCACTCCCATCCAGTGCCCTGGGTTAGGCCCACATCATCCATTATCATTGCTTTAACTTTTGTAACAATCCGATTGGTATTCTTACTTCACTCTTGTGTCCCTCAAACCCTTCTTTATGTGGCATTTAAAAATGCAATCCGAGGAGGGGATGTAGCTCAGGGTAGAGCACTTGCTTGGCATCCACAAAGCCATCACCACACACAAAAAATGCAACCTGAGAATTTGTTTCCTGTGTTTAAAACCTCTCTATGATTCTCTAATACCTAGATGATAAAGTCTGAGCTCTTTAGCAAGGAATACCAGGTCCTTCTGGATCTGACACTCCTCACTCACACTCTGAACTTTTAATAGTCTATTTTGTATGTTATCTACTCTAAGAACTTTTCCAGAACCCTCCTCCACAGGGGAGTCCTCCTTGGTCCCTGCTGTGCCTCATTCTTTGCCTTCCCAGTAGAGTAGGAGGGCAGCAAACACATTAATCCACCTCTTCATTCTCAGGGCCTGGCACAAGGCAAACCAGTCTCAAAATGCATTGAATGAATAACCAGAAATTGGGTCCGTGTGCCAGGGACCAAGGCACAACAAGGCACAACCTTTGGTGGACAGAGCTCAGGGGGTTTGTGACTAAGCTTTGACTCTGTGTGTGTGTCTCTGTGTGTGTATGTGTGTGTATGTGTGTGTGTGATCAAGTCACCCCAGTCCAGTGCCCAGTACCAGGCCAGGCTTCACACCAGAGAACAACTCAGTGCAGAGTGACAGAGACCACCCATGAGGCCCTCCCCCGAGGGTTGAGAGTGCAAGGCAAGGGGCCAAGACACACAACTGGACTGTGGGACTTGGAGGAGGCGTGGAGAGGGTGCAGCGCCCTGGAGAAGGCACAGGGAGGCGTCACAGGTTCCCTGACACAGATCTAAGCAGGCGGAGGGGGAGGATTCATTCATCCAAAGCCAGCCTGAGGCCCGGCCCAGGCCCGGGAGGGGATTTCCTCAGACTCCCTCCCCCTGGGCTGGGTCCTGGGGAACCTGTCTGGACGGTAGAGGGGAGGGAACTGGGAGAGCCTGGCAGGGCGGGAGCTTGGGGCTGCTGGCAGCCCCGGTGGCCCGGGTCGTCTCAAACTCGGTGACCGGACTGTGCTGCCAGAGACGCCCCTACCTCGGCCACCCGAGGTAAGGTCCTGGCTGGGGCGGTGAGGGAGTCCGGGTGTCCACTGGAGGCGGCGCAGGAAGCCCCTGGACTCTGTAGTCCAAGTCTGGCTGGGTGCTCCCTCCTAACCCCGCTTCCGGAGCAGCCTGGAGTGGCCGCTTGGGGTCCTGCAACTTTCGTTTTAAAAGTTGGCAGCAGTTGGGCCAGGAGTCAGGGGACTGTTTCCTCCAGGGACATGAGGATGGGAGAGATGACCAGGTAATGTAATGCCCCTTCCTTGTCCTATTCAATCGCTGGCTTTCTCTCCTTCCATCAGTTCTTCCCAGCATCCCTGAACCCCCAATTTTGGGGAGGAGTGCTGGGGATGAATCTAGGGCCTCAAGCATGCTAGAAGGGTCTACTGCTGAGCACCATCCTCAGTTATAACTCCATTTTTTTTCTACCTTCAATTGAGCAGATTCCCAGCCTTCCCACTTGGCAGACCTCTGCTCCCGCCTGGGCACTGGCGACCACAGGGTCTGCTGTGCTGCTTCCAGCAGGGCAGCTCTCGGGCTTATTTGTTTCCTCCTTCCTGGTCTGAGCATCTGAGGGATTTCACTACCTCATTCATTTATTATTATTCATTTGTTTCTTCCTCCTCTGTGAGTGTGTACTTGGATTCTCTAGGGACCAGGAAACACTATTTCTGCTTCTCTGGGATTAAGAAAACTGAAATTTATCCATAAACATTTAAAGATCATCTACAAGCTGGTAGGCAGTGTGGCAGGGTAGAAAATTATTTTGGAGTCACAGGGAGACTTGCCATATCCCACAACTCCCACTTACTTCCTGGACCTCAGTTTCCTTGTCTGTAAAATGGTATTTTTACAAAGGTGACAAGAAACAAAACATGCCAAGTACTAAGGCTGGGCATATCATGGAGCCTGGATAAACATCTGCTCTTTCCTTCTTCTTTGAACCCCTTCCTGCCACACCCCTCATTGGCACCTCCCTTGTCTTAGGCTTGTAAGATACCTGCGACAACCCCTGGCCTTGAAAGCACCTAGGTGGACTTGTAAACACAGAACTGGGCAATGCAGGGAGCTGGTGGAGGAAGAGGGAGGCCAGAAGGTATGGAAATGTCACCGAAGAGGGAAAGCACTGGCAGCGGGTTGGAGGTAAAAACACTGAACCAGGGCTGGGTCCAGACCTTCCTGTGTGTCTGAACTTGCACATTAAATCTTTAAAACCAACTCTGCCTGGCTGCAGGGCAAAGGCTTTGAAATACATTATCTCACAAAATCATAAACCTGTTATGATGTTATCCCAGTTTTTCAGATGAAGAAATGGAGTAACACTGGTTAAGGAATTTATTTACCTAAAGTCACATGGCTAGTAAGTAATGGATCTAGAATTCAGTCTTGTAGATCAGACTCTAAATTCCATGCTCTTTGCCTGACTCTTTCCTGTCTTAAGTTTCTTGGTACTAGAAAGGTTGAAAGTGAGGCCATCATGATCCCTCAACTACTTAAGACACTAGTCTTTTCACTTCCTGTGCATCTTCAGCTTTGGGCTGCCTCAGCCAGGTGGGGAGGAGCACATTCTCTGATTCATTAATTTATTCACTCATTCATTCAATCAAGTGCCCTGTTCATCCCACGAGACTGCAAGGTTCCAAGAGGGTGAGTTCATGTCTGTTAATTCACAGTTATGTTACCAGCACCTTGTATGTCTCTAGGGTAAAACTGTTGGGCAAATCTTTTGTGAATAAATGAAGCTGACAGATATTTATTGATGGATTCCATTGATTGGGATAATAGAGATTCAAAGATAAGTAAGACAAAAGTTCTGTTTGGGGATGTTCACATCTCGTGACAGTTATAATACAAAGAATATACTTTAGACATGAGCAGAGGCTGCTGAGGGGCCTAAGAGGGGCATTTAATTCTACCATGCCTGCTTTCTTTCACATAGTTTCTGCCGGGCCTAGCACAGCACCAGGTATGAGATAGATGCCCACTAAGGCTTTGCAGAGGAGGTGTAAAGGTCAGAGGGGTACTCAGACTTCCCCAGGAGAACAAACTGGGAAGGGAAGATGTTTTAACAGAGGGAGAAGCTTATGAAGAGGCTTAGTGGAAAGTGGGAGCTGGAACTGCTCAGGGTTCAGTAGGCTGGAATATAGGGTGTATTGCAGGGAATGGCAAGAAATGAAAGTGGAAAAATAGGTCTCAGGTCAGGAAGCCTTTGTGAACCTTGTTAA
The DNA here is from genome assembly GCF_021218885.2 of Marmota monax. Lineage (NCBI taxonomy): Eukaryota > Metazoa > Chordata > Mammalia > Rodentia > Sciuridae > Marmota > Marmota monax. The sequence continues at coordinate 10,761,496 of NW_026694432.1, forward strand.
TGAACTTGGACTTTATACCAAAGGCCCTGATTTGCATTTCAAAAGTGTGACCAATGCACAGGGTCTAGGTGTTGACAGAGGTTTTCAGGCTAGTGGGGTCCTCTCCTTAATGAGGAAATAAGATTTTCTTTTAGGACCTTGTGATGGTTTGCTCATGAACAGCCTCTTGAGTTGTCCCATGTCCTGGTCAATTAACATTTTGTCCTTAGTTGTACACTGGATCACTGCTAACTGTTCCTTCTAATAAAAGCGCTGAAATTTATGAATAATTTACATTTGTATAACTTGGAGCAGATTCAAAGATGTTCTTCTTGCTAACTTGCAGTCCCATGTGCTTTCTTATGTAAGAGACAGAGTTGTAGATGGGTGGCCAGGAATTCCACCTAGCTCTGCATGTGCCTGGGGAGGGTGTGTGGAATATGCCAGTCATCCTGCAACTGATGGCTTTGAAGGAGCCAGTTTCCAGATCCTCAACCTCCACAGGTACTGCTTCTTAAATGCTTTCTTCTTCTCTGGATTCTTTTAAGTTCTCCTTTCAATTTTGCTCTCATTGTTTCTCTTCTTTGGCTTTTCAAAAAAAGGCACACCTCTATCCATCTTCAATCTTTCTGTGACATACTGTTCAAAAGGACAATTGGAGAAGCTCTGTTCCTGAGAGAGAGCAAGCAAAAGAGTAAAATAAAATAGAAAGGGTCACTCCTCACTACAGACTCATAGTATTTATTTATTCAGTTTAGTTTAATTCAATTTGCAGTACTGGTGATTGAACCCAGGGGTGCTCTATCATTAAGCTACATTCCCAGCCCTTGTTATTTTATTTGGAGATGGGGTTTTACTAAGTTGCCAAAACTGCCCTTGGAATTGTGATCCTCCTGCCCCAGCCTCCTGAGTCATTGAGATTACATGCTGTGCCACCAGGCCCAGCTCATAGTATTTATTTTATTTTAAAATACTTGTTTGATGCTATTTATGTGCTAGACAGTGTTTGAAGAATTTTACAGAAAAGGAACCAAGTCTATAGATACTTTGATCTTTTTTTTTTTTTTTAAACAGATGAATTTCCTGAGGCATGGAGAGGTTTGGTGAATTGCTTGAAGTCACAGAGCTATTAAGTGATAAAATCAGGATTTGAACTCAGGCACTTTGAACTCCTCTATAATTGGGGCTCTTAACCGTGATGTCTTTCTATTAACCTTAAGTTATTTAGCTCTTTATGTATTGTACAATTAGAGTTGCGATAAGCCTGTTGTCATGGGAATGCAAATGAACACATTTATAAAACTTTTTTAAAAATGCTGTGTATTTTCTTACAGATAGAAAAAAATCCATCTAATTTGGCTGGTTGGTTTGACAGTGAGGAGTGGCTTTGCCAGCGGGATTATATGGTAGATATTTCCTGTAAACTGAACAAGCTAAATCTGTAGCTCCAAGGTTTGGGTGAAGATATATTTAAAGCATGTCTCTAACAAAGACTATGCCAGAGAACTTGGTCTTGGAAACTATTTTAGCTTGCGAAAAATAATTTTAGTTATTAACTTAAAAATGTGTGACGGGGCTGGTGGTGTTGCTCAGAGGTAGAGCTCTTGTTTACCATGCATGAGGCCCTGGGTTAGCTACCCAGTTTAAAGAAGGGACATAACATTTTCAAAATACTTATGGGGACTCATAAACAAAAATATGTAAAAAACTTCCAAAGCGCAGCACATGTAGACAGCACTGGCCATGTGTACTTAGTGGGGATAAGGTTCCTGATGAGGTGAAGTCAAGTGGCTTGCTCACAGGAAGGCAGGGGCAGAGTTACAGTAGGAACCAGGTTTTTCTGGCTCCTACAATGTCAGTGTTCTTTCCATACTCCATATTTCTTTCTTTTCTTTTAATTTTAAATACATTTTTTAGCTGTAGATGTACACAGTACCTTTATTTTATTTATTTATGTGGTGCTGAGGTTCAAACCCAGTGCCTCACACATGCTAGGCAAGTGCTCTACTACTGAGCCCCAGCCCCAGCGCCCCATACTCCATATTTCCTCTTTTCTTCCTTTTTTTTCATTTGATGGATAATTCAGCAAACTCTTAGCCCCATTCTGTGCTAGGTGGGGTACGGATGGAATAGAAAAACAAACATTTCTGTCTTTTCTGGAGCCAGTAAAGAATCAGACAATAAATATACCAGATATTTTTAGATATGATAAATGCTGGGTACAAATAAGCAGGAGAATGTGCTGGAGGATGTGGAGGTGGGGGAAGGCGTGTCTGGGGGAGACTTCCTAGGGAGGCACTACTTGTTATGAAGAAAGGTGTGTGTGTGTGTGTGTGTGTGTGTTAGAGCGAGAAGGAGGGAGTAGAAAAAGCTACACCAAATGAATGGCAAGTGCAAAGACCCTGAGGCAAGAGTTTGATGTGTTCTAGGAACAGAAAGAATCCCTGTGGCTGCAACTCAGAGTTGTTGGGAGAGAGCGGTAGAAGCTGAACTCAATAAAGGCAGGAGCTGAGGTCAAACTGGGACCTTATCAGTATTTATCCTGAAGACAATGGGTAACCATGGAAGGCTTTTTTTAAATTTTTTTTTATTTTTGGCAGTTCTAGGAATAGAACCCAGGGTCTTGTATGTGCTTGGCAAGTGGTGTACCACTGAGCTACACCTCCAGCCCTTTTTATTTTATTTGAAGACCAGCTGGCCTTGAACTTGCAACCCTCCTGTCTCAGTCTTCCAAGCAGATGGGATTATAGGTGAGCACCTTGGGGGCACAGCCCTTTTTGAAGGTTTTAAAGGAGAATTAATATACTCTGATTTATGGGGGTTTTTTTGGGGGGAGGAGGGTAAGTAGGAGTGGAAATGGAGGTGGAGACTGATTTGGGAGGCTATTTCAGGTAAGATATCTGTAGTCTGATCCCTGGAGGGATCCAAAGATGGTCAAGGTTAATGAAAGGCAGAATGGTATGAAATGTCGTTCTGTCTCTGGCTCAGATGAGGGACGTTGGTAGCTATTGCTGTATAATAAACCACTCCAAGATTTAGTGATTGAAAACAATTACCATGTTATTTTGTCTTTTGCTGTTTTCCGCATGGGTAGCTTGGGCTTCCTCATAGCACGGTGGCTTCAGGGTAGCCAACCTTCTTACATGGTGTCAGGCTTCAAGGAGGGAGCTTTCCAAGAGGAGCCACATCTCTTAAGGCGTGGCCCTGGACACACTCTTTCTGCCATGTAGTATTGGCCAAAACCAGTCACAGGGTTGGCCTAGATTGAAAGAAAGTGGAAACAAACCTGATCTTTCAGAGGGAGGAATGGCAAATAATAGGCTCCATTTTTAGTCTGCATGCTAGGCTTATGGAAACTGAGCACTGTAACCACTCAGATGGGGCTGACCCATTTTTTTAGTCTAAATCATAGCACATTGTGTTGGAACAATTTATAGGTCTTTATTCCCTACTGAATTTGGGAGCCTGGAGAAATGAAAAGTTTTTTTTTTGTTGTTGTTGTTTTGTTTTGTTTTTTCCCTATGTGTTTCCAGAGCCCATCTCATATAAGGCATTCAGAGAAAGTGTGTCCAATGAATGTCCACATAAGCATTCAGTGGTTATCAAAACATGGTGTGCAAAAGACTCCCTGGGAAACCTGTTAAAAATGCCTACAGATTCCCAGCATGACCCAAGCCCAGAATCTCTGAATCTTAATCCCAAGGGCAGGATTTTATTCTTTGATGCTCATTAAAAAAAAATTCCCAGAACCAGGTTTAGTGGTACACGCTTATAATCCCAGTAAATCCAGAAGCTGAGGCAAGAGGATCACAAGTTCAAGGTCAGCTACTTAGCAAGATCCTATCTCAAAATAATAAAAAAATCTGGGGATGTAGCTCAGTGGTAGAGAGCCCCTGGGATCAACCCCCAGTGCCAATAAAAAAATCCCAAAGCACAGGTCCCAGCCAAAAAGACTCTGATTCCATTGATCTGGAGTGAGTCCAGATAAATAGGCTCATTGGAGGATTCTGATATGAGGCCAGGGTTAAGAACAATAGCCTGAGGTATAAAACCAAGTATCTTTGCCTAGCCTCCTTGGATGATTCTGAGGTGGTTGATCTGGGACAGGGTGATCAAACACCCTTGGTTTGCCCAGGTCTGACCTGATTTTATCATCCCAAGAAACTCACAGTCCTGTGCAAACTGGGATGATTGGTCACTATTAATGGATCACTGAAATGTTTAAGAAATATTTCATTGAGGTAGCAAAAGTCTTTTTTGGAGAAAACACCTACAAATTTCTAATAAAAGCAATGATTTTTAATCTCATTACTTGAGAGATTGAGGTAGTATCATGATGCTCTCAAACAGCCAATTGCTTGAATTAGGGAGGAAATGTCTCAGGGTCAGGATCCCATCAGCCCTGTGTGCTGGTGTGCTAGGTCTTTTGGCTCACTTAGTGTGTCCATTTGGGGGGATTCTTCCAGACCGTATTTCTTAGTGTACATGAGGAAGCTTCTAAAGCTCAATCAATAAGGATGATGATGGGTTGAGGACAGTATAAGATGCAGGAGGGATTTCCCTATGTCTCCTACAGCAATGTGTGTTATTATTACTATTCTTAACATTATAACGGGGTACATAAATCTCTGTAATATATGAAACAGTTCTGTGAGAAGGCAGACCATATAGTGGAGAGGCCTAGGATCTGGCCTCTCCTGGATGAGTGGATTTGTTCTCCTGCTGCGCTGTCATGAGATAAGTAATCCTGGGTGCCTGTTTTTGCCTTAGTTGTTCATCTGTAAAGTGGAAATAACAATGATTTCGCCTTCATAGATAAGGAAGATGGGAGGAGCCACCAAAATAAACTAGGGGAAAATGGTCCCCAGACTGGAAAGGGTGAAGTGTTATGATGGTCTTATGGGAAGGACACGAAGAAGCTATTCTGTGTGTGATCAAGGCTCTGGTCCCTCCACCCTGAACTACAGTCAGAGCTGTGGGGGGGTCCAAGGAAGAAGCCTTTAAACCATGATGAGCTCTGTTGAGACCTCAGGAAGCAGAGTGGCCCTACCTTAGTTGCCCTCACTGGGGAGGGTATGTGTGCTTTGCCTCAGAAAAACTGTTGAAAGCCTGGGTTTGTGAAGCATTTTTTTGTTTTTAAATCTTTTCCCTATTTATTCCAAATATGCCTTCAGAGATGGAGCAAAAGGCAAACAACCACAACCACAAGCCCATAATATTGAAAAGCCAGTTTCTGAATTTATGCAGCTAAAAATGCATCGTTTCAGGCTGTGACCACAGAGAGATTGCTGGACTCCTGGAATTGGGCATAATGATGGTTTGCTGTATGATGAGGGAGGCTGTTAATCTCTGTGGCCCCAAAGCCCAATCTGTGGCCTCTCCAGTTACCCAGGTTGCCTAGCAACGCCACCAAAAGCCTCCCCACCAGGCAGCAACTGGGCACGCCCAGCCAGCCAGCTGCTTGCCTTCTGGGCCCCCGGGCCACATCAAGGCTGGACTCAGCCCGGGAAGGGGCCCCGCCTGGTACCAATGAATGGGTGGAGCCAGCTGTTTAGAACAACAATCCAGATATTTTAAACCTACTCGTTTCAATGCAGCTAGGAAACAGCACAAACTACTGACCATGAGTGTCTTCCACCAAAGAGGAGTTGTCCTAAGGGTATTGGCCTTGCCAGTGCCCTTCTGGGCCAGGTGAAGGAGGTAAGGTGAGCCTGACTTAGTCTTTCTGGTTCTCAGAACGGCAGATCCTTTTCCTGTCCTGGGTACTTGACTCCATCCAGATCCCTGTGGTAGCAGTAGGGGTTGGGGGATTCCCAGCCCCAGGTGACCTGCCAGTTCTTCAACAGTTTTCCTTTGGGAATTCCCAGAGTTTGGTCTGGGTCTGTCTGTGCAGCCAGACTATGAAGAGAATATGAGGGTGGAGGGAGAGGGATGGGATGGAAATAATCAAAATGCGCAGCAGAACACTTAGGGCTGTGGAGTTAGAAGCATGGGCTCTCCTCGCACCCTCCCCTTGCTTGCTGTAGGGCCTCTGGAGCCTGAGTTTCCTTATAAGATGGGGATGTTACTACCCTGCCTCCCAAGGTGGCTGTGAACTATGATGAAGAGGAAGCTCACAGGGTGCATAATGTGGAAGCTGGCACACAGTGCTCACTACCGTGGCCATTAGGCCACTTGATTCTTACAATTCCCTAAGACGCTGAGCTCTGTTAGGTGAGCTCTGTTACAGCCGGGGAAACTGAGGCCCAGTGACATGAGGACACCGGGAGTAGACGGTAGGCATTCACGGTGCCACACAAGCCGTGCTGTTCCTCAAGGGCAGTCATCACAACACAGTGGCTCTACTGGTCTCCTCTGAGGACTCAGAGAGGACAGGATGGCAGTGGGCCATGCAAATCCAGAGGAAAAGGCGCTTTGCAACAGAAAGTGACACAAGATCTAGTCCATGTGGTGTGGATGTAGTTCCTTCTTCCTTTCCTTTTTCTCTCCATACCTCTTTCCCTCCTCCTTTCCAATAGCATTCTTTTATTTTTTTTTTATTTTATTTTTTTTTTTAATATTTATTTTTTAGTTATCGGCGGATACAACATCTTCGTTTTGTATGTGGTGCTGAGGATCGAACCCGGGCCGCACGCATGCCAGGCGAGCGCGCTACCGCTTGAGCCACATCCCCAGCCCAATAGCATTCTTTTAAATAAACTTTTTTGGGGGGAGAAGGGTAATTTTAGATTTATAGAAAATTTGCAAAGGTAGTGCCGAGTTTCCATATACCCTTTATTCAAATACAAAGTTATTTTTAGTTTTTAATTTTTTTGGTGCTAGGGAGTAAACCCAGGGCCTCATAAATGCTAAGCAAGGGCTCTACCATTGAGCAACATCCCGGCCCACAAATATTTTTTTGAACACCTACTATGTGCCAGGAATGGTGCTGGGCACAAAGAATATAGCAGGGAACAGGTCTCTGCCCTCCATGACAGCATAAGTATAGTATGTGAGCTGGAGTAGACTTGGAGACCCTTATTCTGGTTCTTTATTATTATTTTTTTTGGTACCAAGGATTGAACTCACTGAGCCACACCTCAGACCCTTTTTATTTTTTATTTTGAGACAGACTTGCTAAGTTGCTTCAGACCTTGCTAAGTTGCTGAGTCTGGTCTCCAACTTGAGATCTTCCTGCCTCAGCCTCCTGAGCCACTGGGATTACAGGCATGTACCGTCATGACCAGCTCAGTCTGGTTCTTAAAGGGGCTGCTGCCTCCACTTCATCTGGTATACTTGTCAGAGATCTACTAAATCTATTCAATAACTCTTTGGCAGTGGGTCCTGGGAATCTGCATGAAAACAAGTGCTACAGGGGATTGTAAAGCCTAGTCAGTATCTTGAGAAACTTCTAGTCTAGTGAAGACTATTCACTGTGCAGGTAAGATAGCTGTGACTCAGAGACAGAAGGAACTTGTCCCTGGTCACAGGAAGTGGCAGAATCTAGATCAGATCACAACTTTCCTGAATCTGTGCAACTTATACTATGTCTCCTAAACACAGAGAAATGAATTTCACTTGTAAGAAAAGACTCCAAGCTATATATACTTAATCCAAGGCCAGTATCATTCTAAATGGAGAACAATTGAAAGCATTCCCTCTGAAAACTGGAACAAGACAATGATGTCCTCTTTCACCACTTCTATTCAACATCATCCTTGAAACTCTAGCCAGAGCAATTAGATAGAAGAAAGAAATTAAAGGGATATAAATAGGTAAAGAAGAACTCAAACTATCACTATTTGCTGATGACATGATTTTATATGGAGAAGATCTGAAAAATTCCACCAGAAAACTTCTAAAACTAAGAAATGAATTCAGCAAAGTAGCAGGATATAAAATCAACACCCAAAAATCAAATGCATTCCTATACATCGGCAATGAATCCACTGAAAGAGAAATTAGGAAAACTACCCCATTCACAATAGCCTTAAAAAAATAAAATACCTGGGAATCAATCTAACAAAAGAGGTGAAAGACTTCTACAATAAAAAAACTACAGAAAACCAAAGGAAGAAATTGAAGAAAACCCCAGAAAATGGAAAGATCTCCCATGCTCCTGGATAGGCAGAATTAATATTGTCAAAATGGCCACACTGCCAAAAGTGTTATACAGATTTAATGCAATTCCTATTAAAATACTAATGACATTCTTAATAGAAATAAAAAGGCAATCATGAAATTTATTTGAAAAAATAAGAGACCCAGAATAGCTAAAGCAATCCTCAGCAAGAAAAGTGAAGCAGGAGGCATCACAATACCAGACCTTAAACTACACTACAGTCATAGTAACAAAAATGGCATGGGATTGGCTCCAAAATATTCTTGTAGACCAATGGTACGGAATAGAGGACACAGAGACAAACCCACATAAATATGGTTATGATATACTAGACAAAGGTGCCAAAAACATTCCCTGGAGAAAAGATAGCCTGTTCAACAAATGGTGCTGGCAAAACTGGAAATCCATATGTAACAAAATGAAATTAAACCTCTATCTTTCACCTTGCTCAAAAATCAACTCAAAGTAGATTCAAAGATTTAGGCACTAGAACAGAGACCCTGCACCTAATAGAAGAAAAAGTAGGCCCAAATCTTCATCACGTCAGCCTAGGATCTGATTTCCTTAACAAGACTTCTAAAGTACAAGAAGTAAAATCAAGAATCAATAAATGGGATGGATTCCAATAGAAAAGCTGCTTTTCAGCAAAGGAAACAATCAATAATGTGAGGAGAGAGCCTACAAATTGGGAGAAAATCTTTACCACATGCACCTCTGATAAAGCATTAATCTCTAGGATATATAAAGAACTGAAAAAACTTAACACCAAAAAACCCCAAATAACCCAATCAATAAATGGGCTAAGGAACTGAACAGGCACCTCACAGAAGAAGAAATACAATTGATCAACAAATATATGAAAAAGTGTTCAACATCTCTAGCAATTAGAGAAATGCAAATCAAAACTACTCTAAGATTTCATCTCACTCCTGAAACCTTATTACAAAATGAAGCAAATGTCAATCATCAAGAATACAGGCAACAGTAAATGTTGGTGAGGATATCAGGGAAAAGGCACACTCATACATTGCTGGTGGGCCTGCAAATTGGTACAACCACTATGGAAAGCAGTATGGAGATTCCTTAGAAAACTTGAAATGGAACCACCATTTCACCTAGCTCTGTTTCTATCCAAAAGACTTAAAATCAGCATACTACAGTAATGCAGCCACGTCAATGTTTATAGCAGCTCAATTTACAATAGCTAAACTGTGGAACCAAACTAGGTGTCCTTCAATAGATGAATGGATAAAGAAACTTTGGTACATATATATTCAATGGAATATTACTCAGCATAAAGAAGAACGAAATTATGACATGTGCCAGTAGATGGATTGAGTTGGAGAATATCATACTAAGTGAAATAAGCCAATCCCCAAAAACCAAAGGGCAAATGTTTTCTCTAATATGCAGATGCTAATTCATGATAAGGGGGAGGGGCACAAGAGAAGAATAGTGTTACCTGAGATTAGTAAAGGGAAGTGAAGTGAGGGGAGGGGAGGGGATGTGGGGATAGGAAAGATAGTAGAATGAAACAGACATTATTACTTTATGCACATGTGTGACTGCATGACCAATATGATTCTACAACATGTACACTCAGAAAAATAAGAAATTATATCCCATTATTTATGATATATCAAAGTGCATAAATGCATTCTACTATCAGGTAAAACTAATTAAAACAAATAAAAAAGAAAAAAAAAAAAAAAAAAAACTCCAGATGGAGTTTAGAAGAATGTTCTGACCATTCAGCTAAATCAGTTAGGTTCCTGGTCACAAGGGACTGAAACTGATCCTGACTGATAAAATCAGAAAATGAATTTAATTGAAAGCACATTTGGGTGGGTTAGAGCCTGCAGGAGATGGAAGATGGCTTGGGACTTGAGCAGAAAGAAAGGGTGACAAGGCAGCGAGCACTCCACCCCAGTCCCCTCAGAGACAGTGCAGAGCCTCTGCATGCTCAGTGCTGCTGCCCTTGTTGCAGTCCAGTGGTGTCGGATGCCAGATGCCACACCGACCCCAATGGCAAGGTGTCTGGACACCAGATGCTGCGGCCATTGTTGTAACCACTGAAAAGATTTTCCCCATTCCCAGCTCCATCCTCGACCCTCCTAAGCAAATGTGACTGACTGGTTAAGCTGAGGTCACCAACCAGAGCCCTTCCTGCCTAGGGACCTGGAAATGTGAGTTTTAGGCATTTTAGCTTCTGTAGTGGGATGTAGTCCCTGCTGCCCACCAAGATGAGATGAAGAATTTCCCAAGAAAACTGACCACACGACCACAACCTAAGTGTTATCAAAAGAATAGACTGAGCTGGGCAGGTGGGCACATGCCTGTAATCCCAGCTACTTGGGAGACTGAGGCAGAAGGATGACAAGTTTGAGGCCAGCCTCAGCAACTTAGTGAGACCCTATCTCCCCACCACCACCCCTAAAAGGGCTTGGAATGTAGCTCAGTGGTACAGGGTTTGTCTACCACTTGTGAGGCCCTGGGTTCAATCCCTAGTACCCCCAAAACAAGTAAGAAATAAGTAAATAAAGATTGAAAGTCCTTGACATTTGCAGACTGAACACATACAGTCTGGGCGTTTTATTAACTACCCTCGGAGGCCCATTGTGAATGACTGAGCTGAATGATCGGCTTTGCCCAAGCCAGCCATTTACTGTGCCTGGACAGCTCACGCAACTTCATTATTCTCTACTGGTTATAGCCTGTGTGTGTTATGTATTTTATGTAACTGCAGTGATTGAAATCTTTGTTTCTTGTCTGGGGAGTAGAAAAGACTCATAAAATAAGTCACTTGATAGTGACAGTGGGAGAAATGAAGAGAAAGTGAAGAGACCTGGGAAAGTGACATCATCATCATCATCATCATCATCATCATCATTTTTGCCACCAATAGAAGTTTTGAGTAAAGTGGAGTGGGATATCAAGTGATATCTAGGGTCTTGATGTCAATACAGCCACTGTGTGTGTGTGTGTGTGTCACAGACAGAAGGGCTTTGGGGAGTTGCTCTAGTGGGCATCAGCCAGTGTGGAAACTGCTCTTCAAGAAAAAGCTGAAGCCTTATTACAAGATGAAGAGACACACAGACTGAGTTTCTTTTTTCTTCTTTGGGAATTTAGGTGCCAGGTATTAAATATGACTAATGCTCCTCAAACAATACATTTTTATAAGTAATTTACTTCTATGCTTACAGAGCATTTAGAGACTAAAATAAAACCAAACTTTTTCTGACTATAATTTACAATGTAATTTTGGGAGATACTATGTAATGTATAGTGAATCAGGCCAAAGGTCTTTGAAAAAAAAAAAAATCCCTTGCTAATGTCAAGGGTCTCCTATGGAAATCTCTTTCTACTATTTTGTTTGCTTTTTAAAGATAGACAACCATTTTGAGTAAACAAGCACAGGCCTACCCCCCCCCCCCCCCAGTCTTTGGCCACATACTGGCTCTGTGATTCTTTTTTTTTTTTTTTTTTTTGAGAATTTTTAAAATATTTTAAAAATTTTTTTAGTTTTTTAGTTATCGGCGGGCACAACATCTTTGTTTGTATGTGGTGCTGAGGATCGAACCCGGGCCGCACGCATGCCAGGCGAGCGTGCTACCGCTTGAGCCACATCCACAGCCCTGTGATTCTTTTTTTTTTAATTTTTATTTTTTATTATTTTTTTTAGTTGTTGATGGACCTTTATTTTATTTGCTTATTTATATGTGGTGCTAGGAATCAAACTCAGTGCCTCACACATATCAGGCAAGCGCTCTACTGCCGAGCTACAACTCCAGCCCTTTTTTAAAAAAAAATATTTATTTTTTAGTTTTAGGTTTAGGTTTACACAATATCTTTATTTTACATTTATGTGGTGCTGAGGATGGAACCCAGTGCCTCCTGCATGCTAGGTGAGCACTGTACCACTGAGCCCCCACCCCAGACCCCTGGCTCTGTGATTCTTGACACATGCAGTGCTTATACCAGGCAAGGTCAGGAGGCAGGGGAGTTCTTTCCACCTTGTCTCTTCTTAAGAGAACTTGTCAACCATGAAGGGAAGGGTTTTGGTGTGCAGGAGGGATATGCCCTTTTTAAAGTCAGAAGACTAGAGGCATTCTAACAATCTAGTCTAGTTTTCCTACTGGCAGGGTGAGAAGATTTCACAGTAGTGCCAACCAGTTTTGATTTGCATGTGTGTGGCCCTGCAACAAAGAGCAGCAGAGCAACTTGCTCAGATAAGAGGTGGGAGGGGCCGCCTAACATCACGCCCACGGTAAAGAGTCTTAGTAAGAAAGCACAGTTAGTAAATATCCATTTAATGAGTGACATCGTGACCAAGAGTCACCAAATAAATAATTGGATAGCTGTGGATGCTTTTATATCCTGGTAAGTTGATACTGTGTGTGATCATTGAGAGTCATGCTCTATTCTCTTGGGCCTCCTATAATGCTGGTATAGTGTGCTTTCAGACATTATCCCACTTTGACCTAGAGAACTCTTGGAGTTCATATGCAGGCCACACCCAAACAAGGACAAAATTAATAACCTTAGATTAGAGTTGGCTTTGTGAGATCCTAGGGAAGGAAACTTTGGACCCAGGAACAGATATCCTAGTGAGCAGGTTTCAGTGCAGGGTAAGGAGGTGCTACCTAAGAATTAGAAAATGCAACATCAGAAAATGCAACAGCCTCACTGAAGTACATTTATGTCATTTACGAATTTTCATTACTATAAGTAGTTCTTCACTGAACATCCTTGGAATATAGTTTTGTGTGTTTGCTCAGACACATTGCTGGATAGTATTCTAGAAGTTGGCTGTTCAGTTGAAAGATATATGCTTTTTATGTATTGTACAGGCTGCCTAATTGTCTTCCAAAAGGCTGTGTCAATTTGTCCCTCACACCCTGCACTCATTTCCAACAGCCTCGTAAGTATGGGATAGTATCAGTCTTTTGCACTGTTGCCAATCTGATCGGTAATATAGTTAACTATACTGGGAAATTCAGGCATGGGACAGGAGAGAAACAGGAGTGGGAGGGATGGGGAATGTTAGGAGGAGCACCTGGCAACATCGCAGGCCCAGGTGTTAGGGAGAAGATGAATCAGGGAGAGGCCCCTGTGCCCAAGGAACAAAGGGTCAGCCAGGTAGGGAAGTTGGAGTGTGATCTTGACTGAAGAGAAGTAAAAACCAAAGCTGCAAAATCACTCCCCATGAGCTTGCCTGACACTCTAGCTCCAAGTAGCTGGAACTTTATATCAGATCTCTTTACTGCTCATACCAAGGGACAAAGCAGACACACAACAACTTCTGTCTGGTCCCAGTAGGTCAGATACCTTTTCAACACAGGAAATATGTTTAGGTATTTATATGTGTAAAAAGGTAAGCTTGAAGTTGTAATATTTCTGGAAATCTTGAAATCTAAAGTAAAAGAAAAATCTAGAGGAAAATGTAATCTTTATTTTTCTAGCTCCTTTTATGAGTTTAAAGTTATATTGTTAACAATGTGGAATTTTATTTCCTCATGAAGTGATCATGTACAGTATTTAAATTTATAACATGGCTTATTCACACAATGTTAATACTTCCCAATTAAGCTTATTATTATATTTGTTATTTTTTGAGGGGAGGGTAATGGTGGTGGTACTGGGACTGACTCCAGATGCTCTCTACCACTGACCCACATCCCCAGTCATTGATTATTTATTTATTTTTTTTAAATTTTGATACAGGGTCTCACTAAGTTGCCAAGACTGGCCTTGAACTTGCCATCCTCCTGCCTCCGCCTCTGGAGTTGCTGGGAGTACAGGTGTGTATGCCAATGTACCCTGCTGGGTATTTTATTTTATCTTATTTTTTGCAGTACTGGGAATCAAATCCAGGGACTCACCAAATGCTAGGTAAGTACTCTATCAATAAGCCACATTCCCAGCCTGAACTTATTTTTAAATGTTTTAATATTTACAGTTAAAGGTTGCTGATCTTAAATGCACACTCTAGTTTTCTCAACTATAAGAAAGGGGTTAAAAACTAGAAATAATTATCAATGTTCAAGAAAAATCAATGAAGTGGCTATAGGTCTACAGATTTAATGTCTGACCCCATGGGAGGGTTGAAGATGCCAGGGAGGGACGAATTCTTTATTTAGAAAAACTGCTGCAGAAAGAGAAAATTAAAAGAATTCTTTTCCTCCCTAGAGTCGTTGAATATAACCTACTGTAAATTGGACACTTGCCTAATAAGATTCATTTGGAAATAAATTAAATTTGATCTGATTTCCAATAACTTGCTTTTGAAAACAGGCCCCAGGCTTAGTTCTGTCCATTCCATCCACCCACCCTTCCATTGCCAATAACTAATAATTATGCAGTGTTTACTATATGCCAGCTACTGTTCCAAGTGCTTTACAAGCATTATCTCAAATAGTTTTCCAACAGTGCTATGGGGGTGACTAATATCATCTCCACGTTAAAATGGAATCTGAGATTTCCCAGTAAGTTAGGTAGAGAATTACCATATGTGCCAGTAATTCCACTTGTAGGTAACTGTCCCAAAGAATTGGAGCAGGTATTCAAATAAAAACGGGTACAAGGATGCTCACAGCAGTTCGTTCACAATGGGCAAAAGGTGGAAACAACTCAATGTCCATCAACAAATGCATGGATATTGCATTATATAGATTTGATACAAAATGTGGCATCAAATCTATATAATGCAATATTATCCACAAAGAGAAAGGAAATTCTGACCCACGTGACAACATAGATAAACCTTGAAATAGTATGCTAGGTGAAAGAAGTCAGACACAAAGGACCACATATTGTATGACTCCATTTATGTAAAATATCCAGAATAGGTGAATTCATTGAGACAGGAAGCAGATTAGTGGCTGCCAGGGGCTGGGTGAGGAGGGTATGGGGTTTTTGTGTGGGGAGATAAAAATCTTTGGAATTAGATAGTGGTATAGTTACACAACATTGTAAATGTACCTAATGCCATTTAGTAGTATGGTTTAAACAGTTAAAATGGCATAATTTATGTGTGTGTATTGTACCATGATTAAGAAAAATTTAACTTGAGGTTAGGAAAATTTAAGTGACTTACCTAAGGGAACCTTATAGGTGACATGGGTAGGACTGTGTTTTAAACCCAGTTGTCAGGCTCCATGGCTCATCTTTTTATTTTAAAATCTTTATTTATTTATTTACTTATTGGGAAAATAACACACAAGATTTATTACACGCCTAAGACATGGGAGATTAGATTCCATGCTTTTCAAACCAAGTACAAGAGAGTATAGTGAAAACTTAATTCGGGAGGTTTAGACCATTTTGATCATCTTTAGCTGCCTCCTATCAACACACAGGAAAGAGGAGGGACACCAATTCTTGTACCAGACAACCAAGGAAAAGAGCCTCAGCCTGAGGACCAAAGGGTCCCTTTGGTGACCTGACGTTCTTATCCCTTTCAGGTGGAGGGAGGACTCCAGACAATGGCTGCTGCTCATGATTTGGAGATGGAGAGTGTGAATTTGAATATGGAGAGAGAGAACAAAGAGCTGGAAGAAGAGAAAACTTGGGTGGATGGGGGAGGAAAAGACCCCCCCAAGGGTCGAAAGGTCCACAGGATCGTCTCAAAGTGGATGCTTCCGGAACCAGTCCGAAAAACTTACCTGGAGAGAGCTAACTGCCTCCCGCCCCCAGTGTTCATCATCTCCATCAGCCTGGCCGAGGTAAGCGCGGTGGGTGGTGGGCGCCCGCGCACTCACCAGTGGGCAGATGGGAACACAGTGGGTAAGACTTGGACCTGGAGTGGAGGCCGGGACTGACGCAGCATGCTCCCCACACCGGGCCCTTCCCTAGAGCTGCCTTTCCTGGCTTCCTGTGCTCTTCATCCCTCCAACCAAGGGGGCAGTTTAATTGGTCAGACAATTTTCTTGAGTTTCTGAGGAAAACAGCGGGATCCTCTAAAGATGTCTCCTCTGGCAGCGTGGGGTGTGTGCTCAGTTTCTGATCTGGTCAGTCCTTTTGAGTTCTATAAGAGTGCAGGGTTCAGAAGGGTGGGACAACTCGCCTGAGGGCATGTCTTAGTGACTGGGCAGAACTAGGCTCTTCCTGAGAACTCCTCTCATCTTTGTGGTCTCATAAAGAAATTGGCAGAGCATAGCTACATGTGGGGTGTGACTTCAGGGACATAATCCTCTTAATTCCCATTGGTGTTAATCAGAAAAACAGACTCAATGGGGCATGAGTGAATGTACAGTACACACACACACACACACACACACAGAGATTTATTTTAAGAAATCAGCTCAAATGATTATGAAGACTTGGGAAGTTTAAAATCTTGAAATCTAGCTGCTGGCAGGTGGAGACCCAGGGAATAGCTGCAGTTTGAGTCCAGTGCTGTCTACTGAGTGAATTCCTTTTTTTTTTTGGTGCTGGGGATTGAACCCAGGGCCTCGTGCGTATGAGGCAAACACTCTACCCACTGACCTATATATATGGATTCTGTTTTCCTAATGGAGGGCAGTCTTTTCTATTTAGGCCTTCAAATAACTGGTTGGGTGAGGCTCACCCACATTATGGAGGAAAATCTGCTTTACTGATTTAAATGTTGATCTCAGCTTTAGAAAAACTAGCTGGGTACTGTATTCACCTTGGAAGGTGACACATAAATTTAGCTATCATGGGAGCCAAGTTTCTTATGGCTTATAATGATAAAAACGAATGTGTAAGAATTCCCAGGAGACCCTTTGTCAAGGTTTTGGTTGAAGGCAGGTAGCTCTCTGTTTTCTCATGGGGTTTTATTGTGAGACTTAACCTGTGACTGGGAAGTTATTAGGCTGTGTATGTGGATTCTATCTGCTTCTCCCTTCATGTTATCCTTTCATCTTACAGGTTTTCTGGTGTGATCATGTTCCCATCAGCTGTGTGTGTGGGTGGGAGGAGGGTTGGAGAAGAATGGGGTAAGGATGCATGGTACAAATACGACTGCTGGACTGTGAGTGCTACCTAGAGTGTGCAGCTTCCTGCAATAAGTCAGGGGGCAGGTGCTAAGATTTCTAACACTTACAGAAAGATCTGCTTTTAAAATTACTTTAAGTGAATTTTTTGTTGTTGTTTGGTGGTGCTGGTGATGGAACCCACAGCCTTGTACATGCTAGGCAAGTGTTCTACCTCTGAGCTATATGCCCAGGCCTTAGTAAACTTTTTTGTTTTGGAATAATTTTAGCTTTATAGAAAAGGTGCAAAGGTAGAACAGTGAGTTCCCCTATACTCACGGAATTTCTCCCATTTGTTAAATGTACTAACATTCCATAGAATATTACATAGTACATTTATGGAAACTAAGAAGCTGATGTTTGGTGTGGTACAGGTTGAGTATCCCCTTTCTAAAATGCTGGGAATCAGAAATATTCTAGATTTTAGTTTTTCTGATTTTGGAATATTTGCATAGACTTTCCAGGTTGAGTAGATCTAATCTGAAAATCTAAAATACAAAATGCTAAGGTCCTACTTTATTTTATTTTTTGGTACTGGGGACTGAACCCTGAACCCAGCAATGCTTAACTATGAGCCACATCCCCATCTTTTTTTATTTTGAGACAGGTCCTGCTAAATTGCTTAGGACCCTCTAATTTGCTGAGGTTGGCTTTGAATTTGCCATCCTCCTGCCTCAGTCTCCTGAGTTGCTGGGATCATAGGCGTGTACTACCACGCCTGGCTGATCCAAAACTTTACAAGTGTCATGTTGGTGCTCAAAAAGTTTCAGATTCTGGAACAATCAGATTCTCAGATCAGAGATGCTTAACCTAGGCTGGGGATGCAGCTCAGTGATAGAGCAGTTTCTTAGCATGCGCAGGACCCTGGGTTCCATCTCCAGTAACGCAAAGAAAAAAGGTGTAGAGATGTCTAACCCATACTATTAATAAAACTCCCGACTTTATTTGGATTTTACCACTTCTCCCATTAATGTCTTCTTTTTGTGTTCCTAGTACTCTCCAAACCAGGGAATCAAATTGCATTTAGTAGTCACATCTCCCTAGCCTCCTTTGATCCCTGACGGTTTCTATTATTTTTCCATGAGCTTGGCAGTCTTGGGGTGTACTGGGGTACAATGTCCCCCACCCTGTTTGATGTTTTTCTCATAATTAGACTAGAGTTATGGGTTTGCGGGGAGAATACCACAAAGGTGAAGTGCAACCTTCTCTTCCCATCACATCAGGGAGTAGGGGATATCACATAATGTTACAGGGACATTACTTTTCACCATTTGGTGGAGGGAGTGTTTTCCAGATTTTGCCACTGTGGAGTTAACTACTTTTCCCTTTCCTTACTGGATTCCTGGAAGCCAGCACTGACTGACTTTTATATTAATTGTAAATGAAGGGTCAAATAGTGGGGGTGGGAATGTGAGGGCAGTGGGTATTTAAGGGGATGGAAGAGAACCTAGTACTAGATAGCAGGGGTCAAAGGCAGGGGAAAGGGGATTCTTGATAACAGCTGGTCTAGTGCAGCCCTTGACCATGGGAGGAAGGAGTTGACCACAGTGGGGGATGGTTGGGAAACGTAATTGCTGTCATCTTCTGAGCCCACTCAGAGCTGATGATTTAAACATAGTTACTGCCTGTGGGCTTAATGGGGCACTCTCTGGCGACTGGTGTGGTTAACATTCATGTCTGCCCCTCCCTATCAGCTGGCAGTGTTTATTTACTATGCTGTGTGGAAGCCTCAAAAACAGTGGATCACCTTGGACACAGGCATCCTGGAGAGTCCCTTAATCTACAGTCCTGAGAAGAGAGAGGAAGCCTGGAGGTTTATCTCCTACATGCTGGTCCATGCGGGGTAAGGAGTGACAGTTAAGTCATTGGTGTCAGAGGTGATTATAAGTAATGTAAGAAATTGTCACTTCTCACTGTGTGTGTATGTGTGTTACTGGGAATTGAGCCCAGGGCCCCACACCTGCTAGGCTAGCACTTTAGCCCTGAGCTATACCCCCAGCCCTTTTTAGATTTTGGGACAGGGACTCGTTAAATTGCTCAGGTTGGCCTCCTGCTTTAGCCTTCTGTGTAGCTGGAATTAAAGATGTGTGTCACCCTGCTTTCTGTCACCCCTAACTTGTGTTTAGAGCTTTATTATCATAAATAAGGTACTTTCATGTCCATTTTCTTGTTTGAGCCTCACAGCAGCCTAGGAGGTGAGTATTTCTCCCATTCTTATGTCTGAGGATGTAATCACTTGCTGCACATCCCACAGCTGATTCAGAAAGAGACCTTACCCCACAAATGCTGACAATATAAACTACTTTACATTGCATTATAACTATCTAATGTTTGTTTTGATATAGGAATTTTAATAAACAGATGCCAAATAATTAGCAAGTCAGCCGTAGGTCTCCCTAGTTGATGGATGTTGTTAAATGTTTTCTAATTTAGGTTATGAAATGGTAGAACCAAAGGACCATCAGCACCCCCCACCCAATAATCCTACACCACACTCTTTAAAAAAATTAATTCATTTTCATCAGTGTGAAATACTGTTTTGCATCTGATATGTTACAGGCAATAGGAGGTGCGGTGCTGCATTTTAGTTGTATCATTTCCTAAAAGCAGATAGTCTTTCATGTCCCTCAGCATCCACCATCTCCCATACGTGCTGCAGTCCGTCAGCAGCTTGCTGCCAGATCCACCTCTTTGGTGGACTCCTATGGTGTCCAGTAAGGCCAATTCTGTCTATGCGGCCTACCCAGTTCTGGTGTAAAAGATGACTCTTTTGGTCAGTGGCTAAAAAAACAACTATTACAGGACGCAGAGGTTTGACAATCCCCAATTGCTGAGTTTCTGTCCATACTTCCATACTTTCATTTTCCATTTTACAAATCTTTTCTAAGCAAATGTGGCTTCTGCTCTCAAGGACATTAAAATTATAAGAAGAATAAACCAATAGTAATGTTGGCAATATAGTATTAGAGTATACAGTAGGTACTTCTTTAAAATGGGGTTTTAGTACCACCTCTTAAGGTGGTTGTGATTAAATGAGACACTGCTACAATTTTCACAGTGTCTGATATATATAGTAAGACACTCAGAAAGAATTTGCATGTCTGTGTAGGACATGTCACATATGGGGTTGTATTAGAGATGTTTTGGGATGTGAATTAACAAATAGAGACCTTTTTTGGGGTTGTGTGTGTGGGGGTATATGGTGCTGGGGATTAAACCCAGGGCCTTAAGCATGCTAAGAAAGTGCTCTACCACTGACCTACAGCTCAGGTCAAGAGGCTAATTTTTTTCTAATATGAAAAGTACAAGGTAGGTGATCGGTTCATCAGCTTATTGAAACCAAGGCTCTAGGTTCTGTGCTGGTGTCTCTGCTATTCTTTTGGCCTTTTTTGCTTTCAGGTTGGCTGCTACAACTCTGCATTCAAAGCCAAAAGAAGGGGAAGGGGGCACCAGGTACAGGTGCATCCAGCCCTTTAGTCAAGACGGAGCTCTCTTAACAGTGCTCTTACTTGCTCACTGGTCAGAACTATGTGACTGGACCTGGCAACTCCTAGCTAAGAGAGGTTGGGAAAGTCAGCATTAGATCTTCTAGCCTGACTGGAGGAGGCTGGGTAGGGAGAAGAGAAATGGATGTTGGAATTGTTATAGTGTAAGATAAACAGAGAGAGGGAAAGACCAGGGTGGGGATGGCTTCTCAGATGACAGATTGAAGTTGGATCTTGAAAGTAGGGAAAATTTGGGTGAAAAAAATTAGTAATTCCATTTAAGGTAGATGACACATTGTAATTTTAATGCCACTTTTAGTCTTACTGTTGAGCAGCAGAAAGTTTGTATGGGGTTTGGAGTTTTTATGATATTGGTCACCTTGTCCTCAAAGGGTTCTCAGAGGACAGGATGGCTTTCTTTGAACTTCTCATTTAAATTCAGGAGCAGATATTTCTTTTCTTTTTTTTTTTAATATTTATTTTTTAGTTTTAGATGGACACAATATCTTCATTTTATTTGTATGTGGTGCTAAGAATCGAACCCAGTGCCTCACGCATGCCAGGCGAGCGCGCTATCACTTGAGCCACATCCCCAGCCCAGGAGCAGATATTTCTAATCTCCTTTATGCTTGAGATATCCAGAACAATAGTATAACTGTCCTTGCTAGACTATTCTGTGCTGAATGACACATACCTCTTGTATGTCTTGTGTGTGTGTGTGTGTGTGTGTGTGTACACTGCAATTTAACTCAGGGGCACTCAACCATTGAGCCACATCCCCAGCCCTATTTTGCATTTTATTTAGAGACAGGGTGTCACTGAGTTGCTTAGCACCTTGCCGTTGCTGAGGCTGGCTTTGAACTTGTGACCCTCCTGTCTCAGCCTCCTGAGCTTCTGGG
This sequence comes from Marmota monax, assembly GCF_021218885.2. Taxonomy (NCBI): domain Eukaryota; kingdom Metazoa; phylum Chordata; class Mammalia; order Rodentia; family Sciuridae; genus Marmota; species Marmota monax. The sequence goes on from NW_026694432.1 coordinate 10,782,956, forward strand.
ATTACAGGTGTGAGCCACTGTGCCTGGCTCTCATATGTCTTTGAAGATGTCTTGGGCACTCATAGTTATAGCTGGGAGCACAGGCACCATAAAAGTAAGTAATCCATTCTGCAGGATGTATCTAGAGAACCTCTTCAGTGACCTGTTGGATATCTGTAAAGTACATGATGATGCAAAAACATAGTCTCTAAAACTAACATGAGAACTGCTGCACTGTGGAATATTGATATATCTATTTTGTTTTGGAACTTTTGGTACAATCTGAAATCTCCTTAAAAAACAAACAAACAAACAAAAACACTGTACTGCATAGCAACTAAATTAAGAGTTACTTTAATGTGGGAATTTTTCAAATTATGTTCAGATTCTCCAGAGATGCTTTGTGGGTTCAATAAGCAAGATAATAAAAACTTTGTTTAAAAATATTTTTACTGAGCTGAGGACGTAGCTATTGGTACATTTGCCTACCATGTGTAAGGCCCTATATTCAATTCCCAGCATTGAAAAAAACCTGTATGTGTGTGTGTGTGTGTATAAATATATTCCCATATGTTTACACACACACACACACACACACAGATAGATAGATAGATAGATAGATTTTTAACATATTTAAAGACTATAATAAAAACACCCACATTCATTGTGTTATATGCCAAGTTGTAGTATGTGGGAATTACTTTAGCAAGTCTTAAAGGTACTTTTTAAATGTAGAAACAGCAGTGAAATTTCTCTTGCCTTCTCTGTTTTATTAAATATCCAGAGGTTGCAAGATAGACTGTTTAAAAATCTGTCGAAATTTAAACTCATTGTGAGTGAGTCAGGATTTTTTTTAAAACTACAATGGAAACAAAATCAGATGCTGAGACTGCCATGATTGTAGTTGTCATCCAAACCCCTAATTTCAAGTTTATGTTCCTTAAGCCTGCCCCTCTGGTGTTTCCTGTTATAATTGTTATAAAATGGACTTATAGAATATATTTATACTTTTAAAATGTTGTTGTATCTGTTTTACATATTGAAGTGCCTTGCAAGATTTTATTAAAAAAAAAAAAAGAAAGACTTGCCTGCTAAAAAAATTAGAAAATGGAATTCTAGCAAGTCCAAGTCCTTAACTAGAAACAACATCTCAGAGCCTACTAAAGAAATAACTGCTTTAATATTTGACAACTGTGTTTGTCTTTGCAGAGTTCAGCACATTGTGGGGAATCTTCTTATGCAGCTGGTTTTGGGAATTCCCTTGGAAATGGTCCACAAAGGCCTCCGAGTGGGGCTGGTATACCTGGCAGGAGTGATTGCAGGTCAGTGTTCTGAAAGTAGCAGAATCAACAATTCTGGGCTCTTAAGATTAAAAGCGAAAATAATAGATATTTATAGTGGATTTCCTTTTTCTTTTATGCCTTACTTTTCTTGTTTTGTAGTACTAGGGATTGAACTCAGGGCCTTGCTCATGTAGTTTTACCACTGATCTACATTCCCAGCCTTTTTATAAATTTCATTTTGAGAAAGGGTCTGGAAGTTGCCCGGCTAGACTTAAACTTGTGATCCTCCTGCCTTAACCTCCTGAGAGGCTGGGAGCATAGATGTGTATCACCATGCATGGCTATAGTTTCTTATTTAAGTCAAAGTTTATTGTGCTCCTAATATATGTTAGGGACACACTAAGCATTAGAGATAATTTAATTGGAGATGAGATATTAGAGATAATATGAGCACATGAAAAAGAAGTCCTGGTGCCTTTATTCAGGAATCTCACATAATTGGAAACTGCAAGCATTTTGGTGTATAGGATGCTTATATTGGGTAAAGGCCTAAAGCCAGGTCATGAAGACTCTTAAGTGTCAGGCTAATGATTTTTAGAAGTAATATGATTGGGTTTGCATTTTAGAAAGACAAATTTGGGCTAGGGATGTAGCTCAGTGGTACAGTGTGTGCCTAGCATGTGCAAGATCATAGGTTTGATCCCCACACATCATCACACACACAAAGGGACACAAAGACACAAAGACTAGTAGAATGTGGCAGTAATTTCTAAAATTGTGCCTAAGTTGATTAATTATGGTGTGAGAAGAAAATATTAGAACTCCTGTCCATTTATATAAACATTTTAAAATATTAAAAATTTAATTTTAGATAATTGTAGACATACCAGCAGAGGTTAAGAAATATTGCCTAATGATCCCATGTACCCTTTGACCAAAGTTGCAAGATAGACTGTTTAAAAATCTGTCGAAATTTAATGGTAACATCTTGCAAAACCTTAGCACAGTATCATGACCAGGACACTCATATGGGTTTAGTCAAGTTCCAAAACATTCCCAGCACCCCAATGATTCATCATCATGCCTTTTATAGCTCTGGGTTCATCCCTGTCAGCCTACCACACTCCTATATCATGGGCAGTCACTAATCTGTTCTCCATTTCCATAATTTTGTCATTATTAAATGAAATAATCTAGTTTATCGTGTTTGGGATGGCTTTCCTCTAGGATTGTATTCCTCTAGGTTGTTTCATGTATCAATAATTAATTCCTTTATATTGCTGAATAGGACTCCGTAGTATGGATGTACAACTACTTGTTAAATGATTTGCTCACTGAAGGGCATCTGGGTTGTTTAGAGTTTTGGGCTATTTGTAAATAATGCTGCTACAAACATTTATGTACATATTCTTATGAATCTTAAATTCAGGGTTTTGTGAACATAAGATTTCATTAGACTACAATAAATGTCAAAGAGCACACCTGCTGGATCATACATATGATGGTAGCATGTTTTATTTTTTAAACAAAAATTCCAGAAGGTTTTCCAGAATATCTATCCTTTTATATTCCTCCTAGTAAAGGACAAGTGATTCCATTTCTCCATATTCTCAATAGCATTAAGATTTGTTGTTGTTGTTGTTGTTATTATTATTTTTTTTTACTTTTTCTGAGAAGAGGGCAGTGATATCTTATCATGGTCCTAATTTACCTAATGGCTAATGATGCTGAAATCTTCTTATGTGTTTATTTGCCATCTGTCCATCACCTTCAGTGACATGTCTGTTAATGTTTTTTGCCCATTTTCTAATTGAAATTTTTTAATTATTGAATTTATAAATTCTGGATACTAGTTTTTCTTTAAAAATATAGTTTATAAGTATTTTCTCCCAATCTATAGCTTGTCCTTCCATTATCTTAACATGGTCTCTCACACAGCATGAATTTTAAAATTTTTGATGAAGTCAATCAAGGTTGTCCTCCCTCCCTCTGCCAGTACTAGGGATTGAATGCAGGGCCTCACACTTGCCGGGTAAGCACTCTACCACTGAGCTACATCCCTGGCCCAATCAAGTTTTTTCCAGTTTTCTTTTTATGAATTAAGTTCTTGGGGTTCGCCTTAAACACTCTTTACTGAGTCCTAGTTCTGAAGATTTTTTCCCTACATTATCTTCTTAAAAGTTATAGTTTTTTGCCTTACATTTAAATATGTGATCAGTTTTGATTTGGTTAATTTTTCTATGATGTATAAGGTTCAGATTGAGGTTGTGTTTGTTTCTTTGACCTATGAATATCCAACTATGCCAGAACAATTTGTTAAAAGAACTGTTCTTCCTTTACTGAACTGCTTCTGCACTTTTGTCAAAAATCATTTGCCTATAGTTGTATAAGGGCTACTCTGGCTTCTTTTTATTCCATTGATCTGTGTGTCTCTCAACTGATACTATATAGCATTGGTTACTGTAGCTATATAATAACTCTTGAATTCAATAAGAATGATTCCTATTTTAGTTTTCATTTAAAAAATATTTTTGCTGTTGTAGTTCCTTTATCTTTCCATATATATTTTTACAACAATCCTATGTATAACTTTGAAAATTCTTTCTGGGATTTTGATAGGAGCTCATTAAACCTGTACATTAATTTGGGGGAGAACCAAAATCTTTACTGTGTTGTCTTTCAATCCATGAGCACAGCATGTCTCTTATTTAGATCTCCTGGATGCTACTATATTTTTAATCAGTGTCTGTGTGTTCATTGCTGGCATAGAGCAATACAACTATTTTTTATATGCTTATCTTATATCTGTGACTTTCTTATTAGTTCTAGAGTTTAGTTTTTTTTTTTTTAGATTCCTTGGGATTTTCCATGTCGTCTGTGACTCATCATGATTAGTGACAGTTTTATTCTTTGCTTTTCAATCTGCATGGCTTTTTTTTTTTAATATTTATTTTTTAGGTGTAGATAGACACAACACAATGCCTTTATTTTTATGTGGTGCTGAGGATCGAACTCAGGGCCTCACATGTGGTAGACAAGTGCTCTATCACTGGGCTCCAGCCCCAGCCCGAGCATGGCTTGTCTTTTTATGCCTTGTCATGGTGGCCAGCACCTCCACCACTATGTTCAGTAAGAGTGGGGAGAACAGATATCCTTGCCTTGTTCTTGCTCATCTATAGAAAGCAATGAGTCTTTTACTACTAAGTAGAATGTTAGCTATTAGCTGTAGGCTTTCTGTAGATGCACTTTACCAATGCATTTCTTTCTTTGTTTTTCTTACAAGTGTCTCCTTTGGTTGCCCAGGTGGCTTCAAACTCCTGGACTCCATCCCAGCCTCTTGAGTACTGGGATTACAGGCATGTGCAAGCATCTGGGTTACCAATACATTTATTTCTAAAAAATGAGCAAGAAATTGAGTATAGCAAGTATGTACTGCACAGGTTGAGATGGGCCCCACTGTCTTTATGTGTTGTAAGAGGACATGCAGTTTCTTGGGCGTAGGGTGGGAGTTCCACAGCACACAGGGACAGAAAGCTGTACCTGACTTGCTGTCCTTCATGTTGCAGGATTTATTGCAGTCTGTGTGGGCCTGGTTAAATAAGTAGGGTAATCTTCCTAAGGAATAAAGGACATCCTGTGTAAGGAGTTGTCGAAAGGATCTTTTATTATTTCCCAGAGATTCATTGATTACTTAATGGTAAATTACTTAGATTAGTTTATATGTTTTTCTTTTACAAAAAAGATGGATGTCCAATTTGCTGACTTTTTCTGTGATAATAAAAGGATTTTTTTAAATTTTTATTTTTTAGTAGCATGCTACTTAACAGATGTTAGGAAAACAAATATGCAATATGTCCCTTTGAGGACATGATTACATTTTTCCCTCAAAGGAGTGAGAAAATAACTACTTTTCTAAAATACTCATGCTATGCAAAAGGTATTTTGAAAATTGGAAATTGTTTCATTATTATGTGATTTTGCTGCTGAAAATGATGCAACATCTCATAAATTCACATTTAGAAGGCAGGGAAACAATTCTTTAATTGGTTTTAAAATTTCTCAGTGAAGAGTTTTGGTGAGCTTTAAATTTTAATATAGCATTTTGATTATTTTGCAATAACAAATTACTGACATTGGGGAAAGTGGGAATTAGCCAAATTGCAACAAAATTTTTGCATAACTGGAGTTAAGCACAGTCAGTGATACAATTCTATTTGAAACTACATATCATTTTTTAATTTTAAATTTGGCCATGATAGTCATTTCTATAGAAAATAATTGAATTTCGAATTACATCTTTGTATTTCTGTGTCATGATATTTAACCAAGAATTTCAAACTATAATATGAAGCCTACTTAAGAAACACTACTCATTGAAAGATTTTTTTATACCATTAATGAAGTAAAAATAATTTTAAAATACTGTTTTTAAATTCTATTTTTATTTTAAAGACATATTAGTATAGTAGTACATATATATGTAACTTATAAATATGTAAATACACCTATATTTCAAAAGGTAGTTGTGTTAGTTTCCTAGCTGCTATAACAAAGTGCCATAAATTGGGTGGCTAAAAACAACAGGATTGAGCCAGGCACAGTGGCACACCCCTGTAATTCCATTGACTTGGGAGGCTGAGAAAGGAGGATCACAAGTTCAAGGCTGGCCTCAGCAACTTAACAAGACCTTGTCTCAAAACAAAAAAATGAAAAGGGGATGTAGTGGTAGAATGCCCCTGAGTTCAATCCCCGGTACCACAAAATAAGTGAATAAATAAGGCAATAAATAAATAAATGAAAACAAATAGATTAAAGAGAAAAAAAAAAAAACAGGAATGTGTTGTTTCACAGCTCTGGAGGCTAGAAGTCTGAAATTAAGCCATCAGTAGTACTCTGCTCCCTCTGAAACCTGTAGGTGAATCCATCCTTGCCTTCTCCTAGTTTCTGGTGGTAGCTATGAGTCTTGGTGTCCTTTTCTTTTAAGGTACTGGGGATTGAATCTGGGGTCTTGCACATGCTAGGCAAGTGCTATACCCTCCCAGCTACATCCCCAGCCCATGTTTTCTCTCCTAGGACACCAGCCATTGTGGTTTGGAGACCCACCTTGCTTCAGAATGACCTCACCTTAACTAGTCACATCAGCAACAACCTTATTTCCAAATATGGTCACTTATGTCCAAATAAGGTACTGGGGGTTAGGACTTTAACAAATCTTTTTTGTTTTGGGAGGTACATAATTCAACCTATTATTAGTTCTTACCATTTTTTTTTTAACTGATCAAAAGTTTGCCAGCCTCTTACAGCTAAGTGTTTCAATAAGAACTGTGATGACCAAAAAGGGCAGGATGAAGTGGCAGATAAAATTGAATGTGGAAAAAAAAAAAGATAATTGACAAGGCTTAGTGACATAACTCCCCATCCTGCCTCCCTCCTACTTTTTTTGGATCCTGTTTTTCCACCTCCTCCTTCTGTTTCTGCACACACCTCTTTTGTCCTGCTCTTGAAGGTCCTTTGGGATGGTCAAGCCTTGCCTGATTCCAGCTTCTACATCCCTGTTTCCCCCATGGCTTGATTTCAGCCCTGCCCCAGTCACAGAGAGCCAAAGGAGAACATGAATAACCTGTTCATATCCTCTGCCTAATTTTGCAATAGCTTCTTGGCAGGTGTCTCTTTGCCAGTCCGGTCTATCCTTCACATACTGCTGTTTGGATCATCTTCCTCCAACAATGATTAGATCATATTGTATACCCTTCCTAAGAAATTTATAGTAGCCAAAAGAAAGCCAAAACATCCAAGAATGCTCTTCATTCCCCTCTGCTGCTTGGCTTCACTGCCTATCTTGCTTTGTTTTTTAGCTTCTTTCACATGTAATATAATTCCTTATCCTTGACTCCTGACAAAATGTGTCCAGGTCTGTGGATCAGAAGCATCAGCTTCACCTGGGAGCTTGTTAAAATGAAGCATGTTGGGCCCCAGATCAGACCTGCTAATCAGACTCCTCCTTTTAACAAGTTCACAGGAGACTCAGACATAGATTAAAGATTGAGAAATGCTGGTGTGCTCTCCAGCAAGTGTCCCTCAGGCTTACAGATGGTCAGAATCATCTGGGGAGCTTGTTGCAAACAAAGCCATCCAGATCCCAACAGATCTACTGAATCTGAATCTCTGGTGATGTGGCCCTGGGATCTATAGCTTTTTTTGTTTGTTTGTGCAGTGAATACAAACTGATAACTACAAACTGTATACCTTTAAATTGTGTAATTTGATAAGTTTTGATATGTGTATATAACCATCATCATAATCTAGTCACCTCCCAGAACATTATCTTGTGACCTCCCCTCCCCAGCATATATTTTCTGGAATTATAGTTTGTGTTTTCTAGAATTTTATTTAAGTGGGATCCTAGAGTATATACTCTGTATTGTCTGGCTTCTTTCACTCAGTGTAAATATTTTTGAGATTTTTCCATGTTGTGTGTGTCAATACTTGATTCCACTTTATGGCTGGATAACATTTCATTTTAGGAATATACTACAGTGTGTTTATTCATTCCTGTCTTGTTGATGGACATTTGGGTTGTTTTCAGTTTGAGGCTATTACAAATGAAGCTGCTATGAATATTGAGTTCAAATGTTTGTATGGACAAGTGTTTTCATTTCTCTTAGGTAAATATCTAGGATTGGAATGACTTGATTCTATGGTAGGGTATCTTTTAATTAAAAAAAAATACACACACGTTAGTTGTAGTTGGACACAGTACCTTTATTTTTTTAAAAAATTTTATATTTATTTTTTAGTTGTAATTGGATGCAATACCTTTGTTTCACTTATTTATTTTTATGTGGTGCTGAGGATCGAACCCAGGGTCTCACATGTGCGAGGCGAGTACCCTTCCGCTGAGCCACAACCTCAGTCCCCTTTATTTTATTTATTTATATGTGGTGCTGAGGATCGAACCTGGTGCCTCACACATGCCAGGCAAGCACTCTACCACTGAGCCCAAACCCAGCCCATCTTTTGTCTTTTTAAGGAACAAACTTTTTAACAGCATCACTGAGATATAACTCACATATTATACAGTTCACCCATTTAAAGTGTATAATTCAATGTTTCTTAGTTAAATTCACAGGTTATTTACTCATTATCACAATCTAATTTTAGAACATTTTTATCCTCTAAAGAAATTCTGTACCCATCGGTAGTCATCCCCCACTCTACCCGACTTTACCCCATCCACCTGCCCCAGGTACAAGCTACTGTTGGTTCATTCTAGACATTTCATGTAAATAGAATTATACAATATGTGGTCTTTTGTGACTGGATTTTTTTCACTCAGCAGAACATTTTCAATATTCATTCATGTACCATACATCACATTTTATTATTTTTTATTTCAGGACAACATACTACTGTATGGATATTTTCTTTATCCATTTGTCAGTTCATGTACATTTGGCTTTTTTCCACTTTTTGGCTCTTATGAATAATTATGCTGTGAACATTTGTATACAAACTTTTGTGTGGATATATGATTTCATTTCTTTTGGGTATTCAATTAGGAGTAGAACCGTCAGGCCATATTGTAGCAAAGTTCCTGTTCCTCCACGTCCTCACCATTTGGTTTGGTCACTCTTAATTTAGCCAATCTATTAAGTGTGTAATATCTTAGTGGGTTTTAATTTTAATGTGCATTTCTTCTGAGCTTCTCTTGTGCATGCTAGGAAGCCCTCTACTGCTGAGCTGTAGCCCCAGCCCTAATTTGCATTTACTAATGACTAATGACCGTGAGCATCTTTTCATGTGCTTATTTGTCATGCATGTTAAAGGTCTGTTTAAACTATCTGCCTATTTAAAAAACTGGGTTAGCTAGGAATGGTTATATATATATATATATATATATATATATATATATATATACACACATACATATATATACATACACACACATATACATATATATTCGTTTCTTTAAAAAAATGGTTATATATACATATATATACACACACATACATATACACACACACATATGTGCGTACACACATAATACATATGTGTATGTAATAACAAGTCCTTCATTAGATATATGGTATGCAAATATTTTCTCCTGAGCCATGTCTTGTTTTGCTTTCTCTTAATGGCATCTTTTGTAGAGTAGAAGTTTTAAATTTTTATTGTCTGATTTATCAGTTTCCTAAATTTAGGAATTGTGCTTTTTATCATCATATCAAAGAAATTTAGTTTAATATAAGGTCACTATGCTTCTTCTAGAAGTTTTATAATTTTAGCTTTACATTATGTCTTTGATGTTTTTATATGTTTTATATAAAAGTATGCTGCAAAGTATGAACTGAAGTATTTTTTGCACATAAATGCCTGGTCCATACCATTTGTTGAAAAGAATCTTTTTTCCACTGAATTGCTTTTGTTTCTTTGTTGAAATCAGTTGTCCATATGTATGTTTGTGTTTATGTGTGGACTTTCTATTCTGTTTCTCTTATATGTCTATATATCTTCACATCACACTGCTTTGATTATTGTAGATTTCTAGTAAGTCTTGAAATCAGAAGGGCTAGCACTCCAATACTGTTCTATTTCAAAGTTTTTATATTTTGGCTATTATAGATACTTTGCATTTCTATATTAATCATCTTGATAATTTCTACAAAAAGAATCTGCTGGGATTTGGATTTCAATTGTATTGAATCTATAGATCTATTTGGAGAGAACTGACATTTTGTTTTTCAGTAATGGGGATTGAACTTGGGGCTTCATGCATGCTAGATGATCATTCTACCACTGAGGTATATCCACAACCCTTTTTAAAATTTTGAGAAAGGGTTTTGATAAGTGGCCCAGGCTGGCCTAGAACTTGTGATCCTCCTGCCTCAGCCCCTGAAGTAGCGGAGATTATGGGCCTGCACACTACACCTGGCTAGAATTGAAAGTTTAACAATTTTAAGACTTTCAACCAATGAACACAATATATCCTTCCATTTATTGGGTTTCTCAGAATTCTTCTGATCATGTTTTAAAATTTTCAGTGTTTAGATCTTGTACATTTCTGGTCAGATTTATCTCTGTGTATCTCTCTCTCTCTTTTTTGCAGTGCTGGGGATTGAACCTAGGGCCCTGCACATGCTAGGCAAGCTTGTATTTTTAATGAATTGTAAATGGTTTTATTTAAAACATTTCCTTCCTTCCTTTCTTCCCTGGAGATTGAACCCAGGAGTGCTCTACTACTGAGCTACATCCCCAACCCTTTACAATTTTTTTTTTTTTTTAATTTGGGGGTAGGGTCTTGCTAAATTGTCCAAGGTGACCTCAGACTTTTGAACTTATAATCCTCCTGCCTCATCTTTCTGAGTAGCTGGTATTATAGGCATGTACCACCATACATATCTATTTTTAAAATTCCTATTTCTGATTCTTCCTTGCTATTGCCCAGGAATATAGTTGATTTTTTTTTGTATGTGTGTGTGTGTACTATATTGACTTTACTAGACTCATCTATTATTTCTAGTAGGTTTTTTTTTTTTTTGGTGGTGTTAATTCCATTAGATTTCCAACACAAATTGCTATGTCTGTGAACAGAGTCAGTTTTACTCCTTCCTTTTTAATCTGGATGCCTTTGATTGATTGATAGGTTGATTGATTGCCTAGAATCTCCAGCATAATGCCAAAATAGGAGACTGAATCTCTTTGTTCTTGATCGTAAAGGGAAAGATTCCATTTTTCTTAGATGTTGATGAACCTTTATTTTATTCATTTATTTGTATGTGGTGCTGTGAATTGAACCCAGTGCCTCACACATACTAGGTAAGCGCTCTACTTTTGAGCCACAACCCCAGCCCACGATCCAGTTTTTTTGTTGTTAAGAGTGATGTTAGCTGTGGATTTTTCATACTTGCTCTTTATTAGGCTGAGGAAATTCCCTTACATTCCTAGTTTGTTTAGCGTTTTTAATCACAGAAGGGTATTGGATTTTGTTGAATGCCTTTTCTGTGTCTATTATCATGATCATTTCTTTTTTTTGTCTGAATTACATTGACTAATTTTGAAATGTTAAATCAGTCTTGCTTTTTTTGGGATAAATACCACTTGGTCATGATGTATTATCCTTTCTTAATATTGCTGGATTTTACCTGCTACAATTTTGCTTAGAAATTTTGCATTTATTTATTCATGAGAAATACTGGACTATAGTTTTCTTGTAAAGTCTTTGACTGATTTTGGTAACAGGCTAATGCTTTGCCTCACAGAATAAAACAGGAAGTATTTCATGCTCCTCAATTTTATGGAACAGTTTGTATACAACTATTAGTCCTTCCTTAAATGTTTGTTATAATTCAGCAGTGAAGCCATCTGGCCCTGGAGTTCTTTTCTTTGTTGGGAGATTTTAAACTACAACTTGATTCCTTTATTAGACACAAGGCTATTTGGGCTATTTCTTCTGAGTAAGCTTTGGTAGTTTGTTTTTCAAGAGATTTGTTCTTTTCATCTAAGATGTCATCTTTATTGGCATAAAATTGCTTATAGTATTCTATTATTATTATTACTCCTATTTTTGTGGCCTTGGGGACTAAATCCAGGCATACTGTATTACTGAGCTACATCCCCAGCGCCCTGCCCCCAACATTTTAATATCTTTTTTTAGTTGTGTATGGACTCAATGCCTTTATTTGTTTTTATGTGGTGCTAGGATTGAACCCAGTGCCTCACAGTTGCAGGGTAAGTGCTCTACCACTGAGCCACAACTCCAGCCCATCCCCAGCCTTTTTTATTTTTTATTTTCATAGATGGTTTTGCTAAATTGCCCAGGCTGGTCTCAAACTTGGAATCCTACTTTCTCAGCCTCCTGAGTTGCTGAATTATAGGTGTATACCACCACATGTGGCCCCCCATTACATATATATATTTAGTACTGGGAATTGAACCCAGGTATGCTTATCCACTGAGCTATATCCCAGGCCTTCTTATTTTTGAGTTAGGGTCTCACTAAGTTGTGTAGGACCTCACTAATTTGCTGAGGCTGGCTTTGAACTTGTATCCTCTTGCCTCAGCCTCCTGAGCTGCTGGGATTACAGGTATGTGCCATCTTTTAATAGCTAATGAATTTGTAGTGGTATAATATTTTTCATTCCAGATATTAGAATAAAATATTTGCATTTTTTCCTTATTCTTTGATTAGTTTGATTAGAGGTTATCATATTTATTGATCTTCTCAATGAAAGAACAGCATTTGCTGGGCATGGTGGCCCACACCTATAATTCCAGTGGCTCAAGAGGCTGAGGCAGGAGGATTGCTAGTTCAAAGCCAGACTCAGCAACAGCGAGGAACTGAGCAACTTAGTGAGATCCTGTTTCTAAATGAAACACAAAATAGGGTTGGGGATATGGCTCAGTGGTTGAGTGCCCCCAAGTTCCATCCCCAGTACCCATCCCACCCCCCCACCCCCCAAAAAAAAAGAAATACCAGCTTTTGGTTTCATTATTTTTTCTCTACTGATCCTTTTTGTTTTTCATTTCACTGATTTCTATTCTGGTCTTTATTGTTTCCTTTCCTCTATTTACTTGGTGTTTCACTTGCTATTTCTAGTTTGCTTAAGATGGACTGTAAGGCTACCAACTGGAACTTGCTTCTTTTAGAACACCGGTGTTTAATGCTATACATTTTCCCCAAAGTATTGCACAACGGCAATATGCCTCAAACTTTGATATGTTGTTTACTTGCTAGTTTTCCTTTTGGTTTCTTCTTTCCACATGGGTTATTTACTGTGTGCCATTCAGTTTCCAAATATTTGCAGATTTTTTAGAGATGTTCTGCTATTGACTTCTAGTTTAATTATGGTCAAAGAACAAACTTTGTATAACTTGAATCCTTTCAGGTGTATTAAGGCTTGTCCTATGGTCCAGAATATGGCCTGTTGGTTAAGTATTCTGTGTATCTGAAAAGAATGTGTGTTCTACTGTTCCTGGATGGAATATTGTGTAAATGTCATTTATGTCAGTTTTATTATGTTTATTCTATAGATTTACTGGTTTTCTGTCTATTTTTTCTATAGTTTAAGAAGGGGATGTTGAATCTCTGATTATAATGATAGATTTGTCTGTTTATCATGTGGTTCTTTCATTTTTTGCTTCATTTATTTTGAAGTTCTATTATTAGGTATGTAAACATTTAGGATTGTTATGTTTTCCTGATGAATTGATCCATTTGTCAGTATGAAATTAAATTATTTGTGATAACACTGTATGTTCTAAAATTTACTTTAAAACCTAACATCTTCTTTTAAATTAGTGTGAGTATATCTTCTCTATCATTTTATTTTTAACCTAATTTATATCTTTATCTTTAAACATTTCTTGTAGGCAGCATATAGTTGGATCCTATTTTTTTAATCCAATTTCATAAACCCTTAATTTAATTTGGGTGTTTAAACCATTTGCATTTATTGTGATTAATGATATTACTAGGTTTGAGCTCAATATGTTGCTATTCGTTCTGTGTTCCTTTTTTCCTGTTTTTATTTTCTCTTTTTGCCTTTTTTGGGTTGTGTATTTTTTTTTTCCAGCAGGAAACTGTTTTATTTGGCTGCAGCCAGGTTCAGAGGGTACAGCTTTTGTTGTAATCAATCAATCCCCTGAACCCCAAGTTCAGGGAGTTTCAGAGGGGTTGTGTATTTTTTATGATCTTATTTTATCTTCTTTGTTGGCTTATGAACTATAATTCTCTGATTTGCTAGTTCAGTGTTTGCTTTAGGGTTTATGGTATTTGTCTTTAGTTTATCACACAGCTCACTTTCAAGTGATATTATATCACTTTGAATATAATGATAACTTTATAAACTAGATACTTCCATTTATCCTCTTTAGCCTGGTATTATCATACATTTAATTTTTACATGTTATAAATCTCACATTACATTATTACTATTATTTTTGATTTTAATTTTTGAGACAGAGTCTTGCTAAGTTGCTGAGGCTGGCCTCAAACTTGTGATCCTTCTGTCACAGCCTTCCAAGTAGTTGGGATTACAGGTGTGCACCACCATGTCTGGCCACATTATTATTTTTGCTTACATAATTATCTCTTTTTAAATTTTTTTATATTTGTATATGGACACAATACCTTTATTTTATTTATTCATTTTTATGTGGTGCTGAGGATTGAACCCAGTAGTCATATGTGGTAGGTAAGTGGTCTACCACTGAGCTATGACCCCAGCCTGCATTATTATCTCTTAAAGAGATTTAAATGATAAGAACAAAAGTTGTAGTGTTTGCTCATGTTCTTATCATTTGCAGTGCTCATCATTCTTTTGTGCAGCTTGATATTTCCTTTGGAGATCTTTCTGCCGCATGACCAGCACGACCAGCACGCTAGCTTCAAACTAGAGGTTCCAAACATAGAAGTTAACTAGTGAGATCAAAATAAAGACACATTTTACCTTTTTCTTGCCCAGCTAAGAGACAGTTTCTCCGGGCTCCTGCCTCGAGCCACCTGGCGGTAGCAAGGTTTACACAAGAGACCAGCAGGAGAGAGAGAGGTATGCCAGAGAGTGAGCTTTTATTGGGGAACAAAAAATTCAGGGGAAAATTCCATCCAATGAAGGTCAATGGGGACAGCATTCCAAGGTCAGGGTCAGTGACTGGTTTTCAGGTCAATGGTCAGTCACATCCCCACACAGACAGGCCCTCGCACCTGGAAAGCGTGGGGAAAGCTCTGACTCAGCTGGTCTGAGTACCTCACACCCAGTCAGGGAGGTACCCAATCACGTGTGAGAACAGCTTCCCACAGATCTTTTTCCATCTGCCTGAGACTTCCCTTAACACTTCTAATGGTATGGTCTGTAGGTCAATTCTCTCAGGTTTTCTATATCTGGAAAAAATAGTGAGCCTTATCTCTTCTTTTGGAGGATGGGAGGGTTAGAGACTGAATTCAGGGTCTCAGGAATGCTAAGCATGTGCTCTATCTCTAAATCTGGTGCTGGAGATAAAACCTAGGCAAATGCTCTTCCACTAAACTACCCCACCAGCCCCGTCCTTCACTATTTTTTGTGGGGTACCGGGGATTGAACTAAGGGACACTCAATCACTGAGCCACATCCCCAGCCCTGTTTTGTATTTTATTTAGAGACAGGGTCTCAGTTGCTTAGCATTTCACTGTTGCTGAGGCTGGCTTTGAGATCCTCCTGCCTCAGCCTCCCGAGCCACTGGGATTAGAGGTGTGCACCACCACGTCTGGCCCCACCTTCATTTTTGCAAGATATTTTTAAGAGGTATAGAATCCAAACTTGACACTACTTTTCTTTCAGTAGTTTAAATATATTGCTTTACTGTCTTCTCGCCGTGTGTTTTCCAATGAGGAATCCATTATGATTCTTATCTTTGTTCCCTAATATAAAAGATGTGTTTTTACTTTGGATTTGAAAATTTTCACTGGTTTTGAGCAACTTGATTTTGTTTTTTAGTATAATTGTCTTCATGTTTCTTGTGCTCGGGATTTGTTGAGCTTCTTGAATCTGTGGGTTTATAGTTTTCATCAGACTTTGGAAAAAAACCTTAATTTTTTCAAATAGTTTTTCTGTATTTGACTTCTCTCTTCTTTATTGGGGACTTCAATTATATATTTGTTAGACTGCTTGAAATTTTCCTATAGCTTACTAATGCTATATTTATTTTTAAAATATTCTGTGTGTTTTGTTTGGGATAGTTTCCATTTCTGTGTCTGTTCATTAAATATTTCTTCTGCAATGTCTAATTTGCCATCAAACCTACTTAGTTTACTTTTTATAATTTTTGACATTACAGTTTTCATCCTTAGAGAGTTGATTTGAATCTGTTTTATATCTTACATGTCTTTAACTTTTGAACACAAAGGATACAGTTGAATAATTGTTTACTGCTTTTATAGCCTAAATTTAACACGAGTTATTTCTGGGTAAGTTTAATTTGGTTGACTTTTCTCTTGTGTCTCATCATTTCTGCCTCTTCACATGTCTGATCATTTTTGACTGGAGGCCATACATTTTATCTTGTTAGATGATACTTGAAGGTAGTTTGATCTTTTCTGGTAGGATTTGTTATGTGAAATTATGTTTCAAGTCAGGTTGAATGCTAATTATTCTCACTACTGGTCAGGCTCCTTTTGTGTACTCTAACCAATGTTCCATGAATTATGAAGTTTTTGTTTAGAAGTTATCTAGCCTTTTTGGTGCTTGCTGTGTGAGCAACAGGTGGTGTTCCCACATGCTTTTTGGTGGTTCTTTCCTTGGCTTTGGTAATTTCCTCACATGCTTCTTTCTTTGTGTGCAGCTCTCTTTTCTCTAGTACCCTGTCTTATGAACTCAAGTTGCCTAGATCTATTCTGTACCTTAAATTCCATCTTAACAACTTCTGGCTTGGTGGGATCAGCCTGGGTTCTCTCTTCATGAACTGCAGGCTGTAATCTTGCTTAAGGTAATAAGTACCTCAGCAATAAATACCTCACCTAAATTATTTCCTGTCTCTGAGGGTACACTGGTCTTTGTTGTCTGAGGCCCAACTTGTTTGTTTTTGGTACTGGGGTTGGATCCAGGGATGCTCTACTATTGAGTTTCATCTCCAGTACTTTTTATGTTTTTATTTTGAGACAGGATCTTGCTAAATTGCCCAAGCTGGCCTTGAACTTGTGATCCTCCTATCTCAGCCTCCTGAGTTGCTGGGATCATAGGTGTGCACCACTTTGTCTGGCTCAAAACATTGTATTAGAGTTTGCATGAGTTGGTTTGTAAAGCATTGTTTGGTCCAGGGATCAAGGATTGGGTTAGGAAATAAATTCATCTTGCTTAGGGGAATCTGATTAAATAGTATGTTAATAAGGATTCTGAGGCTACATCTTGATTCCATAAGAAACATAGCCTTGAGGGCTGGGATTGTGGCTCAGCTGCAGAGTGCCCGCCTAGCATCTTTGAGGCCCTGGGTTTGATCCTCAGCACCAAATAAAAATAAATAAATTAAATAAAGATATTGTGTCCAACTAAAAAATAAATATTAAGAAAAAAGAAACACAGCCTTCAGATAATACTGGAATGTTAGGTATTTTGACAGTTTGATTAAATATATGGAGTATTTTGAAATAATAGTTCACAAGTTTATAACATTTCATGTAGTATTATAAGTACTATATATGTGTGTCCAACTCATTTACATCCCCAATAACTCATTGAATCTATTAATATCCTTATTCCGTAGGTAGAAAAACAGCATAGAAGGGTTAAATAACTTCTTCATATCACACATTTGGTAAATTTAGCTCCAGAGTTTATGCTCTTGTTTCTGTAATACTACTTTTCTAATAAACACTTAATGTTTCAGAAAAATTAAGGATAAACTATGTATCTCTACTTATATAGTATACAAGTGATAAAATGAATTTGTTGCTTGTTAATGTGAAAATGGCCCAAACTTACCAAACTTTTACCTTAGATTGGAAAGATTTGTATCTCATGTTTCTCATCATGTCTGATCCTTTGCGTTTTATTTCTTTAGGTTCCCTTGCCAGTTCCATTTTTGATCCACTCAGGTCTCTCGTGGGTGCTTCAGGAGGAGTCTATGCCCTGATGGGAGGTTATTTTATGAATGTTCTAGTGGTAAGAACTTTGGGAACAGAATCTATGGAGGAGGAGGATGATGATGATGATGATGATGATTTTTGCAGTGCTGTGAATTGATCCCAGGGCCTTGGGCATGCTAGGCAGGTGGTCTACCATTGAGCTATCTCCTTTGCTTCCGCTTTTTTCCAAAACAATAACTGTTACTTGGTTCAGAGAATCTTCATTTAACAATATTTAGGGAATACTCATCTTTCTGAGAATCATATGGCCCTCAGAGTTTATCCTTCATATTTTATATTTTCTTGTTATCTCAAAAGTAATGTGGATTAGCCAGGCAAGGTGGCACATACCTGTAATTCCAGTGACTCAAGAGGCTGAGGCAGGAGGATTGCAAATTTGAGGCGAATTTAAGCAATTTAGTTGAGGCCCTATCTCAAAATATAAAATAAAAAGAGTTGGGATGTAGTTCAGTGGAAGAACACCTCTGGGTTCTGTTCTAGTAGCAAGGGAAGGGGGAAGGACAAAGTAATGTGAATAAATAAAATTTTAAGTTTAAAAAAAGAAAGTCAAGGTTCCCAGTATAATGTCTTTTTAACAGTCTGACATGCATGTATAAACATTTTTCTATATGTATTTAAACTCCACCAATATTATACAGAAATGGCCTCCCCTTGTACTGTTCTGCATCTTCATGGGGCATCCTGGCCATCCACCCATGTCAGTACACAGAGAGCTCCCTCTGCCTTTGCAGGGCTCTAGAGCATCCTTTGTATATTTGTATCATGATTTTTTTTTTTTTAACAGAATCTCATTGAAAAAAAAGTGGGGTGGGCTGGGGTTGTGGCTCAGCGGTAGAGCTCTCACCTAGCATGTGCGAGGCCCTGGGTTCAATCCTCAGCACCACATAAAAATAAATAAATAAAACAAGGTATTGTGTCCAACTACAATTAAAAAAATAAATATTAAAGAAATGTGGGGCCATTTTGCTTTTCACATTATAAATAATGCTGTAGGGAACGTTCCTTTACATTTATGTTTTGCATTTGTGGTTTTTTTCTTTTTGATAGGATAAAATCCTAGAAGTGAACTTACTAGGTGAAAACTTAACATTTCAATATGCAAATTCCAAATTGCCCTCCAAAACTGGCATATAATTTTACATTCCCATGATAGTATGTGAGTGCCAACCATTTCTTAACACAGGAAAAAAATCCTGACTTGGCTTCAACCTTTTACCCATTTTAGGTATACTATAAAATCACTCTAGTAGGACAAATACCAAGCAATTCTAAAACTGTTCCAGAGGTATAAGTTACTTCTTAGAAAAATATTTTTCAAACGTTGGATTACAACCCATTAGTGGTTGTGAACTCAGTTGAAGGTCCTGGGCTCCAAAATCAAACAAACAAAAATTTCAGCGTGTGTCACATGGACTAGGAGAAGGCACTCTTTGATTTATGTGTGCAGTGGGTTGTTACATTATTTCTTACTGTAGGTCATGTTCACAGAAGCTTGAAAATAGAATTAACACCCCTGGTGCAGCATCTTCACTTCATAGGAAGGGAGTTAATAACTTGAAGGGGAGGGAGAAGCAACTCAGTAAATTAAAGTGGAGTATGTGACTCAGCAGTTTTTTAAGTGACACCAAGGCTATCACAGGCAGGCACATTTTTTCAAAGCTAAAATAGAACAATGTATTTTGATCAACATTTTCCTTTATTTTGAAATTACTTTAAAAAAAATTGAATTGATACTCAAATTTTAGTTAAGTCTTTGCTAGCTACTATGGGAAAAGAGAGTAAAGAAGTAGTGAATAGACGAGATCGGGCGCGTTTAGGGTGGTATGGCCGTAGACAGAAGTAGCGAATAAGTATTTCCAAAAAAAGCTTGGAACTACTGCATCAGTCTTAGGTTAATGGCATTTATTTATCTAACTATCCACCCATATATTCATTTTTTGACATATTCAGTGTAGACTTTTTATTATCTATATTTAGATAATTTCCAGCTAATAAAATTTCCCCCTTCCCCCTCAGTTCTGGGGATTGAACCCAGGGCCTTGTACATGCTAGGCAAATGCTTTACCACTTAGCTGTACCCACAGCCCCCTAAATTGAGTCATAAATCATAGAATTAAATGCCATGCTTCATTTTATTGTCCAAAGTGCACTAGCATTGTATTTCTTAAAAACTTTTTTAAAAAACTTGGCTGTTACAACAATGCTTTGTTTGGCAAATATCTGATGCTTAAACATAGGTTTCAATCACAGAGCTGGTGAAGAGGGGGTAGAGCTGAGGTTTCCTTTGCCAACAGATTGCTTACATTATTGTGACTTATCTCTTTGCAAGAATTTTCGAGAAATGATTCCTGTCTTAGGAATTTTCAGACTACTGATCATCATCCTTATAGGTAAGTGAGTTCGGGGAATATTTTACACCTTTGGTTTAATTGGATCCACCTTCAAAAGGCCTTTTCACATTTCCCAAACACTGCCTAGGGTCAGAAAGAATTGTTGGCTTCATAGGATTAGGCATGAAGGGAGGAATTTCACAGGAACCACTTCAGGGTGGTTCTTAGAGGGGCCTGGTGAAGTGTTTGGGCTTGTTGTTTCTTTCTAGAGTGGGGAAAGCCAACAAAGCAGAGCTCTAGGTGCCCCCTCTACTTCAACCATAATGTTTTATAAACTGGACTTTCTCTTTCAAATGTTGGAGACTGTATGTGACTTTTGTCTGCAAAGGAAAAGCCTGGAAACCACTGAGATATTCTGCTGCCTTCTCAAGTTTTACATTTTCAGATTAAAAAAAAAAAAAAAAAAACTGATCTAGGATATAAACTCTGAGTGGCAGCTGAGGACTGAGGACAAGAGAGTGGAGGTCAAGGAACCGAGAAGCTCAAGAGCTAAGAGAGTGACTAAGGTGGCTTTTGAAATCTCTATGAATTCTACAATTACACGCTAGAGGAGTTTTGGTTTGGAAGAACACGCCATCTGGGTGGGGGGGGGGGCTGGATTTTTTTTCTTTTTGGTGTTGGGGATGGAACCCAGGACCTGGTGTTTGACAGGGAAGTGCTTCACCACTGAGCCACATCCCCTGTCCTGAGAGGCTGGGATTTTAACTGAGTCTGAAAGTAAGGATAGATTTGGGTACTAGCAGGACATACAAGGTAGAAGAAAACAAGGGCAGAGGCATGGGTGGTAAGTTTTCAGGGGCCTGCTTCCGGTGGAGCTATACCCATTGGGGGAATTGGGGGAGGAGGACAGACCCTGGGGTCAGACTTGAAAGCCAAGGTAGAGGTCACACTTGGTAAAATTTCGGGTTTTTGGTATCAAGGTTTCCATATTCCACATATAGGAACAGGGGCAACTGCCTCTGTGGAAAGATCCTAAATTTAGTTTATGAACCACTTAACTATAAAAATATCAATATTTCATTCTGAGTTCACTTGTTTATAGCTTATACCATACTGTAGATAATTTCTTTTCATAAAAAATAAAAAAGTTAAGGAAAAATTGTTGGAAGAGAAGGGAAAAGCAAATATCTGGCCCCTATGGGAGCTTCTCAGTTGTTAAGAGTCACCATCAGAACCCATGAACCAGTCATTTGAGCAAACAAATGTTGTCATACAAGTGACCTGGGTCTTTAGTCAATCTGCATGAAGTCTTTGTAGAATAAGCCTCACATCCTTAGTGGGGAAATGATTTTCATGCTTTTCAAAGTTGAAGTGAAAACCCTTGCTTCATGTGCAGTGTATCTCCAAAGGTGGTTTCTGTGATGTTCTGTCATTATTATTATTATTATATTATTATGCATTATTAGTGCATACTAAAATCACCACATGACCTGCGTCGCTTTGTAGGATCTGCTATTGTCAACCTTCCCTGATCCTGACATATCATTTCTAAAAGTTTTTTGGCTTGAAAATGAGAATAAAAACACATACCAGATTCGTAAAATTACAAATTAAGGAATATAAATATATTTTAATTTGAAACACATTTCTTGAAAACATGTACATTGTTTGGTTTTCTTTTAATTGGTAAACATTACCCTTAATTGTGAAGGATAATTAGATTAAGGACCACATTCATGGGATATGTTATTTAACTAAGAAACTGAGCTTACCTTGGGCAAAAGTTAAGAAAAATCTCACATTTTCATCCTTAAAAAAAAAAAATCCACATAAAGCCAACTCCTTTAAAATAGTGTCAATAACTGGGTGTAGGAATACATTCCTGCAATCCCAGTGACTTGGGAGGCTGAGGCAGGAGGATCACAAAGTTTGAGTCCAACCTTAGCAACTGTGCAAGAGCCTGTGTCAAAATAAAAAATAAAGGGCTACAGATGTAGCTCAGTGATAAATACCCCTGGGTACAACCCCCAGGAACCCCCACCCCCGCAAAAAAATTATAAAAAAGTGCCAACTTTTTAATGAGGCAGCAATTAGGTTTATTGGAATTAGGGCCTCTTTTCAGGTGGGAAGACATGTTTCAGTTTAAAGGCTGCAGCAACCCAGGAGCAGACTCCTCTAGGAGGCAGAAAGAGCTAGGCAGTGATATAAGAAGGGGAAGATAAACAAGAGAGAAATGGGATGGAGAAATTGAGATGGTCACAGAGACTTTTTTTTTTTTTTTGAGGCTGTCCCCTGCTGTGGAAGACTAAAGTGAAGGTTTCCTGTTGGCTGCCCTGGTCTTTGGCAGAGTTCTTTCATAGTCCTCCCTGCATGTTATTTATGCTGGATCAGGAAATGCAAATGATGAATGAAAATATGATGCAGAAAAAAAAAAAAAAAAGATGCAGCCCCATTTACCCAGCACTTTGTGTAACAGCCATTTACAATTAAATCACAATCAAAGTTGGGCACAGTGGCATGCATCTGTAATCCCAGTAATTAGGGAGACTGAGGCAGGAAGATCATAAATTCAAGGCCAGCATAGGCAATTTAGCTAGACCCTGTCACACAATAAAAAATAAAAAAGGGCTGGGGGGAAAAAAGGGCTGGGAATGTAGCTCAGTAATAAAGTGCCCTGGATTCAATCCCTAGTAGTGGGGAAAAAAAATTAACATTGAGTTAATGTTAATTTCGCCCTCAATCTCTGTCCCGTGACTTCAACATCAATATGATATTGAATGGGAAACCAGCCAGAACACATGGTCCTGATGCTGTTTTCCCAAAGGCAAGGACTAGGCCTTTCCATCTCCTAGGACACGGTGGCTCACTAAATAGAGCGCAGGGAACTGGGGGATGGGTGTGGAATGTGATAGCTACAAGAGATGTTTCCAAGCTCACATGTAGGGCAGAGTTCTTCAAGGCAAAGCAACCCAGAAACTCCTCTGTCAGCACAGACCTGACTTAGGAAGAAAGTCTAAGTTCTGGCTCTCATTTCTGTTGAGGAATGTGGACTCCTTTCCTTTCATGGTCCATTTTCAGTACTCTTGATGGTAAATAAAGGCAATTAGTATGGTGCATAAGAGTGGAGTCTTGGTTTCTTTATGTATAAAATGCCACCATTGTTCTTCACTTGGATTGCCACAAGTAATCCTCTAGTTGGTTTCCCTGCTCCTATTCTTGCTGTCTTATCATCTTTTTCCTATATAGTGGCCAGAATGATCTTTGTAAAAACAAGTCAGATCATGTCACTCCTATGATCAGAAGCTTTCACAGGCTTCCAATTACTCAGAGTAAAAATTAAAGTCTTTATAGTGCTTCACAAGGCTCTTATGAAATGTATCTTCTGCTGTGTGATCTCATCACCTACCACTTTGTCCTTAACTCTAGTCCAGAATCACCTGGAAGTCTTTTTAAAACAGAATGTGAACTTCATCCTCGGTTTCTTGTTCATAGGTTTAGGTGCAGCCTAAGAATTTTTATTTTTAAGAACTTCCCAGGTAATGCTGGTGTTGCTGGTTTTGGGAAAACACATTTTGAAAACCACTGATCCAGCCATATCAACTGCACTGGAACTCCCCAAACACACCAGGCACATTCCTGTCAAAGGGACTTTGTGCTTGCTCTTTTTCCTGCTTGGAACAGATTATTACTTCACATATCAGCATGGCCTGCTCCCTCATGTCATATTCTCAGGAGATCTTCCCTCCTATTAAAAGTCACATCCTATCCTTGGCATTCTTGACTTTCCTCTGTTATTTCCTTCACAATACTTAGCACTGTTTGATATAATGTATGTTTTGCTTGTTTGCTCCTCTAGATCATCAGCTCTATGGGGCTGTCTCTGAACTGTTCACTGCTGCATGTATACCAACTAGAATTGTGCCTGCTACACAGAGAAAAATCAATAAATCCTTGTTGGATGAATAAATATAAAATGGAATAATGATAGTACCTACTTCATAGGGTTGTTGAGAGGATTACTGAATTAATGCATGTAGACTGTTTAGAATGGAACCTGGAATAGAATAAAAATCAGGAATTGTTATATATCATTATTAGAGGGGAACCAAAAACAGTTGGTGCAATATTGTGGAGATCCTGGGCCTTCATCAGGGTGTTTTTCCTTCTAGTTGTGTCAGATATGGGATTTGCTCTCTACAGAAGGTTCTTTGTCCCTGAAAATGGGTCTCCGGTGAGTTGCTTTTTTTTTTTTTTTTTAATTAAAATTTTTTTATCAAAAGGGTCATTGAATAAGGGATACAACTCTATGATTTAGGGCAGTCAAATATCCATTTGGAAGTTTTAGAAAACTCGTAAGGAAATCAGACTTTTGGATTGTCCTCACTTACCTCACTGATCGCTGCACTTGCCATGTTGACAGCCATTCCAAAACAGGAGAGAAAGGATTTCCCTGTCCACAGAGAATAAAAAGCAGATTGAAATACAGTAATGAAAATTTGGCTCCATATGAATTTATAACACAAAGAGAACTGACTTTAAGTTTTGCTGGGATTAATCTTTAAGTCTGGAGTTTCTATTTGAGTATTTGTGTATATACTATTATTTTTTCAACTCTGCATCCCATTTCAATAGGATGTTCTCATAGAGATCCCTCATGGCCACTCAGTTCCTAGTCTCTTGGTTGGCATTATATAGAATCATCCTAAATGTAATGATGATCAAGAAGAATGAGAAACAATGGCCCCTGTTTTATGTACTCAGAATGGTTAAAAATGACATTTTTTAGCTTTGCATGTTTTAGAACATCTTTTCTCTGTGTACATGGGATTTTGTGTCTCTTCTGTTTTACCCGTAGTTCTCCAGACTTAGACTCTTGTTTGTTTATGATGGTATTTGTGTTTCACTAAGAGAGATACAGCCAAAACATGCAATTAGCATTTTCTTATTTCCACTTTTCTTCTTTTCTCCAAAGGTGTCCTTTGCAGCTCACATCGCAGGTGGATTTGCTGGAATGTCCATAGGTTATACTGTGTTTAGCTGCTTTGATAAAGCACTGCTGAAAGATCCAAGGTTTTGGATAGCAATTGCTGCTTATTTAGCTTGTGTCTTATTTGCTGTATTTTTCAACATTTTCCTGTCCCCAGCAAACTGACCTGCCCCTAATTTAAGCCCAATAATAAAAAGAGCCATATGAGGGAGAAATGGAAAACTTTATGAAGAAACAGAGTTCCAGCAAATGCTAACAGTTTTATAAAGAGTATAAAACAACACCTAACTCATCAGTTGCAAGCAAGGACTACTTACCAAAGGGCCTTCTGATTAGAGGAAGAACCTTCTGAATGCCAAGAGCAGGAAGAGAAAGAAAAAACACTAGTAGTAAAAGCCAGAGATTGGGTCTTCCAGGCACATGGTATGCATGGATATATTCTATAAAAGAGAACTGGCTTTACTTGGAGGACATACTTTGGAGACTGTTTCATAGAATCCATGGATACTGTACTATGTGAAAAATAAAAACTTCTCATATCTGTGTTATACTCTTGATATACTTTTTTTTTTTTTTTGTACTAGGAACTGAACCCTGGGATTACCCAGACCTTGGGCATACTAGGCAAATGTTCTACCACTGAGTTACATCCCCAGCACTTTTAATTTTGAGACAAGAGTCTCACTAAGTTGCCCAGGGTGGCCTTGAACTTGTGATCCTCCTGCCTCAGCCTCCTGAGAAGCTGGCATTATAAGCATGTACCATTGTGCCCAGATAAAGTATAGGTTTTAACAAGATTAAGATACATGTATTGCTCTGTAACTTGCTTTACAATATGACAGCGATCTTTCTGTATCAGTTCATAGAGACCTTTGTTCTCTGAGTTGAATGATACAGATAGTCCATAGTTAAACCATTTCTTTATTGGACTTTTAAATTGTGCTAGTTTTGTATGGTTACCAAGAGTGAATGTCCTAGTATATGCAGTATATTTTTAAGTGTTTGCTGAATGAATATTTCAAGTATCCAGTAGAAATGTTAATTGTGATAGATTTAAATTGCTCTTTGAGTATTTGTATCCAATTATATTCTTACCTAACATATACAAGTTTTCCTCTACTTTGAAAAAAGATGATATTTGAAATCTTGAAATTTTTGCATTTTGATAGTTAGAATATAATGCTTTATTTGAATTTATCTCTGACTACTGAGGATGAGTATTTTAAAGTTACCAATAATTATATATTACACAGCATATATGTTTTATAATATATAAACATTAATATACACATAATGTAAACAAGAATATATGTATATAATTGTTCCCTTGATGAAATGTTTCTGTTTAATCTAAAAAGTAGCTTTTCAGGGGAGGAATATTTATCTGCCATGGCCAATGCACCAGGTCACTAGCTCTGAAGAGACCTGTTTAATGACCTGAAGTACAATGTAATTGTTAGTAGAAAACTAGAGAGAGCAACAGAATTTATCTAACCATAAAATCGAGCATAACCCATTGATTATGGGCTGATGATGAAGTTATTATCTATTAAGAAAGAAAGATTCTTTTGGTACTAGAAATATGGGTTACATAACCAAAAATAGTGATGTTTTATTGGCAAAAATTACAGTAAAAACACATACAAACATCTCCTGATGTCTTAAATTTGACATCTCTGAATTACAGAGGAACCATTTATTTAGTTTAATTTGGAGCTCATAATGCTCTTCTAGATTGTATTTTACTATTAGGAATTCTTTAATAATTTTTTATCAGTGCATAATAATTAGACATATTAGTGGGATTTGTTGTTACATGTTCACATATGTATACAACATAATGTGGTTAGTTTCATTCCCTGGAAGCATTCTTTATCTGTGATGTCCAACAAAGTAGCCACTATGTACATGTAGCTCTTTAAGTTTCTATTAAACAAAATTAAAACTTCAGTTGCTGTCATACACAAACTAGACTGCAAGTGTTCAATTGCTGCATGTAGCTGGTGACTACCTTATTGGACAAAGCAGAAAGAGAATATTTCCAATGTTGCAGAAGTTAGTTCTATTGGCTAGTGCTGTTGTAGAATGAGCAGAAAGGGAAATGGATTTTAGTTGCTAGCTGACTCATCCATGGCGCTGAACTGACCAGAATCTGCTGTATACCTCAAAGGGATGCTTTCAGAGAAGCTGAAGACAGCCATGGTATAACTTCTAAGCATGATGTGCTTCTCAGATTTATCAAAGCTTAAAAAGGTTTGTGTTAATCTCTCTCTTAGCTAATTAAGAAATAATTGTTTGAAATGTTTTTAACTTTTGCTTTGAATTCTGTGGAACTGTATGTATGTGTACTAGTTTTCATATCATTTGTCATGAAAGTTTTAATTTATAATTAAATTATACCATTCCTTCTTTTAGGAAATACTATGTTTTATACTTTAAGGGGAAAAAATATTTCCTTTTATGATTATAATAGTAAAGGGCTCATGGTAAAACATTAAAAAACAAAAATATAAAAAAATTAAGTCAATTTTAATTCCATTATCCAGAGATAATCTGTTAATATTTTGACAGATATCCTTCTAGAGTTTTTTATATGCATTACTCTACATATAAATAAATTTATAATAGTGGACTATACTATTTTGAATTGCACTGAAACAAAATGTTAAATGTCTTTTTATGTTAGTATACATTTATCATTTCTACTGGCTGCCTGATATCACACTGTGGATGTATCATTATTTATTTAACCAATCTTTCTTGGATGGATAATTATTTTGGATGTTTTTAATTCATACTATTATAAATAACAATAATAACATCCCAATTTACATTTTAAAAGTCAGAGAATACTATTATTAATATAATACAGTCAATATAAAATTTTTCTATCAGGAATATGGCTAAATTTTAGACAACTGCTGCTTTTGTAAGTTTTATTAACTGTACAAATCTTTAAAAAACTAGAGACTCTAGAACCAGAAAGCTAAAACTATCACTATTCAACATTCCTAAACTTAAATGACCTTTTTTAAAAGATGAGGTTGAATTACCTTTTTTTCAAATATTTTTTTTAGTTGTAGATGGACACAATACCTTTATTTATTTTTATGTGGTGCTGAGGATCAAACCCAGTGCCTCACACGTGCAAGGCATGGGCTCTACCAGTGAGCCACAACCCCAGCCCCTTAAATGAACTTTTAAGAGAAAACATGATCTCTTGATGTTTCTTTCATGAAAATTTCAAGTATGTTTAAGAGGAAAAATAGTGGTTAGGAAAGATAGTTAAGAACTGACTCTAGAGCCACACTGATGGGTTTGAATGCCAGCTTCAGCTGTGTGACCTTGGCAAATTAAGGCATGCCTCAGTTTCTGCATCATATAGATAAAATGGGATAAATAACAAATGGGTGAAATAGCCACCTCATAAGATCTTTGTGATGAATCTATCAGGATTTTTGTGATGAATGTATCTTGGAACTATAGTATCCTAGTATTTTCTTTGATTGTGTATTATTTCCCTTTATATAAAGGACACAGGACATACATTTATATGTTTTAAATGAAAGGGAATGAAAACATTCATTATTTCTATCTTTCCTTTGTGGAAAGCCTAAGATAGCCTTCATAAATATTATATGGAATTTATTGGCCAATAATCCAAGTAGCTAAATTCTAATTTGTCCCACTGTTCTCTCCAAGAAAGAAGCTACATCTTAAAGAGATAAGACATTGTTACAATATTTTCTATAATACCATCACCACCCCAGTGATGAATTTATTTTATCCCATTCCTAATAATATTTTAGTACCATACAACAGCTGAGAAATTTTAGAGTGCATTTTAATATGATAAAAATTTATAAATTTTTTATAGCAAAGTGTAAGAATTTTATAAATATTCATAAATATTACTGGAATTGATTTCTAAAAATGCTCAACAACTGCCAGAAAGAAACCAGAATTTAGATATTCAAATGTGTATTAAAAAACTAATCTAAATTCAGGCTAGGGATGTGACTCAGTGGTAGAGTGTCTGCCTAGCACGTGTGAGGACCTGTGTTCAATCCCCAGCACCACAAACTAAATAAAACAAGACAAAACACAAACAAAACAAAACAAAAAAACATTAATCTAAATTCTTATAGCAAGAGCCAGGTTATTTCCTCTGGTTTCATTAAATGCTGTATTGTATTGAATTATCAGATGAAGCACATTCATTTTTCCTGATGAAAATTTACAATCACTTAGGTTGTAAACTCTTATGTAAAATAATCTTAATAGGTTTGTTTGTAAGATCAAGTCAGTATTTTTAGGACTGTCTCTAAGAGTTCCCAGTTAAAGAAAATTAAACAAGATACTTAAGCTAAGTAAGATGACTTATGATGGGAATCTCAGAATTCTATTTTTACTTTTTATTTATTTTTTGGTGGGGCTGGGGATTGAACCCAGGGCCTCATGCATGTTAGGCACACATTCTACCACTAAGCTACATCACTAGCCCAACAATTCTGTTTATAATATATACATGCTTCCGCTAGGTATCACCTTTTTTTTTTTTTGCACTGTAATATCTAAACAAAATTCTTTTAAACGCCTCACATCTAAAATACATTCTTTGTGGCAGATTGTTACTGCTATCTAGGGAAAAAAAGTAAAAAATCAGCACATGGAAAGAGTGATGATTTGTTCATATTTTGGCCATAGGTTTGCTTTAAGAAACAGTGCTCCCTTCAGAATGGAAGAATTTATCTGCCTCCTGTTTGATGGGGTTCAGAGCTAAGATGGCTGAATAAATAAGCATGGGGGACTGGAATCTCCTTGGAGGCATTCTGGAGGAAGTTCATATTCACTCCACCATGATTGGAAAGATCTGGCTCACCATATTATTCATATTTCGAATGCTTGTTCTGGGAGTAGCAGCTGAAGATGTCTGGAATGATGAGCAGTCTGGCTTCATCTGCAATACACAACAACCAGGTTGCAGAAATGTATGCTATGACCAGGCCTTTCCTATTTCCCTCATTAGATACTGGGTTCTGCAGGTGATATTTGTGTCTTCACCATCTCTGGTCTACATGGGCCATGCTTTATACCGACTGAGAGTTCTAGAGAAAGAGAGGGAGAAGATGAAAGCTCAATTAAGGAGAGAACTGGATGGGATAGAGTTTGAAATGCCTGCAAATCAGAGGAGATTAGAGCAAGAGCTCTGTCAGCTGGAACAAAGGAAACTAAATAAAGCTCCGCTCAGAGGAACCTTGCTTTGCACTTACGTGATACACATTTTCACTCGTTCTGTAGTTGAAGTTGGGTTCATGATTGGACAGTACCTTTTATATGGATTTCACTTAGAGCCTCTATTTAAATGCCATGGTCACCCATGTCCAAATATAATCGATTGTTTTGTTTCAAGACCAACAGAAAAGACAATATTTCTATTTTTTATGCAATCCATAGCCACTGTTTCACTTTTCTTAAACATTTTAGAAATTTTCCACCTAGGTTTTAAAAAGATTAAAAGAGGGCTCTTGGGACAATATAAATCGAAGAATGAACACAATGAATTCTGTGCAAAGTCAAAACAAAGTCTAGCCAAATATCAGAGCACATCTGCAAATTCACTGAAACGACTCCCTTCAGCACCTGATTATAATCTGATAGTGGAAAAACAAACACACAGAGTAGCATACCCAAGTTTAAATTCATCTTCTGTATTTCAGGCAGATCCTGACAATCATGACATAAATGATGAGAAAAGCATTTTGGATGAACAGGAAACTAATGAGATGTACACACTTAGTACTACTTGCAGTCACCCTCAACACATCAGCTCAAAAAATAACAAAGACACTCATAAAATATTTAGAAAAGAAGTTAATGGTAACCACTTGCAGGAAAAAAAAGAAGTTGATGGCAAAGAGAGCAAAAAGAACCATTATTCTAGAGATCACTGTTCTATTCCAGGTATTGCTATAGATACAGACAACCACATGGGGCAGTCACCCCACACAACTTTCTCCCTGGCAACAGACTCCTGCACCTGGAAACCTCGGTGGCTCAGTACTACGTGGGGTCCCTCTACAGAAGATGCAAACCAAGGGTCATCTCCTATAGATAACCTCCAGGGCCAGTTCAGAGAGGGCACTATCAGAAACCTTCCTCCTTCACAGAGAGACTTCCAACCACTTGACATTCCAAACACTTCTGATTCTTTGGGAGAGTGGTCCTTTGAGTCAAAGTTTATTAGAACCTGCAACAATTCTACGGATTGTCCTCCAAATCATTTAATGTCCTTGACAAACAACTTCATTGGTAGGAGGGTTCCAACAGACCTTCAGATCTGAACCGTTGTTGCTTTTAGATATTCTGCATATTATGTCATCAGAGTAGTAACAGTGGTGGTGGAACATGGAGAAAATAGATAAGGATATTTCTAAAGACCAGCTGTTGTGATAGACAACTGCAAACTCATTTCAGAAATGAAAAACAGCTCTAATTCTGAACTGTGAAGGGGGAAGTTCTAAATTCAAAGACGTAGGGTAGCCAAATTAGGATGTATTTTTTAGCCTCCCTTAAAAATATGCGATACTGACTTGGGAAAATCACATGCTCTGATTCGATCCTAAATGGTTTGGGATCAGGTTTTTCTCACAGCCTTAGAAAATTGTTCTTGATCTATGTAATTACTCCTTTTAGTTACTAATCCTTTATTTTGGATACTAGGTTAATGTTGTTTGCCCTGGGATTTAATAACTTAGTTTCTTTATAAACTGCAAACTGATGTGTGTTGAATATAACCATAATATTGCTATCTAGTAAATAAAATATTGAAAAAGATGCAAGACTTTCTCTCACCAGTACATAGCATCGTGATTCACATTCTGGATTGGAGTCTTTCCTGGCTCTCCTATTCACTGGTCACGTAACCTAGTCATGTCATTTTACTACCATACTTACCTACAAAGATGTTGTGAGAATTAAAATAAAAAAAAAAAGAAGGAAAGAAAGAAAAAAGAACTATGTTTAAAACGCACTGTACCTCCTGCACAGTAAGCGCTCAAAAGGTTTTATTAGCACATTAGTGCTGATCCTCCAGAGGGCTACTTCAAGTCAGCCACAAAACAAGGAGACTCCAAATGTAAAACTGGAGCCAAAACATACGATTTAAAAATTGGAAATCCAAGAGTCGTCCTGCTTTGGTCGTGCGTACTTTTTCCAGATGAGAGCCAAAAAGTCCAACACACACAGGTCACCACAGCTTCGAAGACCTGGGTTCGAAGGGCGCGCCCACTACAAGTAGGGCGATCTATCCTCCTCCGAGGGTGTTAAGCTCCAGGACCCCGAAGGCCCCGCCCTCGGGCACCACGCCCACTCCGGGCTCCACCTGGACGCTTACAACGAGTTGCCAAACCCTCGCCTCTTCGCTAAGCAACCGAACCGCCCTGGGGACCGGAAGAGGAAGGAAAGGCGCTACTCCGACAGCCAGAGGGGCGGGCGTACGCAGTCTCCCTCAGTTCTGCCGGCGCCTGGGGATGCTGAGCGTCCTGGTCGCCATGAAAACAGGCCACACCCCGGTGATGCCGGCCCGTGGTTCGCAAGTGCGCAAGCGCGCGCGCCCTCCGCGCATGAGCAGTGCTCCTCCAAGCCCGCCAGCCACGGTCTCCGGCGCCAGCTACGCCGCGGCCGCTGTCACTATGGCCCATTACAAAGTGAGGGGGGCGCGGCGTGGCTGGGGGAGTGCGGGCGGTAGCCAGCCGCTGGTCGGCTCCGGGTGGGAGATGGGGGCGCGTGCAGGTTTCGGGGGCCTGAGGCAGCGAGGCGGAGGTGGGGTTGCCAGACTCTAAGCGCCTTCTTCCTGCTCTGGCCCCCGGACTCAGGTCACTGACCTGCGGTGTCTCCTCAGGCCGCCGACTCGAAGCGCGAGCAGTTCCGGAGGTACTTGGAGAAGTCGGGGGTGCTGGACACGCTGACCAAAGGTAAGCATGGCTAGGAGAGGGTTTCACGTGCCCTCGGCACGGTGCCCCTGACGGGCCACGGCGTGGGGAAGGAGGGGGAACAGGTGGGGCCCGTCTAGGGTCCAGAGAAGAGTGCTTGGGAATGAGCGGGACCGGCTCGCTCTGGCTGCCAGACGCTGCTTGGTGGGGTAGCCTAGTTCACGCTATCGCTCTCAGCGCGGGGAGTGAAACTCTTGCAGCTGTTGCAAAGTCTCTCCAACTTCCGTTGCTTTGCCTCGAGCAGCCGCAGTGAATATGTTTATTGAAGACCGTGAGGTCCCAATTCCTTCCGCTTTACCGAGTTTGCAGAGTCCTCAGAATCTTAAGAAATATTTTCCCTCGAACAAAGAGCAACTTGAGAAATTAGCAGATTTGAAAGTGGGCTATAAAGTAGTTGAGTGAGGCTTATCCCGAAGTAAGTGATTCATAGATACTGTGGCTTTTCAATTCCCTATTTCTTAGTCTATAGCAATTCCTATTTTGTGTATAGGACGCTTCATAAATAGTTATATTGTTTACGCTTTTAAAAATGGAAGTTTACTGTTACACTGTTACATCTCTTTCTTCCTGGATTCAAGATCTAAGTAGACAAGGAAGGTGCTTGAAACAGGAGGATTCCAAGAGATAGTGAAGTACTGCTTACTTAATTAGCTCAGCTGTAATCTGAATGCCTGTTATATATTGCTCTATGCATTGACTGGGATTTTCAAAGATGATGGAATCCTGGCAGGGGTGCAGACATGGATCCATAAGAAAATGAGAAATGACTGGATAATAATATCTGCATTTTGTGCAGAAATAAAGGTTAAGGGAAAATTCTGGGAGAACTCCTGGGTCTAGCAGAAAGCAGGCCTTTTCATTCCCATGCATGGATATGTTGGCAATTTTGAATTGCTTCTTGTCTAGGTTCAATTAGTAGTTTCCCTCCATTTTTGCAAATAATAAGGAGATACTCTGAAAATGCTGTGCTATGTTGTCTCCCCAAGTATCATAGATGCTTGGAATTTCATTCCTTAGGAAACCCCATACAGTCCCTTTTTTCATTTAAGCAATTAATAGGTGTCTATTCTAGACAGTGGGGCTAGCAATGGAAAAGAAAGAGTTCTTGCCCTCATGAGCTTGCATCCTGGTTGGGGAGACAGATAATCAAGAAATACAGAGTGTCAGCTAGTGGTAGTGTTATAATTTAAAACTGATACCAATGTTAGAAGATAAAAAGGTGAAGGGTAGGATTTGTGTGCCATTTTACACAAGGTAATGGGGGAAAGGCCTTTCTTATGAAGTAACTTTTGAGCAGAGATCTGAATGAGCTAAGTATGTTGTCAAGAGTTCCAGGAAATACAGGTTGAGCATCTCTAATCAGGATATCTAAAATTCAAAATACTACAAGATTTGAAAAATTTTGAGCACTGACTTGATGCTGCAAGTGGAAAAATCCACTCCTGACTGCATGTGACATGTATATACATACCTTCAGGCTATGTATATGAGGTGTGCATGAAGTATAAATGAATTTTGTGTTTACTCTTGGGTCCTACTCCCCAAATATCTTATTATGTATATGAAAATATTCCAAAATCTGAAAATATCAGGTATTTGGTGCCAAGCATTTTGGATAAAGAATACTGAAACTGTACATGGTGGCTAAAGTGAGTGAAAGACAGATGGTAAAAGGCAAAAAAGTGACAGTTGTAGAAGATGACTGACCAGAGAGAAGATGCACAGCCTTGTGACTATACAAGGATTTTCCTTCATGAGAGAGATCCCTGGAGGCTTCTTATCCCTGTTCACACCCACAGAAATGTAACCCTTCAATCTCCTTAGATAGCCAGTCTTCTAAATAAACATCAGAAAACATAGTATCTATTGACAAGATTTATGTAAAAATGTATTTTCATCTTTAAACAGATATTTCACACACAAACATTTATTTATTTATTTTTGAGGTAATACTGGGGATTGAACCCAGTGCCTTGTGCATGTGAGGCAAGCATTTTACTGACTGGGCTATATACCCAGCCCCTCAAATTTATATTTTTTACCCCATTATTTCCAAGAAGATTTGAAATTGCTTATGACATTAAAACACTATAAGAAAATCATTTAGAAGAGGTGGCATTTTAGATGTTTTGAGCACTATTTTAACCTCCAAAAAATCCTGGTTAAGGGGCTGGGGTTGTGGCTCAGTGGTAGAGCACTTGCCTAGCATGTGTGAGGCGCTGGGTTTGATTCTCAGCACCACATAAAAATAAATGAGTAAAATAAAGGTCCATCAACATCTAAAAAATATATATTTTTTAAAAAATCCTGGTTAAGGCAAAAGGGGAACATGATTTGATATAGACTTGTCTGAATAGAAGGATGTGTATTAATTCATAGGAAAACTCAGGAAACTTAGCATTTACATTATGTTTTGCATTTATCAACCTTGTAAATATCACTGACGGAAATTTAGAAACTGAAAGAAATGGAGTGGGAGAAGAAATGGGGAAGGGTAGGAGCACTGATATTCATGTCTTGTAAAGTTAGGAATTCAATAGAGATCAGTAGAAATGAATGGAAGAAGAATTAGGTTTGAGCATTTAATTTAAAGAAAAAGGTAATAAACAGGAATTAGAGTACTGTAAAAGACAATGAAAGGAGAGAGGAGAAGCTGAGAGGACAGTAGTGTAAATATACCAACTTCCCAAAAAATACAGTGTATTTCAGCGTTGTTAAAAGTAGTTGCACGTTTGAATTTTTCATACTGTTATTTTAAATTAATAAAGCTGTAAAAACTAAAAGGAACACATACAAATTAGTTTAGAACAGGACTTATTAACTTAGAGTTTATATATGTATATTTTTCTTTTTGTATGGAGTTATGTTTTTTGCTTTCATCGAATTTTTCAAAGGGTTCCATGCACAAAACAGTTAACCACTGGTTTAGAGATTTTTTTTTTTTAATCTGAATACAAAATTCCAGGAGGTACTCATTCAATACAAGATGATCAACATAGTCCTAATATGAGTTATTAGATATGAAACTACTGTAGTATATATTTTAATGCTGATTTGAGCAAGTGGTTACTGGCAACGTTTTTGGTTGGTGTTTTTTAGCATATTGTGTATGATACTTCATTCTTGAACATTTTGAAATGAAAGCTTCTTCAAGTAATTACCACAGCCTTACTCTTTCCTAAAGTTTTCTTAAATTTATTTTTTCCCCATAATTCTATCTAGTGCAGGTTACTGCGTTTAATTGGATTACTACATCTACCTCTTAACTGTTGTTCTTTCTGCCATTATCCTTGACCCACTTCAGTCGGTCTTCCACTGAAGTGGATCCTGTAACTAAAGGCCAACAAAACTTACATGACCCTCTGTAGTCTGGCCCCTGACCACCTTTCCAGCCACATTACCCATAACTCCATCCAGCTGTACTTGATATGTCAGTTTTAGGTCTATCCTTCCCTTAGGATGCCTTCTTTGTTTGATGCCCAATTCTTTCAGTGTGCTCCCAAATGTACTATTTAGCATTGCTGCTTGATACTCTTTCTTGTCTAATTCCTTACTTTAGCATTGAACTGTAAATTAGTTGGGAGCAGGGACTTTGTTCACCACTGTATGGACAGTCTTAGCAGTGTGCTTGGCACTTAGATATGGAATATAATTTCTGCCATTCAAATTTAAGACTTTAATTGTTGCTCTTTCTGCTTTTTGATTTGCAGTGTTGGTAGCCTTATATGAAGAACCAGAGAAACCTAATAGTGCTTTGGAGTATCCTTTTCATCTTTGAAGTCAGAAAAAGGCCTTATTATTGAAATTCTTATTTTTTCACATACATAATAACCTTTAAAATACTTTTGCTTATTGAAAAGGTTATTTTCCTTTTTGTTTTTTTTTTAAATATTTATTTTTTAGTTATAGTTGGACACAATATCTTTATTTTATTTACTTGTGTTTATGTGGTGCTGAGGGTTGAACCCAAGGCCTCGCACGTGCTGGGTGAGCACTCTACTGCTGAGCCACAACCCCAGCCTTCCATTCTGTTTTTTGACAATGATATCTTGGTAAATCTTGGTGGGTGGTTGATTATGGCCTTGGATATTGATTCTATTCTGGGTTAGTTCATTAATTCCATTCAGCTTTAAGAAGTAAAGTTCTTAACATTGATATTAGTTTTTTAAAGCATCACTTAGGAGCTGCTACCCCAGAAAATCCAGAAATAGAGTTGCTCCGCTTAGAACTGGCAGAAATGAAAGAAAAATATGAAGCTACTGTAGAAGAAAATAAAAAACTGAAAGCAAAGGTAAATTTTTAAGGAATTCATGTTAAAAATACATTTTCCTCTAGTGATTATATGATCATAACCTCACTAAAATGCACAACTGGGGAAGGAGGAGGGTGAATATCAATGTGAATCAAATGCAAGGCAAACTTATGCCCATCTAGAAAAGTCACCAGACAGACTGTACATAGAATAAGCAAAGTGTGGTCAAGAAGAGGTTCTTGGGAACCTGCATCAACAGAAAGATAGAAACATTGTTTAAGGCTGCTTTTAAGCAAATGGATAATTCTAAAATTCTTAGTTTAGGTCAGTTTAGGGGCATTGCTTGTAAATGGTACTTCCTAGAGTTGTGCAGTGCATAATCTGCACTGTCATTTGGTAGCCCCTGTGTTAACAAATTTACAGAAGTAAATTGCACTTAATTTTATCTAGGCTTATATTATTTTCTTTGTTCCAACTCCCACAAGAACTTGCAAAAACTTCAAATCATCAACTAAGCCTTTGAGATTTTACTGCATTCTGAATCACATAGTACATTTTATGTTACTCTAGGTATTTCTCATAATGTGTTTTATGATCTCAATAACTCTGAGATAAGTAAAACAGGTACTCAGGCCATTTTATAGGTGAGGGAATTTAAAGCACAGTGAAGTTAACAAACTTTTCAAGTATGACACCTAATTGGAAGAGTACAAAACTTAACCAGGTTAAGGAAGCACAACTTAATATATTAAAGAAAATGCAGTATCTTAAATTATCTGAGATTCCATACTAGGCAAGTGCTAGTAAATTCTGGCACCTTTTAAATCAAAGACATTAGTTACTTTTTTTTTTTTTTGTAAGTCAAAGACATAGACTAGCCATATTAATACTCATTACATAACTCTTTCCCCTCTACTTTTTTTTGTTGTTGTTTTGAACCCAGAGGTGCTTTACCATTGAGCCACATCCCTAGCCCTTTTTTTGTTTTTGGACAGGGACTGGCTTAGTTGCTGAGACTAGTCTTGAAATAGAGATCCTCCTGTCTTAGCCTCCCAGATCACTGGGATTACAGGCATGCATGACCACACTGGCTTCCTCTACTTTTTAGGGGAAATTTCAGTAAATTTTTGGTGGAGTGGAAGAAAGTTCCTTATTATAAGGCATAGTATCTTTATGAAGACTTAGATTATTGTATAACAAGTACTTGAACAGTTCAGTCATGAACTGAAATTGTAGTTTCTCAGGAACATTAAATGTTTAAATGAAAAGGGCTTTCATTAGGTTTGATTATATTAAATCTTAAATTACTGTTTTAGAAATCATAGTTTCTATAAACTTATTACTGATTCAGAAGCTAAATTGAATATAATAAACTCATTTTGTTTTATTAACTTTTTACCCAATTTAGAATAAAATTCACCTAAACTCCTCTGTCTTTACCCCATAGCTTGCTCAGTATGAACCACCTCAGGAGGAGAAGCGTGCTGAATAGGATTCTTCTCAGTTGAAAAGACACTGAAAAAATGGTTTTGTATGACTTGAATAGTTTGTATAGTATATAATCTTTTCTGAACAGATGCTATAAAACTCTTTTAATATGTTAAATTCACACTTCAACTGTTATAAACACATATACTTAGAATCACCAATAAAAACTCAATATAACTTGCTTTGGGTCTTAAAGCAGAAGAATCCAAAGTGAATCCTGAAAAAAAAAAATTAGAGCCATCTAATTCATTAAAAGATTTCTATTTATTAGTCTGATTAGGAATAATGGTACTAGTTGTATTTTAGCCAAGGAAGATTAGCATGGAGGTATTCCTTGGTTTAGTTCAGGATATAAGAATAGATAGAATCATTCTCGACAATGAAGATGACAGAGTTTATATTCTCTTTAGGCAACTGGAGAGATCTGTGTGACAAGATGCTTTTGCATGGGTTCCCACGAATCATCTTCTCTTATTTATATAATGCAGAACAAATAACTCTTCTTTGCCACCACTTTGCCTTAGATAACTGTGTGTGTGTCAGTTTAACTCTGACACCACGTTTTCCTTCTATGCAATCATGCCCTATCTGATAATGTTGCCTTGTTTTGCTGTGTGCTTTATTGGGTCCTAGTTGCACATTAGCCTGTCTGTTTTTCAATTTGATTAATAATGCAGTTACCCTGATTGTAATTTATATAATTTTAAACAGGATCACACTATTACCCTGCCTTACTTAGTTGCTTAGTTGAGCACAGAAGTAATATAAAATTCTGGTTCATGCACAAACTGGAATGAGAAGAGGAATGAGCCATATATCATGGGCAATGTTGGGTATAATTATATAGTGGTTTTTCCCTCAAAGTATTTTTCTAATTTTCAGTTCATTTTATCTTCATTATTCCTGTGAAGTAGGTAGGGCAAGTATGAGGGGAGGTTGGGCACTGAATTTTTAGGCCAAAGACTGATATTACAAAACTATTTGCTAACTACAGAACCTTGGGCACATCAGTTAACTGCTCTTAGATTCACTTTCCTTATCTGTTAATTGAGAAGAATGTCTGTGCTGCCTACCTCACAGGG
Organism: Marmota monax; assembly: GCF_021218885.2. Taxonomy (NCBI): domain Eukaryota; kingdom Metazoa; phylum Chordata; class Mammalia; order Rodentia; family Sciuridae; genus Marmota; species Marmota monax. The sequence continues at coordinate 10,822,966 of NW_026694432.1, forward strand.
TTGTTGTGAGGGTCAAATGAGAATGTATGTGAAAGATTTGTAAATGGTAAACCACTATATTCTTGTTTGTTAGTCTTTTTCCTTTTCTTTTGGAAGACTTACAGTCTTTTTGTTTTGTTGTATTAATCACTTATTTTCCTCACTGATAGACTGGCATTTTGAAGAAGTGTTCCTATTTCATGTATTCCATCCCTATTGTTAGAGAACCTGTCTTTATTCAAAACACATCCAAAGCAAGCTGGTTTAACTAGCAAAGACACTGACACCTGCTGAAAACTGACCAGGCCAATTATATGGGCATTTAAATCAGTTGTGTTGACAGCAATGTGGCTGATTTGTCTCTTCTAGTCACAAGTTTGTTTTTGGAGAATGCCAGATACTACTGGAAGAATATTTACTTGGACAGATTTCTCTTCTTCTTTTTGGAGTGCCTTCTACGTGGACAGTAGCAGCTAAGGGCTGGGTGTAATAAAAATGAATGACTTGAAGTAGTTTATAAAACAGGTACATAAACAAGCAGTTGATATGGCAGCAGTCCCTTTGTGGATACAGACAAAAACATTTTTTTTTTTTTTTTTCTGGCAGCAAACCCTCTTGTTTTTTTAGTATTACTATTTATGTCAACAAATTAGTGATACTTTCTTGTACCATCCCTTTGGACAGAATGGCAACATATGGGTTGGATAATCACACCTTAAGTGGAAATGACCTGCTTTTAACTGCTGTACCATCCAGTGATGTTTCAGAATTTGGGGTCAGCCTGGCTTCTGGAGAGCCTCTTCAACATTTCTATCAAGGATTTGGATGAAGACTGTGTATATACTCAATGGATTAGAAAATGGATCTCTTCAGTCCTGCTATACTTCAGCTGACTTATCTATAAAATATAGATTTCACATCTTGCCTACCTCACAAGGTTATTGTTAGGATCAAATTAAATATCATGAATGTAACAAGTGCCTTCAAAACTGCAAAAGAATTACATACAGATCAGGAGGTAATAATGCCAAATGTGTGAGTGCCGCAAAATTGGAAGGGCTGGTTGGTAGACAATATTGGAACAAATTTTAAAATGGTTATCTATCTAGAGTACCCAAATGCTGGGCCCAAACCACAAGTTGAATATCAAATCTTAGAAATGTAGTTATACTAGTTTAGGCAATAAGATTGCCAACAAAATAGTTCCAGTGATGGCCAGTGTGAACTACTTATATTCTGTAGATACTTAAAAAAAAAAAAATCCATTCTGGAAAGGATTAGGGGAAAGAATACTGTGTGGGTCAGTACTGCTCTGTAAGTGCCAGACATTGGAAACTTGAATGCATATAAAGGAAGAACAGCCAATAGGGAAAGGGGATTTGAAAATATAAGGCTGTGCTGTTCAATATGGTTGCTATTAGCTGCATGTGGCAGTTAAAATTAAATAAAAATAATTCAGTTCCTTAGTCACACTGGCAATGGGTCTAGTGCTCAATCCACATGTGGCCAGTGGCTACCATATTGAACAGCAGAAATTCAGAACATTTCTATCATTACAGAAAGTTCTATGGAACAGTTCCATAGAAGGAATAGTTGAGAGAACTTAAGATGTTTAGTGTGGAACAGAGAAGACTGTCTTGGTGGGTTAATGAAGACTGCAGTTTAATATTTGAAGGGCCGTTATGAAAACATATTGTGTTCCATTTTAGGCTTCAGAGTATGATTATTGACTTGAATAAGAAAGTTTTAAGCAAAACTCTACCCCAATGGAATAGCTGCCTTTTGAGAAAGTGAGCTCTCCTCCTTTGGAATATAGTCCTAGATGTGCATGAAGTGTACTCTGCCTTCATAATCTGCCTTGGAAAACCACCCCAACCTTTTAAAAACGTGTATGGCTGTACTTTGTTGTCAAATTTCCTTCTAGAGACTGAAAAGCAACAATTATTGTATTTTTTCTCAAACATTCTTGGTAACCAACATTTGCTTTAGTGTGCTTCCGTTATTCTTTCCCTGGGTCTCTAATCCGAAAAGATCAGAGAAGCAGCGTTCTACGGTGGTGGTGGTGGTGGAATTACTGGAGAAGTAAAGTTTTGACTATGTGGGAAGGACAGGAAATTGAGTCCTGCTGAGTTTGAAGTGGTAGCAGCTTTCACTACCAGCTATTTGCTGAAGAAAGAAAGTCTACCTTGGTTGCATTTGCTTTCCTATCACGGTCCTACTACTTGCTAAATGAAGCTATCACACCCACCCATGACTGCCTTGGTTGAGGCTTTGCCTTGCAGCTGGCTCATCCTTCACACTTCTGCTCACCCCAACTGCATCCATCCGTCTAGACCTACTCAGACGCCAATTCTCCCGCATTTCATCTGTGCCTAAGGCATTCCCACACAATATCTCGTGCCGAGGCTACTTACACAGAGGTCCGATCTCTTAAATCTTCAAGCAGTTGTGAGGGCAGGCAGGTCCAAGTCGGTTCCAGTTTCAAGCCCCTTGTTAGATACTCAGGACGTCACAGGCATCAATAAGTATCGGTTCCGCGAGTACAATTGGAGGAGGAGGACAATCGGTTCTTCCCCTAAAGCAGAGCATCTCCCCTTGTGGTGCTCTGGAGAGCTCGGAAGAAGGTAGAGAAACTGAGGAGCACTGTGCGTGCAGGGCAGGACCAAGGTGCGTGCGGGCTGGGCCCCGGGCAGAGAGACAGAGCCCGGCGAGAGGCGCGGCCGGGCCGCCCTCCTCGTGACTCCTCCTCCCCCCTCTGCTGCTGGGAGTCAGGTGATTCTGGGCACGTGACGGGCACCACCTACCCTGCTGCTTCCGAGTGGCGGCTCGGGCAGCCAATGAGGGGTTGGACCCCAGCTCGGGGCCTATGAGAGTCGGGCTGTGCGGAGGGGCGGGCCGGACGGCGGCGGCTGCCGGGGGCGGGGGCGGTGGCAGCGGCGGCGGCGGCGGCGGCCTGGGGAGGCGGCGGCCTGGCCTGGCCTGTCAGGGCGCGGGCGGCGGCGGTCCAGCACCATGTCCCTGCAGTACGGGGCGGAGGAGACGCCCCTCGCCGGTAGTTACGGCGCGGCGGATTCGTTCCCAAAGGACTTCGGCTACGGCGTGGAGGAGGAAGAAGAGGAGGCGGCGGCGGCGGGCGGCGGGGTTGGGGCGGGGGCCGGCGGCGGCTGTGGCCCGGGGGGCGCTGACAGCTCCAAGCCGAGGATTCTGCTCATGGGGCTGCGGCGCAGCGGCAAGTCCTCCATCCAGAAGGTGAGTGGAGCCGTGCCGGGTCCTCCCGCCCTCCCTCCGCTCCCCTCCAGGAGCTCAGGTGGCCGCAGGCGTGGAGGCCCGGAGGAGGGCGGCGGCTGCGCTGGCCTAGCGCTGGGTCCCAGCGCACTTTCTCTTGCACTTCTGCGAGCGAGCGCGGAGCCAGAGGCGCGGCGGGACCCCCACCTCTGCGTCCACACCCAAGTCAGCTGAGGCCGAGTGGGTCGCCGAAGGCGAAACTGACTGGAGAGAGGCAGGTGCGCGGTGGCACCGCCCTAGACCTCCGCCACTGGGACACAGCCCCTGTGGCATTGACGGGGAGAGACGTATTCTCCAGATCTCACTTGGAGAGCTTGTTGGATTCCCTCGCCTGCCTCATCTCTCTTCAGGTGATCCGAGTTTGCAGGGATTCCCAGCGGAGCCCTAAGGAGCAGCGTCAAAAAGAGTTGTGACTAAGGCACTGGACATTTAAATACTTTGTTACTAGCCTGCAGGAGTCTTGGCTGTAACAGTTTTGGGAATTGGGTACTACCACTGTACCTACTTTAGTACTTGTGACCTGGTGAGTGTAGTTACTCGTGGTATTCTCCCTGTAGGTGTGTACTTAGAAAAATCTTTGGAAACTTTGAAAATGTTTTACAGATATCAGTCCATTTGTTTTCACATTAGATTTGTCGAGAACGAATGGAGGACTGGATACTGTTTGGTAAAGGGGAAAATAGAGGCAGAGTTGACATTTTCCATCCTCATTACACACAAAACGAACTTATAAACTAATGTCGCACACACCTAGTCTTTCCCTCTTTCCGCTTGTTGCAGAGGTCTGTCCAAAACAAATGTCTTTGTGGTATTTCGTAGATGTGATGTTTTTAAAATGTAGTCTTCTGAATTAACTTTATTACTGTGTTTTATTTACTTTGCTGCTTACCTCTACAGCGACTTGGGTGTACTTACTGTAGGTTTTTAGCAAACTGATTTTAGCTCTTCTCATTTGTTACAAAACCTTGGAAGTAAACTGTTTTTTCTCTTCTAGGCTGTAACAGTGAGGCAAATTAGTTTTATATTAGGATTGTATGGATCGTGAATACTGTGATTCTTGACAATTGCATTTACCTTTTCATTTCTCGTGGGAGCTACCTATCACCTGTCAGCTCTGGCAGCCCCCCCCCCCCCTTGGGTATAATTACTCCCTTTGTTGTATTTCTTCCACAAGACTGCAAACTCAGTGAGGGCAGGATCTGGTATGTTTCATGTTTTTTATTCCTCAGAGCCTGTGGTAGGCATTGGAGTAATTTTTGAATGAATGAAACTTCTTAAATTTTAGCTACAAAACTTTTGTAATTTTAAAGGAGATTGTGGTGAGTATAGATCCCTACAAAAGCAAGCAAACAAAACCAAAAAACAGTCCCCCCAAAAAAACAAAACAACAACAATGTAGGCACCACAGAGTGCTACTTCTAGTGCTGAGTATGGTGCAGAGGAAATAGAAAAAAAAAAGTTTCAGCTTCAAAATAGATTGAATGGAAATTGGTTTGGTGTTTTCTTTAGTCATAATTAAAAAGGTAATGAGCACCAATGCATTTATTAACGTTTAGTTTTTACCTTAAGTTTTTTTTGCTACAAGATCAAATTTTTTAATATTAATCCAGGATGGAGTTTTAAATTTAAATTCTGAAGTTGAACAGCCATAAAATTGTCTTGTTTTTCCTAACAGGTGGTGTTCCATAAGATGTCACCCAATGAGACCCTCTTTTTGGAAAGTACCAACAAGATTTATAAAGACGACATTTCCAATAGCTCCTTTGTGAATTTCCAGATTTGGGATTTTCCTGGGCAGATGGACTTTTTTGACCCAACCTTTGACTACGAGATGATCTTCAGGGGAACAGGAGCATTGATATATGTCATTGATGCACAGGTAGTTAGAAATAATGATGTTTACTTCTCTTCCCTGGTGGCAAAAAGATGTAGAAACAACAGAAAGTTGTTTATCTTCTTTGTCATTTGTGTACAGCTCTTTTCTTTGCTAGTAGATTCCATGACACTGTGATATGCAATTGCAGAGGTGCTTTGGGAACAGGCACGTCATTGCAGTTTGAAAGAATCAGTTGGTTAGGAGATGTAGTTTACATTGTGAGACCTAGTTAATGAGCAGTTAACATTGGCTTTCTGGTAAATTTTGTTACACATTATAATTAGCTACTATAATAGTGCTATAACTCATCAAAAATATCCTGTCAGTGCCCATAGTATAAGATGGACTGTGAGAACTGAGTCAGTATATATTAGAGTGATTAGTTTTCTTAATTGTGCAAATTGAATTTAGTCCAACAAGCATTTATTGAAGACCTAACCTGTGGCAGGCAGTCAGATGAAAGGTACATGTCCCTATTCTTAGGAAGCTAGCTTTCTATAAGCTTAAATATTAGTTAGGAATGAGTTCTGAGTGATGGACCCTATAATGGATGCTTTCACATGCATGATCTTATTTAATCATCACAACATTGTGAGGTTGGTATTGTAATTCCAGTGTTACAGATGAATAAACTGAAATCACAGAGTTGAAGCAACTTGCTTTAAGTCACACACCTAATAAATGGCAGAGCTGGGATTACTTTAAAAAACGTTGGGAAGAATTGTCCATGTCCCTTTTCCTTTATACTATCAGTATTAAAAATTACAGGCATTAATTTGGGAATTGAATTTTTTATCTTAAGTTGAAGAACTACTTATTAGTATGTTTGAGTGCTTGAATATTTATGAATAATTTAGGATAATATATTTTCTGTGGTTGGGGAAAGAGGTGGTTTGAGGCTTTCTTAACTCATTACTTGCCTTTTGTAAGATTCTTTTTAAAAAATATTTTGTTCTGACTTACAGGATGACTACATGGAGGCTTTAACAAGACTTCACATTACTGTTTCTAAAGCCTACAAAGTTAACCCAGACATGAATTTTGAGGTTTTTATTCACAAAGTTGATGGTCTGTCTGATGATCACAAAATAGAAACACAGAGGGACATTCATCAGAGGGCCAATGATGACCTTGCAGATGCTGGGCTAGAAAAACTCCATCTTAGGTAACAATATGTGTGTTTGATATGAGAGCCCTGAAAAAACAACATGTGTGTTTGATATGAGAGCCCTGTAGATGTATTCCCATCTCTGTCATTACAGGCACCATAGTTTTCTGTTACTGGTATGCCCATTCCCAGTTCTGAAATGTTTTTGGTCTTCTCTTTGTTGAATTCCAAGCTATCCTGGGAGCCTGGTGTTATTAAGGAGTTACTTTTTACATTTTCCTGGTAATTGAATCCATGTGAAATGTTTCCATTGGTGCTTTTGCAGATTCATCTCAAGAGGCTCTGTTTAGGGATTTCCCCACTCTTGGTTTTTCTCAAACTCTGGCCACCCCCAGCCCCCCTCCAGTTGCCCCAGGCAGGGAATCTCTTGTCATATTTGTTGTGGAAGTCTAGCTTGAGTTTCCATAGTATCTTTCTTAGTAGGAAGAGTCTTTTATAAATGGGGTATGCTTTAAAGTCTGGACTGATTCTAATGTATCTTAGATTTTAAAACACTTCATACTTATATGAAACTCTAAAGTTTGGGTTAAGTGGATTTATTCTATAAGTTTGCATACTATTGCTATTAAATAGTTTAAAGGACTGCTGATTTATAATTAAACTACTGTTAGAGAACACCAACTATTTAGGTCTGATGACTTTGTGTTTGCTTTCTAGAAGTATATAAGGAATATTTTTGTACATTTTATTTTTTTGTGATATAGGTAGAAATGAGCATTTAAAAATACCAAGAAAATGTTCTTTTAATGATAGAAACAGCTTAAAGGGAGAGCAGAGGAGAGACACAAGTGTAGTAATTTCCTTATCCCAGATCTGTTATGGTGACTTCCCTATAGGCTCAAGGCATCCCTCCTACTACTCGTAATATTTTCTGGGCCCCAGGGTCCAAAATGTTTCAGTTACCCCTAGGAAACCACGTAGAAAAGTCTCACTGACTTCTGTTTTGCCTGGATTAAAATTTTAAAATATTTTATAGGCAGTTCATACTTAAAAAAATTAAATTCAGCGGTGTTTGTAAGAGAAACTAAAACTGTCTTCATGTAAAAATCCCTCAACCTTATATTTTAGGAATCCACTATTAATATTTTTTATTTGAATTTTAAGTCATGCTTATCCTGTCTAAGGTATTCATGGGGATCTTTCTGATTGCCTTTACTCCATGTGTCTGTCCCTTTTAATGGCAATGCACCCCTTGGTAACACTACCCCTTACCCTGGGCCTAGGAGGGCCCTAGGCCTTGTTAACCTAAGTAGAATTTTGCAGCAGATTTTTACTATTTATCTGTTTATTTTTGTGGCACTGGGGATTGGAACAGGATCTCTTTCATGATAGGCAAACATTCTACTACTGAGCTATATCCTAAGGCCCCATCAGGCTATTTAGTACTAGCAGATCTATGGATGAAGCTCTATTTGATTTCCAGTTTCTAGATGCTCAGCTTAACTAAAATGATGTATATTTTGCAGATTCTTCTGTCCCCATCCACCTCAAAGAGGGCCCTCTTATTTGCTAACCTTTTTTACTGAGAGGAATCACTGAAATATTTCTTTCTCCCTAATATCTCTGAGGTCATTTGACTTTGTGTGCTCTGGTGCTCCAGTGCTCTCATATCTAGAGTCTAGTCCCTTACATAGGATTAGGTTCTTACATCAGCTTCTTGAAAGTTTTTAAATTATTTATAAAGTGGTGAACTATTATTAAAGCTATATAATTCTCCATATTTCATATTCCTTTTTTGTTAAATATATTTGTGTTTTCAGAGTCTCAAAAAGAGGTTTGAATTAGCCTAAAGACTACTGACACACTTAACATAGGTCAAAGTAAAGTATAAGAGCATAAAATATGGCTTGAGGTGTTATTTTCTGAATTCTTCTTACTCTTTTTGTCTAAAATGACTCTGTACTATGTACATATAAATATATTGTGGATACAATTATATAATGAAGGGTATACTTCTGTGTGAAAAAGCAGGTGGAATCACCCAGTGTTTAAATTGTTAAAGGCCTTTCAGTTACATGTTTTGCTAAATCTGTGTATGTTACTTCTTTATACCCTTTTAGGCCTCTGGACCCCCGTTCTGTTCTCTACATGGCCCCAGCTTCCATCCTCCTTACTATGCTGTTTACCTAAATTCTAAGCACCAATTGTATTTGTTGAGGCAATGGGCTTGTAGCTATGAGTAAGATTGTCTCTTTTCTCGTGGAGCTTATGTTCTGACAAATGACACAGCTCAAAAACACCTATAAATAAATAATGTGGTATAATTTTAAGTACTTACCAATGCTATGAGGAAAAATTATGGCAAAGGGATAGAAAGCATCAGGTATAGGAATATTGTTTTAGGTAGGCTGGTCAAGACAGAACTTTTATTTGTTGTTAGAAACTTGATTATTATTTAATAAACGAGACACATCGCTTCTAGTTTTTTCTTGGGTTTGAATCTTGGATTTTGTTATAGTTATGTGCTTAGGAGACCAAGATTTACGGATCAGGTTGCAAAGACTTAGGGAAACATTCAAGTTTCTCCATCTGAACACTCTTTCCTGGTTGCTCCTGCAGTTGCTCTCTATAAATGGTGTAAAGGGAGTGATAGCCTCAGACCAGGTGGGAGACTGTGTTTGTCATATGAAATGATGGGGATGGTAGACAAGTTTATTTGAACTTATTGAAATCAAATGCTTAGAAACTTAAAATTTTATATACTATGATAGTTGTCACTAAATTTTTAGGTATTTTCTACTTTAATCATAACCATATTATGTTTTTCAGCTTTTATTTGACTAGTATCTATGACCACTCAATATTTGAAGCCTTTAGTAAGGTGGTGCAGAAACTCATTCCACAACTGCCAACCTTGGAAAACCTATTAAATATCTTTATATCAGTAAGTGAGCTCTTTAATTCTCCATAGTTTCTGATTCCATTTTTGTTAAATGTATTTGTTTTCACATTCTCTAAAAATTGGAACTAGAATTAGCTAAAAGACTACTGACACACTTAACATATAAAATAAGAGCAGTAAATATGGGTTGAAGTGTTATTTTCTGGAATTCTTAGTTTCCTCCCCATTTTGTCTTTAAGGTGAACTACTAAAAAACTTCTAAATGCTTTTTTTTTGGTGGTACTCGGGACTGAACTTAGGGTTACTCTACCCCTGAGCCATCTCCCCACCCCTTTTTATTTTTTGAGACAAGACCTCACTAAGTTGCTGAGGCTGGCCTTGAACTTGCAATCTTCCTGACTCGGCTGCCAAGTTGCTGGGATTATAGGCAAGCACACTGTGCCTGGCTTTTTATACTTCCTTTAAAAATATCTTTGGATGCTTGTTTCCTAAAGAAAGAGTAGTAACTAGAAAAGACTGGGTGTTGGAACTGTGACTCAATATCATTTTATTCTCTGCCTCCTTAGAAGTCACATTAAGAAATTGATCATTTCCTCACCCACGGTAGTCTATTTTTTTTGTAGGAAGGGTTACCCAGAATTGAACCCAGGGGCACTTAACCACTGAGCCACACACATCCTCAGTTCTTTAGAGACAGGGTCTTGTTGAGTTGCTTAGCATCTCCCTTTTTGCTGAGGCTGATTTTGAACTCTTGATCTTCCTGCCTCAGCTAGGATTACAGGCATGGGCCACTGTGCCCAGCCACCAACTGTAATCTTAGCTTTATATTTTGTATTCTTATTCTGAGGTGTCATCTTAAGAAAAAAAGGATTGCTCCCTCACCCCAATAAATTTAACATATAGCTGTTATATTTTCCAAACATTACTTTGAAAGGATTCAGTGTGTGGTGGTCTCTTGGGCTTTTGGGTTATGCCAGATGTTGACATCAAACTGTAATTATTTTGTGTTTTACTGTTTGCCCACATAAGGACTTTCTGGTAGCAAGATCACTCAAATTGGAGATGGATTATAATTACTAGAAAGGTTTATAGACAATGTAGCATAGCTTGATTTTTAGAGAAATTTTTTGTTAAATTTTTTAGTGATCTCTTAGAAAAGTCATTTAAATAAAGAGGAATAAAAAAATTTGACAATCATGTCAGTAAATCAAAGTAGAGATATAATTCAACTTTTATTCCTTGATAATAGGAGTGTTTCTCAAACAGGTACTATTTGTGTTTTGGTATTGAGTTGTACAATTAGAAATGACCTTGTATGTTATTTAATAATTTAAAGTCTTTGATTAGTTGCAAAATATGATTCTTAAAAGAAACTGAACACTTCCCCAATTTTGTTTTTTCAAGAATTCAGGTATTGAAAAAGCTTTTCTCTTTGATGTTGTCAGCAAAATCTACATTGCAACAGACAGTTCCCCCGTGGATATGCAGTCTTATGAACTTTGCTGTGACATGATTGATGTTGTAATTGATGTGTCTTGTATATATGGGTAAGTTTTATACATAATTCTGCAAGACTTCAGACAGGTGGGAAACTAACAGCTCTACTTGTTGAGGGAATTCTGAGGCCTCTGGCAAGTACTGTGTGAAACAGGATTGTTTTGATGGTAGTGCTTCAACTTGGAGCAAGACTTCTCTTAAAGAGGGCTGCTGGCTTTTACTCCTTCAGAGGGCATGGAAAAGAGCAGTTGGAAAATGTGATGAGTGCTGATTTATTTATCTCTGAAAGTTTCTTCTGCCATTACTTGAGGAATTTGCACTGTGTCTTCTCACTACTTGGACTTAGCTAGATCAAAAACCTTTAATTTATTTAAATTTCTGAATGATAAAGTGCTGGTCCTAATTTAACCTCAGGCTTTATGAAATGATGGATTCTAAATCTTTCAGAGAGCAAAGAAATAAAGTAATCAGAATCTTAGATGTAGAAGGACTTATGCATATAAAAATTTAGCGTATACATCTGAGTTTCCAAAACAAATCTCTAAAATGTGAGCTTTTCCCATATGTAAATTCAAAAAATTATGTAGAAATTTATGAAAGATAGCAAATAGTGATTTTGTAGAATAGGTACCAAGAAGAATGAAAATTTGGGGGAATTATTGGTGTTTCAAAAGCCAGTAACATTCTGTGTATCCTCTGATAGTCCTGATTCCTTTTTATTAACATCTTAATTCCCAAGAAGCTTTCATTTGCTCTTTACCTTCTAATACCTGTATATTCTGTTTCTCTTCTCTGCTTCACCTCTGACCACATCCTTCATCTTGGTCTGTCTGATTTGTCAGTGTTTTTCTCCAGCTGCCTCTGGACAGGAGAGTGCATTTGTCTCCCCCCACCCCACCCCCCAGTGTTGGGATTAGAACTCAATTCCTTGTGTAAACTACATACACCTCCAAACCTGTCTTATCCATTCATGACCTGTCTATTTCCATTTCTTATTCCTTTTTCACTTTTTTTGATTACATGTTCTCCCTTGTTTTATTTCTGTAGTGAAAATGAGACTCGTTATCTCTTGTATTTCTCAATAAAGTATTATGTTCCTCACTTCTCATTTTTTGTGTGAGTATGTGGTGCTGGGGATTGAACCCAGGGCCTTGTGCATCAAGGCAAGCACTCTAGCAGCGGAGCTATATCCCCAGCACCCCCACTCCTAATTTTAAAAATGGATAAGTAGAATGTTTGCTTTTTCTTTAAGACAAATCAGAATTTCATAAACTAATCATTTTGCAATTTAAAAGTCACATTTAGATTTAAAATTTATTTTATAAAGTACATAATGAAGTACAGACATTATAATGTACCTGTAAAAATAAGTTCATTATAAGAAAATAAGTTCATTATCTCACTATTCGCAACATAATCTATGCATGCAATTTGATGTGCTTAATTATAGTTAATTTGTTTTTTACTTGACTCTTGATTTACATTTTTTGAATGGGGACTACTTATAATTCTGGCAATGCTGGTTTAATAAATGAAGTAGTTTTTAGCCCCTTTAAGTCTCACTTTGCAAGTATCAGCATGCCACAGTATATTTAGTAGACTATATTTCTTTTAGTTTTTATATTTAATCACTTTCTACTAATAGCAGTTTTCGTATCTTAGATCCTTTTTTTATAGACTATGTCAGTGCATATTTATATGAGGGAAGATTTAAAGCCTGCAGTATTCCATGCATCCTGTGTGACAAGGGGAAGGTGTCTGAATGCATGGAATACTGCTGGTCACAGAAGGGGAAAGAGTGTATTGTGGACACTTGGTATGCATTTTATCGCACGTATCTTCTACAAGCTTTTCACTTCATGGTTTGAGTACTAACCAGGTTCCTTTTCCCTCCCCTCTCATTTGCAGCCCTTAGGGTGTGCTGCTTCTAAGTCTTGTTCCTCATGGCTATGACCTTTCAGCTTCTGCTTTGGTAATTTCTGACTTAAGCTTCAGATAATCATATTTGCCTAAAGGTCATAAAAACTATCAAAATAGGAAAACATAGAAACTAAATATTGTGCTTTAAACACACTGTTTGAGCAAGCTTTGTCTAAGGCCATTAGCATATTTTTCTTAATTTTATTAATTACCAAAATAAAATCTGACTAATCCCTGGACTTTGAGTAGAATATGCCTCTTTTTTTTTTTTTTGAAGTGCTGGGGATTGAACTTGGGGCCTCCATGTGCTAGGCAAGTGCTCTATTACTGAGCTACATCCCAAGTCCAGAATGTGCCTTTCTTCTTTCATCATAGTATGAAATTCAAGATCATATGCTCGCCTGACATGAGAAACTTTGAAGCTTCTTTCAGCTGCTGACTGTGGGTACATAGGGTTTAAGGAGTCATTGTCAGGGTTGTCTGTGTCAGAGCCTGTTGTCAGAGTTAGCTCCTGCTCTCATTTTCCATGCAGCACAGAGAAGGATCTACTCAGGTCTAACTATAAGCTGAGAACACATAGCTTTTATGACTTCCTCTTTTCCATCAGAAGGAAGTAGATTTCTTTTATGTTCTTGCAGCAAATGACACTTAACTTCCTCATTGGTCTACCTTCCCAAATCAACTTTATTTTTACTAGCTAGGAAAGATACTGGAAACGGCATGGAATTGAGTTAAATACTTTTAAGTTTGAATCCTGACATTGCTAAGAGGTCACTTTACTTTTAATGAACTTGAGTTTTTACATCTTTAAAATGGGTATAGTTTTCTTACTTATTGAGCTTATTTTGACTTGTTTCAGAAAGGACTAGAAGTGGTTAGATATAGATATATTAATTCTTGTTCTCTGGGTGTTATGAGGATCAAATTAACATATAAGAAGGTAAGTTGTAAGGTTCAGAAGAGTTTAAAAAAGAAGCCCTCACTCATGAAAAACATACATAGAAAATACATGTAGCCCCAGTTCTTGGAAGGCTGAGGCAGGAGGATCACTAAGAACCACAAGTTTGAAATGAGCATGGGTAACATAATGAGACCCTCATCTCCAAAACAGGTGAAAGAGAAAAATCAGTGTTCTATCAATGAAAACTATTAATAGTTTCTTTTAAATATATTTCCTTCAATTTCTTTCTTTCTTTTTTTTTTTGAGGAAAAGTACTTGTTTTAAAAAGGCAATTTTGAAAACTCTTTAATTCCTAGCAATTTCTAGAAATTAATTCCTAGCAATTGCTAGATTTTCGCTAAACAAGTACATCAGAGAATATGTCAGAGCCCATCTCCAAAAATGGTTGATTTCAACATAATTCCTCCTGGACGTTAGCTGGGGCTGTTCTTATTTTCTTGCTTTTGTCAGAAGGGGGGTGGGGGGTGGGGGGTGGGGGGGGGAAAGGCTTACTAAGAAAAGGTGTGATTGGCCTGGCACTTAAAGGTGCCTTGAAGAAACTTGCTGAGGTGGTGGTAGGTCCCAGAGGAGCCCTGTGGCTTGAGGGAAGTAAGGAGAGGAGACCTCTTAGCTGTGCCCACAACATACAACCTGAGCAAGTAAGTAACTCCTAGAGCACAGAGGTGGAATGTTGTAATTTCCCTGGTTAACATCTACCTGTATCTTCACTTTTTCATCCAAATGCCTGATTATTTGTAATAGTATGGCTAGGTATGGAGCTTTTTATTGCTGCTGAGAATCCCTGAGGCTCTGTGTTTGGGAGCTCTATACCTAAATGTGAGCTCTGTTTCAATATAGTTAAGCCACTGTTATTCCTCATCAAAACGTTTAGGAACCCGGATGGATTGACTTGTCATTGTACAAATCAATTGTGATAAAATAAGCCGGAAAACCTGTAATGAGTAGTACTTTCTTTTAAAATAGGTTAAAGGAAGATGGAAGTGGAAGTGCTTATGACAAAGAATCTATGGCAATTATCAAGCTGAATAATACAACTGTCCTTTATTTAAAGGAGGTGACTAAATTTTTGGCACTGGTCTGCATTCTTAGGGAAGAGAGCTTTGAACGAAAAGGTAATGATATTTTAAAAAACTGTTTTTATGTTACATTGTCATATTTCTCAGGTTTTTGAAAATATATTGTGTTAGAAAAATGGTTATCTTAAAAATATGTGTGTGTCTATACATATATGTGTATATATATGTGTGTGTGTATGTGTGTATGTATACATAAAATCAGCTCAAACTATTTTTATTGCTTCCCTTCTATACATTACTCATACTCACCTTCCTTCTTTTGATCTTATAAGTCAGTTTTTATTTTTAAATAGTTGGACACAATACCTTTATTTCACTTATTTATTTTTATATGGTGCTAAGGATCGAACCCAGGGTCCTGCGTGTGCGAGCTCTACCACTGAGCCACAACCCCAGCCCACAAGTCAGGTTTTTTTATCCAGCCTCTGTTACTACGGATACTTCATTAACTGCCCACAGTTTGCTTCCATCGGAACAGTCTACTAAAACTATTTCAGGTTACCTTCTTGCTGCATTCAGTGGCATTTTCTCATTCTACAGTCTCTTCAGCCTTCTGAAGATGTGATCCTGTCAGTCCCTCTTTTGGAACTTTCTTCTCCCTAATAAGTCTAATGTTTCAAGTCATATTGTGTGTGTGTGTGTGTGTGTGTGTATTCTCTGACTGCCTTTCCTGTTTCCTCTGCCTACTTTTTGCAATCCTGTGTTCTTCAAAATTTTCTGCTTGCTTCTTTACTCATTCTCCAGGTGAACTCATCCAGTTTATGGCTTTGGTTGATCTTCTGTATGTGACTGATTCAGTTTTACATCTCCAGCTCTTCCTTGAGCTCATGTTCCAGTCCTATGTTTGGAATTATTAGTAAGATATCTTCAGTTGAACATTTGACTGGTTTCTTGGCCATTGAGTTAATCATGGCTGATGATTATTTTTCCCTGTGTTTCATGATTCTTTTGGCTGCCCTCTTTCTGTCACTAGTTAAGCCATTTTTCTTAAGCCAGCCTTAGATATATTGTGGTCAGATCAAGTGTTGTTTTGCTGAAGAGGCCCTTGCAGCTTGGTTCACAGAGGGAATTTCAACATTTTTTATGTTGTTTGCACGACTTTTCACCAGATCTTATCACTTGTTTCTTGGAACTCCTTTCCATTTCTTCTGTCATTGACTCCAGTTCAGGTCCTTAACCCTCCAGGCCTGTAGTGCTACAGTGACCTTCTACTGGATAATATACATTTGACATATATTGTGAAGATCTCATGTATATCACATTTTATCCAAAGGTAGACTAGTTTTCAGAATTTTTTTTTTTTTTTTTTTTTTTTGATGCTGGGAATCAAACCCAGGACCTCATGCACTAAGCTGCTAAGCAGGTGTCCTATCACTGAGCTGTACCCCCAGCCAGAAAATGTTTTGTCATGTTCACTACTCAAGGATCTATAATAGCACTGTATCATTTTCTGCAACAAGTCCCAATCTTTTTCCTGACCTCTTAAAAGAAATATTTCAGATATACATTAATTTTTTGATAAAGCCAAAATGAGTATAATATTCACTTTTGAGCTTAAGAACAGAAATGTAACACACAGTTGAAGTCTTTTGTATTTCTTTCAGTTGAGGTCTCTTTGTGCTATGTGTATTTTATTTTTCCTATACGTGATTTAGTCTTTTATGTAATACTGATCCCAAAACAATATATTGTGTGTGTTTGTGTGAATGACTTCTTCCTAGATATAGGTTGTTTTCTGAAACTTGCCTGTTTCTTCACATTCAGTATTGTTTTTTGACATTTATCCAGATATTGATAACACACAGCTCTAGTTCATTTTCATTGCCGTGTAGCATTCTATAGGTTAAATAGACTTCAAATTTTCTTGTTGGACACTTAGATTATTTAAAAAATTATGAATAGTTCATGACAAATGCTCATGAACAGGTTTGTCTTTTTATACATGTGGAGAATTTCTCTAGAGTATGTATTTAGGAATGGTATTTGAGAAAAAAATCCATTTTTAACATTCTAGACATTACCAAATTGCTCTCCAGGTGACTTTGACATTTTTACTACTGGCAGTACCATATGGGAGTTCCCATCACTTCTTATCCTTGATAATATTTGATATTGTCAGACTGTTACAATCATTTTCACTCTGGTAGATATGAAATGCTATCTCATTTAGTTCTCACCTTATTACTGATAGGGCAGGTGTCTTCTCATGGCTGTTCAGGTTTCTTTGGTAATTTTCTAGTTCATATACTTTAATTTTTATTATTTTTTGTTGTGCTGAGGATTGAACCCAGGGCCTTGTAATTGTAGCTTGGCAAGCACTCCACTACTAACTATATTCCCTGCCCCTTCTTTATTATTTTTAATACTGATTCTTAGTCTTTATTTTTTCCCATTCTACTCTTAAAAAAAATTTTTTTTAACTTGTGGAAAATTTTAAGTGTGTGCAAAAGTACACTAGCCAACAAATCTTCTCTTGGCTGCCTGCTTCAGCATTCATTCAGATGTATTCAATCCAGTTTCCTCTGTATGTTCCCCTCCCCCATTTGATTATTATTGTTTTTTTCACTCTTTTTTGGTGAAAACTGTTAAACAGATACAGGATTAAAGAAAAATAGTAAAATAAGCCTCTTTTTTTTTCTGAAAATGGGTTTGATACATTTATTTTTTTATTTTTATTTTTAAAATTCTGCATAATTTTTTTCCATTTTAATTTTTTAGTTTGTTTTAATTATACATGACAGTAGAATGCATTTATGCACTCTGATATATCATACATAGATGGGATATTGAGTGTACGTGTATGATATATCATACATAGATGGGATATTGAGTGTATGTAGAATCATATTGGTCATGCAGTCACGTGTGTGTGTGTGTGTGTGTATATATATATATATATATATATATATATATATAAAGTAATAATAAACCTCTTAAAAAAAATCTATCGCCAACATTCATCAATTATAAAAATCATAGCTTGTCTGGTTTCATATGTGTTTCTTTTTTGACTCTTGATTATTTTGAAGCAAATCTCCTATATTAAATCATTTTGTCTATATAGGTTTCAGAAGGTAGTATGCTTTTAAAAACAATGATATTAGTATTAATAAGCATAAAAAATTAAGAGTGATTTAATATTATGTTTTTCCCCATTGAGTAGGAAGGACCACCTCAATTTGATTTCAATCTACTCATTTAGACCTGATTCTCAGCACTTTATGCCAAGAGTTCTCTGATGCTCCTCTCTCCAGTCAGCCCGGTTTCTTTCCTGTCTTCCAGTTGTACTGTGTTCTCATTGCCAACTCCCTGCAATTTTCTTTAATTTTTCTCCCCTTTCCTGTGTAATTAAATCTCACCCATTTGCCCAAAGTTCTGCCTCAGCCCTAAAGCTTCCAGGGCTGTTGATTACATTGCCCTGCACTTGGCTCTGTCTTCCTTGGGTTCTTTCACATTTATAGTCAGTTGACATCACGTTGATTTGATTTGTTTCTTGTGTGTTGGCTTTATGCCTCAGCTAGCATTCCTTGACGACATGGGCCATATCTGCTGCTGCTTTTGACACATTGATACCCTGTAAGATGCTGTTCAGTGAGTGTTTAATAATTTTCAATAAATCAAATATAAATTACTGAAAGGTTATATACTATATTCAGGCAGGCCACACAGTGTATTTTAATATTTTACTGCTCCTGAATGTGAGTTGAAACTTTGATGTTGAAGATGTTAATTTGGCCATGGTGATGGTCAAATTGCATGTTTGTTGTGTTCACAATAGAATTTTGTGACCGTGAATACATATGATGACCAGCTGGTTTTTCAGATTGAGAGGTTGCTCTCTGGCTTGGAGGTTTAAGAACTTCAAGTAGTGTTTATGGGTCAGGGTTAGGCTTGGCTACAAAGCCATATAACAGATGGACCAAGGTACACTAGATGGAAGTTTAAGTCCCTCTCAAATTTAAAGAAGTTTGGAGGTAGGAAAGTTCCTGGTAACCTCTTAAGTGCTGCTTTTCCTGCTCTGCCTTTTCTTAGTTCTTGCTTTTCTTCTCATGGTTGCGTTATAATCCAGCCATCTTATCCATATTCCAGACATTAATAAAGAAGAGCTGGGACAGGGGAAAAATACATTGTTTTCCTTTTAAGGGGAGTTCATAAAACTCCCACACACTTTATTTATCTCAGTGACCAGAATTGGTCATGTTGCTATATCTGATTGCAAAGAAAACTGGGAAATGTGATGTTTTAGCTTATCAACAGAGTGCTCATACACTGTTGTATGAGCACTTCTCTTAGTGCTTCTAAGAGAAGAAGGGGAAAAATGGTTAGTTGATAGGCAGCTAGCCATTTCTGTCACAAAATAGTATCTTTTGTTCAACTAAAATCCTGTATGAAAGCCCGGTTCCTGAAATAGGTTAGAGAGGAAGCTGCCTGCTTGAAAAGGGGGTTCAGGCTGCCTGGAGCTCTGCCTGATGTGCCCTGAGCCCTTCCCAGACTCCAGAAATCCATTGAGCAGTTTGCTTGCATACCCATTTCCTTAAGGCCTTCTTTGGCTGCCCCAAAGACTTGTAAAAGGAGAAGCTTGGTAATTCAAAAAGTATTTACCTTTATATTTCATTGTAAATTTTTTAAAGCAAATTTACCTCCCTAGTTGCTATATTAATTGCTCTCATGTTTACTGTCAGGCCCTAGAAGTAATTATTGTTAACATTTTGAGTCTATGCTTTATTGTGTTTTCTCAGTCGGTGTTTTTTTTTTTTCCTTACACATCAATTTTTCTCTGTCACAAATGTTTTGTAGTGGATAATTTCACACTTGACATTCAGGAAGCATGATCTTTTTTTCTCTTGCAGGTTTAATAGACTACAACTTCCACTGTTTCCGAAAAGCTATTCATGAGGTTTTTGAGGTGGGTGTGACTTCTCATAGGAGCTGTAGTCACCAGACCAGTGCCCCTAGCCTGAAAGCATTGGCACACAATGGCACGCCACGAAATGCCATCTAGTCTGAATTACAGCATCAGGGCTCGATGCCAGCTTACTCTTCACTCGAGGGTCAGATGCCACGTGCTGCAGGACATGGGAGCTGCTGCTTGTGGGAATCTGGTGCCTGTTCCACTAGAGACGAGGGGTAGAGTTTCTCATTTGGATGAAAACCCCTTCAACCAGCGGTATACAACTGAAGTTACTATTTCTTTTTTTAAAAATGGCAAAAAAAGGAATTCTAGACACCACAGAACTCAAGTGTGTCTTTCTCTTCTTTTGGGTCCTACTCTAAATAGTTGGGATATTTTGGACCTGGAGATCACACCATTTATTCATCATACCAGGGAATGTTGCCATCAATTCCAGCTGAAAATAATAGAAAAAAACTGAATTTTTATATGCTTCCTTTAGGCTTTTGTTTGAGTAGTCTCTAAAACCCTGCTTTGCTTAAGTTCTAACACTGCCTCTCCGATCTCAGTTTTGGACATTGCACCTCTAAGACCTTTGAAATGCACTCGCTTGCTAACTCAGAGGACGCCTCGTCTGATCGCAGCAAAAGACATTCCTGTGATTGTTATTGAAGAAATGAGAGAAAATTTTGTGCTGCATCAGGTGGAGAGCAAGGCTCAACAGTGGCTGCACCCATTCCCTTGGAAGTATTGAGGAAAAAACTTTGAAGCGGAAGAAAATTTTTACACCTGTGTGTTGAATACCAGATATATGAGTTTTTTCCTCCTGCGTTTGATAAATGATCATGCTAAATGTAACAAAGGAGTTTAATTTTTTCCCAACAATCCCCTTCTAGGGGAGAAACTCATTATGTCACTGAAATATTTAGTCCACTTTTCTTTAATCTTGATATCAGCCTCCCCATACCTTTTATTCTAAGCTATCTAGATTCTTTAAGAATTGATGTTTGTTGACCACGAATGACTCTAAGGCACTAGTGAACTCCACTGGATGTTGGAGAGAGCATGCTGTGCCACATGTGTTGTTTAACATACCTTGTCTCCAGTATTCTGACACCAAGTGTCAACTGTGGTACTTACTTCACCTGGGATATTAATTTGTAATTGTTTCTTTTTGTCAGTGGTTGATACCCTTTCTGTTGACTTAAATTTACACATTATTTTTACTCCACATGCCTGGTAGTCATATGTCCCAAAGCCACTGGACCACTTGAGTACTTAAGTGCCACTGTTTAATGGAATATATATATTCAGGTCTGTAAACCTAACAGTGTGACTTGGAGTGCTTCCTTCAGGTGATTTTGACTGTTGAGTATTTACATGGACCATGGTGATATCCAAAAGAAAATGCTTTTATATTTATAGATTATTTCATTGAACTATATATAAAATGGGTATCAATAAATGTATTTACTCCAAAATCAGTTTTTCTACTTGCCTAAGGTATGAGAGGGTGGGGTGATGGAACCTTGGGTTGTCCCACTCTGTCCTCTTCCCATCCATCATCCATTTTCTTTTCTTGTCTGCCTTATTTGGTTAATGTTTCAGGACTTAGAGTTCTATCTTGATATGGGAATTGTGTGCAGACATCTTCCCTGGCCCATTTCTCCTGTGGGATAGGAGGTATAGACTCAGATGCAATGTGTTTTGGTTGGAAGTTGGACATCAGTAAACGTTACTAGTGGGGAATGTCCAAGGTCTGGCATGACTGATACATTGTATCCAAGCTAAGGAATCAGAGATGAGTGACATAGAATACTGTTAGCTGGAATTGGTACCATCTTCCTTTCTTTTTTTCCCCCCCAAGTTCTCGAGATACTCATTATTGACTCTTAAGTGTCTTAAGCCATTTATCTGCATACACGCAGAGCTTAACACAGGGGTTAAGCTGATGAGAGAAAAGTATACGTTAGTTTATCAACAGGATGGAGATAGAGGTTGAAAGATCTTTACTCTCGTATTTGGAATACTTAAGAAGTTAGTTTTAAAACTAAAATGGAAATCAAAACAGTTTGCAAAAAACCTCTTACAATACTGTCTAATCCTGTGTCATTTTTTTAGGTGATAGAAACTGAGGCCCAGAGGGGTAAAGAGCCTTGTTGAGGGTTATAAATAAATGATTATATAATTTAAACCCCAAACCAAGACACTGTTGAAAGAGGAAGAGAGACTGTTCATAATTATGTCTGAGCAATGGGTGTAAACTGGCTCTTTCCCAGGTAAACCAAGGGTGGCCAAACTAGTCACAGATGTAGTTAGTGGCAAAGTAGGGCTTGTACTCCAGAATTGGCAGCCCCACACTGCCTATCTTTACCTCCTTCCTCAGACCCTTGTTGATTAAATAGAGATACTACTTCAAGATGTATATGGTACAGCTCTGTGTGGTGGTGTATGCTGGTAGTTCCAGCTACTCAGGAGGCTTGGGGCCAGCCTGGGCTATACAGACCCTCTCTGTAAAAAAAAATTGTATTGCATAGATGCCCCTTAAATATTGCTTTTAGCTATGACTACTGAAAAATTTAAATTCAGGGAGCAATTAAAGAAAATAGTGAA
The DNA here is from genome assembly GCF_021218885.2 of Marmota monax. NCBI lineage: Eukaryota > Metazoa > Chordata > Mammalia > Rodentia > Sciuridae > Marmota > Marmota monax. The sequence continues at coordinate 10,845,074 of NW_026694432.1, forward strand.
ATAGAATTTAATTGAATGTGAAACGCAGAATAATATAAAAATGTTAAAGGGGGTTTAGGTGAAATGTTTTGCATCCCGGTGGACGTTATTATTTCACAGGAAAGGCAGTGAGTGAGTAGCTCCTCCAGCTTTTCAGTTTGGCTGTGTCCATTTACTAAGCATTTGGCCTCTAGGTGGCGGTGTTGTATTACATAAACACATGGCTAGCTTTCTGACTTCTGTTCTGAAAGTTGATTTTTGACCAACCCAAGTAGAGATTTAAAGAATTTCTGAATTTATTTCCCCTAAGATAATATTCAGGACTGATATGAGTCATTATATTGGAAATGGAGCAATTTGCAACATTTTTAAAGAAAAGACTGGATAGGAACAGCCAACAATAAAAAATTAAAAAAAAAAAAAAAAGACTGGATAGGGACGAAGATCATAACATCATTTGCTTTATGAATTATGAGTTAGAGGCTTTAGGAAGATAGCTCTATATGCATTCCTATAATAGGCAGAACTTCTTGCTCCTTCAGCCATCTGTTGTAGATATGTGTGTCCTTAAAGACTTCCATGGAAGGAAATGCAACATATCTGAATTAAAATACATCTTTCATCATTTTCCTTTGCCTTAAATGAGGTTTGTTGAAATTATTTCACATGTGGGTTTGAGAGAGGGTATTACAAAAAAAAAAAAAAAAGCTGCATCACATTACCTTTTCATGGGCACTTGTTTTTCTTTTAGAACCTCATCTCTGTAACCCCCAGCTATGACTTTGTTCTGCAGAGATAAATTTTAATGTAAAAGTTATTGGATTCATGGATGCATGTTCATATCTGTTTGAAATATTGCAAATAGTTACAATGAGGAACTGAATGGCAGGAAATCAGCCCCTCCCCAACTTCAGTGAGCCATTTTTACCAAATGTGCTGCCCTCAAGGTGTTGCAATTTCCACCTGAAGATTCTTAGACTTTAAAATGCACCTTCTAAACTGAGTGATCAAATATCAGAAGGAATGTGGGAGATGATTAATTTGGTTCATTACACCATAACCTGCAGAGCTTGGATTATACAAATGGAATATTAATCTTATGCAGTGTTCTTTTTGTTTTTCTTTTAAAAGGAGGTGCTGTTACACAGTTTTAGTAAATTGTGCATATCTTGTCGTTTCTTTTGATGTCCTCTCCTGTCTTTATTCAGATTAGCAGAGTATACTGAGAATTCCAGTGCTGCTTTTTTTGTGTTGCAGTTAATGAGTCAGCTAGGAAGGGAATGTTAGTTTTTTTTAAATTATTTTGTATTTGTACACAAAAACATAAGTGTGTATGTTACGGGGGTACCATGTAATGTTTGACACATGTATACACCACATAATGTTTAAATCAGATTAAACATGTTTTTCTCCTCAAACATTTACTATTTCTTGGTGGTGAAACTTTCAAATTCTCCTAGCTTTTTGGAATGTACAATGCATAATTGTTATCTGTAGTCTCTATGTTATGCAGTGGCACACCAGATCGTCTTGCTCCTAAGCACCCATTGGTCAACCTTTCTCATCTGTGCCTGGGAATGTTGTTTATTTGAGCAGACCAGGCCTATATTATTCCAAAAAAGCAGTACTGGAATTCTCTGTGTTGACTTTGTTCCAGCAAAGGCACTGGCTTTACAACTTTGGAAGATGGACTTAGAGGTATTCTATAGCCCTACAAACCATTTTTATGGTACTTGTCTTGACATTGGAAATGGAGCTGTTGATCATTTCCATGTGTGGAGATTGTTTTTGTGCTGCAGTGTAGTCCTCACTGGTTAGATGTTTAAGACTGAGGCTCTTGGGCTCTTTCTTTACCACATGGTTCCTATGGCAGTCTGTTGGTGGAAACAGGATGGTTGAGACAGGCCATTTGGCAAAAAGGAACTCTCATAATTATGAGTCAGGTGTGGCAGGACCTCAGTAGAATGTCCCCTGACAGTTTGGTTATGGAGCTGGATGGAGGGGAAGGAGCTGAGCTGCAGAAGGGGCCAGAACTCTAGGGAGGGCCATGGTGAATCTGTGGAAGGAGGATGATGAGACAGAATTTGGAATGGTCCTTATATCAAGAAGGAAATCAGAGGGCTGGGATTGTGGCTCATTGGTAGAGCACTTGCCTAGCATGTGTGAGCACTGGGTTTGATCCTCGACAAAAAAAGGTCTATATTCTTAAAAAAAAAAAAAAAAGAAGAAGGAAATCAGAAAGGAAAGAATGCTCACTACCAAAATGGAGCACAGAGACCTGAAGATGAGAACAAATGGGAGGACTTTTTCCTACGAATATTGGTGTCCTTGAAAGACCTTCAAACTAGAAATCTGGGCTACTATACCTCTGTAAGTAGTTGACTCACCTTGTCCAAGGTAGCATTAAATCCTTAAATTATTTATTCTTTTTTTTTTTTTTGGTGGTGCTGGGGATTGAACCCAGGGTCTTATGCATGCAAGGCAAGCACTCCACCAATTGAGCTATATCCTCAGCCCAAATTATTTATTCTTGATTTCTTTCAGATCTAAGATAATGGTTGGAAAAGAACTTGTTTAACTGGTATTAGTTTTCATTTTACTCCAGTGTAGGCCTTTCCCACATTCTGTCTCAATTTTAATGGAAGTTTCAATGATTATCTTTTTTGTTTTTCTTCTAGTTACAAGGTTTTTATTAAGAAAATGAAGAATCATGCCTTTCCGTTAATCCTACTTTCCCACCACCTTTGGAGATTTTTATATTAGTCCCATCTAGTCCTCAACTAAATTTTCCTTTACATAAGAGTTCCATTAGACTTCAAGAAATGAACTCTCTACAAGGAAAGCATTGTTTCTAAGAAGTCAAGATTCATAATTGGGATATTAATACCTTTATTATATAACACAAGGTCCCAAATGAAAATCCTGCAACGATGTACATATGTAAATATTACCGTAATTATTTTTAACTAAATGATTTGTCTTTTAGATTCTTTAAAAAAATCTGGACTAGCCTATAATGATAATAATATTATTTATCATCATCATTATTAGCAGTAGCATTAGTATCTTAATGATTCAAATGTTTATAACTTGCCAGCCCTTATTCTGAGAGCTGTACTTGTACCTTTTCACCTGATCCACCCAATGTCATGAGGTGGTTGTGGCCCATTTTACAGATGAGAAAACTGAGCATCGAGAGGAAGGAATTCCCAAGAACATATTTACTAGTTTTCTTAGTAGTGCTTGGACTTGAAGTCCCGTCTAGCTGAGGTTAAAACAAAGTTCAGCCTTCTTGGTGATAAAATTCCTTATAGGTCAAATCTACAAAAAGAAGAAAGGTAAATAGCTACAGGAGGACCCCAAACAATTCTACCTGGAGATCCTTGAGAGGAACTACATCACTCATTGTGGCAGAGGCATGGTACCTGTTCACCAAACACTCTTCCTCTTCTTCTTAGGCACAGGGATGATATTTCTATCCTCCCTTGAAGTTGGGGATGGTGGTGTCAGTTCTAGCGATAGAATGTTAATAGAAGTGATGTACACTGCTTTAAGGTCCAGCCCATACATCCTCTCCTGCATTTAGTGCTCCATGCTCTTTCTCTTCATGATAGATCACTTCAGATGAGTTCATTAACATTGGGTGTTGACTTAGAAAGAACCTGGATTCCTGGGACACATTGTGGAAGCCTCATCTGCTGACCAGAAATACTTGCATTGAACTGATACATAAGCAGCCTAGAGATGGCTCTGTTTAAGCCTTTGAGATTATGGGCTTTATTTGTTATAGCAGCTGATCTTATCCTAACGTATACACCTAAACAACATTTGGGTCATTATTTTTGGTTAAGAGCTCAGACAGTGAGTGAAGAAGGAAATATCTTTGTAAAAAATGAACTAGAGAGATCCAGTTTTTGTGACCAGTTGCTAATGAATAGCAACGATGATGATAACAACAAGTGTTTTTCAGGAGAAGGTGATTATAATGATTACAGAATTTGAAGTCTGGGGTTTGTTGGCTGCTCTTCAGGCAAAATTCTAATGCAGGGAGTTCACTGAATGAACTAGAGGCATTCCAAGAGCTACTGAGCTTGTGTGCAAAATGGATGTAGGGAACTGGACCTTTCACTGCATTCGAGAAAGTGAAGAACTGGTTGTGAAACTGAGCACAAGCCACTTATAAGGCTTATTTGGAACAAAAATGCAAAACGGAACTTGGCTGCATGTTCTGGATTTCACATTTTTTCCTCTGGGGTTTCCAGTTCTGCCCCTTATACATGTAAAAACTATAAAAGGAGCTCTTTTCTTGAAGCTGATGCATTAGCATGTGGCACAAGTGTCAACGAGCAAGTGAAACAGTCTGGGCAACAGAATCATGAATTTAAAGTGTACCTGTCTTGTGGTCAAGTAGAAGGCAATAGTTTTAGGAATAAAAGTAAGCCTGGATCATTGGTTTACCCATTTGGCCTACTGCCCTCTTTTCTCTGTGTCCAGGTATCTCCATTGCTTGGCTCAGGGGTGGGGGGTTCGCTCCTCCTCTAGCAAGCCTTCCTTTCCTTGCTCTCTTCTTAATCTCACTTCTCCATAGATCTCCTGGCCCTCATTTTAGTCCACCTCGTTGCTTCCTTTGCTTTTGCTGTATGTTTAATAAAGTCCTGTCAGGGCCATCACTAGGCCAAAGGCCAGGGCCAGGGCATTGGATCCCTTCCGTATCCAGCTGGGCTTTCACTGCACACTCAGTATGGACTTGGCTGAGCTGGGGAACAATGGGAACAAGGTAACAACAGGATAGGGAGCTGTAAATGCTGACCCACTGGAGGCTGTTAGAAGCAGTGATTTTTTTTTTTGGGGGGGGGGCTTGCTGTGAACAGCACATGATGTGCTAATTGTCTCCTCTGGGCTGGGGTTCAAGCCAGCGGCTTATTCACTCAGTCACAGATTTATTAAATGCTTACTGGGTGCAAAGCTCTATTTTAGGTTTTAGGTTCTATCAGTGAACAAGACAGCAGAATTCTTGCCATCATAGTATTACTGAATTTCATCTTGACAAAAGTTAGGATGCAGATAGGGAAAAATGGGCTCTGTAGAAGTGAAGTGTTTCCCCTGAAGATTCCCAGATGGTGAGTGAGTGTTGATCATCTGACACCAGGTCGCACAGGCTTGTCACCATACCATGAGGGTGAGAGGAGAGATGAGAGGCAATTTAAGGATTCTGTTTAGTGTTTGTGTTTACATAAGAATGGAAAGCTTGCCAGGCTACATGCTACATGCTTGTAATCCCAGCGGCTTGATTCCCAGGCAGATGAATCACAAGTTCAAAGCCAGCCTCAGAAACTTAGGCCCTAAGCAACTTGGGGAGATCCTGTCTCACAACAAAAAAATTAAAAAGGGCTGGGGAAGTGGCTCAGTGGTTAAGCACCCCTGGGTTTAATCCCTGGTACCAATAAAACAAAAACAAAAGAAAAGAAAAAAATGAAAGCTTGAGGTCAAAATTTACTATAAATAAAACAAGAAATAGGAAAAACATGTAATAGACAAAGTTAATATTTTTAAATACAATTTTACAAATCAGTAAGAAATGCATTCCAAAAATAAAACGAGGAAAAGACATTAGTTATGCATATAAGCACAAAGTAGAAGAGGCCAAAAACATAAAAAATCCTAACACCTCACTAATAATAAGAGAAACACAAATTAAAATAATGAGCTTCCTTTTCTCTTTATCAAACGGGCATCTTTTCAAAGGATGAAACTCCATGTTGATGAGAGTACAAGAACAGGATCTTTTACATGCTTCAGCGACCAATTTTAGGATGTTCTTAAATAGATCGATTCTTGTACTTCTTTAAAATAACATAGATTTGAAAAGTCTCATTACTTTTTTTTTACCATATTAACAGTGTCTTCCAATTTTTCTAGAGTAAATGAATATGTATTCTTTTTATAATTAACAATATCCATATATGCATTTTTTAAAATCCCATAAAAGTTGAAAATAAACTAATGAGGGGATGTTTACTGGTTTTTAACACGTAGAAGAACATGATCCTAGACTCAGAACAGGAGATGGAGTTATTGTCTGCAGTTTTCATGGTGTCAAATTGCCTTTCCTTCGTACGTACCTCTGTCCTGTGTCTGTTTCCTTTCAGCTCCTGTTAGATCATCAGAGTCTCCAGTATTTTGAGTATGGGCTGTACAGTTTCTGTTTTATTTCATGTTTGTATCAGCCGTCCTCAGCCTTAGCTGCACTCTACAAGCTCTTGGGGGTGAGCTTAGGAAATAGTGATAGTGGACATCCCAAACCAGTTCAGTATGGCTGCCCCACTGTGACTTACTGGTCTCTGGGCCCAATCAAACTGTATTTTCTGTGCCTAGGCCTCAGTTGTGTGACAGAGTGCAGATCTGATGAACTAAATGGGTTTGGTTTCCCAGCTCCTCAAATATAAAGGTTTTTGACTTTGCTGTTGCTTTTTGTGTGTGTGCTAACCCAAAATGTCAAACAGAGACACACACGAGGTGTCAGATGTGTATCTGTTAGTGCATTGTTCTGTTTTCTTCTAAATTCCTGGGCTGTGACAGCTCAGTGTATCTGCAGTTAGTACATGGTTTATTGTGAGAATTTCAAAGCAAGATAAATTTTGATTCACTTGGTTAAACAAAGAAATATGTTGCATTGCACTATTTGACAAGAGTAATAATTAGCCACCAAAGAGTAGTGCATTTATCCATCCCCGGCACTCCATAGGTACCCAATAAATAAAGGCTGAATGAACGATAACATTGAACCAGGGCAGTACAACATCTTTCACTTTACACTTGTTTCTTATAATAGTATCTTGTAAAGGTAGTACAAGGCAGGAAACACTAGGCCTTTCAGTACCTCCTGTTCTACCTGTCGTGACACTCAATTCTTATTTGGGACTTAAGTTGAATATCACTGTTTTTGGTGATGCTGCATTCAAAACAGCTTGTAAGCAATACATCACCTTCAGAGTCAATCATTTCATGGACTGGGACAATGTTCTAGAGTAACCACTCCAGAACTTGGGCCCAGGTAGATGGGTTGTCATTTTCTCCCATTGGTTTCACGCCAGCATTCGCTCTCCTGTGAAACTCCTCCTTCTTTACCCCTCGGACTGAAAACCCTAAAACCAGGTAGGGACCTCCCAAAACGTCTCTGGTTCCATCTGCTCTGTAGGCAGGCGTGGCAGCGTGAAAGCAAATGACACTGCAGCAGCCGTAATTTAAGACGTCCTTTTAAAAAATTCCAATTTCATCATTTCACAGAAGAATAGATCAATATTTCTACAGTTAAGAGTTTAGTTAAAAACCCTGCTGTGCAATGAAATAATGCATCTGCTATTGGCGTAGAGCGACTGGGATGTTAATTCCCTGGTTTTGTGTCAGTTAAGGGCAAATTAGCCTTCCAGCACTAGTCATGACTCATTATGTCATTATGTAGAAGGCACTTACTGTACCTCCACTACTATGCAATTTAGATCCAATAAAAATTGTGACAGCGTTTTTATCCACTTCATTAAGCTACTAATTTCTTGTAAAAAAATGTACATTAATCTTTTTATAGCTTCATGCAGAGTGGCATATTTTTAGACTCTAACATTGATTAGGTCCTGGTTAAGAATAATTTTCACAGTACTTTTAAGAAATGTAAATAAAGTTACAATAATTTAATTTTTCAACATAGTTATGACAGTATTGATCTTAAAATGAACATGTTGGCTGAATTAAATGTGTAGCCCAAATGAAATACAGACTGAATATTTAAGCATGCAACAAATTACAAAGCAAGGCTTAACAATACCCTGCAAACAGTGGAGAGAGGGAGCTTGAACCTCTGTGGAAAATATCAATTGCTCATATTTTAAAAGATGTAAATGGGGATTTTTTTTTTGACATCTGACTTTTCCTACCCAAATGTTTTAAAAATACAGCTTTAAAAAAAAGTCTTCCCCCTTTGATTTTCCATTTCTTGTGAAGTATTAATGACACTTCTGCTTGAATGTGTTAGGGAAAAGCAGAAAAGGAAAAAGTTCCCTCTGCCTGTTAGCAGGCTGGAGTCAGAGCAGACGGTGCTCAGGGTTTTCAGAGGGCACTGCAGGTGGTGAAGGGCAGGCTGCTGGCATCTGTGCGCTCGGTGGCAGGAGCTGCTGCCCTCACTCCAGGTACACCCCCAGCCCCCCGCCCCCACCCCCAGCTATGAGTCACATTCTCACTGGCCGGAAAAGTGAGCTCTGAAAGCCACTGGCATTTGGTGCACTCTGATCTCCTTGGCTGAACCTCACCTTGCTGGACCCTTTTCCTTGCTCAGGACTGTAAGCTGTGCTTGGAGTTTGCTCCCTTCTGGCAGTGATGTCTTCTGCTTTCTCAGACAAGGGAGCCCCAGTTCTGCCCTGGCCTCCAAACCTACCCGTGGTAGCCCCTTAGCCTGTATCCACCATGCCAACCCCAAGGGCTAGCAGGTTGCTAGAGGGGGTTGGATGGTTTGACTTTATCACAGGTGACACAGAGTGGGAACAGTTCTGCATTGGAGTCAAGCACTTAGCTTCCCCCAGGAGATACTGTCTCTCTCTCCAGGTCTGTTCCTGTCTCCTGTAAGAAGGTATGCTTGGTGATTACAGAGGGCCACTACAGAACTGAAGTCCTCCAGTATGGAGACCTCCTTCTTACTGTAGAAATTCCTCCCTGAGACATCCCTGGCAGGTTAAGCATGATGATTTCAGCATTGGGAAATGCACTTTTGATTTTTTAAAATTTATTGAATCCTGTCTTTCCAGAGAACATTTTTAAAGCAGGAGTAAACTGCTTCCTGATATATAATATCTTCACGGCCACTGGGACTGTGCAAGTCGGAGCAGTTCTCAGTGAGAAGGTTGCTGCAGCTGTGGCTAAGAGTAATTGTGATCCCATGACCTTGTCCAGGTCCTCGGGTCTGGGGATGTGGTTGTTCCCAAACATGCTTGTGGGGGGTTAAAGTCCTGTCCTGAGCTCATAGTCCAAGCAGCATCTCTCTGTTCCTCGGTTGCTCCCTGAGGAGCCCATAAGGCTGGAAATGGACCCTCTGCTTTATGGCTGCCCGAGAACTTTGGCTCACAGAGTCTTCTTTCCTGGCATTTCCCCAAAGTCTCTTCTCTTTGCATTGATGCTGCTGCTTCCAGCTGTTTACAGATGTGCCATATTCCTAGGAGTGAAACTTGTGATTGCTAGTTTCATTTGTACATTCTTTATCCATTAGGAAGAGCTGTCAGCTTCAGTTTTCATCTCATAAGAGCACCACCACTGTTAGGCACGCAGATGACCCAGAGAGGCAAAACAACTAACCCAAGATCACACTGGAGGAAGTGGTACAGCCAGGACTCAAGATCCTGTGCTCAGGACATCAGAGCTTACAAAATGCAATCGGTGGTGGGACAGAACTAGGGCGAAGAGCTCAGGCACTAGAATTAGGTAGATTTGGACTCAAATTCCGGCTCTCCCACTTACTGGTATCCTTATCTTGAGTCGATTACCTAATTTTTCTGAACCTCTGCTTCATCCTGTCTAAAATGAGGATTAATGCATTTTTTTTAACCTCATGTGGTTATGATGAAGACTGAATGAGAAAATGTGAATCACTCAGTCTCATGCCTGGAATGAAGTAGCTATTATTATTTTTTATTATTATCATTATCATTAGTACTAATTCATTCAGATCTCACCATAACCCCACGTGGCAGGTATGCACTTATTCATTTATAGATATTTATCACCCTAATAAGTAAAATCGACGCAAGGAGAAATGGGGCTCAGCATGGTTTGGGAGGATCTCCCTGAGGCTTGCTGCTGTACTGCTTCCTGCCTGCCCAGCGGCACTGTCAAGTCAAGCTCCAGACCCACAAGTTTCCTGTGTTCTTCCTGCAGAGGCTCAGGGATGCCTGGCCTCAGGGCTGTGCCGGTGACCTCTGGTTCTCAGGGGATCACAGGCATGACACCGATGCAGTGACTAGGGAAGCAGGATCCAGTCAGAGGAGGAGCTGAGCTGTGCCCTAAGCACCCAGCCTCTCTCCCCAGGAAGAACTCGTGTTCTGGGGTCACATAATTACTCTCCACAAAAAGCTCTTCCGACTTAAGTATAGGGTTTAGTATGTGACACTGTCTGTAAGACAACCCTGGGGACTGGCAGGAGGGTAGGTTCTATTTCTCTTCAAAACAAAGATTCCTCTGAGGTTTATATAAATACTCAATCAGTTTCCTATTATGACAATGTGAAGAAGCAGTTGGTTGCATCTTCATAATTAAGACTTGAAGAGAAGTCAATGACAGTGAATAAATTAGACTTAGATGTCTTTCACCCTCCCCGGCCTTCTTTTCCCTCTAAACCTTAGTGTTCTGTCAGGGTGCACCTGCTGGTTTGGCAGGGGATTCTCAGGCAGGCCAGGCCTCCTTATCCCCTATGCATCAGGAGGGAGGAGGTGGCCACGGGCTGGAAAATCCCAGAGTCGGTGAGGTTTCTGTCTGCAGGCTCTTTTGCCAGATGGTATTCATACGAATACTGATGTTAATGGCGTTTGGATAATGACACAGTCTGTGGCAGGGGTTTATTACTGTTATGAATAGCACGGTCTTGGAGGGAACCATTTCATTTAGTTACCTTTGTGTGTGTGTGTGTTGCAAATGTTTAAGAGACAAGTTTCTTCAGGAGATGGTGTTCTAGAGGTTGGGGTTCTCCCTGGATTTCCTGGCAGGTCCTGAAACCAGCCTGTACCCATGGGGCTGAGGCACCTTGGAGGGGACCGCCTGGGACTGCTTACTTTCCTTTTGTGCAGAGATTGGTTACCCTAGCCTTTCCTGCTTGTCCCCAACCGGACATCCTCACTCTTGGAGGATCTACTTGGTTGAAACCTTTCTCCATCACCTGATACATCAAAACCCTAACTTTTACACTTCCTGAGGGAGTTTGAGCTTCTTCCTATTAAAAACGAATAATAAAATCCTCCGCTTTCATCCTAATGGGGTTGTGGGAGGTGTTTAGCTTTTTATAGCTACCTAGATGATGGAAAAAGGCAGATGAAGCCATCACAAAATTAAGGAAGAGGTCATCATCAGAAGACCATGCACTGAAGTCTTTTTAAAAGCATTTCTGGTCTTAATTCAAAGGGCCTCTCTGGAGAGTTTCAGCCAGCAGAGCCTGTGGGTTTCCTCTGCTGAAGCAGAGCTTTGGCAAGGTGGGACCATGTGGCAGGCTTCTCTGCAAGTCCTGGAAGGACTGGTCCCTTCTGAGCAAATATGACACTTTCAAAATGGATTATCTGGCAGATAGTTAGGCCTGTTCCCCCACATCAGGCAAAATCCTCTGCCCTTGTGAGAAATGAACGAACGAATGAACGGGACCTCAGGTGTTTTCAAAGCTTTGTAAAATGGCTTCAGAGACGGAGCTGGCGGTTGCAACAGACCAAATGCTCCTGGGATCTTAGATTTCAGGCAAAATGGGAAATCAGGAGGCTGGTCCGAACTTCTGGAAACAGCTTACAAATGGATTGTTGGGTGTGCTCCTGGCTTGGACAGCGCAGCTCTGAATCTGAATACAAAACAGAGAAGATGCTCTTTTGCTTCTTTCAGACTAATGATTTTGTCCTTTTTCCCTCTCCTCCTCATTTTATTTCTTCATCTATAACATCTGCAAGAGGGCAGCCAGACTAATAAAACTGCGCTAAGCTCGACTAATGCCAGCCATTGATCTGAGGGTGGGACCCGATTAATCAATGGGATTTTAGCAGTGTTCACAGCCCCAAGGGACATGGGGCCCAAAGACAGCTCTGGCCTCTGCAGAGGAGAGGAATCTGAGAACTGATGGAGTGAATCTCTGTCTGCAGATTCTGAAAGGAGGTGAGAGGAAGGGTGCCCACCCCCCCACCAGGAGCAGTCTTTGTGGCAGTTTCAGAGGCCACCTTGGGTGTTTGATGGCCTGTGTTTGGGGATGCTCGCTTGCTGTGGGAGTGTAACATCACTGCAGGATTTGCTGAGGTCTAGGGAAAACCTCATCTGACACACAAGGTACCTCTCACATAACTAGCAGTCTGGGAAATCATCTCCCCTCTCAAACTAAAAAATTCAGTTTGAGAAGATTGCAATACATTTTAAAAATAGGCTGGATATTTTTCTTCCCTTTTCTTTAGCATGTTTTTTTACTCTGAGCTAAAACATACATAGAGATGTCCATAAAACACAGTTACAATTTGACAAATAATTTATAAGCAGATATCTTTGTAACTACCACCCAGGTTAAAAAAAAAAATTGAGCTGTTGCGGGCCCCACAAAAACCCACTGTGTGAGATAAGCCTTCCTTATCTCAACCCTCTCCCTTCTAGAGGAAATCACCATCTTGACCTCAGTGATGACCACTTTTCTTTTTTCTCATGGTGTTGAGGATTGAACTCAGGTCTCATATGTGCTAGGCAAGTGCTTTACCACTGAGCTACACCCCCCAGCCGTGGTTATGACCATTTCTCTGATTGTCTTCATAATTTTACAGCCAATTAACTTATTCCTGCCTGCTTTTAAACTTACATTAATAGAATCATATTGTATGCTTATGCTTTTTTATATCTGGTTTGTTTGATCCAGCATTGTGAAATTCATCCATGTTGTAGCAGGTAGTTGAATTTGATTAATTTTCATTGCTAATGTATTTACTGTATTTTTAAGAACTATGCTAGAAGCCTGCCCTGTGAAATAAAGTGTGATACTTGATATAATTCAGTTTAGGGGTGGGCATTTGGAATAAGGGTGTCCCAAAGAGGTTAATGTTTGAAGTTTGATCCTGGCTGCCCTGACCAAATGCTATTTTTTTCTTTTTTTAACTGCAGGGATCTCCCCCCCCCCCCCCCCGCCCCGAATTCCTTCAAAAATTCTGGGACCCAGGATTGTGCCTGGGGTCTGCATCTTCATTCTGGTGGGCAGGGAGGAGGAATCCCAGAATTCCTTGCTTTACAAAGGAGACCAGACCTAGGCTATGAGCCCCCTGGGGGCAGGATTGTTTTACCTGCTTGATATCCCCAATGCTCCCCCATAGGAGTCAGTTCATAGGAAAAGATCAATAAGTTTTTCCAAGGAACAAAAGAATAAAGGTCACTTAGTACAGGCTTCTTCTACAGGACCCTGAATTTCCTCAACAGTTCAGACACAGATCTACCAGTGGCTGAGGAACGTTTCCTTAGTGGTCTGATGGAGGGTCACCAAATGCAAAAAACCAGCTTGTTGGTGGAGTTAGGTATCATGATCATATTTGAATTTTATATTCAAAAGGAACTTAGAAAAGTCATTATTAATCAGAGACTCAACATTCCTCAAGAAATTGCATAAAAGAAGTGCGGGCAAGAGAAGCTCTTAATAAAAACCAACAAAGACTGCAATGTGCTTCTGCCAGGAGGTGTTGGCTGGACAGCTGGGTGGAGCAGTTCTGTGTGTCCTGGCCTGGAGGAGGAAGACTGGGTCTACTGAAACCTTTCCAGGGAGCTCTGAACCAAGAACTAGGGTCTCTTGAGCACCTTTGGCTGTGTGGGGAGAGGACGCTAAGTGAGGCCATCTCTGCTGCTCTGGACTGCAGTCAGCTGGGCCCTGTTTTCTTGGTGAACCTGATCCAGCAGGTTCAGGCATCAGGCTACCCTGGTAGCTGAAGATGCAAATGCACAGGGCTTGAATAGTTTTAAGTTTAATTAATTTATTTTAAGGCTCACCCTTTAAAGAAATACCTTAACATATGGAAGGTGGCCAAGACTTATGAAGAAATTTGGATTCCATTTCCAAGGAGGCCCCTGGAGATTCTCAGAATTGTCATAGAGCTCATCTTCCAAGTTAAAGTCCAAGTTAAAGACTTTTCTCCTCCAGGCACTCCCTGTCTTTAGTTGTGGGATTGTTAAGTCAACCTTTTCCAAGGTATGTGAACCCTAAGACTGTTTTGAATACCTGTATTCCACTAAGGGCTTCGTGAATGAATGAAGGAGGGGTGAGGGCTAAAGGGTTTGATGCAGTTTCACATAGGTGAAAAAAGACTGGTCCTCCTCTGACCCCATCCAGAGGGCAGGTTCCCTGGCCTCCACCAGGAGCCACTTGGGTCCCGCCACATCCCTGGCAAGTTGGGAGGACCCCTGCAGAGTCTTGGAAGGCGCTGTAGGGAGGCCTGCCTTCCTGGAAAGTCATGCTTGGAATTGTCTTCAAAAGCTGCGACGCAGCCCCCGGAGTTTGAGCACGAATAAATCATTAGCATTTTATTTACAATTCTGGGTTTACAATTCCTAGAAAAGGATCCTGCTGTTCAGCGCGGATTCCTGCTTTGCGGGCTTTCCCCAGCGCCTCCTTCCACCTCCTGTCTTTGGGGTACCGGGGTAGCTCATTACTTCGTTGGACAAGAGTAAGGTGTGGAGCGGATACAGCAGGTGGTCTCGAGAAGGAGGGTGCGACATCCCCTGGGTCTCGCGTTTCCCGACGACCCTGTGTGGAGGAGTCGTTAGCTTCTCAGTTTTACAGGGAGAAGACGTTTGATTTAAAGAAGGTTGGGGACTTGCCAAGGTCACACAGCAGTTTGAGCCCTAGTTCCTGCTTCCAATCGCGGCGGAGCTGCAGAAAACCCCAGAGTCCTCTCCTCGGGCTCGGGCTCTGGTCCCCGACGGCGCCCGCCCGCGGTGCCCGCTAGATGGCAGCCTTGGTCTCTGCGGCGCAGGGCGGCCGGCGGGCAGGAGGGGTCTCTGCGGGGACGCTGCGGGTGCGGTGGCCGCGCTCAGGAGGGTCTGACTGGAGACCCGTGGGCTGCTCAATGGGTGGCGCTCCCGTTGGTACCCAAGCTCGGTCTTGCAGGGTACAAATGACCAAAGGAAGAAGAGCGTTGCCGAAAACAGCTCCCCGTCCCCCGCAGGCATTGAGCGGGGCCCTCTTTCTGGTTTTCTCACATGGGGTCGGAAAATGCAGCGGTTCTGGCCTTGGAGATCTCTGCTCAGTGACTGGCACCTTCAGCCCTGCCTGGGCAGTGCGGGACGCGATGTGGACGAGGCTACGAATGGGGTATCCGAGGCGGGAGGCCTCCTGGCAATATTTTGGCCTAATCCCTTTAGAACTAACCCAAGATCAAGACTTCCTCCCACCCAGGACCCACGATGGCAGGTGGAGTCACTCCTGCCTAGTTCTATGGTCACACCTTTGGGTGTGCAGCTACTGGCTGGTAGCTGAGATGACCATGCTTTGGGACCTGGCCCAGTCACTGTGCAAGAGCCTTCAGAATGTGTAGAGAAGGCTGTGGTGGAGTGAAACCTGTTTTTCCTACAACAGAGAGGAGGTGGGACCCAGGAGGCTGGGGTCAGTGACTTCATCCATTCACCTTACTGCCTCTTTCTTTTGTGCACAGAGACTTAGAGTCTGTTCCTTCAAGGGCCTTTCTTCCTGTACTGGAATCTACCTCCTGGGCAGATGGGGTCTAGAAAGTCCCTCTCATCTCTGTTCTCGGTTTAGTTCCTCCCCAGGAAGTGGTGCCTCTCCTTTCTACAAGAAAAAGGTCTTACCCTGCATTTGGCCTGGCCTACTGGCCTTCTTTAACTGTACCCTAGGCAGCGTGGCAGAAGGGCTTGGTCCTGGCCCTCCAAGGTGAGGATGCTCAGCCCTAGGTAGTGCAGGCCTTTGCCAAGGTCACTAGTGGCATCCAGGTCTCCTACTCCAGTGCTCTTACTGCTGCAAGACCTGCTCAAAAGACTTTCCTACTTTAATTTTAATTTTGAAAAGCACTTCAAAGTTTGTTCAGAGTCCATGGACCATTATTAGGCCCTTGGAGTGGGGTTGGGCATCTAAGGGGCATGATTTTCCCTTGGGGGGTTCTCTAGGCCATGCCTACACCGTTTTGAGTCCTATAGGGCAGGTCCTATGAGGGCAGCAGGGAAAGGTGTTGTGAATATCTCCTGATCCTGTGTCACCCCCAGGGGAAGTAGCCTAACACATAGCGCAAGGAGGTGTGCAGAATTGCTTTTTACCAAATGCCACTCTGTTAAGATCACAATTTCCATGACAGAGCCACCCTCCCAATGGAGCCTATCAACTTTGGCTTAGGCTGTGAAAAACCCGGATGTGGGATCGCAGGCTTTAACTGGGACTTGAGCACAGAGGATGCATAGGGTGGCAGAATTCGATTTCAGAGGCACTCGAACCGGGCACCCATCAGGTCTGCCATCAAATTACTTAGTAATTACACCCCAGGGCTGTTGCACGGGTCGGTTGTCCTCCAGCCAAGAGAGGGGGAAGTGGGTTTCTCCTGGAGCGCTGGCTCTGGGCGGAGGAGCTTTCCTAGCGGCTCAGGGAAGTCCCCCCTTGACAGTGCGTTAAGGCCTAGAGCAGCGGTCCTTATTGGCAGCAGGAGAGGCTGTTAGAAGAAAGGGAAAAACTTCTGTCTGCGGCGTCATCCTGCAGAGGGGTAGCCAACCAGTGTGCAACGCGTTCGGCTCCTCGGAGCCTGCTGGGGAGGGGACTGGGGGAGGAGGTGACCGAGTTCACGTCCCCACCGCTGCCGCTCGGGAGTGATGGATGGCTGTCTGCTGAGGCGGGGGAGCTCCTGCACAGCTCCCTCTGCAGGGAGCGGCGCTCAGCCTCCCACACCCGGCGCGGCGCAGCGGCTTCTGCAAACTCCCATTGCACGACACGCCTGGGAACGTGGGCTCTGGGTCAGTTAACTTGCCCGGTTATTTTGGGCTGAGACCATCCTTTTCGTTTTCTCCCTGATCTGTGGCAATCTTGCACAAAAACGTATCGCCTCCTCTGGGCTCGGTTGGACCCTTTTGCAACAAACCCAACTCATCTTCCTTCCTGGGATGCCTGAGGCTCAGGATGTACCAGGGCTCACCTGAGTTTCCTTAGGGTGGCAGTTAGATTAGGGGTCCATTTACCCCTGGGAAAAGACAGAGATGAGTAGTGGGCCCTCCTTCCTTTTAAAGGCAACACAGTTTAAATCCATTAATTGAGGGCTCCAGTTAATTAATTACAGGAATTAGATTCTATTTTTTTTATGTACTCCAGAATGTTATTAGTAAGTCTTTTGTAGCTGGGAATTCTGAAATTAAAATCTAGGGATGAGGATGAGAACTGAGAAGGGAATCTGGGGACAAGTGCCATTCATTGGAAGGGGGCTGTATTCTGCACTTAGCCTATCGTCAGGGGTCTAGCTGGATCTAGCTAATGATGAAACAAAGTCCCAGCTGTGCTTTTAGGACAGGACGTGGGGATGCTACTAATTCTGGGGCCAATCTACTTAAAATGACCTAACAATAATGATGATGATGAAAACAATAATGTATAGCAGACCGAATTTATTGGGCACCTACTATGTGCCAGATATTGTGCCTTTTATATCTATTCTCTCACTTAATCTTCAGAGCAGTCCTGTTGTTATTCCCATTTTGTAGCAGAGGAAAGTGAGGGTCAGGCAGGTTAATTAACTTGCTTAAAGTGACATGGCTGAGAAACAGAACCCAGATCAAGTAACTTCTGTCTTCAAAGCCCTGGACTTAAGCACTCTGCTCTACTGCAGATGTCTCGTTTCAAGGCACGTTTGTATGTTTGGAAAACACCCTTTACAACTATGGCATAATTTTGCAGTCAGTAGATATTTGGTTTTGCTGCTTCTCTCCTTTTTTTTTCCAAAACAGAGGAAAAAAACAAAACACCCCCCCCACCACCAAATCTCTCACTTTCCAATGGGTCAGCCAGATCAGAGAAAGAAGCAACTGCTGTTTCATTGCTGACTTCTATAAAAGAGAAGTTGTCTTAGAATGGCTTTTCTTCAAAAAATTATCCATTAATTTAGCTAAGATCTGATGCAACTTACTACGAAGCAACCTTGAGCATTTTCCCCATATTACTGTGCCCTGTTCCTGGGATGCCCCAGAGTCCAGCTGGAGCTGGACAAATCTGCCCTCCCTTGGTACCCCCAAATACTTGCCTTTCTTTCACCTTCCACGAGGATGGAAAGAAGACTTCCAGATGAGAAGGCTCTGCACTGGCTGCTCAGCTGAGGCGGCCAAGAGTTGGCCCAGAGCCATGGAGTATGAGAAACTTTCAAATTTCAAAACTGCCCTGGGCCAATTTAATAAACTTCTGCCACCTCCATCCTTCCACATTTTTGAATTCTCAAATATTCACTCCCATCTAAGATGCACACAAGAGTGGAAGGATTTTGGAATGTTAATAATGCAGAATTTTACAGCATAGCAAGGTGAATTCTCAAGGGGTAATGGTTAACATCTGCTTTCTCTTTTCCCAAGATAACAATGGGAAACCAGTGCTCAGCACATGCACACTCCGAGCCAGGATTTGCAAAAGCTGTCTCTCTGTTTCTCACTCATGCACATACACATTTTTTTCTTTCTCTCCTTCTCTCTCTCTCTCTCTCTCTCTTTCTCTCTCACACACACACACACACACACACACACCCAGCAAAAGGGTAAATTGTCCCTAGATCCAACACTAGGCACATAGGCACAATAACCAGAAAACTTGAATGTAGCATGAGTGACAGCAACAGGAAAAAAAAAAAAGTCAATTTCTCAGGGGGCACTTTCCAGGCTGTGAACAAGACCCTTTCTTCCAGGAGGTCTGAAAGATGGCAAGAAGCACTCTGCTTCTTCCCAGTGGGGCAATTCAGAGCAATCAGCATCAGAGCTTTGGTCCTGACATGTCCCCTGGGAAGTGGAAGGGTGTTTTGTACTAGCAGACAAACTAGAGCTCAGCCTCTAGTTCTAGATGCAGGCTCTGGAGCACCCAGAGGGTCTTTGGCTTATCCTCTTTGAGAGTTTCTGTGCTTCCACTATCCTATGTGCCCTCTGGTAAGGTTTGTGAACCATGGAAGCAGAGGAACCTAGGTCCCAGACCCCAAATCTGGAGAAAATAATTCAGGCCTGGTGGGTTGTGGGTTGCTGAGCACAGAGGCCGTCTCAATATATAGTAAGTTAAATATTTCAAAAACCACACATAAAGAGTTAGAGTCTACACCCATTTTAGGGAATATAATGTTTGGTGACTTGAAACCAATTGATACTGAATATGATTTCTGATCTAGCCTTGCCCTCTAGATTCACTTGAATAGTCTTATAGAAATGATCCAGATTCAAATCTTGGAGCAGCACAGACGTCTTTTTAAAGAGACTCTCTTTGTTGTTATTATTATTATTATTATTAATTTATTTTTTTTGTAAAAACTGACCCAGAAGTTATTTTTAAAAATGAAGGGTACAGGGGCTGGGGTTGTGGCTCAGTAGTAGCGCTCTTGCCTGGCATGCGTGAGGCACTGGGTTCAATTCTCAGCACCACATACAAATAAATAAAATAAAGGTCCATCAACAACTTTAAAATATTTTTAAAAAAATGAAGGGTGCAGGTTTGAGGTTGTGGCTCAGTGGTAGAGCACTTGCCTAGCATGTGTGAGGCACTGGGTTTGACTCTCAGCACCACATATAGGTAAATAAATAAATAAATGTCTATCAACAACAACAAAATATTAAAAAAAAAGAAGGGTGCCAATCTTTTTTTTTTTTAATTTTTTATTGTTGGCTGTTCAAAACATTACATAGTTCTTGATATATCATATTTCACAATTTGATTCAAGTGGGTTTTTTTTTTTTTTTTTTTTAATTTTTTATTGGAAGGGTGCCAATCTTGTGTTTGTGGCTGCCTAGGGATCTTTATTACGGGGTTTTTGTGCAGAAGCAAATGTTCCTATATGTTTATAGCAACTTCTTGCAAATCGGAGAAATGTGAAGAAATGGCCAAGCTGTATTGTACAGATGCCATCCTAGCCGAATATCGGAAGCCCCGAACCGGTGCTCCGGCTTCTCTCTTTAGCTTGCATAATGCAATTTAAATCCCTTGTTAATTTCCAGGTCGAGTTTCATTCATGAGGATAATCTTTAATTGATGTTAAATATAGGGATCAAGTTAAGTGCATTATTTCTTTTTTTACAAAGTGCTAATTGTTCATGTTCTCATAAATTATTTTCTCTTCTCATGTAGCAGGTTTTATGAAAGAACTTTTCAGCCAGTGCTTTTAACCTCATTGTATGAATATTATCCTGTAATCAGTGGGTCGTTCAGATCCTTCCTGTGCAGATGATCTCTATGTCACCCTTCAGAGCACTAAGGAAAAGAAAAATGAGCTCGTTTGGAGTACGTGTATATATGGGTAGGCTCACAGACATTAAAAAATATTTATATCTAAATATTTTAAACTTTAAGCAGACTTTTTTTTCAGCTGCTTCTGTTCCAACCAAGAGCCTTGAAGTGACTCCTTTTATTTTTAATTGTTTCAATATATAATGTATGTAACATGTTAATATATAACATAAAGGGTAGTATTTTAACCATTTTTAAATGTACTGATCAGTAGCATTAAATACACTTATATTGGTTTGTAACCATCACCAACATCCATTTCCAAAATTCTTTTCATCTGATAAAACTGAAACTCTGTACCTATTAAACAACAACCAATTGCCTTTCCCCACAGACCGAGGAAATGATCATCGTTTTGTCTGTGAAGTTGACCATTCTAAGTACCTCATCTAAGTGGAATCATACCATTATTATTATGATTATTATTATTTTCAAAGATGGGGTCTCTCCAAGTTGCGCAGTCTGGTCTTCAAATTCTGGGCTCAAGCCATCCTCCTGCCCCAGCCCCCTGAATAGCTGGGACTACAGGCATGTGTCACCATGCATGTGTCACCTTGTCTTTTTTGTGACTGGCTTATTTCACTTATCATAATTTCCTCAAATTTTATCTGTGTTTTAGTAGGTAACAGGATTTTCTTCCTTTTAAAGCCTAATGGTATTCCATTTTTTGTGTGTGAATTAGATTTTGTTTATTCATTCATCTATGGATGGACACTTGAATTATTTCTACCATTTGACTATTGTGAGTAATATTGCTTGAACATAGATGTACAGCCTGAAATTACTTTTTTTTCAGTGCTGGGGGATCAAACCCAGGTCCTCATGCATGCTAGGCAAGTGCTCTGTCACCCCTAGCCCTGAAACTACTTTTGATTGTTTCTTTTATTCTAAAAATGTCTAGCCATGTTCAGGATGGACCCAGTGCTATGCTCCTATAAGGAGATGAGAAAGATATTTTTTCTACCCTCAGGGAGTTTGCATAAGAAATAACAAGAGTAATACATACTATTTACTGAGCTCTTTCATGCATCATTTTATTTAATATTTACTAAGACCCTGTGTGGGAGATGTTGTGTTATTCTGACTTATGCAAGAGTTAGGTGAAGTTCAGAACTGATAATCATTTGTCCAAGATTATCACAGTCAGTGGACCTGGGATTTAAACCTAGTCTGTTTGACTTGAAACCTTTGTCTCTGATAAAGAAGACACAAAACCCCTAAAAACAAGGAAGGATCAGGGCTCCTTGGGAGAGCCACACGTGTTGTGCCAGGGATGTTCAGGGGAAAGATGAGATGGTTGCTCTTGGGATCAGAGCAGGCTTTTTGGAAGAAGTGATATTTGGGCAGGATCTGGGAGGGCGAGTTGGATTTGGGTGGGCAGAGATGGTAGGGAAGAAGATCTCACAGGAAGGGGCATCGTGAACAAAGGCCCAGGGAGAAAAAGTATGAGAGGGGTCTGGGGTCAGGCAAGCAGTTTGGGTAGAGTCTGGGGCCATGGTGGGAGATAAGGCTGCAGAGGCAGATCAGGAGGTCAATCATAGGAGCTGGATGAGAGCTACAGACTGCTTTTACAGATAAGGAGGCCACACAACAGGGGGACTGAGAGATTCACCAAGGTCAGAGAAAAAGAAAACTCGGGTCTCCAGCACAGACTCCAGCGCAGACCTTGCTGCTCAGCAGGTCAGAAGAGGCAGAGGACCTGGTTGTGCTGGTGATGGAAAAGCACTGAGGTGTTTGACAGAGAGAAGACGCAGGGGAGACTGCCTGAGCATCTGACCTTGCACTCAGAGCCCGGAGCTCCGGGCCTAGACTCTTAGAAGGGAAGGGGTGTTGGTAGCAACATGACATACAAACAAGAGCTGTGAAGACTCGGGAAATCTATTGATTCTGGTTGTGAGCCTGTGCTGAGTGGACAGTGCTTGGGCTTCTTCCATAAGGGATTTATTTCCAGACTACTACTATTACTTCTTCCTCCTCCTCCTCCTCTTTTTCTTGTTCTTCTTTTTTAAACAACTGGCAGTGGTATGTACGAGGATGGTTGTGAATACATGCTCTGGAGTCAGACAAATGTAGGTTGGAATAATAACTCACTATGCACAGTTTTCTTTGTGTAAAAAGAAGAAAGCAATAGGGCTTTTGTGCAGATTAAATAAAATTTTGCATGGAAGGGAGGAAGGTGCCTTGCATTCACTAGTCCAGTGTTCGAAGCAACTGTGGTGGTCCCAAGATGGCAGAGGAGGATGTTTAGTCCTATGTAGCGGCCAGACAGGAGCAGTCAGGACAGTCTCATAGCACTGGTTCTTGTGCTGTAGATCCTGCCCCTAGTCTAGAACAGCAGAGAACCCAAAGAGGGTGCAAAGGCTGATGTCAAGCACTGAGTCTTTAATTTTGGGATTTTGTCTTTCTGCAGTACCGAGGATTGAATCCAGGGGCTCCTTCATGCTATGCAAGTACTCTACCACGGAGCTGCATCCTGGACCCTTCTTATTTTATTTTGAGACAGGGTCTGGCTGCATTGCCCAAGGTGGCACAATTCTCAGCTTCCTGAGTAGCTAGGATTACAGGATTAAGTGGAACCCTGTTAGAGTCTGTAAACAAGTCTGGATGGCGCCTGGCAAAATGCCAGAGGGAGTGGTTTGTGAAGTAACACCAGCGAGCCATTAAGTGTGGAGATTTCTTATTGGTTGACTGATGTATCTAGTTTATGCTAATTAAGATAAGCTGTGTGGAATGTATAAATACCTCTGCTGTCCTGCAATAAACGGCTTCCACTCCTGCTGTATCAATCTACACAAGTCGTTCGTCACCCCCCGGTTATTTTGCTGCAGCTGGGCTGCAGCAGAACCCAGTTTAAGTTTTGGATTTTTTATGGTTATGATTCAATCAGAAAAGTTTGTTACTTGGAACTGAGACAGCCAGATCTTTCCGTTCTTTCATCCATTCTGTAATTATTTATGAATGGCCTACTATGTCCAGGCTTTTCTGGAAGGATGTTGTCTGCATGTGGAGATAATGGAAGCTCTGCTTGAGGGGGACCTGGTATTGTGTAACTTCTATCCAAGGCACCACCTTTCACAATCTATTAAAGCTTTTTGGTGAATGCTTGTGGCGGGATCTATTTTTGACAATATGAATGTATTTTTATTTTTTCTATTCCCCAATCCCTGTGCTCCAAGCCCACAGCCTGCTGTTTGGATTCCTGTGCCTCTAGGGTTCTTGCAGGGGGCAAAGCAGGAATTGATTGGAGAGATGGTCTCTTCTTCTGTAAGGCCAAGCTCCTTGAATAAAAGATGCTTGGAAATTCCTTCTCCAGGGAGAGAAGATGGAAACGCATAAACCTGAAATGGGACAGCATGGTGGATTCCTCCAAGGGAGTTGCAGGGACCCATATCCAGGGGTGATAACGTGACTTTAGAGTGCTGGCATGTAGAGAGCAGAGCTCTCTGACTGGAGGGGCTGTGGTGATGGGACCTGCAGGTGTCTCTCTCCTCAGGAACCAGGGGGGCAGATGATGGATGGTGACTGGAGCCCTCTCTTAGGCTTGAAGCTCCATAAGATCCTAGCATCCTGGAGCAGCTCTGGGGCAGAGAAGAGTCCTCATGGCTGATTAAATTTCCCATGGTTTAGAGGTCTGGGTCCTCAGAGCTGGACTTAAGCTTAGAGAAAATTAAAGTATTTACTGGACAATTGAATTTGATATGGCTTTATGACATTTCCAGGAAGGACTGATGGGTCAGGACACAGGCCAGAGCCTACCCTGCGGGGGATCACTTTCCCATACTGTGTGGGGCAGCTGCAGTCATTCCTTACCTTTCTATGTAGTCACGTGTTCAACAGGTGCAGACCACTTACTAGGCATGTGGACAGTACTGGGTCTTTGAGCAAGTGGCTCTCCCTTGCCCTTAGGTGACTCATAGTTCACAGCCCAGCAAGAGAAACTTGAGAATAGAGGGGTCTCCACAGGCTCTGAGAGCCCTGCGGAGGGAGGAGCTGAGCATATCCTGGGGTGGGGCAAAGGTGAGAGGTTGGAGGGATTATTTCAGAGGCTGTGACATCTGAGTCCCAGCTTGAAGGACAGGTAAGAGTGGCCTGGTGGATGAAGGATTTTGGGGGGCTCAGGGCAGAAGACAAACCATGTGTACAGGTGGGAGACAGTGGTGTGTGGAGGGATCCCAGGAGATCAGGTCAAGGTAGCGTCATAGGTGGAGGGAAGCCAGGATGTGGCAAGGTAAAGGAGGACATGAGTGGGGATGGAGGTGCACGTCCGCCGGAGGGACGGTGGGACTGCCTAGTGAGCTCAGAGGACAGCCTCAATTCCTTACCATGGTCCACAAGACCTTTCCTGATTCCATCCCTGCAATCTGCCTTCTGACCCATCACCAGCCTCTGCACCCCTTACACTCTATTTCCAGGCCTTCTGACCTTCTCCGGGCCCCCCTCTTTTTAGATCTTCAATTCACCCATGCTTTCCCTCTGCCTGGAACCCAGGACCTTGTATATGCTAGCCAAGTGCTCTACCACGGAGCTACAATTCCAGCTAGCTTAATGTATTGGTTCATGGTAGCGTGTATACCAGTACTTCATCCCCTTTTATGAGTGTATAATATTCTATTGTGTGACTCTCTCCTGTTTGACTTATCCATTCACCACCCAGCTCACATTTTGGCTCTCGTGAATGATGCTGCCTATGGGATTCACGTACAAATTTTGGGGTGGATGTTTTCAATTCTCTTGGGCATACACCTAGGAGTAGATTGCTGGATCATACAGTAAGTGTTTCACTTTTTGAGGAGCCACCAAATTGTTTTCTAATGACCGCCATTTTGCATTCCCACCAGCAGTGTCTGAGGGCTCCAATTTCTCCACATCCTGACTGTTTGGTTATAGCCATCCTAGTGGGTTTGAAGTGGCTTGGAACACTCATATGAAAGTAAGATCATGTGGCACTTGTCTTTCTGTGCCTGATCTCACTTACCTCCAATTCCAACCGTGTTGTTGCAAATGACAGGATTTTATTCTTTTTTATGACTGAATAGTATTTAATTGTACCACATTTTCTCTATTCATTTATTAGCTTATGGACTCATAGGTTTTTTCCATTCCTTGCTTATTGTGAATAGTGCTGCAATCAGCATAGTGTGCAGATATGTCTTCAACATGCCAATTTTATTGCTTTTGAATATATATTCAAGAGTGGGAATGCTGGATCATATGGTCATTCTATTTTTAATTTTTCGAGAAACCTCCACCAATCTCATTCAAGTCTTCCTTTCTCTCCACATCCTGACCAGCACTTGTTATTTTTCATCTTTCTAGTAGTAGCCATGCACACAAAAAGTGCTTCCCTGACAATTATTGATGTTGAGCATTTTTTCACATATCTGTTGACCATTTGTATGTCTTTTTGAAAACTGTCTATTTGAATTATTTGGATCTATTGCTCATTATTATTACTAATTTATTTTGCTGTTGAGTTTTTAGAGTTCCTTATATATTCTGGATATTAACCTGTCATCAGATGTGTGTACTTTGCAAATATTTTGTCCCATTTTTCAGGTTGTCTTTTCACTTTGGTGACTTTTTCCTTTGCTGTGTAGAAACTTTTTAGTTTTGTCTGTTTGCTTTTGTTTTCTGTGTTTTGGGATCTTCTCCAAAAATACTCAGTAATCTATCTTTTTACTATTGAGTTGTAAAAGTTCTTTATATACTCTGGATATAAATCCCTTACAACATATATAATTCATAATTTTTTAACCACGTTTGGGGTTGTCTTTTCATTTTTTTTGGTAGCACAAAGGGTTTTTTCTTAATATTTATTTTTTTAGTTGTAGGCGGACACAATACCTTTATTTTACTTATTTATTTTTGTGTGGTGCTGAGGATTGAACCCAGCGCCTCACAAGTGCTAGGTAAGCACTCTACTGCTGAGCCACAACCCCAGCCCCAAAGGTTTTATTTTTTTTTTTTAATTTTTTTTTTAATGAGAGAATGAGAGAGGGGGAGGGGGGGGGAGAGAGAGAGAGAGAGAATTTTAATATTTATTTTTTAGTTATCGGCGGACACAACATCTTTGTTTGTATGTGGTGCTGAGGATCGAACCCGGGCCGCACGCATGCCAGGCGAGCGCGCTACCACTTGAGCCACATCCCCAGCCCAAAAAGGTTTTAATTTTGACTTAGTTTAATTTCTTTTTTAAAATTTTTTGGTGCTTTTGGTGGCATAGCTAAAAAACCACTAGTAAGCTGAAGGTCACAAAGATTGACTCCTGTATTTCTTCTAAGAATGCTATACTTTTAGCCTTATGTTTAGGTATATAATCCATTTTGAATTAATTATTTTTTTTTTCTCATGGTGCTGGGGATCAAACCCAGGGCCTTTTGCATACTAATTAAGTGATCTACCACTGAACTGTATCCTCAGCTCTTGAGTTAATTTTTGTATATAATCATGTGGCCATTCAGTTATCCCAGCATCGTTTGTTGAAAAGATTATTCTTTTCCCATTGAGTTATCTTGCCCTTTGTCAAAATTCAATTGACCATAAAAGGAGGGGTTTATTTCTGGACTCCTAATTAATATTCCACTGATCTACATGACTATCCTATGCCACTGTCACACGGTCTTGAGCACTATAGCTTTTTACTAGGTTTTGGTCCTCTCCCTTCCAGGCAATTGCAGGTGCATGAATGTCTAGGTGTCAGGATTTGGGGAGTTTGTCGGGGTGGAAAGAGGCAGCCACTCGCTTTGACCCGGGCAGCAAGTTCATGCTCATCCCCCGAACTTCAGGGCTCCTGGATCTCCTCTTAGACGCGTCTCTCCGCAAGCACAATTCTTGAGATATCCTTTCCTGGGCCAGAAAACTTGCCTTCTGCAAAGGGCTCTCCTCAGTCCACCTTGGAGATAAATGCCGCTGCTCTTGGCTGCTTCCTCCCCGAGTGGAGTCTCTTCCTAGCTGTCGAGACTTCAGCCAAGTCACTTCGCCCCCGTTACACCATTTCCTTTGACAGTACTAATACCCACCTCTCAGGGTTACTGAAGAATAAATTAGATAATGTGTCAAGCACTCAGGTAAGTGCCTTGCAAGCATCCAATCCCACGAGATGTGTAGTCTTGGCCTCGCTGATAAAGGATGGGAAACTGAGGCCCCCATGGATGAGGCTGTAGACCAGGGTCCCCTCCCCCTCCCCGCAGAGCCAGGTCTTAAGCCCGCCGCCGTCTGGGTCACAGTTGCAGGGACAAAGAAGAAGGCCTGGGAGAAGGCCTCGCTCGGGGCGAATTCTGGGGCGAAGCCTGCGCTCTTCCCTTCCCTTGCCGGCCTCCCCTCCCCCGGCTTGGTGACCCCGCAGAGGCTCTGCTGTCAAGGCGGAAGGCAGAGGTCTCCGGGGGCAGCCAGGCCCGCGGCCCGCAGCAGTTTCTAAAACCAGGACAGCTGCGTTCTGCCTCGGTGGCCCCGCTGCTCAGTACGCGGCCGGGGATGTGCCGAGCATTCGGGCTGGAAAATGAGCACAAAAGAACAAACAAGGAGGCCTCGAAAATGCTAATGCGGCTGGCGCGGCGCAGCCGAGGGCCGCGGTCACGGCGCTGTGCCTCATTATTACCGCCGGGGGCCGGCGGCCGCGAGCAGCGGGGCGCGGGGCCGCACGCGGCGCGGCTGATGGCGGCGCTGATGGCGCGGTGGCGCGGCCCGCGGGCTCAGCGGGCGCCCGGGCTGCGGGGCTGCGCGCTCCGGCCCGCGCCCCGCGGCCGCCGCCCGAGCGCGGGTGGGGAGTGGGCGCCTGGCCCCCAGCAGGCCCGCTGCGCTGGTTCCTAATTTCCATTAAATTTAGAATTAAAAAGTATTTACTTCTTTTAAGAGTTAAAAAGATAAAAAAAAGTGACCAATGCTGGTCTAAAAAGTTCAAACAATACCGCGATGAGTGCAGTGAAAAGCCCGGGTCCCTCCGGCCCCGCCTTCCTGAAAACTCTCCAGAGGTACCCTCTGTTTGCAGATTGGTCTAACCTGCCAGAAATTTTAATACTCATAGCAATTTGATTTTTTTAAAAAAATCAAAATCGAAACGTAATAGTTTTATTTTTTCCACCCCCAAACGCAATCAATCCTGGTATGCATTCTGGCCTCTCACTTGCTTTTTTTTCATGTAGGAATGTGCCTGGAGATCTTTCCATATTAGTAGGCAGAGCCCTATCTAATTCTTTCCAAAAGCCATGCAATAGTCCAGAGTTCCAGGGTAAAATAATTAATTTAACCTTTCTCCAACTACTAATTAAATGCTTGCTGCACTCCAGACCTTTAAGCACTTTACCTGTATTGTGTCATTTTAATCATCATAAGGCAGGAGTAATAATTCCCTTTTTAAGGAATGAAGAAACAGGCACAGAGAGGGGAAGGAATTTATTTCAGGCCACACAGTTTATAAGCAGCAAAGGCAGGATTCAAGACCAGGTGGACTTGACTTTGAAGTCTTTCCCTTTCCCCAAAGCTCAGGGCCCAGCCAAATATGTCATTCAGGTCACTGACTATTAGCAGGCAGGTACTTTTCCCTTCCTAGCAGGCTTCTAATCCCATAGACAAGCTCAATGTGTGTATTTCAGTGGGATTCTACTGATTTCACCCTGGAGATTCCAGCCCAATGGTTTTGATCTAGGGATTGAAGAAGTGAAATTGTATTGTATTTATGTGGTGCAAAACAAGACATACTAGAGGGTATGAAATGAAGTGATTCTTTCACTCTAGATTTCTGGTTACTCCGGTTAGCAGAGTAACATTTTCAGTGCAGATATTTTCCCAATTAAATGGTAGCATGTGTATCCTGCTTTTTCCAATGAACAGTATATCGGGAGGTCATCCTCAATTGGTACAGATAGATGAATCTTTCTTTTTCTTCTTGTTATTTTTAAATTCAATTTTGTTTTTTGAACAGGTAAGGCACTCAGTCAAAAATCAAAAGTTGAGCCAGGTGCAGTGGCACATGCCTGTAATCCCAGCAGCTCTCAAGGCTGAGACAGGAAGATCATGAGTTCAAAGTCAGCCTCAGCAATTTATTGAGGTGCTAAGCAACTCAATGAGACCCAGTCTCTAAATAAAATACAAAATAGGACTGGGGATGTGGCTCAGTGGCTGAGCCCTGAGTTCAATCTCTGGTACCCAACAGATTAAAAAAAAAATCAAAAAGTTGAATCAGGAATACACTGAGAAATGTTTTTCTTATCCCTGCCTCTCCTGTGCCCTTCCTGCCCCCACCTTGGGCATCTGCTTTTATTTATGTATCTTTTCAGGGTCTCTTTATACTCCATTCATTACATCCGGTCTATATTTAACTATCCTATTGATGAATGTTTTGGTGTTTCAGGTTTTCTTTCTTTTCTTTTCCATTTATTTATTTATTTTGATGATTACATAACACAGCTGCAGCAAGCATCCTTGTACTTTCGGCAGACGGATGTGAGTGGATCTGTAGGAAATATTCTTAAAAGCAAAATTGCTGGGTTGAAGGACATGTAAGTTGAAAACCTGAAACTTATTGTCAATTTGTCCTTCCAAGAAGTCACATCAAGTTTTCCTCCTATTAACAGTATCTCCCTATATTCACCTGTATTAGATATTAATACATTTAAAAATCTTTGCCAGTCAGATGAATGAAAATAATCATTTATTGTTTTAGTTTTGACAGAGGATGAGCAGTTTTTCACATGTTTAGAAGTCATTGGATTTTTCTGGTTACTGTGTTTTTTTATTGGGTTGTTGGAATTTTTCTTCTTGTTTTATGAAAGTTCTTCTGTAATATTCTGGGTATCATTCTTTCCAGTTTGCCATCATCTTTAAAAAAATTTTTTTTGTTGCATATGGACAGATACTTTTATTTGTTTATTTTTATTTATGAGGTGCTGAGGATCGAACCCAGTGTTTCACACATGCTAGGCAAGTGCACTACCACTGAGCCACAACCCCAGCCATCATCTTTTGATTTTGTCTGGCAATTTTTTTTAGAGTAGTTAAATTTAAAATAATTCTTGAGATATGCATTTAATTACAAGTCATTAGAAAACAGGAAGGAAAGAACTTCAAGCATTTTTTCAAAATTTCAAAAACATTTTTCGTGTTTTCTTTTATATTGTTATAAATTTGTTTTTAATGTTTAAATCTTTCATCTGTCCAGAATATGTTTTAGTGTGAGAAGATGAATAGGAATTCAGCTCCCCACTACCAGGACTAGCTCATTTTCCCAATAATACTTATTAAATGATCAAAAATTTCTCTTCATTTTGAAATGTCCTCTAACTTTATAAAAATTTCTGATTGCAGATGGAATATGATACCTTTATTTTATTTGTATATTTTTATGTAGTGCTGAGCATTGAACCCAATGCCCCACAAGTGCTAGGCAAACGCTGTACCACTGAACCACAACCCCAGCCCCACCATCTCACTTTTACATCAAATTTTGTACACAGGTTTGTATCTCTTTCTATACCCTTTATTCTTTCCACTTTTATAATTTATTTATTTGTTTACTTTGTTGTCCTGGGGATGGAACCCAGGGGCACTGCCGCAGTCCGGCTGCAGCAAAATAACGGGTGGGGGGTGTGTGACGAACGACTTGTGTAGATTGATACAGCAGGAGTGGAAGCCGTTTATTGTAGGACAGGAGTGGTATTTATACATTCCACACAGCTTATCTTAATTAGCATAAACTAGATACATCAGTCAACCAATAAGGAATCTCCACACTTAATGGCTTGCTGGTGTTACTTAACAAACCACTCCCTCTGGCATTTTGCCAGGCGCCATCCAGACTTGTTTACAAACCCTAACAGGGCACTCTATCTCTTAGCTACATCTCCAGCCCTTTTGATTTTTTATTTTGAGACAGGGGTTTCAATAAATTGCCAAGCCTGGCCTCAAACTTGGGATACTCCTGCCTCAGCCTCCTGAGTCTGTGGCTCAGTGGCTGAGTGCTCCTGAGTTCAATCCCTGCTACTCAACAGATTTAAAAAAAAAAAAAATCAAAAGTTGAAACAGGAATACACTATCCCTGCCTCCCTTGGACATCTGCTTTTGTATACTACTGAGTTGGTGTGCCGCTGTGCCTGGCTTATTCTTTCCATTCCTTGGACTTTCGATTCATTTTCCTACCAAATTGTTTTAATTCTTTATGATTTGTAATGTGTTTTTAAATGTAGTAGGACTAATCCTCATGCTCAACACCGTGCACCCCCCCCCCCAATTCTTCTGGCTATACTTACATGTTTAGTTTTGCATATGAACTGTTGATTTAGTACTTGTTTTGTTCCAAGCTATCTAACTGGTACTTTAATGGGGATCATACTGAATTATAACATAGGACTGGGGGTGTAACTCAGTGGTAGAGTGCTAGCCTGGCATTCATGAGGCCCTGGGTTCAGTTCCCAGCACCCCCCACCACCACCATTATGGTGTAATTTAGGGAAAATCGATATCTTCTTTGAGTCTTCTTAATCAGGATCACAATATGGCTTTAAATTACTCTGGGCAGAGGCAGTAAATGCTCATCATTTCATTTGTTCCCCTACATTTGGCAGCTTCTTGCAGTCAGGCAGGGCTCTAGAACTGGTTCTAGTCAGTGAAATGTGAGCAGAAGTGACATATGACATTTTGGGACTGAGGCACAGGGTCAAAACAAGTCTACTGCTGAGTGTGGAAGACTGAGCCGTTGTATCACTACACAACTGACTTCAGGCATGTAGTTAAATAAAATGAATAAAATAAGTCACCAAGATTTTGGTGTCAATTGTTTCTGTAGCAACATTGAGCCTACATGGCCAGCTATACACTCAGTCGCATTTTAAACTTTTACTCAAATAGTCCTGCACATTTCTTACTAGCTGCTGCTGCTTCTTCTTCTTCTTCTTCTTCTTTGCTATTATGAATGGGATTTTGAAATTTTATATGTATCTTCTAGTGGCTTATAATTTATATACAGGAAAATGATCCATTTTTGCATTGTAAATGTGTAATCAGTTAGCTTACTGAAACTCTTAGATTTTTCTGATAGACTTTCAGTAGATTGTCTTGGATTTAACTTTTTTTCTTTTTTTAAAGAGAGAGAGAGGATTTTTTTTTAATATTTATTTTTTATTTTTCGGCAGTCACAACATCTTTGTTTGTACATGGTGCTGAGGATCCAACCCGGGCCGCACGCATGCCAGGGGAGCGTGCTACTGCTTGAGCCACATCCCCAGCCCTGGATTTAACTTTTACTTGTTTTCTTTTCCTTCTCATCTATTTGTTTGTAAGGAGGTTGAAATTGAACTGCTTTGGCACAAGCTGTATTTTCAAAACAAACTATCCTTTAAAAAAAGGGTGTATTGTGTATTTTCATGCCTATACCAAAACCAGACTTCTTAGCTTCTGTTGAATTTTTCTTTTTTAATATTGTTTTAGTTGTAGTTGGACACAATACCTTTATTTTATTCATAAAATGACACAATACCTTTATTTTATTCATTTACCTTTATGTGGTGCTGAGGATTGAACCCAGCACCTTTGCATGTGCTAGGTGAGCCCCCTACCGCTGAGCCACAGCCCCTTCTGTTGAAATTTTAGGTGATTTGACAACTCTTTTGAGTCCCCATTCCTGAGGGTGAGAATACCCTGGAGCGCATGAGCTCTGGGCTCAAGTTTAACCAGTCCCTATTTTTTAAAAACCCAACTCTCTTCACTTTTTAACCTTCCCATATGTCCCTGAAGGCATTGGAGTTTGAGATCTGGCTGGTACTTTCTAGGTGACATTATATAATATTGGCAGTTGTAGGTAGCCTGGCCTTGTTTCTGACTTTAGTGGAAATGCTTCTGGTATTTTATTAAGTATGAGTCTGGCTCTTCCCTTTAATATTTTATTATGAAAAATTTCAAATATACAGAAAAGCTGAAAGAATTGTACAGTGAACACCCACATGCCTAGCACCTCGCTGCTACCATTAACATTTCACTCACTATACTTGTTTTTATGCGAGTCTGTCGTCTAGCCTTTCCTTCATCCATCCCTCAATTCATCTTAATTTTTGATGCATTTCAAAGTAAATTGAAGACATCAGTACATTGCCTGCAACTTATCGTTAAACAGAGTTCAATATTTTTTCCAAGGTAAAGTTGACACACAAGTCAATGTACAAATCTTAAGTACACCCTTCTTTGAGTTTTGGCAAATTAATACACTTACATAACCCAACCCCATACAGGAAGCAGAATAGTGCTATCATTCCAGAAACTTTGTTGAATTCCTTCCCAGTTTAGTCCCTGTCCCCCACTCTCACCTAAACCAACCACAGTTTGGGGGTTTTTGTTTTTTTCACTACAGATTACTTCGTCCTATTCTAGAGCTTCATATGAAATGAATCGTTCTCTGTGTGACCTCCTTCATGAAGAATTTAGTCTTTGAGATTCATCCATATTGATGCAGGTATCCTTGTGTGGACTATGTATTTGTGTATTCTCCAAATTCATAGTTAAAAGCCCTAGTCCCCAGGGTGATGGTATTTGGAGCTGGGCCCTTTAGGAGGTTCTCAGGTCAAAGGAGGTCATGGGAATGAAACCCTGGTTTGATGGTTTAGTGTCCTTATTAAAAATAGACACAGAGAGCTTGTTCTTTATCTCCCTACCATGTGAGGACACAGTGAGAAGGCAGCTGTCAGAAGCCCAAGGAAAGACCCCTCGCCAGAACCTGACCATGCTGGCCCTTTGATCTTGGGCTTCCCAGCCTCCAGAACTGTGAGAACATAAATCTCGGTTGTTTACGCCACACAGTCTATGGTATTTTGTTATGGCAACCTAAGCAGACCAAAACACTCAGCATATGAATAAACTACAATTTGTTTAGCCATTATGCTGTTGATAGATACCTGTCTTTTGGCTAATAAGAATAAAGGTGTTATGAACACTTGTGTACAGGTCTCTTTAGGGACATTTTTTCATTTCTCTTGGGAAAATACCTAAGAATACATTTGCCCAGTTGTAGTTTTTTCCACTACAGATTACTTCGTAGGTATATATCAGGTTTTATAAGAAAGTACCAGAACTTTTCCTAAAATGTTTTATATGTCTATTAACAATTCATAAGAGCTCTAGTTACTCTACATCCTCACCAAGACTCAGTGTTTGTCTGGCTTTATTTTGATGTTTAAATGTGCATAAGCCATGTTAAGGAAGTATCTATCCTTATTTTATTGAGAGTTTTTCTTTCCTGACTTAAAATCTACTGTGTCAGTCAGTTTTCTGTTACTATAACAAAATAATTGAGATAGTCAACTTAAAAAGAGGAAAGATTTATTTTAGCTTACAGTTTGGAGGTTTGAATCCATGGTCAGTTGGCCTAGTTGCTTTTGGACTCACAGTAGGGCAGCACATCATGGTGGGAAGCATGTGGCGGAATAAGCAGCTCCCTGATGTCAACTAGAATTCAGAAGAAAGAGGAGGAGCCAGGGTCCTAATATCCCCTTCAATGGCATGATACCATATGACCCGAAGACTTCTAACAGGACCCACATCTTTAAAGGTTCCACAATTCCCTGTAGCACCATAGACTAGGAATCAGGCCTTCAATACATGGGCCTTTGGTAGAAACTTACGCAAACTACAGCATCTGGATGGAATGTAAAAATTTATAAATTATTTCACATCTATATAATGATCATATGGTCTCTATTTGTTATTACAGTGATTGAGAGTAACCACACATGTAAAATTGAATAATCCTTGCGTTTCCATGAAGAACTCTATTTAGTCAAAGTATTTTGGTCATTTAACATGTAGTAAGAAACTGGCTGCTAATAATCTGTTTAGGTTATTACTCACTATTCATAAATAAGCAAAACTCTTCATTTTGAATTTTTTTTAAGGTTTGGTATCAGATGCTATACTGGTTTTGAAAGTAAATTTGGAGCCAGGTATGATGGCATATCCTTGTAATGATAGCAATATGGTAGAGGCAAAGGCAGGAGGATTGCAATTTTGAGGCCAGCCTCAGGAACTTAGTGAGGCCTTAAGCAACTTAGCAAGACCATGTCTCAAGAAAATAAATTTGGAATCTTCGAAATTGAATTTTGAAAGCTTGCAATGCCTGTATGATTTTGTTCAGCCTGTTGGTTGGTTGATTTTGTCCTTGTTTAAATGGCAGTCATGCTGTCTGCTGCCATGTGAACTCTATGTCTACCGCCACAGTTTACTGAAGCAGTTAGCTAGTGATTAAGGGCACAGACCCTGAAAACCACAGGGTCAAATTCCAGCTCCTCCTCTTGCTAGCAGCCCAAGGCAACTGAGGATCAGAGAAGCAAATGAGTTGTTTAGAACATAGAGATAACAAAGGTTCTCAAATCTGCTATAAAAAAGGGACAATAATAGAATCTTCCTTTAGGAGCAGTTAGGACAGAGAGATGCATAGCTCAGAGCCTGGCAGACAATAAGCATGGGAGACACTGCCGCAAACCAGGCTGCAACCTCTCAGTGGAGTAGAATCGGTCCAACTGTTGTCGCTCTTTGCCAATCCATAAAATTGATGTCCTTTCCTGATGGTAATCATTTTATCTAGATGCAGTGTAAGGAGGTGAGAAGTGTCGACCTAAGTCTCCCTGGAAGTTCAGCTGGGTTGGATATAGGAACACAGGATCCCATGTGGATCCATCCTGACCCACTTGGACCTACTCAGATTGGTTTCCAGGAGAGATGTCTTCTGCATCACCCATTCCCTTTGCTTGCTCCCATTTTTTTATTAAAAGAAGTGAAATTGAACGTTTGGAGCAGGCTAGGTTCCTGATTGTTGCTACAGTTTCTGTCTTTTTTAAAAATGAGATTAAATGAATCCAATTAAAAAATAATTAACAACCTGGTTCTAAGTCTTCCTTTTTAACATTCTACCTCAGTGTGGGTAGAAGGCTCCCTGGCTGTCTCCAGTGGAGAGGTAAGAAGGGGTAGGGGTGGGTGTTGATGGGAGACAGAGGTTTCTTCAGAAGGGAGTGACCCCTGTCCCTGCAGGTGTTGGAGCAGAGGTAGGATGGCCACTAGAATTGGAGGCTGCAGCAAGGATTCAGGCATTGGGTGATGGGGTCAGGTGGGGGGATTTGGGCTGTGAGTAACTATTGGGAAGATATCTTCCCAATATATATCTTTCTTTCTTTCTTTCCTTCTTTCTTTCTTCCCTCCCTCCCTCCCTCCCTCCCTCCTTTCTTCCTTCCTTCCTTCCTTCCTTCCTTTCTTTCTTCCTTTCTTTCTTTCTTTCCTTCTTTCTTTCTTTCTCCTGGGGATTGAGCCCACAGCCTCAAGCACGCTAGATGCTAACCAAGTGCTTACCACTGAGCTACATCCCTACCGAGTATGAACTCACTTCAGCAATTTCCTAACAGTGTAATTTCCAACAAATTACTGCATTTCAGAGTCTCAGTTTCCCTGTCTATGAAATGGCATATTAAGACCTGCCTCACAATAAGTTGAGTAGAGCAGTTGGGATAAAGAGATTAAATGCCACTTCTTTCCCTGGGAGCTTCTGTGAAGTGGGGATGGTTTTGCCATTGTTCACTAAGATGAGTTCTGCTGTTTTTAGCCCCTCCCCTTCTGCAGAGCCCACCCCATCTTCCCACAAAGTGCAGACCTTGCTGGTGTTAGAGCATTTATTTCAAATGGGGACTGTGTCTGCAGGACCAGGGACAGATGTCAGGAAATGTGTAGAAATTGCTGTGTCCTTGGGTGGTTTCTGTTATATTTGGTCTCACTGGCTACTTTTATCAAATTTGGTAAGTTAGAAATGTTGCCATCACTGGAATGTTTGCTTTGACAAAATGATCTTCCTTGGGCTAGAAATGTGGCTGTCTTGTGATCTTCTGTGGACCTAAGAAGAGTCAGGTTGGAGTGTTAATTCCATTGTGCTGGGCGGAATAAAAAGAATCTAGTTGAACGCCAGTGCAAACCATTTTTGGATGTTCAGCTAACAACTTACAATGCAGAATTTCCAAGAGAGGAAAGATTTGGAGTTTGAAGTACAGGCCTGTCTTGAGGCTTGATGGTTAAACATTATATTCTAGAACTACAAGATGTAATAACAACAAAAAAAAAATTGGGAAAATTTCCCTATAATGGCAGATGGAGATTAAAATGCATTTGGGGAAATTTCCAACATACATGAACATAATGGATGAAAGCAAGTCCTAAACGTGCTAACCTGGGGGAAGCAGGCTCGGCCCTCATTTCTCCAACTGCGGGAGTGTTCAAGAGACCCATGGCTGCCTCTCGGGCTTTTGGATAATTAGATTACGGGGAGAAAGGGTAAGAGTTAAACAGATGCAGCAGGAGCTTAGTGAGATAAAGAGGTTCTGGAACAGGAAAGTAGTTTTGGCTTGGAGTTTCAGATTATAAAACAGGCCAGCACTGGCTAAGATTTAACCAGTACCATGTGGACACAGGAAAATACCCATTCTGCAATGGTGGTAAACTAAGGCTTGGAAACAAAGATCTCTAGAGGTTATCCATGGAGTTGGGTATACTTCAGACAATAATTCACGTTCCTTCCCTCCCAGTCTTGCATGCAGGTCCTCTCCATTTGGGGACCAGCCATAACCTGTTGTTAGGCTGCCCTGGCATGCACACTACCAGGATTACAGACTCATCTTCTGTGGGTGCTAATTAGCAATGTGGAGGAGAGAAACTTCAACCCCCAGACAAAGGCTGTATCCCATGGATCGCATGGGGGGTGGGGCTGGTCATTTACATGATGCCTGCAGCTGGTCTCTCAGGAAGCAGAAAGCGGGGATGATTCAGAGTGAACTTCCCTCCCTCCCACCCTCCAGGTAGAAACAATTCAAAAAGACAAGGTCACCTGGTAGAGGAAATGTCCCTAGAGCGTGACACACCCATTGCTACTTATCAGCTGCGGGATTCTCAGTAAATTAGAACAGAGGGACAGGTGGTTTGATATGACCTCTCTCTTGTCCCCTCCTTCCTTCCCATGCCAATCCCAAATCTTCATATGTTCTATTGGAACTTGCTGCAAGCTCGGTAGGAATGAATTTCCAGCAGACACACAGATCAAAAGGCTGAGTTTTGCACCTAGGGTGATGTGAGGCGGGACAGAGACATCATGGGGGAGCAGAGGAGCAGAACTGAGGTCACAGGTGTGTGAGTCTGGGGCCTTGACATCCTGGGGGTAGCCCCATTTCTAGCTGCAGTTATATCTGAGTTACATCATCAACATCCCTGATTTGCAGTGGGGGAATCTGAGTTCAGTCCTTTCCCCCCTGGAGCTTTAGATCCCCACAAGCATACTCCAGCCTGCTTCTCCTGAACTCTGTTATGCCTGGAGAGAGAATGGTCTACTGTTGAGACCAACTGGTGACCTGAGGGGAGAGAAGCTGTGGAGGAGAGAACAAGGCAGCCAGGAAGCTGTACTTTGCTTGGTCAGGGCCACTCAATCCAAGATCTCTGTAGATTTTGGAGGCTGCTTTCTGGCCCTCTTTGTTCCTGACTGGCCGGGGGCCAGAGTGCTCCCTGCAGTGGTCTTTGCCTGGCTCCTCTGCTCTGCCTTGGGTCCCAGGCTCTGGATGGACAGCTCCCCATCCTGGCATCCTCACTGGCTTCGAGTGCATGCATTTCAGCACCACCAAAAAAAGCACTGGCGAAGGGGGGGGGCTCTTTTCTCTAGAGCTCTTATTATTAGGGGCCAGTGGTACCCAGGGAAAAAAAAACACTGACTTCCAAATTCTGCTCTGGAAACCAAACCTAATTTAGGGAAGTACAATGTGCTGAAGAAAGATTGCCTCTTAATTTTAGATTCATGCGGAATGCAGGCAGGAAGGCAGAATCCCTTAACATAACGCAGGCTTTTTGGTGGTGGAACAGAATAATAAATCCTGGAGGAATTCCCCAAGCAAGGTAAAGTCGGATAATATACATTTCTTAATATTGCAGAAGTTTCCTTAATCTTATTGTTTAAACTTTTCAATAAACCGTAATGTTTATTAGTAGTTTTTCATTTCCAACTGTCAGATAATTCCTTTTGCTAAGTTGGGATAAACAGGGTCCCCCCAGTGCCTCTGGTTTCAGTTTCATGTGATATATATCTGACCAGACACTTGATGTAATAGAGAAGTATTGTGTTTTCCTCTGTGTTGAACTTAGAGGTTCAAACGTGTTAATGCAATTGAATTGATTGTAATATTTTATAAAAGTTTCTCTGGTGGAAATATTGTTAGCGATTCGAGTTGTCAGGGGTTTGAGAGCACATATGAAGGCTTGCTGGAAGCTTCTGGCCAAGATTGGGGTGCAGGCAAGGAGGTGGGGTGCTGGGGATGCCTGAAGGTTTCTTCAGTTCCTAGAAGGAATTCATCAGGAGCAAGCACAGCCAGGTTTTCTGCCAGGAGAATCTGCAGAAAAGGCAAAATCCATTTTCATTTTGTGAAGGGTTTGCCGTGGTCCACCGAGAGGACCTCTTGGCAGGTTCCATGCAGGAATTCCTTTGTGGAGAACTCCAAATTTTGAATGCCCCCACTCTGGGGAAGTAGGGGAAGCTATACACAAAGCTGAAGGTTGTATTGAATTCCAAGCCCCTTTTGCAGGAAAAGAGTGGCAAAGTTAATCACCTCTGAGAGAGGACTTTTTCTTTATCAAATGTCCTAGAACTACTGTTCTTCCTCTCAGGATCCTTGCATGGTGGAGGGAAAAGGGGGCGGGGAGGGTTTCTTATCTTAAATGATCATCACAGGTGATAAAGAAATTCATTTTTACTCTCTTTGATTCATTTTTAATTGATCACCCTCTACCCCGTCCCACCTGGAAGTGGCAAATAACATTGTGTTGCAAAATTTCTTTGACTCAGTAGCAGAAGAGGGAAATAACCACCACAATAAGGAAAGGGGTAAAATCCCACTCGGCTAATGAGGTATGTAACTGCGCCATTAGTTCTGCTTGAAGCCCCTGTCAGCCCCAGATTAAGCTTATGGCCCTTCCTGGTGTTCTCAGCTTCCATGGTAGCACACTCTATCTGCTATCACCACCTGCAGCGTGGCTCCAGCATTCTGGTTTTTTAGAATTAGAAGAAAAAAAAATGGCTTGGGATGTTTTCTGCTTTCTGTGCAGGTGCTGGGATGATGGAGAGGGCGCTCCGGGCAGAAGCCTGTTGGTTTTCTGATGCTGAATTCCAGCTCCCTGGCCTTCTAATATTTAGTGAGAGGAACCATCTGAATATAATTTTCAGAAGAGACTCGATTGAATGGAGCAATCAGTAGAGAAGGGCTCAGAACTCACCTTTTATAATCTCTTCTTTCCTTTTCTTTAATCGATACTCAAAGCCGGTCAGGACCCATGGGCCCTAGAGGCACAAAGGTGAGCCTATCTTCTGTAGGGTTGTCCTTGAGCGAAGTCACTTTTCTGCCTCAGGATTCAGAATTGCACTTAGATCTGAGGATGGAATCTGCTCCTGTCCAGTCCAGTAGCCTCCAGCCACATGCAGCAATTTAAATTTAAGGTAATTAAACAAAATTGAAATTGAAATTTAACTCCTCAGTTGCCTTAGCCTCATTTTAGGAGCTTGATGACCCATGTGGCTAGTGGCTATTGAACTGAGTAGTGCAAATATGGTATATTTCTGCCATCGCAGAACATTCTGTTGGCCCTGGGGCTGGGTATCCAAACTGGAGGGCTTGAATACACCTGAGGCACAAAACTGGAAAATCTACACAATCCCTGTGGTTTCAACAGCAAGACTGAAAGTGGCAAATAACATTGCCACTCAGTGGCAGAGAGCAGGAAGAAGCCTGCGTCTAGCTCGTAGGGGAAAGAACAAATGACCCTGGGTTCCCTTTGAGCAAAGCTGCTGGCCACCACAGGTTGGGGTAACAAGGAGCCCTATCCTGAGATTCTGCCTGGTGACCATGATGATGTTGTGATTCAATTCATCACAGCTGATTCTCAGATTCAGCAGTAAGACACACCCTGTCCTTGTCCTCATGGAGTCTCAACTCTTACGGGAAGGCCAACATTAAGGCAATAATTACACTATTGGTTACTAACTTAATCATGTTTTTACTTTCTGTGTTTATAATGCATTGATGTCTTGGGGGCCTTGCTAATCCTGGAGAGAATGCCCCTCCCTGGGCTCATTAATTCCTAGAGATGGTAAACGATTTGCCTGAGAGCATGCGTTTTATATGCAAACCAGCTGTTCAACCCAAGGGCTGCAAATGCCCCAAGCAAATTGTTTATGGATCCCTAAGAAAGAACTTGGAGAACTCAATGGAGAGGTTTTGGACTTTTTTTTTTAATTACTTACTCCTCATTGGCAGCAGGCTGGGTGCCATGCAGGGGGACTATATGGGATAGGCTGCATGCTGGTTGCACAGGTGGATTTCCTCAAGTGTTTTATGAGTACATTCCTTTACTTTACAACCAGGGTCACTGTGTTTAGATCCTCTCCTAAAGATTGGAGATAAGGAAAGGGGCCAGCTCTCCCTCCTCATTTCCTTCATTATCACATTCTTTAGAGACCATCTTACCTCACTGCAAGTTTTCCTAGGCATTGATCAATGTTTAACCCAACACCAGCCAATCCAAATCTCCTATCTCCAGCCTCCTTATTTATCCAACTCTCAAACACTAAAGCAATAGTTCCCTTGCCCTAAATCACCCCAGGACCAGGGACTATGAACTGGGGGCCACCCCTATATTCTAGAATCTGTGGAAACTATTCACACTATCCATTCCTGAATTTGCCAAGCGTATCTATCCTGCCTCACCTGTTCCTTCCTGGAGAAATCACAATAAGGGCTCTGGACCACACTCTTCCCTCTATCCTTCTTCCTCTAGAGGGAACCTGTTGCTTCACCATGTGGCCCTGTGTAGTGTTCTGTACCCTTCCCCTCGGAACTATAAGAAACTCTTCTTTCAAGGTTGTCCCCATGTCTGTGATCTTACTAAACCTGATTAAAACAAAATCCGGGGGACATTTTAAAGCAATTATTTAATTACAGTGATAGAAGTGCTATAAGAGAGAGATGTAGGGTGTCAGAGAGTGAAAAACCAGGAGGTGTGACCTAAGCTGGGGAGGGAGTGTAAAAGGAAGTGGCAAGAGAACTAAAGATTGAGTGGAGTTTTTTGAGTATGGGGCAGGGGACAGAGAAAGTTCCCTGCAGAGGCAATGGGATATGCTAAGACTTCAAGGCAGGAAAAAGAATGGTATATTGCAGGAATTGAAGGGCATCACTTATCTAAAGGAACTGGTGGGGTTAATGCTGGGCAAAGAAACTCATTGGCTGAAATTGAACCCACTGAGTGCAGAGGTCAAGCATCATGTCAAGGTAATACCTTCGAGACCTCTTCCCACGCAGGGCTTGGGAGGGTCTGTCTTATGTGTGTTTTTTAGTTGAGGCCTCAGGTTTCTATCTTTTTGCTTTTCTTTCATGGTACTGGTGCTGGAACCTGGGGACACTCTATCATTGAGCTACATCTCCAGACCTATTTTTAAAATATATATATATTTAGTTGTAGGTGGACACAATACCTGTATTTTATTTTTATGTGGTTCTGAGAATTGAACACAGTGCCTCACACATGCTAGGCGAGTACTCTACCACTGAGCCACAACCCCAACCCCCAGAGCTTTTTAATTTTGAGACAGGGTCTTGCTAAATTGCCCAGTCTGGCCTCAGAATTGCCATCCTCCTGCCTCAGCCTCCCAGTAGCTGGGATTACAGGTGTGCACCACTGCATCCTGTAATGCCAGATTCATGGGACTCCAATAAACCTCCAGGAGCCGAATCCGATGCAATCACACAAGAGTCTTAATTGCAAACTCGAGCCTGGACTCACAACCGTTCCCGATGCAGGGGTCCCAGGGAGTGAGTCCCGGTCTTTTGTTCAGTGAGATTTTATAGGTTTTGGGGGGATACTCTATGTGTCCCAACATCACACAGCAAATCATTCCATACCACGGGAAAATCAAACAACAACTCTTAACAATGATTAGCACATTCATTGGCGGGAACAAGTTGGGTAGGGGTGATTGGTTAGTACAAGAGGGGGATTCGTTTAACTGATTGGTTTAGGCCACGAGGGGTGCTAAACTATATGGTTTCCCAACATGTTATCAACCACCATAAACTACTAGGGGGATCATCTGGCATCCCAGGTATTTTCCCTGTCTCATACTGATTGGTGGTTGCTAGGGGAGTTGCTATGGGTCCTCACCTAGCCTAACTGAGTCAGATCTCTCCTGTTATTTGCAGACAAACAACTCAGCAGGGTGGGTATGTGCCTAGGAGTGCTCTGTGGGTTTTTCCAAGGACAAGGGCATCACCCTTCCTTAGGACAGGCCTTGAGATAGAAGCTACTGTTATTTATTATTTTCAAAAATAGAGCCACATCAGTTTCTCACATCCAGCTATAAGACCCTAGGTTTTTTCATCCTTTCCCAGAGCTGGAGTCACGAGGTTCCCTAAAGATGGTGTCATTCCGGCTCCCAACTTCTAGGAGAGTGTCCATGGAGGGTGTTTTATGTGGATCACATCTTCTAAAGATAGCTGCACCAACATGTGCCTGACTCATGCTGTTCTTGCAATGTGAGGTTGACCCCTCAAACCTGGGCAGATGTCTGTAAATGCTTTGA
The DNA here is from genome assembly GCF_021218885.2 of Marmota monax. Lineage (NCBI taxonomy): Eukaryota > Metazoa > Chordata > Mammalia > Rodentia > Sciuridae > Marmota > Marmota monax. The sequence continues at coordinate 10,888,864 of NW_026694432.1, forward strand.
CTAAGAGAAAATGGAGGAGGTGAGGCTGCGTGACTTTGGAGATTAAGACAAGTTTTAGTCATTTTGTTGTGGAGACCAAAAGACCTTATGAAAACAATTTTAGAGGAGGAAAAATTTATTTGGGGCTCATGGTTTCATAGGTCTCAGTCCACAGATGGCTGACTCCATTGCTCTGTGCAGGAGGAGAGGCAGAACAGCAGGGCAGAGGACGTGACAGAGGAAAGCAGCTCAGGACATGTCAATCAGGAAGCAGAGAGAGAGCTCTGCTTACCAGGGACAAATTATATACCCCAAACCCCCCCCCCCCCCATAACTTCCTCTAGCCATATCCTACAGTCCACAGGGACTACCCAGTTATCCCTATCAGCAGATTAAAGCACTGATTAGGTTAAAACTCTCATAACCCAATCATTCCACCTTGAACTTTCTTTCATACATCCTTACATGAACTTTTGGGGAACACTGCATATCTAAACCATAACAGAGTATAAAAGGTAGTAGTTGCTCCCTCTCCTCTCCATGGGCCCCAGGAGCCCTGGATATATCCAGGAAATCTGACTACTATACAACTGACATGCTGGAGAGATTCTGAGAAGAACCAAAGTAGATAAAGAGAGAAATGCCCAAGGATACTCATTGGGCCCCACAGTGGTCATGTAACAGAGAGAAGCCTCCCCTGCGGTATTCTATTGGAATTCCCATGAGCACAATAAACAAATACTTACGCCTTGTAGGTTTTAGGATAACTTATTTGCTCACTGCCTAACTGGACTGTGAGTTGGGTGGGCCAAGCTTTTCATCTTGGGTGGCCTAGAGCCTCCCAGGCTGGACGCAGCAGGGTGCAGTCAGACCCTGTGATTTCAGGATTTGGAATTTGGTTTCTAATCAGGCTTGGGCTAGAACTCCCTGGAGCACTTTCCATCAAGAGAAGGGTTCGCAAAAGCAAATAGGAGACTGGAACTGAGGGAGGGGTGCTTTCATCACCTAAGAGCACACCACTGATTTTGAGGAGACCCAACTGAGTGTGCATCACTATTTACACATAGACAATTGATATGCTTAACACAAATCCTGGTCGATTCACCGAAGCAGGCCCCTGAGGACCTAGTTTTAGAGCTTGGCTAACGATGGTCTCATCACTTGTATTTAAAAAATAACAATAACTGATGAACATTTCCCAAGAGTTCTTTTCTTTTTAGTTGTAGTTGGACACAATAACTTTATTTTATTTATTGATATGTGGTGCTGAGGATCGAACCCAGGGCCTTGCACATTCGAGGCGAGTGCTCTACCACTGAGCCACAAGCCCAGCCCCCCCCAATAGTTCTTAAAAATGCAACTTTTTCTTTTTATTTTTATGTATTGGGGATTGAACCCCAGCATATACAGGAACACTTCACCACTGAGCCACATCCCCTTGTCCTCTTTATTTTTTGAGACAGGGTCTCACTAAGTTGCTGAGGCTGACCTGAAACTTGTGATCCTCCTGCCTCAGCTTCCAGAGTTACTGGGATTACAGGGGTATGCCATTGTACCCAGCATCATTTTTTACCTTGTGCTGGACTGGTATGGACTCTTCCTTGAGAGCATGGAATGTGCTACGTGGGTGCTTTCACCTGGAATATTCTCATTTAACCATTGAAGGAGGTTCTGTAATTATCTTTGTTTTGTGGACGAGGAGATCATGGGTCAAAGAGGGAAAGTCAATTGTCCAAGGGCTCCCAGCAACCTTCCACTGGACAGGAGTGGGTGATCATGCTGACTCTGCCTCTCAAAGGGGCCTTGCTGACCTTTCCAAACCATCTGGTGGAGGGCAGCTGGCCAAGAACCCAGAGTTTTCAAGCTGCCCAGCTTTGAAGATGCTTCATGTATTTGTGGAAGTCTCCTTAAGGTGTCAGAGTCGTGGCCTCTGTGACCTTAGGCAAGTCACGTCCTCTCTGGGGGAAGTTGGACCTGAAGATCCCTAAGCCCCCTTCCCAGTCTTGTCACAAAGAAGCTCTCTGAGCCCATGGTAGCAAATATCCCCTTAGGTTATAGCTCCTGTTTGCAAAGCATGCTACACAGATGCCTTAATTAATTATTCAGGCTGACATCTCCAGCTCCCAAATCAGAAGGTTGAGAAAAGATCATAGGAATATAATCAATGTGAACTTGACTGATAATTGCTGGTCCCAGGGTGGTGCAAGGAGAAGAAAACCCTCTAAATTGGTCTTCTCTTACACTTTGGCCCTGGTTCTGCCAGCGGCCAAGATAAAACCGTCCTCCTTTAATAATTAATGAGCAGGAACCGTTGCCCCTGGCCTGGGCTCCCGAGGAGGCCCCTAGTGGCGCTGCGCCTCCGGAAGCTCGCAGGCGTGTGCACACCCACGTGTGCCCGCCCGGTCGGGGGGCGCGAACACTGAGTCATGGCGGCTGACCCAGCAAAGTGCTGCGAGTGTGACCGGAATGAAGGGTTGCTCCGTCTGTCTCCGAGGTGGCGTGGCAGATCAAATCACAGCGGATCAGGCGCCGAGATGTTGCCTTGCTCTGAGTGACAGAAGTTAATAATTAGTGACAATGATTGACAGATACACTCCATCTGCTGCTCCGACGCCTAGGAGCAGTTATTCCACAACTGTCTGCGGGCACAATGAACTCCCCCGGGAGCACGGGCTGGCCCGTGATTGACAGCTGCCTCCAAGAGAGACAGGCCACTGACGGGAAAGTCGCTGTCAGCAGAAGCGCTCCAGTCCCCCCGTGTTCCCGAGGAGGCTCACTCGCTGTATACATTTATTCTGTTTCATTTATCATGTCAGTCGTGGTTTTAAATAGATTACTAGCTAGCCTGTTTTTTAACTGGAGAGTTTTCTCTCCGTAAATTAGAAATATCCACGTGTGTGGGGGACTACTTCCTGGGACTCAAGTTTTCCTCTCGTTTAGTCTCTGGGTAGATCCAGGAGAGGAGGCAGGAAGGAACTTGGCTTGGGTTGCAGATGTAACTGATCGTTCCATTAAAATCAAAATGGAATCTTTAACCAGAAGCCCTGCAAAATGGTGCTGAGCGTACACGGCAAGCTTGGGCTCCAAAGTCCAAACTAAACTATGAAAGCCATATATATATATATATATATATATATATATATATATATATATATATATTTTTTTTTTTTTTTTTTCTCTTCTGTAAGAAACAAACATATCTCTGAGCATGCCTTTAGATGACGTAACTTGCAACAATTGCTCCCGAAACAATACGTGCATTTTCAGACAATGAGAATTCCTTGATGAATCAGAACCCGGTTGCTCACGAGGAACTGTTTATTCTCTTGTGGTTTCATGTTCAAAATCAGTACTAACTAGCTGCATAGTCTTAAGTGTGGGTTACACTTCCATTTAGACCAAAGTCCCTGCCCCCTGTTTTTTCCTGGGTTATTTTCATCTTCAGTTGAAGCCTAGCTTCAAACCAGCGCACATGGAACTGGGGGACTCTGACACCTTCTAGCTCTGTTATAAATAGGAAAGCAGAAATATATGTAAATATTTCTACTAGAGGAATTGTCGTCACCTAATTGTTCCTACTTATAATTTGTTTGGTTTTCTGGAAAAAATGCATTTGTAATTTTGCATCGTTTAGGATCCCACAGATATGCTTTTGGACCATCACTTACTCCTCTCTCTCCCTTTGTCCCCCTGATGTCTCAGCATAATGTAAGGGACTGTTCATCGTGTTATGAATCAAAGCCTACTTAAATCCCGCTATTTAAAATACAGTGAACCCTGTTGATATTGATCTCATTCGGAATGTTTTCCCGCATATGATGTCCATCTCTTAAAGTATGGGTCATGTTTCCTCTTAAGATGTTTTCTTATCTTATTCCCCTAAAATGATATAAACGGTTTCAGTATTCTTGATAATTAGGTATGCGGGTAAAGAAAAGACATCCTGTTCTTTTTCAAGTTTTTAAATGATCAGGATACCAGAAAATGAAGTCATAGGGAGCACAAATGTTTGCTTCTCATCCAGGGATCTGCTTTCTTTCTTGATTCTATAAAAAGGAAATTTATGAAGACACAAGATGGTAGCGGCACCTTAGCTCACCCCTTGGTGAGCTAGTGTTAAAGGCATACCTCTGTGTCCTGCGTGAAATTTGTGTGCAAGTTGTCTGATAGGTGTCTCTCATGTCTCTTCTAGAAAGACTTGGAAGAAGGCATGTTGATAGAGCTTGTTTGTTTGTTTGTTGTTATTGTTTTGATACTGGGGATGGAACCCAGGGGTACTGTACCACTGAACTACATCCCCAGCCCTTTTTATTTTATTTTTTATTTTGAGACAGGGTCTTGCTAAGTTGCTTAAGGCTTCTCTAAGTGACTGAGGCTGGCCTGGAATATGCCATCCTCCTGCCTCAGCCTCCTGAGTTGCTGGGATTACAGGTGTGTGTCACCATGCCTGGCACTGTGGTTTGGTTTTGGTCCACTGATGGTTGGAAGGTCACCATTCTCCCTTTTCCTACCCAGAACCTGCCCTAGTCAGGCAATACAGGCCTACGTAGCCAGGCACTGTGCCAGTCCCAGGAATGCAGTGGGAAGCAGACGGGCTCCCTGGGTAGCTTCTTAACTGTTGAGGGATTGGTACCACTTTGTGAATGATGCTGTGACAGGGGAAGAAGGGAAGTTGAGGGAGTCCACAGGAGTGACACTCAGGGTGGGGGTCAAGGAAGCCTTTCAGAGGGAAGATGATGAGAGGAACAGGGGGGCAAGGAAAAGCTACCAGCATGGCAGGTGGCAGGCACCGCAAGAAAGTTCAGGGTGGTTGGTGTTAACCGTAAGGCTGGGGAGAGAGCAGAAGTCACACCACTTGGGCCTCAGATCCGTGTTGAGGACTCTGGAGCTAAGGGTTTGCACTTCAGAAGTCACTGTGGCCCCCGTGTGGGGAATGGTTTGGAGTGGGTGTGAGGCAGGAGGCAGGGTGGGTTAGGAGGCTGCTGCAAGAATGACCTTGGCCTGGGTTAAGGGAACAGAGGGAAGGGGAGGTGTGGGCAACCGTGACGGGGAGGGAAGAAGGACTGCTCTCTCACCAGAGCTACTGGGCAGATAGTGAGCTATTTTTTAAGATGAAACTCTCATGAGGGGAACATGCTAGGGTTAAATTTTGGACATGTGGAGGTGGATACATCTGCAGTCAGGGCCAGCTTCATGGGTGTGGGACCCGGGTGGTTGCCCTGTGCTCAGTCAGACAGGCTCTGTGCTTGTTGAGTGTTCTGTTGTCACTGAAATCTTAATTGATGTTGAATGTTGCATTTTTCATTTCGTACAGGGCCTGTAATGCAGTTCATCCAAGTGGAAAAGTCAAGTAAACAGTCAACAGCTTGATTTCCGGTTCAAGTCAGGGCTGGAGGTAGAGGTCTGGAAGCAGCATAAGGAGAGGTACTTCAAAGTTGGGAGAGGATGGCCTCACTGAGGGAGGACACGGGGAGCAAGAATAGAATTAAGACTAGGACCCAGAGACACCCAGAATCGTAGTGGCTGATGCCAAAAAGGCAGAACCTCCAAACACAATGGCCCTGTTGCCACATTTACCTTCTGAGAAGAGGCCCTGACGGTTGGTAGGCACTGTCTTAGATTTGAGGAGGGTCTGGCTCATCTCAGGCTATTAACTAAAGGGCAAATCCAATCAGCAGATGAGAAAAACGTCTTATGAAAAATCATCTGTAAATTATGATTTATGGACATTTGCAACATTCTCCAGATTTCAGAGTCTTCACCATCCACCCAACAGGTACATATTGAACATACACTATGTGCTGGGCACTTTGCTGGGTCTAGGGACAAACCAATAAGCAACAGGGACAAAAATCCTACCCCATAGAGCTTATATTGTAGTGGGGACAGATAATAAATAATAAGCAAATAGGTAAATTACATATTAGAAAGTCATAACTGCTTCAGAAGAAATAAAACAAATCTCAATTTTTCATGGCTAAGGAAGAAAAGGTGTTTTGTCTTTCGTAACAGGGGGCATGGGGATGGGCACTGGGGCTCCGTTGTCAACCTCAGAGCTGGCTTCTTCCTCTGTTTCCTCTGTGCTAACTCTGTGATCAGGTGGCTCCCCTCTCTTGGGGGGGCCAGAGGTGCTGGACAACCCTCCACGTGCAACCCAGCAGGAGAGAGTGAGGTTCTGTGCCCACCTTGCTGGCAAAAGCCCTGAGAGAACCTGTCCTCTCCCCTGTCCTTTTGCAATGGTCCAGTGGACTGCAGCCCTGATTCTTGTGACACAGTAGAGGAAAACCCAGGCCAGGAAGGGCCAGTGACTTCCCTGGGGTTGCACGCTGACACAGTGTCAGACCTCAAAGTAGGACACATGCTCTCTCTGTCCCTAGAGCTTGTGTTGTGTCCACAAGAAATCTCAAGGCAGAGCATAGAGAAATTTAAGGATATCATCTCCCCAAACCTACACTACAGCCTAAAGGTGGCAAATTTGGATAACCCTGAAAGAGTCAACAGGGACCCGCTTCTGCAACCAGATGAATACACAGACGATGAGTTCAGTGCAATCCTAAAATTATGGGGAGTTAGACATTTCAAGGCCCTCCGGCTCAATCCTCACCTCTGACAAGCAAGGAAAAGGACCCTCAGAGAAGGGCAGGAGCTTGCATGGTTACTCAACGTGTGTCAAGGGCAGGGCTGGGAGAGGGGCTGGGACTCTGACAATCTGGACCAGGGAAAGTGACAGCATCATATCTCTGGTGTGTCTGAGCCATTCAGTGGTCACTTAGCCATTCAGTAGTCAGGTGGTCTGTGCTTGGCTGGTGCCTTCCAACTGGTTAAACACTCAGCTGTTTTTTTTAATTAAATTCTTTTTTTGTAGTTGTAGATGGACAGAATGCCTTTATTTATCTTATATGGTGCTAAGGATTGACCCCAGTGCCTCACACATGCTAGGCAAGCGCTCTGCCACTGAGCCACAGCCCCACCTTATTTGATGAGCATTCATGGTATTTTAAACACCTTCTCATCTGCTGATTTAACTTCCTACCAGTTTTTCTTGGGAATAACAAAGTTATAATAATGTGGCAATCTTACCAAGTCCCTACTGTGTGCTAGATGCTGTGCTGAGCTTTATTTGTGATGTCACATTTAAGCCCATCAGTAACTCCAAGAGATGGGTGCTGTTTCTAATCTCCGTTTTACTAACGAGACAACACAGCTTTGATGGGATGAAATAACTTGCCCTTGGACTTGGATAGTAGCCTGATACTTGCCCTTGAAGGGGGAGTGTAGAGAGCCCAGGTTGAAGATCAAGTCTGTTTGATTCTCTAGCCCATCTTTTGAACCATTGACAGGGCACAAGGTTTTTAAAAAACCCTTAAAGGCGTTGCGGCTGTGGCTCAGTGGTAGAGCACTTGTCTAGCACTTGTGAAGCACTGGGTTAGATCCTCAGCACCACATAGAAATAAATGAATAATATAAAGGTCCATACATATAAGAAATATTTTTTAAAAAGACTGCCTTCTTAAAAAAAAAAGAGAGAGAGAGAGGAAGGGCTTAAAAACTAAGAGCAGATACAAAGTGCAACTTGCCACTTTCCCAACACTAAGAGCTCTCTCTCTCTCTCTCTCTCTCTCTTTTTTTTTTTTTTTTTCTGTTTTGAGGTTGAATCAGTTTCTGCCGGGGATAGCAACTGTCAGTAGGTAGCAAAGCACACCTAATGTGACTGGGGGGCTTCGAGCCCAGGACCTTGTAAGAGCCTGACTGTTTCACAGGGCCTTCAAGGCTGAATGAAGCCCTGGGATGGAAGCCCTTCCTCTCTTTGGGCTGTGATGTGCTTCTTTGGAGGGGATTTTCGCATCTCTGTCAAGTGCACTGTCTGTATGAGCCTTCCCAAGGTTATGCTGTCACCAAAAGTGCCAAGAGACTTATTGAATCAGAATCAGCACAACAGCTACCACTTATTAAATGCTCTTGTGCCAGAACTGGCTAGGAGCTTTGTGTAATTACTTCCTCTAATCCCCAGAAGAGCTGGTAAGAGATCAGGGGTAGGCAGGTCCCGGGAAGTGGGAACAATTAAAATTCCCAGTTCTAATGCAATAAGCTTGAGGGCTGCTCACAGGGGCTGCCGGCTTGCTGAGGAATACAGTTTCTAAGGGAAGAGCTGGCATTGAACTCACATCGGTTGGGGCGCCCATAACCTCTGCCGCAGAGCTCAGAGGCATTTTTTTTTTCCTTTTTCTTTTTTAATTTTTTGGGACCAGGGATCGAACTCAGGGGCGCTTAACCACTGAGCCACATCCCCAGGCCTTTTTGTATTTTAGTTAGAGACAGGGTCTCACTGAGTTGCGTAGGGCCTTGTTAAATTGCTGAGGGTGGCTTTGAACTGAGATCCTCCTGCCTCAGCCTTCTGAGCCGCTGGGATTACAGGCACCCCAGGCTCAGAGGCACTTTTGAGGTCTCCGAGCTCCCCTGAGGCTAGAGCAGGGTGGAGAACTATTCAAGGTCCTGAAGCAAGCCATCCTAGCAGATCTGGGACAAGAATCCAAGTGTCCCCCCGCTCCTGGCCTAGCCTGCTTTCTCACACTCTGGAGTGATAGAGCATTGTATTCTGCAGTGATTTCTAAAACTGTCCTAAAAGAAAAAATTGATGAAAGTTTTATTCCTAAAACACTTCCCGACTCAATACACAATTAGCCTGTCTTACTCAGGGAGCTTGGCTTCAGCCTGCCCACCCTCGGGCATTTCTCAGCCGTAAATGACCTCATCTTCGCCTTCATTAGTCCAGCTTTGATGAGGGACAGTGGCGTGTCCACTCAGCTCATGAATCTTCCACCCCTCGTCCATCATGCCCTTCCCAGTAGGGAGCCTCGCTGGGACTCCAGAGACTTAAGCCCAGAGATGGGACTATAAGGTAGGTAGGTCACCGCTTCTGCGTGGTTTTGTCACTGACAGTACAGGCTGATGAGAGGAGCCGACATTCATGGGAGGGTTGACGATGTGCCTGGCTTGCTGTCTAATTTGTGTCACTTAATTTTTGGAGGAAGTATTGCTTTTAACCTCATTTTACAGATGAAGAAAATGAGGCCCAGAGAGATGATGAGACCTGTCAAGAGCATGCCCAGGAAGCAGCCGAGAAAGAACGTAAGCCTAAGAGTTTGTGTCACTCTTGACTAACATCTTTTAGGTTATCCCAGGTGATGGGGGAAACCTAAGGAATGTTTTCTCTGAACTTGACTCTTCTCGTTCTTTGGATTTAGTGGCCATGGCTCCCCTGTGCTCTCCAAACAAGGACAAGCATGTGTACCCAAGAACTGGCCACCAAGGCCCAAAGTTGATCTAAACAAAGCGTCTAGCCCATGCTAGAAGTGAGTCTTCTGCCTGAACATCTAGCAGATATATTTTTTTTAGGGTCCTTACATGTGTTGGGTACTACAGCAGTGACTGGGGGCGCTATGGTGACAAGCCACATGCTTCCTGCCTTCCCTCAGTTCATGGTCTAAAGTGGAACACAATGAAACCAGTCATTATACAGTACCAGGGAGTGGGGTCAACAATGCAGAGTACTCAGGGATGCACTGCAGGGGCATCAAACCCAGCCTAGGGGTGCCATCAGGGAAGGCTTCCTGGAGGAGGTGAGGTTGAAATGGATTTTCAAGGAATAGAATAGTGGGGCCGGGAGTGTAACTTGATCCCCAGCGCACACACACACAAAAATGTTTGTTGGGAAAAGATGGAGTAGAAAAGTGTTCTATGTAAAACCTGAGGCAAAAGAGAAAAGATGGGCAGTTCCTTTCAAGATGGCCCATTTCTTCTTCACCGTATCGTTGCACACTTGACTTATCTAAGGTCAACACCTAGGAAGTGAGGCTGTCTGTTTCCATAGCAGTGCTCTTGATCTCTACTCTCTCTTCCCTTTCTTCCTCCGGACATTGTTGTATCTGGATGCAAATCCTGGAACTGCTGCAGCTGCTTTGGCACCATGCGGGAAGCCAGCCCCAGGGCAGAACTGATTCACTGAGGCTGCAGAGTGGAGAGATGCAGAGAAACCAAGGACCGGATGACACTATGCAGCCTCTGAGTCAGCGGGCCCTAGAGTCAAGCTCACCTCTGCCGTCTTATGTGAAGTAATGTAGTGTTGGAGAGCATAGGATTGAACCCTGCCTCTGCCCCACACGTTGGTGCTATGACTGTGGGCCAAGTAACCTCTTCTGAGATTCAGCTCCCACATCTATAAAATAGGGACAATAAAAATTGATAGGAGGCTTATTAACAGGGTGAGTAAAGTTGTGAGGATGTACCTGGTGCATGTCACCCTGTCCTCGTGCACATGGAGAGCTTCTGGTAATGCCTGCGAGCGCTGACTGACGGATGGATGCTATTAGTATTGGCGGTGTGCATTTCCTCAGTCAGCTCGGGCTCCCAGCCCTTCCGCAGCCCTCAATTAGTAACAGAGAGACTTGGGCTAATCACAGTGTTGGTCCATCAGGCTGTGACCGGGCCTGGAGCAGGGGGCAGGCAACTTTTGCAAGGAGACAGCAGGTGGAGCCTGATGGAACTAAAGGTCCCACAGAGGTGACAACTTTGAGCAAGGGTTCCAAGCCTGAGTGGAGTGGGAGGTGAAGAAGGGGAGGGAAGGCATTTCTGGCAGCAAAAGCAGCCAGCTGAGTGTCTCAAGTGCTTTGTGAAGGGCAAAGAGCTGATGAGCTAGAACTTCAGAGGTGGTTGTGCATGTGTGCATCAAGGGGTGCGAGGCTGCAAACAGGGCCTGGGCTGGGTGTGGAAGGCCCGGCATGCTAGGTTAAGGCTTTGCTGAAAGTCCCAAAGGTGTCCTGTGGACTGTAGTCCTGAGAGATGCTGGGATTCAGCGGTGGGGAAACCCAGGAGGGAAATGCTGCCTAGAATCTCGGGTCCTGGGCAGTTGACTCACACCCATTAGCATAAGGCTCTGACAAGTCCTATAACAATAAATCCTGCTTCACTTGGCTTAACCCCGTGTTCTACAAACTGATGCCACCCCAGGGAACCCTTTATCCCCCTAATATTCGCTGCTGCAGGTCCCCCTCTGGAGGATGCACTTATAGGCTTAGGGCAGCATCAGAAGACTTGAAGCTCAGGAGTGAGGGGTCAGGTCTGTGTTTTGCAAAGATTCCTCCTCGTTATTTAAACAATAAGGGACCTAATTAAATCACAAGCCAGCTGTTTTAACAGCCGAGGATGTTTAACTCCAAATGGGGACTTCTCCTGGCTGGGTCCCCCTCTGAATGTCTTCTGCCTTTCAATCATCCAAAGCTGAGAAAGTTCCCGCTTCCTGCTTCTGACCTTTGGCTGTGGCTCTTTAAAGCTGAAGGTTAGATAATTCAGGCCCAGCACTCAGATTGACACTTGAAAGCTACGATGGGGCTTTTTGGGGGGTTAAAGGTGATCGTCATTGGAGCTGCAGTTTGACTTGAAAAAGTTTTTGAAGCCTTTTCCTTTTATTCCTTTTTTTCTCTTCCTCCCTCAGCCCCCTCAATCTCTCCCTCTCTCTCTCTCTCTCAGAAGAGCCAGTGGCAATAATGCTTTCCAACTTAGAAAGTCCTGCTGAAGGCCTCCCTATGATGAACATAACCTTTTGGAAGCTCTTGGCAAAGGCTGGGATTTCTCAGTTGCCTGGAAGTGGGGATGGGAGTGGGGTTTATAAAGGATACACATTCCAGGGAATCTGCTTCCCGGATGGTTTGGATGTATGGCAAAATTTGAGAGCTAGAAGCCTTCAGCTTTCACATCCGGCTGAGCCTCCCCCTAATTGTCCCTGCTCAGTGCCGTCAGCCCCCAGTTCCGGGGGCTTGTGCTTCGGCTGGGCTTGCCCCAGACCTGAATCTTCACTCCTTTCCTTGCTCTGGGCTCACTGCTGTAGCCAGGGCCCTAGCCGCTAGGGTGGTGAGGAACGGGGCCTTGGTGCAGGAGCAGGGCCTTGTGAGTGGGAGGGTGGTGGTGGTGGACCTACGTGGGGACTAATGACGTGGGCCCCGCCTTATGGCTACCTGACCCCGCTATGGCTATAGGGAGCACTTGCTTTGGCAGGGACTTCAGGGGCTCCTCCCTGCCCTGGCTGTGCCCATCTCCCTTTTCTCCTTCTCCTCCTCCACTTCTTCCTCCTCCTTTTTTAAAGCCTCTTCATAATTGCAGCAGTGTCTTTGTCCCCATGCTGAGATAGGTCACCTCTTCCCAGGACTAAGTTACTAGTGGTAACCCTGGTGACACTGGATCCTTACGAACGGTCTCATCACCTCCCCCAGCTCTGCTCCTAAAGGAACCATCCCATCTTCTACCACCCCAGGGTCTCCAACCCCAGGAGGCCCTGTCTGGCTCCCTACCCAGCCTAGTGCTTGGGAGAAAATCCTCCAGGTAGGGCTACCACTGAAGACAGCAGCAAAACCTTCCCCCCGGGAGCTCTGGTTCCCTAGGGGTCTTGGTCTCAAGCCTTTGATCTAAATAGAGTTCCTCTACAAGACTCCATTCTTTCCTCCATGGTTCCCCTGTAGACTGGAACCCTGCAAGGTCCTTCTGGTCGTGAGGACTTCGTATTACATACATGAGGCAGGGGTGCTGATTGGGAGGGAACACAGGCAAAGAGTAGGACGCTATTGGGGTGCTCTCAGGACAGACACGAGCTGGGGATCAGACATGAGGAAGGGGAGACTCGGCAGCAGGAGCTGCCATGGGAGCCAGGCCTTTGGGAGGACCACACGCCCGACTCCCTCACCGCCTGGACGCCATCTTCCTGTCCCCCATCTGGAAGTGTTTGCTCATGTTTCAAAGCATCAGAAACAGGGGTCTGATGGGCCCAGCTAGGTGGCATGCCGGTCTCAGGAGGTGGGTGAAGATGCAGAGGATGCTGATGACCTCCACTCCTTCCCCAGCTCAGCTCTTTGCCCCAGGGGGTTAACTTTTAGCCCTGAATTTTCCCTGTATCTCCATCTCTGTGGTTACTACCCATATCCAGCATGGTGGCTCACGGGGCTACCTCAGTGGCCTCCCAACTGGTCTTCTTGCTTCTCTAAAATCCATTCTGTAAATGCAGCATGAACTGCATCACGACTCTTCCCCATTAGGCTCTCAGAAGCTTCTGAGAACTTCCCTTTTCACAGGAAAGAAGCCCCAAGCCCTTTGCCATGTCCCCAAAGGCCCCTAACTGAACTGGCCTTTCCCCCTTTCTCTAGCTCCTTCTCCTGCCCCTCCCCTCCCCCAGCCTATCTTTGTGGCCCCACCAGCTGTCCCTGTAAGGCTCCGTCCCCTCCCTGCCTCCCGCCTTGGCTCTGGCTGTTGTCCGTGTTGGATGCTCTTTTTCCAGGACCTCGCAGGGCTCCTGTTCCTCACGTAGATGTAGACTCAGTGTCGCCTCCTCACAAAGACTCTCTCTGGCCACCACACCAAACGCCATCTGCACTCTATCCAGCTACTGTTTTATTGCCTTTATGGCATTTATCATTTCCTGAAATTATCTTGTTTATTTATGGTTTGATTTTCTGCTTCCCTTTACTAAATGTTGCCCATGTGCTGGGTACAGTGATGCCCATCTGTAATCCCAGCCACCCGGGAGGCTGAGGCAGGTGGATGGCACGTTCAAAGTTAGGCCCAGCAACTTAGCGAGGCCCTAAGCAACTTAGTGAGACCCTGTCTCCAGATAAGATCTAAAAAGGGCTGGAGATGTGGCTCAGTGGTTAAGCACTCTGGGTTCAACCTCTGGTATCAACAATAACAAAAAAGTTGGCCCGCGTATTCATCTCTGTGCCTGGCACATGCTGGACACTCAGGAGCTGTTGGATGAATGATGACCACAAATGCTACAGGTCTGGGACCCTCTGAGTTCAGGATCCTATTTAGGGCCACATGAATGAGGGGAGGAGGCTATGATAGCAGCCCAGAGTGCAGCCCAGTCTCGGTCCAACCATGAACGCCACAGTCCCCCCGGGGGCTAGCTTTCTGGTCCCGGGTACTAGGGGATGATCTCATGGCCTCCAGATTTGCCTGAGGATTTTTAAAGGTGTGACTTTTAATTCTCTCCATTTTCACATTCCTTACATCCAATCAATCAACAACCCCTAAAAATCAATAGGAAGACAAACAACCCAACAGAAAATGAGACAAAGTCTGTCAACAGGCAGATCACAGATGAGAAATACAAATGGACACGAGCATATGAAAAGATACTCAGCCTCCCCAGAAAGAAGGAAAGGCAAAATAAAACCAGCTTTCTTTTACCCTCATTAGACTGATGGAAACTTATAAATATGGATAAACTTTCTAGTGTTGGGAAAGGGTGAGGAAATGAGTCCTCTCATGCACTGTGGGTGGTAGGGGAGCTGGCTGAGCCTCTTTGGAGGGCCACTTAGCAGCATCCATCAAAAATCAAAAAGCACATACCCAGAAACCTACATGTGCAACTTGCAGTTATCTATCCCGAGTAATACCCACAGCAGCCATTAGAGAGATGATGATCATTGCAACATGCTTTCTAAAAGCAAAAACTTGGAAGCAACCTAGGTGTCCACCAACAGGGGAATAGTTAAATAAGCTGGGAACTTCCTTATTATGGTTTAATGCAGTAAGCCTGTGATGCAATGGTTCAAAAAGAATATCTTCAAGCATTGGTGTAAAAATATCCCCAAGAAATGCAAGGCCCAGGGCTGTGGATATGGCTCAGCAGTAGTGAACCTGTTGTGTCCATCCCCAGCCCTGCAAAAACAAGAAAACAAACCCCATAAATAAATAAACAACAAGAAATGCCCACTGTTAAATAAAATACAGAAGTTGCAGAACAGTATTGATAGATCTTATTTAAGTAAAAGTAACCACACAATGTGTATTTGTAATAACAGCTAATATTTATTTACTAACAACTAATATTTACACCCTGCTTCCTGTGTGCCACTCTTCTAAGTGATGTAGTTCCCCAACCTCCTATAATCTTCATAATAGCTCTGTGAGAGATGTACAGTTATTACCATTGGCCCCATTTACAGATGAAGAAATTAGGGCACAGACAAGCTTAGGAACTTATTCAAAGCCACACAGCTAATGGAGCTGAATTTAAAGCCAGTCTGGTTATATATTTTAATTATTGCATTATGTTTAATAGTTAGGCACCTGTTAGGCATTCTGTTTACTTTTATTAGTGTTGTTCTATTTTTACGGGTAAGGAAACCAAGCTATATTGAGAGAAAATCACCGACCCAAAGTTGCCTGGTTTGTAAGTAAGGAGCCAGATTTGAATCCAGATGATGACTGAACCTGTTTTTTTAAAATTTATTATTTTATTTTTATTTTTTGGTGTTGGGGATGAGACCCAGGGCCTTGAACATGCTCTACCACTGAGCTACGACCCCAGTGAAGCATCTGTGTTCCTAACCAGCATATCAGTTCTCAGTATTTGTGTTTAATTAAGGCAAACATGTAGCATCCAAACTATTGAGAAGGATACAGATTAAGAGGGTCCTTGTCCTTTTCCTGCTCCCCACACTTGTCCCATCCGACTTCTGGTGGATGCCCATTGCCCCTCAGCCTGGCAGAGCCAGAGCTGGGGTCAGTGTGGATCTGTTTGCTCCTGGAAAGCCCTGCTGGTGGCCATTCACTGGTAGAGGGGCTCATCCATGTGACTGGAGTGTGGGGCCAGCTAGGTTTTGCAGGCTGCAGCACATGCTTTGTGACCCCAGGGAGGGGGCGGCTGTCCTGAGTAGACTGTGCTGTGCCCTACACTTGCTCTGAGCTCAGTCATCCAGAGCAGGAGTTTGACTGTCCAGTGAGGCCACCCAGGGGCCTCTTGCTCAGCAGACATCTGGGACAAGAATCATAGCTTGCCATTCTGGCCTGTGAGGACTTCAGCAAGTGCTCCAGAACTGCAAGGGTTTATGGAGAAGTTTGTCTGGATAGGCTAGATTCACCTCTATAAATGCCAAGTGCCCTCTGGGCCCTTAGTGGAAGGCAGAGGAGTGTCAGACTTTGTCCATTCCTACTGGTGGCTGCTCAGCCTGGTGTCTGAGCCTATGTCACCCATCAGAAGGTCCCTCAGGCTGGGACCAGGGATGAATGTGAGAAGGAACCTGGTGCTTTTGGGCTGGTCTGGGATGGAATCCTGGTCCTGCCACTTCTTGGCTCTGTAATGCTGGGGAATTCATATCACCTCTTGAGCCTTGGTTTTCTCCTCTGTAAAATGGGGAAAATGACAGCCATAGTAAATTCTCATGGGGTTGTATGCTGATTCAGAGGCGACCACTGCATAGCTGTTACTTCTTGATGTTTAAAGTCATTGTCTCTCTTGCAGCCAATTCCGTGGTTTGCATTCTCTTTGCTTCTGACTCCTCTAGCAGCCTAAAACGGTTCTCTGCAGGGACTCTACTCACTGGCTGATGGCCAGATTCAGGAGCAACCTTTCTGTTTCCTTCTTACCTCTTAACTTGCCTGCCTTGGACTCTGGCCACTGCTCCCCTTGACTTGAATTATCTCCAGGGCTCTGCAGCTGCTTGACTTTCCTGCAGCCTCTGGCTGCTGCTCTGTGGTTTCCTCCCAGGGCTCCTGATGTCCTGTGCCCTCAGGGTTCTGTTCTCCCCTGCTGCTCTTCTCAGGGTGCATGCTCAATCTTCTGGGCTCCATTTTAACCCTCATTTCAGTATGGAGATCTCCAATCTCTGAGCTATTCCTGAAGGCTTCCTAGAGCTCTAGACCTGACTCTCCATGTTGGATGGCTTGCAGGACACCTCCCAAATTGGGCCTCTTCTTTCTGCCCTTTGGAGACAGCTTTTGGTGGCAGCCCAAGCCAGAAACCACAAAGCTTTTGGTTGTCTCCCTTCCCTTCAACTCACGCCATCTCATCAATGCCAAATTCTGCCAGGAGACTTCTGTGAAACCCTGGATGATGGCCCCCAAACACCTTCATGTCCCAAACCCTGGAACCTGTGAATGGTACTTCATAGGACAAAGAAAGTCTGCTGTATGTGATGTGTTGGAATTAAGGATTTGAGATGGGGAGATTAATCAGGATTATCTGGGTGGGTTCTCCATATAATCCCAAGTGTTCTCATAAAGGGAGGCAAAGGGAGATTAGATGACGAAAGAGGAAGTAGAAGTGATCATCAAAACAAGAGGCTGGAGTGACCTGAGGAAGGGATCGCAAGCTGAGGAATGCAGGCAACCTGCAGATGCTAGAAAAATCTGGGAAATAGATTCTCCTCAGGAGCCTTCAGAAGGAACAGGCCCCACTGACACCTTGACTTTAGTCCAGGAAAACCAATTTTAGACTATGGCCTCCAGAACAGCAAGAGAAGAAATTTGTGTTGTTAAAGGCCACCAAAAGCCAGATGAGATGGTGCATGCTTGTAATCCCAGCAACTAGGGAGGCTGAAGCAGGAGGATTGAAAGTTCAAGGCTAAGCTCGGCAAATTAGTGAGATCCTCAGTAATTTAGCAAGACTCTATCTCAAAATATTAAAAAAAAATTAAAGGGGGAGGGGTGTCTGGGGATGTAGCTCAGAGGTAAAGCCCTCCTGCGTTCAATTTCCAGTAAAAAAAACAAAACAAAAACCCAACATGTCAGGTCATTTGTTACACCAGCTATGAGAACCAAACATAACCTCCCTTTTAGATGTTTCTCCAGTTGGTACCCACTATCCTTCATCATCTGTTGCCTGCGAAATCTTCTCAAATCTTTCTGTATTACATATGATTTTATAATCTGTTGATGATATTGATGCCATCATATTCAGAACTAAGGCCTAGCCCTCTGACATGGTGTTCAAGGTTGGCTATGACTAGACTCCTGCCTATGGTTCCAGATTCACCTCTTGCTTCTTCCTGCCTCACTCTTTATGCTTTAGTATGGCAATTTGTGTGTGTGTGTGTGTGTGTGTGCATGCGCATGCACACTAGGGATCAAACCCAGGGCCTCATGCATGCTAGGCAAGCCCTGTACCGCTATACTGCTGAGCTATGCCCCTGACCCAAAGTACATCACTTCTTAACTTGGGATCCATGTGCCAACTTCCACCAGATTTTTAGAGATAGGGTTAGAAACCTCCAAAATTCAGGGCAAAATTTGTGCATAAGTGTGCCCTCGTGTGCAGTGGAGACAGAGTCCTCAGGTGACCCTTAACAGGCTCCTATGCCCCTAAAAAGATGACTGCTTCTAATTCCATGCTTTGCAGCCGCACACCTGCACACCCTTCCTCCTGCTGTTCCAGCCATGCAGGATTCTCATCTTTGGCTTCCCTCATTCCATTCATGTCTCTACGTCAATGCCATCTCCTCGAAGAGGATGTTGGGAGAGAAGGTCCCTCACCCCACCACCCTGGGAGGAGATCCCCCTCCCCACATCAGGAGGGAGTTGGGGACTGGAGTTCAAGGTATTCTTTTTCCCAAAGGACATTTTTCTCCCTGAGAAAAATTCTGGTGTCAGTCATTAGATAATAATTTCCCCACTTGATTACCTAAACCATGAACCTGGAAGAAATAAATGTCTAAATGCTGGTGTTGATGCTATGTTTTGGAAAGCGAAGGGAATTGGATGAAATTGAGTGATTAATTCCACCTTAGAGGATTATGGCAACTCCACAGAAGAAATGCCACTTGAGCTGTTTCCCACTGATGAATAAGGAGGATTTTGATAAGGGGAAAAGAAAAGAAATGGGTCAAGAAGGGCGTGGAGCCAGGAGAGGGCTTGGAGTGGGGCAGGGCATTGTTAGTTGCAGTTTGACCCTTAGATTATTTGGAGGGAGCTGTGGCCAAAGGGTAAACTTGAGGCTCCATCGTGGAAGGTGGAACTCAGAGTTTCATGCGTGCTATGTGAGTGCTCTATCACTGAGCGATGTCCCTAGCTGTCCTAGGCTTTTGAACAGACAAGTGATAGAATTGAGTTGGTGACTTGTTTTCATGTTCTTGTTGGTGAATGGTAGATGGTAGGTGCTCAGAAGATGCTTTGTACAGAGGACTGAGTGTACGTTAGAATGAAGTTCTCAAGGAAAAGGCTGACAAGGGAGTTTTCTAATAGTTCAGATTAGAAACGATGAGACAGACCAGTGTGGGCACTGGGGGCGGAGAGTAAGGAGCATTTAGGGAGTCACACAGGAGGGTGAATTGACAGGGATTCTTGTTCTGTGAGATGGTGGTGGTGGGAAACATAAGAGAGGGAGAATTTGGGAGACAGAGGTCTGTGCCTTATGAAGGGTAGAGAGTGGTATCATTCACCAAGGTGGGGACTCCAGGAGGAGGGCAGGTCTGGGGGTGCAGAATGGAGAGGAGGGTGAGGTTACAAGGAGGCTGCTCCATATAAGCTGAGACTGAGGGGCACTTGGGTGCCAGATGCATTGGGGAAGGGAGGGGCTATGAGTTTTTTTTCTTTCTTTCTTTCTTTTCTTTTCTTTTTTTTTTTTGGTGCTGGGGATTGAACTCAGGGCTTGTGCATGTGAGGCAAGCACTCTACCAACTGAGCTAGATCCCCAGCAGGCTGTATTATGAGCCATCCAGGTTACGCTCCTCCACCCCCATAGTCTCTCCCTAGAGAGACGCTGCATATGCCTTCCCCAAGTACAGGAACCTCTTTTATTCTTAGAACAAACCCATATTGAAGCCTAGCACAAGGCAGCCATTTTTCATCCCTGTCCTCGGCCACCAGCTACTCCCGGGAGCCCTCACCTGTTATCTCTCAACTTGGCATGACCATCAGTTTGCAGTGGGACATGGGACAGTATCTCATGGAGATGTCCTGATATGCTATCAGCAGTGGGCTTTCATTTTGAGTCACAGTGTTTTTAAACGCCCAGGAGAGGAGCGGACCAACTGGATGAAATGTTAACTATTTGGAGAACTTGAGGATGCTTCTAGATCACAGTGAAGCCATGGAGTACCTTCATTTCTCACCTGAAAGATTCCCTAGGAGCCCAGGAAGAGGCAATACACAGGAAACCATGCTCTATGGACATTTTAGGGCATAGATTAGACATTGTGGGGACCTCTTAGGAGGCAGGGCCTGAGGCTCAAACAATTTCCTTCGGGTAGATGAAGCTATGAGCTAGTGATCTGATTCCATGTCCATCCATCCATCCCTCCATCCCACAAATGTCATAACAGTCTCATGCTACTTACCACAAATATAAATATGAGCAAAACTGATGTGTATTTTGTTGCTCAGACAGACAGACAGACAGGTAAACAGGCAATTACAATAAGGAGTGTTGGAAGTTCAAGAGTGAACACAGTATAAGTAGACAATATAAATAGCTAGGTAAAAAAAGGGCAAAGTATGTTCCAGAAAAGGGCTGCAGCAGGTACAATAGCCTGGTGGGTACTGGAGGGATATGTAGGAAGAGGAAATATAATGATTTCAGGAAATAGTTCAGTATGGCCAAAGCACTGTGTGTATGTGTGTGTGTGTGTGAACTTGCAGATATGTGTGTGCAGGTGCACACACATATAGGTATATGCCTCTGAGCACACACCAATGTGCATGGGTGTGTGTGTGTGCATATGTAGGTGTGTGCTTGTGCTTGGGCAGAGGGCTGGGGAGCTAGGCAGAGCTGAGGCTGGGAATGTGGTCAGGGGAGATAACCACACAAGCTCCTTAAAGGGCTCAGGGTTTAAGAAACAAAAGCCAGGAAGGGAAGTGTTTTGAAAGCAATTTCTGCCTCCTCTCTGATCAACTGTCTTCAAGCAAACTTCCCAAGGAAAAGGGGACATTAAAGACCTGGCCACCTGAACAGCATGGATGTGGGGGCAGCAAAGGGAGAGTACAGTTTTTTAAGAACTCTGTACCTCACCCTGCAGCAGCCCTATCAATACAAGAAGAAAGGGTTAAAATGCCCCCAGTTTCTAGCTTCTACCTTGCTCCTCAGTCCCACTAAGACTGTCGTGATAGAACTCAGAGCACAAAGGTGTGTCACTTCTCTGCCCCAGGCTAGGAGTGCTATTTGCTAAACAGAAAATTTCCAGGCCAGTGGCTGGACAACCCATTCATGCATTTGGGCAAAGAAATAAATACAGAGCAAGCACCTGCTCCATTCGGGTGTGGCTCCCCTCATGGGCAGGCTAACTATGCTGTTGAACTTTTCCTCCTCTCAGAGTTTGGCATTTAACAGGGGCAGACAGAATGGGGGGATCACACTGTTCAGCTTCCCAGCCCAGACCAGGGTTCAACAGTGGCTAATCTCCAGCCATTGTGAAGGCAGAACGGGAAGGGGTGGAGTGTCACCCTCTGTCCTGGGACACAGAGGTCCTCCTCCATCTCTGTACCCACTCTCCTCCTCCACCTCTGTACCCACTCTCCTAAGGACCACCAGGATCTGACTTACCCAGCTTTTCCTGATCGTTACCTGTGTGCTTGCTCTACACCAGGCCCCTGCCAGGCCAGTGCTGCATTCACTGTGTCACTTGCTCTGAGGAGGCAGAGTTGGGGGAAGAGACATGCAAACAATTAAGTAGCATGTAGTGTAAAAAATGTTATAGCAGAGGGATGACAAGGCACAACACTGGGGAAGTCCAGGGACAACCTCAGCAGCAATAATAGTATCTAACATTTGTCAAACACTTATTAGCAGTAGGTACAGGGTGGAGTGAGAAGAGAACAGTTTATGTTTACTGAGTGCTTACCATGGGCAGGACACTGGTATAAGCTGCTTATATGCATTATTTTACCTAATCCTTAGACACAATTCTACAAGGTAGGCAGTCTAATAGCCCACAAAGATGTGCCCATTCTAATCCCTGGGCCCTGCAAATACATTACCCAACAAGGCAAAAGACACTTTGAAGATGTAATTAAGGATCTCTGGATGGTGAGATTATCCTGGATCACCTGTATGGGTTCAATAAACTATATGGGTTCATATAATGAAAAGAGGGAGAAGAGGATCACAGTCAGAGTGGCATCATTGCTGGTTTACAAGCAGCCATGAGGCAAGGAACCCATTTCAGACTCCTGACTTCAGAACTATGCCATAATAAATTTGTGTCATTTAAGCTACAAAGTTTGTGGTGATTTGTTACAGCAGCAACAGGAAACTTATACAGCAGGTCTAATATCCTTTGCTGATGTTAAAGAAAAAATGATTCTGACACTTGTTTGTTTGTTTGTTTTGGTGCCAGGGATTGAACCCAGGGATGCTTAATGACTGAGTCACATCCCCAGCCCTTTTAATTTTTTATTTTTGAGACAGGGTCTTACCAAGTTGCTTAGGGCCTCTCTAAGTTGTTGAGGCTGGCTTTGTACTTGCAATCCTCCTGTCTCAACCTTCTGAGCCTCTAGGATTACAAGTGTGTCCCATAGCACCCAGAGATTCTGACATTCATTATCGAGATTATTGCAATAGAAGAGAGAGGATTGGCTTAACCCAGAATGCTCTGAGGACTCACCCCACAGCAGGTGGAAATCCACATAACTGCTCTAAAAATATGGAGGATGGAGCCCTATGCCTCAGTGTTGGCTCAGGTTCTAAGACAGTTGAGAAATTGTTTGTTTTCTGAAAAAGTTGTTGGAGTACTGTGGTATTTCTGTCCTGAGTTCCATCCATGGAGTGGGTGGATGCTCATCCCAAGTGTAATCAGAGGGCCTTGTGTTACTGCTGGAGTTTGAGATCCAAGGTACCATTGTATATAACATGGGTTCAAGTTTAGTGTATAGGAGGTGTGGGAAGTGGCAGTGGCTACACTGAACTTCCACAGGCCAGAGGGTATGAATAGTCATTAAAAAAAATACACTGGACAGGATGGTTAAATTTATGTCAATTTGGCTGGGCTATGGTGCCCAGATATTTGGTCAAACAGTGTTCTAGATGTTTCTGTGAAGATTTCTTTTTGGTGAGATTACACTCAAGTTGGTTGGCTTTGAGTAAAGCATATTACCCTCTATAATGTCAGTGGGCCTTGTCCAATCTGTTGAAGGATCAATTATTTCAAAAGACTGAACTCTAGGGCTGGGGTTTTGGCTCAGCAGTAGATCACTCGCCTAGCACGTGTGAGGCCCTGGGTTTGATCCTCAGCACCACATAAAAATAAATAAAATAAATAAAGGCATTATGTCCAACTACACCTAAAAAGTAAACACTAAAAAAAAAAAAAAGACTGACTCTATTGATCAGACGGCCCTCGAACTTGAACTGTAGCATCAACCCTTCCCCTGAGTCTCCAGCCTATTGGCCCACTTTGAAGATTTTACCAACCTCCATAATGGTATGAGCCAATTCCTTAAAATAAAGAAATTTCTTTACACACACACACACACACACACACCCTTTGGTTCTGTTATTTGGAAAACACTGCCTAATATACTACCCAAAGGACTTCCTTCCAGGGGTGAGGCAACTTCTGCAGAAAGGACCTGGAGAGGAACTTCCTGTTGGGACAAGAGCATGGCATGTGGACCATCCATATGGAGAGATGTGGACCATCCATATGGAGAGATGGGGGCCATCTGGGTGACAGGCATTGCTGTATCCACGGGCTGCCGTAGCATGTTCCCAGTGGGAACATTTCCAAGGAGCCCAAGAAACCCATGTGCTGAGAACAGTTTGTGAGAGAAATAGCTTAATCAGCATATAGAGATGTCCCACAGCCTTCCAGAACAGCCAGTGTGGCGAGAAGACTTGAGAGAGAGGCAAGAACTGAGAATGAAAGAACTGGCAGGAAGCTGGGCCCATCGCCATTCCATTCTGTGGTTTCTTGGGTTGTCCTCTCTGGGGGCAACTCTCTGCTTGCTCCTCATAAGTGCCTCAGAAGGTCTTCCCTATTCATGGGCTCAAGACCTGCTCCTACCACTTGTGTCTCCTAGTTCAAATTTTCAAGAGAAATCTGATTGGCTGATGGCTAGCCAATGGGCTGCCTTCCCTGGGTCAGGTGCTTCTCCTCTCAACAATAAGCTGGGGCTTGGTGGAGGAGGCACCCTGCCTGTACTTAGCGTGTTGGGTTGCTCCCTTTCAGGACTGTGAGTGGAGCAGATTAAGCTATGAGAGCAAGTTAAGTGTTCCAGTGGCAATCACAGGGCTGATGTGGTTGCATCTGCAAAACATGAAGGGTTGTACTAAAAGGGGAAGTCATGAAGGGCATTTGAAGCTAGAGTGCAGAGGGTCTTAAATGCCATGTCAAGGAGTTTGAACTTTAACTCCTGTGACCAGAATCTGTAAAGTGACATTAATCAACAGCTCCATTCCTTCAGGTCACTACCAAGTGGCTCATTTACCTGGTTAAGTAGTATGATTTGAAGGCGGCAGATAGCTGGGGAATGCTCTGAAGATGTGTCTCTTTTGATGGACACTTGAAAGGGTGCTCAGGCTTTGGAATGATCCACTTCAAGGACTCTTGGCTTTTGTATGTTTCAACTCTCGATTGCAACACTACACTAATGTGGTTTTTTGCATTGAATTAAAATTAATCTAATACTTGACAACTCTGGCTGGATGCCTGCCAAGTATGGAGACTCGAGATGCTTCCTGTAAATTCTGCCACAGAGCATTCTTACGATTCAGGGAACATCTCATTTATCTCACTGCTATGCACTCCTGACCCTAATTCTCCAGGGATTCCTCTCGTAAGATCCTCTTGCATAAACGTGAGCATGTTCCATGGCAGTTACTTTTTCAAATCTGTATCATCTCTGGGGACCCAGATGATCTGGGGTGCAGGGAAAGGGTCATTTAGATGAACCAACTCTGCTCAAAGTCAGTCTTGGATTTTTTCCAGTAATAATCTCTTTCGTCATTAATGGCCTGCTGGGTGAATCTTATTATATCTCCTTAAGATAATTTAGATGCTAATATCTCCCAGTGACCATCATACGGGGAATGCAGGGCTGGAGGTGGTGGTGAGGAGGACTGAAAGCTGTCTAATTCTATGCTCCTTTTCACAGCTGGAGATCCTCATTCGATGGATTTGGAAAAGCTGCCCTAGCAACCAGGATTTTCATGTCTTTCCACTCAAATGCCTTTGATTGGTATTCCAAAAGTTCTACTTTCTGAGATGAGGAGCCAGGATTCTGGGTGACCAACTCAGAGGGATTCTGGCTGAATATTCCAAGAGGATTTGGGGTAAAGGAAGAAGGACAATTTTATTTTAGATCAGATGCAACCTTGGGGATGGGGCGGGGAAGGAGTGAAGGAAGAGCAAGGATTCCAGGGGACTAGTGGTCAGGGGGTTGCCTTCGAGTTCTAGGTGAATTTCTACTAGCTGAAGTCCTGCCTCTCTCCCTCCCTTCTTTCCTTTACCAGTTACTGGTGCCCGCTCTGTGTTGGGTCCTGTGCTGAGGACACTAAAGTAAGTAAGCCATCATTCCTTTTTCAAGCAGTTCAGAGCTTCCTTGTGCCTTCCTCATAGGAGTTACACTCCTGTGCCTCAGTTTCCTTACTTGTATGGAAAGGAGGTTGGAGTTCAAGTTCACGGAGGGCTCTTCTAATTAGTGTTCTGGGACCATTAAAGCCTTGATAGCTGGCACCTTTTCTTTGATCTCATTCACTAAACTCTACCCAAGCACTGCCTCATGGACCGGGAAGGAACCCATCAGGCTCTTGATCTTGGGGAGCTTGGGGTCATGACCTGGAAGTAAATGGACCAAGGGGTGTTTGTTTAGAGCACTCCAGGAAAGCAGAGGAGAAAAGAAACAGCTTTACTTGTAAAGCTGGAGGATCCCAGACTTCTTTAATTCCAACATTCTTGGATATCCAGAGAATTCTAGAAGCTGGAAGCCTGATTCCAGCTGACCCTTGACCCCTTTCATTGAACAAGGGCTATGTGGTTCTTTTGTAACTCCTTGGAACTTGGTTTCTGGTCTGACCTTGGGGAACTGAATAGTAACATAGGCTGAATATACGCTGGGGTTCTTAATTTCGAGCAACAGGGAATATGCCACCATTTAGAAACAAAGTGCTAATGTTGTTGACATTTTTAACAGAAATATTTCTTGTTGAGTGCTCGAGAGTTTGCCAATGTTGTTTTCTTAGCACAGGAAGAGGTGTGGAATGTGAATATAAAGCTTGATTGTGTAGCATATGGGCCTCACCAACTGGGGTGGGGGGATCAAGTTGTCCCCCCAACCATCATCCTAAGCAAGCTATGCCCATGGTCTGTCTACCTGTAGGAGCTCCAACCCCAGAGGAGCCATCTCAGCAGATCTTGGGAGTTCCTGACTATCTGGCTATTGGTTCTCCCAAAAGCACAACCTGAATCAAGCTGCACCAGTGAGAACTCAATGAGAGAAGTGCAGCCCGGCCAGGAAGAGGCAGAGCCACCACCTAGGTCTCCTCGAGGGGATTTGCCTGAACCCTGATCTCTGAGGTTTCTTCTGGAAGAATACAGATCCACCTAGAAGGAATCTGATTCAAGCATTTGACTTCACCCATTGTGGGAGGAAGGCTGGGATCATTAGGCCTGATCCTGGAGCTTGAAGTCTGGAAGACAGGCCATCGGCAAGATGGATGGAAAGAGAAGGAGAACAGGTTCCAGGGGAAGCGCTGAGACCTGAGAACCCCGTGAGAGCTCTCTAAGACTGGTGTCTGTTGCCTCTGACGGCATTGGGTGTCTGGCTGAAGCTAGGTCTCTTGGTGACAAGGCTGACACATTTGTCTGACCTGGAATTGAGGGAAGAAGAAGAAAGGTCCAGGGGAAAGTGGGGTGGATGAGACGTCATGCTAAGGAGGAGAGTCTGTCAATTGGCCAAGAGGTGTGGGAGCCAGAAAATGGCTCCTGCTTCTCTCCGCCCCTATATCTCCCACAGGAAGTTCGTCAGACTGACATTAACCTGAAACCTGCAGGAAATGGGATCCTGGGAAATGTGGTTTAACCTAGCCAAGGTGACACATTGAAAAATAACCAAACAAGGATTTGAATCCAAGGAGTTTATTTGTTTCTTATTTATTTACTTATTAATAATTTTGGCACCGGGAGTTGAACCCAGGAGAGCTTTACAACTCAACTACACACCCAGTCCTTTTTAAAAATTTTTATTATTTATTTATTTTTTAATTTTGAGAGAGAGTCTCTTTAAGTTGCTGAGGGTCTTGCTAAATTGAATAATAATCAGTCTCCTGAGTCACCAGGATTATTATAGGTATGTGCCACTGCACCTGGCCAATGAGTTTATTTGGGAGCTGATCCCAAGCAACATTGGTGTGTGTGTTATATGTGTGTGTGTTGCAGGGTGGGGTGGGGCATGGATGGGGGTGTGGAAGTAGAACAGAGAAGAAAGAGGAGCCAGGGAAGGTCCAGTGTCCACCTAGTTCCACTATGGTCATTTGAGCTTGATCCCCTGGAGAACTCTGGGGACAGTCTGAACTAGTGTCAGTCTTGGAGTTAGCTTCCCTGAGGGCAGAGGAAGCTGGGGTATTGTTCCTCCACCAAGTTTTTGCTGTTGGTTGGAGAAAGGGCTGTTAAGCAGTCACAGGTATTTGTGATTTGCAGCCCTAGGGACAGAGGGGGCTGCTGGGGCATTCCTCCTGTGTTTGGTCTTCTGCTCTTGCTTTAGCTATGCTGCTTGCAGTTCCTCTGTCCCCACCCCCTTGAATAAAGAGAGTTCTTTCCAGGGCTCTCTATATGGCCCCCAGACTGGGTTGGATCTGGATTTACTCTCAGGCTTTACAGAGGTTTGAGGGAAAGAGTTTATAATGTGCTAATTTTGTCTGCCTCTTCCGTGGACCTAGCTGAACCTGGGAGCTGGGCCAGGAGTTGTCTGTCAGCTGACCCGATGTTATTTCTAGACCTGACCCTCTTTTCTGACCAAGACCCACTGCCTTGGGTCAAGAGGGTGTTCTGCTGAATGGACCCCTGCTTCTCTCCTCACGGGCCCTGCAGGACTACAACTCAGCCTGGCCTCGGGGCCTCAGCTCCCGGAAGAACCTCAGCATACCAGAGCTGGAAGGGGCCTTGCAGGCCAACCCACCCACCCCCTGACTTCACAGATGGAGAAGTTGAAGCCCAGAAAGGAGAAGGATTTTTCTGGGCCATTTAGTGGAATCCTACTGTCTGAGTCTGAGGCCAGTTGCTTTCCATTATGTCGTGCTATGTCCCAGGACAAGATGTCTGAGCAGCTTCCCCTCCGTGGGACCTCATCGCAAGCAGTTTGAAAAGCTCTCATGGTGGACTCTGAGCCTGTCTCACACCCTTGTGTTATAGCCTGACCTTTCTTTCCCTCTCAAGACCAGGTTCATGGATACAGCCTCAGAGGTAGCCCTTCCACACGAGAAGAGCGTGGGCTTTAGAGTTGGGTCCTGGGTTTGAACTCCATCAGGGCCACTCTGTGACTTTGGAAAAATTACTTAACCGGGTGTTTCATTCCTCATCTGAAAAACAAGGATAGTGAATCATACACTTCTTGGAGTTGATGTGGAATTTAAATGTGCTCCTGTCACAGAACATGGAGCACCTGGCCAGAGCCCTGCACTCACTGCAGGACAGTCTGAACTCTCCCAGGCCCTCCCCACACCCTCACTCTCTGCCTGCCTCTGTGCCTTTGCACATGCTGATCCCTCTTCCCAGGATGCTCTGTCTATCGACCTTTGTGGAAATTATCTGTCCTTGAAGGAACAGCTGAAGTGCTCGCCTCCTCCACAAAGCCTGGCTTGCCTCCTGCATCCAAGTGTGACATCTCCCTCCTCTGAGTCTTTTTTTTATGTGCCACTGGACCCCATGTTACAGGGCTGGGGCCTTCCAGGAAACTGAGGCAGTGTGAAGGCCCCTCCCTTCAAACTCCGATTCTTGTGATAAAGTCAGAAAGATTTCGGATATGTCACTCAGTAACAGGCATGAATTTATTGAAGGAATAGGAAAGGGGAAAGGAGTATCCTCAAGGGAGAGAGTGGGTCCTCTCAGAGAGGAGAGGGACAGCGTGCCTCTCCTGCACTCCAGTTTTATTGGTGATCCCAGAGAAGTTTCCCGAGAGTCCCACCCAGGCCCACCTCTTGACTTTTGACAGACAGCAGGATGACGTCAGACTTTTAAGTCCTCACTGCCCTGACAACTCCAGGTTACTTCAGCTCCTGCTCACCAGTTCTAATTGGACTCCTAACCATAAATTCTTACAGGTTTTCTGGTTAGGAGGAATTATCCTTATCTCCCTGAGTTCTGTGATCTGGTTTTTGAAAAGGGTCACGAAGATCTTTCCCTTTGGGGTAACTCTGGTCCCTCTTATCAACATTTTTTTAGGCCTGCATTTCCCTTGCAGATAACAGGTAGTTTGCTGAGGAACGTGGCATAACCTGTCCACTGAAGTCAGGTGAATTGCTTCTTGGAAAAGAAAGAATGTGGGGTCGGCACAGTGGGTCCATCTTACAGAATTATTCCATAGCCTTGGGTTCCCACTCCTCACATCTGTCTGTCCTCTGTCTTTCTGTCTTTCCTATAGCTTTCTTATATCCCACGGGGCTTTTGTCCTTGGCTTCAGCAATAGCTGTCCTTTAGAGGGGGTACAGCTATTTGTCAAATTACATCAGAAGCAAGGAGTTTTGCCTTTTGAATTTCTCTGTGCTTCCAAGCACGGAGCTGGTTCCTTCTCAGCTTCTGCTCTGATTTGCAGCAGCCCTTCTGGGAGCTCCCCCTCCCCACCCCATCCCCGCACAAAGAGACTCCAAATTTACAACATTCAGGATGTTTTTCCCTCCTGCAGCCTCACAAATGTCTCTCCCTGCACTCCAGTTTTATTGGTGATTCCCCTGCTCTCCACCCATGCAGCTGTCAGTTAGCTGTGGCTGGATAACAGGGCACATCCAAACCCAGTGATTTAGAATGATAGTTCATCATTTCTCACGATTCTGTGGGCTGACTGGGCTTAGCTGAATGGTTCTTCTGCTCCTGGTAACTGAGGTCACCCACATGGCTGCATCTTGGTGCCCAAGATGGTCAGTAATTTAGCCCGAACTGTTGTAGGACTGATGAGGCAAGGCACTGAGGATAGTAGGAAACAGTTTTATTTGGCTGCAGCCAGGTTCAGAGGGCAAAGTTTTTGCTGTAATCAATCAATCCCCTGAACCCTGAGTTCAGGTAGTTTAAGGACTTTAAACCCAGCATGTAAGGGGAGGGGCTCAGAAGTTCACAGTCTGCAGAAGTTCACATAAAAGCAGCTTTTTCTTCCACTGTTCTGGGCAGGTTAACCCTTCAAGGACAACTCCTGAGGAGGGGAGAGCTTCTTCTCCCCTTTCTTTCCTCCCCCTGCCAGCTGTTACCATGGAGCCCAATTGGTAACTTCTCTTAAAAATGTAGACATCTCTGTGAAGCCCAGCTCAAGGCCAGAGACCTTGTTTGCACATTTCTACAAACTACTATACTGGATATGTTTGTGAAAAAACTAGTAAGGGGTGTCCAGCACCTGGAGTGCTGGTATCTTCCCAGCCAGTGGTCAAGTAAGATAGGCAACATGAAAATAGGATGTTTATCTACATTGATCTCTTTTGTAGAGACTCTTTTGCTGACAGTCCTAAAGTCAGCCATGGTGAAGATTTCTGAAGAAGCCCAGTGAAGACTTTTTGTAGAGGAGGGGGTGCCACTACAGAACTTCCTGACATGGTAGCTGGCTTCCAGAGGGGAAAGTAGAAACTGCCAATTCTCTTACAGCTTGTACTCTATAGTCAAAGCAAGTCACAGATCCACCCAGCTTTAGCAGGAGGGAAAGTAGTCTCCAGCTCTTGATATGCAGAGCAGCTTCTGCACAGAGGGGTGGAAGAAATCGTTGGTGGCCCTATCTACAGATGATCTACTCCATCCTCCCCTGCCTCAGGCCCAGCTTTGCTATGCATAGGTTCCTAACAGGGCTGCAGCTTCCTGTCTCTCCTCCTCCATTCTGACGTTCAGCCGCAGAGGTCACTTTAGGATACCCATCTGACCATGTGACTATCTTAAACATCCTTTGGTGGTTCCTAGCACCAAAGAGTTGAGCACAAGTTCCTCAGCCTAACACATGCATCTCGCATGTCCTCCTGTTTAAGCCACATTAAAGTATTGACTGTTGGCCAAATGTGCCTTGATTCTTCATGTTTCTGTGAATGGCATAGGCTCCTCCCTCAATCTAGAATGCCCTCCCTGACCTTACGGCACTTTCCTCCTTATGATTCAGGATGCTGCTCAAAGGCCACCTCCACCACAACTGCACAAATGAATTCTTCTTACAGTTTCTTGTACTGTGTAAATCTCCTTCACCCACTGAAGTGCAATGACCAAACCAACGTATTTCATAACTTCTAGGATTTTCCATGTGTTCATATCTCCGAAATTGGGATGCAGTTTTACAAGGCATGACATTGTCACAATCACTGTTGGACAAGTAACAGCTGAGCTGAAGCTGAGGAAGGCCATGAACCTGGACCTTTGTCTGCAAGTTTTCTCTTGACATCTAGGAACACCAAGAACATCCGGATTTAAAATTTGCAAGATGGCTGTCTACTGTTTGGAGGACAGAGCCCTCTTTGGAGAAATGAAACATCATTAGGCTCTTGATGTCAGATGGGGTGATGTTATATGAAAAAGCCATACCATAGCCCCTCTGAAT
Organism: Marmota monax; assembly: GCF_021218885.2. Taxonomy (NCBI): domain Eukaryota; kingdom Metazoa; phylum Chordata; class Mammalia; order Rodentia; family Sciuridae; genus Marmota; species Marmota monax. The sequence continues at coordinate 10,920,313 of NW_026694432.1, forward strand.
AGAAAAGTGGTTCACAAGAGTTGGACTTGGAATATTAAGTTTTAGAGACCTTAGGCAACTAAATTTGTGTATTGCTCAAGAGTGACTGGGATGAAAAAAAGTGTTTAAGTTGAATAGAGCTCTTTTGATGAGAATAAAATACAAATTCTGTGATATAACCATTGTATCTTATTTTCATTTGCAGCGTTTTCTTTCTTGTTAATAATACAAACGTGATGATGCCTCTAATGATCAATGCCTCATATACTAAAGGGAATATGGTAATTATCTTTGTAAGTACCAGAATTCTCTGACCAAATTGAGCCCCTCTGATGGAGGGACGATGCCATTAGGTATCAAAAAAGTTTCATTGTATGAATGAATCTAATTGCTTCCACAGGAGGAGAGGACAAAGATGGACCTGAGAGAGGTGATGAACTGGGATTTGAACTTGAATCTGTTTGAACTTTGAGATCAGCGCTTTTTTTTTCACAACATGTATCAACCTGTATGCTTTCAGCTATGAGAAGAAGAAGGCTCAAAAACATTTGGTCAAAATGAATAATTGAATGCTCTCATAGTAAGAAGCCTGGAATTAGGATGGTTGTAGGGTCGGGACTTCCACCACCCAATGATTTCATCAAGGCCTCAAGTTCCTTCCCTCTTTCCTCTTTGACACTTGGAATGTCACTTGTTTCCCTCACAGTCACAAGAAAGCTGCAGCAGCTCCATGCCAGAAGTCTTCCAGAGGACTCCCCTGGATGTATCATTGGCTAGAATCACATCCTGTATCCATTCCTAAATAACCATTGGCCAGAGGGATTGGATGGCCTGAATTGGCTTAGACCAATCAAAATACACTTGCATGAGTCGTGACCTCCTGGTACTGGAAAAAAAAATTTGGCTGCTGTAAATCAGGGAAGGGGAAATGACATTACGTAATTAACCCAAGGAGAATACCACACCACAACCACACTGCTCTGCACCTGGCAAGGACTTGCATTTTTGAGAAAGAACAGAAAACATCTCCACAGTTAGAGCCCTGTGGTGCCGTCTCTGTCCTGCTCTCCTTCTGTGTCCAGGGTGGCTTGGTTTGGCCTGGCCAAGGGGTCTGAGCCACCCTGCCCTCTGAGTGCCTCCTGGACATGGAGGGAGGCAGCACTTTTCTCTCTTGGGCCTAAACATTGTAGTGGGATCTTCACTCTGCTCTGCAGTCTCAGAGGTCACGCTGGTCTCTGATCTTTCTTATCTTCCAGCTTTCACACTTGACAAGAGGAGATATTTCCTTCCCTTCTCTGGCTCTGGTAACAGGTGATATGTGAGGCTCAGCTTCTTTAAGAATGACTGATTGGTGCTTTATGTGGATATATTTTAAGGGTTTCAGGATTAAACTCTCGCTCCTCTACATAATTCACTTTGGAGATGCAACTCATGCTCCTTTTCTTTCATGACCATCTTAGTGTCTTGCAGGCAGGAGATCCTCACAGCCTGTGTGACCAGTTTGGATCTTTCCAGGAGGTGGTCTATGCTATGGCCTAAAAGCCCAGCCTCAGACCCGACTTCAAACCCAACTGCCACTTCCTAGTTGTGTGAACTTGACAATTTCCTTCAGCTCTCTGACCTTCAGGGTTCCCCTAATGGTGTTAGTGATGGTTCCTACCTCACAGCATTTTGAGAAGACTGACACATGGAATGCCCCGTAAAGGCCACTTCTCCTTAGGATGCAGAAGGCAAGTTTCCTCAGCTCAGCCAGGAAAGGGGTTGCAGTTCTTTGACCTCTAAGACCTCCCCTCTTCCCTCCTTTTCCTTCTTACTTTCATAAGTATTTATTGATCCCTATTATGAATGAGGAGTGAGGAACACAATACATTCAAGAACAAGACAGACTTAGTCTCTGCCTTTTTGGTACATGGAGTTGAGACAGCAGAAGCCAGGGCAGGAAGGGTTCCACGAGGCATGAAGGTTATGCGACAGTAGAAAATAGGAGATCATCTGGAGCTGGGGCAGGTGAGGATGGGAGGGAAGACCTCTGACGGGGCAGTGATATTTAACTGAGGCTTAAAGGATTATATAAGTTAGTAGAGTTGGGAAGAATTCTGGGAACAGCATGTGCAAAGGTCCAGAGATAAAAGTGGGGCATGCTTCGATCAACTGAAAATAAATCTAATATGGCTACATGGGAGAGGAGACAATCAGGGGAACTTGTGGGTCCTATGAATGAGTTCAATTAATTTTTTTTTAAATGAAGAGTTGTTCAATAAAGGGTTTAGCAGGAATGTGATCATGCATGCATGCATGCAACAGATTTATGGTTACCTCTTGGGCGATGGATGAAATAAGGAGGAGAGATGGGAGGATGAAGGAGAGAGGTTAGGTGGCTGTTGTAGTGGCTCAAATGAAAAATGAGAGGCATGTGGCAGCTGAAATGCCACCTGGATTCAGGTCAGTGAGGTGAGAACAGTACTAATTGGGGAAGTGAAATTGGAGACCAAGAAGCCACATCTGTAGCATCCTCTCTCTGGCCTGACAAATTTTGGGTCTGAAAGTGCTTGTTGGATTCCAGGATCCACCCCCTGTGCTGGGGTCCCATAGGTCTTCCTGGAGAACTAAGAGGAAGGGTTAACGGGCTTCCTGGCAGCCATCTTTACCTTTGAAGTGGAACTAGGTTGATCTGGTGGCAAGTGGCAATCATGGAGTATTTCTTTGTGTGTGTCATGTTCACGGTGTGCTGACAGCTTGGCCACCGGGAGTGTCATTTCCCTCCCTGAAAATTGGCAGTAGAACAGTCCCCACTGTGTGGGATTACTAGGAGGATGATGCAAGGAAGGGCCTGGAAAGCCCTGGGCAGTGCCTGGTACTCAGAGGGGCTATTATTATTTTTGCTCTTATAATCATGGACACGGGAGACTAGTATATAACTGTATATAACAAACTTTACTCTGGGAGGTCATATGGTCAAAGGATAGATTCTAACCCAGGCATTTAGGGAATGATGAGTAGGTTAGAAGAAAGACCATCAACCGGGGCCCAGAACTGTGTGTTCTGGGGTTAGGGCTGCCAGCATACCTGTAGGGGACTTAGAAATCCTTTCCCTACCTGGATTCAGTTCCCTCATCTGAATCAGGGAACCCGTAACTCCTTCCTTGCTGGGTCCACTATCTATTTGTCTTCATCCCTCCCTCTTCTATGGAGCCTGGGATTGCATTAGGATGGAGATGGGGGAGCTAGTGCCTCCAACACCGCCAGGCAGGTTTGACAGGAGAGTGGCACTCCTGGAAGCTCTGTCCTGCTCTCAGAACCAAATCCCTCCTGGTCTTCCTCCAAGCTTTTCAGCAGGCTCACAACAGGTCAGCCTGTGGCCCCTTCCATATGTGGTGTTACTCCTGCTCTGGGGTCCAGCCCTGAAGGTTTGGGTGCCTTTCCAGGGTGTCCAGTGTAAAGGGAGTTCCCCTCCCAAGGCAGATCCAGCTATCCCCTGCTCAGTGGCCCCTGTGTGCAGAGCTAGGAGAGCTGGGACTCTATCTTTTCAGATCCCCTCTCCTTCCCAGGGTCTTCAGCTGACATGGTGGTGGAGGGTGTCACATGGGTCCCTCTTGCTCTAGTGCTGCTGTGGCTGCTCTGTCTGTCGCTGTGTGTGTCTCTGGATGCACCCCTTGCCTCAGGGCCTCTGCTCTCACTCTCCTCTTGGACCCTGTCACCATTGCTCCCTGGGGACCCTATCCGTCACTCAGCTGCACATGAGTGGGGCATTTCATCCCCTTGGCTGTTTTCTGCTTTTGCAGAATGGTGGGGGGCTTGTGAGGTCACCCGTGTGGCAGCTTTTTGGGAGTTGGGCTTCCCAGTCCTTCTCTCTCTCTCCGGCTGGCTGGGCTCTGGCAGGTTGGAGAGGCAGCGGCCCACATGCACCACTTCTCCAAGGTCCTCAGGGCCCCTCCCGGGGGGGCAAGGGAACAGGTTTTTCCTTTTCTGATTTTCTCCCAGGACCCCCTGGAATGCTCTGTTAGAGGCCAGGTGGGCTCCTGTTTTCTCGGGGCAGGATTTGACACCTGCCAGGATTTGCTAGGCCTGTATACAGCCTGAATATTTCTGTAGCCCAGTTCTTTGAATTCTTTTTCCAGAGCTGCCACGTAAATCAGTGGATGCAAAAAGGGGTGTATAGGTGCAGAGGACCACTGGATCACACACCCAGGCTCTGTTTAGGATCTGCCGGAAAACCCCATTACCCTTGAGTGAAAGGTCACACTGGTCTCTGCCCTGGCTCCTGCCAGAGGCTGGGGGAACAGCTGGAATGAGTAGGGCCGGGGGTGAAGGAGATGCTACTGGTTTTCATTGGCACCTTTGAGGCACTAAAAAGGCACAGCTTTGAGGTATTCTGTTTACATTCTGTCTGCCTGTTATTATCTGGGTCAACCTGGGGAAATTATATAACCTCTCTGAGCCTTGGTTTTCTCTTAGGTAAAACAAAACAAAACAAAACGAACGGATAGCATGTGTTCGGTCTCTGCGCGCAGCTTAGGATGATCTGCTCACTTCATAGGCTTGTCTTGGGGAGAAAATGGGGGGTCATAGGGAAGAGGTCTCCCAGGGAAACACAAGCCTCACATGGAAAGGCCTGGCTTTGGGACAGCACCAGGAATGGGGAGCCAGGCAGAGAGAGGCTGACGCTGGGGCAGAAGACCAAAGGGGAGCAGCATTTGGAGAGTAGCTTGGAACGGGTCTTAGAGAAGCCGCTCTCAGACAAGCACCCGAGTCCCAAGCAGAGGGTGGAGAAAGCAGAAACAGAGGATGAACTTCCTCCAGGAGCGTCAGGAAGCCTGGGCTGCCCCGTGGCACTTCCACCTCCATCCTGGTGGGGGCAGTGCATCCGGAGGCAGCTTGGGGAAGGGCCTCTCCTGCCTCCACCTCTGGGCCCTCCCATTTGGTAGAAGGATCTTCATTCTTGGTAATGAATGACTCAGGGAAACCGTCCAGATTATTTGGGGAGTTTGGTCTAACTCTGCTCATTGATCATAAACAATTTTTCCTAATTTAGTCGGAACATTTCCTTAAGAACATTTGCGTTTATACAAATGAATACATTTACATAATCTCTTCCATTGTGGCATCCCCAGCCACTCCTCTCCGCACAGGCCCACCTGCACCCACCCCTCTCCGCCTCCAGGAAGCCAGACAGCTTCCCGGCTAATTTGATCAGGATGAGTAAAAGCAAAACCATCTGGTTTTCTTCGACAGCTGATTCCAGAATCGCTGTTGTAAAAGACCTGTCTTCTAGGTGAGCTGGTGATATCAGGGGGTGTCTGTCTTTGCTGAGATGAAAGGGCTCAGCCTGCTACAGAACGCCTCAGCGCCAGCATCAAGCTTCCAATGAATCACATCAAAGCCTCCCTGCCATGGCCGGCCCCTTCCAGCTGCGGGAAAATGGGCTCATTAGAAGCAGGAAGAGCACATTGTTTGCATTAGGCCGAGCTGATTTACAAGCGTGGAGGGGCCACTTTCCCCTCACCTTGAGCTCCCAGCTCAGGAGAGCCCTCCATTTGCTCAGAATGGCTCCTTTGAAGGTGCAAGCAGCCTCCTGAAAAGGAGCACGGAGATGGCCCCCTCCCTCCCTGCGCTCCTTTCTGCACTAATTAGGCTCTTACCAATTGAGCAATAACTGGGGGTGGGTAGAGACTAGCAGGGGGACTGTCGGCAAAGGCCTCTGCGTAATTGTGTTGATTAAGAGGTACAAGGCTGGCAATGTTGTCTTCCTTCAAGATCAAGTCCCTGCGCTTGTGGGAGACTTGATTTTCTGGGCCAATTTGTTTGTGTTGGCCTAATTGCGCAGGAAGAGCATTTTTCACAGAAGCAGCAGCCTGGAGGGTTTGATGCAGTTCTGCAGCCCAATCCCCGGGGTTCCCGGATGAGCTGTGGGAAGCCCACTGTTCGGTTGACCATCCTGGGGTGGCACCAGTTGAGTCTTGTCCTTGAGCCAGCGCCTCAGGGTAGGACAGCTTTGGTGCTGGCTGGGTTGCCTGGAGCTCCCTGTCAGAGGCAAGTGGGCTGTTATTTTCTCAGGGCAGGATCAGCAAAATGAGTCCCAGCCTTCTGAGCTCTGGCCTCCTCTCCAAAAATCATGACTCTTTGGGACCATGGAGAAAATTCAAAGAAAGTAAGAACTGTGGCTCAAATAATATTCGTTGATTAAAACCAAACAATTCAGTGTAGCTTATCAGTGTTCGTTGAGCATCTTTATGGTCTCTTACATCTCCCAGCCTCCCTTGCAGCTGGCACAGGCCATGTGACCAGTTCTGGCCAATAGACTTTGAGTGGAAGTGGCATTGGTTACTGCTGGACTAAAGCCATCTAGAGCCCATGTATCTCCTCCATCTCTTTTTGCCTCTGACACAGAGACCCTGGAGCGGAATATTCCAGAGGGAGGCAACCTGATCTACTCCTGACTTTGACTAAGAAATAACCCTTTATTAGTTAAGCCTCTGAGATTTTGTAGTTTCATTCTTCCTGCAACTTATTATAGCCTGTTACTGGTCCTAGTGAAAGTCACCAGCTTTAGAAAATGACCATCTCATATTTGCTCTGAGAGACATTCAGGGAAAGGCGAATGTAGAAAAAGGAGATCCTCTCCACCAGCTTGTTACCAAGGCTTTTGCCTGGACCTTGGAGATGTCTGTCTGTCTGTCTGTACTCAAGTTATGCTTTCCTCTTGGGTGGTTCAGAGAGTGGATCTGCTAGGTTCATGAGCTCATCCCTCCACCAATCCCGGAGACCCGTGGGGACGGGCAGCTTTGAATGGCCAACCTGGGCAAGGGTCATGTGATCGACAGTCCCAACCAGTAGCTGTGGGACCATTTTGGAAAAGAGAGGAGCCTAAGCAGTTGGAAAGGGCTACTACAAATGCTATTCTTTGGACCAGTGTGACAGGGCTAGCTGGGTTCAGATATTTGAGAAGACCTTACTGCCAAGGCCCTGGGAAAGCCATCTGGTGAGTACAAAGCAGGTGTGTGGATGGAGGGCAGTCATGACCTAATGGACTCGCCCTGTCTGCTGTGGCTAGAGGTGTGGAAGAGAGGTTGACCGAGAAGGGGTTTTGCTTGCTTTGATGATTGCACCATTTGGCAGGGACACTGAAATGGCAGTCTGCGGTGGTTGTGGTGCTGGGACTGGGGAGGGATATGAAGGGCTGTTTATTGTCCTGCCACCTTCACCCAGGAGAGGGACCTCATGGCCTCTCATGTCCTCAGGCCTCTCATATTCTCCCCTTCTATAGCCTGACTCTGTTCACATGTGTGTTTCCATCAAGACCACTGTGGTCCTTTCCAAATGATGGGAGCATCAGCACGGGCGTCTCTGGACCTCTCTTAGCCCCATGTCCCAGAGGTAACCACACCGGCTCTGGGTCCTCATCCCAAAGCCTCAGGAGGAGATGATCTGCTTGGCACAGCTTGGGTCAGGTGTCCACCGGGGCCAGTTGGGATAGATGCCGTGTAGGACACAGACCCCTTCTGTTCTCTGTGCATCTCCAAGCTTTTGCTTGTGTAGAAAAAAAATGTAGGTCTCTGGACTCTAGTAATTCTGGGCTGCTATAACTAAATACCACTTAGTCTGGGTGATTTATGAACAACAGAGATGTATTTCTCACTGTTCAGGGAGTAGGAAGTCCAAGGTCAAGGTGCAATCCTATTCAGTGTCTGGAGAGGGCTGCTCTCCACTTCTAAGACAATGCCGTGTTGCTGTGTCCTCCTGAGGGGACATACTGCATCCTCATGTGGTGGAAGGGCACAGGACAGAAGGAGCTAGTCCGTCCCCTCCAGCCCTTTTATAAGAGCATCAATTCCTAACGGCCTCAGCTCTAGGGACAGGTTTGTAGTAGACTCCAAATTCTGGGGTCCAAAAAAAAAATGGAATGGGAGAGGCAAGGCCTGGGCTCTAACAGTTGGAGTGTGAGAGAGGCAAGGCCATGGCAGGACCTGTAGCAGTGGTCACTAGTTCACTGCAACCTTTGGGACCCGCTCGTGCGTCACCACTCTGTTCCTAATGCAGCAGAGTTGTTGGAATCAAGTCTCCCAGGATGTTACTGATCGGCACAGTTTATCTCTTCTCAAATCAGCATAGCGATGGACAGTAGCTGAATAAGCTAAAGTCTTAGAATAAGCTGCAGGCACCAGGGCCTGTCCCTCTCTGACCCTGCAGAGACAGCAGTGACTGAGATGCAGGATGGAGCTCTGAGCTTCTGGACCTGGAAACCCCTAGGCATTGCCACTGGCTCACTGTGTGACTTCAACAAGCCTAATTCTTCCTCTGAGTCACTGATTTCTCATCTGTACAGAGATGAGTCAAGTGGTATCACCTTCAGTCGGGGGCCTGGAGTCTCTGATAGTGGGAAGGCAGTGTGGTGCACTGGTTGAGAGTGCCCATTTTGAAGATGGAAAACCCTGAGATTGAATCTGATTATCCTCATTAGCTGTGTGATCTTGGGAAAGTTACTTGATCTGAGTTGCAATGTTTTCATCTATAAAAAAAAGGTAATAATGGTACCTATTTATTTTTTTAAAAAACAAGGATTGGTCAAGGTAATGCATGTAGAACATTTAACCTGTAGCTAGTGCATAGTATTTGCTCAACAAATTTATCTACAACAACAGCAACACATCTACTCCTGTATTCCCAGTGGTCTCTTCTACAGACTTGGGATTGTGCTCTTTGGAGGGTGAGATTTGGATGTGCAGGGATGGGTGGGAGAGAGAAAGGAGGATGGCAGAGTAGAAACCCACTGTGGCAAAGTCATGGCTGGCAAGGAGCCCACTAGGGCCAGGCTGAGTGGCCAGAGTAGGCTCAAAGCCATGGGTCCCAACTGTAGCAGGGCACTGGTCCTATGATCCTGTCAGGGTCAGTGGGTGAGTGGCAGGAAGGCAGGGAGGGATGCTGGGGGCTTCCACGGGTTACTGTTGGTCCTGGAAGCTCTGTCTGGATGTTACTGTGCTGTGCCCATGGGCTGCACTGCCTCCCCTGCATGGGGGCCAGGCCAAGGCTACCAGGTCACTCCCAGTGCTGAGGGTAGGAGACCTGGATTCTGAGTCAGGCACGATTCAGGACGGGGCAACAGGATGGGGCAAGGTGGTCTGTTCTCCTGGGGTCCTGGGACTTGCTCTTGCAACACTTATTTGTGGCAGAGCCCAGCAGTCATGGCGGAGCCACTAAGACCAGGGATGGGGATTCTGGCTTTGTTCCAGCTTCGAGGGACCCCCATGGGCTCTTCTTGAGGCAGAGAGAGGAGACATCAATGGGAGACTGAGAGCTGCAGAATCTCTGAAAGAGGCATCAAAGACACGACAAGGCTTGTGTTGGGCATGTCAGAGGTCACAGTGAGTAATGAAAAGTTACACCAGGGCATATGGCATCAGGGGAAGATAGCAGGGCCACTCCCAGTTCCCTCAGATCTCAACATCAACACTAATTTTCATCCATTGAATGTTTATTATGAGTCATTTTTATACCAGGAAAATACTTTGTGTGCATTTAATCCTGACACCAACTTTGTGAGACAGGAAGGGGATCATTGTGTTTGAAGAGATGGGCTCAGAGAGGTGAAGTTTCTTACCCAAGATCACACAGCCAGTAACTGGTAGAGTCAGGACTTGAACCCAAGTCTGGCTGGCTCCAAAACACAGGCCCTCAACCTCTCTTGCTCTCTCTGTGGCCTCCCCTGCCCTGTCTGGACAACTCTTGCCTTTGCTCACAGCTCTCCAATCATTTGCTTTTCTTTCTGCTCCCTGATTATCTGCAGGGCTTTCCCAGCCCAGGGCCTCGACACATGCCATTCTTGAGGCCTACAACATTGGATTCTTTCCCATTTTCTAGGTTCCACTCTAGTGCCACTTTCCAGAAGGACCAGATCCACTGGCTGTGACTTCTCAGCACATCCCTCTTTCCCTGGGAGCTGTGACCACTCATGTTTATCTATAGTTATTTGTGTCAGGCCCTTCTCTCCTGTGGGATGAGTGACAGAAGGTTACTCACAGCTGTATTCCCAGGTCCAGGGCCAGATCACCTGTGGTGCCCAGTTTCGTCCTTGCCGACTCTGGGACTCTTGGCTTTAGCCCCTTAGCTCCTTGCCCACAGCGTCCTGTGACAGGTGTGTCGGGCAGCAGCCCTGCACCCCTGGCCTTCCTGTATGCCAGGGGCACTTGTTCCCTGGACTCCCTCATGGGGGTCCTGGAGGCTAGGCCAGCCTGGGACTTTACACATAGTAGGCTGTGCCCCCTCTTCTCTGATCTTCAAAGCACCCCTGTAGGTCTCCGACCCGAAGACACCTTGGCCGGATGCAAGAAATTGTGTGCTGACATTTGCACGGTGAAGGTCTGTGCTGGGCTCAGGCAGGAGATGCTAATGTTGTTAAGTCAGCTTTTAAACTGGACAACATTCTTGACATTTCAGCCCAAATGCCTGAGCATGAAAGGCTTCCCCCTCCTCTGTGCATCTCCAAACAGTGACTCGGTGGCAATATGACTTGACTTAAAAGCCCGGGGCGGTTTGCTCATAATTCTAATAACCACCCAGAATTAGATCTCTTCACATCCACCTTATTTCTTCCTCCATTCGTCTTCTGGTCAGGTCATTAGGAACTCCCAGATTCCTCCCCCACCTCCGCGTTCTATTATTTATATATTACACACGTCTCTGGAAAACAGTGAAATGTGGTGGAAGATGGGTTTCTCCTCGGACGGGGGCTGAAGAAGCATTTCCCCCCGTCTTCATCCACTGTTCCATTTAATGCATTGAGATTTTAAAATTTCCAACTAAAATTATTGCCAAAGGACTTCTTCCTGGGGATCCAGTGAGTTTGGGACAGGCTGAGAGGCAGGGAGAGGCAGGATGCTGGCTACACAGCTCCTGTGGTGACTCTGAGCAGGGCTTGGGGATGCTGCCGTGGTGACGTGGCCACTCTATGGCAAGAGATGTTTCAATGTGGTCATAGCACATTAAATGTGCCGTGTCTGTGGTATGACAGATTGGAAACCACCATTTAAAGACATCATTTATCTTTATGGTTTGTTTGCAGTTCTCGATGACAAAAGAAGTACTTACCATGGAAACAAATTTCAAACCTTACAGAAACACACAATGTGGAAAGTGAACGTCCCTTGTAGCCCTACCACTCTTAGAGATGACAGTCCTGAAGGCTGAATCCTAGATTACACAACACATGGAAGAATCTATGATTGCAGGCAGTTACTTTGTTATAAAAGAAGGCATTCCACAGACATCCTGGATCCACACTCCATCTCTGACCATTCAATTTCACCAACCTCGCGGGATGGGGTTGCTAACTGGCGGAGGATGCCCGCCTCCCACTGTACCGAGAAGAAAAAAGATGAAATATTAACAGTTTGCACCTCAGTCCATGTCAAAATGGCCTTTCCTCCTGAAGCCAGCTCAGGAACGCTTTGCCCTGTCTTGCCTCTTCTGTGGACACCAACCCCACTATCTGCCTATTTCTCCAAATGGCCTCATGTGACTTCCAATCTCAGGGCACCAAGTTCAAATGTTACCTCTTCCAGAAAGACCCCCTAAAGGCCCCCACTCTTGGACCTGTCCTAGTCTGCTTCCAAAACCCAGAAAAATGCAAAGCAGAAAGAGGTAATGTGCCTCTGAGATTTATTTAGCACAATTCTCAAATTTTACAAATTCCTAACTTTTTTTCTTTGAGATCTAGTTCTCCAAACGATGCAATGAAAACCTTTTTTTTTTTTTTTTTTTTACCCATGAACTTCAAATGTGCATTTCTAGACAGTCTTCCTGCTATGCAAGGTTAAGATAAACGATCTTCAGTCTGGGCTGCAAGGACCAGATTTTTCACCTCTAAGTCTTAGTCCACGCATTGAGGTGTTCATTTAATACATCGAATGGCAGAACTGAGGAACTCACTGCTCAGAGTCTTTTCTCCAGAGGCAAAAAGTATTAACAACGATAAAAAATAAGACAAATGACGTGCAGGTCGGTATGTTTATGAAGTGTGGTGTCTGATGATTGTGAGGGCCGATCGTCTTCCAATAACTCATTGCTCAAGTGACAGACATTTGTTGTCAATAGTTCACAGAGCCAGACCACAAATAGAGAGTGGGGAGCAACAGCAGGAGCTAATCTCCACCTCTGGCATCAGTTTGAGAAGTTTCTCTGTCTGAGCCTCCGTTTCCTTGTTGGTAAGGTGGGGAATAACCAGCAACTCTGCTGTTGGTTTGGGTAAAAGTCAAATAAAGCAGATATTTGTCTCTGGGGATTGTCTGGAGACCAGAGACTCTTCTGTTTGTGGGGGTGGGTAGGAGGGAAAGCTCTGCCTCCCGTGCAGAGATGGATGGGGCCAGGTACCCACAAGCACAGGCTCTTTCCCCATGCAGCGATTCTTGACCCGAGTGAGGCACCAAGTAGAGGGAGATTAGAATCCATCCTGGTGGCCGTGGAGCTTGCTGAGGGAGGGGATGCTCTATCCCGACTCCTCCTGACTTCCTGGGTTGCCATCTGCTTGTGGATCGGGTTCTCTTCTTGCTGCTGCGAGCTGCTGAGTGGTCTTAACATGCTGCTGAACTCACCTATCATTGCCTTCAGTGGTTTTGATGAAGCGCCCAATGCATAGAGAGTCCTTTGTGAGCTGAGCACCTGTAAGGGATTTGTATGGGTGGGATTAGCCACAGTGATTCCTTCCCTGGAAGGTTTGAAGATACAGGTCATCAGGACCCTCCCCTGAGATTCTGCAGCAGTCATCATTGGGGATTTGGGGTTAGGTGGATCTACCAGCTGGAAGGGACTCAGAAGTCACAATCTTAGTCTTGCTTCATAATCTGTACAGAGGACAAAGGTGCTATCTTCTTTTAGAATATGTACACAGGTGTATCCATGACCAATTGCTTGTCCCAGAATTCCTCCAAGCTAGTTAACTTGATATATGGAAACTGCTTTAGGTACAGGGTCATTCATTATGGCATTGTGAATCATTTAACAATGTGAAGACAGGTCTGATTGCCTGAAATGAGGTGGGGCGGGGGCTGTTGGTTATATAACCACGGCTCAGCTGCTTGAAGGAATATTATGCAACTGCTAAAAATTTGTTTGTGCAGAGGTTTTAAGTAACCTGGAGAAACATGTATGAGTTTAATCCGAGTAACTGAAAAGATACAAGAAAACCTACCAAAGTATTTTTAGTGCAGTATAAGTTTTGTTTTGATTTTTTTAAAATGCAGTTTTCTCTTTCTTTCCTTTCTCCTTCCTAATGCTTGATTCAGTCAAGCTGATTTTTGTGTATAGAAAATTTCCACCAAAGTCATTATGGAGAAACGCTCACTGATAGGACAGTGGTGATTTCAAGGCCACTTAAAGGCTTGGAATAGTCATGGGTTGATGACTTCCACAGGCTTCACACCTCCCTTTGAGGTAGCTGCCACCCAGGAATGTGCAGGCATAGTGTCATTCGCTGTGAAAGGCTGAATGTCCAGGTCACCCTCATAGAGGCCAGCAGCCTACATGTCACGCTCCAGTTACATTAGAGTCTCCATGTAGGCATTTTTATTGAAATGAAACAAATGTTTGAATAAAACTGTGCTTTTTAGCTTGTAAATAATATAGATCAAGACAATAATAGAGACTCCTGAGTAAAATGCAGTATCTTTATACACTCAGAATTCTATATTAATAGGCTTACCTCTTTTTTTGAAATTGTCATGGTTAGGCAGAAAACCTTCCTTCATTTGTAATTGTTCATCCATTCATTCATTCACTTTCCTAAGAACAGGGAGCACCTGTCCCTCACTGCGTCATTTCCTAAGGTCAGGAGCTTCTTGAAGCTCAGTTCTGGCTCTTTGAAGCTTTGTGGACCCTAGAGTTTGCCCACAGGTTCCAGTGCTTTTGTATCTATTGAGGGGTTTTATCCTCTCTACTCCTGGTGCTCAGTGGAGAGGGCAGTTCTGTAAGAAGCCCTGGGCAGAGACTCCTGCCTCATCTATCCAGAGTCTTTGCAGGGGGAGTCTCTGTCAGCGGCTCTCTTTTCCTTTGGGTCTGCATTTTAGGTAATTTATTTTAAAAAAAATAGGAGGTTCATTTTATTCCATTTTAGTCTATCCCGGTGCGGATGATTGACAGGGGTATAGGGCTGGCACTTTACCAGGAGCCCAGGCCTTGCTGGAGGTTGAGGTGCATATAAAAGAAGTTTAGGAGCTCGAAGCTTTTTTATGGAGGCAAGATTAACGTACAAGCAGCAAGGTTCTGCAAAACCCTCAAAGGACACTGCCTGGCACCCTGTCCCAAGACTGCTGTCACGCTTGGTTAGTTGTCATCCATCAATCTCTTGTGAGTTTATTTGCTGTTGGGTGGGCACCATGCCAGCCCTGGTGGCCCTGGAAGGAGGAAGACAGAGTGGGAAGCTCTACAGCCTTACAGTGGAGATGAGATCCATCTTGGAACTTTCTCGGGTTCCACTTCCTACAGACTCAGAATCTCTGTCCCATCTCCACGGCCTTTGTTCCTTTCTCTGCAATGACTCAGAAACTTCCTAACACGCCTTCCTGCTTGCAATCCAGCCTCCAAATTCCCATGGATGGCTTTGTCCAAAATCTAGGCACCTAATTCCTTGCTCTACCCCAGTCTCTACACAAGGCCACCCAAGAGATGACCGTCACCTCTGCTTTCAAGCCAGCTCTCTTGACACAACCTGCCTCACAGTCTCCAGAGTGTCTGTGTGTGTAACTCTGTGTCCTCTGTCACGTCCTCTGCCAGGAACGCTCTCCTTACTTGTTCTCCTAGAAGGCTCTTGTTTGTCCTTCAAGACTCAACTCATGTACCAAATCATCTGGCACGACTTCTCTGGCCTCCTTCCCTCCATCCGTTCATTCAGTCATTCTTTCATCCAACAGCTCTTAAGTGATGTCGACTATGTGCCAGTCTGGTGCCAGTAAATGAAATAAAGTAAAACCAATACGGTTCCGGATCTCATAGAGCTTCAGCGCCACCCTTTCAGAGAGGGATACTCATTAAACTAAGTTTCAAATAGATTGTATACATGGTAATAAGCGGAATGAAGAAGAATGCAGGGTGCTTTCAGAGAGGCTGGCCATTGCTCCTCTCCGGAGTAGTAATCCTTACTGGGTGCCAGTCTCTCAGCCTAAGAACATGGACTGACCAGGGGCATGATAGGGATCATTTGACCTCACTCTGGCTCTGTGCATTAGGCCAGTTCAATTGCCACCTTTATAAAAGGATTGTAAAAGATCTACAGCCCGTTACTAGGTACCTTCTGGGGAATTGTGCCTAGCACACGGACACCTTCCTGAATTGCCTTCCTCATGACCCTTATGGTCATGTCTGTACCAAGTGACCCTCAACTTGGCCGTGGTTCAGTATGTCAACTTGATGATTCAGATTCTTTTTCTGCCGAACTTGAGACCCAAAGATTCTAGTGCTGGCTGGGACAGACTCTATGGGAACTTGTGGGCAAGAGGTGACCTTTTTTTTTTCCTGCCTTGTGAACTGAAAAGAAAAAGTGCTGAGAATAAGAGACAAGAGTCATGGTGTGAGTTCTTTTTTGAGGTCTGGTGCTGTTTGTGCCCTGGAGTTCCTGGAAAAACAGCCCTATATCCTTTTAATGAATCCCCCATACTGCAGCAGCTTAGCTTATGTGGGTTTCTATTTCTTTCAGCTTAAGGATTCTGGCCTTCCGGATCCCAAACAGCCAATCATCGATGTGAGCAAATTGGAAAAAAAAAAAATCATTCATCTCAGTGAAGCTGTTTTTGGAGCTGCGCAAGGTGCCGCTGTTGGGAGTCAGAAAGGTAAGACTGGTAGCTCTTGGATGACCTTGAAATGTTTTATGGATAGTTTTGGCATTTTGTCCATCTGAGTCTTCTCCAAAGTGAAATGTCTCAGAAAGCTGTTGAGAAACCCCTTCGTAATTGTTCCATCCACTTCTAATGGCTGGTTGGCCCCTGGGTACAGATCTCCTCTCTTTACCTAGGTAGAACCTTTGGCCTTTTGGAAGTGTCTGTTAACCCCATAGAATAGGTAGTCTTGTTCTAATCTTTGCAGGGATGTTCATGTTAAGTAGATGTGTTGTTTACTAGATCAAATTTGTCTTTTTCTATATCTTACTTTTTAAAAAGTTTTTACCCCCGATTCTATCACAAAGGAAAATCTTTTTTTTTTCCCCCAGTTGGATTTATAACAGAACTTTATGATTAAAATGAGCTAGCTGCCTTTGACTTCTGGACTTCTCTCTTGGGTTCATTTTAACAACTCGGTAGCAAAATAAGTCTCCTAAATAATCATTCTCCTTCTACAGTCTTAGAAAAATAAATGAAAACAGAGGTCCTGTTTAAGTGGCCTTGTAATCTCTCCTGCTTGATTGGCACACAACCCTAGCTTTCTGGCTTTCACCCATACCAACCATAACACAAAGGTCACAGAGACCCTTTGACTTATTTAGATGTGTCAGTGCCATCATTGATACAAACATAGGGCTAACTCACATATTTCATACTTTGGCGGTCTTCCACTAATAAGAGGAATCAGGCACCATATTTGGGGAAAGATTAAGGTCACTGGCCCTCATTTGAGTTGATTGGTCTCTTGAAATGAGATGTTAATTGTGAAATTGATAGGCAGATTTCCATTTGATTTTATCCCCAATAGTTTATGTTTATAATTAAAATAATAAAATGGAAAATGTCCAGTTCAATCAGCATAATCTCCCATCTATTCTCAAGCAACAAAACGGGAGTGAGATAACATCTGAGTGTGTCACACACTGCTTTTACTCTGCCTCTCTGGGCTGGAGGGAAGGGGAAGAATACATTCTTAGGGTCTAGATATGTTGACATCTACTCAGAAGATGAAACCAGAGAAGGCCAACCACAATGTTATAATTTAAAACCAAAATAGAACCACCTTTAATATAAGAATTTAAAAACAAAATAGGGTCACTTTTCTCATATAAATAAAAGATTTTCACTGTCTGGAATTAAGATTATTGCTTGATTCATGCAGGCAGGCAATACTTACTGAGTACCTATTCTTTCCGAGGCTCTGTGGCAAACACTAGGATTCAGAGGTGAATGTGGAATTTGGGTCCCAGATCTCATGGAGCTGGTTTTCTGGCAGGGAAGGGTTTTAAGCAGGTGAGCGGTGTGACAGGAGGCTGTTTGCCCTGGCTGCCTGGAGGAAATCACACTAGAGGAGGCATGAGTAGAAGCAGGAGGGCCAGCTGGAGGACCAGTGATCTGGGTGACAGATGACAGTAGGTTAGACTCGCTGATGACCATGTTAAATGTGAGAAGTGATGGATTTTAATTTTTTTTTTAAGTTGAGATGAAAGGACTTGCTGATAGATAACAGGTAGGGGATGAAGAACAGAGAAGAACAGACCCCCTCCCTCACAGCCAAACTGATGGTGGTACCACACTGCAGGTGGGAAGGCTAGGGGAGGAATCAGGAAGTCCTTTCTGATACCTTGAGGGTGAGGTGCATCCTACTTGATTGCTAGTTCCCTGATTTTCAGGGGAGGCTGTTGAACTCAGTCCTTGACCAAGGGAGGCAGAATTATCCAATTCAGGAGGAGGACTAGAAGAAGGATTTGCATGATGATTTAGAATGGGGAAAATATCTTGGCCAGCTGGTACATTGGGCAGCACCTGAAAGAAGGAATTCAATAAGGTGAATGAAAGGTTCTAATCCCAAGACTGAAAGGAGGTGGGGAGGTAGGGAGGAGCAGAGGGCTTAGCAGGAGTACTTTGCATTATAAACAGAGAGTAATTCCCCTAAGAACTGAATGTGGAGGGGTGTGTGTGTGTGTGTGTGTGTGTGTGTGTGTGTTCTTGGCTGCTTCCACAGTGGGGAGATCCTGACCTGGATTCTGGGCCATCACTTTCACCCTCTGTCTTCTGGCTGGTTACTAAACCTCTTTGCACATAAACTTTGAAAGTTTTCTTTTCTTATATGTCTTTCTTTTCTTTTTCGTGTGTGTGTGTGTGTGAGTGTGTGTGTGAATAACTGAACTTATGGAGTGAAAGCTAATTTATATCCCCTTTTTTTGTTGACCAAAGATATATCAAACTGCAACCTGAAATGTCAGGCCAACTTGAGAGTGTGACCACACGAATTGAAATAATTGCAGCCAAGAGCAAAGGCATTTTTCTTTAGGTCTTATCTTGCATGAATGGATCATTTCAGCTGTGATTTTTAAAACCTTCAGACAAGTTTCTATACCCTCAAGGCTGTCTTTTTAGTTCCTAGGTTAGGGGTCAGCGTGCCATTTCCCAAGAGCATCCCAGGTGATAAATCAGGGACACCCAGTTACCTTAACTACTTCTCTAGTTAAGAGGGGATCCAGGGAAATGAAGGCACCTTCCTTCTAAGAATTCAGAGATCTGCACACTTTAGGAAGTACACCTGTCATGTGCACATCCTAGGAATGCTCTTAACAAAGGCTATTGATCACCTCTTCCTCTCAATCCAGTTTTGCATTCAGTTGGGAATGCAAAATTCATTCAGTTGGTCCATGTGTGAACTCTCTTGGGTTATGTCTATGTGATGTTTCAGCCTTTCATCTTAATTTCCAATTTATGTCTTTTGTCCATGTGATGCCAAATAATGCTTGACTTTTTTCACTGCTGGATCTTATGCCGATGGCCATTGCCTGGACACATTCCATGATGAATAACCACTTTTTCTGGTAAGTATAACGGAGACCAATTCTTCTCAAATTTTGATATGCAGGTGAATCACTTGGACATCTTGTTAAAATGCAAACTCTGGTTCAGCAGGTGTGGATGGAGCCTGAGATTCTGCATTTCTAACAAGCTGCCAGGGAATACCTGATTCTGATGGTCTGGGGATTACACTTTGAGTAGCTAAGTTGTGGAACTCTAATATGTTAGCAGAACACAAGTTGCTCAAGGAGGAAATGGCCTATAGACAAATAGGTTTGGAGAAAATTATATATCCTTCCCTTTTTATAGATTTGAAATGCATCTTATCCATTTCTTAAAGGCCCTGAGAAGTCCTGAAGTTGAAACTGTTTATTCATGGTCAAACTCATTTGATCCATGAAAATTTTTTCTAAGAAAAATCTGTTAACATTCAGTAGAATTAGTGTTCTTTGCATCACAACTTGGAAAGCAATTTGAGGCCTGAGATAAACAGGATGTCCTATAATCCTGTTGATGGTCAATAGTGCATTAGTCAACTAAGGCCATCACCAATGAAAGGACCAGAGTGTTGAGTAGGACCAGAGAGACCAGTAGGAGCTTGGGGCCTGAAGTTGAATAAGAACCCAAGTTGCAGTCTTGGCTCTCCCCTTGGTCAGTCAGTTAACTTCTCTGATCCTTGATTTCCTAATATATTATGTGAGGATAATAAATGACTCCATAAATAAAAGCTGATATTATAGCAAAATGGATGATATTGAACATCTTGTCTAAAATGAGAAACATTCAAGCCAGAGGAAACCAAGAGGATAGTAATGTAGTAATGTATCCCTTTTTCTCCATGGGGGATACGTTCTAAGGCCCCCTAGTGGATGCCTGAAACTATGGATAGTACTGAATGCTAGATACGCTATATTTTTTCCCTGAACACATACTTGCAATAAGATTTAACAATAATAATAAATTAGGACAATTATTATAATCAAACATCACTACTCTTATACTTTTGGCACATTATTAAGTAAAACAAGGGTTACTTGAACACAAGCACCCAGATACTGTGACAGTGGCTTTATAACCAAGGTGACTACTAAGTGATAAATGGGCAGGTAGCATATACAGTGTGGACACACTGGATAAAGGCATGATCCACATCCTGGGTAGAAAGAAATGGGAAAGCATGAGATTTCATTATGCAACTCAGAATGGCATTCAATTTAAAACTATAAAATGTTTATTTCTGGAATTTTCCAATTAATAATTTTGGACCATTATTGACTGAAGTTGCAGAAAGAGAAACCATGGATAAGGGAGAACTACCGTATATGAAAAGCAAAAGTCTGAGCAAGAAGAGTTTCTGGAGACGGTCTCAAAATCCTTACTTTATAGATGGGGAACCTCTTTGCCCAGTGGGAGGAACTTGCTCAAGATGAGCAGACCAGGGTGCAGAAATGTGGCTGACCCCACTGCTTTCTAGGCCACCTTGCCTGTGTATCACCAACTCACCCAAGGAACCCCCTCAGGTTTCCTGAAAGGGGACACCTTTCTTCCAAACACATAGCTGATTTGGATAGAAACAGATTTCATGTGTGAAGTCCAGAATTAGCATTCTGTCAACACCAAGTGTTTGAAGCTTCAGGACAGAGAGGGAAAAAGAATGAAGAATTTGCATGTTGGCACCTCTCCCACGAACGAGCCCAGGAGAGGCATTCCCACCAGCCTGATGAGAATCCTCAGGTTTCCCAGGGCTCCTGTGGGAGTGGGGCTAACCCTTCCACAGAGACGGTGCCCATGAGGTCTCTGGGACATGGTGCAGCCTGAGAGAGATCCTGCAGAGCCTAGGCCAATTAATGTAGAAACCAGGGTGTGCCCTCACCCACCAGGACACTTTCCCATGCTGAAGGCTGCTGCTGCTGGATTTGGGAGCATGACACTACTTGGGAGAGAAGAGTGGGAGAGGCCAGCTGCCAGTGCCCCTGTGTAGAAGTGCAAGAACCTTCTCTTTCCACTCTGGAGGTTCAGTATTGGAGTCGGAGAGATTAACTGGCAGCAGACAGACCAACAGGATACATACAAATTGTATTGCACGTACTCGGGTGTCAAGGGAGGGTGAGCGCCTGACCACCGAGTGAGATTTAGAAGCTTCTATACCCTATTTGCATGGGAGAGGGAAGCAGGGGTATAGACAATTGGAGAGGAAGAGTAAATTATTTTTAGAGGGGACAAATGAACCTCAAGAATACATAGCTGGGGACAAAGCATTGGGCTCTAGTGTGGTATCAGCTCTAGCTTTCCTTCCTGCACTCTACATCAGTCCCTAGTTGACACCTGGGGAGAGACTTGCAGCAAGACCCCACTTTCTGGAAGTCATGGCAGACAGGGGAGCCCTAGGAGAGCCCTTTCCTCCTGTGCTGTTCCCGGGGCTCGCAGCTGGAAGTCCAAGTGGCATATTCTGGGGCATCATTTGCTGAGTGCAGCACCAGCATGATGCAGCTAAAAGGAAAAGAAGTAAACCAATGGCGACTGAGGGCTTTTCAGGGTGCTTTCTTTCTTGGCCTCAGAACATCCCTGCAGGAGCTGGGGCTGTAGCTCAGTGGTAGGGCGCTTGCCTAGCACATGTGAGGCATTGGGTTAGATCCTCAGCACCACATTAAAAATAAATAAATACATAAAATAAAGGTATTGTGTCCATCTACAACTAAAATAAATAAATACATAAAAATCCCCTCAAAGTGCTTCAAAAGATGAGCATTGCTACTGGAGGGGAAGTGGAGGCCCCCGTGGGCCTGGACGGTGTTGTCTGGGTGAGGAGTTGGGATCAGGGGCTGGGACTTGAGCCCATCCCTCTGGATCCACCCCTCAACCCCAGCCTTGTCTTCACCCACTGGTTTCCAAACACTCAGCATTTGCTCTGTTCCTGAGGACTGTGACCTTCTAACCCACATCTTGGAAAGCCATTTTTCCTTACCTCCCTCACTTCAGGGGGAGCCCCAGGAACATGGGGGTGGTGATGGTGGTGGTGGTGGTTGGGAGGTTGGTCAGGGTGATTGGGCAGAAACCCAGGGCTGCAGCTCTAGGAGAGTCCAGGGGAAACCTCACGGAAGGCCCTGGCCACACAGTGCCACAAAGTTCTCCACCTCCATTTCTCCTTTCTTCCTTATCACGGCTCCATCATGGGAAGGGAAGGGCAGAAACTTAGGCTGAGAGCTGGCCGTGACTGGCCTATGTTGGGGCTCAGAAAATGACACCCCAAAGCGAAAGCCTCAGAAGCCAAATTTCTCTTTGACTTTCTGCCCTCCCGTCTCCCACCCCCTGTTCTCCCCTAAAGCAAGTCACAGAAATGAGAACTCCTGGTCCCTAAAGCAAGTCATAGGAACCAGAGCCACTTTTCCCCAAAGTCAGCCCCCAAATTACTCCAACTTAAAATATGGCTCTCACTTTCCCCTGGCCTTTCTGTAGAAGAGCTGGCAATAGGGAAATTAAGACCCTCATCCCAGAGAGGTCCTGCCTCACCCCCAGGAGGAAGAAATACTACAACTAATTGGCGGGGAAGAACCCGGACAGACAGGACCTGCTGGGTCTCCCCTCTCAGTCTGCTACTGTTAGATCCTTTTGGTGTAGGCATGTCCTCTATGGCCATCCATGCTTCATGGAACCTGTGCATAAAAATGTATATTGCCCCCTGGCTCTTTGGGTCTTCAATCTGAAGCCTCATCTGTCAAGCAAAACTAAGATGAAATAAATATGTGGTGGGTGCTTTCCTCTTGTTAATCAGTTTTTGTTATAGGGGTGTCAGCCATGGCAATTTGTGATGGGCAGCGGGAGATCACCCCTCTTTCCAGTCCCAACATATGCAAATTCACCGGGGAGACTGGATTGGTCCAGAGCCCAGGATTGGTCCAAGCCACCCTGGGAGGATTCCTAAGGGCACCACTGCTTGGCCCACACTCTCCTACCACTGCTATGCCCAGGGAAAAAATCATGTCCCCAAATTGCTGTGCAGTACCTCTCTTCTCAGAGCTGTCCCGTGTCCTGCACCTCACAGAACAAGTAAGAGGTTTGTGAATCATCCTGCTGCAGCCCAAGACTCAGTCTGAACCACTGTCAGCGCCTGTGTGTGTGTGTGTGTGTGTGTGTGTGTGTAGCAGGAGGAGTAGGTGGTGGGAAGGGGGTGCAGAGAGAACCTCGGGCTCCATGCCAGTCTCTGCGATTTCCCAGGAGAGAAGCTGGCCTCCAGGCAGAAAGCCAGGAGCCTCGCTCATTGCTCTAGCAAATGGATCCTGGAGGAGCCGTCCACGTCCCCGCCGCTGATGGGTAGCGTGGGGGCGAGGAGAAAGGGCATGGCTGTGCCCCAGAGGACCCCCGCCGAATCCGGGAGGAAGCCCGCATATTTATCTTATTTCCTGTGCACCATTTTGACTTATTTCCCCAGTCCAAAGAAAGCTGCGGCGTAAACTAAGGCTCCGTTCTAGGGGGCCTGTTGGCTCCTTGGAGTCTGTAATTGGGGCATTGAAAGGATACAAAAAAAAAAAAAAAAGCCCACCGAGGAGTGGATGATCTTTTATACTTAAAGTTCCCCCCTCTATAAAAGCGACATATTACAAACCTCTTTCTCCTCTCGAACATTTCTTGCTAAGTGCATTCTGATGCCACATTGAAACGCAAAATAGCTGGAATCAAGCAGGCACCGAAGGCTATTTATATGCTAATCTCTATTTCCCAAGCTGAAGCAGGAACCTCCAGCTTGGTGCTGCTTCTAATGATGGCTGGGCTTTAACCTCTCTGGAAGAAAGAAAAGTATTTTCCTTAAGAAAACAACTCAGTTTCTTTAAGATGAAATGTAATTATCTATTATCAGATGTCCCTTAAAATGCAAGGCCTATTAAAGCTGCTAAAAATATTGAAGCCCTAATTTCACCATAATAGCATTTTAATTCCAGCAAATCACGCTTCTATTGTTACAGGACATTTTGTGGTAGGGATGTGGTAAGAGGTCCATCTTAGCTTTTTTTTCTTAACATTTTCCTTTCTTTGAGAAGTACAATTAAATCATTGCAATCATCTAACCTTGCTCGACACAAAATTTTACTTATGAAGTTCGAAAACAATGGTCATTAGCATTTAAAAGAATTTGTTTTAAAAGTAGCTAAAGTTTAATTGCTTTAAATATTCTTGTTGGAATGTGCAGTCGCTGTTGGTTCAACGTTCATATTAAAGAGAGACGGTGTTTAATTGATTGCTAAATTTCATTGAAAAATATTTACTTTCTTTCCGGGCAAAGTATGAAAAAGATGTCTTGATGGACCCTCGTGGAGGAAGGGTTTGGAGGGAAGTGAATGCTTCGTGGGAATGGTTGACAAAATGCCCCAGCCCTGTGCTCACCCTTGTACTGGATGCATTTTGGGGAATTGTTCTTACAAGTTTCCAAAATGAACTAACCTCACCCTTTTAATAATCGGCAGCAATAAGAAGCGTAGGTGGCTTGCTGGAAAATCCTGGAACTTGTGTTTCAGTTTTCCAGAGAAACCCCATGGTCTTACAGAGCTGGGGCCTTCTGGGAAACTGAGGCAGTGCAAGGGACTTCTCTTCAAACCCTGATTCTTGAGACCGAGTCAGAAAGACTTCTGGTCACGTCACTCAAAGTAACAGGCATGAGTTTATTAGAAGGGATGGAAAAGGGGACACTCTCAAGGGAGAGAGTGGGTCCTCTCAGAGAGGAGAGGGACAGTGGGCTTTACCCCACCCTCCAGTTTTATTAAGGGTCCCAGGGAATTTTCTAGAGAGTCCTGCCCAGGTCCCCTTCTTGATCTTTGAGCGACATCAGGATGACATCAGACTTTTAAGTCCCTGCTTCCATGGCCACTCTAGGTTACTTTGGTCCATGCTGACCCAATTCTAACTGGAAACTGTTCTAACAGTTTTTATGATTAGGCGGGGAATTATCCTTATCTCCCTGAGTCCCTGGATCTGGTCTGAGAAAAGGTCACAAAAGTCCCCCCCCCCACCCCCGGCCTGCTTCAGGATAACTTATGTTCCTCTTACCAGAATTATTTGGGGCCTGCATTTTCTTCTACAGACAGCAGGTAGTTTGCTGAGGAATATAACACATCCTGTCCACTTTAGCCAGGCAGGGCTGCAGGTAAATTGCTTCTTGGAAAAGAAAGCATGTGGGGGTCCGTACAGTGGGCCTGTTTTATAGAATTATTCCCTTCATCTCATGTTCCCACCACCACTTCTGTCCCCATTCAGGGACATTGAGGATGGTAAAGAGGGGGAATTGGAAGCCTGTCTACATTTAAGCAGGTTTGCATTTTCAAAGGGGGGTTGCAGGTGGGGCCAGTCTCTAAAGGGTTTTCTGTCCTCTCTTGCTGGTTAAAGCAAGCACTTTGACCAGCAGATAAGCCACATCTCCTTCATCTCTTATTTGGGATTATTAGTTGTCATTGAGTCTTGCCATAGTTCCTGAATTCTTGGAGGGATTCTGACATGCACGAAGAGCAGTGATAATGGGGTGGAAAGAGGGGGGACTGTGCTCAATAGACCATTGATTAGGGTTGGCATAGAAGGTGTAAATGGGGCCCTAATAATCAGTTCTGTTTGTTGAGCATTTACTACGTGCCAGGCACTGTGCTGAGTTCTTTATGTGCGTAATTTTCCTTAATCACAATAAACTTGTGATGGAGGCTAGTATCCCCATTTTCCAAATGTGGAAACTGAGGCTCTCAGAGGTTAATTTGTTCAAGCTCATGCAGCCAGTGGGATGAATCTGGCAACAATCTCCATGCTCTATTGCCTCCTTCTACCAGTTTCTGCCATTATTACCTAACACAGACCCTGCCCAGTTCTGGTTCCCATCCAAGGCAGGCTCCTCTGACTCCATTCACATCTGTCCTGCCTTCTGGGTCTTGGGATCCTGTGGGCTCATATACACATGGAGTTTGAAGTCTCACCCATTCGTTACCTCTTCAGATCTCAGTTTCCCTCTTATAAAACATGGAACTGTGATGCCCAGGCTTCAAGTACCTTCTAGGTCCCAGTTTCTGTAGACCTATGTGGGGCTCTGGGTGCAGAGACAGGTGACATGGGTCCTTGCCTTCTAGATGACCAGCTGCCCAGCCAGCTCGGTGCAGCTGACCATCTTCCTGCATGTGTCATACAGCTGGGTGACAGTGGCTGGACCCAGCACAGCGTGGGGCCTGGTTAATTCAGGTCCCAGGGCAAACTGAGACTGGGCTCCAGCTCAGAGTTAACTCTTCCGAGGAGACTTTTTGGTGCCTTTTCAAGCCCAGGGCTCTTCTGGCCTTTCTCTCCTACGAGGTCTTCTGAACGAGAGAAGATGGACTGTAGTCCCTCTGAAGTCCCTGGCTCCCCTGCTTACCTGGGTGTGATCCTGTATTCTGTTCTCTTATCCATAGAGGGCGTAAGTCAGCGCCCACCTCTCTGCTGGTTGTCTAAGTACTAAATGAGATTTGTACGAAGCTCCTGGAACCACGCCTGGCATATACAATCGCTTAATAAGCACTACCCATTATTACTGTAGTACAGGTCCTTACTCAAGGCTGTGTGTTCCAGCCAGGCTGTGTGCTCTGCCAGGTCTTGTCACCTTTTCATCCCTGTGACTACCACTGTGTACTGGAAAACACTGTATCTTAGCCAAGAGCAGGTGTCCAAATCCATGTCATGCCACATATTGGCTGCGTGACCTTGGGTAAGTTCCATGACCTCTCTGGCCTCCAGTTTCTTCATTTGTAAATGGAGATCATTAGAGAGCCCCGTTCGTGTGATTATTGGGAGGATGGAATGAAGCCAAGCTGGTACAGTTAAGTCCTTGCTCAGTAGCAGTTGTAAGAGTTCAGCCCAAGGAATCTATGAGGTTAACAGGCTCTCATTAATATCTGACATCTGCATTCCACTTTCACATTCTTATCTCATTTAATCCTCACAACAGCTCTGGGAGGAGCTCCCATTATCATCTCTCTGTTTCACCAGATCTTACAGCTGGTAAGAGGCAGGTTGCCTGACCTCACATCAAGTCTTGCGTTCACTACTCCCACAAGGTCTCCTCATAGCACCAAGTCAGATGGATGAGGGGATGGTTCTCAAACAGGCCAGTCTTCCATAAAAGTGAGGTGGGGCTGGGAGTGTGGCTGGTGAGGAATTCCAGCTAAATTGATTTCATCATGGCGGGTCCTGAAGTGATGCCTCCAACCGGAAGCTGCTCTTGGCTTTTTTTAGACTCTTCAGGGGCTGTTATAAATTTGATTATATCTGAAATAGCAGATTTCAAGTTGAAGTCCCCTTTGTCCACTTTGGAATTCAGATTTATTTCTGAGAGACCAGTGCAATTTTCTTATCTTTGTTACAAATTACTACAGTCTGGGTTAATCTCACCCAGCAATAAAGCTGTTTGCCTAGGAAGCTTCCTGTGGTGTCACAGCTGATGAATGACTCCCTCTGGCTATAATAATTCAGTCTAGAACATTGAAAAGAAAACCCACAACAGCAACAACTTGGTTCTTCTGCAGGAAACACCGTGGTGTGCTTAGCTGCTCAGATGGTTATGGATCGGAGACTCCCACTTGGGTTAGGGCATTGGGACCTTTGAACCTGGGAGATCTGAGTTCCAAGATGGCATGGCAGGCAGGCAGGCTGCCCCTCTGCTTCCTAAAGGAGGCCGTCCTGTCCAGAGCTTTCCGAGTGTGCTGTGGATGGGGTGACTACAACAGAAGCCAGCACAGGCAGAGTACATCCTGGGTGGCCTCAAGGAACAAGAGAGTGGGTAGGCTGGTCTCAGAAACAGAGAAGACTGGGCTGCAGAGGAAGGGATGGAAGGCTTGTGCTCCATTCATTCAATAATCACTGTAGTTTTAAAAATCTAACACGCACCATGGATTAGAAAACACGCTAGAGACTTCATGAGAACCCCTCCTGCAAGGTCAGGGGATGATCACAAAGTGTACCTTGATGAGAGTCTTCAGGTGAGAGGACGGCAGGCCTGAAGACCTGGAGACAAGGGGGACTGCTCAGTGAGCCCAGAGAAGACCCGTGTGACTTTAGAGGAAGGGGTGGTGGCTGATGAAGCTGAAGGACAGCGAGGGACAGTGCACGAAGGACCTTGCAGGTGGGCTAAGGCGTTTAGATGTTACTCTGAGAACAATGGAGAGTTAGTGAAGGGTTTAAGAAGCAGAATTGATGGATTTTGAACTTAGGGTACATGGGTGATCACCCCATGAATAAAGGTGAGAATGGGTTATCTTTTTTTTTTTTTTTGTGGTGCCAGGAATTGAACCTGGGGCCTTGTGCATGTGAGGCAAGTACTCTACCAACTGAGCTATCTCCCCGGCCCATGGGTTATCTTTTTCTGCCTAGGAATGTCAGCATTTGTCCCTTCACCAAAGCCCATGTTATGAGAGAACACAAAGCCTTGGTGTCCCTTCCCTTCTTCTTATTAAATGGCAAGGGTACTCTTAGAATTCCTTTGCCGTGAAATGGGTAGAGCAACAAGGAGATGGTACTGTCAAATTTCCACCCATCTGTCTGTCCATTCATCGATCTGTCTGTCCACCCATCATCCATCCGTCCGTCCATCCATCCATCCATCCATCCCCTACCCTCCACTACTCTGAGTAGTAGTAAAGGGTTTTAAAAGATGGCATTTCTTTGACAGGTGCCCACCGCTGAGGATGGGTTACTACAGCCCTGTCCACAATGTCCCAAACCAATCTACCCTATGTTAAAAGCCTGGGCTCTGGAGCCACACACCCTGGGTTCATGTCCTGGCTTCACTATTTTTCAGCTACTTGAATCTGGTCGTACAAATCAGGGTTCTGTTACAGTGCTTACCTCGTCTGTGAAACGAGGCTCATGCTAGAGCAACTGCCTCCAAGGCAGGTTGCAAGGGTTAAGTGATCAGCGCACGTTAGCCTCTAGAGCAGTACCTGTGCTGAGGGAGCACCTCACAAATGGCAGCTCTTGTGGGTACTCTTGGACCCAGGTGGACATCTGACATGGGCTGGGCCATATTCTCTCCGAAATTTGGAACCAAGACTGGAGAGTCTGAGTCCCTCTAAGCTGCTGCTCTAGTGCATGGAGTGGCGGGGAGGGAGGAATCCCTAAGGATGCTTAAGTGCTTGGATTTCCAGTTCCTCTTGCTCGCAGTGATCAGGTCTTACCTGTGTGCAGGGAAAGGGCTGTCAGAGAGGATAAAGAAGGGATGTGGCATTGATGGGTGCTGAAGAGGGTGGAGGGTTTGATGGAGGAGGACAAGGTGGCATTGGGTCTTGGATAACGGATTTTGTCAGAACTTCCCTTGTGGAGCTGAGCCATGTCTATTGCCTCCAGACACATGTGGCTATGGACAGGAAGCAGCTGGGTCCTGAGAAAGAGATTCTCAAAGTAAGACTTCCTGGCAAGGTGCAGCACCCCCTCTCCCACAGTGTGTCAGGGCTCTCCATCCAGTCTGACCAAATACTGGTGAACGCTCTGCGGTTCTGGATGGGGATGGCTTTATTAGCATCCTTTTATCTCAAAATGTTAAGAGTAAACTTTAAGAGGGAAGCTTTACCATTTAAACACCCACCCCCACCCGCCATGTGGAATCGAAGCTTGGATGAGGAGGCTTGTGGAGCTGGTGGAGTTCAGAGAGCGAGCTTACCTTGCAATCAGATCTGCTACCCGGTGGCCAGGTCTACAGCTCACGAATCCGGTGGCACTAGCTGCTGCCTTCCTTGTCTATTTTGAGTGAAATTTCCCACTTCTGAGTCTTTGCTTATGGAGATGCACCTGCCTGGCCCCCTGTACCCCATGTCGGCCTGTCAGAATGTTACTCTTTCCCTCAACGCCCATCTCCACCGGTGCCTTTTCCCTAATGCCTTTTTTGCTCCCTCCAATCCCAGGTGTGGTTTGGTTCTGCCCCGACCTCCCTCGGTTTGTACCACTTGGGCAGCATGACCTCATCCTGAGCCTTATTGTCACACTAAGCAGTTGTTTCATTCTTTTCTTGTTTATCCCCTCCCAGATTGGAACCTCTTCAAAGACTCTTAAAAATGACAACAACAAAGTTAGAACAACAAAGAGACCTCTCTCTCTCTCTCTCTCTCTCTCTCTCTAATTAATCTGTTAATAGAGGAAAAAAGACAACATGAGTGTTCACAATGTTGCAGGAACCAGATGCTCTCTCTCCTTGTGGCATGAATGCTGACTCAAAAAGCTGGTCACCCCCTTTGACCCAGATACCACATTTGTCTTGAAAGGAAAGAATCACAAATGCTGGGGAAGAAAACAGGAAGTACCAAGATGTTCACTGCCGCAGTATTTACGGCAGTTAAATGCTCATCGACAGCCTCGCTGACCATTGTGGCACGAGCCATCAAGTACTAGATGGCTGCTCCGATGACAGCTATTTAGATTGTATATGATTCCAAAAACATTTAGGCTGTGGTATTAGGCTGCAAAAAATGGGACATACAATTGTGAATGCACCACGGTTACAATGAGGTAAAAGCTAGAGCTTAGCGGGGAGAAAACAGACTAGGAATGCCCAGTGGTTGTGTCAGGATAATGAATTATGGCTTCTTTTTGTTTCTTTCTTTTTCCCTATTTTTCAATTTTTCTGTAAAATAGTTATATTGTTTTCTATGATGACAATAATGTATGTGTGTATATATATATATACACACACACACACACACACATCCATAGGTATGTATATTTGAAGCTGATGAATGACTTTTTAAAATACTTTTTTAGTTGTAGTTGGACACAATACCTTTATTTAATTTATTTTTTTAATGTGATGCTGAGGATCGAACCCAGTGCCTCTCATGTGCTAGGCAAGCACTCAACTGCTGAGCCCCAGCCCCAGCCCCTCATGAATGATTTTATAGCAGCCAAAGGTGACCTTGTTTAAGAAGATGCCTCGGGTCAATGCAGGCAGTGGGGCAATGTGTGGCACACACCCTGGGGTTACGGGGTTGGTGGACACCTGTCTGGCTGCACTGGAAAATTGCCAGCAGGGGCCCTGCAGATACTGCTCACCAGGAGGGCAATCTAGTTTTCTGGGTGACATAAGTACCCCAATCTCCTTTTCCATCTGGAACATCCTGTTTCTGCACATTGGTGTGTCTCCAAGGGTCAAACAGCAAGCTCAGAAGCAAACAAACAATCTTCTGGTAGTCAAACTCCCCATTTTAATTATAATTTTAATCTTTTGTGGTGCTGGGGATCAAACCCAGTGCTTCATGCATGCTGGGCCAGCAACTCTACTGCTGGCCTAACTATTTTTTAATTAAAACAGAACAAAAGCAAAAGCTGGAGACCGCACTAAGGATGTGATTGGTGATTTGGAACATTTTTGTTACCTGTCCAGCTGAGAATGACTCTGTCTTGCAACCCACCACCTTCCAGGCCAGTCAGAGCTGTGCGGTCTCCCGTGTTGAGACCTTCTCAGTTATTCCTTAGCTTGAGGAGCTCTTTGAACAGTTGAAAACAAGGTGAAAGACATGGGCTTATGAAAACTGCCTCAGTGTCTTATCTGGTTAGAGGGTGTAACCAGGGGTGAGGTGGAGGTCCGTGTTCTCCTCTTGTTTAAATTCCATTTTAGCTCCCTACGAAGGATGGCTAATTCATTTGGCGAATTCCTTCATCTTTCTGAGCCTGTTCCCATATCTGTAAAATAGAGGAGAAGGAGACTACCTGCCTCAGAGTGTGGTGGTGAAGTTAAGTGGATTGAGGTATTTCGAGCACATTGTGTAGACCGGGCACATTCTTAGAGCTGGATAAATACCAGTCCTTATTTTATTATTAC
The DNA here is from genome assembly GCF_021218885.2 of Marmota monax. Lineage (NCBI taxonomy): Eukaryota > Metazoa > Chordata > Mammalia > Rodentia > Sciuridae > Marmota > Marmota monax. The sequence continues at coordinate 10,951,777 of NW_026694432.1, forward strand.
TATTACTGTTGGTCACCATTTCACAGTCAAGGAAAGGGAGGCCCAAGGTCACATTGTAGTAAGAGTCAGAGCAATGGTTCTTAGATCTGAGCCATGTGAGCATGAGTCCCCTCCTAACCACAGCAGCCATGAGAGCTTGACCTTAACCCCTACTGGCCAGGAGGTTGTGGTGGGCACTCAGTGAATGCAAAAAGCACGTTGGAACCTCTGCTGTACGAGCAGATAATGTGTGTTGGTGCTTATGAACGCAAAAAGAGGTATAATACAAGAAGTATAGCTTGTGGTTATGAGTGTGTGTTCAAATCCTGCCCACCTCTTTAATCCTGTAAGTGACCTTGGGCAAATCATTGAATGTTTCCAAGGCTCAGATTTTTTCTTCTTCTTTCTTCTGTAAAACAGGAAAACAGCATGGGGTTGAGGGGACAGCTAAATTCGGTAAGTTTTGGGTAAAGCCCTTAAAACAATATCTGGCACATATTCAACGATAATTAAATAGAACTCAAGAATGTGAACTCCATGACAACAGAGGGTTCTCTGCGTTGCTCACCACTGTGCACCTAGTGCCTGGGCTAGCAGCTGGCATACACTATGGGTGCTCAATCAGTGCCACCTGGATAAAGCTGGGAGGTTCTGGTTTGAGGCCATTGTGTCTCCTTCTAGGGACACCCAATCATGTTGGATCCTTAAAGGTCCAGGGTTGGCCCTTCACTTTGGCAAGTAATTGGATGGAAAGATTTGGACAGCCCATAGATTCCATGTCCTGAGTGACCCAATTTAGAGTCAGCACTTAGAGACTGTTACATTGGCATCCTGAAGCCTGCCCCTACCTGATTTAATCATTTCCCTGTGTGCTAAGTCCATCCAGGAAGTTCTGTCTGGTCTAATTGGAGTTGCTTGTCAAAATTTATTGGCTAGAGTCAAAGGCAAGACCCTTATCAAATTAGGATTGCACAGGGCTGGAGAGACCTCTGGGGCGTCGGCCACCCTGTGGCCCCGCATGGGGCCTCCTACCCCACCTCTCCCTAATAGGAGGCCCCGAGTAGTTAGAATTCAATTAAGCCCTGGTGAAGGGAGTCTTCCTGGCAGAGCTGGGGCAGACCATGTCTGGGCTGAACAGAACAACCGATTTAAGCTAAATCAACGCCTACTTAAGTGAGCCGTAATAAGCATTCTGGGGGCAACGCCAGCCTGGGGGCGTCATTTATCACTGGGTAATAGAAAACCGTAATGAATAATAACTTGGGCCCAGCAGCCGGAGCGTGCATACATTACGGGTTGGAGCTGCTGCTGTCCACCGGGGCTGGGAGGTGGGTCCGAGGCCAGGGTGGTGGGTTTGCATATTGAATCCTGCCGCTGTGCAGGAAGGCCTTTGTTGTACGGGAGAGCCATTAATCTCCCACCCTCTTTGCCAGTCTGCACTGTTGGGGAGCACATGCTCTGTTTGCTTGTATTGTACTGAGAGGGAACAAGATGCCCCTGAGGAGAAGCCTGCTCTGGAGAGAAGCTGGCTTTGGCCTCTGCGGTGGCCCATGTGTGAGAACACAAGTCAAGACGGATCCCCTCTGAGGCTGGCTCCCAGGGTGCACCCATGTCCTCACAGGGCCTTATCAGGCGACACACTCTGGGTATCAGCAGGGCCCACATCTGTGCTGGGCAGTGGTGGGGTTTGCAGATATAACACAGGGATGGGCATATGAAGTTCTTATACCAGCACACACACATTTAGTATCCACCACTGCTTTTGGGGTGGGTGTTAAGGATGTGCCCCATTATATAGACAAGAAAACTGAGAATCAGGGGGGTTAAATGGCTTGTACATGCAACAAGGAGTGGGGGTCCTGGCGTCTGAATCAGGTCTTCTGATATAAACTCTGAACCCTTTATGTTATATCTCCTAGGAAGGAAAGCCTGAGGCCTGTTCATCTGTTCCCTCAATCCGTCTCCTGTGCTCTGGGTCCTGGAGAGATGGTTATTGCTGCTGTTGGTGTGACTGTCTCTTCTTTTAGCAGGTTCTCCGGTGCCTTCCACAGCAGACCTTCTGCACGTTGGCCCCGGACTCCTCAGGGGCATGATCATTACCTATCAGAGCTGTTATGCAGAGAATGTGTGAAACTATATTAATCCAGGATGCTTCAGGTCCCCTTGGCTTAGTTTAGGAGAAGTTCACAGGAATAATAAAACAAACAAGCCAGCTAACTGTGTGTCCCTGAGTCAGACCTCACCGTGAGCTTGTCCCCAATCCCTCCCCTCATGTTCCTTGAGTACTCACCTTGCCGTCACCTTCTGTTGCTTCTAGGGCGCTGCCATGATTTCCTCCCCTTGGGCTCCTGGACACAGGGAGTAGCTCCCTGCTCAGGGCTGATTTCTTCTTCTGTCTCCAACCGGCTTCTTGGTGCCGGGTCTCTGGAGGCCTTCCTTATCCCCTTGACTGGGAGTGGCTTCTCTTTGGTTCCCCCCGGTTTCTACTGAAATGGGGGTGGGAGGATGCCCTCTTGCACACTCACCAATTCATTCAACAAACATTTGTGTGCATATTTTGTGGCTAGAAATTCCAAGGGGACCTAGACCATGTCCTTGTACATCAGATACATCATGGCTGCCCCTCCTTGCTCAACCCTGTCTTTCAATTTCACAGTTGCATAGTCTTGTGTTTCCTTAACAATCTACTGCTTCTACTAATTTTTTTTTTTTTTTAACTTGGCTGGTTCTTGACCCTGAACTTGGCTCCTCAGGACCCATAACGAGCTCATGGAAGCCTGGAGCAAAGTGTGAGAGCCATGAGCTATGCTAGGTCAGATTTGCCTCCCTCTGCCTCCAGCCTCTGTCCTCAGACCAAGATGGACCCTGGGCTTGAATATTCATTGACGGAGGTTGAATTGATTTAGAGTGGCATCTTAAGATTCAACAACCAACATCAGGAAAATACCTCAACAGCATTCCTCATAAGCCACTGTAAATAAACTCAAAAAGTCAACTCACTTGCATCAACCAAAATTGATAAAATCAAACAATGCCCCCCCCCCCACAATGAAAAGAAAGAGAAGCGTCCTAGTTCTTATTGGAGTTCTAATAGCTTTGCTTTGACTTACTCTCTCCTTGTTCATGATCAACTATTTCAGACTCATCAACACTTTGATTCTTTAATCCCTTTGCCACCCAATTTAATAAATCCCCTGAGAACAAGCTTCTCGAGGATGAGATCAGCCATGTGATGGTGACTATAGATGTAAGCCACTCAACTGTCCCTTTAAAAGAACTGACTGTGAGGAGTAGAGGGCTGATGGCACCCAGGTGCTGTATCCTTGGACCTCAGCAATGTTTAACTAAAATCCATTCTCCCAGGACTGTGCCTGGCCAACCACTGAGCCCTGCAGGGTACTAGACCTGGGTCACTTTCTCCCTGATGTGGGACGCCTCTGATGGGTAGTCTGTGCTTCAGGGATCTCTATCAGCTGATCAAGATGTTCTTAGAGCCACACTGTGGTCCAAGGCTCTTCTGTTTAAAATCTCGTTCCTTCCCCCTTTCCTTTCAAGGTATCAGATGGGCATTGTGGATGGGAGGTTTCCCTGCCTGTTCCGGCTTCCTCTCCCTTTATCTGTCACGGGTACTTCCCCAGCATAGATACTGCGCACCTCTAATTCTGTCCTAGCATCAGCTTCCAGGAGGACATGAACAGACACTCATGCTCAAAGACAAGCAAACAAAAATATATTCATGCATCATCTGTACATTCAAGGTGCCTTCAAGGGCCCATAATAGAGGCTCCATGAGGGATGGTGCTCTTAGTAGCACGTTGTATCTCTTGTGGTGTCTAGCCTGGGCCCAGCTCAGTGAGTGAGGGACAATAGGACTCTCCCAGCCTGAGTGAACACAGTGTAAACCTGTTGTGTCTGGAGGCAGAATGGGAACCTGGAAGGGCTTCTTTGACCTGACTTGTTTAGCTTCTCTTCAACAGCATGTTATGTCTGTCAATCACTGATAAAGTAGTTGCCTGCACACTCTCTAGGGTCCACTGGACCTCAAGAGAGATCTTCAACCACAATCTGCCAGTCTCAGTTCTGGCTTCCGAGAGGTCTTGCCCCTGTAGCCTGAGGCACCTATTGGTCCTCGTGCCTGAGAGTGTGCCACCCGGCTTCCCTCATGCCCAACCCAAACCTTTAGGGAAGTCTGTAGGTCTGACTTTGAGGAAGGCACTGACCAATGTCTGACATAATCTTGGGACCTGAGATGATACAAAGAGTTGTGATGAGTGGGAGCTAGTGAGGCGGCCAACTGTCTGAAACCGGTAAGCAGGGTATGTGGCCTGAGAGGTTGTGTCCAGGTGAGAGAGAGGTTCTGAGTCTGGAAGGTGGGCACGTTGGGGTTCCTTGTTGCTAAATCCAGGAGTGACTTCTCTATCCCAATTTCTTCCCCTCTCAGCAAAAGTATCCATAGTTGACCCCATTGCTCACTAAAGATGTTTTTATCTATATTCATAAGAGATACTGGTCCCTAGTTTTCTTTTTTCCCTTGTAATTTCTTTATCTGGTTCTAGTGTCAGGGTAATACTTACCTCATAAGATGATTTGGGAAATGGACCATTTTCTTCTGAAAGAGTTCATCTAGAACAATGACTGCTTCTTCCTTTAATGTTTGTTAGAATTCAGCAGTGATGCCATCTAAGACTGACGTTTTCTTTGTAGGAAGGTTTGTATTTATAAATTCAAATTTCAGGTTATTTGTGTCCACTTGAATAAAGTCTGGTAGTTTGTATCTTTCAAGGAGTTTGTCCATTTCATCTAGGTTGTACAACTTATTAGTGTAAATTGTCCACTCCCTTCCTCCATCCTTCTAGGACCTGTAGGCTCTGTAGTGTTGTATCCATTTTGATTCCTGACATTGGTAACTAGTATTTTAATTCTGTTTATTTTTTTGTTGTTTTCTGTGTGGCTAGAGGTTTGTCAATTTTATTGATTCCCCCCCCCCCCCCCCCGCGCCAAAGAGCCAGCTTTTGGTCTCATTGATTCATTTAGTTGTTTTTCTGTTTTCTATTTTACTAACTGATCTTAATTATTTGCTACTTTCTGCATATTTTGTGTTTAATTTGATTTTTTTCCTAATTACTTATGTGGACATTTAGATCATTGACTTGAGAACTTTCTGCTTTTCTAAAATAAATACTTAATGCTATAAAACTTTTTTTTTTAAGCATTGCTTTAGCTACATTCCATACAACTTGAGATGTTGTTTTTAGTTTTCATATAGTTCAAAATATCTTTAATTTATTTTATGGCTTCCTTAGATCCATGGGTTATTTAGAAATACATTATTTATTTTCCAAATATTTGAGGGATTTTTAGATAAAAAAATATAGTTTCTGATTTTTATTTCTAATTTAAATCCATAGTAGCCAGCAAACATATTTTGCATGATTTTAATCATCTTAGATTTATTCAGCTTGTTATATTCCTAAATATGATCTTGGTTATATAAACTTGAAAATATGTGTTCTCTTGTTGATTGTATGTTCGGTAAATGTGAGATTTTTGTGATAATCTACTTATTATGAATTTAACTCTTTAGCTTTCTTTTTAAATTAGTGTTAGGATGGCATATCTTTATAGTCTTTCACTTTTAACTTACATATGTCTTTATATTTAAAGTGGGCTTCTTGTATATAGCATACAAATGGGTCTAATCTAATAATATTCTTTTGTCTTTTCTTTTTAATTGGGCTGTTTGTTAAACTTAACAAAATTTCAATATGGTTGAGTTTAAATCTACCCTCTTGCCATTTATTTTCTATTTGTCCATTTGATCTATTTGTATGTGGTGCTGAGAATCGAACCCAGTGCCTCACACATGCTAGGCAAGCGCATTACCACTGAGCCACAACCCCAGACCCTTGCCTTCTTTTATAATAAAAAGCTTTAGACAAGTAAGTTCCATCTCCCAATAGTGCCCCAGGTTTGTGACCAAACTTTTAGCATATAGGCCTTTAGGAGACATATAAGATCTGAACCATAATGACTTATTACCCCTTTTTGTTTTTATTTTTTATTTTTTAGTGGTTAATCTAGTAGTTTATATAGATCTTTAATTTATTATGCTCTGTCTTCCAATAATATTATATCATTTTCAGTAGTATAAGAACTTTATAATAGTATGTTTCCATTTCCATCTTCCTATTTTTTCTATTGTTTTCATAAATCATAAATCATATATCATATATAATAAATATATATGAGGATTCTACCCATATCATATATCATAAATCATGTCATATATATATTTATACATATGCTATAAATTATAAATACATTTTTTAAGCCACCAATTATTTTCTAAAGGGATTCAAAATGAGAAAAACATTTTTATGTTTACTCATATATTTACCATTTCTGTTGGTCTTCATTCTTTTGTGATCAGCTAAATTTCCAACTGGTATCATTTCCTCCAGCCAGAAGAATTTTTCTAGCATTTCTTTTAGCATAGGTTTGCTGGAATAAACAGTTTCAGCTTTTGTTTGTTTAAAAATTATTTTATCTTCAGATTTCTAAGTTGGGTAAAGAATTCTATAATGACAATGTCTTCCTTTTCTTCTAGAACTTTACTGATGTCTTTCTGTTTTCTTTTGGCTTGCGTAGTTTTGGGTGTGAAATTTTTAGTCATTTGAATCTTAGTTTTTCTGTACGTAATGTGTCTGGTTGACTTTAAAATTCTCTTTTTATTGTGATTTTCAACATTTAGATTGTGATGTACCTTGGAGTGGTATTCTTTAGATTTCTTCAGCCTGCATGCAGTTCATTGAGCTTCTTAGATTGGTGGGGTTATAATTTTCAACAAATTTGAAAAAGTTTTGGCCTTTTTTCCCCAAATTTCATTTACAGCCCCCTCTTTTTCTTGAGATTCCAGTTACACAAAGGTTAAGCTGCTTGATATTGGTTTAGAGGTCACTGAAGAATTTTTTGTTTGTTTGTTCCTTTTTCTCTCAGTGCTTCATTTGGATAATTATATTATTATGTTTTCAAGGTCACTGATCTTTCCTTGTGCAGTGTCTAATCTGTTAATCCCATCCAGTGTGTTTTTCCTATCATATATTGTGCTTTTTAATCTCTAGAATTTCAATTTCCTTCTTTTTTATTTCTTCTCTTTTTCTTATCATGGTTATGTGTTTATTTGTCTTCTTCAAAAAAATGGAATATATTTATTATGACTATTTTACAATCCTTGCCTGCTAATTCTACCATCTGTAGTTCTCTTTGTACTGATTGATTTTTTCCCCCCTGGTTATGGAGTAAAAAATGTTCCTAATTCTTTGCATGCCTGGTAATTTTTTGCTTCCATGGTAGATATGTTAATTGCACAGTGTTTATTGGTTGCTGGTTTTATTCTATTTATTGAAATGGTGTTGGATTTTTTATTTTTTCTGGTACAGTTACTTGGAATCATTTCCTTTAAACCCCTTTCAGCTTTGTTAGGTCAGGTCCAAAGCAACTTTTACTCTGGGCATAATTGAGCACCAATACTAAGACATTCCCTTCTGAGGATTCTACCCAGTGAGTGCCCCACATGTTAGGAGGTCTATTCCCAGTCTTTGTGAGCTCTGGGATTTGTTCTGCCTATTTTTTGTTTCTTTCTTCATCTTTGGATAATTTCCTCTTATGTGTGTGCAGATCAGCACCCAGCTACAGACTTGTGGGGACCACTCTACAGATCTCTGAAACTCCTCAGTGTATATAGGTTCTTTCTTTCTAGTATTCTGCCTTAAAAATTATAGCTCTCTTTGTTAAACCACAACACAAAGAAAAGACCACAGACTCCAATTTAAATCAAATTAAAGCAAGCTTGTTACTCTGACCTACTGGGACCAGCTGGGACTGTCCCTCTCCTGAAATCCTTAGGAATAGAAGACAGACCATGGCTCTTTAGGAGTGCAGTTTTATAGCACAAAAAGTTGAAAAAGGGGAGTGTCTTGAGAACTTACAGATAACAGGATTTTGACAAGCATAATACAAAGGCAGGTAGTAGGTTAATGGTCTAAATGGTTCTGCACTTAGGGAGTAAATTTAGTTTCCAACATCAGAATTTATGAGGCACCACTAAAGTTTCGGAGAGGGTTGATATCTGGTCAGGGAAAACCAGGCATGGGTGAGTTCAAGGCATGGACAGGCATTCCAAGCAAGTTTAGAAATTGCAGTAATTTATAGTAAAGCAGAAATTAACTTTTCATGCCTTTGTGATGAGATGGCTCCCAATCTTAAGAGGGAATTGGGCTGGGTTTATCTTCTTGGCCCCCTGCACTTTCATCTCGGACTTCTCAACTGGTCAGACTGCTGGCTTCTGTTTGGGTCTCCACTGCCTTTGTTTAGACCTGAAAACTGACTGGAGGCTGAGAGCTGGAACAATGAGTGGTTTCCTTGACTGGTTTTCCTCTCTCAGGGATTAAAGGTCTGTGCTGCTATTGTACTCTGACCAAAAACGGTTGTTAAGGAACAAGGCTTTAGTAGTGGAGCTGTGTAAGTGTGAGGGTGTCTGGTCTCTATTACTCTATCTTGGCTGAGAGCAGAGATGCTCCTTCCCTCCTTCCTGAAATGCCTTCTTTTTCTGGGTTGTTCTACGTTATCGACCACTCAATCTCCTTTCCTTCTTTATACTCCTCTAATCTGCTTATGAACATCAGCACAATATTATCCCCGTGCCTCCGTCCTAGATCCCCTTCTCTTCTCTATTCCATCTCTCCATTGGTCCATTCGGCTAGCCCTATGGGTCTCCAGCCCAATCTGTCTCTCAACTTCAGATTCATACACAGACTGCCTGATTGACATCTCCTCTGGGATGTCTATGGTAAGTGGCCATAGATATCCCAGATTTACTCCTCTTTCTTCCAAACTGCTTCCTCCCACAGTCTTTTTGTCTTAGCAACGTGGCTTAATCTGTAACTCATTATCTTAGTCTGTTTGAGCTGCTATAACAAAATACATAGACTAGGGGGCTTTATAAACAACAGAGGTTTATTTCTCCTAGTTCTGGAAGCTGGTCCAAGATCAAATTGGTACCAACAGGTTTGGTGTCTGGTGAGGGCCTGTTTCCTTTCCTGGTGAATGTCTTTTCTCATGACAGAAAGGACAGATAGCTCCCTTGATCTCTTTTATAATAAAGAAGTGTTAGTCCCATTTATGACGGCTCTGCCCTCATGACCTAATCACTTCCCCACAGACCCCCACTTCCTAATGCCATCACCTTGGGAGTTAAGATTTCAATACATGGGGAGGGCTGGGGATGTAGCTCAGTGGGTAGAGTGCTTGCCTGGCATGCACAAGGCCATGGGTTCAATCCCCAGAACCACATACACACACACACACACACACAAGAAAGATTTCAACACATGGAGTTTGGGGGGGGACACAAATGCTCAGACCATAGCCCTCATTTATAGAGGCTCAAGCAAAAAAACTTTGGAAACGTCTTCACTTTTTCCCCTCTTTGCTTCCAACACTGAATCCATTAGAAGCTTCTGCAGATTCTGCTTCAAAAACACATTTCAGAGCACCGGGCCTGACACCTTCACGGCCACCACTTTAGTCTCCATTGTGATTATTTCTCACCTGGACTACTATCATAGTCTCCTAGTGATTTTCCTGCATCTGTTCTTTCCTGTTCCCATTTCAATCTGTTCTCCCCACAGCAGCCAAAGAGACCTCTTCAAGCTTCAATCACACCATTTCACATCCCTGTTCAACACCCTCCAATAACTTCACATCACATTGAAAATAAAACCCCAATATCTTACCATAACCTATAAGGCTAAATAAGATGGTCCCTTGCCTCTCTAACTTAATCTAGCATTTCTCCCTCCATCTGTTTACTGAAGTCATACACAACTCCTTTCTGAATCCTGAATGCAATTGAGATTTCTTTCCCGTGCAGGGCCTTTGCATATGCTGCCCTCTTTGCTTTTTGTGCTCAGATACCTAGCTTTAGAGCAAGGCTGCTCTTTCTTATTACTCAGATATCACCTCAAATATTATCTCTTCAGAGAAGTATTCTCTGGCCACTTAGCATAAAAAAGCTTCTCATCAATGTTGCTTTTACATTCCATTACTCCCTTTTATTTATTTATTTTAAAACTCATGTCATTGATGCAAAAATAGACCATTCTCTACCCCTCCTTCTATCTATGCCTCTTTGCAGCACTTTCCATCAAGAGGTGGAATCTGTTTCCTCATTCCTTGATTCTGAACTGGATTTATGACTCACTTTGACCAGCAGGACATTTGGGGAGAAAAGGTGCACCAGCCTGGAGTCTTGCCACCCTCTACTCCTACTCCTGAACCCCAGCAACTGCCGTGTGAAAGAACCTAAGCTAGCTCCGTGGAGGAAAACTGGGTCATAGTCAATGGCCGCCTTCCCCAGAAGCAGAGCCACCTGTCTGACCTGGAGCCAATCAGATTCTTACAGGAGTCCAGACAAGATGAGCAGAACTGTGGAACTGATGTGTGGACTCATGAGCAATTATGAATGGATCTTCACAAAAATCATCAAGTATTGGTCTGGAGCTGTCCCTAAGGGGCAGAGCACTTGCCCAGCATGTGGGAGGCACTGGATTTGATCCTTTGCACCACATAAAACCAAACAAATAAAATAAAGGCATTCTATCTATAACTACAAAACATAACCCCCCCCCCCCACAAAGTATTAGCATGGTGGGTTATGTGGTAAAGGCTAACTGAGCCAACCCATATCACCATTTGAAATGACATGTCTCCCTTGCTAAAATATAAATTTCTCAAGGGTAGGGAGTTTTGCTCAGCATTGTACTCTAGTGTGTAAGGCACTGAATCCAAAATGACAATATGGTATTTTGTGCAGACCCAAATCCTGGCACTTTGTTAAAAAGGGGAGATATGGCCACTGAGATCTTCTATGTTCTATCCAAGAGAAAGCTGCAGTAAAGGACTGAGACAATTTTGCTTTTCTGGAAGAATGATTAAACTAAACACTAAACTAAACTGAATCTTCCTAAGGGAGATGGCACTAACAGGGATCTTGCCCTTTTTTGGGCTGGGAAATGGGGGGGTTCCAAGACCTGGAACCCCCACACTCTGGCTTGTCTCCCTCCTCCTCTTCCTCTAGTCCTGTTGCTGAATCTGCCTCTTGTTTGCCTTAGGTGACCATCCCCATTCTAAGGAGACTCCATCAGGGTCCTTAGAAGCACAGCAGAATCTAGACCAGCTTTGGGGGGAGCATAATTACTAAGAACATCCAAACCAACCAACCAGAGGAAAAAGCAAACAATGACCCACCAACCAATTAGCCAGGCAGGTCCTGGGATTTCAACGGCAGCAGGGGAGGAGTGCGGACAGATGCGCTTCTCAAGGAGTGCTGCTTGAGCCAGTTAGAATTTTGGATGTAGTGGAAAACTTTCTGGGTATTTCTCAAGATATAAATGATTCAGATTTTAAATTTTAGAAAATACTGAAATAATGGTATTATACCAACAAACCATCAGCATTTTGATACTTCAAATTGGCCTGTGATATGGGAATGCCTGAACATCTACAGCTTGTAGAGCAGACACCTCTGTGTCCCAGCTACTAGAATGGTTCCTGGAAGTTTCCATAAATGAACAGGTGACTAAACAATGGTTCCCCAGGATTTTGCTGTTGGTCCGTCCCCAAAGTAGGCAGCTACCCTTGAACACACACAAACATACACACTTGCCACCCATACATGTGTCACCTTCCTCCAAAACAACTGCAGTGCCCCTCAGGCTGCAGCTGTAACAGGGGAGTGGGGTACACCGTGGGTGCTCCCTAAGAGCTTCTCCTAGGGCTAAGGTGGCAGGCTTGGTGTGAACAGTGCTATAACACCCCCCACCCCCACTGTTACCTCCTCCCTTTGTACCTTGGGCCCCCTTTCCAAGTGGCTGACTTTTACCGCATCTCTGCATGTGGGCAGGCCCAGCAGGCTCATCCCAGAAAGGGCCCCACTACCTTCTACCAGGTCACTATGGGCTCCCTTAGGGAACCCATCCTTCCTCCCCTCAAATGCTCACATGTACCCCATCTCCCTGAAGGACAGACATGTCCTCCTCTGCACCCAAGCTCAGAGAGGGAGCATACTGCACACCAGAGAGCCACTGTGAGCTGCCGCAGTCCGGCTGCAGCAAACTAGCCGGGGGGGTGACGAAGAACTTGTGTACTTGATACGGCAGTAGTAGGAGCCGTTTATTGCAGGACAGGAGCAGTATTTATACATTCCACAGAGCTTATCTAATTAGCATAAACTAGATACATCAGTCAACCAATAAGGAATCTCTACACTTAATGGCTCGCTTTTGTTACTTCTCAAACCACTCCCTCTGGCATTTTGCCAGGCACCATCCAGACTTGTTTACAAACTCTAACATTCCCCTGGCTAAATGCCAGGTGTTATTTTGACTTGTTTACAGACTCTAACATTTCCCCCTTTTGTTTAATTTAAATAAAGACCATAGTGGTTTTTACAGAAACACCATAAATAACCTGCTACAAACAGAAAGGGAGGATACAAAATGCCACAATACCAAGCCAATTGATGGCTCCATGCAAGAAGCCCTTGGAAAAATTATACCAGCAATGACACTGTTAGCAAAGATACCGAGTTACAATTTGTTGTAGATTACAGTTTGTTGTCTCAGTCCAGGTAAAGCAGTGTCTCAATAGATTAACTCACAGACCAGGTAAATCACAGTCCAGGTAAGTTCTGCAGGCAGCTAGCTTAAATCACAGTCCAAGTAAGTTCTGCAGGCAGCTAGCTTGATCCGAAGTCTCGTCCGGTTTTCAGCAACACTGGAAATTCTTCCACCCTCGTTTTCACCTGCACTGGGATGAAGGCAGGAACTCCGGCAATGATGTTAAAGAAAATCCTGTAGTATTCCAGCAGGTGCTAAGAAAACAACCTTCTGAACAATTTAGTACATTATCTCAAGATTTTTTGCATTTGAAATAAGCATTAATAGTGCTCACTACTCATCAGCTTCCAGGTGTGGGAGAACCATTGTAGCTTAGTTATTGGCATTGAAAATGACCAAACATCAGGGACACCAGTAGCGTCTTCTGCTGGCTGTAGTGCCTGGGCAGCCCCAGATGGCCCTGGGGAGTGTCCCAGACTCAAACTGCTACTGGGCACAGGGAGCAAGAGCCTGTGAGACTGTGCCTCCTGGTCAGGTCTAGATTTGGGCTCCGGCAGTGGAAGAGCCAGCTCCCCGGCCAGGAGGCGGGGAAGGGCCAATCGCCGCCACCTCTTGGAAAATCCTTGCTGCGCTGTGACCAGCTTGCACACTCGGCAGCCGCCTCTCCACTTCACGCACCCTCCGGTAACGAAAAGTATTTAGTAATAGCCTTTTGCTGCAACTTTTTTCCTGATAATCCTTCTTCTTCTGAACTTTCTTTTTCTTTCTGACTAGAGTTCCTGGGCTTCTATCAACACATGCCCTAACTATTCTTGGTTCCACTGGGGTGCCTTCTTCCCTTAGTAATTTACTTCTCACCCCTTCCATATTTTCATCACAAAGACAATACAATACACTGAGACAAAACAAGACACAAACATACTGTATCAATCTTCTCCATTTTCTCGAAATGGCCATTTTTCCTCTCGCCCTATGTGCCTAGGGACGAGCAGATTTGCTCCCGTCCTATCTATGGACGGGCAGCTTTTTTTTGTCACTTACCCCCGAGTGTCCCGGGGCTCCCCGTACGGGCCACCATCTGCTGCAGTCCGGCTGCAGCAAACTAGCGGGGGGGGGGGGGTGACGAAGAACTTGTGTACTTGATACAGCAGGAGTAGGAGCCGTTTATTGCAGGACAGGAGCAGTATTTATACATTCCACAGAGCTTATCTAATTAGCATAAACTAGATACATCAGTCAACCAATAAGGAATCTCTACACTTAATGGCTCCCTTTTGTTACTTCTCAAACCACTCCCTCTGGCATTTTGCCAGGCACCATCCAGACTTGTTTACGAACTCTAACATTCCCCTGGCTAAATGCCAGGTGTTATTTTGACTTGTTTACAGACTCTAACAGTGAGCCACTGGCTTCCACATATACGAGGAGACATTCCATGTACCTGGGAGAGACACCCAAACGCTATAGCATGAGGGAGCCACACATCACACACGTGAGCCAACCACACAGACGCACACACAACGCCGCACACATGCAGTGAACACCACACAAACATGTACACAGGCATCCCAAACACAGCCACACAGGCAAACACATCACGCACGTGAATAGACACAGCGCAACCTGCGGCACATGCGCACACACGTGCCCGCTGGTTGAACTTCCCGCGCTCTCCCAGAGCCGCACATCTGGCTCTACCCTGCCCCGTACTATGGCTGGAGGGTTGGGTGTTTGATGTGGTGGGCAGTTGAGGCAGAGCAACAGTCTTGCAGTACTTCTACTACCTTCAGGGCCGTGGCAAGCTCCCAGGTATGCACGGGAGAAAAGGGGGAGAAGGTGGAGCTGAGTTAAACAGGCGCGAGAGCAGCTGTGGGCAGCGAGGTGCTGACCAGTGTGGCAACCGCCAGCGCTGTGCTCCTGAGCAGGGAAGCGCTGAGCAGAGGCTCCTCCAGGCCTCTGGGCAATGCAGCCGTGAGTCACCCTAATCATGGCAAAATAGAGAAAATATGGCCAGGCAGGGTGGCACACGCCTGTACCCAGAAGCTAGGTGCTGGGAGCCATTAGCCAAGTAGGTATGACAATTTCCTTGCCAGCGTACCCCATGTTGCTTAGTGGAAGGACTCGTGGAAATAGGACATTTTGCAGTGACATTGCATGTAGGTGACCTTGCTCAAGGACCAAGGCGGATCTGAGTTTAGGGCGTCCCGGTTTAGGACTATCCGGGTTTAGGGTGGTTCCAGGTTTAAGATTATTCCTGCTGGGAATAGGGCGTATCCTGCTGCCTGAGTTCCCCTTGAGTTCTCACGGGATTCAGACAGTATTTTTTGGGAGACAGAAGCCCAGTGGGAGTGGATTTGGGCAGAGAACGTGGATTTCCCCAGAACGTGATTGTAGACGGCTGGTGTGAGTTCGGGAATAAAGAGTTGCTGTTTGAATCTACAAGCTGTGTGGTGGCTTGTGATTTTGTGCCTAGCCAGACTGCGGCATTTGTGCCCAGCCAGACTGCGGCACTAGGGAGGCTGAGGCAGGAGGATCACAAGTTCAAAGACAGCCTCAGCAACTTAGCAAGGCACTTAGCAACTCAGTGAGACCCTGTCCCAAAATAAAAAGTGAAAAGGGCTGGGGATGTGGCTCAGTGGTTAAGCTTCCCTGGGCTCAATTTCTGGTACAGAAAAAAAAAAATAAAGAAAGAAAAATGAATGAGACTCACTTTAGATTTTTGAATAAAGTGGACCATAAGTGGAAGAATAATTCCCAAATACAAGCGCCTTCCTGACCCTCCCCCAAGAAGATATTTCCCAGAGTTGGGAGGGGTGTGGCCAGGGATGGGGGGTCAGACTCATAACATCATCTATTGATGAGGCTATCCAAAGTGCTTCTTTGCCTGCCAGGATTTTGAAGGATGATTTTTATGCTGCCAATAAGGCTAAGTGGAAATTCCGTCATGTCTGAGCCCGGACAGGCGCGTCTCTGGGCATTCGTCCATCTGTGTGAGTTGGCTGGTCCAGGGCAGGGGTGCATTCAGGGCTCTGGAGGCAGAGGTAAAGGAGGAGAAGGCAGCTAGAGTTTGGCCAGACCCATCGCCTTGAACTGGCCCTGGAACCCCAGGGGTGAGCTGTTTCCTAGTGACCCTGTGGCTGAAGGCATAGGTAGCATGGCTTTGAGTCCCAGGGGCGGTGACGCTGAGCCGGGAGAGAAGCCTCCTTCCCACCCTGACCTGGAGCACAGTGTGTCTTTGGGTTGGGAGGGAGCAGTAGGCACGTGGTGTGGATTCCCTGAACACGGTGTTCTCTTAGTGGAGGACGTTCTTCCTGAGGACGCTGGTGGCTGGGGCGTGTTGAGGGCCACCCTGTACATCTCTGAAGGTGATGGGATCAGAAAATGTGAGAGCTTTCTTTGTAAGCACTGTGAGTCTGCATGGTCCTGGGCATTTCCATAAGGCACAGGGATCACGTTTAAGGGGGCTGGAGTTTGCAGTAGGCAGGTCAGGGGTAAGGGTGTGAGCAAGAGGGATTTGGGTTGTTCTGTTACGTGACCTCAGTCAAGCCCACAGGTCTGTCAGTCCTAGAGACATTCAAGCTATTTTGAATAATAACAACAGGTGACCCAACACCTCTCCTTGGGGTGGACTCTTAACCTCCCAAGGGTTTATGACATTTCTCACCCTGCCTTGCAGGGGTGGGGGCATAAAGCTCTGAAAGGCTCTGGGCCTGGAGGGGTAAGCGCAAGAGTGCAGAGGATGGTGGCAACCTGGTCACTCTGGAGTAGCTTTGCTTCCAGAAACCCACGACGAACTCACAGCTCATGCAAGGCTTCCTGGAGGGGGAATTGGACATTCTGGTTGAATTGAATAGAATTTGCTTAGCAAAAGGTGGGGTTGGGAAGTTTTTTCTTTGCATTTTTTTTTTAATATAGGGGATTGAATCCAGACCCTTGTGCTTACGAGGCAAGAACTCTGCTAAGTGCTGGTCTTATGTGTAGAGTGAGGAAAAGTTGGCTGAGGCCAGGATGGTGGTCAACTGCACTAGACCAAGGGGTGCCCAGACATTTGGTCAAATGTCATTCTGGATGTGTCTGAGGATGTTTCTGGGTAAGATTAATTTGAATCAGTAGACTGAATAGAGCTGATGGCCCTTCCCAAAGTGGGTGGGCATCAGCCAGTCCCCTAAAGCGGGGGCTGAGTGGAATAAAATGATTGAGTAAGAAAGGATCCCTTCTCTCTTCCTTTCTTTAAGTGGGGACGTGGGTCTTCTCTTGCTTATGGATTTGGACTGGAACTTACCAGCATTGGCTCTCAAGGGTCTCCAGCTTGCCAATGGCAGATCTTGGGATAAAAATAGAACTAATAAAGGGATCTATATCTATATCTGCATTCTGTTTGTTTGGACTAATATAGCCAGAGCAGTGATTCTAGACTATGACTGCATGTTAGCATCACCTGGCAGTGGAAATGGGTGGAGAGTGTTTTAAAACACTCTCCTGGTCTCCATCCCCTGATTCCCTTGTTCTGGGATAGGGCCTGGACACCTCTCTTAAAAGTTCTCTAGGGCACTGTGCAACTAGGGTGGAGAAGCTCTGAGCTGGGGCCCGGGGCATGTGAAGGAGAGGGACATGGATTCACTAGGGCATCTGTGTGGGTCAGGCATGTGCTTGGGTTTTACTCATTTAATAGTATACAGGACAACCCCATGTGTTGGTGATGATTATTCTTTCCATTTTTCAGGTAAGGAGTAAGTGGATGGCCCAAGGTCTTGACACTAGTAAGCAGCAGAGCTGAGATTCTGACCTTAAAATCTGGAGGATGAACCTGGAGAGGTTGGGCTCAGAGGTTGCATTTGTGTTTTACTCTGGGAGCCTTGGATAACAGTGAGACAGGTAACCCCCACTCTGAGATCAGATTCTTTCATTAATCACCCCAGATCTTCAAGCTTGGAGAGCTTGCAGGATTTATGAGTCCTGTGATAATGTCTTGTGCTTTTTTTTTTTTTGTACCAGGGGCACTCAGCCACTGAACCACATCCCCAGTCCTATTTTGTATTTTATTTAGAGACAGGGTCTCACTGAGTTGCATAGTGCCTCGCTTTTACTGAGGCTGGCTCACAATCTTCCTGTCTGACCCTGCCGAGCTGCTGGGATTACAGGCATGCGCCACCATGCCCAGCTGTCTTGTGCTTTTAAATGTTATTAGCAGAATATTAGCACTGGACTGAACCTCAGAAATCAGAGCATCCCCCCAATCCTCTGCCTTCCTTCCAGGGTAGGCCATCTTATTTCATTCATTTCCTTGGTCTCTTGACAGCAGCGTTTGGCACACGATGAGCACTCAGCATTTGTGGAATAGGAGCAATTGGTTTTGAAGGTCACAAAGCTGATGCAAGGATGCTGAGAGAAGTTTAATGTCTTTCCTAGGTCACAGCTACAGCACAGCTTGGACTAGAATCCATTTTTCTGACTTCAGCCAAGTGTCCTCTCCATGTTGTTGTTCCACAATGTTGTTAGTTTCAGAATCACAGGCAGTTGGAGCTGAGTGAGCCTCAGAAAAAGTTCATCATTTACACATAGTCTCCATCTTCTGTGTCCTTTCCAGTTCAATAGCAATGGCTGTCTGCAGTGCTGTGTGCAAAGATTCTGAGGTTCATGAGGAAAGAGTACCATCATCGATTAGTGATGCCTGTCGTGGATGTGGGAATGGCTAGTGGTGACATACGTGCCAAATATTTTATGATTAAGAAAACTGAGGTCCTGGGCTGGGGCTGTGGCTCAGTGGTAGAGTGCTTGCCTAGCATGTGTGAGGTTCTGGGTTCCATTCTCAGCACCACATATAAATCAATAAAATAAAGGTCCCTTGATAACTAAAAGTATATTTTTAAAAAAGAAAACTGCGGTCCTTTTGGCCTTCCATAAAATTTGTCACTGGACATCAATATTGAAAGACCATTAAAAAAATCTGAGGTTTCCCAGGTTCTACTGAAGGAAAGCCACATTGGGGTTTTGGCAAAGATTCTGTCCTTGAAGATTGGGGTACCCTTTTATGTTTAATGTTGGTATGTTCTTGAATATTCTCTTCTTTCTGAGTTTTGATTTTTTTGCACCTGTAAAATGGATACAGAATCACTATATTTCTGGGTTGTAATGAAGAGTGAGTTAAGGAATACTTGGAAAAAGTGTCTCATCAACTCTGAGGCACTATGGGATTCATCCTTTGAAGATTGCCTCATGGGTCCCAATTTTTCCCCTCTCTGTACCCATCCCCTTTTCCACATGGCTTTGCAGTTCTGGGTGAAGTATATTTTTCTGGACTTTAACTTTATGTTTGGTCATATAACTTGCTTTAGCCAATGGAAGGGGACAGAAACCATAGGGCACTGGCTTGAACCAGGCCTCAAGAGACATGGCATATTTCCATTTGCTGTCTTGTGCCTGTCACTGACGTAAGAATGTGTTCTAGTCAACTCAGGTACCTCTGAAGGCCATTTCTTGTTGCTATGGTTTGAATAAGTATTCTCAAAGTTCATGTATTAAAGACTTGGTCCTCAGGGTGGCTGTACTGGGAGGTAGTGGAATTATGAGGTAAAGTCTATGGGAGGTCCATAGGTCACTGGGACTATGACTCTGATTGTGTGGCCCCAGATCATCCTCTTCCAGTCTACTTCCCTGGATGGTGATGTAAGCAATTTTTCTCTGCCATGCACTCCTGCCATGATGTGCTGTCCTGGCAAGAGGACCAAAACCATGGGACTGGAACCTCCAGGACAGTGAGCCGAAATGACCATTTCGTCTTTATAAGTTAATTGCACCAGGTATTTCATTATTGTAACGAAAAGCTGACCAATGCACTGATAAAAAGTAGCAAGATTTTTTTCTCTCTCTCTCTGGGATTGCAGTTTCATTGTGGAGTGAATAAAAGACAAGAGTGCCACCGTGTCACAGATTGACCTTCCACCTCTGGAAGAAGTCTTGGGCTTCTAGATGCTTCTGACATTGCAATACCAAAAAATTTGTGTGAGACAAAGTTCTCATGCAGACAAAACTCAATGGCAGTCGACAGATCCAATGCAGAACATCAGCTGCTTTGATTTTTATTATAGCAGCTTTGCAAACCATAGCTTCCCTCCGACCACCTATACCGGCAACCTGTTTCTGGGATCCTCATCGTCTAT
Organism: Marmota monax; assembly: GCF_021218885.2. Classification (NCBI taxonomy): domain Eukaryota; kingdom Metazoa; phylum Chordata; class Mammalia; order Rodentia; family Sciuridae; genus Marmota; species Marmota monax. Next base: position 10,971,593 of record NW_026694432.1, read on the forward strand.
TCCCCATTTTCCACATTGGCCTGGACTTTTACTGTCTATAGGAGGAGTGGAAGATGTACAGCTGCCCCAATTGACTGTGGAGAGAATGAGCCTTGCCTCTGCCCAGAGAACAGGACAGGTGTGTGGTGGGCACCTCAAGGGCAAAGAGGACCTGAAAGAGTCAAAGAGAATATGCAAAACAGTGCATTAAACAGGCAAAGGTTCAGTTTCTCCAGTCCTTTGCTCTGAAGTTCAAGCAGAAAATGTGAGAATTGATATGCTAAATGGATACAAAGAAAGAAATTCTTCCAGCAGGTCCTGAGAATTTTTCCCTCAGATGAAGAAAAGGAAGGTGATACATGTTATAAAGCAATGGATGCTTCTGACATTGTAATACCAAAAAGTTTTAACTGGTATTTCTCAAAGGCAGAGGCTGTTTGACCTCCAGATCAGTGGTCGAGAGAAAGCAACTAGGACCAGAGTGGTATGGGCCACAGTGATGTGGGGACAGAGCAGGGACTGGGATGCAGGTGTACTAGGTCCTGCTGAGCTCTTTCTTTGCTGAGCAGGTTCTCAGGACCAACCTGGTCCAAGATTAGGGCAGGGATTAACATCCCCTCTAGTTCAATTTCCTATGGAATTAGCAGTTGTCACCTATCTTCTTGCTGGGATACACTCCTCTTCAAATATAATTTTTTTTTTCTATGGCATGACCCTGCTCTCCTGTGTCTAAAGAGTCACTCTTGGATGCCTGTTGCTCCAAATGCTAACTATCTTGAATATGGCTGCCCCTCTGCATTGCTGGTGCCTGGGCTGCCACAGACCCTGGCCCTGCTGATAAAATGTGTAGGCGTGTTGCACTGTGCTCTCTGGCCCACTCTTCTCCAGCCCTTCCATGCTACAGAATCTGGAGCCAAAGAGCTCCTCATGTACCTGCAGAGAGGAAGGAGTGCTGGCTGCTCAACCTTCACCCACAAGCCTGGCTCCTTTCTTTCTCTTGTAGTAACAACTTTATAGGATGATTGACAGAACATTCATCCCCTCCCTTGCAGAATCCATTTCTGTCCTTGAGGAGTGGAGTTTCTTCCATAATCTTGGAAAGATAAACACAAAATGGTCCATAACTGATGTATCTGAAAGTTGTTTTTTTTTTCCCAGTTAGTTTTAGCCATAGTCTTTATTATACCCCTGGAATAAATGGGAAACTGAGGTCTAGGGACTGTAAGTGGCTAGGCTAATGTCACACTGCTGGCTCTTGTTGGAGTGGTGCTATGATGGGCTGAATGTGTGTATCCCCCACCCCCCAAATTCATATGTGAATGAATTATCAGCAACGGATTTGTCTTTGGAGGTGGGGCCTTTGGCAAGTGATTAGGTGAGACGAGGTCACGAGGGTGGGGCCCACAGGATGGGATTAGTGCCCTATTAAGAAGAGATGAGTTCTTTCTCTTTTACTCTCTCTATAAACACACAAGCAGGAAAGGCCAGCTGAACACACAGAGAGAAAGTAGCCGCCGACAAGCCTGGAAATGAACTATCCCAGGGCAACAAGTCTGCCAGCGCCTTGACTTTGGATTTCCCAGTCCCCAGAACTGTGGGAAGTAAACATCTGGTGTTGAAACCACCCGTTGATGGAAGCCTAGCCTAAGGCAGGAGGTGAGAAACCAGGCCTCCTGACTCTCACTCACCCCTCCTTCTCTAACACCAGGGTGACCGTGAGCTGTCGCGGTGGACTGTGCTCTATCACCTTGATGCCTTGGGTTTTGTTTAGCTCACTCCTGTGGAGGACGGGGCACAGGAGGGAGGGCGGAATTGTTGTGATGGCTTCAGGCTTTGTTTAGCCAGTACTTTGGCGTGCAGGGCACAGAAGGGTGAACATCATTCTGTCCTGCTCGGGAGGATGGAGTGGGCTTGGCTCAGATTCAACAGCCTTAGTGACATAAAGTTGGAAAAATGTTTTCCTCTAAGAACACTAGTGGCAAGAGAGCAGGTACAGACATCTTGCTGTCCAACAACCGAGGTAATTAATATTCCATTAACAAGGCCATTACAACTCCTGAATAGAAACATACCTCATCTTGAGGTGCGAAGCCTACTTCTAAGTGAGGTGTAACAGCTGAATAAGCATACCTGCTGATTTATGTCCATAAAACTTAATTTATTAGCAATGTCTTAATTGTGATGGTTCATATAGTCCCCGAGCCATTAGCAAAATCCTCTAAAAGCCGCTGACGAGAATAATATGCCCAATAAATGGGACGAGCAGCACTTTCTCTGCTTCTGAGGCTATAGACTTGCTAATAAGGCTGAGCTGGTCTTTTAATGGAGTGGCCGAGTGGACAGGAGGGGTGCTCTGGTAGAGAGCTGGAGGGTGGCCTCATCTGGGAGTTGGGACCAACCTGCAGCTGCACCTTGTGGTGGTATCTGGGAGCGGTTCCAGCATTCGGAGACAGTTCTCAAAGGCAGGCATCAGGACTGTGGCTCACAGGTGGAGAGGGAGTGGCACTGAGGAACAATGAGCTCTTGGGTTTGGTTGGAGAAGAATCTAGTTTCATGTGTAGCCTTCTCCCCTCCTCCCTCTCACCTTCTCCCCCTTCTTTAATCTTTTCTCCCAGCCCTGCCAAGAGCTTGGCCCTGGATTGAGCACACACAGTTCATTAGTACTTGGGGGTCTTTGTGCATGCCAAGAGGTGGCCCCTGGTCCCCTTCTCATGTGGTCAGACATGCTGTCCCCTGGAACACCTGAACTCAGAAGGACGGAAGCCTGTTGAAGTCAACAACCTGTGGGCTCTGAAGGGAATCATTTTTTGCACATTGCAACATCCATCTAGATAAACTGAAGTTGCAAAAGAGAATCTTTTCTCTCTTCCAGTAACCCTAGTAGTCAAAAGCGTTGCATTCCTTGCTCTCGCTGCCTCTCCCCACTGAAGGTATTTGAGTCCTCATAGAAGAAGCCATTTCTGTGGCGGACACCCAAAAGCTCCTCCCCATTTTTTTAAATGTACACCATTTTCTGAAAAAAAGAAAGTTGATGGTTTAAATAAGTACACCCCAGGCTGCCCCAGGGGCAAGAGTTGCAATTGAGTTTCCCTTCCCAGCTCTGTACCACCTTCCCCCTTACCTGCCACTGTCCAGAACAGGGGCCCCCCTGCGCCAACCACTTGGGTACTCTTGGAATGGAATTACTGGAAAGTCCTGCAAGTTCTACCCCAATACTTGTTCCATCAGCCAAACTTAAAAAAAAAAAAATTACTTTGAACTTGTGTTCTGTTCCCAAAAGAATTGGTTAATATGCTCCTGGCCTGTATTGCCAATACTTCTCTTACTAACTGATATGGAGAAAAGAACCAGTTACATAAGGAAAAGATACTGCCTTTGAAGTACTATCAAAACCCTGCTCTAATGTTTTTAAAACCAACTTCTATGAATTGTGATTAACATACAATAATATCAGTTTTAAGGCTTCCGGTTGGTGACTTTTGATAAATGCATATACCCGTGCATCTACGGCCTCAAGAAATAGAACATTTCCATCCACGTGTGAAGTGTCCTGGTGTCCCTATGCCAGATTGTGCTATGCAACCATTCTTCTGATTTCTATCATACTAAATTATTCTGCCTGTTCTAGAATATCGTACAAATGGAATCATACAGTCTGTATTCCCTTTTATCTGGCTTCTTTTATTCAGCATAATTGTTTTGAGATTTATTCATGTTGTTAAGTGTATCAATAGCTCATTTTTATTGCAGCGTGTTACAGGTGGCCCTCCACAGCCATGGGTTCCACATCCGTGGGTTTTGCATCTGAGTCTGACTGTGGATTGAAAGCATTCAGAAAAAACTGTGTCTGAATTGAACATGTACAGACTTTTTTTCTTATCATTTTTCCCCTAAACAATACAGTATAACAATGATTTACATTGCTTTTACATTGCATTAGGTATTATGAGTAATTTGGAGGTGATTTAAAGGGAAGATGTGTGTAGGTTATATGCAAATACTGTGCCATTTTATTTAATGACTTCAGCATCCATGGATTTTGGTATCCATGGGGGTTCAGGACCCAATCCCCCCTCCCACCCACCTGATGTGGAGGGTGACTGACTGTATTCCATTATCTGGACACAGCCTAATTTACTCATCGATTCACCTGTTGATGAACATTTGGGTTGTTTCCAGTTGGGGGCTACTATGAATGCAAGTGTCTGTGTGAGTGCCTCCGCAGTGAATTTCATGGAGGGAGAAAACGTTGTTCCATCTTGAAGCCCTTAAAAAATATTCACATGGCACCAATCAGTCATTCTTAAAGAAGCTGAGCCTCACGCATCACCTGTTACCGGAACCAGAAAAGGGAAGGAAAAATCTCCTCTTGTCATGGGTGGAAGCTGGTACGATAAAGAAGGTCAGAGACCAGCGTGAACTCTTGTGACTGCAGAGCAGAGTGAAGGGGAAATGAGGATTTCACTGTTGGACCCAAGGGAGGAAAGTGCCTGGACCCAGAAGGAGAGCAGAGCAGAGAAGCCACTGAAGGACTCCCACTGTGGAGACACTTTGTATTTGGGGGATAAGTATCCAGGAATTGAGTTGTGGTCATTTATGTGTAACTGTATAAGAAGCTGCTACATTGTGTTCCAAGTGGTTTTGCCATTTCATATTTTCATCAGCAGTGTGGGACAGTTCTACCTCCCCACACCTGCATCATCTCATCTTAGAATGGTCTTTTTAAATGTTAGCCTTTCTGCTGGGTGTGAAGTGTGTCTCATTGCGGTTTTAATTGGCTCTGATGACTTGTTGTCGAACGTCTTTGTGTGTGTGTTTATTGGCCTTCTGTAGATCTTCTTTTGTGAAGTGTTTATTCAAATTTTGCCCACTTAAAACTGAGTGGTTGGTCTTCCTATTATTGAGTCCTAAGAGTTCTTTATAAGCTCTGGATACAAGCTCCTTTATAGACATATGTGGTGCAAATATTTTTTTCCTGGTCTTTGGTTTGCCTTTTTACTTTCTTGCTTGTGTCTTGTAGGGAGAAGTGTTTTATTTATCAATTCTTTTTCTTTTCTGTTAAAGAAATCATTGACTAGCTCAAGATTGCAAAGATTGTCTTCTGTTATTTCTTCTCAAAATTTCATAGTATTATGTTTATGATCCATCTTAAGTTAACTTTTGTGTATAGTGTGAGGTAGGGATTGAGTTTCATTGTCTTTCATATGACCATCCGGCAGTTCCAGTCTTGTCTGCTTAAAATACTCTCCTTTCCCCATTGAATTATGTTGGAACCTCTCTTGTTGACAATCAAATGGCCATGTATACATTGGACTATTGCTGAACTCTCTAGCCTGTTCAGTTGTTCTATATGTTTGCTGGTACATCAATATCATTTTTTCTTGGTAACTGTAGCTTTATGCTCTGTCTTAAAATCAAATAATGTAAGTCCTATAACTTTGTTCTTCTTCCTTTCAGCTATTCTTGATCCTTTGCATTTCCATTTAGTTTTACAGTCAGTTTGCCAGTTTAAGCAACAACAAAAATTTCTCTAGGATTTTGAATAGAATTGTATCAATTTATAGATCAGTTTGGGGTGACTGGACAGCTTAGCAATACTGAACCTTCTGAACTATGAATGGTGTATTCTACATTTATTTAGATTACATTTAATTTTTCCTGGTAGTATCGGTACTTTTCAGTGTCGAGGTCTTGAAATCATTTCTCCAAGGTATTCTAAGCATTTTGTTTTTTATATCAATACTATTGCAAATTGTGACATTACAATATTTTCATTTTCCTATTTGTTAGAATATAGAAGTACAACTTATTTTTTTGCATATTGATTTTTTTATTCTGTAATTGGATAATTTGTAAGATTAGTCCTATTTAAAAAATTTAGGGGTGGGGAGATTCCTTGGGATTTTCTGCAATTATGTCATTTGCAGAAAAGACCATTCGATTGCTTCTTTCCTGATCTTCATAACTTCTTTTCTAATCCTCTTTTAAGAAATTTTTCCCTTTGCTGCCCAGAACCTGATGTGAGGTTGTATGGAAACAATGAAAACAGACATCCTGGACTTGTTTCTGACCTTGGGAGAAGAGTGTTAGCATGAATAGCTGTTGTTATCTATTTGCTTATTTGTTTTCATAGATGCTCTTTATCAGGGTGAGGAATTTACTTTGATAGGAATTTCTTTTTTGGTTATAAATTTTTGGAGTTACGCCACCACATTTATATTGATTTAGATTATTTCCCTATATTTTAAAACTAATAACCATAATGCCGAGAGAAATTGTGGAAGGTAAATGTTTATGGAATAAAAATTGAAACTGAAGGGTTATTGAAAGAAAACACAGATAAATATTTTTATATCTTTTATAATTTAGTAGTGTGGAAGTCCTTTCTAAGTCACGAAAAAATAGAAATGTTATTAGGTAAGAACATAAAAAAATTAGAAATCACTGTTCTGAAAAATGTTGAAAACTAATTAGTACCCAGTTAAAAATGTATGCAACATCAATGATACATAAATTGCTGTTATTTATAATAGACAAAGAGTTTATGTACATCACTTGGAAAAATTAGAACAATCTCATTTAAGTGTTCAGGGGCTATGAATGAGTGATTTATAAAATATGGTATTCAGCAAAAGTATGAAAAAATGCTCTAATATAAATATAAATTTAACAATAATATATGTTATTTGGCAGATAAGCAAAGTTAGGAAAATTGCTAATATGTACTATCAAGGAGAGCGTAGAAAATTCTCACATTAGCAGGAGAGCAATTGGTATGACATCCCTGGAGGAGTTTTGCGAATAGTTATCAAAAGCTTTGAAAATCTGTACATTCTTGATCCCACAATTCCATTTCCAAGAATTTATTCTAAGACAATAATTGAACGAGTGAGAAGAGATTTATGTAAAAGGATGTTCATCACAAGTTATTAATAATATCAGGCTTTGGATACAACCTAAATATCCATCAGTAGGGACCTGATTAGGTAACTCAATTGTGTTGGTTGTTAATTCATTTAATCAGATATTATGTAACTATGTAAGTGGAGTTTATGGAAACATATTTATTGAAGTGAATATATGTCCCTTATTAAATTAAAGATGTAATGTACAGCCAGATCCCACTTGCTGTATAGAAAAAACAGGAATGTACCTGACAATGATTAGCACACAGTAGGCACAGGGTAGATATTGACAGACTGCATGACTTTTACAAACAAGTTTATATGTATCTAGTATCAAAATGTTAACAATCACGGCGGATGGAGTTCAGGTGATTTTTTTACAATCTCTCTTAATTTCTGTATAGTTTGAAAAACTTTTTAATAAGTGTATGCTATTTTTATAATCAGAGCAATAGATCTATTTATTTTCTAAGAAAACAAAAAGAATCAACGGACTTGATAATGGATTGTAAGTGGGCATGAAGAAATGCCAAGTGGTGAGGGTCTGGCTTGGCCTGTGTTTCAGCTTGGATCACTACTTGAAGAGTTCTGCCTCCACTGGAGACAGAGAACAGGAGGAGGAGGAGGAGGAGGGAGTGTATGTAATGTGTGTTGGTTGTTAAAGTTTCCACCTGTTGCATTTGGGGTGCCAGTGGGGTACTCAGGTGGACACATGGGTCTGGAGCTCTAAGAAAGAGGCTGGATTACAAACCCATCACTTTTGGTAAGTTGTGAGCCCAAGTGTGGTAATTATGAACACAGCAGTGACGCTGCTGCCCAGCAGAGAGAGCAACATGAGGAAGGTCAAGGTGAAGTCCCGTTGAACACCATCGTGCCCAGGGAGGGCAGCAAGCGTTCCCAGGAAAGGCACCAGAGGAGGAACAGGGAGTTAGAAAGGGTGAAAACCAGGAGAGGGCAGTGGACTGGAACGATGGGACCAGGGCAGCCAAAAGGTCCACAAGGTACAACATGAAATGTCCCCGCAGGGGCCTTTGGTCATTGGCAGGGCATCCACAGCCTTGGTGGGCCTGGGCTCACCGCAGTGGTGGATAGGGAGGTCCAAGTGCGATGATCCCGGAGGTGATGTAATGTGAATCCCTGGGGCACTGAGCGGATTCGATCCTTATGGGACACTTGGATGAGAAGTCAAGATGATCACTGGGACAGTAAACAAGGGGAGATGCTGGATTAATTAAAATAACTTTCACTAGGATGACATTCATGGGTTGAAGGGAAGGAGGCAGCTGAAAGGGGGCTGTGGAAGACCCTGGAGAGGGGGAGATGGATACTACCACCTGGGGTCAGAGCAGGTGGGGAAGGATGGGATCCATGGCACCAAGAAAGGGTTAGTCCTGGATGGAGGAGCTGCCCCTTCCCACCATGACAGGGAGGAGGAGGGGACAAGTGGATGCAGTGGTGGCTGCAGGGTGGGGGCAGTCATTAGGGGTGGTTCTTGCTTGATTTTCATGGTCGATGACGTTTTATCATCTCACCAGCTGAAAGACCAGAGTTTTAAGGTTCCCGCTTGATGAAGTTGGCCTGACGCAAAGCAATAATGAAAGTTGCCAATGGAGAATGTGGCAGGAATCAGCCTGGGTGTCAAGTTCACTCAGGCCCTGTGTGCAAATAGATAATTACCAGGCCTCTCTACCCGTCCAACAGATCAAGATTCTTCTCGTGTGTAAGCCGGCTCATGTTTAAGATTTCCAGAATACAGATTTCCGAAATAATGATTCTAATAAACAGTGGTTATCTTAACTTTATTTTCAGGCCATAAAACACATCCTTTGATAAATTATTTCGCCATCTATCCCCAAGTGCACCTCTCCATGCAAGCCTCCCCTCCCCCGGCCGGCAGCCGCCCGAATGGCAGCTCCATATATTATTCATTCCAATCAAATAAGACACAGTGGTGCCTCAGTAAACTTGCTTTTCATATCAGAATTGCTCTTATTGAGTAATACACACTGCAGACCCCAGCTTCCAGCACAAGGCCTGAAATGAGCAATTCTCTCATTGTAATAATGTGCCTCTGTCATCTCCTTATTATCAGCATGATAAAAGATGAAATATTCACACATGCTGCCCTCCTAACCTGATCACAGCTTGATATTTGAGCTTTGGAAATGAGTTTTATAAGCTTTAATATACTCCTTGGCGGAGTGACCCCTGAAATTAAACATTATTACAGAGCGGATATTTAAAAAGCTGGGGCCGCAAATTACATCAAAATGAAAATATTAAGGAGTATTACGAATATACCAAGTGGGAGCTCACAGCTCTGGAAGCTGCGAATGCCTGAGAACTCCACACACGGGTGTCAAAAACATCAGAAAAAATAATAACAGCAGAGACACCTTGACTTCGGTTATTTTATACTTAGGACTAAACGAAATTATTTGAATGGATTTTTTTTCTCCCCCTCCTGTAGGCTAGCTTTCCAGGAGGCCAAAGGGAAAAAAAAAAAAAGCCCATTATTCTCAACTTTAGGTTCCTAATACATTTTATGCTTGGTTTAAAGAGACACCTTCCTTTTTTTTTTTTTTTCCCTCCCGTTCTTCTCGGTGCATGGATAAATAAAAGAAATACCTAAATATAATGAAACCAAAGATCATGCTAAGAAAAAAGTGAGCAAACACAACCAGAAAGAGCCCCTGGATCCAATTTCCCCGGTGACTGGCGCTCTGATGGACAGGCTCCCAGCAACACTGGGGCTGTTGGAAACTCAGGAGGGGAGGGAGGCAGATCATCAGCCTGCTGTAGGGTGGGGCACCTTCCAGATTGGGACCTGGGGTACTCAGGAGCACAACACTGTCTGCCTAAGCCTCACATAGGATTTGTTTGCTTGATGGGGGTGGGGCGAGTGGGGCTGGGCTTGGGGACACAAGTGCTGACCAGTAGGAACTGGTTGAATGCCTGACTCCCATTGGGTGAAAAGCTTCATGAGGGCAGGGACTGTGCCTGACTTTTCCTCACCTGTATTCCCAACATGAACACCAGGACTCAGACAGGTGGCCTTAATAAACACTATACTTATTAAATACATCAATGCTGCAAAAGAACAAATAGCTGCCCAGTTCTTTTCCTTCTCAGTCCCCAGAGAAATTCCTTGCCTGGAGAGTCTTGCAGAGAACACACCGGAACCTTTCCAAGACCTTATCTTTGAGCATTTACTTGGGACTGTAAGACAAATTTGCAAATTATGCTTGGAGGCTGTTCCAAATACTGTGTTTGATGCAATATGCACATTTTGCCCTTCTGCTTGTCATTGAAATCTTTCCCCCTGATTGTTGATCTCTCTGAGTCTCAGTTTCCTCAGATGCAAAATTAGAATACTAATACCCAAACTTGCTGATAACCATTAGGACGGAATGTACTAACACACAGAAGACCTGTTTGTTTCCTTTCTCCTGTACTTCTTGGTGGTACTGATATATTGATCAACTCAAAGCCATCTTTTTTTTTTTTTTAAGATACAAAGAAATAAAAATCCTTTCCCTTAGTGGCAGATTAATGTATTTATTACAGAAATGTTTTATTACAGAACTCAAATGTGTTCATGTGGTTGGGAAAGGAAAAGAAATCCAAGCATAGTGGGTAAAAGGATGGATTTATGGGTTTTGGAATGGTTAAACTGTTTTTGTTTTGTTTTGTTTTTGTATTGTACTGGGGATTGAACCCAAGAGGGATGCTTTCCCCACCACTTTTAATTTTTTTTTTTTTTTTTTTGGAGACAGGGTCTTGCTAAGTTGCTGAGTCTGGTCTTGAACTTGTGATATTTCTGCCTCAGGCTCCTGAGTTTGTGTGTGTGCCATAGACGGCTTAGACAGTGTTTGGAGTCCCGATTTTGACTGTTTCCAGTTGTGAGACTTTGGGGCAAGTTACTTAACTTCTCTGTGGCTCAGTTTCCTCATTTATAAAAATGAGAGTAATAGGTGTATTTACCTCATTTGCCAGCTCCATGCCAAGATAAATATTTTAAAAAATTAAACATGTAGTGTAAGGATTGAGAGAGAAGAAACAAACTGGTTATTATTTGCAGATCTATTATTGACTATGCTAAAACCCAGAAGAAATTATAGATAAATTATCAGAATAAAAATGAGACTTTAGCAGGGTTGCTAGATACAAAATCAATATACAAAAGTCAATTCAATTTTTATATACCAATCGCAATCAGTTTGGAAATTTATTTTAAAATAAACTATTGATATTAGCAACAAAAATATAAAAGTACCTAAGAATAGATATATCATGTTCTTGGACAAAGTACCCTATATTATAAAGATATAAATTCTCCAAACTGCTCTTTAGATTCATGCAATTCCAATTAGATTTGCAACAAGGTTGGAAATTGACTAGGTAATTCTAACATTTATATAGTATAACAAAGGGTCAAGATACTCCTAAAGAAGAAGAAGAAGAAGAAGAAGAAGAAGCTGGAGGGATTTTCTTTTACAGATAGCAAGATTTATCTTAAAGCTGTAGTAATTAAGGTAGTGACAGATGAACTGGACTATGGAACAGAAGAAGGAGCCCAGAAACAAATCATGTGTACATGGAAAATTTTTTTTAACAGAGCGGACATTGCAGATTAGTAGAGGAAAGAATGGAATAATCAATTGATAGTGCTGGGAAAATTGATTATCCTTACTGGGGTTAAAAAAAAAAAAGGAATTTACCTCACAATCTACACAAAGATAGATTCCATGTGAATTAAATATTTTAAAATGAAGGGGAAAAATACCCCAGAAAACTTTTAGGACATCAATGTGCAACTTTGAGGTTGCAACATATGCACATTATAAAGATAAAGGTTAATAAAGATGAGTATATTGGAATTAAGAATGTATTCCTGACAAGACCCCACAGAGCGGAAGGACAAGCCACATCCTGAGAGAAGATATTTGCAACACATGACACCAACAAAGGATTGACATTCAGAATGTATGAAAAGGATTGCAAATGTGTAAGAACAATATATTTTCAATAAGTTAGTGGGCAAAAGATATGTAGGTATCTTCCAGAAAAGGAAAAACAGATGGGGAATCGACAAGTGAAAAGAAACTCAACTTCACTAATAATAAGGGATTACCAGTTATAAAACCATCACGACATGTCTATGAGATTGCCAAAATGAAAAAGATCAAAAATGAAAAAGACGGTGTTGTCAAATGTTGGTGTGGACATGGAGCAACAGAGACTCTTATCTACTGCTGTTGAGAAAATCAACTTGTAAAGCCACTTTGGAAAAGTGGAACTATCCAGCGAAGTTGAACACACACAAAAATACCATGACCCAGTGATTCCATTCCTAGAGTAGATCCTAAAGAAACTCTTAAATGTGTACACTGCAAGGTATACCCAAGAATTTTCACGGCATCACGTGCGTGCGTGTGGTATTGAGGTTTTAACCCAGGTGTGCTACCATGGAGCAATGCCCCTAGCCATTTGTTCTTTTTATTTTGAGACAGGGTTTCACTCAACTGTCCAGGCTGGCCTCATACTTGTGATCCTCTTACCTCAGGCTCTCAAGTTTCTGGGATTACAGGTGTGTGCCACCATGCCCGGTGATCATTTTCTGTAATAGCAGAATTAATGGATGCAACCAATATGCCTGTCTACAGTGTAATGGATAAAGAAATTGGGTTAAATTGACATAATGTAATAATATAAAGAAGTAAAATGGATTTATTATTACTATTTGTCTTAACAAGGATGAGTTTGCCAATTGATATTGAGGGAAATAAGGCAGTCATGGAGTCTGTTTATTTAGGATGAGTCTGTTTATAAAAAGTTAATTATCAGTTAATGAAAATAATGTTTAGGGATCTATACATAGATGGTCGAACTATAGAAAAAGTCTAAGGAATAATTAAATCAAAATTGAGGAGAGTGGCCACCTCAGTTTTAGGGTAGGGTGGGTGTAAAACAAGGAAGGAGTCTATTAGAGCTTTCTGAGTTACCACCAATGTTTGATTTCTTGACCAGGATTGTGGGCACACAGATTTTTGTTTCATTGTTATTCTTCAGAGGGTACATATGTGTTTAAAACCCAGGGTGTATTTATATTTTATAATAGAAATCAGAGAATCAAACTTGAAGATTGGAAGGGATTTTCCCAGAGTAAGAAGAAGGGCTGGTTGATGGCCTCAGCCTTCCCTTGACCACGGCGTTCCCTCCCCATTGCACCCATGTGTGGCTCCTTTTTTTCCAGTGTGAAGGCCTCCCCTAAGGATAAGAAGCTAAGTGATGAAACCGTATTTTCAAACAGAACTGTCTATTTTCCTACAATACGTGGTTAGAAGACAACCTCGAAAGCCAAATACCAGATGTGTCAGTCAGACGCAAAAGGACCAGTTTGCAAGCCCAATTTGTTGAGCATTTATAAAATGCCAGAAATTTCTGGCAAGTGCCAGAAAGGACTTGCCAGAAAAGCTGACATCAAAAAGGACTTTGGGAACAACATTGTCCATGCCACTCATTTTTATCTGAGAACTAGAAAATCACTCAAGGCATTCTCCTGAATTTCCTGCCTTCCTCTTCCATTTACAGACCCTTCTGAATATGCAAAGGGCCCCTGAACTATCCAGGGCTATGTGCGAATCTACTGATTATCTACTACTTTAGTTCCTCTTTGCTGTTTAAAGAAAACTTTTAGAGATTCTGGAATTAGTACATGGACATCTTTGGGGAATTGTGTTAGTCCATTTTTTGTTGCTATAATAAAATACTTGAAGCTAGATACTTTGTCAAGAAAAGAGGTTTATTTAACTCACAGTTTTGGGGACTGAAAATACAAGATGAAGCAACTCCAAAGTTTTGGCTTCTACTGAAGTGCCCCCTTGGCTGCACATAGAGGATGGCAGCACAGTGGCAGAAGTATGTGCACAAGGGAGAGATCACATTGTGAGGCAGGAAGTGAGAGGGACTTGAGTCAGGCTCATTCTTTTTATAATAACCTATTCTTGTGGGAAATAACTTACTTTGTGAGATCAGTATTAATCCCTTCCAAGGGTGATGTCCTGTTGAACACACTTACCTTGCTCTAGGCCCCACTTCTTGAAGGTTCCACCACTTCATTATACTATCAATTGGTGCCAAGTTTCTAGCACACCAACCTTTGAAGGAGAAACCACATTCAAACCCTTACAGGGGCCATTATTTAAATAGTATACATGGACTGTGTGGTAATTTAGTGCAATCAAAATTCTTGACTAAATAATATTTCCTGGAAGAACTGAGCCTAATTCCAAGGAGGGTGTCTGTGAATGTCTGTAAATGATCCATATCTGTTTCTAATCTGCAGATTTGCCTTTAATAGCTCTCTGGTTTTCTCTACCATAACATTTACATACAAGGATCATCAGCACAGAGTTGGCAGGCACTGAGTACATACTGGGGGTCCACACTGGAGTAGTGAGGCTGTATTCAACCAAGTTAGACAACACTGTATGAGCCGTCGCTGAGCAACAGTAACAGAAGCTCTCAACTTATGATGAGGTTTTGTGCCCATTTTAAATTGAAAATATCATAAGTTGAAAATGCATTTAATATACCTAACCTGTAGGACATCATAACTTAACAGCACAACACATTGTAGAACATCAGTTGTTTGCCCTTGTGATCTTGTGGCTGACTGGGAGTGGTAGCTTGCTATTGTTGACACCCAACATTATGAGATAGTATCATAACACATATTACCTGCCCAGGAAAATAGCAAAATTCAGAGTATGATTTCTATTGAATTATATCACTTTTCTACCATCGTGAAATTAAAAGATCATAAGTCAAATTATCCCAAGTTGGGAATTGTCTGTACCTTGAATTTTAGTGGTGTGAGGAAACCTGAATTATACTTTGCAACCAGTTCTCAACTGGGGCTGCTGTTATCTGAAGGCTCAGATGGGCTGGACACCCAAGATGACACCCTCATGTGACTGGCAGTGGGTGCTGGTCCTCAGCGGGAGTGTTGACTGGAATACCGCATGGCCTCCACAACATGGCGGTGTCTGAATAGTTGAACTTCTGCCACAGTGGCTAACTCAGCACAAGTGTCAAGAGAACCAGGTAGAAGCTGCCTGTCCTTTTATGACCTAGTCTTGGAAGTTATTCAACAGCACCCTGAAGCTCTCCTGAGCCCTCTGAGATCCAGAGAGGGAACACAGCCCCCACCTCGTATACACTGTGGGAAGAAGACAAAGAATTGGTGGCCATTTGTTTTAAAACTATCAACCTATGGGACAGGATACTCAGTGAGGGTAGTGATGGTACAGGTCTTGTCCCCTGTATCCTCAGAGCCTTGCCCAGTGTCTGGCATGTAGTAGGAGGTGTGGAATGTTGATTGAGGGACAATCACAATAACTAGTTTGTGTCCATCCCCAGATAGTTTTCAAACTCACTGCCCACAGGACACCCTCTCATCCTGTGGAAAGAAATCAAATGAGAATTGCGACTCCCTGTGTTGGAGGTTGTTTCAGCTTTTTTGTTTCTGTGATTAAAAGACTCAACAAGAATAATTATAGGAGGAATTAGCTGCTAAACTGACCCTTCCCAGAAACATGAATCCATGCCTTTCTGTGCTGAGTGTCACTCATGGAGGGCAGTGTCCTTCCCCAAGACCCCAGTGTGCACACAAACACCAGTGACCCCTGACTAGTATCCACATGTGCCCATGCATACAGATGGGACTAACTGCAACAGTGCTAACAAACCTTTACTGAGCACCTACTGTGTGTTGGGCACTGTTGTGAATGGTTTCATTTGGTCCTTCTGACAGCCCCTAAGGGGACTATTATCATTCCACATTATCCCCCTGAATCTGGGTTCAAACCTAGTCAGTGTGATTCCAGAGACTTGACTACTCTATTTGATTATTTATTATGTGCTGAGATGGTCTGAATGTTTATGTCCCCCCAAATCCATATGTTGAAACCTAGTCTCCAATGCAATACTATCAAAATGTGGGGCCTTGGGTAGGTGAACGGGATGAGTGCCCTTCTAAAAGGTGCCTGTGCTTCTAATGTATGAGGATACATAAACAATTTTGTCCATGAGGGACAGGTCCTCATCAGACAAGGATTCTGCAGGAGCCTAAATCTTGGACTTCCCAGCCTCCAGAACATGGGAAGTTTGTTTATCAATTACTTAGTCCAAGTGAGCTTGTTACAACAGCCTGAACAGATTGAGATATGTTCCTACCACATTCAGTATGTGAAGAAAACAAAGAGCAAAACAGCCACGGCCTCTGCTATTAGATGCCACAATCTAGTGGGGAATCCAGGTGTCAATCATCCACCCAAGTATAAACTCAGTGTGATGGGAGGGGGCTCTGAGAACATGTCACTGGGACCCAGTGTTAGTTGACAGAGTTAGGGAGAGCTTTGCTGGGAAATGACTTTCAAGATGAAGGATGAAGGGATGTTAGCTGCTTGGAGGATTTAAAATTCATACCCAGAAAGGTGGGTATAGGGCAGAGGGAGACCAGGAGAGGATAGGAAGGGACAGAGAGAGACGATAACAGGAATGTTGTCCTAGGAGACGTCGTGTATCCCTAGAGTTAGCAAGAGAAATAAGGACACTTCACCCCAACCTGCCCAAGTGGGTAGAAGGGATTAAGCATGGTCACAAGCTTTCGGACATAGAGGTCTGTTTATTTGGGTTGTGATGAGAAGACGGGGCTGATATCCTGCTCTTCGATCTCTCTTACTGACCTCCTAGGAGCTACTTTCTTCCCCAGAGGTGGAGGGTGCTGCATTTGGACCATGGCTGCATTTCTCTTGGCACCTGAGTTTAGGAGTTTATTAATTCAGGAAGCCAAGAAATCCAGCCAGGTTTCAAAGTATTATCCAGGCAAATTAGATGTGTACCTAGTGCTCTCTGGTTGTGACTGAGACTTTTGTCCTTCCTCCTTTTCTTCCACTAGCAGCCGAGTCTTCTCATCATTGGTCTCTCTGACCCAAGGTTGCTCTTTTCTAGATTTCTCTCTGTTAATTAAGACCAAGGCTGACAAGTGTCATGAACTCAGTTGGGGTTAGCGAAAAGAAAAGAAAAAGAGGGTTTTCGTAGGGACTGTGGGTTGTTTCATGGGTTGTTCCAAAGAGAAATGTGGCTGGGCCTTAGGAACAAACAGATTTGGGAAGTGGAGCATGAGGCGGGACCTTCTCTCATTCCTGCACTGGTAGGAAGAACGGGGGCTCTGCTTCATCCCCTTAGTCATGGGTAGACTAGAGAGAGGTTAGAGAAGAGCTCATTCTGCCCAGGAAGTAGGGGAAAAATCCTATTGGGCAAGAGGAAGGGGATGTCCTACTTCCTGCCATTAACCACAGGAACTTCCCCCACTAAAAAGATATGGTCCAATAAACGTCTAGACTTGAGCAATGAAGTCAGCTCTCTCTGCCCTCAAGAGAAGTAAGCGTAGGGTGTCTAGATGTAGCTCCCTCCTGAGCTGTGTTGGAAACGTGAGACAAAGATGACTTTATGCTGACTGGTTGAGTTGGGCCTTGACGTCACTTAGACCACAAGCTGGATGCTCATGTAGCCTGCATCCTACCCTAAGCCCAGGTCTTGTTTTGAGTATCTCCCTCCTCCTGGTGCCAGACGTGGACACTTTCCTCATTGGTCCATCTCTCCCAACATGGCTATGTTAAAAGGGGAGGCTTATTTCCTAGTGATTCACCAGCCCCTGTGTGGCTATAGCAGAAATGAGGGCTTTCTGCTAATTGATCCAACTGCAGTGATCTTGGTACATCAAGATATAGCAATGCCACGTGCTGGGTACTGTGGTGCATGCCTGTAATTCCAGTGGCTTGGGAGGCTGAGGCAGGAGGATCGAGAGTTCAAAGCCAACCTCAGTCACTTAGCGAGGCCTCAGGCAGCTCAGCAAGACCCTGTCTCTAAATAAAAGGGGCTGGGGTTGTGGCTCACTGGTTAATAGCCCACTGGGTTCAACACCTGGTACCAAAAAAAAAAAAAAGAAAGAAAAAGAGAGAGAGAGAGAGAGCGAGTGAGCGCAATGTCAGAAATGAATACATCTTGGTATCAGCATTATTTGCCTGTGGAGTTAAGCTACTTTTGTTTTCTTATCCCAGCTTTAAACAACTAGAACATACCTCACATGATTGGCCCTCTGTGTCTGCAGGGGATTTGGCCAGGTATCCTATGGATACTGAAATCCTCCAATGCTCAAGTTCCTTAAATAAAATGGAGTAGTATTTGCATGTAACCTACACACATCTTCCCATATATTTTAAAGTATCTCTAGATTTCATGCGATACCTAATACAACACCAATGCTATGTAAATAGTTGTTGTACCATATTGTTTAGGGAATAATGATAAGTATCTGTACGTGTTCACATAATACTTCCAGTTGGTTGAATCTGTAGATGCCAAACTTGCAGATATGGAGGGCTGGGTATTTTGCTGTTCTCTTTTTATGTCCCCAGGAAAGATAACCATGAATATAATTTTAAGAAAATCCTTGTTTTTACGTATTATATATTAAGGCTCTAGGTCCAAAATGTAGCAGAGTTGGAAAGAGGGCCAGCCTGGAACACACCAGTGGAATTTCCTTGGCTGCTGTATTGTAGCCATCGGGGTAGTAGTGGCTGTTCCTTAAATGGGCTAGATTTTCAGAGTTCTCCTTATTTATCCTTTGCTAGTTCAACCTCTGATTATAGTTACCAATTCTTACAGTAAACTATCCCTGCTCAAATTACTGTGTGTTTTCTCTCTCCTGATTGTACCTCGACTAATACATTCAGGTTGAATAAGCATGATTACATCAAAGAATGGAAACACAAATATTCAAATTAGATTTTATTATTCCCATTTCATAGCTGGGGAGTCGAGACGAACAGGGATAGGCATATCTCCTGTAGCAGATGCTGCTGGCACCCTGCCCATTTCCCCTTGCCCCGAATACTTCAGTGGCCTTGCGTTTACTTACATCTGCCAGAACTTGCATTTCTGTGACTGAGGGCTTTCCCTGGCTGCTGAGGCTTCTGTAGCAGGCAGAAGGGCTGGGGAATCAAAGCAGTTCCAGAACAGCCTCCAACCAATGACAGACAGGAGTGGTACTTTCTGTCCCAGTCCCATTGCACCCTGGGGCTTTTGCCACCTGAATTTACCTGTGTGATGTGACTCTATTGCCCACTGCAATAGCCAGTCAAGAACAACCCTGTATCGTTGGCCTCCTCTGCTGTACTTCTGCATTTCCTTGCCAGTGTTTCCTTCGCCTCCCAGACAAACCACTTGCAGTCAGATCCCTTTCTCTGGACCCACTTCTGGGAGAATCCAACCAAGGCACTAACCAAGGTCACATGATGTGGCAAGGGTAGAGACAGGATTGGAACCCACCTTGCGTGCTCTGTAGATCAGGTTTTATGCACTGCATTGCTCAGCACCTGTGTTCTTAGCAAGTTTGCTCCAAATAAGACTATATGTGTGAATTCATGGTTGCTTCTCAGCTAATTTTCCAACTGCCAGCTTTCTGCCTATTTGAAACTATGTTGGAAATGCTGGTCATGACACATACTCAGGCCCTGCTCACTGGAAGAGGGCCTGAGCACCCTGTGTCAAATAACATGGAGCTCTGTTCTTGATGGTTCCCTATGTGCCAGACACTCTGCTAAGCACTTTTCTGCACTGGTTCATGCAGAATGCACTACAGGAATGTGCAGATCTTTGTTATATAATTCCTCATTATGTAGTTACTATCTGTTTATTAATGGTTTGAGGGATGGGAGACACCATCATATTAAATCCATGCATCAATTGTAAAACATACTCCAATTTTAGCAAAAATGTGAAAAGATCCAAGATTAGCTTCATTTAACAATGAGGGCTTGAGATTAAGCAGTGTGCCCAAGCTCATGTAGTAAATGATGGGACTGGAATTCAAACCCAGGTGTAGATGATCCTAAAGATCACAGTAATGAGAGGAGGCCCAGACCTTTCTCCTCACCTCCCCCAGCTGGTTGACCCAGGTGTGTACACTTGATCTCCAGCTGCTATATGCACTGTCTTTCTCCCAGCAATAATCTTATTGGTATTCAGGGAGCCTGGACCTGCCTGGGGATGCTGAACTAGGAAACCAGGAAGGATCAGAGCCACAGCAGGCAGAGCCTGGGACAGGTTAAAGCATGGGGGAGCAGACACTGAGTCTGGAAGGAAACAGCTCGGGGAGGAGGTGAATGGGACAGAGTCACCCAGAAGCAGGAATGGAAAGAGATACCAGCTCTTGGGATGTCCTTAGTCTCCATCCTCCAGGAGGTTCTAGAACATTCTCCCAAATAGAATTAGCAACATTTATGTGCCAGGCACTGTGCTGTCTTAACATACATGATCCCATGTCACTTTAAGACAACTCTATGGTGGATTCTATTCTCACCCCATTTTAGAGTGGAGGACCTGGCTCACCTCCATCTCACAGCTGGAAAGTGGCTCAGATGGATTTGGATCCATGTGATCTCCATCCAGAGTGGTGCTTCTTCTTTCTCTATAACTGTACTTTGAGGTCATTAGTAATAATAACAACAAACAAACAACAGTAAAACCCCAAGCCATCTTTGTATTCACTGGCTTGCACGATCAGTCTCAGATCCTTAGCACTAAGCAATCCCAACCAGAACAGAAGTTTAGCAAAGGATTTTTGTCTCCCCCCCGCCCCCCGGGTGTATCCTATTTGACAATGACATCAGTGACAACAACATCTGCTTTGTTTTTTCACAGAATCTTTTCAAAGCATTGTACTTGAAGTGTGACTGAGTATTTGGTTTTGGGCTGAGTGGATTTGCTTTCCTTTTGATACCCCACATCTCTTGGGCACCTGATGACTCTGAATTGCCTGGCTTGTTTGATTCTTCTGAGAAGTCCATGGCCAAGAGGAACTTCTCGTCACTCCTTCCCTGTCTCACTGGATGGATGGATCCATTTGAGCAGGGCTTTACACTTCCAGGTACTGCATTTATGAATTCATGTGCTTGTTTAGCATTCACTGGGCACCTCCTCTTTACTGGACATTGTGCTGGTGACCAGAGAGCTCAAATGACTGTATTCCCGTCTCCCAGGAGCTCCCTGGTGGGGTGTGGGGAAGAGGGTGGCACCTCATCCCAAGTGCTATTGCAGAGGCAAGCACAGGGGTTGTCAGACTCCAGAAGAGTGGCTTCTAGGTCCACTTGGGGATGGTAGCAAGGCTTCTGCAGGAGTTGGCTGCAGTGTTGGACAGGTGGGCATGGGCCACATAGAGAAGGGCAGGGAGGTAAGGAAGCATTTGAAACAGGCAATAGCAAGTACTAAAGTCAGGAGAAAGTTAGGAGTAACTTCAACTCACCAGACGTCACAAAATCACATGGTGAATGGCCATATGGGTAGAATGAGTGGCAGATCACACCCAAGAGGGCTTCAGGGGACAGACTGAGAGGGGGCATTCAGAGCAAGGGAAGGAATTTGGATTTTATCCTAAAAGTAATAGGGAGCCATGGAAGGGACTAGGCAGGGGAATGCTGCTCCTAGGCTGATTTCTTATGGTGGCAGTTGAGTGGGTGGGATGGGTGACAATTTTGCCAATAGAAAACCCAGTTGGGTGGAGAGCAGTGATGATGGAGAAGAGAGAACAAATTGACAAGGCGCGGCAGGTAGAACTGGCTGATGCTGGTTGAGTGGAGGAGGGTTGAAGGAGAAGGAGGTCAGGCGCTCCAGTGACTTGTGGTGGTGACATCATATATGGAGATGGTGGCAGGTAGTGGAGTAGGATGGGGGTGGGGTGAGGATGGAAAGGATGAGTTCAGGGTTGAATATGCTGAAATAGAATATTGGCTATTTGTGGGTAGAACTCCCAAGAGGGGTCAGAAACAGAGATACCAATGATCAGACAGCGTCTTACAACTGCCTTGGGGGCGAGACATGATGAGAATATAAGAAAGACTCTTTTGCTTATCTTAGGCATCTTGGATCTTTTCTAACAAGTTTTTTATTTGGAAAATTTACCCATCTGTTTTTCGGGGCCTGTAGTCAAATCACCATGTTCGTGCCCCCAACCCCTGTAGCTTCCTGGGAGTGATGCATCTTCCTCCCCATCAGGATGTAGCATGTTAGAGCTGCTGTTGAGGATTTTGCTTCCTTGCAGTTCATTGATACATTCCTTCCACAGTTCTCTGGCCATCACCAAGCCAACAGGATTCTAATATTCCTTTCCCTGATCCAACCAAAGCTCTTTGTAAATTGGACTCAGCAGGAGTAAGTCCAGTGACCTCATAAATAGTGGAAATGATTGCAAATCAGAATTCATATATGTTCCCAACTCAGTGGGTACCCTTCTCCCCCACAAAGGAAGCAATCATCTCTTTCAAATTTCTGTTTGCCCTTTCACCCAGCTACGCTGGAAGAAAATATAGAGAGAGATTCTGCTGCATAAGCCCAAAAGGTCCACTTTCTTCCAACTGAAAAGATAAAAGTCCAGTGCCAGGCCCTGTGTAGTCAGGTGGTCCCACTTGAAGAATCACCAGAGTTATGAGGGTACGGCTGGGGGCTCACAGGAATGGGCTTCCAATGGGCACCTGAAAAATATTGCGTACTCATAGAAGACTCTTAGAATTTCATGGGAGAGACTGCTAATGTTCCATTAGTATCCACGTTTTCCTCTTCTTCCCTGGCATCCACATTTTCCTGGAATGGGGTGGGGCCAGGTGGCTTATTTCAGCTGACATGCACCCTTCCATACTTGTCCCCTGCAATGGGATCCCCCACATTCTCTTTCCTTCATGTTCTATGGCTTTTTCAGTGATCCAGCGGAGGACTCTGAGCCTCTAAAAGATAGCAGAGAAAGTGGGTGAAAGGAGCTTGGGTCCCTGAATGACCCCATGGAGCAGAGACCCACCCATGTACCTGTACTAAACACTACCATGAAGGAGAAGAATGCCTTTCTTGTATTTAAACACTGAGATTTTGGAGTTTTCTGATGTAGGAGTTAGATTATCCTTTCCAATATATATTTCTTGGCTGAGCACTATTGTAATTGCCCCTCCTTCCTTCTGCTTCTCCCTACAGAGAAATACCTGAATTGAATAACTTCTGGTTTCGATGCAAAAAACCTACCTAGGATAGAGTGAAGGCAATAGATTGCTTAGGAGAGAGCATGATCAGCCTTGGATTTCCATCATACTAGCTGATAAATCACCTAATATCCAATCTATTGTCTTCACTTATGTGATGGACATATGTATTTGTCCATTTTCTATTGCCAATAACACAATATCACAGACTGGGTAAGTTATAAAGAAAAGAGGTTTATTTTGGCTTATGGTTCTGGTCCAAAGTCGGGGCGGGGGGCTGCATCTGCTGATGGCCTTCTTGTTGGTGGAGCTCCAAGGTGGAGAGACAGAGGGAGTGTGTGTGTGTGTGTGTGTGTGTGTGTGTGTATGTGTCTTCTGGCCCCTTTCCCTCTCCTTACAAAGCCACCAGGATTCAAATCACAAGGGCTTCAACCTGATGAACTTATCTAGCTCTAATCACTTCTTAAGGGCTTCACCTCTAAACACCATGGCCAGATTAAGTTCCCACCCTCTTAATACCTCACTGTGGGTACTGCATTTCAACACATGAGACCCTGGGGGACTCACTCAAACCACATCCAAACCAGAGCATCATACATGCATAAGAGTGGTTACTGTCAAGATCAAGGCAACAACTGGGAGCTTGCAGTACCAGTGATGGGGGAGGCTGAATCAGGAGGATCCTGAGTTTGAGGCCAGCCTCAGCAACTTAGTGAGACCTTGTCTCAAAAAGAAAAATAAATAAATAAAGGACTGGGAATGTAGCTCAGTGGTAAACCATTGCTGTGTTCGATCCCCAGTACACTCCCTAAAACACTGAGGCAGTGATGGCAGTGATGTAAACTGTAAAGCTCTGTGTGCCCATGGATGATTATCAGGGAAGCAGGTGGATGTTAAAACCTTCCTGAGTGAGGCCTTGCTCCTACTGTTCTCGTCCTCCCTCTGCATCTTGGGTACCTACATTCCCTTAGTGGAAACATCAATGTTGTACCCCAAATTCTAGTATGTCATGTTTGCGGAAATCTTCCTTGGGTAGCACTTATAGAAAGCTATTTTGCCCACTCTCAATGCTTTTCTTCTTTTTCCTTTAGTTGTTGATAGATTTATGGAAGGAGAATTGATAGCAGTTAATAAGTCAATTAAATTTCATTTAGTTTACAAAAAAACTCCCTCCATTCTAAACCCTTCCAAGAAACAAAATATCTATTCACTCAAATTGCAACACTTTTTTTCTGAAAAAACAATTTCTTTGAGTGTGTGTGTGTTTTATTGTTTTTATGTCCTAAAAGGACAGAGAGATTCACCAGCCTTGGAATTTCCATAATTTAAGAGCAATCATTTGCTTTTTCTAATTTGTCCTAATGAGCTCACATTTTTTTCTTTGTTGGGCCCATTTTCTCTGGCAAAAGGTCATCATGGGCAATCATCCATGTCTGCTGGGTATAAATTGTTTTCATAACAATTTTCATTTGCCTTGGAAAATGCGCCAGGCTGAAAACATGGCCATTTTGTATCTATGACCATGTGCATCCTATTTCCTCCATCTGCCTTGGTGTATCAGTCTTCCAAAGAAGAATGAGCTTGGGATTAGTCCTGCTAGCTGGTGATATGTACTGGCAAGACTTCTTCTCTGCCAGACGGCTTTGCGCTCAGACTCTGCCTTCTAGAACCACCTGATTGTCTTGCTTCCCCTCTGTGGCTCCTGGGGGCTCCAGAGCCCATTATTGTTCCCCTCCTACTCCTGATACACTGGCCAGGACTTGGACATCCATTCCCCTTTCCTGTTCCCCTTGCCGAAGGTGGGTCATGTCTACTCCCACCCTCAGCTTGAGAGGACAGGAGGGCTTCGAAAGCGCTACCTTCAACATTGCATCATAATCCCCCCCCCCCCCACAGCTGAAGAATGTATTCCATTGATTGAATGATGCACTCATTCAACAAATACCATTACACATCTACAGTGTTCCAGGGACTGGAGAGGCAAGAGAACACATTCCTACCCACAGAGTGCGGATAGACCAGTGGTGGAGGTGGACAGCTGTAGCCCAGATATTACATCACCATGTGGGAAATGTGGAATAGATGGGTGCAGGGTGGCAGGATGAAGGTTTCTGCTCAGGTTCAAGTTGAACAGACACGGTGCAGTAGAGGAGAGAGACCAGCACTCCCTGATAGGAAGAGGCAATCACGGACTCAGGTGGTTTAGACTTAAGACTTTTTTGATGTTGCCATGATGGGAAAGCTTTACAAATTCACTAGAAATCATACTTTGAGTTTAAAATTGTATCTTTTCCCAGGCTATCCATTCTAATACCCTCTCTTGGTGCTCAGCAATGACAACAAGTGACAGTCCCCAGCCAGCTACATGATCCCGAGAGGGAACAACCAGTACTTCACTGTGTGTTGTGTGGCTGAACTGTGGTGTGTGGCAGGACAGGGGTGGTGAAAGCATTTTGTAAATTTTTTTTTTGGTACTGGGGATTGAACCCAGGGGTGCTTAACCCCTGAGCTACATCTCCAGCCCTTTTTAATATTTTATTTTGAGACAGGGTCTTGCTGAGTTGCTGAGGCTGGCTTTGACCTTGAGATCCTCCTGCCTCAGCCTCTGGAGCCACTGGGATTACAGGCATGTGCCACTGTACCTGGCTAGTAAAAGCATTTTTGACTTATGACCTTTTCAAGGTATGATGGCTTCATTGGGGCATAACCCCATGGAAGACTGAAGAGCATCCGTATAATGTGAGTCGACTTGCAAATTAAAATTTAAAAATCATTCAGTAATATTGACTTTTATTTCTTGTGTTCTGTTCCATGAATTTTAACACATGTTATTCCTGTGACTGCGACCACAGAGTGTAGCATGGCCCCACCACCCCTCCAGCTCTCCCTTTGTCACACCCTCCCCAACCCAGAATCTCCGACAACATTCTCCACTGCTACAGGTTGGTCTTTTTAAGAATGTCAGATAAATGGAAGCCAAAAGTACACGACTGGCTTCCTTCACTCATAGTGACATCCTTAGGACTCATCCTTTGTACTGGCAAGTGGTCCATCCTGGCACAGATGGACCAAGTTTGTTCATCCCTTGGCGTTTGAGTCATTTCCAGGTTTCGGCTGTCAGAGAAAGCTGCTGTTGAGGCTGCTGTGTAAATGTGTTCTTACTTCTCTAGGGTAAAAGTCCTGGGCAGGGCTGCTGGTGTGTGTGGTGCTGTAGATGGGTGTTTAACTTTGTAGGTTGCTGTCAAACCTTCCCCAGAATGGCCGTGTCGCTTTGCAAATCCAGCAGGACTTCATGGGAGTTCCAGTTCTCCCCGTCCTCACCAGCACTTGGTTTGGTCAACATTTTTTTATGAAATGGTATCTTCTCGTGGAAGTTTTAATTTGTATTTCCCTAACAACTAGTGATATTGAATGTCTTTTTGGGTGCTTATTTGACCTCCTTTTGTGAACAGATGTTCAAATCCCTTGCTTATGTCTTATTATTGCTTTCTGAGAGCTCTTTATGAATTGTGTATAGAAATCCTATGTCAGACATGTAGTTTGAGAGTTTTTTTTCCCTAGCTGGTAGCTTGTCTTAGTCATCTTCTTAGTATTTATTTTTATAAAATTTTTTTTTTAAAAATTCAGTTTATCAAGTTTTCTTTGGTGGGTAGTGCTTTGGGTGTTATTTCTAAGAGTTTCATGTATTTAAAAATTTCCAGTAGCCATTAAAAAAAAAAAGAAGAAACATGCAAAGTTAGACAATGTATTTAACCCAATATTTACAAAATACCTTAACTTCAACACATAATCATTGCTAAAATTATTAAGAAGGTATTTCATTTACATTCTTCTTCTGTATTTAGTCTTCAAAATCTATTGTGTATTTTATAATGACAAGCCATTTTGATTTCGACTGGCCACATTTCAGTTGCGCAATAGCCACATGTGGCTGTGGCTACTGTCTTGGAGAGCTCAGAGCTAAATCATATGAAAAGTCTTCAAAGCTGACAACTCTGGAACCCCTCACCCACATTAAAGGTTCAAAACAGTGAAGAATCAAAAATATGGAGGAGGGGAAGATTTCTTCAGAGACTAGGCTATGGGCTCCATCCCTTTTACCTCTTCATCTTAAACCATTAGGGGGCCAGGAGGAAAAGAGAATTTGGGGAAATATTTATAAAAGGAGACTCTGTGCTGGGAGCTCCAGAAAGGGGTGGGGATCCCAGCCTTTTGGGTCACTTGAAGAATTTAATAAACATCCTCTAGTTTGAGGGACACAGTTAACTGGTGTCTGATTGACACCTAAGATCAAGAGATCTAAAGCTCAAGAGACTAATGAGGTGGCCTCTATCAGCCTAGTAGAAGTTGTTGCATCTGGAGGCCCTGAGTCTCCAGAATAAATGTTTCCCAAGAATGTGCAAGACAGAGAAAATCAGTGTAATGTCCTGTCTGTGACAGCCACTTGGAGGGGGCAAAAGGACGTCAACAGACAGAAGTTGGAGCTGTCACCTAATGCTTTGAGACTGGGGAAGGGCAAATGACTGGCCTAAGCAGAGATATGTCTGCCTTAGGAGACCTACAGCTGGGAGAGAGTGGTGTCTCCAGAGAACCCACAAGGCAAAGAGAAGAAGTCAGCTTTAAACACCTGCTAAGTTAGAGAAAAACAATGGGCTAGATCCCCATGTACCATCCCACACCGAACTTTCTGGCTCCCTTACATCTCCCTCCTTTTTGCACTCCATCCAAAAGGAGATCAGAAAGGTGGCCAGCAAATGGAGATGGGGAGGAGAAGTGTAGGCGAGGAAGAGATCTGCCATGTCCCCTGCTCTGGCTGCAGGCTTCCTGCCTGCAGCAGCTTGGAGTGGAACAGAGTGGAAAAGCCTCAATTTAAAATCTGCGTTAGAGGTCTGATTACTACATGAGCCAGGATGTTTAAATTACTGACTTTAAACTCTTTTAATGTACATGTAAAACTGTTTGTACTTCTCATGTGCTTAATGTCATGGTCTCCTAACCATTCTCCTGCCTCTGTACTTTCTTGGCTGCCCTGATCGCCATCCTGCTCCGTGACTTTGGGCATAGCCTCCTGAATCTCAATTCTGATCATGCCATCTTCTTTTTCTCAAAAACCCATCATATGCAAACCTCTCAAGGCTCTCCAGGGGACAGAATAGGCTCCCACTATTCAGTCCTGGTGGTGGTTGTAGTAGGAGTTTGATGGTGGAAGTAGCCAGATAGGAAACAACAGGGAATACTCTTGTCTTGGTTGCTGCTGAAGCCTTTAATGAGTACATACAGATAGAGTTAGTTTGGTTGCAACAGGCAAAATCACATACATTTCCAAGTTAAATTGATCAACTAGAAATGTTGAAATATCAATGTTGAAATATTCATTACCTCTTTTTTTAGGAAAGAGCCCCTGACAAAATCACCCTGGGAGCTGCCATCTCGTGCGCTGGTTCTCCTCTCTCCTGGATACAGTACTGTGATCCTGTTATGGATTAGATATGAGCTGTCCCCCACAAGTGCATGTGTGAGAAAATGCAGGAAGGTTCAAAGGTAAAGTGATTAGGTAATGATGATCTGCTCCAATCTGTGGACAAATCCATTGATAGGAATTAACCAGGTGGTAACTAAAGACAGGTAGGGTGTGGCTGGAGGAGGTAGGTCACTGAGAATGTGCCTCTGGAGTTTATATATTGTTCCTGGTTTCTTCCTGAGCTATTTCCTGAACTGCTTTCTTCCTCCGGGCTCTTCCGTCATGATGTTCTGCTTCATCTCAGGCCCGGAGCAATGGATTCAGTCATCTATAGATAGAGACCTCTGAAACCATAAGCACCAAATAAACTTTTCCTCCTCTAAAATTATTCTTGTCAGGTCTTTTGGTCATGTGGCAAAAATAAGTTGACTAAAATAGACCCCTTTACTGATATGCTATATTTCTATGGTCTTATTCCAAAAGTGGAATAACTTAATCCATCCATCATAAAATGTGTTTGATGGAAAATATGAGACTAGACTTAGTGATTTATTAATTCAAGTAATGCTTGCTAAGTCAAGCTATGGAGCTGGTATACAATATCTGAGTATCAATCCCTGCCTCGTGGAGTTTACAGATAACTAGGTGAGAGGCAAGCAAAAATGGATAGCAGAGTGTGAGAATGATCATTGTGATAGAGGAAGTCCCAAATGCTTTGGGTGCCACAACAGGGGCCATGTTTAAAGCTTTCTGATGTTTTACAATTTGGGCATCTATCATTCTGGGACAAAATCTAGAATCATAACAGATTTGGAGAAAAAACAAGTATCAGGATCCCAGATGCCAAGAGAAAGAGAAAGAAATAGCATTATTGAGTATGGATGTAATTCAGAAGGTTAATGTAAGAAAGGAGAAAGAGAAAGAAATAGCATTATTGAGTATGGATGTAATTCAGAAGGTAAATGTAAGAAAGCAGTTGCAGTGTCCAATGATAAATGGGCAAAACAGGATTAGACTCATCAATCATGGAAGAAAAAAAAAAGGATCAAAAAATTATCATTTGCTTTTAAAGTCATTTATTGATCCCCTATGATGGGTATAAAACATTCATTTCTTTTCTCCCAGCTAATGGTTGAAAATGGATCTTAGTTTGGTGCAGGCCTCTGTAGAGGCAGTCAGAATGCACCTCTCAGATTTCCAGTGGCCAGCCGCCCCTCTTGCTGAGCTCTGCAATCCTTCATGCCCTTGCCTGGAGGCAGTGCATGCTACAGGTCTTTCCCAGCCAGTGATAGAGTCGGGCAGAGACACTGAGGCCAACTTGTTTTTAGGAAGCCCCGGGGCTCTTGTGATGGGGAACTTGGGTGTGAGAATTCTCTGACAGCCCACCAAACTTCCCCAATTGTGGGGCAGTCTAGGATGCTTCCACCAAATCTTCCTTCTTTCCTTCTCTCCTTTGCATGGGGTTACACTTCTGCTCCAGCCTCTCCCGGCACCCTGCCCACTTCGATCACAGGTGCTTCCTCTAATGAGTTTTTGGCACATCTAGTCCTGTCTGGCATCTGCTCTCAGTGGACCCAGAGGAGTGCTTTCTCAAAAGAGTGTTCCAGAGGGGAAAAAAAAAATAGTTGTTTCATGAGGTGCCTTTTTAATCCAAAACCATCAGGTGCTGTACAAGTGGGTGCAGCAAGCAGCAGGGGGGTGCCACACCAGGTGCAGTGGCGTGACATCACATACACCCCCGGTTCAAGCTGTGTTACTTAATCTTTGCTACTTTCAGTTTCCTCATCTGTAAAATGAGATGCTCATTTTCCCCTCACTGTTTTGTGGTGGGGAGTCATTGGGATAATGTGTATAGGGGTTTAGCATGGTATCTGATACGCAGTGAGCTGGATGGGGCTGGCTGCTAAGGGCTTCATTCCCTCTCTCCCTCACCAGCAGTGCCCCTTTCCCCCCATGTAAGAAGGGAGAAAACACAAGTGCACACTGTCATGTCATTTTGGGCCCTTGATGCACCACCTGGTAGCATTGCTTCACACAGGTCCTGTGGTGTTAGGTTCTTTGCTTTTTCCTCTGACCTCCTGCTAATGTTCCTCTCTGGTTCCAACTATGCAGGATCCTGTAGGGTTCTCAGCGGCCGTCTCCAGCATCTCTTTTCCAGGAACACTCTAACAGGCCCCACCGTCCCCATGATCCCCATGGGGGCTGCCATGTTGGTGTGCTGTCCTTCTATTTCCTGGATATTTCTAGATCCTCTGGTCCTTATGTGGGTGCATTGTACTTGGATCTCCTTATTCTGAAGAAAAACCCATCTGAAAATGAGCCACTGATGGCTTGCCTAGGAATTTCGGACTCAGAATTGGAAGGATTAGATTTCTCTCTCCTTGGGAAAAGCTAAGGTGATGGCATCTCAAGCCCTGCACTGTGTGAAAGGAGGCAGCTGGGCCGATGGAGATGAAGGGATGTGGTTGTTACGCAAGAGAGGACAGGATGAGAGACGGAGAGAGGTCTGGCAGCATTCAAGTCCCTGGCCTTGGATATTCCTTAGGTTTTTGTGAGATACCCCAACATTCTCATTAAGTTAGTTTGAGTAGCACATCTATGACTTGCAGCCCAAAGAGTTCTGACTAACGAAGGTGCGTTCTTGTTCCGTGGGTCCGTCCTCCTTCCAACCTGGGTTGTGAGCCTTTAGGAGACAGATACTACACCCTGACTCTGTCTCTGCTCACAGTGCCCAGAATAGGGCCTGGCCTCGCAGCTGCTCCAGACAGATGTGCAGTTGACAATGAGGCTCAATCAAATATTCTGCTCATGGAAGATTTCTATATATTCCACACATGATGTCACAGGACCACTTTAAATCTATGCTCAATATTCTGGTTTAAATGTGCTAAAAATGTTCTGTGGCAAGGACTGCGGGCTCTTTAGGGAAAGAGCTTCTGAAAGGTACTGTGTAAGAGGCGTGGTAGAGTTTGAGGTTGACGAATGTGTCTAGAATTACTACCCTTGAAAAGAAGCAATGTCACCCGTCATCCCACCCCACCCAGGTCCTCCTGTCCCTCCCCTGGTCCGCCATGCAACCTATTTTAAAATGCAAACATCGAAGAGGTCACTGAGGCCACCGCCCAGCTTCTCTGAGGTTGTAGGTGTGTAGAGAAGGCTTGATTCTTTCTCCAGGGCTTTCACATACGTTTTTTTCCTTGGATTCCGTATTAAGATGTAAAATCCTCAAGGGCGGTTATTTGTTTTGCTTTTTATAAACAACCTAGCCAGGACTGAGTTTTTCAGTAAACATTTGGACCCAGATTCTGCCAGCTCACCTTCTGTGAGCCTGGGCCTAAGGCCATTCTCATATGCTATCTCCTTTAACCCAGGAACCCCATGACCCTGAATTTGTGGTCCTTGTTTAACAGATGAGCAATGAGCACACACAGAGAGGTTAAGGAACTTTTGCCAGTTATGTGAGCTATGCAGTGGCTGTTCTAGGATTTGGCTCTACATTGAGTTCAAGTTCTAAATAACATGGTAAAAAGGAAATGAGATGGAGGAATCTCATGTGTAAATAAAGATTTAAACACATAGATATCCAATACAATATTATTTAACTGATAAAAATGTTGGATATTATTTAAGGATCCAAAGTAAATAGAATAAATGATTTAGAGAATATATAGTCTATTTGTAGAGAGGAGTATTAGTTATTCATTTATTTTCATTTCGGCATAGGGGAGATTTTTAATGATGGCAAAATTGGTTTGATGCAAAATTCTATAAATATTAAGAGTTCAATCGTATATAAGAAGGATGCATAGAAAAAACTGGAAGGAAATGTGCAAAAATGTTACTGGTGATTGTAAGGGAAAGTGCAGGGTTTACTGGAGATAATATCTTTGGAGTTTTTGATGATATACGGTGTATTAGTCAGCTTTCTGTCATTGTGACCAAAATACCTGACAAGAGCAACTTAGAGGAGTGAAAGTTTATTTGGGCTCATAGTTTCGAGGTCTCAGTTCATGGTCAGCGGGCTCCATTGCTCTGGGCCCCCCATGAGGCAGAGGGCCACAGTGGAAGAAAGCTGTTCAGCTCATGGCAACCAGGAAGCAGAGAGAGGAGCCAGGTACAAAATATATTCCCCACAGGCATGCCCCCCAGTAACCTACCTCCTCCAGCCATGCCCCACCTGCCTTCAGTTGTACCCAATAATACATTCAAATTATTAATCTGTCAAATGGATTGATTCACTGATTCGATTGCAGCTCTTGTAATCTAATCATTTCGCCTCTGAACATTCCTGCATTGCCTGATGTGAACTTTGGGGCAGTGGAATGTGTATGGGGTGGGGCACCTCATATCCAAACCATCACATACTGGTTTCCCATAAGGGGCATACAGTGCTTTTATAACTGGAGAGCAACGTCTGCCTTTAAAAGGAAAACAATTGATCGTATGTCAAAGTCCCCCTAAACTTACTCTTCCAACATCTGGTTTGATGTGCTCAAGATTACATTGGCCTGAGAATCAGGGAGACTCCAGTTCTAGATTGATTTGCCGTGTGATCTTTGGACACGTTTGGGCCTTTCTTCCCCCATTTGTACAAAGAAGGGGCTCTACCAGAGAATATGGAACTGGCCTTTTCAGTCCAAAAAGTCTTTATACAAATGTGCTGAATCACCTGCTAGTTTATCATCCCTTTTCATTCCTGGAGGTAAAACCAACCCTGAAATCTTGGAGCCTGATAGACTTTGAAATTGGCCCTCATTTTAATTCTCAAGTTCTTAGCATGAGAGCAACATTCAATATGGTTCTGAAATATCTCATGCAAAAAAGTGCCAGAGTCATAGACTGAAATATTTATTTGAATATAAATGAACTCAGATTTGCCAAAATACGTTTCCCCCTGTTGTCATGGACACAAATGCCTGACTTTCCGATTTGCATTTCTTTTCTAATGGGTACAATATGTTTCAGCTCCTCATTGGTGCTGGGATTGGAATTGAGAAACTCACCATTCTGTGAGCTCCCCAAAATGTCACCAGTGGGGAACTTTTGTGCCTTTGGTTCCCTTACCCAGCTGGGTAAGTCTGTGCCCCTGTGGGGTCAGGACAGGGGCTCGGAGGCCTTGCTAGCCTCTTTCAGAGGTATAAGTGGTGCACTTTAGAGGTGCCAGATACCTTCACCTGCTGCCTGGCTTGGTCTTTTCCCAGCCCAGGCCCCACCCCAGTTTCTTTGGAAATTCACTTTGCTCCTTGATCTTTACCAGTGAGGGGTGCGGGTTTCTCCTGTGTGGACATTCCTGCCCCTCACCAGCATAGGCTCCTCCTATGTGCTCCCTCTTGGCCGGAGGTTGCCACCCACCTCTTCCCCTCATCTCAAATCCTTAGAATCACATTCCACTAACGTCCCCCCTTTCTTCTTCATTCCAAAAAAAAAAAAAAAAAAGACAATCCTCCCCAGCCTACCTCCTAATGAGCTGTCCAAATTTTGGGAGACTTCTTTCAATACGTTTTTCCTGTGACAGGGATTAAAAAACAAAACAAACAAACAAAACTCTTCCTAAAACGCTAAGGGGATCTTGTCACCATTTTGCTTAAAATCCTTTGGTGATTTAAGATACAGTTTAAAATATTTTTATTTAATTATTTATTTTTTTTGTGGCGCTATGTATGGAACCCAGAGTCTCGTGCTCTATCACAGAGCTGCATCTCCAGCCCAAACTCTAAGATCTTGACCGTGGCTTTCAAGGGCCTGCCTTGTCTCATTTCGGTCCCCCTTTCCAATCTCATCTCCTGACCCCTTCTCCTGTGCTTGCTCTATTCCAGGCACAAGGGCTACCTCTGTGCTTTCCCACTGTGCCGCACCCCTTCCCACCTCCAGGTCTCTCATGCACTGTTCCTTCCCCATGGAACCCTTCCTTCTGCCCCAAGTGGATACTTCTAGTAGGTTCAGTCTCACCTTAAATGCCATTAGTTCAGGATAGCCTTCTCTGACCTCCCCTGTAGATCATATATGCCCCGCATAGAGAACACTCATCACCCCCTGGGCTTTTCCTATACAGATGTGTCACAGTTGGAATTAAATATTTATTTGATGTCTATCTTTTCTGTCAGCGAGCTCAGTGATGGCTAGGATCATGTCTATTCAGTTCATTATTGTATCTCCAGTCCCTTACACAGCGTTGGGGACAAGGTAGGCACCCAGTAATTATTTAAATAACAATGA
Source organism: Marmota monax (assembly GCF_021218885.2). NCBI lineage: Eukaryota > Metazoa > Chordata > Mammalia > Rodentia > Sciuridae > Marmota > Marmota monax. The sequence continues at coordinate 11,006,248 of NW_026694432.1, forward strand.
ACTTTTCAGACTGTTTGTCAAAATACATTTCTAAATAAATAAAAAAAAATCTGAATGCATGAGCCCTAACCTACAACTCACTGTCCCTTGCTCTGACAAAATCAAACAACCCAAAACATATCCCTGGCTCATTGCTTATCAACTACAAGGCCAAATATTCCAGGACCATACACCAGCCGCTGCAGTCTGACTTAACTGCCTGTCTTCTTAGTTTCCTTTCCTCATTTCTGCCCAGACTCTGTGCCCAGGGACACCCTGCCCTTTACAACCTCCTCACCCACCAGGGACTTTTGGGTTCAGGTTTTTGACCCTTCCTGCTGGATCCTCCTGTCTCTTTTCTCTGGTGGAGAACTTCAACACACCCTTCAAAGCCCCATTTTTGAATGCAGGAACCCAGGCCTTTGCCCTCCCCTGGGAAGCCTCTCCCATCACCCATCAGCTTCCCTGGTCCTGCTGGGAGTGTTTTTCAGGTCTAAGTCTGTGGTCTGATTCACCCTCTTCTGAATCCCTTAGGGACAGGAACCCTGTCTTACTCTCCTGGTACTTCTTGTGCCCAGTGGTGCCACAGGGAAATGTTTCCACTCCGCTCCCCATATTTCCTCTCTGCCTAGAGATGAGAAAGAACATCTGGCTTCTGTAACACCTGAGGACTGCCTCTCTCCAGTTCCCTCTGATCATGCCTCTCCCATGGGAGGAGACATTCAGAGCACCACTGGACAGAGCAGGGACATTCTCTGGAACAGGTTGCACCAGTAGGTGGGATGCCTGTGTTTTAAAGGCAGGAACAGAGGCTCTGTACCTCCTCCACCTGCCAGGCACCCACCTGCCGTCCTCCTCTCTGAGGGATGCAGCTCTGTGCCTGAGCCAAGAGGGCGGGCCACGAGGGGCCTGCTCTTCAGGTCCCGTCACCATGCAAGGAAGGCTAGCTTGTCTCTCCATCTCAGCTCTTCCCACAGAGCCCTGCAGGCGAGGACAGGAAGGGACGTTGGCTGCATGCCAGTTGCTAGTAATGAAGGGCCGCATCGCTTTCCATCTGACTACAGTATACCTGGTGTGTGAGCCTCACCAGCAGGTCCCATGACCCACACTGACTCTCTAAGGTGAAAACTGAGAATGTGTGTTTCTGATTCAGAGTGTCTGGGTTCAACTCCCGGCTTGACTACTTGTCCACTGAAAGACTTTGGGCAGTAACAAGGCCTCCGTTTCCTCAGCTAAGAAATGGAGAAATCAAGAGTACCCACCTCACAGGGCCTCCGTGAGGATTGATGGGAAATCCCAGGCACCATACCTGGCACCATGCCTGGCAGGCAGGATGCATCCTCCTCAGGGGTAGAGGCCTAGAAGGGCACTGGAATGTAGGGAAAGAGGGAAATAGTGTGCCTGCCTTGTTCTTTTTCTTTTTCTGTTTGTTTTGTTTGTTTGTTGTTGTTTGCACCAGGGATGGAACCCAAGGGCCTCAATCACTGAGCCACATCTCCAGTCCTTTTTATTTTTTAAGATAGGGCCTCGCTAAGTTGCTGCAGCTGGCTTTGAACTTGTGATCCTCCAGCCTCAGGCTCCTGAGCTGCCAGGATGTCAGGCATGCCCCACCGCCCCTAGCTGCCTGCCTCATTCTGAGTTGCACCTCTCATTCCCGGAAGCTGTGTCTGGCACACAGTAGGTGCTTTATGAATGCTTATTGTATAAATTAGAATTGTTGTTATCATTAATTAATAATGTATAGGAAGCGCTCAATAAAGCTCTTCAAATGAACAAATGGATGCATGCACATCCTTCCAAACTTGGCTGCAGTACTGAAAGATATTCAAACTGGAGTTTGAGATGAAACCTGATTCTCTACTTCCGTTGGCAAGTGGAGTCTGTAGGCCCTTTCGGCTGAGAAAGCCCCTTTTAATGTTAGCAGCTAACCACAGTGGGGGGTTGCTTACCAGCATCAGCTCCAAGGGTACAGCCAGCAAAGCCTGATTCTTCTCCATTACCACTGAGTGCCTGTTAGCAGCACTCCGTGTTGCAACCCCAAATGGTGGGCTGTGCCCTCCAGTGTTGTAAGAGACCCCAGCAGCTCACTGCCAACTTCTTTCCAGATTCTTGTCTTGCAAATCCAAAGAATGAAATTCATGGGACAACATAAGGCAAGAAGAAAAGGAGTAGGGTTTACTCAAGTGTGAAGAATAGAAACAGAACTCTTGCAGGGGCAAGAGGAAAACCAAGAGGAGTTGCCACGTGGGTGTGCTGGTCTAGGGGTTTATATAGCACTTGGGTCAACACTATTGGCTCAAATGTATGATAATCAGGGTTTGGAAAAGCACTAATGCTATTGGTTAGCCCTAGAGTCTGAACTTCATTCATGCCTGCCCCACTTCTATTTTTTCGAAGCTGGCTGCAATCCCAGCTTCTCAGGAGGTTGAAGTCAGCAGATCATGGATGCTCAGTGGTTCAAGGCTGTGGTGCATTCACACCAGCCAGGATGGGATATCACCTGGGCTGCCTCAGCATGAGGTCTGTGTACCCTGGCTCACCTCAGCTCTGGCTGGCTGCACCTCAGACCCATGCTGGCATGGCAGGCTCCACATGGCTGCAGCCCAACCTTGGCTTCAATATTTAGAAATCTGTCTTAATAAAACCAAATATATGGACACAGACCAGGAGACCTGTACTTTGCATTATCTAAATGTCAGAAGAGTTTTCTAGGTTTAAGTAGTGTTGGCATTTTGGAACCGTCATGTGATGGGAACAGTGTCATTTATTCACCCCATGAGACCCATTGGGCTCCTCCCTGACTCAAGTGCTCTCCTGGGTCCTTTGGTGAACCAGGCACTGTCTCTGCTTCAGGGAGATCCTGACTCACAGGTGAGAGCTGGGGAAACTCCTGGAAAGGGGTCTTGGGTACCTACCAGGTGTAGTTCCAGCTCCAGTTCTGTCCCTTCCTCGGTGAGCCCCCTGAGGATGTCACTCTCTACCTTATATGACAGATTTGGACCAGATCAGTAGTTATCAAACTCTTCTGATCAGGAACCCTTTATTTCAGTAAAAATGCCATGTGGAAGCTGAGGATATAAAGCAGGTGAAAAGGAAGCCCACGGGAAAGGGGAGGCAGATTCTGCCTGTGCACCCTGTGCATGGGGGGTCCAGATGAACCCCAAAATCCAAGGGCTGGCTAACCAAGGGCCCTTCAGCACTACTCCTGATTCGAAGGCCATGACATAAGCAGTTCTTAGACTATCTAAGGAAGTTTTCGTGTTTTTTTTTATATCTTTATTTATTTTTTATATGGTGCTGAGGATCAAACTCAGTGCCTCACACGTGCAAGGCGGGCACTCTACCACTGAGCTACAGCCCCAGCCCCAGTTTTTGTGATTTTTTAAAATAAGCTTTTTTTGTTGTTGTTTTGAGTACTGGAAGTTGAACCCAAGAGCACTTTACCGCTCAGCTATATCTTCAGCCCTTTTTATTTTCTACTTTGAGACAGGGTCTCGCTAAGTTGCTGAGGTTGGCCTTTAACTTGTGATCCTCCTGCCTTCTCCCAAGTTGTGGAATTACAGACATGCACCACCACACCTGGATTTGTAAATAAACTTTTATTTTAGGGTAGTTTTTGGTTAACAGAAAAAGTATGATATAGGGCAGAGAGTGTTCATATAACTCCACCTCCTATTCCTGTTATTAACATCTAACATCAATGCTGTGCATTTATCACAGTTAATGAACCAAACATTGCTGGAACATCACTGTTAACTAAAACCCATACTTCATTCAGGGTCCCATAGTTTCCCCTCATGTCTTTTTTGTCTTCCAGGACTCCATCCAGGACACATCAGACACATAGTACTCATGTCTCTAACTTAGACCCTCTTGTCTATGACAGTTTCTATCTCAGTTCAGGATGATATAACAAATAGACTGGGTGAGTTTTATTTCTCACAGTTTTGGAGGCTGTGAAGTCCAAGGTCAGGATGTGGACAGACCCAGTGTCTGAAGAGGTCTCCTTGTTTGCAGATGGCTGTTGTCTCATTGTAGCCTCACGCAGTGCAGAGCAGGGGGTGAGAACAAGCTCTTGGGTCTGTTCTTCTAAGGGCACTAATCCCAGTCAAGAGGGCTCCACCCTTATGACCTCATCACCTCCCAAAGGCCCCTTCCTGATGCTCAGTCCACTTTGGAAGGTAGGATTTCAATAAATGAATCTAGGGGTCAGGGACATAAACATTCAGACCAGAAGCGTTTCCTAGACTTGTTCTGGTGAGGTTGGGTTTGAAGGGTGCTGGTCAGGGATTTTGTGGGACATTCCTCAATTAGGATTTATCTGGAATTTCTTTTTTCATGATTATTCTGGGCTTCTGAAAAGACCACAGAGGGTCACATCATATCAAGGGTACACACTATCAACATGACATCACTGCTGATGTTGACCTTGGCTAAGGGAGTGTCTGTCGAGGTTCTTCTCCATGAAGTTGATCTTTATCCTCCCTTTCCACATTGTACTCTTGGGAGGAAGTCACTATGCACAGCCAACATTAAGGGTGGGGAATTCTTCTCCACCTCCATGAGGCCTGAGCATCTACATAAATAATTTGGCATTCGATAAGTTGTAAGATATTTAGCACTTTATTAGAAATAGGCTTTGCACTAGATGATTTTTGCACACTGTAAGCAAATGTAAGTATTCTGGGCACATGGAAGGTAGGCCAGATTAAGCCAAGACTTTTGGTAGGCTACGCACTGCTCTAGTTTGGATCTTTGGGGTGTCCTCCAAAGGAGATAACAAGACCCCAGACTCTTCTCCTCTTTAGCTCCCTGTCTCTGTGGTGGGCCTGCCCACAGACCCAAAGCATTGTGGCCCATGGAGCATTGGCTGGAGCCTCCAAATCATAGACCATATAAACCTCTTCTCTAAATAGTTGATTCATCTTAGGTATTTGTTGTAGTGACAGAAAGCTCACTAACACAGGTGCATTAAATGCATTTTTGACATAATATTTTCAATTTACAATAGGTATACTGGGATATAACCCATCATACATGGAGGAGCTTATATATTTACCTCACTGTGGACTCCCAGCATGGACTCAGACATATTTATTTTATACTTGGGGTTATAATCCAACACTATTTTAATTTTGTTCAAATTGTTTGCAAGAGCTTATGATTGCAGAAGCACTTAGATGTCAGTGGTCCTGCCTGGGGAAGAGAGCCTTGGCTGGGAAACTGAGAGTAGGTTTGGGAGGAGGCATGGGAACCTAGTGATGAGGATCTTCACTCCCTCTGTGTTCTGTGCTGGAGTGGGCTCCCTGCAGCTGCTGCTGTGGACATTTTGAGGGAGTGGGAGAAAGGGAAGCACCCCTTATTCCTACTCACAACTTCCAAAGAATTAGAAAAGAATTAGACAAAGAAAGACAGCCCTCCCTGGAGCCCACTTCCTGTTCCCTGAATGGTTTTGATTACAAGATTTGAAGGGGGCAGCCTCGTGATCCCACATCCTGTCCTGTTCCTTGTGTCACGTGTGGAGAGGCTTCTTGAGTCAACTGGGGAGCAAAACAAAAGGAAGCCTCCATGGTCACACGCACAGGATCCCCGAGAGCACATGCTCCTTAGTGGTGTGTGTGAAGACTGCGCCTGACAATTCGCACTGTCTGCAGAGGCCACAGTAGGACCAGCTGGGAATGTAGCAGCTGGGGGGCGGGGGGGGGGCGCAGTGGAGGCAGGAGACTGTGTCCTGCCTGCCCTCCATCAACAGCCCATAGGACACTGGGCAGGTCACCTTGATTCTCATACCTCTGAGTCTTGGTTTCTTCACCTGTAAACTGTGGGCGTTAGGATTGAAGAACATACATAACAACAGGAACAAGGCCGGTGGTAACACTGCCCTTCACTAAGCTCTTACAGGCGAACTGCTTTATCTGCATTATCTCATTTAATCACCACAAGAAACATGAGAAGTGGGCCTTATTGTCCTCATTTTACAGATGAGGAAACAGGCTCAGAGAAGTGAACCCACTACTGGAACAGAGCACAGTGGATGGTAGAGCTAGAATTCGAATCTTTTTTTAATCATAGTTTTATATATAGCATAAAAATGCCCTTTTAAACTAGTTTTTAGTGAATTCGGTGGCATTAAGTTTATTCACATATTTTTTTTTCCAGATGTCACCAGAATTTGTTATGCCATCCCATTCTGAAACTGCACCCATTAAACAATAACTTGCCACTACCCCAGCCCTTGGTAACCACCAATCTACTCTCTAGAAATAGGACATTAATGATTATGAATGCAGAGTCCCTGGACTTGAATCCTATGCTACTTGGGCAATTTTCATCCACTTTCTGAACCCCTGATTTCCCATCTGTAAAAGGGGGACAGTAATAGAATATGCCAAGAGGAAACTGTGTGTAGGGGGCGCTGGGCTAGCGTCCAGAGGTTCATGTACCCAGTTCAAGCTCATGAGTTCAGACCTCAGTGGTCTAGAGTCTGGCATGATTTGAAGTAAGTAAAACCAGGCCTCCTTTTCACTATCAATGTAAGTGTGAACAATATCAGGTGGAGAAGTGCAGAGGCACTAAGGCCGGCCATCATTATCATAATATTGCAAGGGAACGTTCATTCACACCAGCAAATGGTTGCCAACTATTTGGAAGCTGCTGTTTACATGTCCACAGTGTCCAATCACAAAGTACTCCTCTCTCCCTCAAAGTGGGCTCCCTGGCTCCTGTCCGTTGGCTTTTAGTTGGAGAAACTTTTACATTTGAAGGCAGAGTGCTTTTCTTTAAAAATGTTCTAAAATTCAGACTTTCCATTTCAGCTTGGTATTCACCAACCCTATGATGATCCAGGGCACAGGTGCTGAGCAGACCAGGGGATTGGGAGATGAGTGGTCCCTAGGGTGTGCACAGTGGGTGCAGACCTGGGGAGAGGCAGGTAGGGGCTAATGGAGAGCCTCTGGGGCCAGGAGGTACCTGGGGTAAGGCTTCTCAGGAGGAAGTGAGGGTTGCCTTTGGATGATGGACTTGTCTTGATATGGGACCTGCTCCTTAGCTCACACCTCTCTCCCATCCTACCCCATGTCTTCCCAGCCTTTAAAAAAAAAAAACACAACAAAAAACAACCCTGTACTGCCTATCACGTGATGCTCAGCTGTCAAACCAGAGCCTAAAGTCAACTCCTGCAGGCAGGCAGGTGCTGTGGCTGGCCCTGAAACTATGGGATGGGCAGCAATTGCCCTTCCTTTGAATTCCTAGGACATGCTGCTGGGGCATGATCAGTAAAGCAGTAGCTCTCAAACCTGGCTGCATATTAGCATCACCTGGGAAGTTAAAAAAATAAAACAAATAAACCGAAACCCCTGACTGATTCTCTCCCCAGACCAATTAAATCAATAGGGTAGAGAACTGCGGCAGTAGGGTTTTGTAAGCATTATTCACAGTGCTCCAAGAGACCCATAATCCCACAGTGCTTTATCTGGCTGTCAGACTCTTCTGTGTGTTTTGTTGCTTCTTCCTTATTGGTGAGTGCAGTAAATTCATTATTCCACCGTATATAATTTTATTGAGTGTCTATACCAAGCATGGAGCCATGATTTGGTGGTCCAACGATGGGTGACATATTTCCTCCTCTCCAAGACTTCCCAGCTGGGGCAAGAGACCCATCTGAAGCTAATGGTGCTCTGGAGTGTCCAGTGTTTTCCTAGAGGGGGAGCACAGAAGGACTGTGCAGAGGGTCAAAGGACAGGATGGGGGATGTTTCCTAAAGCAAGTGGCAAGGAGGACATCTCCAGGCCAAGAGAAGAGGAGGGACAGTGGGGGCAGAGGGAACAACAGGGGGAAAGGCTGGGAGTGCGAAGGTGGCTGTGACCTTACCACTCTGTGTCAGGCACCGGGAGCCTGGCCTTCAGGAACTGTTCATAACCTAATGACAGTTCTCTCCATTAGCCCTGTCTTTCCCCAGGCCTGCACCCACTGTGCACACCCTAGGGACCACTCATCTCCCATCCCCCTGGTCTGCTCAGCACTTGTGCCCTGGGATTGTCATAGGATTGGTGAATACCAAGATGAATTGGAAAGTCTGAATTATAGAACATTTTTAAAGGCATGAACTATTTTTATCTCGAATTTACAAATTAGGAAACTGAAACATGGATAACACAGCTAAGGTCTCACACAGTTAGTGGAGGAATTGAGATTATAGCAAAGTTGTAGATGATCCTATGGGCTGGGCTGGGCTGGGGATTGTGTGACAAGGGTAATAACCATTACAAGGTCTTTTCATAGACTACTTACATGGTGTTTTCTGATTCTGGAACAAAAACACACTTTCTGGAACAAAATATATTGTTCTTTTTATGCCCAACAAATTCTTACCCTCCCTTCAGCCCTCTGAAGCCAGAGTAAGGAAGGTGCTCTGGGGGGTAAGGAAGGCCAGAGGCCCAGGGGCAGGGGTAGGTGGAACTTCGGCACAGGGCCACCAGCCTTGGGGCTCCCAGGCCGGGCTGGGGAGCACTCTGGCTCTGAGGGGATACATTACACCGACTTCCTGGAGTGCAGAGGGCATCATCTGGTTAATTTCATGAATTCCCATAGCTGAAGGTTGAAGAGTGTCATTAATTTGAAGCAACATCGACATATATCTTGGGGCCAACATTGGGTCCCTAGCTAATAACTGAGGGTCCTCAGTTCCATTGAGGTTATCGGTGGTTGTGTTACTCTGCATGTGTTTTGTAAAAATGATATTTTACCTAAAAGCTAAGATATTATTTATTTATTTATTTGTTATCTTTTGAGACGAGGTCTTGCTAGGCAGCCCAGGCTGGTCTTGAACTCTGAGCTTAAGCCATCCTCCTGCCTCAGACTCCCGTGTAGCTGGGACTTGAGGTGTGCGTGCTGTGCCTTGCTTTTTCGGGGATTACTTTGAAGAAGCAAGAGCTCTGGGCTTTGGGGACCCAGCTTCCCAGTTAAGACAAAAAGTAACCTGCTCGTGAAGACAGTCGGAATAGGATGGCCTCAGTGTGCAGGGCCAAGCTGTGTCCTAGAGCTCAGCAGGAGGCCATGTATGGTTCCCAAGGCCAGTTTCAGGGGACAAGGGCCACCTGGTATTATGACAGAGCTCGAGTGGAAAGCTCTCATCACACACTTGCAATGACAGAAGTTAAGACTTGTTTAAAATAAGTGTCTCTGGAAATCCTCACTTGCAGAGACAAATGAACTAATTTGAGGAACAGACCCCGTCTGTGTTAACACAAAGAGGATGAGAGAATTAATTAAAGAGGCGGGGCGGGATTGATCTGGTGCCTGGAGCCCCGGAGCTGGCTTGACACATCCCTGACAGCCTCTGGTGTTTGCGCTGGGATGCGCTTTAGAGTGCGTCTTCTCCACACCAGGCAGTGGGGAAATGAGACTCGCGGGCCTCCTAGGAGGCCTAAGTCGGCCGGATGTGGGGCTGGTCTATGCGGCACCTGAGTGAGACTGAGGAACAGGGGCCCCTCTGGAAGGAAGCCACCTGACCTCTCTAGCCCGGCTAGCAGGAGGAGGCTTTCTCCGTCCCTTTGCTCCACTCCAGGTGCCTCTGTGAAACCTGCGCATCTGGGCCCAGCAGCTGGTTTGCAGGGGTCCTAGGACTGAGCTCAGGTCCTCTGGGAGGATCACCTGTGAGGTGGCCTGGAACCCAGACAGACCGCACTTGAATCTTGGCTCTGTCTGTGGCTGGTTTTATTTCCTCATATGTAGGATGGGAGTGGTCAGTACTGACCTTACCAGGTAGCTGTGAGAATCAGGGGGGCTCGGGACACTGCTTGCCACCCAGGAGTTGGTCAGCAGAGGTAGTGTTAGGAGGATGTCCCCCCCTGCCTTGGAGGAGCTCAGAGACAAGTCGTTTTAAAAGGTAGCTGTTGTTGCTGTTTGGGTACAATGAGGCCACCAGATCAGGAGGCAACTGTCATTGAAAAGACAGTTTGTTAGAGTTCCTGGGGATGACAGGGAATGTGCCTGCCACACCCACAGGGCCACTTGGGGAAGCTCAGTGGAGGTCAGGGGGTAAAAGGCAGGAGGAGGGGCAAGAGCTTTGCTGTGATTCATGGGAAGGAACAGGCAGGGAGGGAAGCAGTCTCAGGACAGGCTAACTGGTGTCATTTCAGGGCTCTGAATCATCTAGTCCCTGGCTTGGTGGTCATGGCAGGGAAATTGGCCTCGAGTCTGAGAGTCTGATCAAGGAGGTGATCAGAGAACGAGGGCTTTGGGCTGGTGTGTTTGTATGAAAGGTTCATTGCGGGGGCGGGGGGAGGAGAGAGGGCTGGTTATCCGCCGTCCCTAGGAATGGCTAGCCTTGGAGTGTGGCCTCTCCCCATTCAGTGAGGCCTCAGATGCCAAAGCATTAAGAAAACAGAAAAATACAGTCGATACATAAACGGAGACAGCAGGGAGGTGGGTGGGTGATTCTTGGGCACTGGGGCACAGGCTCATTCCAGTGATGGACACGGAGAAACGGAGATGTGGGGAAGGCTCCCGAGAGGGGCCGTGACCTGAGCTGGGCCTGAAGGGTGACACAGGGAAGGGCTTCCCACCAGATGCAAAGCCCAGAACGGCGAGCAGATTGGGCTTGATGGACAATAATCACGTATGACCAGGGTCGGCTGGGCGGGGGTGGGGGGGTGAAGAGGTAGGGCGTGGCAAGGCATTGGGGACAAGTCTGCAGAAGTTGGATGAAAAGCCTTGGATGTTCTGACAAAGAATCTGCAATTGATTTTGTAGGAAAGTTTACGTGTGTGTGTGTGTGTGTGCACATGCAAGTGACAGGGAGAAAGAGAGACTGTGTGTGACTGTGTGTGCATGTGTGTAGTGTATGCACGGTTGTGTGTTGCAGTGCAATATCCTGGGCAGGTGTCTTGGTCCTCGTTCTGCTTTAGTTTGTTTCATGTGGTCCCTGAGCTGTGGTTCTCAATCCTGGTGACATATGTGATTCACAATGAACCCTTAGGGAGTTCAGTAGAAAAACAGATGCCCAGACCCCTCCCTGGTCCAGTGACATCAGACTCTCTAATTGCAGAATACTGGAGCTGGTTAAAAGTTCCCTGAGCCACTGCAACTGTGATACTCTGTTGAGTCAGGAGCCCAGGGAGGGGGCTAATGGGATCGTTTAAAAGAATGATTTTAAACTGCAGGCTGTGACCCCTCAACAGGTTGTGAAGTCACTTGGACAAGTTAGAGCCAGAAGTTTTACAACTAATGGACTGATTAGAATAGTTGATAACCAGATGTATCAAGTGAATTAAGTTCTGTTGGGTGGAACTTTTGTCTAGCTATGCACACGTACACATATACACAGAAGTGTGTGCCGAGGGAAGGTACGCAGGGCCTTTCATACCTGTGAAGGGTGGGTCTTGATCAAATGTTTGAAAGCCCCTGACTTAAAATGTAGAAGATGAGGTCATTCCACCCAGGGTCAGAAGCTATGGATTTTGTTCAGATTCTCTAATCACATCCATGTGACTGGATAGAAGCAGCAGAAGGCAAGAGGTGGTGGGAATTGCTGGCCCCCACAGACATCACTTCTCATTCTTCCTTAAGGTCTGTCTGTAGAAGCATTGACCTAAAGACTGAGCACTCAGGAGAACTTCTTGAGAAGCAACTCAGGGCCTGAGACTAGCAACATCATGAGGGAATTATTTGGGGTCACCTTTTATGTACTGAAGGACATCTTAAGTGCTGAACCAGGTGTAGTGTATTAGTATACTATGGCTGCTATAACAAATCAGGCAAATATAATGGTATATTTATTCTCTTCCTGTTCTGCAGGTCAGAAGTCCAAAGTAGGTCCTATTTATCTAGTATCAAAATATTGGCAGAGCAATTCATAATTTCATTAGCCTGTGAGTTGGCTAGAGGGTTCTGTTGATCTGGGACAGACTGGGCTGCTCTTGGCTGGGCTTTCAGACTTGGTGGTAGAACAGGATCCAGTCTCCCATTGTCCAGCAGCCCAGCCTGGGCTTATTCATGGCAGTAGCAATGTTCCAGGAGATAGTAGAGGGCCACAAGCTCAAAACCAGCACATTGTCACTTTTGCCACAACCCACTCACTGGTCGCAGCAACTCAGAAACTGGATTCAAAGGCCAGAGAAATATCTCCACTTCTTTAGAGAAAGGTCTATAAAGTCACTCTGCAAAAGGCCCAGATACAGAAAGAGTGGAAATTGGGGGCAACTTTAGAGTTAAGCTACCACAGCCCATGACTGGTCAGGTTTCTGAATTCCTCTACACCTCAGTTTCTTCATCTGGAAAATGAAGGGGACCAATAATGACACCTCCTCATTGTGTGAGGATTAGATGAGTTAAAACATGCAAAACACTTAATAATGCCTGCCTCGGTGCTCAACATATAATAGTCGTGGTGCTCATTGAGGACAGCAGTCACTGTTGTTGCTATTGCCATAATAATTTTTGTTATCTTGCTTATTACAAGGGCTGGCAGAAAACCATTGTATTAGTTGGTTTTCCATTGCTGTGGCAGAATGCCCGAGTCTTAAAACCGTATAAAGATTTATTTAGATACAGGAAGAGGGATGTAGCTCAGGGTTAGAATGCTTGCCTAGTGTGCACATGGCCTTGGGTTTGATCCCCAACATTGGGAAAAAAAATGGTAGAGGGAGAAAGAGATTTAGCTCACAGTTCTGAAGGCTGACAGGAGGCTGGAGGAGTCAGGTTTGCTTTTTTAAAATCACAATTCGCTCTCTTGAGAACAACTCCTGTACTCTGTAAGATTAGTATCAATCCCTTACCAGGGCATTACCCCCAGGGACTGGATCACTGGTGCGAAGCTCCGCCTCCTACCTTGGCCACACTGAGGGCCGAACTTCTAGCACAAAAACAAGGGAGTGGGGGACGCACTCAACCCATCTCCAACCCATTGCGACTTGTTCTGACGAGGGACAGCCCATGCTGCCACTGTAGGAAGAAGCTGAACCATTCAAGTCATAGGCACTCACTACTCTAAGCAGATGCTTATTGCTTAAGATAGATACGAGAACAATATTTAGGGACAGCATAGGACTTCAGTTCAGAGAACCTGGATCCAAGCACTAGTCCTTCATCTCATTAGCTATGAGAACTGGGATAAATTCTTTTACCTCCTCTGTCTCGATTTCTTTTAATCTATAAAACGGAGGTAATGGTACCTCACGAGTCTATTAGGTGAGTCTGTTATAAATCGATTGAGACAGGTTAAAAAAAAAAGAGCTGATAGTAAAGTGTGAGGCAATATTAATTATAATCAATACCTTTCTTTTTGTCATTTGCATCTGTGACCTCAAAAGCACGTGTCAGGTTGATGGACCTTTAAGAAGATGATGGAAGTTTCTTGGCTCTCCAGTTATATGTGAGCAGGAAACTTATTTTAACTTGTATGCTTCCCCCCCACCCCCCAGCAGTTATCTGAGCTTAAAAGTTTCACAAAAAGGGGCAAATTCCAAATGCACAACCTTCTCAAATCAAAAGGAATGACTCACAGGTCATTAGCATCCCTGGAACATAGTGGCTTCTGTTTTATTGCTATTAAGTAGGATTTAGCTCTATTTTATTAAGGCAGTTTTTACAATCATGTGAGAGGTTAATGCATTTCGCACATAATCCATGCCTAGCTCACTAAATGCTGAACCCATTAAAGAAGAGCCATATAGAGCAGGATTTTAAGACGGAGTGACACATTATGGGTGGTAAGAACAAGTGACTGAAAGTATCTGAGTTTTTTTTTTTCCTCTTCAAAATTTGAAACTTGTTCTCAAGTGGGAAAATACCAGGGCTGTCCTGGCAAAAATAGGTATTTGGGAGCATATTGCTCCAATGGATAAACTCTGCTGAGGGTTCGAAGACTGGTGCTGAGGCTTAGTGGGAAGGCTTTCAACCCTTCCCAACCTCCTTACCAGTAAGGTCTGCTTTTATTATTTCTCTATATCCCAGGCCCTGGATGATGGCATCTGCCATGAATACCACATTTATGGAGCAATAACGGATTTCTTTGCTACCACACTAGGAACTGGAGGTTTGAGCAATGGCAGTGACCATGACCCCATGACTCTGAAGGGTGGAGAAGGTAATGGGAACATCACAGAAGCCTTCTTAAGTTTTCTTAAGAATCTGAGCTTTATGCTGTAGGACATAGGAAGTAGGGCAGGGTTTTTGTTTTTGTTTTAAGTCAACTTCACTGAGATATGCAAAATGCACCCACGCACTTGATTTAAGAGTATGATTTGATAAATTTAAACAAATGCATTCACTCGCATGAAAATTGCCACAATGGATATGGAATATTCTCAACCTTCTCCAAAATTTCTCTCATGCCTTTGTGTGTTCAGTACCACAGCCCAACCCTGACCCAGGCCACCACTGACTATATAGCTTATTTTATCTTAGCTTTTTAGAGGTCATTCGTTTAGCTTATTTTAGAATTCAGTACAGTGTTTTTGATCCATGTTTTTGCACACATTTGTACTTTTCTTTTTATTGCTGATTAGTAGTCCATGGTAAGGATTTCCAAAATTTTAAAAATTTGCCTATGGATGCACATGTGGGTTGTTTTCTAATTATTAGTTTTTGCAAATAAACTTGTTATGAACATTCATGTACACGCCTTTGCGTGGATACGTTTGCGTTTTCTTGGGTAATTACCTAGGAGAGGATTGGTGGGTCACAGGAGTGGATTGAACATCGTACCAGTTTCTTTTCCAAAGTGGCAACATTCTGCATTCCCACCGGCAGTGTGTAGGAATTCCAGGATCCCACATCATTTCAACTTTAGCCCTTTCTGGTGTGTCTGTTATGTCATCTCATTGTGTTTTAATTTGCGTTTCCCCAAGGGGCTAATCATATTGACATCTTTTCACGGGCTTATTGAGGGCAGGATTTGAAATGTAAGTGAAGTCATAGGATCTAATTTGTGTTTTAGGCTCTTCAGCAAGATGACAACTTATGTTCTCGAATTTGATTTCTTCTCATCATTCCTCCTGAAGTGATGAAACCAAAGTAACAGGGAAATTCTGGGTAATTGCTGAAGAGATCTTACCCACTCCTAAAAAAAAAAAAAAAAATGAGAGTGTGAGTGTGTAGATTCAGAGGAGCAGTAACTGCTTGCTTTGGTTGGGGTGGTCCATGAAGCTATTCCCATTCTGTCGCTGTCCCCTAATGCTTTTTGGATCTGTGTGGTGCAGAAGGAAACACAGGTTCTATGTCAGAAGCTTCTGTTTGTCCCCTGATAGACATTCTCTCATTTTTTTCTGGTCAAATGGCCACCCAGGGTAAAGATTATATTTTCTATCTTTTTTTTTTTCAGAAAAATATGGTCATATAATTGAGGTCTAGTTACTGGAATGTAAGTACAAATGATGAGGGTCGTTTCCAGGAAGTGTTCTTAAAAGGTTGATGTGTGATCTTCCCCCACCTTCCCTGGCCTACAGACTTGATGGCTGGGGCTGAAGCATCCATTTTGAACTATAAATACCAGATGTTGAGGAAGGTGAGTGGAACAACAAGACTGAATGAGCCAGAGCCCCTGGCACTATATAATACCATATTAACTCTGTTGATTACTTTTGAATTTCTGTCACCTGGAAGAGAAATAAACTTATATTTTGTTTAAAGCACTATTATTTTGGAATTGCTTCCACTTGCAGATTAAGCTAATTAATTCTAATTTATAAACCCCAATTACTGACTGCCTTCAGTCACTACTGGGGGGAGTACAGTGACTTACTAGTCACCCATGAATTATCCAAAGCAAACCAATTATAAATGTCACCAGCAAGTGTGAATGAATGGTGACAAGCTACTGGTATTGTGAAAAATCTTAGCAATTTAAAGAGAGAGAGATGGGGTGGGGACACAGGCAAGCCAAACATTCAGCACAAATTGCACCCAGCAAAAGAAATATTTTTCAGGAAGTAGGGAAGCATTTTTAAAAGTCCTCTTAGTTGTATTTTTAGTGAGATTTGAGATGCTTCTATGTTGATTAAAAAAGACCAATCTAAGTCCAGGGAAGGCTTCTTCAAAAGGAAAGGCATGCTTTCCAAATTAAAGTCCCCTTTGAGGCCACGCACAACAGATGGGCCTTTCAGAAAACCAACCTGGTTAATTAGAAGACTAGCTTGAGAAATTCTTTCCTAAACCCAGAGACAATTATAAAAGGAACAGAATGGTTGGGGGAAAGGATGCCCGGCACTGTAGCACACACCTGAAATCCCAGCGGCTCAGGAGGCTGAGGCAGGAAGATCTCCAGCCTCAGCAAAAGTGAGGCACTAAGCAACTCAGTGAGACCCTGTCACTAAATAAAATACAAAAAAAGGGCTGGGGATGTGGCTCAATGGCCGAGTGTCCCTGAGTTCAATCCCTGGTTACCCCCACAAAAAACCCCAAACTTTATGAAGAATGTGCTCAAAAAGGCACAGAGGGCCAGATCCAGCAAGGTCACCCCCACGTAAAAGAAGCCCTAGAAAAAGGACGTTACAGAGGTGAGATTATAGTAAAGGAAACACTAGGAGGAAATGTCCCTGAGCTGGGAAAAATTAACATGTCTTCAACTAAAAATATCCACCAATGGTTGGGAAGAGACACTGAAGTTCAAAATTTAAGAGATTACCCTACACGTTCCAGACAGAAAAGCCAGTAAGAGGATCCGAAGTTTGTCTGAGTTAGCTCCAAATTGTGCTCAAATATTTACAAAATTCCAAGGAAAGATAATTGTGACTCTGTAGTTTTTCCTATACAACAAACCATTAAAATAAGAATAACTGTTTTTTTTTACCATGCACCAGTCACTGTTCAAAGTGCATTTGAATTATTTCATTTAACAATTACGACGCCATACGGTAGGTACTATCATCCTTTATACAGATGAGGAAACTGAGGCACAGAGAGCTTAGGTAACTTGGCCCAGGTCACATGGTATGTAAGTAGACAGTGCAGGAGAGACAGGGTGCTAACTTAGTTTATGCTCCTGACCTCCATCCTACACTGCTTCCTAAAATAAGGTGAGAAATATTAATTAGTCTCCTGTTAGGGAAACCAGACGTTAATCACACTCCCACACGTACATGTGAAACTGCAACTATGATTAGTGCCATGAGGGGGTGCTATAGAGCTTATGTGCTTGGGGATCCTGCCTGTCTTTGCACAAATTAATGGTATAGAGCTACCTATTATTGAATGCTTCTTTTTACCAAGTACTGAGTGTCACTCAAAGGGGAAAAACTGAAGAAAAGACCTGAGTGATATTTTTCAGTTACATGGAACCCTTTGAGGCTCAGATTTGGAAGGGACCAGCCCTGTCAGAGGAGTGAGTTACCTTCAATAGCGTCTACTCAGAGACGCCATCAATGGGGACCTCACTGCCTCCTGCATCGTCATTAAACATCTTGGCCCCAGATAGTAAACAGACTTCACATTTGAGGTTCTCCTTGAAGGTTTGCTATAGAAAATGGTCACAAAGTCTTGGCAGGTTGACTTTAAAGTGGAAGGGACAATATGTGTCTCCTATTCTAAGCTGCATTCGTCTTTTCAAAGGACAGATCATGCTTGGAATGGGAAAAGGAAGGGCTTCCTAAGACTGAGCGTAGCTGTCCAGGGGCTAAGCTTGCAGCCATGCTCCAGACACCTGTAGAATCCCCAGGGCTCAATGGGTCTTCCTCAGACCCTGATGGCCATATTGATCCATTCACTCACTCATTGGCTGATTTGTCCACCCACATTGGTTCATGCTCTCTCCCCTGCATGTCCTTCTTCCCTCCCTCATTGATGAACAGGCATTTGCCCCACAGGGGACAGGATCACTCTCTGGGAGGTCCTGCAGCATATCTACGCAGACTCAAGTTGCTGACTGTGAACCGGCTGCAGATGTTTGAAGTCTGTGAGGTCTGTGAGTGCCAGGCCACCCCCAGCATTCAGCTACAGCAGCAGAACTGCAAGCCCAGGGGCAAGGGATGGGGACACATCACCTCCTTCAGCCCAGCTTCCTGGCACAGGTAGGCAAGTCACTGGAGAAATGTGGCTGTAAAGTTTTATGAATAAATAAAAAGGCGCTTGATTTCCATCCAGCTCATGTTTAATGAAGAGGTCGGGACTCAGGCCACACTTCCTGCTGCCACTAGGCAAGTCTCGCTTTAGCGCATGTAGACCACAAAGAGAAGAAGGACTTGGGAATCTGTTTGAAGTCATTTACACTATAGTCAAATTCACAGTTTTTATATCCTATATCAAACATGGGTGGGGGGTAAGGGAGGGAGCCAGGACTAAGAGAATGTGCGGTGGGGTCTAGAAGGATAGAGGATTTTTGAAGACCAAGGGCGGCAGACTGGAAGACGGACAGTAAAGACTGGGAGCTGGTGGAGCTCAGACCCAGGAATTCTGCTGGGAGCTGGCTGTGGGCTGCCTCCAGGTTGGCGTAGGGGCCCACGACACCAGCAGCGCCTTCTCCAGGCACATATCTTTCTGCAGTTCCTGCCTGTGCCCTTACTGCCACTGGGTGTCTCCCAAGGCAGGAAGTCCTTGGTCTTTAAAAGCAGCACCTGGCCCTTGTCTTTAAAAGAGCTTGCCCTGGAGGGTATTGGAGGGCTGAGTCCACACATGTCCGCTCCTCGGCATTCCTCCACCTCTCTAGCTCATCCTCCCGCCCGCCCTCCCTCTCTTCCTTGCTTCTTCCTTTTCATTTCCTCCCTCCCCCGCCTTCTCTCTCTGTGTGACACTTTTCCTGTCTCCATTGAGTCCCTTTTTCTCCTCCCTGGTGACCTGTCCTTTCCTTTCACCTGCGATCATTTTGCATCATCTCAGCGAATGCCAAGCAATGATTTCAGGTATGGGGGAGGGGGAGAGCTACAGAAATGAAAGGGTCAAGGTCCCCCACTGGAGGGAGACAAGCACATTGTGAAATTAGGAGGAAGCTCAAGGGCAGCAGGAGCATGAAGGACCCGGTGCTGATTAAATCAGTGGGTGTCAGAGGGAGGGTGCCTGGGAGATGAGGTCAAGGAACTGTACCCCCAGGAACTGACACTTGAGACGGGAGTCCATGGGCCTTTGGGGAAGAAGAAAGTGCATATGTTAAATGTTTGGAGACAGGAAAAACTAGGGCTTGGTGTTCTTGAATCTCCAGGGGTGTGTCTGTGGGAAGGAGCTGAACGTGGAAGCTCCTTCCCACAGACAAATGCAGCTTAGAATAGGAGACACCCGTTGAGGGCCTGCAATAGGTGGACGTTCAATCCACACCCGGAGCAAAAGGTTCAGCAGCTCAGGCTCCCTGGACCTTCACTGCTCTGTAGGTGGGCAATGATGAGCTCTGGACAGGAGGGGGAACTGGGTGCTGGGTCACCTGCAGCTGGGCCCTGCCCTGCCTCGTCCTGTCCGGCTGCATCTGTGACTGCCAGTCATGGAGCAGGAGGGGGGAAGGGGCAGCTGCAGGGATGACAACAGCCCTTCCCGGGCATGTGACATCACATCAGCATGTGACATTCCCTCTCAACAGCAGGGAAGCCACTGGGCCCGTCTGCTTGCCTCTTGGCTCCAAGGGTGAGGGGGTGAGATGGGGGCCAATGGGCTGGGGATGGGGGGCCACTTTTCTGTAAAGGGAAACTCCAGTGCGGTGGGCCCCACACTTCACGTGCAGCCGAGCAGCTTGAACTCTGTGCAGGCATCCTGGGCAACTCCCCCAAAGCCCCCAAAGCCCCATGGGGCAGTGGTGCTTTCCTGGCAAGATCATTGGCAGCGTAACGCAGCCCTGAGCCAGGCCTGAGCAGGCTGCAGAAGCACTCTGTGGCTCCCCCTTGGCAAGGCCCAGACAGAGGCCCCTTATGAGCTGCAGAAGGGCCCAGGTCGCTGGGACTGGTTCAGTGCACAGGACTTGGAAGCCCCTGTTCCTTCTGCATGCATGTGTTGAGCCCTTGCCCACTGTGTGCCCACGAGGAGCTCATCTTGCCTGGTGGCCAGGAGGGACAGTCTCCCCACCACATCCCCATTCTGCTCCTGTGTTGCTACACAGCCATCTGTACAAATTCCTTCTTAGCCTTGCAGTCCGGACCTGAGCTAGAGGCCTCTCCACTCATAACCGTAGCTGTCCTGGAGCTTGGCACCGTTACCAGTGTTCCTCAAAGTCGTAATTACCACCACTTAGCCTGGGTTAGTGATCTGGAGCAGGGAGCAGGCCCGCGCACTGCCTCCCGCTGCCAGCAGACCAACTACGGCAAAGCCATCGCGGTTCATAATAATAACAATGATGATAATAGCTATCATTTATTGGACACTTGCTGTGGGCCAGGCACGGGCTAGGTGTTTTACATGCGGAACAGGGCCCACGCCTGCTCCTCCCCCAGTTCCTCCCACTGCCTCCCTCCCACCAAGGGCTGCTTCCTAACCACTGATTTGCATAGAAGCTTCTGTTTTAGTGCAGGGAAAGGGAAGGGCCATCTGGGAGGAGGTGGAAGTGGATGATATGCTCTGTTTCCTCTCGGGGCCCCATGTAGCTTGGGCTTAAGTGTTAGGTTCAGGAGAACAAGGCTAGAGACGGACAGAACTCTTTTATTTTTTCCCCCATGGGAAATTTGATAAGCTTCTGGACTTAAAGTTCTGGATAGCAATGGGCAGAAATCCAGGGAAACTGTGAGGTTTGGGGCAGAGCAAAGCTGCTTTGGAGGACCACACGAGGTCCAGGCAGAGGTGGGGACACGTTTCTCCGAAGTAGCTTTGCTAGGCTGCCCTATGTTGGCATAGACAGGGGCCACCACAAATGCACAGTCCAAGTTGCATTCTCCAGAACAGGTGCTGAGGAGGGTGGGGCACAAGGGGTCATTAGAGATTGACAGCTGGGAAGGACAGGGAACATCTGCAGGCGTGGGTCAGGGAACCACCAGGGAGACTGGCAAAGCCTTGGCCAACCTCCTGGGAGCTCATCAGAATATCCACATCCCACAGAGATGGCCAGGCCCTCGTACCCTCACCTTGCCTGGCCGCTAAATACGGGTCACTCTAGGATTGGTGACCATGGGTGATGTTCCTTAGACAGACACTGAAGCCCATGATAGCGCAAACAGCTGCATTTCCTGATCCCAAATAGTGAGGGTACTCCCTGGTTTTGTGAGAGTGTACAAGTTTCCCTAGAAAAATTGGAGGATACTTTGGGGTGCTCGTTTCCATGAGTCAAGCCAATAAGGCCTGGAGCCACCATAATTTGGTCATTAGATGTCAGTGTGACCTTATTTTATAGTCAAAGGCTGGTGAGAGAATACCCGTGAGGTAGTCCACACAGTACTCCCAATGCTAGATGAGGAGTCAAGGTCTCTGAGGATTGAGTAGTGAGGAGATAAAGGTAACGCTGGAGCCCACAATTGAAACCAGGTCTGAGTGACTCTGAAGCTTGCACATGTCCCTATGTTTTACTGTCTCCTCATGCGTGCAGGGAACTGGGGGCTCAGGAAAGTACTCCTGAAGAGTCCTCATGGGGATTGGCTCATTCTCCAAAGAAATGGGCAGCAGAACAGTGTTGGTTTCCTGGTTTATGGCATCCATAACTAAGTGCCACGAACCAGGATCCTCAAGACAATAAAATTCGTTGTCTTACACTTAAGAGGCTGGAAGTCCAAAGTCAAGGTGCTGGCAGGGCCGTGCTCCCTTAAGTCTGTAAGGGACACTCTGTTCCAGGACTTTCTTTTGGCTGGTGATCCTGGATTCGCAGATGCATACTCCAAACTTTGCCTCCATCGTTGCCCACATCCTTCCTCGTGTGACTTTGACTCTTAAACGGACACCAGTCCTACTGCGTTGAGGACCCATTTTACTCCAGTATGGCCTCATCTTAGCCAATCACATTTGCAACTACCCTAATTGCAAATGCAATCACATTCTGAATTCTAGCACTAGAGTATCTTTTGGGGGTGATAGGATTCAACCCAGAGCAAGGACCTCTAAGACTGTAGGTCCTATTTACCCTCCCCAAATGCCGCAGTCCGGCTGGCTGCAGCAAAATAACCGGGGGGTGACGAATAACTTGTGTACGTTGATACAGCAGGAGTGGGAGCCGTTTATTGCAGGACAGGAGCAGTATTTATACATTCCACACAGCTTATCTAATTAGCATAAACTCGATACATCAGTCAACCAATAAGGAATCTCCACACTTAATGGCTTGTTTTTGTTACTTCTCAAACCACTCCCTCTGGCATTTTGCCAGGCACCATCCAGACTTGTTTACGAACTCTAACATTCCCCTGGCAAAATGCCAGGTGTTATTTTGACTTGTTTACAGACTCTAACACCCAAATCCATCAACTGCCCTCCACTGAATGGGCCATAAAGGCAAGACTGAACATGGGGGTTCTGCTGCAGTGTACAAGATTTGCTGGACCCCTCCTTGCTGGACAACACAATTTTCTCTCAAACCAAGGGTGTTTGTGGCATCATAAGCCATCGTAGCAAGGTTTCACCACAGAAGCAAGTGAAACCCTGAGATCCCAGATGGCAGCACCTGAGGTTCCCGCAGGTTAGTGGTTGGCACATGGCGGAGTTTGAGAGTCCGAGAGGCGCTAGAGGAACAGACTGAGGATGTCAATTGCAGCACAGTGGTCTGCTAAGATTGGTGTGAAAGGTGACAATCAGACTTGGCAGTGTGGTGGCCACGAGTGACTGGGGAGAGCAGTTCTGTGGATTGGTGGTGGCAGGCAGAAGTCATATTGGGGTGGGTTTGAGAGCCAAGGGTGATGAGGGAGTGAGTTTGCTGTGACGAATGAGGTGTGGACAATAGCTGACAGGAAGGGGGGTTGTGGGGTGACATGAGGTACTTTTTCAAGGGGGGAGGCTTGAGCGTGTTTGTGTGCTGGGCACGTGCGAGGCTGAAGGCCTGGCAAGAGAGCCAGGAAGGTAGACTGCGGCTGCCAGATCCATCTACCTCTGGGCCTCTCTAATCCACGCCATCTGGTCTAACCTGGAGATTCCATGTTTCTCTTTCCTCCCTGACTCCCAGCCCCGTCTCCCAGGTAGGGACACATAGATAGATAGGCTCACGGCTTTCATTTTTTGGTCCCAGGCTAGGGACTGTGTTCTATGTAAACTGACATAATCTTCCCCCCCCCACCCCACCAGGCTGTCTGACAGACACCCATCGTGGGATTTTTTGTGGTTTAGTTCTGAACCTCCTCTGTGATTCCGCTGCGGATTCCGAGGCCCTCAATCAATGTTTGCTGAATGGTGAATGAATGGACGGATCCCAAGGACAGGGTTACCGTAGAGCTCCTGAGCATTTATCTTGAATCTTGGAAATGCAAGAAAAATTGGCCCATCTGTTTCTGTATTATATCAGGATAGCAAAAAGCCACAGAACTTAACTGTAGCCAACTCAATCATGTGTGACAACCCAGGAGCAATGTGGGGCGTGTTTGTGTCAACCACCACGTGTGTGAGTGTGTGCGTGCGCGCGTCTGCAAAAATTGGATGTGATTGCATGTGAAATCGCATGCATGTCAGGGGCTGTGCGTGTGAGGGTGTGAGTTAATCATTGTGCATGCCCATGTTTGTGTCATTGCCTATATATGTGCATCTACGTGAGCAGATATTTTCAGGCGTGCATGTGTGTGAGTTGTGTGGGTCCATGTGTATGGGCATCGCCATACGGGCTCAGGGGAGCAGGTGCATTGCGTGGTGCCATCTGGTTGTGTCCATACATCATGAACCCTCTGAAAAATCTTTTTCTACCAAGCTCTGGGTGTCCAAATGAAAGCAAGAACTACTCTACCTCACTCATTCAGAATAATCTAGGCAGAGCCAAGACAAACTGGTCAAAACCCCAGAATTATCGAATATTTAAAAAGATAGGCAACTGTTACTGTACAGAAGTGCTAGGATAGCGAGCAATGAACACAGGCTGGCCTCCCATCCAATGCAGGCTTTGCTTTGTTTTTCCAGTACCTTCCAAAAGAACCTTCTGCGATGACAGAAATGTTCTATATCTGCGCTGTCTTGTGCGGGACATGATGCTGTCCACATGTTGAACGCTTGAAATGTGGCTTATGTGACGGAGGAACTGAATTTGTAATTTAATTTAATTTTAATTAATTAAAATTTAAATTTACATAACCTCACGCGGCTATTAGCTAGGGTGTTGGAGAGTGCAGAAGTAGAATGGGTGTTCCCTTCTTTTCGTCCTCCATTTGTGTCCCCCAAGCCCAGCCTGGTACCTGACACTGGAGACGGCTGAGTAAACACCAGCCGAATGAAGGCATGCAGCCAGCGCGGTCTTTGGGGATTCACACTAATGAATAGAATAATGGAGATTGATCTAATAAATGAAAAAATAAATATTGTTTGTAGATTAATGGGTGCTTTGGAAACGTTGGATAAATATCTTCCCTAAAGAGTTACATAATATCTTTATGGAGGAGTTTATCTTAAGAGTTTATTAAGTCTGCCATTTGCCCTATCTCTCTCTCTCTCTGTCTCTCTCTCTCTCTCTCTCTCTGTCTCTCTCAAGTCCAGCGTGAGCAAACCTCAAATTCAAATTTGCACAAGTTATTCATTTATCCCCAGTGGAGGCTTGATTGGTGATTATAATGCAGCCGCTGTCACCCCAATCTCCTTGTGTGTTCAAAGCCGGGGTTTTTCAAAGACCTTTGGATTCCAAAGGTGCATCTAGGAATCTACAGGATCTCTGAATTAGATAGGACTCAGGAGCCACTTGGCTCATTCCCACCGCCTACGTTCTCAGGCCCAGCTCACCAGTGATCATCAGTAGAGGGAAGTGTCCAAGGTCCTCTTCATCTGCTGACCTGTCCTTCTGTCGACAGAGATGGAGCATGGTTGTCCATCAGAGCTCTTTCGTGATTGGCTACTTCTTCTCTGCAGATCTGCTAACTCACTCTGTGGTGCTCAGCTTAAATGCAAGACACCTGTGTGAACAATCTGAGCCTCAATTATCTCACCTACAAAATGGAGATGATTGTACACCCCTCAGAGGGGCAGTAAGCTCCAAATAGGTGTTAACTATGCATGTGAACATGATTGTTTTTTAATCATTATTTCATTTTGTTAGAATTGTATGATTGGCGGGTCAGTTGAGATAAAATTTTTAAAACGACATTATTGATAACTATCTGTACTTTTTGTTTTTTGCACTTTTAACAAGAAATTGTGAAGTCAATACTCATGGTGCTTTACATAAGTATGTAAATACCCAAACCACCATACCTATGAGAAAGTCTGGAAACTGATAGGTTTTTTTATATTTTTTAAAACCATGGGCTACTTTATTTAATGGGAGCTCAAAATGTAAAATAGATGTAAATGGGCTTCTAGGTGATAGGAAGGTGGAATTTAACGAACCTTCCTCCCTAAACTGTCCTTCCAGGGGTTCCTGAGAAACCCTGGGGCTCCAGGAGCATCCTTTAAAACAAAGAAAATTAGACTTGAGGATATGTCATTCACACCCCCAATCCCTCTTCAAATTGGGATCCAGTGACATGGGCCATTTCTTTACTTAGCTACCTAAAATGTGCTAACCTGGGATCCTGGTGGACTATATTTTTTATGCTTTTTTTTTTTTATCTTTCTCTCTCCCAATCTGGAGTCTTTATCCACTGTCCTGGTTGATTTGCACCCCAAATCCCCCCCCCCTTTTTTTGGTACTAGGGATTGAACCTAGGGGTGCTTACTTAACCACTGAGCCTGCCACCCTTTTAAAATTTTTTTAGTTGTAGAGGGACACAATATCCTTATTTATTTATTTTTATGTGGAACCTCACACATGCAAGCCAAATGCTCTACCACTGAGCTACAGCCCCAGCCCTCCTCATCCCTTTTTTTTTAAATTTTGAGACAGGGTCTTGCTAAGTTGCTTAGAGCCTCACTAAGTTGCTGAGGCTGGATTTGAATGTGTAATCCTCCTGCCTCAGCCTCCCAAGCTGCTGGGTTTACAGGTATGCGCCATCATGCATGGCTTGAGTCTTAACTTCTGATGTCCAGTTTTTTTCTGCAGGGGAGTTTATGGACACTCCCTAGAAATGCCAATGGTTCATGTCTCTCCTTCTCCCTTCCCCCACAATCATGAATTTTTTTGAATAGCGGAGATACTTCTGGAATCTTTCTTTTCTTTCTGCAGTCCACTATAAGACCAGGCACATAGTAGATACTCAATACCCATTTGCAAAATGAGTGATTTTCCTAGGAAATAGCAAGAGATTTGGATCAGATCTAGTTTAAAGTCTTGGTTCAACCATGTGACTTGGCAGAGACCATTTAATTACTCTGAGCCTCAGTTTCCCTATCCAATAAAGAACACTGATATGAGGAGTGAATGACGAAAGATACGAAGTTCTTTGTAAACTGTAAAGGGCTGTGCCTGGGGGGATTGTTGTTATCACAGGCAGAAGGAATAACTTTGGCCTAGGTAAGCCTTTTGGGCTCCCTTCTGGGGCTTAGCAACAGGGATGGATTCATTTGAAGAAAATGTTTGCTAATTATTGTCTGGTTTGAATAATTATCCAGGGATCCTGGAAACAGCCCTTCCCACGGATCAAACTGTCACATCTTCAGCCGACCTTTAAGTAATCTGAGTGGGGGTAATTACAAAGGGCTGGATTTCTCTAAATATAGCTGTTCCCCAGCTAAAGGTCAACCCAAGGGAGCACAGTTTGATAATTGCAAGTGATTTGAAAATGAATGGGGGCAAACATTCCCAGGGGTGCAGTCAGCAGTTTCCTGTTACAAAGACCAGGGTGTGGACACCCTGATGGGGAGGACCTGGATTTCTGACTCCTGCTTGAGAAATCAAAGTAGTCACTTTATCAAAGTTCCGGTAATAAAGTGGTAATGTTCATGAGAAGGTACAGTTGTCTGGAGATGGTTTCAGTGTGTCCCCCAAAGGTTCATATGCTGGAAGCATGGTCCCCAGTGTGGCAATATTGAGACTGGTGGAACCTTTAATAGGTGAGGCCTGGAAGGAATTATTGTCTTTGCTGGTCTCTTGAAATGAGTGAGTTCCTATAAGAATGGGTTGTTATCAAAACAGTGAGGCCACCTGTGTGCTTGGCCTTCTCTGCCTGTGGCCATTTCCCTTCCTACTTCTCCACATCATTGTGATATGACTAAGGGACCCCTCACTAAAACTCAAACAGATGAGAAACTGCCCAATCTTGGACTTGCAGCCTCCAAAATCATGAGCTCTTTTTAAAATAAGATACTAGTCTCAGGTATTGTGTTATAGCACCAGAAAATGGAATAACACTGTAGGTAATGACTGTAAAATCTTATATAGGTGGTGGGATTAGATCTCTATCCCTGGGTTCCCAGAGTCCTGGAGATTCTAGTGCTCTTCTCTGGTCTTTGTTTCCTAACTGTGAGCCTCATCTCCACAGGGGTGTTTTTCCTCTTCCATGGCTGAAACCATTACAATAAAACTCCAGGTCAGAGAAGACTTGGGTGTGAATATGGGTCCTGCCAGAATTCTTCATGGGGGAAGTTGGACAGGTCACTTTCTCCGGTGAGTTCAATTTCCTCCTTTATGAGGAAACTATGAGGCTTTTGAATTATTTCTTTGCCACTGGTCATGGGGAGATCCAGGAAGGAATATATTGGGAAGTACTTTGACAGCCTCAAAGTGTCCTGCAGATGCTACAGGGAAGTCAAAACAAACTCATCCTGTCCTCTTCGCTTGATCTTAAGCTTTTTGGAATAGGCCTTATACGTCTCTTGTAACTGTCTTCTCTCCTTACCTTCTCTCTCCTCCAAAGTGCTTAAATTATAAATATTTTTCCTGAGGAAAGTGAATTGAAATAAAAGTGAATAGGAAGATTCAACTGAAGAAAAATTACTTCCCTGCTTAGTAGGAAACTTGGCTACACTGTCAATCAAAGGCCTCATGATAAGTTCCTCTTTCCTTCACCAGACTTATACTCCTCTCCCATCCCTTTTCTATCCAATCCAAAGTCTCCCTCTTCAGTCTATATCTTCTGTTGAAAAATATGTTCCCTATTCCTGAAGTTTCCAAATCCCATCAGTTTTAGTAACTAGAAAAACGCTCCCTCTTTTTTTTGGTTAAGTAGTGACAATGTTTAATTGAGCTGGGCTGCAATATCTCACTTGCCAGAAGGTGTCACCATTGAGCACAAAATTGTGCTCATCCCTTCACCAGCTCAATATGGAGACTGCTGTGTGCTAGGCTTTCCGCTGGGCACAGGGACAACCAACATAACACACTGCCCTGTCCTCATGAGGGAGGACGATGACTAAAAACTAGATAGATGCTGTAATGTTAGATACTGGTTAACGCTATGGAGAAACGGCAGGCTGAAATGGAGGGGAGGGCTGCTTTAGACAGGTTGGTCAAGGAAGGCCTGTGTGTGAGGGTGAAATAAAAATGTCTTCAGGCCACAGATGGTGTGTATGCACATTCACATGCATAAAGCATACTACCTTAAAAGATTCTTTCCCCTGTTACTGAATTGAATTTTTGCCTCCAAATTCTCATTTCCTAGAGCTTGAGGGGTGAAAATAAACCTCAGTCTTCCTTAGGGATCCCGTGCACAGGCAAGAGTTGTGGCTTCTGGGTTTTCAGGCAGAGCCAAACCTTGAGAGGGAGGGTGAGGAGACAGAACTCATGGTTTTTGCTGGAGTGGGCCTTACACTTCCTTTGCTGAGCCCCACAACCCCTCTTCTAGGGCTCCCTATATGTCCAGTAGCTGTCTGCTGCTTCTGGGTCATGCTTGAGGTGGGGACAATTTATGGGCTGGTCATGGTTCTGTTTGCCTGGGTGACCCTCCCAGAGGGGTACTGTCTTCCTTCTTCTGTCTTTCTCTCCTCCAGCCTCTGGGGGGGGGGGGCTGAAGATGGGGTTTCCACGGACTCCTGAGGAGTGCCCCTGGCCAAGATGCTTGCCAAGGCCCGAGAAATCCCTTTGCTAAGGGCTCAGTCTCTTGGAAAATCAGAGAGACCTGCAGGCTGGTTCTGTTTTCTTTGTTCTCTTGCTGCACTGAGCAATGAGCTGATTGCCTCCTAGGGGGTGGGGGTGGGGGTGAGCCTGGAAAATACAGGGGAGAAAATCCATGGGTTGGATAGATTCACCTCTCAAAATATCACCTCAGCCAGGACTCCCAGCCCCACGTCCTCACTTCTCTAGTTCTACCTATTGTAGGTCAGGGGTACTTAAAACGAGGGTCACCCGACGTCTGCATGTTTGTGTCCCCGCGCCTGTTCAAATCCATGCCTGCTCCCCCAGGGTAGGTGTGGTTTCCTGTAGATAAAGCGGGGAGAGGGGGATTAAGTTTTATTAATAGTTTTTCTTTTCGTCCTAAATGAACAGTGACTCTGCCAGGCAAAAGGCAGCAAAAAGCATTTCATTAGCTTTCGGGTGACTTGAAAACTCATCTAAAAATACGGACAAGCAGGAGTGTGAAGGGGTGTGTAGGAGGGTTGTCCCCACAGTGCTTCACAGTCAGGACAACTGGGGCCACTGTGGGAAATGTGCCAAAATGTCTCTGCTAAGAGCCTCTTTTAAAATAAGCTTCCCTCCCACCCCGAGGTTTCTAGCAAACTTCTCGAAGACACGGGCAATTTTTCCCAAGCCCTTGAAATGGAAAACAAAAGTGGCTGAGTGACAGGGCGTCAGGATGTGGCGCACAGGATTGCTGGGCAGGCTGGACCAATTAGTTGCCTTCCACCCCTCGGCGCTCTGTAGTGGTGTTTGGGAGTTTGGTGGGGAACTGAGGGGTGCCGGTGGGGCTCATAGTGCCTGACACCCAATTAGGGCTCCTTCACCAGCTGACCAGCCAGCCCACTCCCCTGCAGCATTATGCCGCTGATCGCTCGGCAGCTCTAGACCAGAGGGTGCTAATTGGATGCTGAAACCCAGGCGCCTCTCCATCCACTCAGCCAGCCTTGTATGGACTCAGCTTTTGGGGCCAAGCTCCTGTCCCTGGTTCTGCCACCAACTTGCCCATGCCACTCTTCTCATGTGAAATGGACAAACTGACCCAGCAGCTTCTGCTGGGGTATTGAAGAGCCCACATCAGGGTCAGATGAGATCAGGAGGGGGTAGAATCATATAAGGAAGGAGAGGTGATGGGGTGCTGGGCAGAGCACTGACTTGGGAGACAGGGAGGGTCCTTTTTTCTTGGGCCTCAGTTTCTCCACAAGGGGATCTGATAAATGCCTGCATGTACCCTTCAGTCTTGAGGTGAAGTGTCTCTGAGCCAAGATTTTGGGGTGTTTCACAGATCCCTGCAGAAGGATGGGCTGCCTCCTAGAAGACTGGGTTCTCCAAGACAATTCAAGGTCCTTGTGGGACAGCCCTGCCCCTTTGTTCCTGTGAATCCAGATGTCCAGATCATTCTATGTTTTCACATTTCCTGAGGCTTCCTTCCACGGCTGTGTCCATGATCAGGGAGGTCACAGGGCCATGGTGGGTTCGCACATGTGCTCTCTGGAAGGAGCCACATTCGCATACTGCTTTCCCAAAGCAGCTTCAGATGTGTGTGCACATGGACAGCCTCGGTATCCAGCCACACTACCTCATTCAGGGGTCCCAGCTAATTCTGATGCAGACATTAGTAATAAGGTGTCCATTGAGAACTCAAATACTGTCTCGTCGCTCCCTGCATTAAAATTATGCATCATGCTCTTTATCATGGGACTTTGCCCTTCCTGAAACCATAGTGGGTCATACCTATTACTCTGCTCCACTGATGATGAACTGAGGCAGATGACTTGCTTTGGCCAGCGGGATGTGGGCCGTCGTGACAGTGTGCCAGTTTGGAGCTGAACCCCTAGGATGCACTGCTTTTTGCCTCATCCTTCTTAGGTCCCTGTGATCTGTCATGAATTGTGCATATTCTTGGCAGCTTCTTCAGCCTGGGTACCAGATGGAGACATGTGGTGGAGACCTGACCTCAGTCCGAAGCCTGATCCATATGAACTCTCTAGATAGCCAAACCCGGTGGACCTTAAATCCATGAATTTGAAAATAAATGTGTGCTTTGGTAAGCCATGAGATTTTGAGGTTATAAAATGGACTAATATAACCCCCCCAAAAGCATGCAATATCTCCAGATATGGTATGCTGATGAGCTCTTTATGGGTGCCCAGGAACTGGGGACAATAGAGAACCCGCTATACTCTTACAGCCAGGGCCATTCTCAGGTCATGATGCCCCATCTCATGGCAGGCCAATCACTGGCCACACCATATGCCTCCTTCTAACACTGTCTGGGCCAACTCAGGCTCCAGAGGGGCCACAGGACTCCTGAATGGAGCTGGGAGAAGCCTCTGAACTGTATTTTCAGAACTTCCCCAAGATGAGGCTCAAAGAAGTGGATACTGCTGTTTCCTGGGTGATACACTGTGAGCGAACCTGGCAAGAGGGGAATAGGGCAGAAAGAGAAATGCCCAGACTGCAAAGGGCATCTGGAATGACCCTGGAATCGTTCAGATCCATGTTGATTTGGAAGCCTGGACAGCAATTCTGCACGCAGCAGAGATGCAGGCAAGACTCTGCAACCGAGCAAGTGATTCCTAATCAGCTTAACCGAGCGACAGATGACTCTTCCCCAGGAGTCTGTAGCTCTGAGAGAATTGCTGTAATTGCAGGCACTTGGCAGAGAAATCAGGCGCCTGCCTCTAGTCCCTTAGGCTGCCTTCCCTGGGGACCCCCAGTTCAGAGACCCTCCCACGAAGACTTGGCTCCCTAAGCTGAACCGAGCTGACCCTTGTGCCAATGCTGACCTCAGCCCGTTTGCATATGGCTTGAATTTTGGTTAGGGGGTTTCTAATTGCAGTCTGATTTGTCATTTAAAATACTATGCACAGGAATTAGGATGCACATGGAATTTTGATTCCAGCTGTTCTTTGTACTCAGAGAGGCGAGTCTTCTCCCAGGGAAGTCTGCAGAATATGTCAGGCAAGGGAACTTCTGCAGCTTTCTGGGAGTTTCAGTGACTCAGGGACCCAAGGCCACTGGACCTACATGTCAGCAGCCTGGGTTCGATGCCAGTGGAACTTTGGGGAAGTGTGGTGATTGGGTCGAGTGCCAGTTTCCTTCTCTGTGAAATGGGGATAATAGACTCCAACCTCAGAAGGAGGTTGTGAGGACCCAGTGAGATCACGTAGGTAAGTACTAAACCAGTTCTGGTACCTAATACACAGTGCCTGCTATTAACATTATGTATACTAAAAGTGCAAAGTGCTTAGCATATCGTACTACTCTGTCAGTTGCTGTTATTGTAATTATTATGAAAACACAAATCTGATTGGGCCCATCTCATGTTTGAAATTCTTTGTTAATCCTTACTTCTTCAGAACTGGTTTGCAAACTGTCCCACTGGAGCTGCCCTAGGAGCTCTGAGGCTGGGCCCTTCTCCATTTGGCGTTTAGAAAAATGAGATTCAGAGTGGTATAAACCTGTTCAAGGTCACACAGATAAGAAGCTACAGAACAGGGAGCCTGACACAGGGTGAAATACAGACGCCCAGTTAAATTTCAATCTCTCTTTTTCAGTAAAAGTATGTTTCATGAAATATTGGAATATACTCATACTAAAAATTTTTTTAAATTTTTGATCTGAAATTCATATTTCACTGGGTGTCTTTGTTTCTTATTTCCTAAATCTGCCAGCCCTGTAGTGGGGACACATCCACCGCACCACCCTGGGACAGACGTTGCGTGGTCTGAGAAGCAGCTTTCTTGGTTTTGTCAGTATACGGTAGTTCTGGGCACATACCCATGCAGACCAACTAATTTTCTAATATCATGCTTCATAGATTCTAAGATACACACTTCATTCCATTTTAGAATCTCTGAAATCAGAGTCCACCCCTATTGTC
The DNA here is from genome assembly GCF_021218885.2 of Marmota monax. NCBI lineage: Eukaryota > Metazoa > Chordata > Mammalia > Rodentia > Sciuridae > Marmota > Marmota monax. The sequence goes on from NW_026694432.1 coordinate 11,039,049, forward strand.
TTACAATTGCGGCTCTTGCAATAGCGGTGGCGATGTAGCCTCCAATAATTGAAATACAGGTAGCTGGTTAGTCCAGCCAGCCGTGAGTCAGCCTAGACAAATTGACTTAAGTTTAAAGGAACCCAGGAGGTCAGGGAGGGGATGAACCATTCCCTGCAGACGGTCTCTAAGGTTATGGGTCTTTAAAGAGGGTCATTTTTCAGGAAGGTGGCGGGGGAAGAGACAGGCATTTTGGCAGAGACTGCTCTTTGTGATGTGGGAGCATTCCTTGCAGAATGTTCGCTTCCTGGTTCTCACCAAGTTCTGTAGTGCCCTCTGGTCACTATAACAATGGACAAGATCGCCAGAGCTCCTGTACTTTCTGGATGCAGTTTGGTCACAGTACCACTTGGGATGGGGACCAGAGGGCTACAGAACATGCATGGCTTGATGCAGCCCTGCCCCCTGTTGGCGAACGGCTCTGTCCTCATCCCTCTCTATAGCCTGGGGTCCTCATCTCCCAAGAAGATGCAGCCTCGCCAGGATGATTCAATTCCGAGGTGTGCGCCCAGCCTGGTTGGAGGGATTGGGGACACAAGCCCTGGACATTTCTGCCTCCCCTGGCTGTCAAGCCCCAGCCAACCCTTCTCTGCCCCGAGTGCTCTTTCCAAGAGCAGTTCCTCTGCATTCCTCAAGGCAGCCTGCGTGAGAGAGGCACGTCCTCTCCTTTTCATTTACATGGGGATTACTGGAGACCAGGAAAGTGCTTTAAAATGATATAATGTCTCTGCACCTCATCAAACCCTTCCCCTTCCACCAATTTCTGCCTGATTTACAGTTAATATTGCACACTCCTATCACCCTGCTGGAGAAGCGGTGATTATTTCTCCATTGCCATAAAGAATGTAAAGGAGATGGGAAAAATCAGGTGAATTCAGAGAAAGTTTAGTATAAAAAAAAAAAAAAAGAGCTGGGGGAGGGGGTGTCAGGGAAGGCAGTATAATAATGGGAGCAAAAGTATTCCTGGAACCAATTTCAGAGTCAAGCGATTCCTCTGGGTCTTGCAATCGAGCCTGCAGCTCAGGCTGTGGCCATGCCTTACATGTGCACAGGGCTGGGCCCGGGCAGTGGCCTAGATGGGGACCCTTGCCTGGACATTCATCTGCCCACGGTTCTGGTCTGGATAAACAACCCCATAAAGAGCCAGTCCACCCTGGGAGAAGGGGAGCACCTCCCTGCCCTTCCCTAGCCTCCCACATACACAAGATGGTCTATTGAGCACTTGGGCTTTGAGTCCCTTCAAGTCCCAGGAGGTGGCTCTGACTTCAGGGTTTCTGGATAGGGATTTGTTTATTCTGCTTGATTTAATTAAACTCTAATAGCTCTTGTGTGGGTTCTGGGCTCAAATCCTGGCCCCCACAAGTACTGGCTATGAGACCTCGGGACATCATTTCACATCTCTGTGCCTCAGTCTTCTCAGCTATAAAACAGGATGGACTGGCACATGGTAAGCACTAACAAAACAGTCTCTGATTTTCTTTATGCACTGTCAATCATTTATGGATGAGCCCAATATTGTCACTATCATTCTCCAGCAGGTGAGTGTGCAGATGACCATGTTCTATTCTGTGGGTCGCTGATGGACTTTCATTGGCTTTACGATTAGGAGCTGGGTATCATTTTTTGTCCTTCAGAGAACAGGAGGATGGTTGGAGGCTTCCACATAATTCAAGCAAAGGCAATGATAGAGTTCATTGAGTTTAGTTCCCGTACTCACGCAGCGTACCCATTGTCTATTGCCGCATAGCAGTTTACCCCCAAATTTAACAACTTAACCCTCAACCATTTTGAACTGTGCTTAGAATTGGGGCAGTGTTTGCTGGGGGAAGCTGATCTTTGCTCCACATGGCTCCTGCTGAGGGCTGTGGCACAACTTGATTTTGGGCATGTGTGTGGGGGCCTTGGTTCTCACTGTTGGCCGAGTTCCTTGATCTCCAGGCAGTTAGCTTGGGCATCCTCACAAAAACAAGATGGCCTTAGGACAGTCAGACTTCTTACAGAGTCGCTGCCTTCCACCAGCCACCACAGGAAAAGGGAGGCTGCCAGGACTTCTTAAGGGCCAGGCTCAGAACTGGCACACTGTCACATCTGTCACATTCTACTGGTTATAGCTGGTCACAGGGTCAACCCTGGTTCAAGAGGAGGGAAGCACACAGGGCATGAAAACGAGGTAGCTCATTGTGGATCACTGAAGTAACCACCCCTGAGTCTTTGGTATACTCTCTTTTCCTTCTTCCATAATAGTTTAGCTTTGAATTTTTACTTTTATACTTGCCATTTATTTGTGCATAGATCTCCATTGCAAGTGTCTTCACATCAAATCATTTTCTTTTTTCTTTTTTTTTTTCTCTTTTTTCTTTTGAATTAGGCAAGAGGCAAACAGGACGTGTGAGTGTTCCCTGACCATCTTTTCCAGGTCTCTTCCTGAATCTCTGGGTCTCAGGTCCCTCTTCCCATTTCTGTGGCTGTTCTCTCCCCTGGTTGACATCTCTCCCTGTCTCTGGGAGTATCCTGACCTGATACCCTCTCTGCACCTCTCATCTTTGACTCTCTGAGACTATTACTGTGACTGTCTCTGCATTTGCATCTCTCTCCCCATCTCTTTCTGTTCTGTTCTCTTTGTCCTTATTTCTGTTGGTGTCTTTATCTTTCCATCTGCCTCTCTATCTCCCTGTGAATCTTCTGTTTCTTCTCTCATCCTACCCACTTCATCATTTTAGCCAGAGATAGATTCTGGATGTTGCTGTAAAACATGTCCTTCTTACAGGCATGATCAGAGAACTTCACATTCTGTTTTTGGCTGACCATCCAGTGATTTTCTGAGTAGGACAGGCCTGGCCTCCCCGTGAGACCTCATCACATGCCAAGGAAGTATCCAGAGATTCCTTTTCTTCCTCCCTCCTCAGCAGCTCGGGCCTGAGATCCCATCACCTCACTGAGCCTGGAAGGTGCTTGCTAGTACAGGAGTCTCCCAGGGAAGCAGAGGGCAGGGGAAGGAAATGATGAAGGAAGTAGAGACAGAACACATGTCCTAGCATTTGAGGAGCTGTGAACAGAAAGGGGGTGCTTGTTTTGAGGGAAAAGGGCCTACCCACTTCTGCAGGGCTCTCCTGGGATAGAAGGAGCCACTAGTCTGTGTGATTGATGAGGACAGGACCATGGAACAGGATGGTGGGACGGGCAGGACAGTGGGCTACAGCAGGACGGTGACTCTTCTACACCTGCGTACCTGGCATTCTGCTGAGCACACAGTGAGTCAGGAGATGCTCAATGACCTCACTTCCTAATAGGCATCCAGTGACAAACGGTTGCTGTAAGAGGTGGTGAATTGCCGGCCCCTGGAGTTGTGCAAGAGAGGCTGAACTGGAACCTGATTTAACCAGATGCTTCTTCAAAGGACAGCAAAGCCCTGTATTTGTAGATACTTATATTTCAGGCATGGAGTTAAAAACCAAAGGCCCACTGAAACAAAGCATGCCGGCCACAGCCTCTCAGCCCTCCCCTTTCCTCTGGCTCCCCACTCCACAGCTCCTGCCTCCTGCCTGGTTTGCACCACTGCTTGGTAGAATCTGGCTGGCAGAGGTGGTTTCAGGATGGGCGGGACCAGGGCAGAGGCAAAGATGGAGCAGTTGACTGTTGGCAGTGGCATTCTCTAAGGACCTCACCTAGAAATGACCTTCGCATGTCCTTTAGCATCAGATCACGTGCAAGCTGCACCAGGTTGCGCACAGCATCTCTCCAAGGTGCTGCAGGCAGCTCCCAGTCACCCCAGGAAGGTGAATAATTCAAGGTTTAGGAAACAAACTGATTCCTCTACTTTTGACACAGTTTTTCCTGCAGTTTCTGGTGATGATGACACAGAAGTTTGAGCCTGCAAAGAGGCTCTTCTAACCCTGTCTCCATTTATTCATCTACAAAACACTGTGGGATCCCTGTGGAGCCCTGGTGGAGATGGGCCAGGAAGAACCGACCCCAGGGGGATATGCACTCCTGGGCACACCCAACAGAGTCACAGACACTCGTGAATAAATAAGCTGGTGCGCCTGCCCTCAAAATCACATTCATCTGCACAGGCAAATGCTCAAGGTCACATGTACTGTGTGCATGCGCACACACAGACACAGACACAGAAACGCTACCTGCACAACTACCACACACTGTGGGGAGGCATAGCCACACTAACAAACCTGTTTGTATGCATGGATGCATGGGCACATACACCAGTTGTGCACCTGCCTGCACTTATAAGCAAACACGCCTGCAACCATACCTCCACGCTCATGTGTGCTCATGTGCACAACAAGCAGGCATGTAAGTACCCAGCAAAAGCCTCATGCAGAGCCAGGCCTGCACACACATTCAAGCGTGTACATGTACACTAGTGAACCCACATGTACACAGCTATACACAGCTGATACACTAATGTACAGACACCTGTGTTTACACCCCTTTATCTCCCTCCATCTCTCTTCCCATTCCTTTTTTCCTCTGCAAATGAGTATTAAATGAAACACAATGCTGTGATAAAGACTAGCTCAAATCGTGGCCCTGCCACCTTCTATCTCTGTGTGACCTCAAGTCAGTCACTTAATGTCTGTCTCAGTTTATTCATCTACACGATGGGGATAATAATATATGGACCTCACAGAATTTTTAGGAGTATAAGATCTGTTTGTGTGCACAAAGCTATCTGTGTGGTCCCAGGTTATGGGCGCTTCTCCTGGGGTTGCCTCTGAAAAGTAAAGAGACTGGGGTTTGGGGCATGGTTCAGGTGAAGGCCTTGTCACTTAGGCCTCTGTAACTCTGGGCTCGAACTTCCTTTCTTTCCTCAGTTTCCTGTCTTGTAGATGGGGATGAGCAGCCTCATCTTGACTGCCTTCAGGGGCTCAAGTTCTAGTGAAGCCTGTAGAAACACAGGATCCGAAACACCTCAACTGGGCCTGGCATTGGCTTAGGGCAGCTGGTGCACGTGGGCTGCTGAAGGTCCCTTCACTCTCCCGGTTTCTCCCTGTCCTCTCTGTCCTCAGTGGCTGGTGCCCTGGTCCCTGAAGCCACCCCTATGAACGTAGCTACTATATGTGCTGATGGCAAGATCCAAGCACTGCTTGGAAGGAAAGCTTCCACTGTACAGGAATCTAAATTCTAGCAGGAAGCACAGCTGCTGGTTTTCCTGGGCCACACGGCTCCTCTCTCTCTCTCTTTTTTTTTTTTGGAGGTTTATCCCCTTTGTCCCCAAAGCAGTGGTTTGGAGAATGAGAAGGAGAGACCTCAGGTCCAATCAGCCAGATGAAGCTGCTCTACTTTGTGGGGGCAGACAGATCCCTGCAGATCACATCAGCAGACAATGCCCCAGGGTCCCAGGGTCCTTAGAGCAAAACCCCACCCCTTCTCTGGGCCTCTGGGGTGCTCCAGGAGCCACCCCTCCCTCTCAGCCAACACCACCTCTGTTCACTAAGCTCCAGCCACGCGGCCTGCTTTTTGTTCTGCTCCTATTCCAGGTTTTGTTCTTGCAGGTCTCTCTGCTTGGACCGCCCTTCTTCCTGAGGTGTAAGGTTGACTCCTCCCCGTGGAAGACTCCACCCCATCACCCTCCTCCAAGGGCCTAACCTTTGTGAATGAATAAGCAGGTGCGCCTGCCCTCAGCTTGTGCGCCTCCTCTCACTGGGTCCCACTGCCATGCTTTATTTTCCTCGGTTATCACACTTATCATCTCCTCTAACAATCTTTCAAAAACACATTTATTTATAGAGTGCTTTACCCACCCACCCAACTAGAATGTGCCCTATGAGAGCAGGGTGTCCTCAGCGCCCGGCACATAGTAGATGCTTAACTAGGATGTGTTCTCCAGATAGGTGAAGGACTTCCCGTTCTGACCCTCTGCTGTGTCATTCAGGCCTGTGACACTGGATCACCCGTGATTTGTGGTAAATAATAAAGCACTAGTGCAGTGAGTGATTTATACAAGAAAGAGATAAATCAGAGCTGAGTCAAGGTCCTCATTGTCATGAAAGTGCTCTACTTTTTCAAGTTCCAGCATGATTTCTGGGTGAGATAGAGGAAAGGTTGCAAAAGAAAAAATGGGAATTGTGTCCTTCGTCTCCTCTCTGCCTCACCTGTGCTGTTGATAAGGCGACAACTTCACAGAATGCTTCAGTGTCTGGAAAACGCTTTTGGTATCATCAAAATCTGGGCATGCTTTCGAGGCTTTAGAATACGGGTGAACTTGTAGATTTGAGAAGATAAAAGGATGAGCACCCCTGTTGTAGGAGGTTGGGTGGCAGCCTGGAGAAAATGGTTTGATGTTGTAAGCCACTGAAATGTTGGAATTGTTCATTATGCAGCATCATCACAGCAAAACCTGACTGATACACTAGCATGTTAATTAAAGTGTTGTGTTAGCAAGCAATCTCTTGGCCAAATGTCTGTGATGTAAGGTCAGAGGGTCATTTGGGGCAGGGTTACCTTGATGGTATTGGCAGTATTGAACTCTTCTAATTGTCTGCCCCCGCTTTTTTTTCTTTTAAACTTTAAATCAATTTGAGCACTGAACTAATGACTGAGGAAGTGAATGAGTAGCAGGCCGGAATCTTGGTCCATAAATTCATTCAAACAAGAAGTATCACATTTCTTGATTTTTTAGAAATCAGATTAATTTCTTTTTAAAATTAATTATTTGTTTATTCTAATTAGAATGAAATTCATTTAATATTACACATATAGAGCCCAATTTTTAGAAATCAGATTAATTTCTAATCTGAGTCCTTTCCTGAGTGCATGGCTAAGTCAAGCACGGTGAGACAGATATTCCCTGGGGCAATGTCTGCTGATGTGATCTGCAGGGATCTGTCTGACTGCCCCTGTGACCACAGAGTAGGGCAGGTTCATCTGGCTGATTGGACCTGAGGTCTCTCCTTCTGATTCTCCCAACCACTGCTTTTGGGGACAAAGGGATAAACCTCCAAAAAAAAAAAAAAAGAGGAACCCTGTGGCCCAAGAAAACCAGAAGCTGTGCTTCCTGATAGAATTTAAATTTCACAAGCTCTGTGAAAATGAGTTGGGAATATGTATTGAAAAGTTAAAATATGAGTTAGGACTATGTATTAAAAATCTTAAAAAAAAAATCTCACCCCATATCCTTTGGGGCTAGGATTCCAGCTCTAGGAAATACTCAGAAATTCAGGCAAAAATTTATACACCACAACATTCATTATTTATAATTGAAAAAAAAATTTTTTTTGTTTAATTTCTAGCCTCCAAGGAGTTAGTCTGGCCTGGTGGAGAGAATATAAAACCTGGGTCAGGAAGATCAGAGTTCAGATCCTGAGTCTGCACTCACCCGTCATGTCATGTGATCTTGAGCACCCATCTATTGGAATCTCAATGTCCTCAGCTGTAAAATGGTACTAATGATTCTTTCTTTCCTGAGTGGGTAAGGGGATCAGTGGGATGACTCAAGAATTTTAGGGAACAGTTATCTTAGGGTATAGCCAGGAAAGGGCTGCCCCTTTTGGCCCTCTGAGATGTTAACCAGGTCACATCATCTTAGAAAAGTGGAGAGAACCTCACGAACCTTCATCAGCTGTAACCAACGCACCCTTTATTATGTTCTCATTGGAACTGTGACTTCTGCTCACCCCTGCTCCCTCCATTAGCTTGAAGCAAATCTCAGGATCAATATATTTATTTTCTTCACTGTGTGTTTGAAATTTTTACATAATGAAAATAACAAAGAGAGGGATGATAATGTCTACCTCACAGCAGGGTTGTTGTATAGCAGGAGATAATTCCCACAGTGGACCCAGCCTGACACTTAGCAGGGTTCTAACCCCTAGGGTAGGGAAGATCTTCCCAAGCAAAGCAGCCTTAACTATACAGAGGGTTAAAAATGAATATGTTTCAAGAAGCAACACGAATGTGATTAGAGACACGCAGATGGAAGTAGAAAAATTCTCAACTCAAAGGGTTAATCTCATTATATACTCAGAGCTCTGACAATTCACTAAGATAAACACTAACACTTCAATTACAAAATGGGAAAATAACATAATTCACAGAAGATGAAACACGAATAGTCAATAAACATGTGAAAAGATGTTCCACTTTACCAGTAATCAAAGAAATAGAAATTAAGACAAAATAGCTCTTTTATCTACCAAATCAGCAAAGATATATAAGCAACGGTAATGCCCAGTGCTTGCCAGGGCAAAGCAACGCTGTGTTCTCTCAACCTATTGTTGGCAATTCAAACTAGCATCTCTCTTCTGGAAAACAAGTTGGGACTATGTGTTGAAAAGTTAAAATATGAGTTAGGACTATGTATGAAAAATCTTTTTTTTTTTTAAAATACCCCATATCCTTTGGGGCTAGGATTCCAGCTCTAAGAAATACTCAGAAATTCAGGCAAAAATTTATACGCTATGACATTCATTATTTATAATTGAATTTTTTTAAAAAGCAGACAACCTAAATATTCCACAGTCTGAGAGTGGCTTAAATAAGCTGTGGTACATCTATATAACATTCCACTGCTATGCAGAATTGTATTTTCCAAGAATCTTTAATGACATGGAAAAGTACTCTCTAATGTTAATTGTGAAAAACAGGATAGAGAACTGTATTCCATCATGCCATAGAATCTCGATTGTGTAAATAAATAAATAACACCTGTAGAAGAGTGACCAATGAGGCAGAACAAAAATATTGTAGACAGATTTGGTGTTTTTCACAAGTTGCTAGAGCAGATTTAAGTTCCTACCAGTCAGTCTCTGGTGTTAAAGACAGAAGTCACCTTGGACAAATGGATCTTCATCTCGAGGTTCTTTTTAGTTATACAAATGCAGGACAAATGGCCACTCACTGTTCTTGGGGTACAATTGAGTATTAGTAAAATATCCAAATACGGATGATGGAAACTGAGCTGAAATATTCTATTGCTATTGTTATTTTTTGGAAGAAAAAACTCTTTTGTGGTAGAGTGGGTACATCTCTGAAAGAGATCTTTTTGATGCAAAGGGATTTCCCCTTGAGTTTTTCCTTAGATAAGAGCTGGGAGGAACAGAGAAGGAAAGCTGGATAGGAAGGGTCCCTTTGCTCATTCAGGGAGGATCATTGTGTGTCTGCAACATGCCAGGCATCATGGTTTTAGATCTCATACTGCCCACGGAGACCGATTCCCAGTTCTTACTCTACGGTGTGGACAGTAAATGAACACAAGGATCATATCAGGACATGCAAAGTGCTGTGTGTGTGTGTGTGTGTGTGTGTGTGTGATTCTGTGTAGGGTGCTGGGGTCAGAGAAGGCCACACTGGCAAGTCACTTTCGTACAGAGATCTGCAGGCAATCAGGGGATGAGTCACATGGATACCTTTAGGAGAGCATTGCAGGTGGTGGGACAGCAAAGGCAAAGTCCCAGAGATGAGGATGTGCTGGAGAATCTGAAGAATAGCAGGGGACCAGAATAGCCAGAATAGAGGGCCAAAGGGGAGAGTGGAGGAAGGAGGTGGTTAGATCCCACAGGCCACAGAAAGCCCTCTGTTCCTTTCTAAGCAACCTGACTGTAGTATAATGAATACAAGAAAACTCACCCATTTTGCGTGTTCATTTGCTGGGTTTTGACAAATGTCTACACCCATGTAACCACCACAACCAAGATAGAAAACATTTCCCTCACCCTTGTTTCTCTTTGTGGACTATCCCTGTCCTTCCCCATCCTGGCAGCCACGACTCTGGGACCGGAATCATAGGGAAGGCACTCTGCCTTTGGTTTTGTTTCTTCAGTCAGTGACTGGCCCATGCTGTGTGTTACTAGTTAGCTCCTTTTCATTGCTGAACAATTTTCCCTCAAATGTCTACACTCTAAGGTATTCCTCCGCTCACCTGCTGATGGACAGGCGGAGTTTCTAGTTTGGGGTTTTTATGAGTAATTAAAGCTGCCATGAACATTTTACACTCTTCGTGAATGTATATATTCATTTCTCTTGAGTAAACACTTAGGAGTAGAGCTGTGGGTCATAGGGTAATTATATATTTATATTTATTAGAAAATGCCAGTTTCCCAAAGTGGAAACTTCTAGTGACCCTATGCCCTTGCTGACACTTGGTAGGGTTTTTTTTTTTTTAAGTTGTGCATCTGGAGTGTGTGAAGTACTAGTAGCACGATCATACACAACTAAGCTTCCTGAACTTTGGTTTCTTTGTCAGTAAAATGGGATAATAATATTTTCCACCTCATAGTGATGCTATGAGGATTAAAGATGGTGATGTGGGCAAAACACCAGCTCCCCACTAGGCACATGGCAAGCATCCAATAGAGAGGAGCTGGCCTCTCTTGGCAGAAGGGATGCTCTGTGCTTCTGGGTCACAGGCTGCCATTGGTTTCCCACCAACCTTCTACCATGTTCCTGGAACCCACTGTTCCCCATTGGGAAGCATTCTCTCTTGTGTCCCTTTATGCTGTTCCCTGACCTCAGACCCCTGGAAGAGGAAGCTTCCAAATCACTGAGCATCCTAATAATATCTGAGTCGGGTCACAGAGGTATTTTCCCAAGGAATGCAGTTCACCTTCATTAAGATGATAAATACTTTTCAATTATCTCCTTAAGCGCTGCCAGGGCGAATTCTCATGGGAGCCAGTGCTGCTCCCAGGGCTGGTTGGTTAGCCAGTAGCTGAGCCTGGAATCCAGGCAAGTCTTGAAGGAGAAGGACCTCCGCATGCCCCGCTGGCTGCCTGCACCGAGCAGCCGTGACGATGCCACCTCCCAGCTCTGCGCTCCTGCTCCTCAAGGAGATCTTGAATATTTATCATGTATTAGGTGAAAAAAGAAGTGGAACAGGAGGAAATTGTGTTATTGCATATGAAATTTGCCTGAAAAGTTTCCACTCTTCTTCTAGTTGGAAAATAGTTTTGATTTGAAATATGAAGCTTCTCTCTGACTTATTATCTCAGAGACAAGAATGGAAAATGATGCTCCTTGGGTTTCAGGTGGAGCCGCTGGAGGTGGTGGGTGTTTACGGGCACCAAGGATTGTCTGTAGAAATTGCCCCTTATGCATCAAAATTTCAAATTTCTTTTTGCTTCTCTTGCTGCTTCCCCCAGTGAAATTTGCCTGTACCAGGTGGGAGGGAGCAGGCTCATTTAGCTCAGGACTGCACATTGGGCAGCAAATTTCCTACTTCTCACCCAGTTCTGGGCTGGAAGGAACCTCCTGGGCCCACAGAATCCAATTCCCTTTATAGCAAGCAGATATTCTATGCTTTTCTGGGTCAACACTGTCTTTGAGACTCAGAAGACAGTTGTAGACAGTTTTCTAGAAAAGCACATGTATACAACAACTTGTTCAGACACCTTAGTGGAATTTACAGAGTCCCTGAATTTATTCTGCCTTTAGATCAAGAACATTTCTACAACGACATGGAAACCATCACAACAAAATCACAATAGGAGCCACTTACTGAGTGCTCATCCCCAAGTGCGTAAATACACATAAAGATGCTGAGCATGATGTCTGCATATAGGAAGGACCCTTTCTTTCAGCAGAAGTTCTATTGTCATGTAATCCACATGACAATAGCCAGGGCTGTTACTCCCCATATTATAGATGAGATACCTGAGGCCCAGAACCTTTAGGTCATTTGTCAAAAGTCTCCCATTAGGGATAAGATTGTAACCTTAGGTCCTTCTGACTCTGGGCTGTTCTTTTGATATCCACTTTGCAAGTGGTTCTTGCCTTTCCTTGTTCATCTCCACGATAGAAACCCTGCAGTCACGCAAAGCTGAGCACCTGCTGGGTGCTGTGGCACACTAATCCTCGCAGAATTTGAGACAGGAGGATTGCAAGTTAAAAGCTAGCCTCAGTAATTTAGTGAGACTCTAAGCAACTTAGCAAGACCCTGTCTCAAAATAAAAATTGAAAAAAAAATTGAAAAGGGCTGGGGATGTGGCTCAGTGGTTGAATGCCCGTGGGTTCAATCCCTGGTACAAAAAACCCAAACCAAAACAAAATGCTGAGCACCATTCCAAATCTGGATAATTCTGACTCTCAGAAAGTTTTTCTCTTACCTGAATTCCCAATCTGCTCCCATCTTAGCCATATCTTAACAGTGACACCCAACACAGGTACTACTGCTCTCCTGTAATGACCCTGCAAAGATTTGAATCCAGGCAATTCCTTCCACAGCATCTGGGAGACTTGTTCAAGATTATGTAGCTTGAAAATAATGGAGGCAGAACTCAAATGGGGTGTATTAGTGCCCTGTGGCTGCTGTAACAAATGAACACAGACTGAAAGTCTTAAAACAGCAGAAATGTATTCCTTTATAGTTCTAGGAATCAGAAACCTGAGATCAAGGTGTCACAGGGTTGATTTATTCTGGAGACTCTAAGCGAGAATCTGTTCCTTTTCTTTTCTGACCCTGGTGACTGATAATGTTCCTTGGCTCCAGCTGCATGGCTCCACGCTCTGCCTGTCTTCACACTGCTTTCTCTTCTGTGTATCTTTCTTCCCTTCTTCTTTTGATGTCACTTCTTACTGGACTTCAGGACAGGTTGATAATAATCATCCCAGTAATCCAGGGTGATCTCATCTCTATATCTTTAACTTAATTACATCTGCAAAGACTTTTTTCCAAATAAGGTCACATTCACAGGTTCCCAGTGGATGCATTTTTTTTTTTTTTTTGCTTTTTGGGTTCGTTTGTTTTTTGTTTTTTTTGGGGGGGGGGTTGGAGGGGGCACCATTCAACCCACTACTCTGGAATGGCCGTCTCCAAAGTTTTGTGATTGACTACAACATCCTAATGAGGAAGACCTGTACTGTCATGCCATGGGCTGAGTGTGACCCAAGGACGCATTTGACTGGGTCTAACAACCTTTTAAGAGCAATTTGAATTGATCGTGATTATTCAGCAATTGAAAAAGACATCTCCAGGAAGGCAGCCTCCATCCCTGTGCTCTGATTCCTGGGAAAGTGCTCTGAAGCCAGCTGAGAGCATGCAGGATTTCCAGGAAGAAAGGGGGGACCAAAAAATGGAAGAGAGAAGATCTTAGCAATGAGAGGACTCATTACTGGCAGCTCTCAGAAATCATCTGAAAAAGTTCACCTCCTGAAGGCAAGTGGCACCATCTGAGGCACAAAAGTGGCTTGCAGATCTCTTGTTTGTAACCATGAGTGTGGGAGCAGGAGGAGCGGAGGTGGAATCAGAAGTTCCCTGGACCTGGCATGTTCAGAGACGCAAGAGAGCTGCAGCTACAGAAAGAATCACGGACAAGCTGTATTTTCATGAATCAGTCTGAATCTGACAGCAGAAAACAAGAATATTTAGGATGTGCAAACCACCACCAGAATACTGCTTTGAACCTCCCTGCTTATTGACCCTCTTTCTGGGGACAAAAACTCTTTCAGGAAACCCAATTAATTCACTGATGAGTGGTGAAAAGGACACACATATAATCCAATCAAAGATGCTACTTGAATAAGGAGAAAAAAATCATTAAATAGAACTTAAAATGCCAACCAAAAAAATGAACTTGAAAAATGTTTCCATGGGATAATTTTTTGCCATTGGGATCCGCCATCCACCCTGCTCCAGATTGGCCTGTGCCTTGGGGAAGGTGACCAATACAAACTCACTATTGGGCTATCTCGTCCTCTAGCTTCTCCGTGTGAGTCTTCGGAGGGAGAAGGAGATGTCTATGGTCCAGCTCCTTCCCTGATTAGTCATCTAGGGTAGCCCAAGTCCCTCTAGAGAAACCACAGCTTTCCGGAGAAGCTCTTTCCACAGAGCCACCCTCTCCAGATTCTGGTAACCATCCTGTCACATTTCCCCATCAGGCCCAGGAGTGGTGTTATGGGTTGAATTGTGTCCCCCCCCCCAAAAAAATGATATGTTAAAACCCTAACCTGCAGCACTTTAGAATGTCACCTGATCTGGAAATGGGGTCTGTATGGAGGTTGTCAAGTTAGAATGAAGTTCCAGACCCCAATACGACTGGTGTCTTCATAAAAAGGGAAACGCTGGGCACAGTGACAGACATACACACAGGAAGATGATGTGTGTCTGGGCCAGACTGAGGTATTTCTAAGTCAAGGGATGTCAAGTTGCCCAGAAACACCAGAAGCTAGAAGATCAAGGAAGGATTCTCCCCTACATCCATTGGAGAGAGCTTGGTCCTGCTGACAGCTTGATCTCGGACTTCCAGCTTCCGGGGATGTGAGACAAAGATTTCTGTTGTTTGAAGCCACTCAATTGTGACTCTTCGCTACAACAACCCTAGAAACCAACAGAGACGGTAAGGCCTGGGTGCTAGATTGCATCTTAATATCAGACAAAGTAGAATTCAGGAGAAAAGTCATTAAGGGAGCTGAGGAAGAGCACTTTCAAAGTCTAATGACGTAACAAGTGTTTAATACAATATACACGTTATATCCTCAACTCTAATGGAGATGTAATGGCTACCAACTACCTATGTATCATATAAAGTATCATGTGCACAAAAAGCATCAGAACTCAAGGAAAAAGAATCGGTGACAGAAGATGTTGTTTTTTGCCCCCTGTTTGAAAATTTAAGTTGATAAAAAGCAAATGTGAATAAATGATAATCTAAATAATATAATTAGCAGGGTATGATGTGCACGAATGCCATATATTTAAAACACAGAGAGACACAGAGGGGTCTCTAGAGAGGACTCCTCTGCCACAGTCTTTAAGTGTCCATGGAACATTTCCAAACCTTGACCACACTGCAGGCTATAAAGCAAACCTCAACAAATTTCACCCTCAAATAAAAATAATAGATACCATTTTCAGAAACTAACTCAATAAGATTAAAAATAACAATATCGGGAAAAAAACAAAAGAGGTGGTGGGAAAGAGCTGGAAGAGCCAGAGGAAAAATGGAAAGCCTAAAATATTTTGCTCTAAATTCAATAAACAAGAATGAGAACAAAGCCTCTGCTATGTTTGAATGTGGTCTGTCTCCTCTGAAACTCATGTTGGAGTTTAATCCCTATTATGGAAACTTAATCCAACTATGGTGTTTAGAGGTGGAAACTTGGAAGATGATTAAGGCTACCTAGGATCATCAGGGCGGGGCCATGATGGAATCCTGGTGGCTTCCGAGAGGGAGGGAGAGAGACCAGACAGACACTCATGTGCCCTTCCCATCTCTTACCATGTGATACCCTGAGTTGCTTGGGACCTTGGAACTCTGCCAACAAGAAGGAAATCGTGGCTCCTTGAACTTGAGCCAGAACTCTGAGCTAAAATAAATGTCTTTTCTTTATAATTTATCCAGTCTGTGGTATTGTGTTAGTAGCAACAGAAGATGAATTAGGACAACCCAGGAAACTAGATAAAGGATAGTAAAGAAGAAAAACAAACAAACAAAACCAAACCTAAAGAAAGCAGAGAGCTGGGTGAGGTGGTACACACACCTGTAATCCCAGTGGCTCAGGAGGCTGAGGCAGGAGGACTGCAAGATCAAAGCCAGCCTCAGCAACTTAGCGAGGCCCTGAGCAAGTTAGTGAGACCCTGTCTCTGAATAAAAAGGGCTGGGGATGTGGCTCAGTGGTTGAAAGCCCCTAGGTTCAATCCCTGGTACTGAAAGAAAGAAAGAAAGAGAGAGAGGGAGGGAGAGAGGGAGGGAAGGGAGAGAAAAGGAGATAGAAAGAAAGGCAGAAAACACAGAAAAAGATTAATGAAGCACAAAACATAATTTAATCAGTTGGAAAACAATTGCATAATAAATAAAATATAAAAATATTTTAAAAGACAATAGTAAAATACACCAAGAAGACCTTTAGAAGTAGAATACACCAAGAAGACTTTTAGAAGGCAAACACATACAAATAAAGTGAGAAATGATAAAAGGAGTAACACAGAGACAAAATTAGTCATAAACTGCTCAAATCTATGGAAAAAATTTGAAACTAGAATGATTATTGAATTTTCTAAGAAAATATAGTTTACCAGAATGATTCCAGAAGACATACAACATTCTAAATGTATCAATATTCATAGGAAAATAAAGACAGTTGTCAAAAGCCACATGTCTCAAAAAGCACCAGGCCAAATGGTTTCACGGAAGAATTTTACATGTTTTAAAACATAATTAAATAATTCCAATATTCCAATATTAATTATTCTGTTCTAGAACATCAACAAGAAGGAAAAAATCCAAATTACTTTTCTAGATCATTCCAAATGGAGTGTAATATTGTTCCATTGTATAAAGACACTATAAAGCAATACATTGGAAGCAAATTCTACTGAATACTGAAATCAAAAGGAAATTCCAGATTAATTTCACTCATGAATATCAATTTTAATATCCTAAATAAAACATTAACAATAGAATTATTAGCACTTGAAAGCATAATAAATCATACCCAAGTAGAATTTATTCTAGGAATGCAAGGATGGTCTTGCACTAACTGATTTGTTAAAATGATTAATTTGTGGAAAATATCATCAATTCTTGAAAATTCAATAAAAGAAGAACAGATCTTTAAGATGAAAAAATCTACTTTAGCTCAAAGTCCAGCATCCTATGTAACAGGAAATCTCTGAAAGATATCCTACCAAAGTCAGAAACAGAATTCCCATTTTCAGCACAATTATTTAGAATTATCCTGGAGGTAGTAGTCAATGAAATTAAATAAGAGGAAGAAATTAAAAATACAAAAATTGTAAGGGGAAATAAAATAACAATTCTCAGACAGTATGATTTTATATCTGGAAAACCTGGAAGATATTCTTTGGAACTACTGCCAAAAATGAGAAAATCTAATAAGAGAGAGAGTGTGCAGAAATCATTAGCTTTCATCTATTTAAACAAGCTCCAACTAGAAGATATAATGGAAGAAATGAACTTCTTTACAAAATCAGCAAAAAGACAAAATACCGAAGAATAAGTTTAATAAGAAATGCCCCAGGCATATATGAAAAACAAAAGAAAATACTAAAAATCAAACCAAAAACCTGTCTTTAACCACCTCTGCAGGATCATAATAGAATCTTGAACAAATGAGAAGCCTTTCTATATTTGACCTCAGAACTATTTCATTTTCTAAGTTTCTCTTTTCTAAATTAATTGTAAATCTTAACATTATCCTTATGAAAATACCAATAGCTCTTTTTTGGAGAGGAAAGATTAGGGGACTGAGGATCTAGACATGGCAATTATAAAATTCATATAGAAAAAGAAATAAACATAATCCTTCTGCAGTTTTCTTCTCTTTACTGAAAATTATGTTTTTGAAGAAGTTTGCCTTGTTGATACATGTAGTTAGTTTTACATCATTCCAAATGGATGTAACATTGTTCCATTGTATAAAGACACTATCATTCATTAATTCTCCTGTGGGTGAATATTCAGACTGTTTTCTGTGTTGTGGAATGTCTATCATGATTCAGATCATCCTGGTGTGTGTGTGTGTGTGTGTGTGTGTGTGTATGTATGTGTGTGTGTGTGTGACAGAGAGAGAGAGAGAGAGAGAGACAGACAGACAGACAGACAGACACAGGGGGTTGGAGAGTGTAATGCCTGAAACATTTAGTCTTTTAAATTCAGGGAACACCACCTTGGGAATGTGATTTTTTAAAAATATTTATTTTGATTTTTAAAAAATATTTATTTTTTAATTATAGGTGGACACAATATCTTTATTTTATTTTATGTGGTGCTGAGGATTGAACTCAGTGCCTCATGCATGCTAGGTGAGCCCTCTACCTCTGAGCCACAACCCCAGCCTGGATTTTGATTTTTTTGTAGGTGACTTAAAATTTGTTTCCAATCATGGCGCTGGCAATTTGTCTGATGCTTCCTTGAGTTGCTGGAAAAAGTTGTTTTTTTTTTGGGGGGGGGGGGGTTGACCCTTTAAGAGATTTTTTGCTTTCCCTTTGGATAAGCTGCAGAAAACTGTGCTGACCCTGGGACTATTAAAACCCCAGCCCCCAAGTCCTTATGTCCTGCAGGTCACTCTAGTATCCCTTTCTGCTTTGGCTTTGGCTTTGAGGTTCCTCTTGGACTTCAAGGGAGTCAGCCTTTTCCACTTCAACCTGACTATATGCTTGCAACTTTTCTTCTGTATTTTACTTAGTGTTTCCACTTGGCTGTGGGAGGTCGGAAGCCCTTTTGTATCAGTTCAGGTCACCGTGTTGGCCAGAAGTTCCAGTACATTCCATTCCGGGCACTTGTGCCAGCCAGAGAACTCTCTGCAGCTCCTCACTGGCTCCGGGCCTCTTTGCTGCCCTTCCTGCCCTCCAGCTCCATCAGCCCTGGATACTACATTTGCTCCCAGGGAACGGAATCTGTGCCTGTGTTGTGCACAGCCCTGGCAAAGGGGCTGCCCCCGAAGAGTGTGTGCTGATTTGGGGCACTAAAAACAGAGATTAAGGGAAATCTTTAAACCTTTCCCAAAGTTGATTCTGATCCATTCGTCAGCACAGAGAGTATACAATTTCCAAACCCACGGGATTCTATCACCAATCCATCCCTCTGCACACGGAGCATCTGTGTTGGAGGCGTGCTGGGGAATGGAGGGTGTAGCTAGAAGGGAGAAAACCTAAACAACACGAGTCCAGTCTGGGAAATGAACCCCCCTGTGAGTTTGCCCTCAGGCATCTGAGTCCACAGACCAGAGGGAAAGCAGCTTTGGTGTGACCTTCAGAGACTTGTGAGGGCTCTGATGTGGGGTTTGGACCCTGGGCTGGGTTATTTCCTATTACAAAAGATTTTACAGAGCATGGTTCAGGGTGATTTATGTAAGTGAAGAGAAACCTGGGGAGGCTGGGAAGAGTTCACCAGGCAGAGACAGAAGACAAGGCTCTTCCTCCAGGGCTAGGCTCTGGTTCAGTGAGCCCAGAGTTTACAGTGGCAGACTTCTTGTATCTTCTACTCACTGGAGGAAGAACTGGGTGGGGCTCTGGGTCCCCAGACAGGCAGGTCCCAGGGATGACCAGTGGGTGCAATGTAGCACAGTGAGTAACGAGGGTGGCTTTCTGCCCCAGGCCAGAGCAAGTTAGGCCCAAGAAATCATAGGTTCAAACCTGTCTGTGACCCAAGACCCTCCCACTGAAGCTCCTACCCCACAGTTCCAGGCTTTACTCTCCAAGGCTGCTGAACCCTCAGGCAAATACCCAGGCAACTGGAGTTTTCAGACCCAGAAATTGCTATTGTTTTTCAGTCATTCTAAGACCATGACTTGGCCCATGTGCCTTTAAAAATTCTGTTGGGTCATGGTATCTGTCACGCAGGTTCAGGGAGCAACTGTGCATGGGGCGCCCTGAGTGGGACCTCAGTGGGAGCCTGAGGTCACTGAGAGTGGCAGGGCCGAGAGATTGTGAGGCATTGTCTCAGCATCCTGGGACAGGCTTGGGCCCCAGGGGAAACAAGTCACTCCTCATTCTGGCATTAGTCTGCTTTTGTTAGGGACAGAAGAGCAGCAGGGTCTTGCCAGTCTCCTCACACATTCTCTGTGCACTATACTTAGCCATAGGCAGATGAGGGGTGCGTTGTTACTCAAGTGACATAGGCCCTTTCTGATGATATTTGCCTACAGAAGTTGGAAGGCCAGGGGACAGTGTGGCATGCTTCTGCCAATGCTGTCCTGGGGACACAAATCCATTTTGACCTTGGTGGTTCTAGTACTTGAGGAATGGCCAGAGAAGTTGATGGGGAAGCCTCTACCCAGGAGGAAAGTGGTTTCCCTTCATGGTTGGGCTATGAAGAAAGACTATATGACCTTAGGAGAAAGCCTTCTAGAAGGGTTCCTCTACAAAAGAAAAAAAATGGTTTTATGGGAGCAGATTGAGGAAGTAATTCATGGTGTTACATCCAGATCCGAGAGTGAATGGAGTCTGTGTGTGACTCCAACTATGGGGAAGATAGGAATGTGTGCATTACAGGACACTAAACAAATCAGGAACAATTGAGGCACTGTGCCCTGAGTTTACAGCAGCTTCAGTAACTTGGAAGGAATACAAGGACTTCAGGATTATTTATAAGGACTGAGATTTCCAGACATTCCTGGAAGAAAAGGATAAAGAAAAAGCCTCCTCTATTTATGCCCAGGACTCGTCAGATGGAGAGGATACTCCTGAATCTCTAGTGTAGGGCCACTGGCTGGTGGCTATGCAGGAGGAGCATTGGAAAGTGCTGAGGTGTTTGGATGATGTCACCTGCTCATGAGAACTCAGTGGAGCAGGAGATTCCATCAAGGGCTGGGTCACCTTGAGGAGATGGAGTTGCAATCATTACTCATTAGTCCGTAGAGTGCAACTTTCTGACAGGAAGGGAACAAAGATCCAGGAAGGGTGTTGTTCTTTTCCAGAATATTCCTGTCTTGGGGAACTAGAGACATTAGGGGACTCAGGGGATGCTTTAGGCACTCTGTAAAAAGTTAATTTAATATTAATTACCAAGCTTCCCACAGATTTGACAAATGTCTGACTGCAGTGGGGCCTCCTGACAGCAAGGGGGCAGCCAAGAGCAACCACAGGGCACAGAGGAGGCTAGGGATCACGGGGCCAGGACCCATCCCAGGGAAAGTCTGGGAAGCAGGTAAGCACACAGGACAGAGGGCACCAAGGAAGCCACATCCCAAGTGCCTTTGGCATTTTTCCTTTCCTTCTGCACACTAATGCCACTTTGGAAGGATGGGGGTGGTGTTCAGCCAGGAAGATTCTGGGAAAGGAGACCTATGGTTTTTTACTGGTTGTGGCCTATCAGATAGCAGGGAGTCAGGGTGATTCCTGGAACCCTCCCTTCCTGTGTAGCAATGCCCCAAGTTTGGCAGTTTCCATCGGCCCCCTCCTCTCTCCCTTTTTGGATGATTTAGCACAGTGATTCTCAACTAGGGTTAAGTCACTCCCTTCTTACCCCCCCCACCCGCCCCCAGGAATGTCTGACATAGGTTGGAGAATTTGGGGTCATTTCAGCTTGTGTGGAGGGTGTGGCTGGCATCTAGCACACAGAGGCCAGGGGTGCTGCTAGACACGCTGCCATGCCCAGGGCAGCCCTTCACAGCCAAGAATTACCCACCTCAAAACATCAGCAGTACTGAGGCTGAGAAATTCTGATCTAGAATAATCTCCCTGACTTCATGCTCAAAGGCAGGTGCCAGGCTTCAGGCGAATTGTGCTTTTAGCCTTGCTAACGCCACCACCCCCCCAGGCAAGCTGTCCCAGGTACTGTCTTAGAATCAGTAAGGAAAAAATACAGGAAATAAAATACACATAGTTCTCTAGTTCTCCTATATCTGGGAAAACAAAATGTAAATTAAATTTTCAATCCATTATTCTGCCACACCTTCAACCTGCCAAGCTTTGAGGTGCCTGAGGACTTCAACTCAACAATTTCAGCTTAATTTTGTCTGCTTCCTGGATCGGTGTGGGGATGGAAGTTGAACGTGTGGGAGTGGATGAGCTCTCTCACAGAACATTCTCTGCAGAGGAGAAAGAACAGAACCTCAAGAAATGCAAGCACTGAATGAAGGGTGAGAGGGAAGAAGTGAGAATGAAATTCCAGAGGAAGGAGGGAAGAAATAAAAAGAGAGTGGAGAAGGGAATTTAATCCAAAGACATCATACATTTTTAAAGCACTGACTGTGGACTGTATGTACTAGAATCCAGAGATGGTGGCATGTTGGGATCAAAAGCATTTCAAGAACATGAGGGCTCCTTCATTTATTCATCCATGGGTTCATCTATCTGTTCATGCAGCAGTTATTTATTGAGTGCCTACTATGTGCCAGGCACCATTCTGGATTCTGAAGAGGACACCGTGGTGATCAAAACAAAATCTCTCCTCCTGCAGCTTCCTCTGGTGAGGAAGATGCACAAGAAAATGATGAATAAGTGTTGCCAAAGAGCTTAACCAGGATGAGGGTTGAAAAGGGGCTTCTGTGGGGCACATGTGACAGTTCTGGGGTACTGATGGGTGAAAACCTGGCTGCAAGTGGCCCAGTGAAGAAAGAGAGAAGGCCTGGCACATAGTAGGTTCACCAAACGTTAGGCAAGCCCATTTCTGGGTCACTGCCTAGAGACAGCCTCAATCTTATTCCCTGGTGGTTTATTGCAACTGCTGTTACCTCCTTTGTGCTCTTGCTGAAAAGTTTTGTGTAAAGTGAGAAATAAAAAGTGCTGGAGTCCTAGATTCAGAGAGGGGAAGGGAGGTATTTAATATTCCTTTAGTATAAGACAAGGCCCAGTACCAGGAAAGGAATAATCAAAGTTGACAGCTCGGAGGAGATGACAGGAAATGGTTTGGAGGAGTCTCCTTTGGTCACGAATGCTAAGAGAATTTGTGCCGAACCAGGGAGTTAACTCTGAGAGATTTTTGCCTCAAAAACATGTCTAATTTCATTTTTAAAACCCTTCTAGTAGAGGTGAAGCGGGCTTGTGTCTGTGGATTATACCACCCAGGAGGGCTTCCTAACAGACATGAAAATAAATTAGTTATGACAGTCACTTCCTGAAGTTGGCAATGCGAGTTCTCACTTGAGATCCAGTGGCCATCGGAGTTGCAGTTAAAAAAGTTTGGAAAAGCCTTGATATGGGCGTATCTTAGGGCCTGGGTCCAGAGGCTATTGTAGAAAGTCCGTGGTGATGCTAAGACCTCCAAGCACGACAAGATGGAGAGTTGTTTCTGGAGGGCTTGTTGGAAGTAAAAAGATCTGAAACCAAACTCTGATGAGACCTGACGTTTGCACCAAATTCAGAGCCAGAACACGGGTCTTTCAGGAGGCCTCTGTTGGCCTCTGTGTGACCACACTTACCCTTTCTGACCAGCCAGAGGATTGGACTCAGGATCTCTGAGTACCAAAAGTGACTGACTCTTTGTTTTTCTTGTTAAGTACCCATTCCCCATTTGTCTAGTAACAACAGCTCCATTTCCCTTGGGCATCCTCATCTCCCATCATGCAATGTTCTCATGTTCTCATCATCATGTTCTCACCTCTGCAGGCCAACGGGACTCACGTGATCCAAGCTTGTCCAACCAGACTCTCTGGAAAGAATCTGCGCCGAGTGATATCAGGTCAGAACATTGGAGGACCATTTGTACCACAGCCCTGGATCTTTGTAGCTCCTCTGCTTTCCATCTGTTGAAGTCTGGGTTTTCATTCCTTCTTTCAATCTTGTTCCTTCAATTCTTGAATTCCCTCTTGGCCTACATTAGCAAGCATTGTTTCTGTTGCTTGAAACTAATGAATCCTAATGTTACATGGTCTTTGAGGTTTGAAATTTGAGACTAATCAAATCCATTGCACTGTTGTGGGGATTAAATGAAATGAGCACGTGCCTGGCAGGGCAGGTGGCTAGTCAGAGTGAGGTCCTTCCCTTTCCTTGTCTCCCTGAGTTGTCCACTGAACCTGCCATTAATTTCTTCTATCTTCACTCTACATGAGGATTTTTGTATGAATTAAATTGAGCAAGGGTTATTGTGGGGGAATAAATGAGATCATTCATTTTGTCATTTGGCAAGAATTTAATGAGTACCTACTATGTGACAGGCCTGTCTAGGTGAGCTGCAGCAGTGAATATGACCAAGGCCCTATTCTCAGGGACTTTCTATTATACTGGGAGAGACAGTAACTAGACAGCTATTTGATTTAGATAGGGTGTTCATGGAACATGCCTCTCTGGAGGTGACAGATGGACAGAAATATGATTGAAGTGAGGGAAGGAGACAGGCAATATCTGGGAGAAGAGTTTTCCAAGCTCCAGGGGCAGCAAGTGCAAAGGCACTGAGGTGAGGCTGTGCTTGGTGTGGCCAAGCTGTAGCCAGGCCAGTGTGGCTAGGAGAATTGTAGGAAAGGATGCTGAGGAAGTAGCAAGGCCCTTCAGCCTCCCAGCCAAGGGTCAGTCCTGTCCCTGTTCATATGCCTTTGAGGCTGGGGAACTTACTTCTCCCCAAGGCAGTATTGCCCATATTCGGACAGGCTTGACTCTCAATGTTTTTCCTATCTACGAACTTCCAGCCATCCTCTTTATTTTGCCTCTTGGAACCCCAGGAACCCACCTGCCCTTATTTCTCTTAGAGATCTGAAGCAAGCTCTTCTTCATGTTTTCAACTTACCCCCTTGAGGTGTTCCCTCAAATGATATCTTTTGGAGTCTCTTGGGAATTTATCTATTCTTTTCCCCGACCCCCGTATTCTAGGCATAAGACCTTTATTAATTCTGCTTTGGTTTTTATGGCAGCCCACAGATGGCTGTCCTACTGACCATGCCAGGCGTTCCCTTTATGTGAGGGGCTGCCTTGGCTGCCCTTCATCTGTCTCTTCTTGCCCTGTTCCTATTCCAGGGCCATTGGTTTGGAATGTTAAGTGCAAGGCATGACATTTGTCTCTATTAAGTGTCGAGTTGTTGGATGAAGCCCATTGATCCAGCAAGTCGGATTTTTTGAGATCCTGATTCCATCATCCAACAGACTTACTGTTTTTCTTTCTTTTTGTTTTGTTGTCCCCAGGTCTCAACCCAAAGCCACCCATGTCTCATTTGTGCATTTATAAGCTTGGGCTGGCCTTGGCTTCGCGCCAGGTTCAGGCCATGTGCTGCAGATGCACAGATCCCCAGGGGAAGGTACAATCTAATTTGGTAGAAAACAGGTAATTGCAGCACAGCACAGTGTCTAAGTCCCTTGGGAACCTGGTGGGGGTGGGTGCCGGGAAATGCAAGCAGAGGCAACCCCGAGCGGGTGTTTGGGAGGAAAGACATTCTGGGAAGAAAGCACATCCCGGGCAAAGGCTAGGAGACAGGGAAGTTAGCAGTGTGTAGGAAGCCGCCCACGGTGCAGTACATCTAGTGCTGCAGCTGAGGACATAGATGCCCTGCCTGGCTGGAAAGTGAATGAAGGAGGACATCAGTGTCTTGAGTGTTTTCCACAGGCCAGCGGAATCCAGAGGAGTTTTCAGTGCAAACACAATGTGTGTGACTTCTACAGTGGCACCTCTAGGCACACAGTACAGTCGTCCCCTTGGTGTCTTTGCAGATTGGCTCCAGAACTCCTTGAGGATTTCAAAATCCATGCACACTCAAGTCCCTTATACAAAATGGTGTATTATTAGCAGCGTATGGTGGCACAGGCCTGTAATCGCAGTGACCCAGGAGGCTGGGGTAGGAGGATCACAAGTTGGAGGCCAGCCTGGGCAGGGCAGCAAGATCCTCAGCAACTTGGCAAGAATTTGACATGAGATAAAAAAGACTGAGGATATAGCTCAGTGGTAAAGCACCTCTGGGTTCAATCCCCAGAACACCACCCTCCCTGAGGTGTGTTATTTGCCTATAATCAATGTCCAGCCTCCTTTATACTTAAATCATCTCTAGATTACTTATAATACTTAAAACAATGTGAATGCTGTGTGAACAGTTGTTATATGGTATTGCTTAGGGAATGATGACCCTCCCAGAAAAAGAGTTATATGTTCAGTATAGATACGATTTTTTTTTTCCTGAATATTTTCAATCTGTGGTTGAATCTGTGGGAGCTGAACCTGCAGCTGCTGAGGGGGCCAAGCGCACTGGTGCAGCTCAGCGGGGCTGCCACTGCAGCCTTCCACCTATGGGCTGCTCCTCCCCTGCAGGTTTCGCAGCAAGCCCCACTGGGGCACGGACAGGCTTGGCAACCCCTGGGCTGTGAGAGCTGCTTGGGAACACTCAGTTCTCACTCACTACAGCCCGCGGTCTTGATCCAAACTTTCCCCAGTCCTCCCACCTTTCCTTTGGCTCTCGGCCTGTCCCTGTAAGATCCTTGAAATTCTGGGAGCCCAAAATGACTTATGTTCTGAATTTAGCACCTTAGCCCAGCAGCATTCTGTCTTGCAAAACCACCACTCTGCCAGCTTCACATGAAGGGGCCGTTTAATATGCAGCTGAGAAACAGCCCCACAAAGCAAAGAAGATAAGGTGGGAATGTTGAATATTCATTTTTGTGGTTAGAGGGTGTTTTTCCTATGATTCTGTTATTCAAATTAGCTTGAATTGTAACTTCCATTTCAACAACAAATGCTTAAAGAAACACAACAGGATAATCTCCACTTTGTTCTCCTGAGATCTCCTCCAGAATGACCCGCTCCCCAGACTATTCCACCTTGAAGGAAGTGACCGTGGCTGATTCATTTCTTCCACCCTCGCAGGCCTAACGCAGCAGACAGGAGGAGGATGGAGGAGAGAGAGTCAACCCTCCAAAGATTCTGGTGTCCGGGTGCTGTGTCAGTGCCCACCGTCCCCAACACTGCCATTTGATCTGTAGCTTTTGACAGGGCCATGGACAAGCCTGATCTCCAGCACAGTTCAGGAAGCAACCGGGCAGAGCAGTCAGCTAGATATCTCTGGGGGCCACTGCCCTGTCCCCAGTGGAGCTTGCAAAGCCCTTTCATTGCCACTGGACCTGGAAACTGAGTCCAGATAGCATGGGTCAGTGATGACTCAGTGAACAGCCACTTGCATTTATATTGTAAGAAACTCCATTTGCATCTTTCTGTGCCTTCCTGTCTCCCCTGACCCCTCTCAGTTCAAGCCTGGAGAGACCCTCACATCCTAATGACTTCCTGCTCTCATCTTGTTCCTCTCCAATCTGCACGTTGCATTGTGATTTTTAAGACTATATATTGGATCCTGTCACCCCTCTCTAAAAGTCTTCCATGACTTTCTCAGAGCTTGAGATAAACCCCATGCCTTTCCCCACCTCTGAACCCCATTTCTGCACTGTGTTCCCCACTTATGGTGCTTCTGCCAGCACCTGGACTCTGCCACGCGTTGTTTCCTGCCATAGCACCTTTGTGCTTGCCGTGCTCCCAGCTCCTCTCAGGTGGCTCATCTCATCTCCTCCAGGGGTTAGTCTCCCTCTGAGGATCTATGGTAACACTCCCTCTGGTTTCTTCCCTAGGCTCCCTGGTAACAATCTGTGGTGATTTGTTTACTTGTTCTCTGTCTCCTCTCTTACAAGGCAAGTCCCACTAGGGCTGGGATCTTCTCTTAGTCATCACCGTATCCTCAGGACCCGGCACAGTGCCCCATAAACACTGACCAAATGGATTTACTGAGCACCCACTATCTGTCAAGTTCCTCATATACATTTTCTCATTGAATCTTTACAGTAACCTAATGAAATTGGTCAGAATAAGGACAGGGAGCTGAATCCATTCTCTCAGCGTCACAGAGTGACAGAACAGGATCTTGAACCCAAGTCACCTGATCTCTCAGTCCATGTTCTTTCCACATCCAGTGCCCCAAGCTTCAAGACCTGGTTTTGCTACTTCCTGCCTATGGGACATAGATCATGGCCCCAACTTTTTGAACCTTTCTTCCCTCATATGTAAAACGTGGACATTAATAGCATCAGCCCCTGCATGATAGAGTAGCATAGACTCTGGATCCCTGTCATCAGGGTTCACCAGCCGATTACTGTGTGTGACCTTGGATGAGTGACTGGTCCTCTGCGCTTCGGTTTTACAATCTGTAAAAGGGGCATAAATGGAGTTGCTGAGAGGACTACCTGAGCAAATGTCTGTAAAACCTTTAGAAGGGTGCCTGGCTCTTACATCGTTGTAAAAGCGTTGGCCATTATTGTCATTAGTGGGCATTTATGAAAATCATTGCTTTCCAAACTCCTTCCCAGTTCATACCCCCTACTTCTCCCCAAAAAACACCCTTAAGGTGAACGGGAAAGGCTTTGTTTTCCAATTTTAGAGGCGAGGAAGCTGGGGCTCTGGATGTCTTGCAAAAGGCTCCCCCGCTACAGGTGGAAGCCCCAAACTCAAGGCGAGGGCTGGGGGCCAGCCCGGGACTCCGTCCTCTGCGTGTCTTTCGGTGTCTCCCTCCCCCGCCCCCGCGCCTTCATCCCGGGCGTCTGCGCTCCCCCTCCCGCCCACCTGCCTGGCTTCTGCTGATCTGTCTTTTGCTCCATTAGGCAGGGCCATGGCCTCTGGCCCTGCGAGGCGCTCTGCACCCTTTGCACGCTCCGGCTGCCCGGGCCCGCCTGCCCCCCGCCCGGGAGGTGACGGCAAAGTGAATTAGCGCGCAGCCAAGGGCGCGGGGGCGCAGAGGTGCCCGGCAGCTCCGCGGGCGCAGCACTTCCCGGCCTGATATTTGCACAAAGTGCTCTCAGGGCCTCTTTACATTTGCACTTGCCCATGGAGTTAGCGTTTCCGCCCAGCGCGACTTCTCCAAAGGGCGCCGCATCCTGTGTTTGAGGAACGACGGCGAATCCTTGCGGCGCTGCGCGGCTCCGCTGGCGGCGCCTCCGCCCTCCGCCCGCTCTGCCCCCTGCTCTCCCGCTCCCCCCTGCACCGGGTCACGCTCTCCCTCAAGGTTCTTCACATCTGTTTTCCTCCCCTTCGCTCCACCTCTCTGCTCTCTCCCCTTTCTGCCCTTCCACAGCTGTCTGTCTCCCCAAGTCTAGCTCTGTCTCTCTTCCCATCTCCGCCTTGACTTCTGTTTCTCTGCTTCTCCCAATCGTTCTCTCTCTCTCCCTGTCCCTCTCCTTCAACCGAGGCAATAAGGATGCATCTCATAGTAGATACCTTGTTGGTGGTTTGGGCCTGATCACTGGACGCTGTGTACTCATCAGGTCCTATCAAAAGGTCCATGGAGACCTGAAAGAATAGAGAGGAAGGGTGCTCAGGTTCTACCTGGGCCAAACCTCCCTTATGCATTTGGGTTTTGGGACAATCAATGCAGGAGAACATTCCAGGTTCCAGTGGCGGGAACTCTGGTCTCCTGCCCAGTTTGCTATTGGTTTCCCCTTCTCCCAGTCACAGCGCTACAGGAGTGCTCCAAAGCTGGCTGAGACTCCTTTCCGGAAAATCCGGACCTTTCAGCCTTTCTCTGCAGATGGCACCTCCAAGCCAGATCTTCCTACCTGATGGGCCAAGAAATACTGAAGCCTCATCTCCACCCACACTCACAGCCACCAGGGTCATTTGGAACTCTTGGGCTGATTATCTGGAAGCAACTTGGGCTCTGGCTCCTTGCGGGGGTTCTGGGGGCCGGGTGTGTGGCACCCTAAGATTCCTGCAAGTGGCCTGCAGGATGAATGGCATCTGGCACTTTTGCTTTGCTGAAGTGGACTGGATGTGGTCAAGGAGTGCTCTCTACCTGCACATATGAGGTGCACATAATTTTCATAGTGAACAAGGGGCTCCATGGCGTGGCTGGTGTCCATGTTGTTCCCAGCCTAGGGTGGACTCAAGAAAGTGGAAGCGGGGTGAAGCTCCAGAAGTAGGCCTGGAACTCTTTCCATACCCTCTTTCACCTGGTTTGCCCCTTTAGAGGCATCTGGGATCGCTGCAGGCTGACCATTCTAGCGCTGCATTTCCGGTCTGCAGATAAGAGCTGCGATTGTGATTTTGAACTACTCTGTGCAGACAAGTTCCATTGGCCCTACACTCATTTTCTTTAGTACAAGAAATTCTAACATTAGTTTTGTCAATAAAGAACAGATCTTTTATATTCTGTAAATATAATTTTAATCATTGTGTTACATATTTGTCTAAAAATGAATTTGAGTATTTTATCATTTGTGAGCTTTTCATTGATGGAGCCTATCAAGAATTTGAAAGGATCCTCATTAAAAGTTTTGATTATTTCTGTACAGTCATTTGATCAATTGTGTAATCATTTCCAGTATAAAACCTGATATTAAAAAATATGTTTCTAGAAGCAAACTCCAATTTCTCATTAAAACATTGGAAAGAGTTTTATTTGGAAGTTATACACAAACTCAATATTTAATATATTCTCTAGCACTTTGTATTTTTTATCATAATTATACTTTATAAAGAAACTGTAATTAATTTTTAGACACCTCTCAATGAATCTGCATGAGGTCTGTGAGGGAGTGGAAGAAGAATTGGCCTTTTGGCACCAAATGGGACATTTCTGAAGATGTGTGATTTCTGAGGTCAGAGGGTTTTTTTTTTTTTTTGCTTGGTTGGTTCTTTCTTTCTTCTTTTTCCCCCTAGAAACCACAGTCACAAGCAACCCCAGTTTTGGAGGCCACTACTGTGCCTCCCCCAGTAGCAGTACAGAGGAATGGGTCCCCCCAAGGGGACACTGACTGTGTCTGGGCTAGAAATGCCACTCCCCCAGACTTCCATGAGCACAGCTATCGCATGGGACATAGGAGCCAACCACCATGACAGTGATCACATGGGCCAGCTATGGCGTAGACACAATCGCCTAAGAAGGGTTTGCTCTTAAGGGGCCCTTCCTTGGAGCACACCTGATCATTGCAGACTCCAGGCAGAAAGTGCCCGTTCCTTACACCTGCCTTCCTGAACATCGACCACTCAATGCATGCAGAATGTGGGGGCCTAGATGGTTACCCCACACGACATGTCTAATCTGTGCGCCAGGAGATTTGTTGGTGCTGGAGGAAGAGGATCTGGCTTGAGTGGAAGGCAGGAGTCCTGGTCCTGGCTTCCTTACTAGCTGTGTGACCTTGACCTCCACCTCCTCAGTTAGTCTGCCTAGACTCCAGGTTCCACATTGGTGACCAAAAGTCATTAACACTTGCTTTGCTGGATTGTAAGGAGCAAATGAGTAAGGGCGTCTAAAAATCCTTTGCAAACTAAAAAGTGCTGTGAACATGGAGGGGTTGTGATCATTGCTATTAGGAAAAGCAGGACTCCATGATTCCTGCTGAACCACAGGGTTCACTGCAAACCCCGTGGGCACAGTTCCACAGCTAGAAGCACACGGGTTCCGCTGGCAATGGCAGTGCGGTGAGGGAGACTTGGCTGGCAGGGGATGGCTTCTGCTACAGGATCCAGCTCCAAATTAGTCTCGTGTAACACACTAGAGCCTCATACTTTCATTCACTAAACAAACATTTACTTATTTATTTTTAAATAGCTTTTCTTCTTTTTCCCATCCCAAGAATAATACGTGCTTATTCTGGAACATTGAGAAATACAGATATGCTGAAAGAAGAAAATGAATAGTCACTCCGAATCCTACTGCCATGAACAAATGTCCTGGGCACACACACACCTCCCCACACTTCTTCAGATACATTTCAGAACATAGTTATGGCATATATATATATATATATATATATGTGTATATATATATATATATATATATATATATTACTGGTTGTTTTGTGATCTTTTAAATAAATTCACAAGCTCTCCTACAATATCATCAAATCACTCTCTGGCCATCTGTACCATTAAAGGTTCAGTAATGTCTACTGGGGTGCAGAGCCCTGAGAAAGCCCCTCTCTGTCCCCATCCTGCAGAGGCAATCAGATCCCATCCCACCCCCCAGCCTAGGAGATGGGATCTGCTAAAACACAGGACAGGAGGCACCAGGAAGGAGAAATCTTCTTCCAGAATAGTGAACAAGAAAAGCACCCTGGAGGAGAGGTCTGGCTTAGACCCAAATAGATGGACTGGATTGAACTATGGGGAAATGGGGAAGGAATTCTGGGAGTCAGGAAGAACATGTTAGGGGAATATGTGAAAAATGATAAAAATTACACCATGTTCTTGATGCTTGTGTGGAAGTTGGCCAAAGGAGTGGGCATCAGTATAGGTGAGTTAAAACTTGTTATCCCACTCAAAAAACTCTTTTAGGGTGGGTTATACAGGTGACCTTGGGCAAGTCACATGAACTCAAAATGTTAAATAAAGCAGGAAAGGCTTGACGATTTCCTTCCCAGTTCACATTTTACAGGAGCATGGAGGGCCAGAGCAGTCAGTGACTACCCACGATGACACAGCAGCTGTCAGAGGTGAAGCTGGATTTGGGTGGACTGCTTCAAGCCAACAGCCAATTGTTCATAAAAGTTCACCCAACCTTTGGCACAGACCTATACTCCCAGAAAAAGCTCGTTAAACTGAACTGAGCCAAGCTCACTCATAACCAGCCCAGCCTTGCAGCGTGTCTTGGGGAAGACATCAAGATGAACAAATATGCCATGCTTCCCAAGACCCACTTGTGGGACACTCCAGAGGTAGTGCTCATTTCTCTTCACTCCCACTCCATCTGGGAGGAGGGTACCTGTGTGAGTTAGGGTCTTTTGGTTAAAAGAAACCAGTCCCCTCAAACTGCTTCACATGGAAAGGAGTTTTTTGTAGAGACACATAAAATTGTCTTGGGAACCAAGGATAGGAACCACTGGGTAGTCAGACCCCACAGGAATTGGAGCTCAGAATTGAAAAACTATTAGGAGGTGTTACGCTTTGGATATGAGTTGCCCTTCCCCAAAGCTCCTGTTAAGACAAGAATGTTTGAGGGTGAAATGATTAGATCAAGAAAGCTGGAACCTAATCCTTCCACCAGAGTTTGAAGACTGGGTGGTAACTGGAGGCAGGTGGGGTGTGGCTGGAGGAGGTGGTACATCTGGGGGCGTGGCCTGGAAGAGTGCATCTTCCTGTGTCCCCCCCTCCTGCTCCCTGGCTGTTCCATACCGAGCTGCTTTCCCCTGCCACGCCCTTGTGGCATGATGTTCTGCCTCACCCTCCACCCCCAGAGCTATGGAGTCAGCTGATCAAGGACTGAGACCTCTGAAACCCTGAGTCCCTGATAAACTTTCCCTCATCAAATTTTTCTTGTCAGGTATTTTAGTCACAGTGATGTAAGAGTTGAATGAGGGCTGGGGATACAGCCCTGGGTTCAATCCTCAGCACCAAAAAAACCCAAAACAAAACAAAAAAAAGGTTGAATGAAACGGGTCAAAGTAGCTCTGCCTTTTTTCTGGACTCCAATCTCTCAGGCTAAGTATCCATCCAGCTAAGCATGCCTCTGACCATCCATGAAACCATCCACCTAACATCCCCCTCCTTCCCTCCTTCCCTCTCTCCCTCCCTTCCTTCTTTCCATCCAAACTTTCCGGGAACCTGTGCCTCCAGTGAGCCTCTGCCGGGGGCCAGTACATACTATGGTGTTGGCACAAATGAGCGAGCACAATCTTTGTGCTTAAAGAGCTCACAGCTGAACAGAAAATTGCTGTCATGGTTATTCATGACATCCCTTGGACAGCATTGCTGTGCGCCAGGTTGGGGCACTGGGGATGCAGAGATGAGCAAGGCACCCACATTCCTCCATAGGAGGTCACGGTCCAGGGAGGGGGACTCATGGATACAATCATACTACAATCTGATTGGTGCTAAAAAGAGAAATTGATTGGTTGATTAATTGATATTCTGCCTTGTTCCACAAAAGATTTAAGATTTAAAGATATGTAGATTGAGACTCTGGGATGTGTATCAATGTGGAACTATTTTGTGATTGTATGGTTGGGGTCAGAGGGCCAGAGCATACCCTTATGGATGGGAGTGGGGTTTTCACAAAAGGAAATGAAAATGTCCATTGTCAGCCTTCTAAGAAAGATGTCATTCCTGCTGCAGGAAATGAGGACTTTGGTAAGCAGGCCTTAGTTGGCGATGAGAAACAGACTTTCTGTCTGAGCTGCTGAGGGTAGTTTGTTCTGGAATCTGTGGTGTGGAGATGCCTAGAATATTCCTCAAGGTGGGGGTGGGTGGGTGGAGGGTGAGGGTCCCTGGACCATGTGGAGACCAGCCAGGGGAAAGGCCCAGAGCCTGTCCTAAAGGAGGTGCTAGGGCAGGTCTGTGCCCAGGGCCAGCCTTGTCCCTGGGGTACCTGTTCTTCATTACACAGTGACCTTACACTTGGCACCCCTAAGAAGCAAGAGGAGCACTATTATGAGGTGTGCTCAAACTGTAGGAATAAATGAGGGCGTTTATCTACTTGCTTGTCACAAACTCCTCAGTAATGTGTCTTTAAAAGTTACAGACTGGCCTCTGTCATTTGGGGGAAGGGGGATAGAATAGAAAAAGAATTTGCTCATGCTTGAGGCCCATGAAAATATTTGATTTTGGAAGAAATTATTGACTCTAAAATGCAAAAAGAAAACTGCAAGACAAATGTAAGAAAGGAGAAGGTGTTTAATGAGATGTCTATAAACCAACTATTAGATCAACTTCGTTAGGGGCTAAATGCTTGACATTTGAAATCAGTCTGCAGATTTGATTTTTCTTTTCTCAATCCTGAAGAATACTCAATGATTGCTGAGAAATCATAGCTGAAGATAAATCATTTGCTCATAGCCAAATCATTTCAAAAGTCAAATTATAAAAATCTTCTCAAAATATTTTTATGGCATGAAATTACTGAGTGAAGTATACAGAGGAGTCAATATATGTGTCTGGGGTGAGCCTTTCAGAAGTCAGCGCACCTAGAAGCAATGAAGGAAAGTTCTTACAAGGTTCCGATGACAGGCAAGGCCAACATGGCACAAAACTCAGAGGGCATCATTCACATCATGGGCTATGTGAATGGCATCAGGGAGTTATGCAGTACACAATTTACACAACTGTACAAGGTGATCCTGGACACAGGGTTGGGCGGGGTTCTATTTCAGAGATCAAAGAATGGGTAACACTGGGTGATGCAGACTCCAGGGAGATTAACTGTGCCCAGAATGCAGTGGGTGCTGAGACAAGGAGGGTAAATGCTTCAAGCATTAGAAATAGGTCTTGTGGCTGGGATTGTGGCTCAGTGGTAGAGCACTTGCCTAGCATGTGTGAGGCACTGGGTTTGATTCTCAGCACCACATACAAATAAATAAAATAAAGATCCACTGACAACCAAAAAAGAAAGAAATGGGTCTTGTGTCACTGCTTGCTTGCCGTTCCAGCCCTGTGCATAAGGAGCTGAAGTCAGAGGTGGTGACTATGACAAGCATCACAGCAGTAACCAGAAAGAGTGCAATGTGGGGACAGGGGCAGGAGGGCGAAGGTAATCCCAAATGAAAGGACCAGGAGGCTGTATAATAAGGGCAGGTGAACACTGAGCCTTGGAGCACTGTAGGAATTTATTCAGGCAGAGAGCCAGGTGGCCAGCCTAGGATACAGGGCATTCCGGGGGCTCCCTGGGGTGCTCTGCCAGCCTGCTCCTCTGACCCTTTCCCTGCTGAAAGATGTCAGCCATCAGGTGCTGTTAAACTCCAGCTGGACAAAACCCACTGGACAGGAGAGTGGGGCAGGATGTGGCTGGAAGCAAAGGTGTTCAGAGGGCTCCGACCTTTTCTCTGACACAGCTCCAGCCTTGGCAAAGTATACGGCTGCAGGGGGGCATCCTGGAACTGCCTCTCCCCAAGGGTTTCCAGCTCAAGGGTAACTTCCCCCCCTTTTTGTCATAAAACAGCTTCCTTGTTTACTATAAATCTGTAAAACTGCTCCTGGAGGCGGGAGAGCGTGCAGGTGTTTAAAGGAGCGACTGCAAGGAGAGCCGGCATTTGGACGAGGAATTGCTAACCCAGCTTCAGCACCACACAGGGCCAGAGGTGACCGTGGCCAGCCCCTATATGAATAAGGAAACTTTTATCCCTCTTCTACCAAAGAGGAATAAAGGCAAAGAGGTTAAATGCTTTCTTCAAGTCACCCATGATTATTGGAACCAGAATCTCAATCTCAGTCTGTCTGGAGTAGTGGTGGAGGTGACATCTGAGCCAGATTTGATTGTCAGGAGATTTTGAACTTGCTAGGATGGGAAAGGGTTGGGATGAACAAAGGTGGATAGCAGATGATAATGATGGAACGCTTTGAAGCCAGGCTGGGTGTTTCAGTGGTTTACTTTATTAGCCCAGTTGATACAATATTAGGTATGATTCATCCCTGTCACGCTTGATAAAAACTGAGGCACAGAGAAGGCAAGTGGCCAATCCAAGGTAACACACCTACAAAGTGTCACAGCTGGGTCTCAAACCCAGGAAGCCTTCCTTGGGGCCTCCCTTCAGCCACTGGCAATAGAGCCACTCATGGGTGAAGGTCCGCACACTTGCTAAGTGCATTTCATGAATTGTTGCATAAAACACCAAAGATAGGGAGGACTGGTGCTACCATTTTACGTATGCAAACACTGAGGATCCGACTGGGTACGGAGCTGGCTCAGTGTCCAGCTCTGCCTCCCCTCCTGGAAGCCATTTCGCAGGGCTCCCACTTCATTGAGAAAAGCCCCGCACTTCCCACAATTTCACCTTCCCAGATCAATCGCTCCTCAGCTTGCCACGAAGGCCCATGTCACCACTAGATTAGTTTTAAGGTTTTCAATAATTCTGTGCAGAGACAGAGCAGCATAAAGCAAAGCTAAAAATATCGTTTTTCTGTAGCTGTCATAACAACATTTGGGCTAATTGATTCTCAATAGAATAATGACATCCAGTATGTAGTGAGAAATATTCATGAAGAGATCTGTGAAATCCTCGAGGTGCCGGGCTGCGCCGGCAGCCCAGGACAGCTCGGGACCGTGTCCGCCTAGACGGCGCGTGCGCCAGGCTGCTGCACGTGGTGGGCGAGGCCTGATCGCCAGCCAGCCCGCCGCCTCCGGGACCGTCTTTGGACATCAAAGCGCTTTAGTCACCAAGGATTGGGGCTCCCAACCACCGAGGCTGCTTTAATCAGAGAAAGGTGATGAAAAGATTAGAGGGTATGATTTATGGAGAGAGATTAGCATCAGAGGAGTGGAGGGGAGGGGGGAGAGAAGTCTCTTAAAGTAGTTGAGATAATAAAGGCTGCAGAGGAGCGATGGGGGGGGAGGAGGAGAGGCAGCCTCTGGATTGGATCTCG
The DNA here is from genome assembly GCF_021218885.2 of Marmota monax. Classification (NCBI taxonomy): domain Eukaryota; kingdom Metazoa; phylum Chordata; class Mammalia; order Rodentia; family Sciuridae; genus Marmota; species Marmota monax. The sequence goes on from NW_026694432.1 coordinate 11,075,684, forward strand.
AGTGGACCCAGGGGCACAAGGGTTCTGCTGCGGGGGCAGGAGGGGAGGAGCACCTCTTGCCCCGAGGCTGCCCCACCCAGCCCCCACCCGCAGAGCTGATCCTGACAACCCCCAACCCCCCCACCCCCCCCACCCCCCCACCCCCCCCCCCCCCCACCCCCGTGGCTCAGGACATTTGCGGGCCTAACTGCTTCTGTGGGACCTTCTGACAGGGATGCAGAGAGGAGGCAGGCCAGTGCTGGGGACTTTGAGGTGTCAGGGCCTGGGAGATGATCTTCCAGGCTAGGGGCAGGCAGCTCAGGGTCCAACAGGATTCATTGTGTGCAGGGGTGCAGAGTACGAGACCTACGTGTCTTAAGCACCTGATCCATGCCAGGTAGGGTCATTGATGTTATCTCAATAAGTAGATAGCTTGATGTGCGGAGCGCCTCCCATCTTCACTGTGTACCTGTTATGTCCCTGTGTACCTTGTAGAAAGCTGAGTGCTGGCTGTGTCCTGCAAACTGTGTGCAGAATAAATAGTGGAGCCATGGTGTCAGGTGAGTCTGAATCTGGGAGGCCCCATGAGGGGCATAAGCCATCCCTTCTGGATGTGGCAGGAGGTGTACCACAGTGGGATCCTTGATTTCCTCCAGTTTCACTAACATTAAGGAAGGATGTGACCCCTCAATAGTAGTAGCCCTAAATGCACTCTCTCAGGTTTTCTCCTGCATAACACCTGTTCCTCCACAGTCTCACCTGTTCTTGCTGCAAGCATCCTGGGGCGTCTTCTGTGAGATGGATCATTGCTCTCCAACATTCTGTTTTTCCAGACTTTTCCACAGATATCTGAATCATGGAATTGGAAAGGCTGGCATGTCACCCTCCTGCTACTGCTGGAACACCCCCAGGAAGGTGCCCCCAAGGTACAGACCCAGAAGTGCCACTAGACTGTGCTCCATGAAGGCAGGGCTATGTCTCTTGTTTGCCACTTGATCCTGAGCATGGTCCTGGACCATAGTAGCTGCTCAGTAAGTAAATAGCTTACATTTCCTGGGTAGGCCACTGTCCTAAACCATCTTTGTAACCTGGTACCTGAAAATGGCTCCTTCCCATTCCTCCTGTCTTCTGCTCACTCCCTTGTTAGGGCTTAGATACCAGACAGCCCCGAGGACCAATACTGGAGACAAATATCTTTTTTACTTCCCCATCTTTGTAGATAAAACCTCATGCAAATCAGCTCTTTCTACCAGTCGCTGACATAATTAATAATGGCTAATAATTAATGGATCACATTTATTGAGTCCTGATTAAGTGCCAGACACTGTGCTAAGCTGTTAATGTGAGTTATTTCCTTTCATTGCTAAGCAGCCCCATGGGTTAGTTACTATTTTTATCCCTATTTTACTGGTAAGGAATTTGAAGCTGAGACGCTGAGTAAATTTCCCAGAGTAACACAGCAAGTGAGTAAGTGCAGAATCTAGGAGTGGAACCCTGGTCTGAGTTGCTGTGTGGCATGCCCCCACATTCTTCTGAATTCCAGCTAAAAGAGGTCTGAGCCAAGACTCTGGTTACTTCTAGGCCGTTGACTTCACGTCAGCAAAACTTTGATGTGAGTGTTGTCATCGTAGTTTTACAGAGGAAGAAACTAAGCTCAGAGCACTTTAGTGACCTGTCAATGATCAGCAAGTACCCAATTGAGCTAGGATTTGAATCCACATGTGTTAGCTCTGCCCCTCTGGAGGAGTGGAGACAGTCCTGGGCCACAGGGAAATGGGCGAGAAGGAGGAAGGCAGGGGACCCAGCCAGTGGTGTTTGGTACAGAGCCACAAACCTGGGTCATGGAAGGAAACAGAAACCCCAGAACCCCCAAGGGATCCTGTAAAGGGGACAGGGGACTTGGCATTTGCAATGGGACATTTGGTCCTACTGACAGCATTCCATGGGACTGGAGTTACCAGGACACTGTCCACTGGCCTCTCATTGGTCTGGCAGGAAGGGGCTCACCACAGAATCTGGATGCATATTACGACCAGAATGGCACCCCTACCCAGAGGTAGTCTGTGAGTAAATAGAAGGCAGAGGCAGGGGCACAGCTGGCAATCACCAATCCAGGCCCTGCTATTCGTTAGTCATATGACTGTGAGCTGACAAGTGCCTCCTTGAGGCTCAGTGTCCTCCTGATGAAATGGGCATGCTGACGCTTGCCCTTCCTACCTGGAGGGCTCTGGGGCCGGGCTTCTGCACTCATTGCCTTGTGGACGTGCTCTGCATGATGCATCAGAACAGGAGGGTAGCCAGGAGGAGGCAGGGAAGGGAGGAGGCACGGAGATATTCCCCAGAGTTATAGAATCTGTGGGGTTGGGTCAGAATGGAAGTCCTTGACCTAGTCTACCTGAAATCCTGGCGTATAGCACTTCTGTGTCAGCAAGACAGAGCCGTTCCCATGTCCCAAGATGACTTTTTTGGAAATTCTTTCATTCATATATCTGGTCTTTGAATCAATGATTATCAATTAGGGACGTATGGGAGACACTGAACCAAGTGCTAGAGGGACCCCAAGATGAAATAGATGAGGACCCTGACCCATTTGGGGAGGTAAGATATACACATAGTTACTAGGATAGGAGGCAGGGGTGGCATCTGTCATCAGATGGGCACAAAGGAGGTTCTGTACCACTTCTAGCAGAGGCAGTCAGAGAATGCCTCCTGGAAGAAGTGGCATTTAGGATGCAGAATTAGCCTTGCAGGGTGTAAACACACATGATGCCCGGATGTACCTCCAGGAGATCACACTTCATATATTTGAATTCTGCCACGCATATGCATACAGCATAATAATAACAAGAATAAAGAGTGTGTCTGAAAAAATAAGGTAGGGGATATGACTCCCTGTTTCACTCAAGGGACAAGCATGAGACAGAAGATGGATCCTGCTGTTTCCCCAGTGGCTTTTGAGTTCTCTGTGCCTCTTTCCTGTGAGTATCGCTCTGAGGGTGATTCCAGTGTTCCAAGACAGGCATCTTTTATGTCACATGGACCCTCAAATCAAGCCAACAGCCTCATCTGGTGCTTAACCCAAAGAAAAGTGATTTGTTCCAACACTGAGGGAGAACCCCCCGCTGTATTGGACTGACTGAGAGGTGGGATACTGGCCTCCCTCCTAAGGGATTTGTAAGGGTAATTTTGACCATGCCTGGTTTTCACCCTTTATACGCTGGCTTTAAACACCGTCTCTACATCACAGAGACGACTGTCGTGGGAGCAGTGCGGCGCAGGCATAGCGGTGGGTACAGCTGGGATGTGCAGGGAGCATAATTAGAGGGCTCATGACTGTTAAGGGCCCATCGGCTTCCAAGAGCTCATGAGTCGGCTGTGATCTTTGGAATCCTCATTAGAAATTCTCTCCAGAGCCTGGGGCATATGCTTTTGCTCGTCTTTAATAATGGCAAATCTTCATGCTTTGAGGTTGGATTTGATTTCGGGAAACAACCACAAGAGGCATTTGGAGCCCAGCCTGGTGGAGGAACAAGCTGGAAAATGTGCTTCTGGTTAAATGGGAGGTGTGACTCTAATTGGCACATGGGGATGCCAAGTTCAGGTAGAAGCCAGAGCAGGAAGCTCCAGGGGAAGCTCCGGAGTTACCGCAGGGAATACCAGCCAGCGAGCAGGCAGAGAGGGAGTTCTGCTGCCTCTGGCTTGGGCATACCGGATCCCCCACCAACTCCACTTGACCTTGTCTCTCTCCCACAGCTCATGTTCTGCATTGGTGTAGGAACCATTTTTAAAGTGTTCTGTGCTCTTGGAAGCTAGCAAGTGCCAAAGCCAAGATGGGATTAAGGGAGGCAGCACTAAGTCTCTCTGTGAGCCACTCAACCAAGAGGTCCCCTGGGACTCAGCCGTCCAATGGATGGAAGTTGGCCAGAGGAAGAGGCAAGGGGTCGCCATGCCTTCAGACCCCACCCAAGGGTCTGCTGCCAGAGACAACAGATCTTCAGCATCCCTGCAGAGCTTCCTTGATGTCCCAGGAAGCTCCCTGAACCCAGTAACAGGAGGTGCAGGATTCCATAGGAACCCCCTTCTACTTCTGTCACCTGGGCTGTTGATCTGACACTGACCTTCTATGTCCACATCCCACACCTCCAAAATGATTAGCTCCCTCTTCTGGGTGACTTACACACTGACTCCAAGGGCCATTCCCTGGGGGAAAGAACAATGCCAAAAACTTGGGGTTTGTTTTGAGCTTGGGAGGGGGCTGGGCACATCTATTTTAAGTATTTATGTTATAGTCATCCTCAAATAATCTGCAAATGATTGTCCACCTGGTCTTCTCATCCTAAGAGGCACAGTTGCACATAACAACGTGCTATTCTCCCCATGTTCTTTGGGAGAAAATCTGAGAGCACTTTGTAAATGCCCTTCTCCAAAATGAACTTAAACAAAATGATGTAAGAGAAAAAGCACAGATCTCACAATTCCATGAGCTGGACTCCAGGATTGGAATTGCCACACGTGAGCCACACTATCTTGGGCAAGTTCCTTCTCCACACCAACCTTTCCCTCTCTGTAAAGTGGGTACAGCTATAACCTCTCCCACTCAGGCACATTGTGAGGACAGGATGAGCTAACAGAGGAGTGTGCTTTGCTTTGTACACTGCAAAGTACAAAAAATGCGCATCACCAGGGTCATTTTAATTTCCGGCTGAGGAACATACTCAGATTAAACGGCCGTTCCTCGTCCAGCCCAGCCACAGCAGAGTTGGCCTTGCAGATCCCTCTGGGATGGGTAAAGTCATTTGTCCCTACCACACCTGGGCCTGCACCATTTTCCCCCGCCAGCCAGTGGCTCAGGCAACTCGGCATTGCTGACCCAGGAGATGTGAGATGTATGTTGGAGGTGGACCTGGTCAGTAAGGACCCAGAAATGGTCAGGCGATTCCCAAAAGAACTTTACATAATCAATGCAGCATCTATTACAAAACATCTATATGCAAAGATGACTCTTGCCCCAGCAGATGAAAAAGGGACTATTGGCAAATCCCTGACAAATGTTTCTGGGATGTGAGGGCTTTGGGGAAGGTAAAGAGGGGAACGGAAAGGGGAGATCTACAGCTCTTTCAGCTTTCAAGGAAGGGGTGGATCAAGGTCTGGCAGTCTGGGGGCAAGAGCAGGTGTGTGTTCGGGGGCTGGACAAGCGAGCAGGATGCCCACTTGAGAAAGGTTCCCAAGAAGGTGACATGGGGTCACCAATGGTGGGAGGGACATGCACTTGAATGATGTGCCGATTATGCTGCAAAGGAGTAGATGGACCGCAATGTGCCATGGGCTTCCTGTAACTGCTGGAGAAACAAACAGTTCCAATAAAACAGTTGGGGCAAGGAAAGGGGTGGGGTGGGTGATGCACACAGAGTGGTTGGGAACTCGGAGAGGAGAGCCGTCCTGCTCTCCCATGGCGTGAATTTTGCCAAGGACAGCGAGTCAATGAGATCAGGAAGCAGGTCTTGGGTTTGGTGCATTTGACACCGAGTAGGATAGGCTCTTTTCACAGTGAGTGTGAGTGGGGGGGGGGTCCCCAGGACTGTGGGTGGGGTTTCAGGTGCATAGGCTAAGTCATATGGCAACGTGTGTATAGTACACACGTTTTTTCCAAGAAGAACATGCCTTTCACCATGTTTCCAAAGATTATCAAGACTTCAATCACGTGAAGCAGTGTAAAGGCCAGAATGCAGAAGTTCAAGTTCAACCTGCCCACTCGCTCCTCAGTTTCCTCATCTGTAATAAGGGGATAATAATATCCTCATGCTATGGGCTTGGTGATCAAATAAGCTGTGAAGTGCCTTGCATATGGTGAACCCACAAATAGTAGCTATTATCATGTGCACTGTTATAAGAATTCTCTCTGATTCTCATAAAGAGAAGGGGACAAAACAAGTGTAGGGCGCAGTATGTGCTGGAGGATGGGCCCTGAGCTCCAGTGGGGTCTGAGCCTTGGAGCTGGAACTGGGGTGGGGAGCCTGGGGCTGCTGACAGGCAGACCTGGGAGCTGCCCCACACCCGCCGGGCGGTTTGTATGCAGCGGGTGTTGTGAGAGTGTGTCCCCGAGAGGGGAGGGCTGCTCCATAAGACTGATTTGTTGCTGCTGAACCTCATTAATCAAATCTTACCGGAGAGAGCCTCCTGCAGCTGCTGGCAGGTCAGCGTCGGAGAGATAAGTGATGTAGCCAGACCCAGCGAGGGGGAGAGATGAGGCAGCCATAAGTCTTAACAGTGGCAGGCTCCGAGGCAGGAGCTGGGAGCCCGCGAGTCCTCAGTGCCTGGGGCAGATCTCTGCATCAGGATACAGTTCTTCCTCCCAAGGGATGCTCTGGAGAAACCAGAGCTGCAATGGGATGTGGCGGGGAGGCAGCCCCTGAGAAGCCGGGAAGTTCCATGTGTCTGGGGACAAGTGAGCCAAAGATAACCCAAGACATGGGTCTTGGTCCTCAGGTGACTGGATTCCCCACACAGACAGCCAGACGATTCCCCCCACCAACACCCACGGCCCCATTTACAGCTCTGTTGACTAAGCAGTGCTCAAATTAAGCATTTTTGCTCTCTGTCTCTGCTGCTGCTCAGTGGGACAAGCATTCCCACCACTCTGAACCTCAGTCTCCTCATTGGTAGGGTTCTGGCTGCATTCTTCATCCTCATTAACAACTCTGTAGCTTTCATGAGCTCCCCATTTATAGATCAGGAAACTGTGGTCACACATCTGGGGAATGGTGGTTCCCTCTGTAGGATGGTCAGGGCATGGTTTCTTGCTGGTTGGTCAAGTGACTTAGTCTGATTGTCAGGGGGCTGTGTAAGAAGTCCCAGATGGGTCTTAGGGGCCTCTGTCCCAAGGAGCCAGCCTCAGGCTTATAGCTGACTTGATTACCTACTTGGGCCCAAGGGGCTCTTTCTGCTTTCTCCCGGGTACAATTCTTCCTTCTCTGCCACAGGATGCCCCTTGGTGCCAAGACCTGTGCTCTCAGAGGCAGTAGATGGGGGCCTCACCGCTGGTCTACTCCTTGTCTAATGAGCTGCATAAATTTGGTTTTTATTTGTCTGAACCCATTTGAAAATAATAACCACTTCAATGAGCCATTTTGAGATTTTAGTGAAACAAACAAACAAACAAATAAAAAAAAAAAAACCCAAACATCCCGGAACTTCTAAAGCATTTAGGGCAGAGCTGGGCACATGCGAAATACTTAATAATTGCTATTTTTACTGGGGACCCATGGAGGAATCAGCCTGACTGCTCCCCCAGGAGCCTCGTTTCTCCACTCCTGCCTTAGTGACCAGAGTCACCCACCCCTATGACCCTGCTTCCTTCTCCGCAGATTTCAATACTCTCATTTCCTGCCCATCCTAGGCCTCTCTTCCCACTCCACTCGCCACATTGCTGGACTACAGGTTACCTTCCATCCTTGAAAGAGATGGATCGGACACCCCCTCCCATGCACCCAGCATCTTCTGCAACCTTGGAAACTGAAAAATGGGGAAAATAATCCTCACTCCCCCAGGCAGATAATAACGGCAGTGGGTATGTGCGCACTTAGTACATGCCGAGAGCATCCTGCTGCACGGCTACAGACATGGCTCGCATCATTTTTACATCTTTGTGAGTTAGGTCCATTCCAGCTGAGGATGCTCAGAGAAATTAAGAACTTTTGCAAGGTCACCCAGGTAGTGAGTGACAGAGCTGGGCTTCAAACCCTAGTGACTTGCTGTGAAGGCCATGCCCCTAACCTTCACCCTAACCCTAACTCTAATCCTGGGATTGAGACCCCAGCACAGAAAGCGAGTCCTGCATGAGGTGCTCAGAAAATGTCAGTTCCCTTGCTCCTAACCCAGCACCGCATTACAGAGGCCCCCACATTTAGAGGGTTGGCTGGGCTCAAGTTCAGGAGTTGTTAACTTCTTAGTAGTTTTCTCTTTGCCTCGTTCTGGGGTAAAACTGCATTTGGTTTTTAAAATTCCCTTTTTATTTAGTCGCTGTGAATGTTAAGGACTGCCAGTACTGGGAGCTGAGATCCCATCCATATGCCAGGTTTTAAATAGCAGACTAGAAACAAGTTTACACAGGAAGATCAAACTCATCCCAAACATGCAGCTACTGCACTGTTCAGACAAGAAACCCGTGCCCCCCACCCCGCCCTGCCCGCTCGCCCCTGTCTTCCCACTTCAAACGGTTGTGGAAAGTCATCTTTCTTGTTTTGGAAAAACATTGCTGAGTTCCGTCTGCTGCTCCTCGGGCGGGAAGACAGGAGCGGTGACCCAGTCGCGGGAAGGTGTGTGTGTGTATGGGTCTCTGGTTCTCCTCTGGGTGGGGATGGCCTTGGATAATCCATCCACTTCTACCCTGGAACAGTGCTTTCCACTCCCAGGAGTCCCAGGTGCAGCCTGGCTATACGAAGAGGAAATGCCTGCTGGTGGCCATCCCTCTCTGCCAAAGCTGGCTCTGTGACCTCGGGCAGGTATTTCCCCCGCCCTCCTCAGCCTCACCCTTCTCTGCAAGTGGATGGAGCAGACAGACCACAATGGTCAAGTTCCTGGATTCTGGCAACATCCAACCAATATTCAGTCTTGACCTTCCTGGCTACAGAAGCTTGAGGGAGTCCTGTCTGAGCCTCAGTTTCCCTTCCTGTCAAGAGGAGGCCATATTGAACACAGGGCCTGGCATGTGGTGAGTGGCAACAGTGCTTGGATCACCAGAGCCTGGGACTGCCTGTCTCCCAAGGTCCTTGTGGGGATGTCGAAGAATCTGTGCTCGAGGGCCACCAGTTCAGAATGTGCCACTTGCTCCAAGACCCTATTGCTGCATTCTAAATCTGGGGGGCTCAACCCAGATCTGGTTTCACCCATCCCATTTTTTTTTTTTTTTACTGGCCTATCAGGACTGCAGGGAGGGGGCAGGGTTGATCTATGGGTTGGATAACCTGCCTGGGGGGAAGGGAGGGGGCCTCTGACCCGGGGGTAAATCATAGACTTCCCCCAGGGCCCGTCAGTTCCCCAGGAAAGAAGCCCGGGGCATTTGTTATCTCAATGTTCCCCCTGAGGGGCTGACCACATGATTCATTTCACTCACACTAATTGGATGTAAATTAGATGAGAAATCAGTAATTTGTCCAAAGATTTGTCATTCTGGTGGCTTTCCAGGCAGGAGCCCAGCATTGGTTGGTGAAGGCACCCCCAGCTGTAAGGGAGGCTGGGGCCTTGGCCTGAGGAGGAGGTTGGGAGGATGAGCTTTTCCCAGGCGACCTCTGTGTTTGCATTTTTTGTAAAAGGCTGGAGAAGAGGCTGGAGAGAGTGGGGGAGAGGGGATGGAGGGAGGAGGAGGGGCGTGGGGAGGGAATCCGAGGGTTCTCTGGCTGCTTTTGGCCCCTGGAGTGCGGGCGGGCTTCAGGTGAGGTTATTCAGTGTCAATAGGAAAAAGGATTACTCCAGACCTTCCCTCACAACAATATGCTAATCAACCCCTTGGGCCCACTCCAGGCTGGGAAGCTGGGCAGCTGCCACTGTCTCTGCTCCCGAGTGTGATGGCCGCCGATTTAATGAGGGGGAGGGCACAGAATGGTCCCCGGCTCCGGGGAGAGGGATCAGACAATGATATGGGGGTCAGGGCAGCGTGGAAGGGATAGGTTGGACCACGGGGCCTCCATGGACAGGAATGGCAGCAGCCGGGGCGTCCTAAGACTCCCCCCACCCCCCAGTGTTGCTCTAGGGTCAGGCAAGAGCAGTGGCGCATGTTCTATTTATTAGAGAGACAGACTGTCCCCCGAGGAAGAGCAGAAATGTAAATGTTTTTAAAGGGAATCTGAGGCCGGAGTCAAGGGTATAGAGGAGGGGAGGGAAAGTGCTAAGGATGGCAGGTAGGAAAAAGGGGTCACTGGCCCCAAGACCCCTTTGGAGTAGCCGTATCCTAGTTGTGACAGACACTAAGACCCAGTTTGGAGCTGGGGAAAGCCAAGGTGGAATGGCTGCCCATCCTGGAAGAGAGGCCTTGGGTGTCACTGCTGGTAAGGAGTGGCTATTCTGAACTCCAGAGGATGGGCCCCACCTGGCTGGGAGGCTACAGAGCAGAGGCCCTGGGTACCCGTGGTGGCCGAGCTAGGGAACCTTACAAGGTCAAGGGCCCTGAAGTGAGGCACGTTCAGGGGAGGGGGTGCAAGGTGTTGAGACCTTGAGTTGGAAAAGGCTCATTGTTAGGAGCTCTGTTCCAACATTCCACATGTATTTATTAAACTCTGACTGTTTGCCAGGCTTGGTGAGAGGCGCAGGATCAGCCAAACAGACTCTGTTTCTCCAACTGAAGCAATGGAATGTCTAGAAGGGGAAGCAGGGACTAATTCAATCACCAGCACATCCACATGTGACGGTAAGCCATGCTGAGAGCCACACACTGAAGGAGCACAGGGCTCTGACAACAGGTTACAGAGGAACTGGACATGGGACAGTTAGGCTGGGACATGGGACGTGGGGTGGGAGGTGCTCAGATAATCAACTCAAGAGTGATAAAAGGGGAACTGCTTTTGATTCTCACCAGGAGAGGCAGAGAGTTTGGCTGTCCAAGTCCACTTGGGTATGTGCAGGCCTGGCGCAGGCGGTACACAAAGGGGCACCTGGAGATGCCCTGAGCGTGCGTGTCTGTGTGCTTGTGTGTGTCTCCGTGTGCTTGTGTGTCTGCAGTCTCCTGTGGAGCAGAGGGTGGGCTCTGCAAGCTGTGTGCTGGTGGTTTTGAGGTTTATTTCAAAGCAGCATGAATGGCAGCTTCTGGAATCTGAGGGTAACCTGAAGTAGATCCCAGGTCGGCCTCTGGGCTTCATGTCCCCAAATTTGAAAAAGAAAAAGAGAGAGGAGCACAATCCCGGTTTCATGAGCAACTTCTCTGTGATTCCACAGAATCACGTGTTTGGCATGCTTATGTAGATGAAAATGCTGGGCCGCTCCCCAGAACCTTCCTTCAATTCTTCCTTCTTTGCTGAATACCTTTTATTTTACTGAGTGCTCATTAAGGTCACTATGTTAAGCCCTGTGGATACATTATTTCTTTGGATGGGTATTCGTATTCCTATCTTACAGATGAGAAAACTGAGGCTGAGAGATCAAGTGACTTGTCCAAGGTCACGTGAGTGAGTGGGGAACAGAGATGCCAACTCCAGATTTTCCAGGTTTGACTCCCAGGTGCCTTCTTGTACCTACTTTCTCTGACCCTCCCCTCCCTCCCTTCCTTCCCTGGTTCTCTTCCTGCTCCTCTTCCTCCCAGGCTTCTGCAAGCATCTCTGGGTGCACAATGGAAGGAAGGCTGGTTTTTCACGTTGCACCACAGTTCCCTGCTTTACCAAGCACGGTTTCGTAATGCGGATCTGATTCATGCACAAATTTTGAGGACACCTATATCCGCATCCCATTGCCAAGTTCCTCAGCAAATGTTAAGGTGTTAGGGAGAATCATTGACATTTTAAAGTTGGAAGCGGATCCCCCTCATCCTGCACAGGCCGTGCAGGGAAAGGTTTGTGAAGGACCATGGGACTCTCCAGTGGAGACTCAAGATAGTGGGGTTCCAACCCTGCTGTGGTCCAGCCTGCACACCTGCCTTACCACCTGAGAAATCAGGGCATCCCTCAGCAGACCAAGGGTATCCCACTGACCACAGTAAAGGACATCTCCAAATCAAGGTAGAACCCAGATCTCTAGGGGCACAGGCACCTCCAGCCATTCTAAAAGCTCAGGTAAACAGTTGTCTTAGGGTGCTCAGGGTCATTTTCTTTTTTCAGACAAATAATCTGCTGCCCCCACCTTGTGCCGGTTGGCATGTATTCTAAAAGGAGAGTCAGAGAGAGGTGAATGTTGGCTGAGCAAACCATCCCCCAGCCCCGCCCACCCGTGGTCCACACTGCTGGTGGCTGTGGCTATGATTTACCCTGATGGCCTTGGGCATTTCTGCTAAAAGGAGAGCTGGGTGGCTTGGAATCCAAACCAGGTTCTGACCCTTAAGAGACTCAGTCTCCCCATCTGTAATAGCCCACCGGGTGTTTCTCAGGTTTGTTGTGAGAACCAGCCAGGGTGGTGGAAAACACAAGCAGTCCTGCCCCTGCAACACCGGAAACATCATGAAATAAGGCACTTGGAAGCCCGCCCCTGCTCCTGGCCCATCGGAGGTGCGCGGTCATCCTGAGAAACTCCCTTCTCCTCCGTTCTAGGCCGGGCCTGGACCTTGTTGATCAGGGAAAGAAACTGGGAGGCACTTCTTCCCTCCACTTTTGAAGGAAGCTCTAAGTTTCTTATAAATAGCTAATGTCACTCCCTAAAAAAATAAATAAAAGGGGGTGAAATTTCATATGACCCAAAACCCACCATTTTTAAGTGTACGATTGAGTAGCAGTGCTTCCACAAAAGCATGCAATCGCCATCTCTGTCAGGTTCCAAAATATTTTCATCACCTCAAAAGAAAACCCCATACTCATTAGCAGCCAGTCAGTCCTATTGTCCTCTCACACCCAGACCTTGGCAACCACCAGTCTGGATTCTGTCTCCTGGGCTTACCTATTTAGAAAACTACATACACATGAAATCACATAATGTGTGACCATTTGTGTCTGGCTTCTTGCACTTGGCGTAATGTTTTCCAGATTCACCCTGTGCAGTGGGTATCAGAACTTCATTCCTTTTTATGATTGAATAATGTTCCATTCCACTATTTGGATATACCATGTTTTGTTTGTCTATTCGTCTATTGATGGATAGTGGGTTGTTTTCGTCTTTTGCTATGGGGAATAGTGCTGCTATAAATATTGGCATACAAATATTTGAGTGACTCTTTTCAATTTGGGGGGAACCATACCTAGGAGTAGAATTGATGATCTATATGGAAATTCTACATTTAACTTTTGGAGGAACCACCAAACTGTTGTCCATATGGCTCGACCATTTTTCTTTTCTGGTTTAGATGTTGTGTTCTCCAAAAGCTCACGGGTGAAACAATGCAAGAAGAAGGTTTGGAAGAGAAATGATTGGGTAGTAGCCTTAATCCAATCAGTGAATTAATCCCCTGACAGGGATTAGCTGAGTGGTAATGGAAGTGGTGGGGGTGTGGCTGGAGGAGGTGGGTCATTGGGGGCATGCATGACTTTGGGGTATATATTTGTATCTGGAGAGTGGAGTCTGTCTCTCTCTGTTTCCTGATGAAAATGTGAGCTGTTTCCCTCTGCCACACTCTCCTACCATGATGTTCTGCCTCCCTAGGAATGGAGCCTGCTAGCTTTGGACTAAGACCTCTGAAACCATGAGCCCTTAAATAAACTTTACCTCCTCCATAATCATGCTGGTCAGGTCTTTCAGTCACAGCAAGGAAAAATTTGACTAAAACAATTCCCATGAACAATGTAACAAAGAGTTCCAGTTTCTCCACACCTTCACTTTTTTTTTTTTTTTTTACTGTTTTAATTTCTTATTATTATAGCCATCTTAGTTGATGCGGAGAGGTATCTCATTGTGGTTTTGATTTACATTTCTCTTATGACTAATGATGTTGAACATCATGTGTCTGTTGGCTATTTGTATATGCTCTCTGAAGAAATGGCTATTCAAGTCCCCTGCCCATTTTTTTTTTTTTTTTAGTTGTTGATGGACCTTTATTTTCTTTATTTATCCGTGGTGCAGAGAATCGAACCCAGTGCCTCACACATGCTAGGCAAGTGCTCTACCACTGAGCCACAACCCCAGCCCTCCCCTACCCATTTTTAAATGGGGTCATCTTGTTGTTAAGCTGGTTACACTGCTTTTGAACGTTGATGGATAATGGTTTTAGGGTGTCTGGAACAAAACTTTCTAGGTCACCAGGGCACTGGACTCAGCTGCCACGAATAAGGACTGCTTGGGCCACTTCAGGATGGATGGCCATCTTATTACTTGTGCTGTTGAGTATTAGGCGGAAGAGTTCGGGAGTAGCAGGGGATTGAGTGGGAGCTCCGGCTCTGCCCTTTCCTGGCTGTGTGCCATCGGGCTGGTCAGAATTGCAGAGTGTCAGTTTCCTCATCTGTAGACTGTTTCTGAGGTTGTTAAAGAACTGATCAAAGTTGGGGTGGACACAAAGCATGTGGCCCTGTGCCTGGTACCAAGGAGATGCTCAAGAAGTGGGCATTCCTTCCAGCCTCCAAAACTTTCCCTCTCCTCCGACTTCTCTTTTCTTATGTCTTTCCTTAAGCTCAGGGGGACACATGGAGAATTAGTGGGGCGGGCCAGGGGGCATCCTCAGTTGTGCCATCCTGGATGTCAACTCATCAGGCAACTGGAAGGATTGGTACCCAGAGCCCAATTCCCAGCATGGGGCAACTGTGTCAAGAGAGGCAGGAAGGACTCCCTGCCTCTCCCTAGTCCTGTTACTGGCTGTGGGATCACAAAAGGGAACCAAACTGGTGGAATATCAAATGTGGCTCTTCAGATGTCAAACTCTGGTAATGTACCCAGAGCACAAAGCAAGATCCACATACAGAAAAGTAGAGAGTCCTTCTAGAACAAGTGATGGATTGAACTGTCCATCAGCAGGACATTTGTGGGCCCAGAGTGGGTCCTAGGCTATTGTAAGAAAGTTGAATTCTACAGTTAGAAAATTTATGCCAAAGTTATTTTGTGTTCTTTGTTTGGCTCTATGGGTGAAACTCAAATTGATCAACATCTTAAAACACACACACACACACACACAGATACACATACATACACACACACATACGCACACATATATATATCCATGATAGATCCATGACTATTATCTATTGCAAGCTTAACCACATAATAGGCATGCTACATATGTTAGCTCAATTGATCTTTATAATAACCCTATTACTGAGGACTGAATTGTGTCCTCCTCTAAAGTTCAAGCCCTAGCATCCCCCTGAGCACCCACTGTATTCTAGGTAATGCCTGTAAAGAGGTGATTAATGTTCAATGAGGTCATAAGAGTAGGGCCTTCTCCTGATAGAACTGATGTCCTTATAATAAAAGTAAGGAACACCAGAGCTTTGTCTGCCATTTAAGGACCCAGTAGGTAGGTGGCTATCTACAAGCCAGGAAGAGAACTCTTGACCTGGACCCAACCACCTTGGCACGGGAATCTCAGTTTTTTAGTCTCTAAAACTGTGAGAAAACCGGCCTGTGGTTTAAGCCACCCATTATGTGGCATTTTTGTGATGGCAGACGGAGTTGGCTAAGTCACCTGTGACATAGTAATGGTTACAGTGCCCGGGTGAAGTCGCTCGAGCAAGTCTACACCGCTGGGAGGCTCCAGGGCCAGAATTCAGACCCCGGATATCTGGTTCGAGACCCCTTTACACAATCACCTCAACAGCCACATTGCAGGGGATCCATCAGAGGATGAGAGCCAGTCTGCTCATTAACTGGTTGTTGGCCCTTGCTTAAAGTCTTTTGGCCAGAAGAGAAAGGGAATGACTCACCAGGGACTCCCAGCCCAAATCATGAGTGGTGTGCTACAGCCGAGAGAGCCAATTGTGTGTGATTCTCCCAACTCTGTCTTCAATGACATCATGTTGGTAGGTTGGAATCCACCGTGGTGGGAGTATTTACACCACAGAAATTGGCAAACACTACAAATCAGAGCTTTTTCACTGGGGAGCCAGTTGTTAAATGTTGATCAATATACCAACTACTTCACAGCATGTCAAACACACAGAGGAGGCGGAGGGGGCTAGCTCTTCTGCAGCAAGGGTAAGCTTTGGTCCAGCTGGAGCTGGCCCAGTGACATCCCATTTGGTTTTCTTTTGATAGAATCATCGATCCCTGAATGTAGAAGCTGAAAAAGGCCTTTAGAGATAGTCAAGCTCAACCTTTCATTTCACAGATGGAAAACCAGAGAGGGAAAATGACTTGCCTACGGTCACACAGCATGTATCTCAGCAACATTGTTGATATACATCCAATCATCCCACGTCTGTAGATCCTGTTGGGGGTGTTTTGGAGGGTGGATGGGGAAATGCTAGAGGTCTTCTGGCATAGATTAAACATTGATGCTGCTATTTGTGAGGACCGGGTAGTGTTTTCCGGATTTCCTGGTTGTTCCCTCCTCCTGCATTTGTACACCCCACAGGGTGTACTAGAGAGATAAGCAAGATGCACACGCTGTAATCAATAATGCAGCCTCTTCTGTCTCTGAGTGGAGTCTGTAGAAGTCGATGCAAATAGCACAGCTTGTAAATGTGCAGATTGGACCGGAGCCCTAAAGTGCACCCTAGAAAACACGGCTGCGTGTTCTTCATCTTCAGCTAATTATAACTTTATTCATTACAGTCTGGCTCATAAGATTATAGACCTAAATCAGGAATAGAATATGTGTTACATATATATTTTTGTAATACTTTCCCTCCGTCAGAAGTGAGTCTCTGCCTTTATCGGGAGGCGTGAAGTCAGAGTCCCATCCCCGAGTCAGGCATCTGCAATGTGGCATTTTCTGTCGCCGCCCCACACTTTGCTCAAAGCAACGTGGAGGTGTTAATCAACTCAGAGAGCACCCGCCCTGCCCGCCCCGCCTGACAAATCAGAGCGCTTGTCAAAGGAAGATGTAAAAGGAGTTATTAATCTTTGGGGCCAAATGTTTTTAATTATGTACATACAGTATTCAAATTAGGTTAAAAATGGTCTTGGAGGTTCAGCTCTCCCCTCTGCAGTTTATCCTGCCGTGCAGGGGGGCATGCAGTGTGGCGGAGGGACAAGGCGCCTTTAACATTTCTCAGGTCCCACAGGGCTCTTCAGATACCCTCTCTTACTGTTTCTCTCCTTAGGTGACCTCAATCCATTCCTTGGCTTTAAATATCATCTATATGCTAAAGACTTCAACATGGGTACCTCCGGCCCTGCCCTGGGAACGCCACCCCCTGCTCCCTGCCTCTACTCGGGCATCTCATAGACATCACAGACCTTCCATGCTCGGAACAAAAGTCTGGTTCTTTCTCTGCCCACACGGGCCTTCTCTGTGATGTCCAGAGCCGCGGCATTACCCACTCTCCTCTACTGCTCAGCCCGCAGTGCTAGCTACGTGCTCAATAGGCAAGGCCAAGAGTCACTCCAGATTCTTCTTTCCCTCCCCTCTCACATCATTGAGGATGCTCAATGGATATTACCTGCAAATTATATCCTGGATCCACCTCCTTCTCTCCAGTGTCACACATGCTACCTTGCTGTCCCTGTCTCACCCCTGGGCGGCAGCAATAGTCCCCTAAGCTAGTTTCCCTTCCTACCCCACCTCTCCACAGTCCGCCCTCCACCCAGCAGCCAGAAGAATACACAATAGAGAGTAGTACCCCCCCACCCTGTTTACAGCCTCGTCCAGCTCAGGTGTAAACTCCAATCCCCACCTGCCCCACCTGCCCCACCTGGGTTTCTTGAACTCACTAAGCTCATTCCAGCCTCAGGCCACTGGACTTGCTGTGTCTTCTTGCCCTGTTCTTAACCTGGTTGGAATCCTTCTCACATTGCTGCTTAGAGAGGCCCTTCCAGAAACCCTGAGCCTGGGCGAGGGTGAGGGATAAGGAAGCATACCGTCTAGGAGGGCAATTGACAGTCAGTTTCAAGCTGTCTCCTGACAGTACAGATTTGCCTTGGAAGAGTTGCCTCCCCTCCACATTATGACATGAGAAGTGATTTGAGATCAAGGCTGGTCTTACCCGCTCTTGGACTCCTATGGTGCCTAGAGCAGTGCCAAGCGCTTAGGGGCTCTCGAAGCTTTTCTGTAGGGTGGGATCCACCACTAAGGGAGGCCATCTGAGTCACCTCAGTCCAATGCCAAGGACCAGTAGTGATCCGTGCCAGATCATTGTCCCCCAGGGACTTGGAGTCCCACCGAACAAAGAGGTGGGTGTGGCTTTCTGACATTTTGTTAAGAACAAAGGGGACAGTTAATATGGTGCGAGGTCTCCTTTGGGGTTTCCTCTGGAGAAGAGAGAGTTTCCCCCTTTTACTGAAGATGCCAAATGAGGGCTGGCATGAAGCAGGGATTCATAAGGCTTTTTGTGTGCAAACAATATATCCATTATAGAAGAGTTTTATATTTCCTCATCTGACATGCAAGGGTGGCGCTTTGTATAAACCACATTGTTTGAGCTGAAAATTGTATTCTACAGATTTCATTTTTGATAAGAGAATTCTGGCTTTGTCGCCAACCAACATTTTAAGAAGTCACATAAAGAAGGGTTGCCTTAGGAATGCATTCAGAATTAGTGCACTCATTCTGGTGGGGACCATCATTCTGCACCTTTCTTTAGCTTGTTGCGTCCTGCACATTCTTTGGTCAGCCGGAAGCGTGTGCTGGCCAAGACCATCGTCTTGGAGCCAATGCCCCTCTTTTGTGGCAGCTTCCATGGGTGTCACATGGGCCACGTCAAGGAGGGCAGAACCAGCGTCATCAGCAGCACCCCCGTCAGGAGGCACATTCATGTTCACTGAGGTCTGTCTACACGCAGGGCGCCTGGCTGAGCACTCCCTCTGTATTATGCGTAATCCCCACATCAGCCTTCTGAGGAGCTCGGCAAGGTTAAATAGCTTGCCCAAGGTCACAGGCTAGTGACATGCAGAAGCTGCCTGGCAATACGTCATGACGTGATGAAGGCCACTCACTCCTGGCTTTTGGGCGGATGCTTCAGTCAGAAAGCCCTCCGTCCTAATGTGGCTCTTTATTGGCCGTTTGGTGACCACAGGCAGGTTGCTTGTTCATCTGGGCTTTGCTCTCCTTATCCTTGAGAGGACGACAAGAATCCTGCCTGAAGTTCTGAGTAAGCACATAATATCCAGCAGGTACTTAGTCATGATGTTCAGGCTGCTGCTCAGGGTACTGACCACAGGCCAGACAAAGCCTTTGGTTTCCTAAGTGATTTCATTCAATCCTCAGAACAACTCCAGGAGACCCCGACTTCATCCATCTCCATTTTATAGATGGGTAGATGGTAGCTTGGCCAGATGAGGCGACTTGATGTGGATTTGGAATCTGATGAACCTGTAAGTGAAACGGGTCTCTTCCAACAGTTTCTTGACCTTGACACCTGAAACTATTTCCTCACCCAATACATATATAAATTGCCTCCTTATGAGGGCCATTTATATAAGTAGAGTGAAATAATAGGTCCTAGGCCATCAGGAGTGTTCCTTTCTTTCCCTTCCTTTTCTTAGACACATCTTATTCCTCTAAATCCCCATGATGTCATTTGTCTCTTTTATTTTTATTTTTAATTTTTATTATTTTTGGTACTGAGGATTGAACCCAGGGGTGCTTAACCACTGCGCCACATCCCCAGCCCTTTTTACTGTTTTAGTTTGAGACAGGGTCTCACTAAGTTGCTTAGGGCCTCACTAAGTGGCTGGGGTTGGCTTTGAACTTGTGAACCTTCTGCCTCAGCCTCCCAAGCCACTGGGATTACAGGCACTGCGTGTCAGGCTGGTGTGTCTCTTTTATTACCTGTGTTACCAAGTGCTCAAATGTTCAGCTCCAGGTCCCTCAGAGCCAAGGAACGTCTTTGTCTTTGGATCCTTTGCAACACCTGTTACAGAAACCTGCTAATTGTCAGCATTAACAAATGAATGCGTAAATAAAATGTAATATGAATGTGAACTAAAGCAACTAGCAACCCCCTGCCTTAGAAGCCTACGAAGCCAGAGTCCGCACAGTATCTTGGAAAATTTCGTTTGAACCACTGACATCTCTGGCTCATCCCAAAAGGCAGTCCGGTGGACAGAAATCTGCCTTCCCATGTCTATAGCTGTCCCCTCACAGCAAGGGGGAATTCTAGACAGTCACTCTTTAATATGGAAGGAGTCACGAAGCCTGGAAGTTCATGTGCCAGAGGAGAAATGAGTCACAGTCGCTGCACTGTGTAGGAAGGACGAACTGGGATGCAAACTGCCAGCCTGCTCCAGGGTTTGCCTCTCGGTAATGCGAGCTTGCAGTCTGGCCAGGAGTGAGCTTTTTACCATAAACATTCAGGGCATGCTGCTTATGTTTTAAAAGTGACGTGTTTTAATTTCCAGCCAAAAATACTATATGTTTGGATTGCAGTTTCTCAAGTTGCTAAAAAATTATTCAGAGGAGATGAAAACCTGCCATGCGGTAGAGGAAGCAGCCTGATGTTTAATGCAAAGACTAAACCAGTTCCCAGGAAGCATGGTCTTCTCTTTAAACCAGGCCATGAAAGTGAACGTGGCAGAGCTAAGACATTTTTGGTCTCCCATGAATTGGTGTCATCTACGGTCAACTTGTCCTAGAGAGGACATATAAACAACATCAGGACAACTGCTCTGAATACTTATATATATTTTTTCATTTATTATGGGTGGATCAGACAAAACAGAACAGGTTAAGCTTTGGTCACAAGTGACTCTCAAATTTTAATGTCTCATGTCAATAAAGGTTACTTCCCAATCTATTTCATGTTGCTCAGAGGTCAACAAGAGTCAGTGGTCCCGGTTGTCCTCAGAAGGGCCTTTGTCTGCATGGGGGGAGACACCAAGAGAGAATGCTCAGGAGACTGCAATGGTAACTAAACAGTTAAATGCTCTGACTCAGAAACAACACATGTCACCTTCTGCTGACAATTCATTGACCGGAACTGGTCACCTGGTTGCATCCAGCCACAAGGAGCCAAGACATGCAATCTATTCTGTGCCTAGAAGGAGAACCAGAAAGCATCAAGCAGCACCTACGAATTCCACATTGGGTATTTAATGCACATGAAACAGGAGAGAGAAAAAGGGGAGAGAGAGATCATAATCATCTCTCAGGGGAAGAGAAAGCTTGACTCAGAGAGATTTTTTTAAAATCCATTCTGAGCAGGATACAAGATCTTTTTTTCCTCTCCTTTAACTTCTAAGAAATTGTTTATAAATTCCCTCTGTACTTGAAAAACAACTAAGCCATTAGAGTTGAAGAGGACTTGCTGGTGTGTGTGTGTGTGTGTGTGTGTGTGTGTGTGTGTGTGTGTTTGGCATAGGGTAATGTGGTGGACCAGAAGACAGAGATAAAAAAAATATTTTAGTGTAATGCAAAACCCCTTCCTTGAACTGTCCAACAATTTAGGGTTTGCTGGAAGGATGGAGAATAGTCAACTGTTCAGTCCTCTGATTTGGTCTTGGACAGACTCATAATGGATATTATAAAAGACGAGATTCAACAGGCATTGTGGTTAGAAGTTACCTCTTTTATTCCAGTCATGCCTGAACTTCAAGATGATGTCCAGGTTGGACAAAGGGCAGGCTCACACACTATGCTTTTACTCTCAGGAAGAAGAGCACCAGGGCTAGGTGACATTGGAAGTAACTAGCACAGACCCTTCTATCTGCTCATGCACCAGCTCAAATTTTGGCCGCCCAATAATCTTCCACAATAGACTGAGCATCGGTCCTTATTTGCATTTCTCAGAGGACAGATCCAAAGCCTGATGAGGGGAGATGATTTGCTCAGGTTTTCCTGCTTATTAAATAGCAGAGTCAGGGCTTAAACTTAGGCATCTGGGCACAAGGTCCAGTGCTCTTTTTGTTGTGGTCTCCATGGAAACCAGAAGCCTGTGCCTCCCAAGTTCATCTTCCTCTGATTAGCAGCCTAAAACTTGGGCACACATACCAGGAATTGGGAGGAACCTCTCTTACCTTTGTCCCATATTCTTAAGTGCAGAGATGGCTTCATGCACCTCCACTAATTAGACCCCAGAGGAGAAGTGATTTATTTGATGGGCAAGTTTCAGAGAAGGAACTGAGCACACTCATCTCTACCTTCTCTGTATTTTCTTGGATGCACCTTCAAGGAGGGTGTATTTGGGTGGAGAATAAATTTTTCAGTATAGGCTCTGCCCTGGAAATAGGCACATAACAGACAGGGCATTTCCTGGATAGGAAGCCCACCGTGGTCATAGGTCTAATGCCAAGTTCTTCAAATCACCTTCCAATATGATATTTTGATTTTCATATATGCCCTATGTCTTACTTCTTGGTTGGTTGCAAACTTACTTATGGAAAGGCAGAAAAGGGTGGGATTAATGATCACTCTCAAACTCCAACTTCAGGAAGTGAAGGTTAATATTGAATTTTCCAGTCCTCTTTTGTTTTCTTATGATTAAAAATGAAATAAACAAACCAACCAACCAACAAACAAACAAACAAAAAAACCCAACTAACTGGTTGATTTCCAGAGCTCTGTGTAAAAGTCCACACCTAGTGTCTGAACTGCCGTCTAATACAATCCCTGGTCTGTGATAAATCCACAGTGAGTGTTTGAAGAATAAAGTCCATAGTTGGCTCAGGAAGCCAGGTCAGGACAATGGACAGAGAAAGGAAGACGGCCTGAGAAATCCCAGCCAGGGAGCTTCAGAGATTTGTCAAGAGACTAGGTTAGCAGCCTTGGAACGGTCTGTGTGCCAGGGAGCCATGAAGACTCGCCTCCAGCAGGCCCTGGTGGTCCACCTCACCCACACAGGTTTGGCCCTGAGCTCAGGACCATCTCAGAGGCCCCATGAGAACAAGGCATACTTATCCAACAGCACCCTGGCTGGGGAGCCCTGCTCTGATTTTGCCTGCAGAGGTGTATTTGGGACCCTGAGGCAACATTCTCCCCTCATGGGTTCTATTTGATGGGTCCCAGGAGTCCTAGGACTCACCAGGCCTGCAAGCCTCAGACTCCGTTTTGATCAAAGACTTAATTCCTAAGGAAACCAAAAACTCTGTGTGTGTCTGTGTTTGTGTAAATGGACCTATACACCTGCACATCTGAAAGACATGCATCTACAAACACATGTCAACATGCTTTCTCATCCTTCACTGAAAATCCAAGCCTGTGGCCTTCATTCTTCTCAAGGGGAGGGGGTGTGTGGTGTTGGGGTTTGTGCATAGAATCTGGCATCTGATTGTCTGGTCCAGTTCCCAGCTGTAGACACATGCACACACATGCGCACACACATGTATGCATGCACACACGTGTCTATGCCTCCATGGGGTTTTAAATGTGATCCCATTAAGAGTAGCAACTTGTCCTTTACTGGCCTCTTACTTTAGGATCCCAGCCCTAAAGTTATTGATTATCCCTATTCCTCAAGTTATTTCTGGAAGACCTATATGTGTCTAAGGGCAGCTTCTGTTACTTAGATGAGGTGTTTACCTGTTTCTTTCTTCTGTGATGTCTACTGCTAAAGAGATTGTTCATCAAAGCCATTTGAGCACAGAATAGAGCATCTGGCACATGATAGGTATATTTGTCAGGGTTCCCCAGAGAAACAATTAATATGGAGTGTGTGTGCGTGTGTACATGAGCGTGTGTGTGTGTGTGTGTGTGTGTGAAGAGATGCATTATAAGGAATTCACTTACATAATTATGGATGCTTAGAAAAACTGGGATCAGCAGTTGGCAGGCTGGAGACCCAGGAAGTCCAGGGATACAGTTTCAGCCTGAGTCCAAAGGCATGAGATCCAGGAGAGCTCATGGTGTAGGATCCAGGCTGAGGGCAAGGGAAGACCAACATCAGAGACAAGAGGTTGGCAAAGTTCCCTGTCATTCGGCCTTTCTGTTCCACTTGTGTCTTCAGGTGACTGAGCTAGTTTACCCGCCTCAGGGAGGACCATCTGCTTTACCCACTCAGTCCATTCAAATGTTAACCTCATCCAGAACTATCCTCACAGACACACACCTGGAATAATGTTTGACCAAATGTCTGGGATCCCCTTAGCCCAGTCAAGTTGACACATAAAATTAACCATTTCACTAGATAATCAGTAAAAATATTGTTTAGTTAATTAATCAGTTTATTAATGAGAGAGTGTCATTGCTCCAAGTTTGCAGGCTTTCATTGATGACTTTGAAATTGTCCCGGACCCACCTGATATCTGCACAGAAGCTGTCCAGATAAAACAAGGTGACTGTTTCCTTCCCACTGTCTGTGACTCCATCAAAATGCAGCCAACTGCATTTTGTGAGGAGCCCTACGAAGGCTGCCCGAGCCCTGGGGGGGTCTCCTGAGGCCCTCTCTGCTCGCCCACCACATCAGGGCTACTTGCTGCGGCTGCCTCTCTAGGGCTCAGATCTGCATGGCTGAGGGGTGACTGGGTTACATCCTTACAGGCCTGGTCCAGTACACACGGTCCCCTCCCCACAGGTGCATGTGCTCATCCACCCAACCCCTCCCTGCTGACCCCCCCTCCCCAGGATCCTGTACATCTCAGGCTGTGCCATTCCCTGAGCTTTCTGTAGTTACATGTGGAGATGCGGGTCCCCTGCCAGCAGGCCCTTCTGCAGCCAGATCATTGTACTGGACACCTGCCACCTGCCTTTGCTGCAGTGCCCTCCCAAGGTCCTTATTGGCTCACTGTCACACCTCATGCGGGCACAGCTGTGGCCATTCCTGAGCTCTTGCTCTTATTCCTTTTGGTGCCACTGGTAGGGAATGAGCAGTCTCTGTTTTCTGGTGCTGGACCAAGGCCAGGTTTTTCCTGTGACTGGCATGGCAACGGTCAGAAAAGGGAACATGGGGCACAGGAGGTCACTCTCTAGATCACAGAAATGAGGTAGGGGTGGACCTCCGAAGAGCACTTCCGGCTCAAGAGGCAGAACCCTTGGATATTCTCCAGCCCTCCCTGAACCTAAAGGCTTGGCTCCGCAATGTTGTCACAAAGTGGCCCCTGGTCGCACATGTCCAGGGTAGGGGCAGTGACTAAGGCAGTGAGAACCATTGCTACACAGCCCTGGCAATAAAAGCAATAGCGATACTATGACGATAACAATGCTGACAGATAGAATTGGTAGAACGCTTTAACTGCCAAGTGTTAAACACTTGATGTGGATCAGTTCATTTAGTTCTTGCAAGAATTCTTTGAGGGAACTGGGTGCATAGCCCAGTGGTGCAGCATTTGCCTAGCATACCGAAGAACCAGGGTTCAATCCTAAAAAAAAAGAAAGTGCTCTTCTATCTTACAGATAAGGAAACTCATGTTTCCCCGGGGCGTTAGGTAACCAACCACTCAGAGGTGACTGAGTCCAGGTTGTCTGACCCCGATCTGGGGCTCTGACATGCCTGGCTTGGCTTCTCTCTCTCAAGCTGCTTTCTCACCCTCTTTTTCTCTCTCCCACCTCTTGGCTCAAGGTTTGTTTTTTTTAGATCCACAGGCCAAGCCTTCTTCTCACTTTTTTCCCACGACAGCTCTTCAGAGTTTTGAAAACAGTGATCCTGTTCCCTGATAGCTGTGGTTCTCCATTCCTAAGAGCCTCAGTTCACAGGGGCTTCCACCCTCTCCCCATTAAGTCTGCAGCCCCCTTAAGGGCTCCAGCTGGTCCTGCCCACTGGGAAGTGCAGAGTCCAGAAGTAAGGCTAGACTCAGGTGACAGGTAAGAATATTCCTTGCTCAGAGCTCTTGGCTCTTGGAGAACCCACACCTGGCATGCTGGGTGGTTCTAAGCTCCACGTCAGTGAAGGTTCCCCACTGGGGATGTTCTCAATGGCCGTAGCTGCTAATTCTCTCCTTCCCTGTCTTGTACCTGAGCAGTCATTTTTTTTTTATTGGTTGTTCAAAACATTACAAAGCTCTTGACATATCATATTTCATACATTAGATTCAAGTGGGTTATGAACTCCCATTTTTACCCCATATACAGATTGCAGAATCACATCGGTTACACATCCACATTTTTACATGATGCCATATTAGTGACTGTTGTATTCTGCTGCCTTTCCTATCCTCTACTATCCCCCCTCCCCTCCCCTCCCATCTTCTCTCTCTACCCCATCTACTGTAATTCATTTCTCTCCTTGTTTTTTTTCCCATTCCCCTCACAACCTCTTATATGTAATTTTGTATAACAATGAGGGTCTCCTTCCATTTCCATGCAATTTCCCTTTTCTCTCCCTTTCCCTCCCACCTCATGTCTCTGTTTAATGTTAATCTTTTCCTCCTGCTCTTCCTCCCTGCTCTGTTCTTAGTTGCTCTCATTATATCAAAGAAGACATTTGGCATTTGTTTTTTAGGGATTGGCTAGCTTCACTTAGCATAAGTCTGCTCTAGTGCCATCCATTTCCCTGCAAATTCCATGATTTTGTCATTTTTTAGTGCTGCGTAATACTCCATGGTGTATAAATGCCACATTTTTTTTTTTTATCCATTCATCTATTGAAGGGCATCTGGGTTGGTTCCACAGTCTAGCTATTGTGAATTGTGCTGCTATGAACATCGATGTGGCAGTATCCCTGTAGTACACTCTTTTAAGGTCTTCAGGGAATAGTCCATCAAAATGGCCATATTACCAAAAGTTCTCTATAGGTTTAATGCAATGCCAATCAAAATCCCAACGGCATTTCTTGTAGAAATAGATAAAGCAATCATGAAATTCATATGGAAAAATAAAAGACCCAGAATAGCAAAAGCAACTCTAAGCAGGAAGTGTGAATCAGGCGGTATAGCGATTCCAGATTTCAAACTATATTACAGAGCAATAGTAACAAAAACAGCATGGTACTGGTACCAAAACAGGCGGGTGGACCAATGGTACAGAATAGAGGACACAGAGACTAATCCACAAAGTTACAACTATCTTATATTTGATAAAGGGGCTAAAAGCATGCAATGGAGGAAGGATAGCATCTTCAACAAATGGTGCTGGGAAAACTGGAAATCCATATGCAACAAAATGAAACTGAATCCCCTCCTCTCGCCATGCACAAAAGTTAACTCAAAATGGATCAAGGAGCTTGATATCAAATCAGAGACTCTGCGTCTGATAGAAGAAAAAGTTGGCTCCGATCTACATATTGTGGGGTCGGGTTCCAAATTCCTTAATAGGACACCCATAGCACAAGAGTTAATAACTAGAATCAACAAATGGGACTTACTCAAACTAAAAAGTTTTTTCTCAGCAAGAGAAACAATAAGAGAGGTAAATAGGGAGCCTACATCATGGGAACAAATTTTTACTCCTCACACTTCAGATAGAGCCCTAATATCCAGAGTATACAAAGAACTCAAAAAACTAAACAATAAGATAACAAATAACCCAATCAACAAATGGGCCAAGGACCTGAACAGACACTTCTCAGAGGAGGACATATAATCAATCAACAAGTACATGAAAAAATGCTCACCATCTCTAGCAGTCAGAGAAATGCAAATCAAAACCACCCTAAGATATCATCTCACTCCAGTGAGATTGGCAGCCATTATGAAGTCAAACAACAACAAGTGCTGGCGAGGATGTGGGGAAAAGGGTACTCTTGTACATTGCTGGTGGGACTGCAAATCGGTGCGGCCAATTTGGAAAGCAGTATGGAGATTCCTGGGAAAGCTGGGAATGGAACCACCATTTGACCCAGCTATTGCCCTTCTCGGACTATTCCCTGAAGACCTTAAAAGAGCAGTTATTTTTCTGAACCTGAGAGCTGGACCTGATAATTGTGTCTATTAAGAATCTGAAGCAATGACAGTCCCACTCCAGATTAGACTCACAAATCAGAGAAAGCTCTCCTAGAAATCCTGTGTGGAAGTGACTGGTAGTTTTGCACTGGACTTGGCTGGCAGAATCATCATCTTTGTCAGTCTCAAAAAGCAGAGATACAAAGGAAAAAAATGGAATTTGGGATCAGAAGATCTGGATCAAGTCCCAGGTTTGAACCTATTAAACTAACTGGTGACCTCGGATAGGATTGTTCTCCTCCAGCGCCAAACCTCCCTGACAGGCTACATCTGGTATTGTACAGAGATGCACAGACCTTGCAGCAGCCCCGCTTCTGGGTTTGAATCTGGCTCTGCTATTTAATAAGCAGTGAGACCTTGGGCGTGTTATATATATAATCTCTCTTTGACTCAGTTTACTCATCTATGAGGTGTGGGAATAGTAGCAGCTGCTTGAATAATTGGTTTGAGATTCAGCAGAATTTATATATATATATATATATACTGTACCAAGAACATTATCTGATATCTAGGAAGCACAGTAGTAAATGATAGCTCATGTTTTTGATACTTGACTTGAGTCTCAGAAGAATTAAGCAAGATAAAATGAGAGTAAGAATCATCTCTGTTATTTTCTATTTTCATTTACTTGCTAATTTTCTTAAATAACTAGATATGCATGTACACTTAGGACATGAGACACAGAGAACAGAAGAGTCAATGTCTTGAGGTTTTATTACTTAAGAAACAAAACCAAACCAAAAATGTAGAGGTATGTGTGCTTGATCAGAGCCAGTTCTGTGTGTGTGTGTGTGTGTGCATGTGTGAAAGCATGTGTGCGTGTGTGTGTGTTGATTCTTGCACACATGCTCCTAGGAACTAGGTCAATTTGCTGGATGGGAGCAGTGGGAGGGTGAAGGGGAGCGAGAAAGAGAAAACACAAAAGGGGTCAGTGATGTAGGGGGCGGAGGGACTCTGTGCCCTGCCCTTGGTCCCGCCCAGACTAAGTGCTGGGGATGGCAGGGATGATGGCAACTTCTGAGGGATTCTAGGGGGATTCTGGGTCATAGAGGGCTCTCACCTTGCCTCTGAGCAGAGCCCTGGAGGAGGTGAGACTTACAGAATGTTCCACATGGTGGGGCAATTGGCTAGGGGTGGCTGTGAGGAGTCAGGCAGGGGGGCTTGATAGAGCCTTTCAGGGTTCATGGAAGACCCCACAGGGAACCCATCCTGGAGGATGCTTGTGCTCCTGCAAGGGGTCTGTAGGAGTGACTGGTGACAAGAGTGAACCATAGGGGCCCACTGGATCCCCCAGTGACCTGGGGAAAATGGGGGTGGAGATTCAGATTTGAATAATTACGGCCTCTGACAGGTTGAAGGGTTTTGAGGAGGAATTAAATTCACTTTCAGGAAAATTAAGAACTTAACATTTCTTCAATAGCTGAGTTTCTTAATCAGAATTTACACTACTAGTATACTCAATGCAAAAAAAAAAAAATAGAAAATGCTGGCAAGTCAAAAAAGAAAGAAAAATTTAAATACCTGTAATCCAACCACTCACAGAAAACCACTGTTAATATTTTTATACACACATACACAGATTAGATACCTAGAAGATCTAGATTCTGACTTTTTTTTTACATGAACAATAGCATCAAAGGAGCACAGGGATAGAAAAATACATTAGGATGAAAGCTAAGGCATTTTGTATGAAATGTAAAGAAACTTTGTGTAAATGTAATATGTCCTGTGAATCTACCGAAGTACAGATTACAAATGGCACCATGTTGATTTTGCTAAAAATGTCTCATTTTACCTGAAAACGGGGGAAAAGGCTTGCACACAACCTATGTATTTCGTGATGTGAACATGATACTACATTTTCTTTATGAAGTTTCACAGGAAAAAATCAGAACTCTCAAAATATTAGGAATAGTATTAGGTAATAACAAAATGCATATTAAAATTTCATCGACCAGTAAATGTTTCCTGATCTGTAGATGGAGTTATAAAACTCACTGATCAATGGGATTTGTTGTAACAATTTTCTTTTCTTTTGAGAAGGGGTCTTGCTGCGTTGCCCAGGCTGGCCCAGACTCCCGGGCTCAGGTGATCCTCCCACCTCAGCCTCTCCAGTGGCTGGGGGACTTCCTTTCTGCGACACCAAGCCCCACGTTGTTACATCCTTTGAGGAGCCACGGTGTTGAAAAGCTACCTGGGCGGAACTCCTTGCCCTTGCTCTGCTCTTTCTTTCCCTGGCACTTGCTGCGATTCTCTTTCGCTCTGGGCATCTGGAGCATCTTCAGCAGGAAGGGGGGGGGGGGGCGGTGTAAGTGGCCGTCCTCCCATGTGACAGGATTCTCACGACACAGAACGGCCTCTGACAGGGTCACTTTCCATCTGCCTGTGGGAGCCGGTCCCGCCTCACTCAGGCAAGGCTGTTGCTGTCGGGCTTCAGGTCATTCTGTCATTGGTCCCCAGGCACCGCAGCCACGTGTCCACTCTTTACTGCAGGAGTCCCATGTTTAGTCATTGCAAAACACCCTTTTAGAACACTACTTTCAGTGTCTAGATGCTTCTAATTTTAGACTTGTGGGAAAAATTTCTTTTACCATTTCTGTACGTGTGCACCTCATATATACAATATATGGTTTTTTGTTTTGCAAACTGCTTTTATAAAAGTAGTAGTATATTATTCCATTTTTATATCTGTGTATATTCTTTTTAAATGGCTGCATTATATAGGACTACACAATTCACCTACTGTCAGGTATTTCTAATTTTCATCATTATAAAAAAAAAAGTGCATCCTTGAATATATAGGTTTGCATACTATTTAGATTCTTTCATTAGACTAAATTTCATGAAAAGAAGTGGGAGAATCGAATGATATGCACATCTAAGCATTGGGATAATTATTGCTAAATTGTCCCCCAGCAGAGAGGTACAGATTTGCACTTACTCCAGCCAGGCACGACAGTGAGTTTCTGTACCTCCTGTCTAGTCCCGAGGATCATCCTCCCTTCTAGTCCATCACATCCGATAGATAATATCAAAGTATCAAGTTGGTTTAAATTTTTGTTGATTACTGTTTATCCTTCTTATTTAAGGCAGGCTTGCTCAAATGTTTAGCTCATCTCTCTTCTTTAGAGGTGTTCATTTTTCTTATTAATTTACACTAATTTATGAAGATATATCTTTTAATTGTGATATGGGTACCAGACACATTTTGGGGGGTGGGGTTGATGCATGTTTTTTTTTTAATCGTATTGATATTGTGATTTGGAGAATTTAAATATTTGAAAATAAATTCATCAGCCATATCTGTAACATTTTTCATGTATGAATTGTTAGTCTTGTCATACTCCCTTGACAAATAAATGAGAAGTTTAGAATGCTAACTTTGAGTTTCATTAATCTCAATCTCTTCCAAATACCTTATACCTTAGTTAGAATGTCCATATTTGCTAGTAAGTTAACTGACCTAAACATTGAAGAGGATTCCTTGAGTCACAGTCATAAACGGAGAGGAGGTAGGTTGTGTAAGCTCCAGGAGTTGTTTTGCGGGGCTCCGTCTCAGTTTTTCAGATCTTCTCTCATCTCTGAGAGAAGCCATCCTTAGGCTGGCTTTCCTCCTGGTTGCAAGATGGCTGCCAACAGCAACCATGGTGTCATGTCATGCTTTCTCACTTACGGTATAAAAGAAGAAAGCATGACCCTTCTTACATTGGCCAGAAGAGAGTTTAGAGCTACTCTCTTATCAGATCACTCCAAACCAATCTGTGAGCATGTGTACCATGTGCTGATTGGTTTAAATCTGGTTGGCGAACCAATACTAAGGAATCAGGTAATCTAGATTGGTTTAGACCAACAAACCCTGGGGCCAAGGGTGGCGTTAAATCACAGACTACTTCACAGTGGAGGATGGGGGGGCTGGATGTTGGAGTAATAATAGCTTGCAGTTAGCAGATACCCTGTGGTGGGGACTGGGTTTGATTTAGTGGTTGAGAATATGGGCTTTGGAAATCAGGCAAACCCACATTTAAATTCTGTTTCGCTCAACTTTGGCTTCAGCTTACCCTCCAGGGGTAAGGGTACCAACCTCAATAAGCATTGTCAGGCAGACACAAGCTTTTTGTGTATGGAAGCCCTGAACACCACGTCTGACCCACAGTAAGAGTTTTAAAATGGTAGCCCATCAACCTTTTTTGTTTCTAGGTGATAACTTACTCAAGGGCAGGGATTGTGTTCACATTTGAATCCTCAGTGCCCGGCTGTTAGAAATGGTCATTGATGAATGGGAGCCATCACCTCTCTCTTACACAGGAGGGCACCACTGACCCTCTCTTTCTTCTCAAGGGATTTGACCTTCCTACTGTTTAGGAATGGAGTGTCCTTCGATGTTCTCTGTCCTGAAAACTTCCAGAAGAGAGAGCTCTGGGAATAAGTAGAATTGATTTTGATTTTATTTTACTTTATTATTATTATTTTTTTTAGCTTGGAATCTCAGTTTCCTCTTCTGAGAAATGGTGATAATAAGGTCCACCTCTTTAGGCCACAGTGAAGACTGAAGAAGTTAACGCATGGGAAGGGCTGGGATCAATGTCTGGCTCGTGGCGAGTGCCCGGTCAGGGCTATTTCTGCTTGTCATTACCCAGGGGCAGGAACTCTGCAGCCAGACTTCTTGGGTTCAGATCTCAGAACTGCCGTACTTCCTAGCCATGGGACCTTGGGTGGTAAAATGGGGATGATGATGATGATAGGGTCTCTCTCCCAGCACCATGAAAATTAAATGAGTGAAAGTATGTACAGCTGGAACAGTGACTGACATCTAGTAAGTGTTATTTATTTTTGAAATTGTTTTTGAAAGTATAGCAATCTTGAAAGTATCCAGGAATTAAAATGCCTCTGATAACTGAGACCTCTTGAAGAACTCTCATATGGTCAGGCTCAAGGGAGACTGGATAATCCCTTCTGGCTCAGGATTTCCTGGCTGGGGTCTGAGTTGGAGGAGGTGAGTCCTAATTTGCCCCTCGTGTACTGGACATCTCAGACAATTCCTCTGTCCTCTTAGGGCTTCATCGGCCCCATCAAAAAAGAGTTGGGTAAAGCAGAGTTTTCCTTGAGCCAGCCAGCCTGTGCGACGGTGGCAGGACTTCCTGTTTCCTCCAGGGAAATCGACTCTCCGACACAGGCTGGGAGTGAGCCAAGTCCTAATGCGGTGTCCTTTGAAGGCGCGCCCAGCTTCACCATTTCAAATGCAATATGCTTATTGCTGGTCTGATTTTTATTGGGAAAAAGCAGCAGTATACTTTCTAGGTCCCTGGGGTCTGAATTAAAATAAAGGAAGTACTTTAAAAAATCAAATCCAAATAGCAGGACTTGGAAGCACGCTGTTAAGTGAGGGTATCACAGACCTCGGAAGCTGCTTCCATCCCAACTCCTGAGACAAAGCCTCGTGGTAATTGCATTTGGAGGTCCCAAAGGCATTGGTAATGGAGGCAAGATGGTCTTAGAGTCCTGTATGCATAACAAAGCAGATAAATTACAAAAGCTACAGCTTATTGAGTACCTACTAAGTGCCAGGTCTGCAACCATATTATAAACTGGTAAGGTGGGCACAGTCTTCATTTTGCAGATGAAGAAAGTTTACCTGTGTACTTTCTTTACCATTTATGGTATAATAATTGGCAGAGCTAAGATTCTATCCTAGGTTTTCCTTACACCAAAAATCTATATGATTTCTTTTAAGGCTAGTGTTTTCCAAACTGCTGATTGAGATCTAGGAGTGAGTCATGAAATTAGTGAGTCGAAACCAGTATTTTAAAAAATAGAATAGAAAATATGGTTGCGTCATCTGGGTAAAGATAAGCAGCATTTCATGAAATATGTGTGTTTGTGTTTGTATACACACACATATGTAACTATAACATATATGTTTATATGCATTTAATCATAATGTAATGTATATTTCCTACTGTAGTCACAATCAAAAACGATGAGAAAGCCACAGCTCTAGGTCAAATGGCTTCCCAGCTAGTTAAAGCTAACATTGACTAAGATTTTACTATGCACTGGACTATATGGGCTGCATTAATTATTACAACAACACTGTGAGATAGACAGTATTAACATCATCCTTGTTTACCATAAAAAAAAAAAAAAACCAAGGTTCAGAGAGATTAAATTATTTGCCCACAGGCCAAAAGTTAATAAGCAGCAAAACCTGAATTTGAACCTAGATCGCTGGGCTTTAGCACCTGCATATTTAACCTTCTTGTTAACTTTTCTGCTTGAGCTGTCGGGAGGCCTCAAGAACTGTATAGTCCAGCTGCAGGTGGGAAGAGCCTGACTCCCATCAGGTGTGGCCAGCTGTGACCCACTGGCTCTGTAACCATCCTCCTACGGCTCCATCTTTCACCTTCCTCTCTGTACATTAGCAAGACAGGCTTACAGACCCCTGTTGAATCTGCAGCTTCAAATTTCTCTCATCCTCCTACATTTGAAATTAATTAACCTCCTAATTATTTAGACATTCATTCACCAACTTGTGTGCAATTCAAATCTATTACACTTCAGGGGACGTGTCTATATCGTGTGTATTCTGCTGCGAGCCCCACGTGGTCAGAAGGGAAGTGGAAGGGGGAGATTTGTAGAATCAATTTTTAAAAAAATTCCGATGCATTTCTGAGGCATCTGAAGTGTTGATGAGATAGCTGGGGTTCTTGGGTGCTTGACTTTTAAATTCACATTTCTGAAAGGCAAGATACAAAATTGATTATACAGTATGATCTCAACTGTGTTAAAAATGTATATAGAGAGGATCAGGAGGAAGTGAACGGTGGTTGCCTCTGGATGGTGGGGTGATGGGTGATTTTGATTTTCTCCTTTGGGCTTTTTATTTTCTCCCCAAATTTCTTACAATGGATAAAACGTGTGGCTTTAAACATTCACTAAGTAAAATTTAATTTCCAAGGTAGAGTACAGGATTGTTTTTAATTTTAAGGAGTAAGCAGAGTGTGGAAGCCAAATGCACGCTGCCCTTGGTACCCACTAGGAAGCTTCAGAGCAGCTTGCCAGTAAGGTGACAGCCATGTGACATGGTGACCTTACCCACGTGGGTACTGTCCACTCTTTTCTAGCTTCCTTTCTGAGTTGGGGAGCCCAGATTCTGCCATCTGACAGTTAGATTAGGATTAGGATCAGCTGCTCTATGGTAACCCATCCTGGAGTCTGACTCTGACCTAGACCGTGCACTTGTCCCTGGACTGGGCTCCCATCTCAGTTGTCCTTGTGCCTCCTAGAGCCACGCCCGGGACCTGGCACCGCGTGTGATAATACATGTTTAGGGAATCTCCTTCCACAGTAAGTATTATTTAATACTCACAGCAAACCTAGGAAAAGGTGCTACACTGTCCCTGTTTTACGGATGGGGAAACTGAGGTCTGGTCAGGAAGTAGGTCCTGACCAATCACCACCAGACTGACTTAAGCGACGTGCTAAAGATCACACAGTGAGCAACAAAACTGAGACTTTGAGCCCAGGCAACGTTGCTATGGAGTATCCTTTTTAGCCATCCCGCTGTGCTGCCTCCCTGACTTTAGGACGCTGTTGAGATCTGAGTCCAGTCAGGGGAAACTGGAGGCCATCTGTCTCCTAGGCCTTCAATCACAGAGGGCAACAGATTAAAATTTCCGACCTCATCTCCAAGTGAAAATGTTCCTCCAATTACAGACACATTGAGGGGACTGAAAGAGGATGGTGGTTTTTCGCAGGCTTTCTCATGCCCTGTCACTGGACCATCCCGCCTGAAATGTATGGCAAATCCATATGTTTTTATAGTCTTGGAATTTTCTTGGGACTAGCACAACTACATCGCAATATGTCACATATGCATCAAAATCATTTGTTAAATTTAAACATTTAAAATACACCAACATTTTGAAACTTTTCCTTTATGTATTTATTTTAACAAACCAAAACCTTAAAGATGGAAGAGATGTGGGTCTTTAGGGCTCTGTGGGAGCCCTGTTTAAATTACCTCCTGTCCCAGATTCTCCCTTCTTCTGCCTTACCCATTCCTCTTGACTACAGCGGCAAGGTGGAAATTTCTAAATTGGTACTTAACATATCACAGTGGCTTTGATGATCCAGGGAACTAGAGTGTAGTGTCCAAGGGTGTAGATTTTAAAGCAAGACTTCTTGGGTTCAAATATTACCACTGCCATTTGCTAGCTGTGAGAACTTGGGAAATCTAGTGAAGCATTCTGGGCCTCAGTTCTCTTATCTGTAAGATGGGGATAATCGTGTTCTTGTTTTCTCTAATGGGGATTGTGCTTTTTGAGAACAGCAGCTGCATTTCATTCTCTATCCCAAACTTCCTGAGTGTTGAGGCCAAAGTAGGTGTCCCCAAATGTCTGTTAAATAAATAAATGAACGCCTCTGTAAAAATGAGCCAATGGCATGTGTCTCTTGGGGTTGTGTTAAAGAACAAAAGAGCCAGGTTCAGGGGCAAACGCCTATAATCCCAGCAGCTTGAGAGGCTGAGACAGGAGGGTCGTGGGCTCAAAGCCAGCTTCAGCAAAAGGGAGGCGCTAAGCAACTCAGTGAGACCCTGTCTCTAAATAAAATACAAAATAGGGCTGGGGATGT
This sequence comes from Marmota monax, assembly GCF_021218885.2. Classification (NCBI taxonomy): domain Eukaryota; kingdom Metazoa; phylum Chordata; class Mammalia; order Rodentia; family Sciuridae; genus Marmota; species Marmota monax. The sequence goes on from NW_026694432.1 coordinate 11,111,753, forward strand.
GGCTCAGTGGCCCAGTGCCCCTGAGTTCGATGCCCGGTACAAAACAACAACAACAAACAAACAAACAAACAAAAACCCACCCAAGGTGATAAAATGCCCTGTTAAGGGGAAAAGTGTGCGATGTGCGACAAATATTTCCTCCTCTCTTGCCCCACTCTATTCAAGACCCAGGCCTCCTTGCCAAGTGTGCTTTCTTAACTCACAGACCAGCTCAGGGACAGCACTGTTCCTCTAGTTAAGCAGACAAATACCCAACACTGAGCGCTGACCAACCAGTGCCCAACAATAGGTCTGGTCAGGAAGTAGGTCCTGACCAATCACCACCAGACTGACTGATGCTGACCAATCACCACCAAGCAGGTGGGTGTTAACGTTTATCAAGCTGCCAGGCAACAGCCAATCAGCAGCCTGAGTGGGTTATTCTGACCAATCACTACCCCAGGGTGCTGGCGGATGCCTCTGAGCTGAACTTCCGTGGAGCCGCAAGGCTCAAGCCCTGTGCCCAGGAACTGGGAGCACTGGGGACCAAGGAGCCTGTTCCTCCCTTAGCCTGAGGTTCCGACGCCTTTTAAGTAGAGATCACCCTGTCGAGGAGGGGTTGCCAAGGCAACAGGCATTGCCTCATCTACCCTGAGTTCTGAGCAGTCCTTGCCCCACCTGTCTTCATTAGTAGCCTCAATGATGTCGAGGCTCATCACTGGCTCTCCCCTTTCCCACCTGCTTGTGACATCTTTGACTGCCCTGTCCTGTTGCAAAAGAAGGTAGTTTTCATTCTTTCCAGTACAAAATCATGTGCTGCATGGAGGTTCAAATCCTGTTGGACTAGCGTCCTGATTAATGGTGAATTGAAGCCGGGGTCGGGGGTCAGGGAAACATGGGTTGACCTTTGGCTTTGGTAATGAGTTCCAGACGTCTCTTTTGTTGTCCCCTCTTGAACCGTTTCTCACGGTGCACCTCTGCCCTCTCACCTGGACTTCCTCCACCCCCCCCCCCCCCCCCCACCCCCCCCCAGCAGTGCTGACAGCTCCATTTTCTTTGCTCTGGGATTAGAGCCAGTAAGGACCCACGGCATGCTTGTGAGAGGAACCTGAAAGATTCTGTAAGCTCTATAAACTTGGTTGTTTGGAGTCACAAGTCTCTCTGTGTCTTTGAAAAAAAAGTGTTACAACTTGTGACATGTCTTCTGAGCTTTCTCCCCTCATTTTGTTCTCAGGCATTTGTTTATTCCAATCTCGGAGGATTGTTTGAAATAATTTATTCCTCCAGTGACTGGTTCTGGGAGCCTACTGCAAATGTGGGGTGGGTACCATAGTTGGCAGGGTGAGTAGGACAGATTGCCCCTGTGGTTCTGGAGGCTTCCGAGTTTTTTTGTTGTTGTTGTTTGTTTGTTTGTTTTGGTACCAGGGATTGAATTTAGGGGCACTTAACCACTGAGTCACATCCCCAGACCTTTTTATTTTTATTTTTATTTTTTTTAGTTTTTGGGTACCAGGGATTGAACTCAGGGACACTCAACCACTGAGCCACATCCCCAGCCATAATTTTTTTTTTTTTTTTTTTTTTATTTAGAGACAGGGTCTCACTGAGTTGTTTAGTGCCTCACTGTTGCTGAGGCTGGTTTTAAACCCTGGATCCTCCCAACTCAGCCTCCTGAGCTGCTGGGATTACAGGTGTGGGCCACTGCCACCGGCTTTTATTTATTTATTTATTTTTTGGAGACAGGATTTTGCTGAGTTACTTAGGCCTTGCTAAATTACTGAGGCTGGCCTCAAACTTGCAGTCCTCCTGCCTCAGCCTCCTGGTCACTGGGATTACAGACGTGTGCCACCACACCTGGTGCCATCACTAATTCTGATCAAGACTGGGAGAACAGGAACAGGAAGAGAAGCATCAAAGGAGTGAATAATCTCAAAAGGAGAGCTGCAAGTCAGGAAGACCACGTAGGAAAGACGCCTATGATTGGGACTTTGAGAGATGAGGAATTCTATACAAAAAGAATAAGAAGAAAATATTTACCACAATAACTTTTTTTTTTTTTTTAATGGGAGGAAGATCAGTTGCAGGTTGGTCTCACTGTCATCATTTGCAAAGGTAGTATTTGAGGCATTGTGATGGATTCCAAAATGGGACAGCTTGGCCCCTGCCTTTGAGGACAAGATCCGGGAGAAGGGGACAACTGCACAACATATGACCAACCATGTTATTGCTATAATCATGGCACAAGTGAAATATTTTGGGACTATAGAGAAGGGAGATGATCATATGTCACAAAATAGTTGGCATTTGGCTATATTTCTCTTTTTAGTTTCTGCTTAGTTTGTGACTTCCTGGAAATGCCATCTCCTTCCCTCCCTCCACCCCTCCATCTCGTGCCACCATGTTTCTGTAAATGGATTTGCAAGGCAATCAGTCCATCTCGTACTAATGATGACAGCTACCACACATGGACTGGCCAGTGTGGGGGGTGCCTTATTCAATTTTCAATACTACTGATATCCACCACTGCATAACAAATTACCCCCAAATTTGGTGGTTTAGAACAGCAACTATTCACTGTCTCATCATTGGATGACTCAGGCTTAGCTGGGTCCTCTGCCTCAGGGTGTCTCCTAAACCACCACTGAGGCATTGGCTGGGCTTCAGTTATCTTGAGGCTCGACTCCAGGGACTCTGCTCCTGAGCTGCCCTGCAGAATTGTGGTCAGGATTCAGCTCTTTGTGGGCCGTTGGGCCTCGGGCCTCGGTTGGTTCCTCACTGGCTCCTGGCTGGAGGTTGTGCTCCATTCCTTCCTGTGTGGGCCTCTCCACAGGGCAGCTCACGGCAAGATAGCCTGTTTGAACAGAGCACAAGGGAAAAGAGCCAGAGAGGGAGAGCAAGCTAGGTGGGAGCCCTTGTCTTTCAATCTAGCCTAAGAGGCCACAGCCCATCATGATAGCTGTATTCTTTTCCATAGAGGGGAGCCATCTGGCCCAGCTCACTCTGAACTCCAGGAGGAAGGGTCCTTGGAAGCTATTCTAGAAGCTCACTGCTATGCCCACTCTAGATAACAGGGGTTCTCTCCTTTTTTTTTTTTTTGGAAAGAAAACTGAAACTTACAGATCTTGCTCAGTTCATACACTAAGTAGCAGAACCAGAATTTGAACCGGTCTTTCTCCAAATCCTGCTTCTTTCCACTCACTCCTTCACACTGCTGCCTCTGGCGGCTGGTTGAAGCCTCTCAGGACAGACAAGACCATGCCGCTCCCCAGAATCACCTGTTCAGGTGGCGTGGCTGACAGTCTCCACTCTGAGGCTTCTGTGGCAGCCTGCATAGCTCTTCTGTTTTCCCTGATCCCGAAAGCATTTATTTCCACTCTAGTTTTAGACAGCAGAGAAGTACAGAAAAGGCCAAATATTTGCTGCCCTCTGAGCAGCTCTTTCCTGAAAGCCTCTCACTAGCTTCCCAGGGTCTCGTTGAAAGCACTTGAGAGCGAGCATGCACCTTGCAGTAATGTACTTTTTCCACAGATGATTAATCAGGAGCGTCCCGGATGGCTTGGCACAGATGGAGGTGAGGGAGAGAGCCAGATCGTAAATCCAAATAAATTTATAGCTTCGCCATCCTTCCCATTATTACATCAGGAAGGCTGTGTTTCCCTTTGAGAGCCTGAAGATATGGGAGAGGCTTTGCATACTGAGGACTCAGTCCAAGGATGCTAACTCCGCTAGGTAAGGTTTTGGTGAGAAGTAACCAAGAGGACGTTGTATTGGAGGAGCTTAAGGACCTGGCCTTTGTTGTCGGAAGTTGCACAAGAAAACTGTTTAAAGCACTTAGCACCTCCTGCCTGAAACCTTAGTTCTTATTTTCATTTCCTCTTCTCTTTCGAGAAAGTTCTTGGGGACGGGTTATCTTTTAATCGGCGCATTCCCTAACATGTCTTGTGTCAATTATGGTGAGCACTGAATAACTCTCTTTTTACAGAGCGTGTAACCATCTCCTTAATGAATGTAAGCAGCTCAGCTCAGCCTTAGCTCTTTCCCGGAGACTGGAGTGGCAGGAGGTTCCAGGCACGGTACCTTCACTGCTTCACGGCCAGGAGGTGGTGTTGCATGAATTCGCTATTGCACACTGAGGACTTTAGTAATCACTGAAGAAATGTTCTGATGAGCCTGCGCTGGTTCCCTCTGATTCTGTGAAATTGGGCTCTGAAAGGGACACCTGGTGTTTGCTGCAGGCCTTATGCTGATTTCTGAGACCCTGCCTGGCACTCTGACCCTCTCTGCTCCATAGTTTCCCCCCCTTTTTTTTTAAATGTCAAGAACAGAAAACACCTCTATTTTAGGATAAGTGATGACAGACAAGTTTCTCAGTAAAAGGAACATTGGCCCAGGAGCCAAGTCCCGGTGTAAAAGTCGTCTTCTTTTGGATAATGTCCCTTTACTGGTGGTGGGAAAACACACACTTTCTCCTGTCAGTTTCTTGCCATGTGGCCTTGGTCCATAGAGAAACTTCCTGCCCTAATGTTACTTATCTCTGTAATGAGACTATTATCATCACCTCCCTTACAGCACAGGGCTAATGTGGGAATCCCAGAAAGAATGGGATATAAACTACTCCATGATATGATGGTAATCATGATGATAATGACTGCAATGGCCATCACGAACCTTGCAGTTACTGTGTGCTGGGAAATGTATTAAGTGCTTTATGTGAATTTTCTCATTTAATCCTCATAATACTTTTTATGAAGTGGGTAGAATTGCCCCATTTTACAGAAGAGGGAACTGAGGCTTTGAAAGGGTAAGTGACTTGTCTGAAGTTATATGGCTGTTAAGCCTTGGAGCCAGGATTCAAACCCAGACAGCCCAACTCCCAAGCCCTCAAAATGTCTTATTTACACAAAACTACTGTGTCACATGGTGAAGCACTATAAACTTTTTCTCTCTTTTCTTTTTCTTTTTTTTTTTTTTTGTATGTGTACCAGGGATTAAACCCAGGGGTGCTTAACCACTGAAATATATCCCCAGACCTTTTAATTTTTTTAGTTTGAGAAATGGCCTCCCTAAGTTTCTGAGGCTGACCTTGAACTTGAGATCCTCCTACTTCAGCCTTCCAAGCCACTGAGATTACAGGTGTGCACCACTGTGCCTGGCTCCTCTCTTATATACGTGTAAAGTGTAGCTATTTTATTTTTCACATTGAGTGGTATGAAATCTCTTGTCCTTCACAATGTCAAAATCCTGTAAGATTTTCAGTCTGGTGTGAATGCCACACACAGGGAAGAAGACAGTCTTTTTAACATGCAATTTTGAATATTTTGTATTAGACATCCACATACAAAAGAATGAAGTTGGATACTAACCCTATACCACATATAAAAATCACTTATAAAAATCACCCAAACTTAAGAGCTAAAACTATAAAACTCTTGGGAGTTGGAAACAGGGAAAAACCTTGGATTTGGTGATTTCTTAGGTATGACTCCAAAAGTACAGCAAGGAATGTTTAAATAAATAAGACTATCAAAATGAAACACTTTCATGCATCAAAGGACACTATCAAGAAAGTGAAAAGATAACCCACAGAATGGGAGAAAATATTGGCAAATCATATATCTGATAAGGGATTAGTATCTAGAGTATATCTTACAACTCAACAACAATAAAATGACCCAATTTAAAAATGGACAAAGGATCTGAATAGAAATTTCTCCACAGAAAATGTACAGATGATCAAAATTACTTGAAAAATGCTCATTATCGCTGGTCATTGGGGAGATACACATCAAACACATAAAGAAATGCTTCTTCACACTCATTGAGACAGGTATAATAAAAAAAAGAAAATTATAAGTATCGTCAAAGACGTAGAGAAATCGGAGCCCTGGTGCTTTGCTGGTGGAAATATAAAATGGTGAAGTGGAAAACAGATGAAATTTTCTCAAAAAGTTAAATACTGAATGAGCCAGCAATTCCACTTCCATATAGATATATAAAATAAGAACGACTACCCATTAAAACTGACTGGAGGATAAAAAAAAAAAAAGAAAGAACCCAAAGCAGGAATTACACAGACAGTTGCCCCTCAGTGTTTATAGTAGCATTATTCTCCAAAAGTGTCCATCAACAGATGAATGGATAACCAAAATGTGGAGTATACACACAAGGGAATATTATTCAGCCTTCAAAGGGTATGACATTCTGCTACATGCTACATGCTACAATAATATAGATAAATCCTGGAAACATTTGCTAAGTGAAACAAGTCACAAAAGGTCAAATACTGTATGATTCCACTTATATGAAGTACTTAGAATGGACAAATTCATAGGGACACAGCATAGAATACAGCTTACAAGGGGCAAGAGAAGAGAGGAATGGTTAGTTATTATCCAATAGGCATAGAATTTTTGTTTGCAGTGATGCAACATTTCTAGAAATGGATAGCGGTGATGGTTGCGCAGCATTGAAAATGTACTTAATGCCCCTGCATAAAAGTGATCAACAGGGTAATATTTATGTTATGGGTGTTTTGCCACAGTAGGAAAAAAATGTTTTTAAGCATGTAAGAAATCTTACCCTAGGACATTTAGGTCTCATTAATTTGAATTTTTCATTAACATAATTTTATTACATTTATCACTATTTAAAAAATGACATTTTATTGAATGTTATGATTAATAATTATAAGATAATTATTAATGTTAACATCAATATGTTACATGAATATGTTACATTAATAATACTAATGTGATGTAGTTTTTCATTGCAAAGTGGAAAATGTAGAACAACCAAAGGGGAAGTTAAAACATTCTTTGTCCTAGAGAGAGCCACATTTAGTGTCCTTCCAAATCATCGCTCTCCGAGTCTCGTTTTCCTCCCTTTCCCCCTTTGATTCAGTGGTGCACCCCTCCTGCCTCAGGAACTTGGAGGTCACTTTGCTCTGAGAGTTCTCATCTACGTGGAGTTGAGTCTTTCCCATCCAATGGGGGAGGGGGGAACACTTTCTAAAACTAAGTGAAGTGATAAAACACTGAAAAGAAGCCAAGAAATGTGTGATCAGAATGCTCAGATTCATGCTGAGACCATTTGGAAGTTGCGTTGGAAAGAACAACTTTCAACACACTGTGCCCAGAAGTCTCGGAAGACGTGTGGCCAAAGGAACGATCTGCAGCGTTCCATTCAGTCCATATCAGAAAGGAAAACGCTTTCTTTTGGCAACTCCTACTAATCCTCCTCCTAGCTTCATGGGTGGGTTGTAGGGCAGGGTCCACAACTGCTTGGCTGGGTTCTCCGTCAACATTTTACTTATCTGTTGAAATTAGAGTTCCATGTCAGAATTTCTGAGGAATCTGCCCTTAACCTCTTGGATTATGTATAGGGTTCTATCTAGAGAATTAAAATGTAAATTTCTATTATTTTTAATAATAATATTAAAGGTCAGTTGGTGGCTTCCTTTTTAAGAGCAAATAGTCTTCTACTCAGTAGGGGGCGCTCTTCCAGGTCTTGAGCACTAGCCAAGGAAGGCTTTGGACTCCTCTCCCCTTCAGGGGGCTTTGCCCTCCATGGTCCTGGAGTCTGCTATGTTGAGTTGTTTGGAAGAAGGAAGTGTTACTGGAGGTTAGATTTTTGCTTATCAGATCAGGAAAAAGACTAAAAATGAGCCAATTTCTAGGAGCAAGGTGGCCCATGCTGCTGATTTGGCATTGCCCCGTACTCCTTCTGAGACGTTTGTGTCTCTTCTTAAATAGAGTTTCAATAATGCAGAATTTCTGTTTTGATGACTTGAGGTTTTCTTAAGTACATCCAATAGTTTCCATTTCCTCTTGGCTCTTTGGCTCCATTCCACACAGTTTTGCCCACCTGTGCTCCTGAGCTTGATGCCTGCTTGGGCTGCCTTCCTTTTGTTTCTGTTGCTCCTCCTTAAATCTTACCCTGTGTGGACTATGACAAGGCTATTGGGTCTTCTGGGAGTCAACACACAATTTGGTATATTTCTTTCCCTGGGGAACATTCCAGATGGTCCTCAAGCTTATCCTGATCCTTACAGTAGTTCTGCTCAGTATTTAAAGCTATTATAATGCTTTCTCCAATTAGTTCTTAAAAATCCATTAATTAGTTCACTCAACAAATATTTTAAAGCCCTTACATTCCAGGGCCTCTGTTAAGCATGAGATATATTTATGAAGAAGGAAAATCCCTCTCCCTGAGTTTAGCTGAAATGAAGAAATAGGTGAATCCTCTGCTCTTCACACATTATTGCTGGTGATGATACTTAGACTGTTGACTATGACTACAGTGTCTTGGAACACAGAGAAGGTGTAATGATCATTCCATTTCTCCTTACTCCTCTTTTAGCTTCTAGTATAACCATGAATCTGCTCATCTCCCTACCTCTCTCACCCACCTTGAATGTTGGTATCAACCAGGATCCTGTCTTAGGTCCTCTCCTCTTAATTGTATCATTTCTTTTCCTGATTTTTTTTTTTTTTTTTTTTTTTTTGCTTTTCCTCTGACTCAGTTACCACAAATTGCTGATAAATCCTCAGTTTGTTTCCCAGAACCAATTATCCCCCTTCCTGTTGGATACATGGCCCACCTGGACTTCCACCTGAGCACATGGGATATCTTCTTCAAAGCCTGCTATCTCCACCCCAGCTTCCCGGTCCCATTCAGAAACCTGGGATTCTAGCCTCTGGCCTAGTAGCTTTCCATTACTGAGGTTACTTTTCCCACCCTCCCCTCCTGATTGTTTCACTATCTCTGGGTTCCCACCACTACGCTGCCCGCCTCAGTAGACCGGTAGCTTTTGAAACTGTATAACTCAAGACCTCTCAGGGGTTTTTGAGGTTGGAGTGGAAATGGATGTTGAGCAGGGAGAACTGTGGGCTTCCTGTTCCCAGTTCACCCTCGGTAGCTGCACGTCTCTCTGTTTTTCATGCCATTCAAAGAGCATTCAGTGGTTCAACACTTGAAAACCATTGGTCTTAAATCCTTAGCATTTCTTTCCTGAATTTTTCTTTCCAAAGCTCCCTGTCTTCTCATCCATTTTGCCCAGCAGTTCTTAACCTTTCCCTGGTGGAGATGCACAGGTGGGCCGGTGTTCATTTGCTGGGTGTCCTTGCTGTCCTGTGTAAACACCTGGAATGCAGTAAGGCAATTAGAATGCCGGTGGACGGGTGTGCTGCTATCGTGAGCATAACCTTGAATCCATTCTAATTTATTAAAATAAGTACATCCTTTTCGGTCTTTAGCTATGATCCATGATAAACGACTTGCAACACATCTCACAAATGATCCCAGCTCTGCTCCAACCCACTGCTGCCCTCTCCACATGGGCATCCTGATCACTCCTCTGTTTGACTTTCGTCAGTGACTCCCGATTGCCCCTGAGATAGGTTTTTAACTTCTCTCTGTAGCTGGCAAGTTCTGCTGTGGCCTTGTCCTGGCTACCCTTTTAGCTCTGGCTCTTTTTTCATTTCTCCCTGTACCAGTCACACCACCCAGCACTCGCCCAGGATGGCAGGTTTCTCCATGTGCAGCTCCTCCTGCAGGTCATTGCCCCTCAACCTTAAACTCCAAATAATTTTTTTTTTTTTTAAGATGAAACAGTTTCCCTTTTCCCAATAACTGCCACTCGATGTTCTGTTCATCCTTTGTTCCTTTCTTGATGGGTAGTGGGAATATTTAGTCACATCTTAATCTAATAATTTTTTAGTCCTATTTATTCCTTAAGTGACTCATTCCTGTCCATATTCATCTTGTTCTATTTCAACTATTCATTTTGAAAATTTTAAATGTACAGAAATTTGCAATAACAGAATACCTTCAACTGCTTTCACCAGTTGTTAACATTATAGCACATTTACTTCTCTTTTTCATGTTCTCTATTTGTACGTGTACGTGTATGCATTTTTATACACACATTATTATTATTTGCTTAATCATTTGAGAGTAAAATTATAGACTCCAATATCCTTAACACTAATGATGTCAGTAAAAATTTCCATGATGCATTGGTCAAATTCTGGATATTTAACATTAGTAATAATTCATTCTCTAATAGAGGTCTCATATTCATGTTTTCAAGTGTCTGCATGCTATTTTTTATTTTTTCCTATTCCAGGACCATCAATATCTTTGTAGAAACTGTCTCCAAATGCTATCTGCTTTTTTTTTTTTTTCTTTTTCTTTTTTTGATATTGGGGATTGAACCCAGGGGCACTTAACCATGGAGACACATCCCCAGCCCTTTTGATTTTTTGGGACAAGTTCTCACTAAGTTTAAGTTTAGGGTCTCACTAGGTTGCTGAGGGTGACCTTGAACTTGAGATCCTCCTGTCTTAGCCTCCCGAGCTGCTGGGATTATAGGCTATCTGCTTCTTGAAGCCTTTCAATTCATCTTTGCCTGTTGCCACTGGCCACTGTTCCACGTTCACCACATTACCTCTTCATGCCTCCACTATCTTGTGTACAAAATTTTCTTTCGTGTGTGTTAGGTATTTTGGAAACTCCTTGAGAACAGAAGCTGCATCTAATTAATCCTTATCACCCCCCTGTCTATTATAGAAATGAATTCAGTGCTGACTCTCTAACAGAATAGCTAGGACTTTTGAAACATAGTGAAACTTTCAGAGGGGTCTCCTCTTCTCTCCTGATCTTATTTAAACACAGGTTATAATGGTAAATGGATGGGGGGCGGTGCATGTATCAGGCTGAGCAGGAGGAGACCCTGGTCCTAATCCCAATTCTGCCCAATTTTGTTTCTAACCAACAAGATGGCCTAGGGCAAGCTGTTCCATCTTTGTGAAATTCAGTGTTTTTTTTTTTTCCTTCTGTATTTTACAGTTAACAATATTACTTGCTCCGCCTATTTCTTTGGGGTCCTGTGAAGATCAAGTGAGGGTATGAGCATTAAAATATTCTGAAATAGTGATGTCATTCCAGAGGCAACGTGGTTATCTGCCGGGAAGGATTACTTTAGTTTCAGGATCAACAAGTTCCTACCAACATGTTCCTGTACCCAGATACACCTTGGGCTCCCACTCAAGTCTGAGAGGCTGGATGTCATAGGTTCCTCAAGTTGGGTTAACTATGGTAGGTTAAATAATGTTCTTCTAAAATTCATGTCCCCTTCCAACCTCAGAATTTAACCCATGGAAATATCATCTTTATAAATTAAATTTTAAGTAAAGATGAGGTCATATTTGATTAGGGTGTGCCTCAACTCCAATGACTATGTCCTTATCAGGCCATGTAAACACACAGGGACGAAGGCCAGGAGGTGATGGAGGCAGAGATTGGGTGATGCTGCTACAAGCCAAGGAAAACTAAGGGTTGCCAAGGAGCCAACAGAAGCTAGGAACAGGCAAGAGAGAGTCTCCCATGGAGCCTTCAGGGGAAGCATGGTCCTGCTGATACCTTGATTCCTGACTTCTAGCCTCTAGAACGGGAGAATCATCTGTTACGGCAACCATAGGAAATCACGCACAGGCTTTCTTCTTGCGACCTCTGTGACACTGAGTTTACAGAATCTTCTTGCTGGAATTGAATGGCTGAGCAAGTGGAAATTGTAGAAAGGGGTACCACAAGGTGGGGAAGGCATCCAGCGTGGGTGGGCCCCTCTCTGAGGTACTCTGTGGGTTGCAATCCTGCAGGAGGTCTGCAGTCTGCACAGAAGACAGACCAAGAGGATCTCTGGTTGGCTGTAGGAGTGTGCCCCATTTTTCTTTTGAGATTGAAGAAGGCAAGGGTATTTGGAGCCAAAACTGTCCTCCTTGGTCCCTAGACCCTCAGGAACAGCTCCCTGGATGGTTTCGTTGGCAGATTTGTTTGTGAGCTCCCTGAGTGTTGGGAGGGATTGCTGTGGCCTTGAGCGAGTTGGCTCAGGTCTTAGTGGAGTCTGGAGTTTTAGGCCTGTGCCTGCCGGTGCCATTTGATGCTGGAGGAGATAGTGCATCTACGATCTGAGCACCTCTTCCCTGCCAAGGCATGTCCTCACCAGGGCTGCTCCTCTTCCCCGATGCAAGGAGGACACACTTCACTCCTCAAGGTGCCCTTGTGGACCACTGGCCTTGCCTGTTTCCTCTGGGGAAAATGGTATCTGGGTGGGTGTCACTGTCCTTATCCTGGCTTGTAGGTGTTTGAGAAGAGGATGGGAGGAGGAAAAGGAGAACAGGAGGACGCCCAGCCAAGAGTCTTTCCCTCAAACTGAATAAGCTGCAGGGCCCACCCACTTTCATTGTTATGATGTCACAGCACGGAGCAGCCGCTGGAGGGGTGGAAGAGACTCATGAAGTCATCTGGCCCGTTGCCCTCTCCAATCTTCCGTGCCACCAGGATGGTGGAGATTGGATCTGTCCCTGGCAGCTGAGCTCTTGAATATCCAAGGCCACACAGACTCAGAGACGCACTCATTGGGCCAATGCCCAGCTGCTCACCTGGGAAGATCCACTGGGTTCTAACTTGAAATCGGCAAACCCAGCCCTCACCTTCAGGACGGTGTGAGTCTCTCACCATCAGACCACAGGCTTGGCTTCTCTCGGGATAATTGGAGATGGCTGATAATAAATGTGAAGTGATGATTCATATTCTATTTAAGCAAGACTCTGGGTGTGTGTGTGAATGGGAATTGCTCAAAATCGTGTTGGGGTGCTGCTGTTTATGTCAAGCCTCTGTGTTGGGGTGCAAGGCGAGGGCTGAGGGATAAAATATTGCAATGCTGCAAATTTTAATACTACAGGGAAGCAATGGCCTGAGGAACTTTCTAGAGAATGATGATGTGATGTGTGGCCGTTGTTGATTTTTGCCTCCATATTCTCCGGAAAACTTTTTGTCCGTTGTCTTAGAAATTCTTTAGAGAGAGTAAGAGGGGCATACCCTAGCCTTACGTAATGACCACATAGAGCATAATGAAGTCGCCAAAGTCAACATGGAGCAGTTGGGGCCAGAGTTCCTGTTAGGAGAGGGAGAAGGGGCAGCCATCTGGCCTCGTCCCTCCCAGGTCTCTCCCTCTGCTTGTGCCTCTTTGATCCTAGAAGAACAACTCAAGAGAATGCCGGTGTGGTCGAACTGTTTGAGGAGTCTTGGGAGGCCGCCAGTGTTGTCTCGTATCAAGAGCCACTCCAGCTTGTGGCAGCTGGGTTTACTTCTCTCTTTGCTTCCAAATCATGATGCCCTGGTAGCAAAAGCTGAGGGAGTCAACCAGAGCCACAGCTCTCAGTTCTTTCCTCCTCCAGGGGAAGGGATGGGCCAGGTGCAGGAGGTGGGCCAGGTGAATCCTCATTTCCCTTCCGTCTCAGAAGCAGAGGAGTTTCATTATGACTTCACTTTCATGATGATAGGAGGACCCCCCAGAAAGAGCCAACTCTTCCATTTTTCCAGGGGAAAAGAAATGTTGTAGCAAACTAGAATTCAGTCTAAGGGGCCAAGGATTTTGTTTTGTTTTGTTTTTTAAAGTATTTATTTTTTAGTGGTAGTTGGACACAATACCTTTATTTTATTATTTATTTTATGTGGTGCTGAGAATCGAACCCAGGACCTTGCATGTGCGAGGCAAGCGCTCTGCCTCCGAGCCACAACCCCAGCCCCAAGGGGTCAAGGTTTTCATGTCATGCAGACCAACCCTGAGATAGCCCCCCTCTATGTCTAGCTGACACCTCAGAAAGCCTCCTGCATCTACCTTTTTAGAGAGTCTTAGAAGCAGAATAGGAACATTCTGGTGGACATGAGGAAGGTAGAGGGTCAAACCTGCTTGAAGGTGCATGACTCTTGAAGCAATGGACCAAAGGGAGCTAGAACTTTGACTCCATGGAGTATGGCTAAGAATCACAGCTTTGAGACCAAGAGCACAGACACTGGGCTTAAAAATCAAAGCTTAGGTTCAAGGTCCAGCTCTATACACTGCTCTTGTATGATCTTGGGCAAATCACTTCACCCAGATTTCCTCCTAGGTACAATGGGAGTAATAAGTCCATTAAAAATGGTTACAGGGGGGCTGAGGATGTGGCTCAAGCGGTAGCGCGCTCGCCTGGCATGCGTGCTGCCCGGGTTTGATCCTCAGCACCACATACAAACAAAGATGTTGTGTCTGCCGAAAACTAAAAAATAAATATTAAAAAATTCTGTCTCTCTCTCTCTCTCTTTTAAAAAATAAAGATCAAATTGCATATTTGAAAGCCCTTTGAGTATTGCAAAGAGGTACACCAGAGTAGGGTATGGCAATTCCCATGTGGCCCTGAGTGTGGGGAGCAGAAGGATCAGGGGTTGTTCACAACCACACAATCTGGTGTCCATGAGCCTTGGGTTTAATCACAAGATCTGCTCTTTTCTGAAAGCAAAAGGTCTAAGAGTACAGCTGTTTCTCAACTTTTGATGGAGTCATGTGCCAAAGAATCCATCATAAGCTCAAAATATCTTAAGATGAATAGTGTTGAATACACGTAATCTACCAAGCACCACAGTTTAGCCACATGTGTCAGTTTCTCCTTGAGATCTCGTGGCTGGTTGGAAGCTGTGCTCCCTGCTGCTGCCTAGCATCTCAAGAGAGTGTCATACTGCATATTGTTAGCTTTGGAAAATATCAAAATTCAAAATTTGAGGTACAGTTTCTGCTGAACATGTACCACTTTTACACCAACATAAAGCCAAAAAATCACAAGTTGAACCGTCGTAAACCGGGGACCATCTGTCTTTTATCCTTATAGGTAACCAAGGTACTCTTTAACCTTAGACCCCGGTAGCTAAAAAGCCTTCTGACACTGCCCCTTACCGCAAGCCTTACTCCTACCCTTCCACCCATCTCAGCCTTTGTTTTTGTGTCCCTGAAATGAGACGGTCAAAAAGATGTCCCTAGTGGCGCCTCAAACCTAGGTGACTCCACAAACCTGGAGAAAAGCTTTTGACTGAGCGAGAGCAGATCTGGTGACTCTGGTGACATGCAAGCAAGTGTGCTGAGCCAGGTGGGAGCACCCCCAAAGGTTGGGTTTTTGTGCTTACAAATTAGACAGGCACCCATATCTGGTAAGGGGCCCCATTCAGAGAAAGTGCACCCGCCACCTGAAAATGCTCTCAGAGTCCCAGGGGAGGTGGCGGACGGGTACATGACCTAGGATAGAAGGGAGAAGAAGGGGAGGCCCCGGGAAGGAAGTGGCCCTGAGCCGGGCCCTGCCTGATAAGAAGGTCTCCCAGGTGCAGCCCTGTACACATTGAACCGCTTGGCACAGGGTTAGAGGCAGGAAATGGGAGGCGTGAGTTCTGTTATTATTCACTCAACAGAAAGGAAATTTAAACAGGTACCCGAGTGAGGGGAGTTGCTATTGTGTTCTGGGTACAACGGGTGACCCGGTGGTCATTGGTGCCCATGTCTGAATGCGGTGGCCCGGGCTTATCGTTTGTGCTCTCCTTATTGGCAAGTGCATTCGTGGGCCAAGCTCACTCCTGGTAGGATGGGACGCCCACGCCCAAGCGCCCTGGGTGGAGGCAGCTTTCCTGTCTGGGCACTGCCACTTTCCATTCACTTCACATACTGGTGTGTTGACATGTCTGTGCCTGGTCTGCTCACGGGGGATAACCAGGGAAGGCGCCCAAAGGCGGTGCCTGGCTCCTGAGCTGGCAGCAGGCCAGGGTGGCTTTGTTAAGCTCTTTCCCCTGGGGTGGTGGCAAGGCAGCGACTTCGTAGTTAGTTCTAGCTCTTCTCAACGCTTCCAAACCAGAATCTCTCCAGATGTCAGAGAGGAGAGTTTATGACTTGGTCCTTTTATGATGTGCCTTTAAGGCCAATTATTTCTAATGCTCTGTTGAATTAGGCATCCGTGAGAGAAGGTATACATTTTAAAATCCATGAAATTGCAAGCAGATTGTATGACTCAGTGCTCTGGATGAATGCTTGATAGCCTTGTGGTTGTTATTATTAATATTAATAAGCACATATCCACACACACACACACACACACACACACCCATGGGGTTCTGGGCAGAGCTCAGGGAGGACACAGCCTCTGTCCTCAGGGATCGGGGGAAGGCTGTCTCTAAGACACTGTAGTAAATCACATGAGTATTGTAACTGTCAAGGTTTTAAACACCTAAAAATCAGCACTATCATTAGCAATCAGTAATCACTGTTATAGAAGAATAAATCTTGTAATCTCCAAATTACCTGTTTGCACCAATTAGAGTTCAACTGATGAAACATACCAATCAAAGGGGAATTTACTTGAGGCACCCAAGCTTATCTAGGTTTAAAAAAAAAAAGAAAAGGAACCTGCCGAGCCCCCAAACTGTTGTTTCCTTGCTCTGTGTCTGTTAGGGTGAATATTCTGGAAGCAGAGCTAACAAAACCCTGCACAAGCACCCCCAGGCAGGAGGGAATCTGTTATTCATTTATTTGTTTATTTATTCATTTATTCCCTGCCTGTCTACAAAAAGGATTTAAGGTAGAACACAACCAAACCACATATATTAGAAGACGGTATTTTTAAAGATATCTAAAGGGGAGTCAGGAATTTGGGGGTGGGTGTAGGGGAGACAGGAATCTGGGGGTGGGTGTAGGAACACTGTATTTGAACATTTTATTTCCAAAATCCTTGTTGCATCTTTTTTGCTGAACACAGTGTCAGGCCCTATAGGAGCAAACACAGAAGGGCATCGCTCTCTTGCCTGTGGGACACTTAGAACCCAGGGCGAGACACCAACACTGGATTAGTTCTGAGGTTCTCAGAAGGCAACATGCAGAGGGATCAATGGGCACCTAGTTCCCAGCATGCAATAAAAGAAAGCAAGTTCATGGAGAGGGAGATTTTTTTTAAAATTTTATTTATTTTATTCATTTTAGTTATTGATGGGCCTTTATTTTTTATTTATATGTGGTGCTGAGAATCGAACCCAGTGCCCCACACATTCAAGGCAAGCGCTC
This sequence comes from Marmota monax, assembly GCF_021218885.2. Lineage (NCBI taxonomy): Eukaryota > Metazoa > Chordata > Mammalia > Rodentia > Sciuridae > Marmota > Marmota monax. Next base: position 11,128,644 of record NW_026694432.1, read on the forward strand.
CACCACTGAGCCACAACCCCAGCCCCCCACAAGAGGTAGATTTTTTTCCTTCCTTGCTACAAATGCTAACAACAACAATCGAAGGGACCCAGTGGAAAAAATCTCCACGTTTGCACCCGTCTCTGACGTTCTCTGTGGAGTCATTTCTTAACTGGAACTGGGTAAGGGAGACAAAAAATGTGGATCTATTGAGCCTTCTAAGGTTTGCTCATAAGTCTCTGAAAATCAGGATCTGCTGTTTGCCGCTAGGCCAGGACGTGGAGGGTCGGAGGGAGGTGGGGACGGGATCTGCCAGTGACCTAGTGGGAAAATGAAGCACTATAAGGTGTCTCCGTGCTCCGATGCTGATGCAGTCCCAGTCTCCTCTGTCTGGCCGATCCCTAAATCTCCATCTTGTCACCGGGTTCCCAGCCTCTACCTATCTTAATGGCTTGGTCTCTGTGGCTTGGCTTTGTACATCATCTCCGGGCACCTGAACCGTTCTCCTCTTGGGACTTGCTCTGCTTACTTGTTTTAAGTTTCTGTGTGCTTGTTTTGACCTCTGCCCTTGAATATTATTAGGCTACCATAATAAATGGCAAGACCATCAAAGTGGTATCTGAATGTGTCCCTCTGTTGCAGAAAAACTCCAAGATGACCCCCAGTGGCCCCTGCCTCCTGGTATTCATGCTCTTCCAATACCCACCTCACTGAACCTGGGTGGGTCTGCATGACCGTAGACCAACTCAGGATTAGACACTGTGCTATGTGCTAGTGATACAGTGCCTGACAGGCACAGTCTTTGGCCTCATGGAGTTTGATGGAGCAGAAAGAGAAGAACTTGAGCTGCATAGAACTGGCTGAACCTTCGCTTTTCCACTTGAGACTCTTAACTTCTCTGAACTTCTGTTTCCTCGTCTTTAAGGCAAGCACAGCAAGCACAGGAGAATCCACTTTAGAAAGTCCGATGGAGACTAAATGTGTCCATGTGTAAAGCACTTAGCGGTGTCCAGATTTGGGTAGCTACTTCATAATTGGCATCTCCCCTCCAGCTTTGCTGGGTGCTGAGATCACAGTGATGAATGAGAGGTCACCTCTGTCTTCAGGGGGCTCAGAATCAAGTGGAGGAGACAGAAGAATACTCACTAAAGTTCAAGGCATACTGTGACAATTGTTGCCATAAAGGTGTAGGGGGCTGTGGGAACCCAAAGAAGGGCATAGAAAAAGTTTCACAGAGGTTGTTAGTTTAGCAATCCTTCATGGTTAAGCAGAATAGAGTATAGCAAGGACACCGAAAACCCTGGAAAATCGAGAGGTGTGAAACCTCCTGGCATAGCCAGTGCCCAAGGGCTTCCCCCCTGTGCCCTGTGATGTCTTGATCCACAAAAAGCAGCTGTTGGGCTTGATGGTGAAGGATGTTCCTCCAGCTCACATATTCCTCAAGAGCTGGGAGGATTTCTTTATTCATTACCAATTTCTAGCTCCTAACACATGGTAGATACTCAATAAATATTTATTAAATGAGTAAGTATAATTATATGTGTAAGAAGCTTGCCCCAAATGAGAAAATCAAGGAAGCATTTTTTCCATTTACTTGACATAAGTCATCTCCCTTGGGTACATGTGTGGTAGCAATTAGGCAGACTACATTATGTCACTAGGTTTTGTCAAAGGTCTTAGATTTCTTGGCTGTGCTTTCTGTTTCTTCCTTATCTTCCCAAATCTCATGGTGGGGTCCTGCCCAAACTTTAAAGCTACTGACATTTCCCTAGGGATCTCTGGCACAATGTCATGAGTCCAAGTGTGGCAGACCTTGCCAAATTTACAGAAGCTCCTCGTTTTTTCCTTTGTTTAACTTCCATTTTGCTTTTGGTGTGAATGGAGTGACTCCAGACCCTAAGCTCAACAGGGGAGTTCCCCATGTGGTTGACCCATGCTGCTGTAAGGCATGGCTGGCTGGTGGTGAAACTACAGGGGGCAAGTCCAGGACTTGAATGCCTCCCTCCCCACACCCACCCCATTTTGACTCTATCCCTAGGCCCAGGCTTAAGACCCTCAGGTTGTTCTCTTCCACAGCTCCCATAGTACATCATCTGTGGGGCTCACCCTGCCCTAAGCCTTTCCCAACCACTCTTGTTCTTTCAAAGCCTGGCCTCCATTTTTTCAGGTCTGTGGTCTCCTCTGCTTTTAGTACAATTCGGTAAACATCTGGTGCCCATCCTGTGCCTAGCTCAGCTCTAAATCTCCAGGGGTGGTGCAAAGATGAATGAAAAAAGACAGTTGGCCCCTGGTCTAACTTTCTAAGATGAGAGTCAACCAAGATGACAAACTAGACTGTTAATAGTCTCTTGCAGGTAAGAGATTTCCATTTTACCAGGAGCTTTTGAAAGATAGTGGCTTGCCTTCAAAACACACACTCACACACACACACACACACACACTTGTTTTTTATAAAAACAAAACAAAACAAAAAATGAAACCTTGAAAGATGGGGTTTTGACCTTAAGAGTTGTAGAACAGCACATATTGATTATCAAAAACTTGGAAAGTAAAGAAAAATATAAAGCAGGGAACAGTCCTTCTTTTTTAAAAAAATATTTGTTCTTTTTAGTTATACGTGACAGTAGAATATATTTTACATATCAAACATACACGCAGTGTGACTTCCCATTCTTGTGGCAGTACATGATGTGGAGTTTCACGGGTCGCGGGTTCATGTATGAACACAGGGAAGTTATGTCTGACTCATTCGACTGTCTTTCCCATTCCCGTAGGACAGTCCTTTTGATGACCTCCCTACCAGGAAGCAAGTCAGTGTTGGCATATTTTCCCTCCTTTTTGATATGCATTTGAGATCCTATGTTTGTGTAATTTTGCATGCGCTTTTGTTTCTAAGCAGCATATCCCAACCTTTCCACAGTGTTATAAAACACACAGAAGAGTGACTCCAGAGGTAGGAGTTAGGGCTAATTTATTGGTCTCTCTAATTGTACTCCCTTTTCTGCCTGCTCCTAAACTGAACCCTGCCTCCACTGCATGCCTGTAACTTGGCTCTCTGCTGGGCCTTTCTCTAGGAGACAGCATCCAGTGCTGAAGGTGTGAGCAGCGTTTCCAGCCCTCAGATTCTCCACTTCTTCCCCTCCCCCACCCCAATTTCCCTCGCCTCCTGCAAGCGATAATATCTTTCATCTGAGCCTCTCTCCCTGCCTCCAGTGACTGCCTCCCCTGATGAATTCTCTCTGGGTGACTTTGGCATTTGCATATTTCCTCGCTTGGATATTCTGAGATGTTGGAACCAGAGAGCAGGTTGACGCGATCAGGTACTTAGCTGAATGAGGCTTTCTTAGGAACTGCACAAATATTTAGAGTCGGGTGTGTGCCAATGGCAATTAATTGAAATGTGGACACAGCAAGCTTCTGGAGGAAGGAAAACTGAAGTTGAGAAATTAGCTGTGGGAAGCGAGCCTTTGCAAGATGTAAAACCATAATTTGGGAATTTCCTTTACCTTGAACTGAAGGACAGAAAAAGAAAAACAAACAAACAAAACCCACAAGCATAGGCTCAGGGTGGCCCCTGAATCAAATGCATTCGCACACTCTCAGAGAACACTAGTGTGACCCTCTTGGGGAGAGCCCAAGGTCAACTGCGAGTAGGGGAAAATTCAGGACCAGTAGAGGATGTCGGATTCCAGCCCAGGGCACTTCCCACTTTATAAGCTGACTGTCAAACTGGAGACCTGGATTATCATATCAGGAGCCAAAGGGCGAGGACTGCAATTTAAGCATTTTCCTGTCACCGATGACTTTGTGAATACATTTAGTAAAACCTATCACAAAACCAACGTTTTCACCGACTGTGATGTTACCTGAAGAGCACGGCACATCTGGTTGACCTTTACTGAGCTCCTACTCAGTGTCCAGCCGCCTGTGAAGCACAAAGTGTTATGGAAATTGCACTCAGCAAGAGACTAAGGATAGAGGTGATGAAGAAACAAGGTCCCTTGTGCTGGAGGAGCAGTTCAGAGGTAGCATGCTTGCCTAGCATGTTCAGGTCCTCGGGTTCCTCCCCAAACACCACCACCACCAACAACAAAACAAAACAAAAAAACAAGGAGTCCCTACTTCATATCTGTGATATTGGCCTGATGCCAGGTAAAGCCTCAATTTCCGGTTTACTCTTAAGAAAGTAGGAAGCCTATGTGCCCATCTATATCTCCCCCTTTTTAGGAGAATAGACCTATCTGCTGAACATTTTTCTAAGTGACAAATAAGAAAAGAGGATCTCTGATATGTGGCTTTAGGCTCCAGGTTGTGTGAGGGTGATACAAAAATCACTTTTCATTGCTGAGGTGTGTGGGGCCAGAGTGACCTTCTGGATGCTTTCCTAAGAGCCTGGCTTTCAATGTGTGGCCCCTGAATCAAATGCATTCGCATTACCTGGGAACTAGTTAAAAATGCACATTCTCAGGTTCTGCTGCAGTTCTACAGAATCAGGAACTCTGAGGGATGGAGCCCAGCAATCTGTGTTTTCACAAGCCCTCTGGGGTATTCTGATGCTCCATAAAGTTTGAAAACTACTGCCCTAGAAAATTATGATTTGGAAGTCTGGGCTGCTGGATTTCGGCACTAGGAGAGTAATTTATTTTGGATTATTGGACCCTTAAGAATAAACTCTCTTCATTTCAGAATGCCCAGGTGAGCTGTTCCATACATTGCTGAGTGTTCAACAGGAAAAAAAATTTCCAAGTGATTCTTTAAAATTTAACTGACCAGCACCCACAATTCTGGTAGTCCAATATATTTCCAGCAAGTACAATATTTTCATACTTTAAAGTTCCTTGGAATGACTGAATAAATTAACTGATTGCTTGATCTGTTATTTTTAGAATACCACTTCCTTACCTCATGTGAAAGTTTATTCAAAATTCAAATGGGAACATTTTATTACCCCCAAATGTTTTCCCATATACTTTGACATGTTACTAAGGAAACCAGTTGTAACATTGTAGTGATACTGTTGTTCTAACAAATTAGCTATTCTGCAGCATAATATACTGTACTATAATGTTTTTTTTTCTCTCTCTCTAGAAAATTTCTCACTTAATGAATTTTTACATTTATAACACAGGACATTAGAAGCAATGGAAGTAAGGTGGTAAGGAGAAATCCTATCCCAGAGTGACAAAGGTATTTCCTAGGGATGCGATCTGTGCTGTTTGTGCATAGGCAGAACTAGGTGATTTTTACATTCTGCATTAGGAGCCCCTCTGTGCAGGAAGCTGAGTTAGCGGGAACAACCATCTCACAAGGACACTGGTGTCCAGGCTTGGGGGCCTCTCACTGGTGAGCACTAGGAAAGACCAGAAAGGGGTGTGCAGAGCAAAGTGTGTGCTAATCACACGTTTTAGGGATCCAAAGACATCAAAGCAGTAGATGATGCAAGTCAGCGAGGGACATGGAGATGGCACCAGGAGATGGGGGGTAGGGGGGGGGGATATAGCCCAGCGGGAGGCCTCCTGCTTTTTCTTTCTGGTTGGGGGAGGTGACGTTATTAATGAGGGGATGGATTAGAACAGATGGGTACTTTTGACACATTTTCCCATGTTGTTATTTTCCAATTTCCCATCTTCCCACCACCTAGTCATGTGCCTTTCTCTTGGTTAAAGTGACTTTCAAGGGAAGTCTCTGGAAGGGAGGGTAGAAGTGAAGACATTGGCATTGAGCTCAGAGGTCATTCTCAGCATCCTAAAACTTTTGCTGGATGGAGCAAGAGGGAGGCCACCCTGCTCACATGTGCCTTCAGCTGCTGCATTCAAAGGTTTGCCCTGTGACCCTTTCCCACCTGCTCTAGCCTGGCCTCACTCCCTCCAGGCAGCCTTCGCCCCCTCCCTGATTACAGGTACCTTCCTGGAGCCCTGAGGAGATTTGCATTGTAAATGGTGTTTGTTCTGGGGCCCTGAAATAATATTAATCATTGTAAAACAATTACGTTGCATAATTTGTACATAAAAAAGAAAAGAATGAATCTTTTGCTTGAATTAATATTTCCACGGTTACGTATCTTTCTTTCCCCACAAATGAGACCCTTGTCTGCCCTTCTGTGTGAGAAAGGCTCTAGAAAAAGAAGGCTACCTTGCTGGGGCTTCTGGAAATGTTTCCCACATTCAGATGCAACAACCAGGGACCCTGGCAAACAGGGCACCTCAGCAGCCCATACCTAGACCCTTCTTGTGAGGAGCGACAAAAGAATGGATAACATAGGGTTGGACAAAGGACGTTTGGGAGGCTGAGCAGTGAAGCAGTGAGGTGGCTCCTGGACCTGCGCCCCTTACTCACCCTGTATGCATTTGGGGGCAAATAGCCCATTAGTGAATAGAAATCTCAGGCAGTGGGACCCACCTTTCAAATGCACCGTAGGGGGCTTAATGGTATCCCCCTTCCCCACTGCAAATATATCCACATCTTAATCTCCAGAACCTGTGAATATGACTTTATTTGGAAAAAGGATCTTTGAAGATATAATTAAGGAGCTTGAGATGAGACCATCTTGTCTTGTCTGGGTAAGTCCTAAATCAATGACAAGTATTCTTATAAGAATCACAAGGAGGATAGACACGTGGAAAGAGACGAGGAGGTCATGTGAGGAGGTAGAGATTGGAGTCAAGGTCACAAAACCCAAGGCATACCAGGAACTAGAAGAGACAAGAAAGGATTTCCCAGGGCTGTTGGAGGAAGCAGGGTCCTGCTGACATTTCAAATTCAAATTTCTGGACTCCAAACTGAGAGAGTGCATTTCTATTGTTCTAAGTCCCCAAGTTGGTAGCAATTTGTTACAACGCTCTAATACTCAAGCCATGCCTTACCCATCCCATAATCTCTCAAGGCTCACATTTTGGGTTATGGTGACACGCTTTGGCTCTGCAACTGGAATCATTCCTGAGGCCCCTAGGTCACACCCAAGCTTGTTAAATTTTTATGCTTGTTGCTTCTGGGTCCCAGGTTCCAGGAAGGCTCTCCTTACCAGGAGCTCAGAGACCAGGCTTGAAGCACAGAGAATTCCATTGTTGGGTTCCTGTGACATGCAATTTAGAACCAGGAATAAGAGCCTGTTCATGGGATGGGATTGGAGAGGCTTCTGTAGCTACCATTTTGGATTCTCTGTCTTTACCAAATCTCACTGGTCCCTGACTAGATTTAGCACTCATAGTATGGGGCAATATCTTTTTAAAAGCGAGAGTACCATATATTGAGCACATATGTTCTAGACACTGTGATAAGAATTTTACATTTGTTACCCTTGCAGTAGCCCTCAAGGTGGACAGTGTGGTTATCCCAATTTTACAGGTGAGGAACTAAGTCCTAGGGATGGTAGATGATACTCAGAAATATAAGGAAGCTGCTCATTTGCAGAACCAGCATTGGCACCCTGGATGTCTCTGCTCCATGGCCCAGACCTTCATGTACTTTACCCCTTTGTTCATGAAATGCAGCACAGGGCAAGGACATATACCTGTGCCTGCTCTGGACATTAACCCTCAAAAAATATGAGAATGTTTGCATTTGGGAACATCCAACTCAGGAAGGCACATTTGCAGGGCTTTGAGGAGGCATGTGGGGACAGATCCCAACCTGAGCTATACCTTCCAAAAGGTGCTTTCTGGTCTAGTTAAGTTTCCAAACCTCACATTCCCGAGCATCATATACTGGGAGGCTTATTGTCTGGTCCATCTTTGCCTCTCCAATCTCATCTCTCTTACAGCCCTTCTCTCCATTCATCTCACCATCAGCTTTGCAACTGTTCTAACCGGCTTTCAATTTCTTCTGTGTCTCACATTGTCACTGGATTCCTGTTCTTTGCTTGGAATTCAGCTGCCCTGCTACCTTTCCACCCCATCTCTGTCCTTTGTCTTTTTCACTGGGTTAACGGTAGCTCCTCTTTCAGATCCCAGCTTTGAAACCACTCACTCTGGGTTGGTGGCTCACTGAAAGAGCACTTGCTAAATAAATAAATAATGTATGTGACTCGCTCCAGGAAAACTTCCTGGACCATCTAAGCTTGGTGGAGTGTCTCTCTTTGGGCTCTTGTAACATCCTTTACTTCTCCCACGTAAAACCTATAATTTTGTGTTATTATTGTGTTGTCTGAATCCCTTCCACAGCTTGAGAGCAGAAACTGTGTCTGCTTAGTTCACCATTATATCCCCGGTACCCAGCCCAGGCTCTGACTTATCCTAGGCATTCAATAAGTATTTATAAAATGAATGAGTTAAGGATGTCAGAAATGCCTCCCTGGGTCATTAGGCTCAGAATTATGACATTGATTAGGAGATGTAAGAATGTTATATTAAAGGGCATGGCTATTTGACCAGTTGTCAACCTCAAAGGTTAATGATGTTAGAATATTCCAGATCATCTTACAAGTTACCATCTACAACTTTATCTCAATCATTTGGATACATTTAAGCATTAAAGAGATGATATTATTTAATGTCTTCAGTTCCTTTCTCCTTTGTGACTGTACTTTTATTGTGACTACTTAGAGAAATGAATTCAAAACTCTATCCTAAACTGCATAACAATTTCTACATTGTTTCTAAATAGACTCCTCCTAGTATCAAAGGGAACCTCTAACTGAAGTTACCCAACATTGACTGACTGGGGCTATTGACTCAGTTCCCATAGGGACTGTGGACTTGGATCTTGACACTTCTGAACCTTCTGCGCATGCTGTGAAGGACTCATTTCTATCTGTCTCCTGCTCTGCCTCTCCCCAACAATACAGTCATTGTCACACATCTCACCTTCTAGATTCTTTCCCGCCTGCTTTCTTTCTCCCTCCCTCCCTCCCTCCTTTCCTCTCCCCTCCCCTCTTCTTTCCTCCCTCCCTCCTTCTCCCTCTCCCCCTCCCCGCTTTCTTTCTTCATTCTTTTCTCTCCCCACCCCACACCAGTACTGGGGATCAAACACATGTCTTATGCAAGCTAGACAAGTATTCTACCCCTGAGCTATATCCACAGCCTTTTGTATTTTTTATTTTGAGACAGGGTCTTGCCAAGTTATCAAGGCTGGCCTCAAACTTGTTATCCTCCTGCCTCAGCCTCTAGAATAGCTGGGATTATAGGCATGTATCACCACATCTGGCTTTATTTCCAGTCTTCTTGAAGGCCAGTGACTTTGCGTAGGACTGCAAAACTTAGTTGGGTTTCAAAACTGTTTGACTTGATTATTTAAAGACCAAGTGACTTGAAGACCTGTCTGTGACTGGTATAGGAGAGAGTCTTGGACTAGAAATCTGAAGAAATGGGCTCTTTCCTGGCTTCTCCTTATCGCTTTTCTGAGCTCCAGTCTCTCCATTGCCTAGTAGGAAGTTGGGAGAATCAAAAGAAACAAGAGGTGCGAGAGCACTTTATAAACTGGAAGGTGTAAAGACTGAAGACAACTGTCACACAGCAGGGACTCAGTTAATGTCTGCTGGAAGAATATGTCCTGTATCCTTGGCTGGTTTGTATCCATATCTATGCAGCAAAAAGAGGTCCCTCCCTTGGCTTTTGAGATTTGCCAATGACCCCAGAGCATGCCCTTCCCTTCTCCATCCTTTGCCTTGTCTTCTAATTATTTCTCCTTTCTCCCTCTGTGCCATCCAGAACAAAGAGCTAACTGGATGCATTGTCAAAATGGGAAGGTCCATTGAATTTTTCTGGCTTCTTATCTGAAATCCTGCCTTCAATCAATAGATACCAAAACAATTTTGCAAACAGAGAAAATGGGGAATCTACAATGGAAGCTAATGGCAACAGAATACAAAGATGATTGAGTCCAAGGCAGGAAAAGCAGGTAGGGGGAGGGAGAGAATGTGCAACACAGTTGCAGGGCCAGTCATTTCATTTGACCCCCTGACCGTCTTGCCTAGCTGGGGTTTCCCAGTGGGAGGTGTGGCTGTGTCATATGCACTGAATTTACAGAAATTGGGATGATGAGACTTCCAGTAACTTCTTTCCCTCCTTCTTGTATCTTAGGGTGGTTGCAATAGCCCTGACTATTGTGGGTGGTCAGCACTAGAGGGGAGGGAAGAGTGGGGGGGGAGGGAGGAGGAGTGCGGTTCCCCCTACTCCAGCCTGGTCAGCTAGGCGTGGACTATGCCTTGGAGCTCTGTAGGAACTGTACCACGTGGTTTCGTGGCCTCTGCAAAACCAGGCTTCCACACCCAAGTTCATTACCCATAGCAGGGTGCTTCCTGGGCTTTAAGACCTTTAGGGCAGGTCTTTGGCTGCAGAGAGCTGCCCTGGGGCCCTGTAGAGGATTGTGCCAGACCCCAGAACTTTCTAAACCAAGCCTCGGACTAAGGGCTGCAGTTTTCTGCCCAGAATTAGGGCAGACAAGGTCAGGTTGAGCCAGTGGAACTTCAGAAAGGGACATTCAGGGAATTGTAGGCTAAAATGAATTAGGTAGCCAGTCTGTCCAGGCTGTGTGGGAGTCTGCCTTCCTCCTTCATCTCCTGACTCTGCCTTAAGGAGGACTTTCAGTCATACCATCCCTTGCCAGGAGTGCTGTGGGAATCGCCTACCGGGGTCTTCCTGGTTCCAGTTTCATCTCTGCTCCTACCTCAGCCTGTGGACAGTGATATTTATTGCCTTTCAGCTGAGTGTCGGGCATTGTATTGGTGACCGCTGATGCAGAAATGAACCAGACCCAGACCCTGAGCTCCAGAAGCCTGCGGTCTGGTGGGAAGTCAGTCTGTGACAGATGATGACAACCTCTGTCTTTAGTGCTGCAACAGAGGTGAGCCGACACGGCTTTGCAAGTCACAACAAACCAAACCGGTGACATTGGAACTGAGCTATAAAAGGCATTTGGGCTTTTGCCTGGCAGTAAGTCAGGAAAGGAGAATTTAGGCAACAGAACAAGTGGGTGCCCAGTGAGGACCAACCTATTGTGTCTGATGCCTCCAGGACCGTGGGTACAGCAGTCCTCGGGCTGGAGGAGTACCTAAGGCAGAGCCAGGATCAACCAGGGCCCTGGCAGCCTTTCTGAGTTGGCTGAGATTTTTGCTAAACCCCAAATAGAATCTCTTTACTTCCTGCTGAACACTCTTATTGTGTCTGATTTATGTTTTCTCTATAGGGACTCCATGAGGCCTGGCACATGGTAGTGGCCAAAGATTTGTTGAGCCAGGAATCTGCTATTTATACCTGTTATGGGTTGAATTGTGTCCCCTCAGAAGATTTTTTCAAATCCTAACCCCCAGGACCCCTGAACATGGCCTTATTTGGAAAAAGGGTTTTTGAATATGTAATCAAGTTAAGATGAGGTCAAATTAGAGCAGAGTGGACACTGATCCAGTATCCCTGGAATCCATACAAGAAAAGGAAACAAAAATAGATGATACAGGGAAGATGATACGAAGATGTGGAGGGAAGCTGGCCACAGGAAGATGGAGACCGAGATTGCATCGATGCTACCACAAGCCAAGGAACCACAGGGCTCACCAAAAGCTGGATAAGGCAAGGAAGGAACTTCCTCTAAAGGCACGAAGCCTAATTTTAAACTTCTAGACTCCAGCACAATAAATCTCGGTTGCACTCAGCACACTGGTCTGTGGTACTTGTCATAGCAGCCCCAGGAAACTAATACAGTTCCTCTTACATTCCTATTCCTCTTCTTGGCCTGTTCTGCCATGGAACTTCCTCCCTTGGGTTTCTGGGCCCCAGAAGCACACCTAAGCCTGGTCCCTCCTCCAGCAGGCTCCCTCTCTGACTCACCTGGACTGGTCACCATCAACATCCCACCACGCTCTTTGCCTGGTGTTGAGGCTTTGTTGATGGTGCTTGTGTGCCTACCTGCAGGCCATCATTTGCTCTCACACTAGTGAACTCTTGCTTGGGTAATAAATTTCAATTTTAGCATGGGTCTTGTAGCTTTTACTCCCAGGAGTGAGTCCAAGCATGGGGTTATCTCAGCATCTCAGGATGTGCCCATTCAAATTGGCAGGAAGCTTTGCTGCAGAGGTGGAAAGACTAAGGATCAGAAAAAAAGGACCTACATGGCTAAAGTCAAACCACTTAGTCATCCACCCATTAGTTCATTTGGCAGATATTTAAAAGGCACCCACTGTGTGTCAGGCACTGGGCTGAGTGTAGGAGAGACAATGGTGATTAAAGATCTAACATGATAAATCAAACCTTCCCTTGTGAATTGAATAGGCCAGTGAAGGAGGTGGCTACTAGCCATCAATCAAAGACTCACCAAACTAGATGTAAAGTTCCAACTGTGATAAGCATTCATGAGAGAGAGATACATGATATCACGTGATCAAGAAAGTTGAGACACGGATAAAGATTCCACATTAGGACAGAACCTTTTGACACCTGCGCAGTCACATCTCAGCTTCATGGATGAGAAGTGCATCTTGCCCAGGTGTATGGCCCTCTGTGAGCAAAGGAAAGGAAAGCTGTCCCAGGTATACTCTCCAACGTTGTTCAAGAATGACAGGAAAAGATCACACTCTTCTAAACTATGTACTCCTCCCCTATTTATTCACTTATCCACACATTCCACACGCATTTATGAAATACCATCGTGTACCTGGCACTGACTGAGGGCTCTGGATGCACATGCATGTCCTTCCTCTCCAAGAAAACATGGCTTATGAGCTAGCAGCTTTGATCTAATGTGATAATGACGGAAAACAGGTGGGTTCAATGTTCTTGCCTCTGGAAGAATGTAATCCTGTAGGAGGGAAATTCAGGTTTGACCTTGAAGGATGAAGCCATTGCCACGGAGAAGGGAGTGGGTGCTTCAGAAAGAGGACAATCCAGGCAGAGGGCACAGTGTGGGCAAAGGCACGGGGATGTGCCCATTTGTGACAAGCTTGAGAAGAACGCATGAGTTTCTCGTAGCCATGATGTAGGGTGCAAGGGCAGTGAGTGTTGGGGACCGGCCACATGAAGAAAACCCGGCTCCCATTTCTCCATCACTCTCTTTATTTGCAGTTACCTGGCCAGGAGATGATGTCATTTTCCACTGTCGATTCTCACCAGTTTTCAAGGTTATAAAACTATTTTTGGCGAAATGCCGGATGCCGATCTTTTCTTTAAGCAAGTCAAACTTAAGCCATCGCACCAGGTCACTCCTCTTGTCCCACATCCTAAGATTCTACAGTGAAAGAACATGAACTGTTAAGGAAAACGGGGCTGGATTTGGAGTCTGCCTTTGCCACTTAATAGCTCTTTGGTTAGGGACAAGTTATTTACCCTATCCACACTTGATATCCTCCTCTGTAGAATGGGGAAACAAAAATCCCTTCTTCACATAGGACACAGACCAGTTCCAGTGGGTACTCGAATATTTCTCTCTGTGCTCCTGTAACTGGGGAGGTCGTCATAAATGCATCAGCTGCTTCTCCAAATTGGGGATTCAAGGTTGATGCCAGGGGCAGGCTAAGGAACACCATTTTTTTTTCTTTTTTAGTTGAAGTATTTTGGAATGAGCAGATTCAATGTCTTGCTGGTGGGTCCCTGTACAACACACTCGGTTGAGTATGTGATTAGTACCAATGCCTCGTTTTTCACTTTCGAGTGGTCCCTCTGTCTTAACATTGAGCATTGGAGATGTTCTTTGTTTCTGTGGCAAAATATGAGTGTGTGTACATGTGTGTGTGTGTGTGTGTGTGTGTGTTGGAGGGAGGGGGTACAAAGAGGTGAAATGTATTTTTAGTACAACAGAGGAACAGTCAGAAATTGAAGATAAGGTTTTCAAGATCATATGTTTATGCTTTAGAAGAGATGTAGAAGGAGAAGCTCGGTGGCTGTCTCTGTGTCCTGTTCAATATCTAAGAAGCTTTCTGCGACATGCCTTCCAGCATTCTGATTAAAAAGCCTCCTGCCCATTCATAGCCGGCCTGCTTTCCTCTTCCCCTCCCCCAGCAGGGCTGAATGTACGGGGAGGGGGCAGCCGAGGAAGAGATGCCTTTGTGCCCCTGTGGAAGCCCTGGATGAGCAACCTGCTTCCTCCTTTAGCAGGGCCCAGTGATCAGGGCAGATTAATCCCCAGAGGTGGCCGGCACACAATTAACATTTTTGCCTCTTATTTTAATTAAGAAGGGCCAGGGGACAAGGCGTTAGCATGTCTAATGGGACCATGTGGCATGTGCTGACTGCCAGAGGAGTTTCGGTTATTAGCACTTGTTGAAGACTTTCTAGATAATTAAATACCACATTAATCATTGCTTCGAATGGACACAGATTTTTATTTCTCATCTCGATTCCTCCCATGCAGGAGGCAAAGTGGAGGCTCCCAGACCTGGTGGTTCCCCAGCACACAGGAGGGAGCCCACCCCAATGCGTGCCCACTTCCAGTGATTTTGTGGAAAAGAAAAGATTCTCCCAGACATCTGCCTTCGTCGTTCTGACAGCGGAAGCTCTCTTCACAGGCACATTAACATGACCTCATTAGTTCCTGCATCTACTCTTCTAACCACATAAACCGGAGTGCAGTAGGAGCCAATCATGCTAATTACATCAGATCGGTTTGCATATTCATAAACCATTTTCTGTTTTATGGACAGCAAAAATAAACACAGTATCTCTTTAATAATTTTAAGTGGGTCACTTTCAGGACTGTATCTGTTTTAAATAAATTATCATATTGTTAAAGGCCACAGTCAAAAGCTATTTTTTGAGCAGCCTGAGAGGTTGAGGTTGGGGGGCAGGGCACGTGGAAGGGACTCTTTAGTCAACAGGATTAGCCAACTGGTCAATTTCTAAGGTCTCTTTTGCCAAAGAAAATTCCAAACTTGCAAATCTTCCCTGGTATAGCACCGTCTCTTACTAATGACAAAATATATTCTAGTCAGAAATATGAGATTAACAAAAATTCACACAGTCCTGTGCAGGGGTTGTGAGATCCAGTAACAGCAATTCCTGTTTTTGTTTTTTTGGGATTTTTTTTTTTTTTTGGGGGGGGAGATGTTTTATCTTAGAGGGCAAGTTTAACATTCTGGATTTTCTCAAGATGGGATGAAAAAGGGGCATCAGAGCAATTAGAAGAAGACAAACCTGCAGAATGGACCTTCTCACCACCCCACGGGTGCTGTGGCTTTCCCTGGATAGTTCTGGGACTAGGGCTGGTCCATTCAAGGATGGATGCCTCAACAGTGGAGTTATCGATTTCCTTCATTTTAGAGAAAAAAAAAGAAAAAGATTTGAGAAACAAAGATACACAAGATGTTCAGAGAGAGGGAGGAAGAGCACACCTAACCTAGTTAAGACAATGCACTGTTTTGAAGACTACCCAAAGACCTAATTACAGAAGGCAATTGATTCGACAATTACAAATCATTCCTATTCATTCTTCCTGGAGAACTAATATCGTGCTAATCTGATTGAGTGCTATATGTATTTTAAGGTAACAGCATTTCCTTATTGAAAAAAGCATCCTGTAATCCCTGCATCCCACTGATCCACGCTGATCTTTTTTTATCATGTTTAATGGAGAGGTTGCGCTCCATTTACATGCCGTTTACAACACCACGTTTATTCCCAGTTCTGGAGCTCGCCTCCTCTTCTCTTTGTTGTAAACATTCCTGGGAGAATTAATGTGGCATTTCTTGGTGCTGGTTCAGGCTATCCCCATATCGTCGTTGTTTTTTCAATGCTGCTTCTGAATGAGTGGGTGTGGGAGCTGAGAAAGGATCTTATTTTCCTTAATGCGGGGGTCTCTGACTCAGAGCTTCTCTAGGCCCTTCCGCTCAACCTCCAGAAAGGTTTGCATGTATTCACCTTCACCTTGGTTCCTGACTCGGTTAGTAGACTCTGAGCACAGATGGCTGCCCCGTGTTATTAGCTGAACCAGAGTTGAGGCTTTTGTGTGTCAGCTGCGCTGATTTTGAAATACCCTATTATTTGTGCAATATACCTTGGAATTACGGTTTATAATTTCATGAAAGCCTAACATATCTGAATGTTTACAAGTTCTATCCCTTGGGGAAATATATAGTGTTCATTTCTTTTGTTTAGTCTATTTAAAGTGGGACTAGATACAAAGCAGGAGTGATTGACAAATTAATGCTCTCAGCTCCTACTCAAAAGTACTTGAATTATTAGTACAAAAAGCATGTTACAAACTGTAATAATTTTAACTCCATTTCATTGCTAAAAGCTAATAATAATGAAAACAAATGAAAATAGTAATGCAATCTAACGCTAGCCAGAATGGAAGCAGTCTCAGAGCTGGGACTCTGCAATCAGATAATTAGTTCCATTAAAACTCAGAAACGGGTGAGTCTGTTCATTTATTTTGAATTTGGTTCTGTGAGGGGTAAAAGAGGGAAAAGAATGGCCCTGAGCAACGTAAGTCCGCCCCATCCTTCCCCCCTTGCATCCATCTTCCCCCTCAACCCAAGTACCGTGTTCTGAGGGTGACAGCTGTGGAGAAGGAGCAGAGGAGCTGATGGGTGGCACCAGTGAGGAGGGTCTGCTGGAACAAATGAGTCCGGAGGGTGCAGAACCCACCTTCAGACGGTCTCAACCATCGGGAAAAAACAGAAGCGCTGTGTGTGCTGCAGAGACCTAGAGCCCAGAGCCAAAGCAGAGGAGGCCCACTATAAGGAAACCTGATATCTCCGTCAGAGTTCTTCAGAGAAACAAAACCAATAGGAGACATATAAATATAAAATTCATTTAAAATTATTCTAAGAAAAAAAGACATTTATTATAAGAAGATGGTGTAACTATGGGGGCTGAGAAATCTCTGTACTCGCAGTGAGCCAGGTAGAGACCCTACAAAACCAATCTGTCATTTCTGTCCAAGTCCAAAGGCCTGAGAACCAGGAGAGCTAGTGCTGTAGTTCCAATCAGAGGACAGACCCGTGTCCCAGCTGAAGCTCTCAGGCGGCTAAAAACTCCCTCTGAGCCTTTAGGATCTCCTCAGGCCCTCAGTAGGTTGATGGGGCCCTCCTGTTCCCTGCTTTATTCCATCTACCAATTCAAACGTTAATCTCATCCAGAAACACCCAGAACGATGTTTTAAGTGTCTGGTCACTGTATGGTCCAGTCAAGTTGACACATTATAAAGAAACTGTCATACTTGGGATCTCTGATCTGAGTTCACCCTGGTCAGTGCATTCATTATGATCTATATGCATTCATTATTCTCTATATTATTATAGCAGGCCACAGTGCAGTTCACCTGGTCTGAACTCTCAGGCAGATCTCACTGAGTTCACTCCTGGGACTGCAACAGCAGGTAGCTTATCTAGGCAACCTAGGTGACCTCATTCAAGCCACTCCAGCCCCCCTCCCTGGGGCTCAGCAGACTGTCAGCAGGAGAACGGAGCAGGCCAGCCCAAGTGTCTTTCCCTTTCTGCCCCTTTAGCCAAAGCAAATCATGCAGGGAGCCTCGAGTCAGTGTGACAGAGAACTACCCAAGGGTGTGGGTCCGGGGAGGTGTGAACAAGTTGGAGGCTCTGGTTGCAACAATTTGCCAAGTCAGTTTCATGCTTTCTCTGACCAGAGCAGGTGGTCAGATGTGGGCAGACATACAAGTTCCATCTGATGGTCCTTCCCAGTCTCCTCTGTGGATTCCTCGCCCCTATTTATCCTTTGACTGCTGATGTCCCCTCAGTTTCTGCCTGTGGCTTCCTGTATATAGCAAGGGTCACACTGGGACACTATCCTGCACACCCAACCTGGATACCCTGGAATATCAGAGGGGATTGCTGAAATACCAGGTGGCCCAGTTCCTTGAGAAATCTCTTCTAAATTCCCTGATAGAATCAGAGGATCAAAGACGCCTCAAGGAGTTCTAGGTTGTCCAACAAGCAGCAGGTTTATCTTTTTTAGAGATGGCAATTCAGGGTCACTCCCAAGATATGAAGCACTTGGTCAAAGACATTCCAGGAACCCTGCCTTAGCCTATGGAACTTTGTGGCCTCCTATCCCTGACACAGCCTGGAGGCCTACTTGGGCTGGCCAGGTCACAGGCTCTGTATGGATCTGGGGTCTGAATCTATGCACCGCCAGCGGCTGCGAGACAAGCACACGGCCGCCTACGGTTCTCTCCTTGTGTGTTGTGCTGCTTCTGCCTTCAGAATTAAAATATTGTGCAGAAATGCAGGTTTATTGTTATCAATCCCATCTCGTGAAACTTGACAAATGCATTCTTATGCAGATAATTAAGAGATAATGTCAACCGAACAAAGCTTTGTCACCGAAATAATGGTTTCCCCGCTGTTAAGTTTATGCCTCAGCAAAGTCAAGGTGTTTGTCCCCAAAGTATAACTCCCTATCCCTTTGACAACTGCCTGTGACATCCTCCTCCATCTCTCTTCTCTGCCTCCCCAAGCCATAACTGCAGAAACAATGTCGGGGGACCCTGACAGGGAAGAAAATCCTCTTCCTTCAGAGGACTGAATTGGGACCAGAACTCTGGGACTCCAACACAAGCTTTTCTGTCTGTTCTGTGGGGGTCACCTTGGAAAAAGACCTTTATGACCCTTCCTCTACTAAAAGAATAAATCTGTCCCTGATTCCAAAGATTAATGGGATGCAGCTGGTGGCATTTGGATTTCTCAGATTATTGGCAGGATATACATGGAATGTAATGTCATTGGGTTCCATTTCTGCTCCATATATGTTAATATGTTGTACTTTTTTTTTTTTTTGTGCTGAAGATTGGACCTAGGGGCACTTGACCACTACATCCCCAGTTTTGTTTTCGTTTTTAGACAGTGTCTCAATTTGCTGAAGCTGGCCTTGAACTTGCAATCCTCCTGCCTCAGCCTCCCTAGTCACTGGGATTATAGGCGTGCACCACTAGGCCCAGCCTATATATTGTACTTCTGACAGCAAATACATGAAGGACCTCACAGAGTAAGTTAAAGTTGATTTTAAGGGCATTAGAATTGGACATCAATTAATACAACTCAAGAAGCATGTGTCCTGCACGCTGTATTGTGTGTGTGTGTGTGTGTGTGTGTGGTATGCTATCACATTAAGGAAGCATGTTATCTCCAGTGCAAGGGTCAGAAATAGCCCCTGCCCTAACATCTATAAAGAGGTTGGAGTCTTCTTTTCACAAGCACGTGTGAACATTTCACTAGAGAGGTGTAAACTGTGCTCCCCCAGGGTGGGTGTCAATAGGTGGGTGCATTGGAGAAGAGGGGACAGGGGCCCTGCTGGAAGGATGCACAGGACAGGAAGCTGTCCCAGCACAGAGGTGCATAACAGCATAACAGCAAACAGGGAAACAACGTAGCTTCTTGGAAAAGTGGGAAGGACATACATCACCAAGATTCCAAATCTGTCCTAAGTACTTTGTTTTATTCCTCAATGTCCTTTTATTAGATTGGTACAATTTCATTATTATAGGTCATGAAGGAAGATGAGAACCCTATTTCTGCTCTGGTGTTTCAGTGGTTTTTAAACCCCTGGGACTTGACAAGAGGCATGAAAAGGGAAAGGCTCGGGACTGGGGGTTGAGACCTGGGTTCCAGTTCCTGCTCTGCCCTTGCTCCCTTGATCTTGAGCAAGACACTTGAACTAGGTCTCAGCAAGGAGGGTGCCCCTGCTGGTTTCTAAACCCTCTCCCAGGTCCACATTTAATTGTCTGATACTCAGGATCCTCAATGATCATCTAGCAGGAATGTGTTATTGATCCCATTTTTGAAATATGCTTTTAGAATGGTATCAATGTGTAGTTTTCTTTGAGTTTACATTTCTTCCCAGATTTGTCATGTGGATGATTAATCACTGGGAAAGAATCCATAATCCCTGAAAGCTGATTACTAGAAAGGACCCTTTTCTTTAAGGAGAAAGAGCCACAGGAGATTTCTCTTAATTTCTTAATTTTTCCCTCACTTTTTCTTAATTTGAGGAGAAGGGGGGTAATGAAAATCAGTGATTCAGTCTGAGATTAATTTTTATTTAAAAGCTAAATGTATTAGCATTGCTTTTGGAGAGCAGAGATTGTTAGTGTTGTGTTTTTGAACGGTAAGCTTCACTGGGGTTAGTGATAAGAATTATTTAACTTAGGAAAAGATATTTGGATGGAAATTCTACATCTGTCAGATGCTAACATCACTAAGATTTAATCTTTAGGTTTTGGGTTGTTTTTTTTTTTGTGTGTGTGTGTGTGTGTAAGAACAGGGGGTAAGAGGAAGTGTAAGGATTTTAGATCTTAGACAAATTATTTGTGTCCTCTTAAGTGAGCCTTTTCTACATAACAAAAAGAGATCCATCCCCTAGAGATAGAAGAAATACACAAAGAAATATCTCAACAGACAGTAAAGGGTGAGGGTTGAAAAGAGCCAGAATGTTCTACATAAAGGGAAGAATGAAGATGCTCCTAAGAGGTAATGGACAGAGCAGAGAAGGAAGGGACAGAAAGAAACAAGGGACAGCAGAGTTACACAGCAACCTGTCAAGAAAGGATTTCTAGTGACTATAATTTGTTAGCTTTACTGCGATGTGAATGCATTTCTACTACTCCAAACCTTTAATCAGGTCTCCTGCATACTGGTCTTTGGTAAGTGGGATGTTTCACTTAGTTGGTTTGTTGGTTGGGTGGTTTGGCTGCTGTTAGTGTTTGTGGGAGGAAATCTTCTCTGGCTTGGTTTCTATGGGCAGGGATGGCACATGCACTCTTGCCTGAATTGGCCCTGTGCATCCCCTTTCCACCCCGGGATGAGTTAGGCAGCCTCTTTCCCATCCTCCTCCCGTTTGGGGTCTGCCTCAGCAAAGAACTGAGCCTGGGTAGCCCTCACAGGAAAGGCCAGGGCAGTGGTGACTGGATGGGTGGTCTGCCCAATCCCAGGTGGGCTCCAACATTAGGAAGGCCATCGTAACCCGTGACCACGCCGCACTCTTCATGACTGCCATTAGCAACAAAGACAACCTCTCTGTGTTTCCGTCTGCCAGACTCCACATCTCTTTCACATAGTCCAGAATTTAAGCAGGAAGGAGAGGGGTAGGCAGGACAGCCCTCAGGACAGACAGCAGTACACACCATGGGATGAAGATTGAATCCCTGAGCCGTGGGCATCGCTGAGAGAATAAAGTGGTATAGACATGTGAATTCACAGCGTAGGGGTTACTATTAGGTTGGATCATACAAAATCGCTATTTTTATGGGTTAAAAACAGTTGAACGTTGGCCATTTCATGTGGTTTAATCTAATAATCCTCCAGTCCCTGGGGAGTAGGGAGGAGCCTTTCTGGGCTCCAGTGGCTTCATTCTAGGATGACCAAACTCCAGCTGTCAGCGGACTGCAGAGGCTCGGGTCTCACTGGGGAAGTGTCCACTCCGGTTCTGCCCCTCCTCACAGAGAGCGTTATCTGATTTCCTGCTGTCCAGAACTAGAGATGCTCCCTCCAGAACCCAAAGAGTGTTGCCCAAACTCTCTTCACTTGTTGCTTAGGAGTAGCCATGATCCAACAAGGACCCCTTCAAGGTCCACCCTCAGGATGGCCTACTTATTCTCAGATTGAATGACCAGTTTCACTTGCCTCCTTGGTAGCACCTGGCATTCATCAATTGTAACGATCCCACAAGAGAAGCTTTATTATTGCCATTTTATAGATCAAGACACTAAGGTCATAACAGCTGACATTTCTGGAACACCAACTATTGTAAAGGCGAGATGCTATGTGCCTAACAGAATATTTCATTCACTCCTTACAACCTGCTACGAGCGGAATTACTTCCCAAAACTCATATGGCGAGGCCCTAATTAATGCCTTGTGGCTCAAAATTTGGCTGTATCTGAAGACAAGGTCCTTAAAGAGGCAATTAAGTTAAAATGAGCCTCTCAGGGTGGGCCTTAATCCAATCTGACAGGTGCCTTCATAAGAAGAGAAAGTTGGGTGGGCATACAAGGAGACACCAGGGATGTACACACACAGAGGGAGGATCATGTGAGGACACAGCTAGTAGGCAAGACATCCCCAAGCCCAGGAGGGAGGCCTCAGAAGAAACCAACCCTGCTGACACCTTGACCTTGGATTTCTGGCCTCCAGAACTGTACGGCAATGAATTTGTTGCTAAAGTCACCCTGTCCATAGTGTGTTGCTATAACTAATACCTGACCCTCATGATGAAGCACTTACTAATAGCCCCATTCCACAAATAAGCATGTTGATGCTCAGAATGGGCAGGATCTTGTCCAAGGCTGTGCAGCTAGTAATAGACCCGGGATCCCAACCTAAGCACCACCACTCTGAGTGAGTCCAGGGGCTGCACCTCCTTCCTCATTTACATGAAGAGAATCACTCAAGGTCACACAAATAGAACAGTAGTGCTAAAACCTGAGGCCAAAATCTGACATCATCATTTTATCAATCAGTATTGCCTTTAAAAATAGAAACTTGTCTCTAGCTAAAAGTCTCTTGAATCTTAGGATTTTAAGGACAATAAAGATAGTGATCAATAAACAGAAAATGTTACATAGTCTTAGTCTTAATAGGAGCAGAACGGGATGCTATATGGAATTTTCTTTGTAACTTTATGTGCTGTAAAGTCACTAATAATCCTAGACATGGGTTGAGGTTGTGATTGTGGTAAGAGCCATGCAGGGCAGCGTCCCTGGCCTCTGAGCCAGGGTTTTGGTCTCATGCTTACCCCTATGACATTGACCTTAAGCAAATCATTTGACTTCTCTGCACTTCCCATTCCTCTGCTGGAAAAATAGGGTCAATAATTCCAGTTTGTGATCTCTCCCAGTGTCTCTGCAAGGAGCAAACAGTCAGAAACAGAAATCATCCACATAAACTGTCAAATATTGAACGAACCTACCTATTATCTTGGAGCAAATTAACAAGAGCCCTTGATTTCGGTTGTGCTCTGCTGAGGGCCTTCCCTAGGCTGTGCGGGGGGCCTCCAGAAAAGAATCTGGCAAAACCGGGACCAGGTGAACCGCGCCAGAGTACCGCACTGCACAGGGGGCGCTTGGAAACCTCCAGTACCCACTCAACATGCAAACTGTTGCCGCTCTCAAACCCCGAATCTCGCTGCCTCCGAAGGCGAGGTGCGATTGCACATTCCCACACAGCTTCTGACAGCACACACCGCGCAGCCTGCGGGGGTGGAGGGGCGCGTGCGGGGGTGTGGGCGCGTGAGTGTGTGAGTGTGTTTGCACTTGGAGAGGCTGTCTGTGAAATCTAAAGGGCCAATATCGCACTCACTCAATAGTGGCAGCTCTGGGGAGCCCCATCCCCTGCAAGGCGCAGCCAATTGTAATAGCGTCCTGGAATGAATGTGTGAATTGGTGTGGGGTGGATCGTGGGGGAGTTTGCTGGCTTTCCAGAGCTTTGGGGAACCATAACCAAGCATACATAAGCCACTCACTTTAGTTGGGAAGGAAGCACTAGGAAGGTGGTTCTCAGAGTTGGGGAGGTGGGGAACAGGGGGCAGTACAGTCAAAAGGTACAAAGTTGCAGACGTTTAGGGAGAAATGTCTAAAGCTCTACCATGGAGCATGAGGACCATAGGTAGTAATACTATATTGTATGCTGGAAATTTGCTAAGAGTAGATTTTAGGTATTCTCTCCACAAAGAAAAAAGTAACTGTGTGAGATGGATTTGTTAATGTACTTGACTTGCACCACGGTTCCGGCCATGCCTTTGCATGTCAGATGCGTGACAGGTGTCCTATACCTAAATATTTACAATGGCTATTTAAAAAAGAAAATAGCAACTCCTAAGGCTGTTGTTGCCATTTTTATTGTTAGTTGCAGTCATTAGTAGCATTGAGAGGTTTCCAGCAAGTTTGTAAAGGTTTTACAACTAAGACTGGCTTAAGAATCCAAGATACTGGGACAAGATGACCTTCCTTCTTTCCTTCTTTCCTCCCTCTTTCCCTTTGTTGTTTCTCTACCCTATCTCCACCATTCTCCCTCTTTTCTCCAATAAATAAATAAATAAATAACCAAACAACAACAACAACAAAGAAAGAAAGAAAGAAAAAACTAACTTTACATTCCTTCTTAGGGTTAAGTATCCAAAAGCATATCTGGGGGATCCCCTAACACAGGAAGAAGCTGGGAAATGTCTCCTAGCTCAGCTATGCCAATGGGGTGCCATTTAGAGGTCTCTGAGACCAAACATTCAATGGGAAGGAAAAGGGCCATCTTGGCCCTGGGCCACCAGTCCTCAAACGCTGGGCAGCAAGCCCTCCTCTAGCACCCCAGCTTCGTGTGGGAGAGCAAGTGGTTCCCCTGGTCGTATAACTGTTTTTGTGACCCCTTTGTACTCAAAGCTGAGGACCTTGGGAAAGGCTGGTTACACATCTCCAGGCAGAAGCTGTGAAGGTGGGCTTTAGAGATGCTAATTTGTATAATAGTTCACAGTTGATTGACAGGCAGGAGGACAATAAGCCCGGAAATGTGAATGAACTAGGCTAGAGCCAAGGCTACAGGGCCTCAGGGAGGGAGGAACTGAAGGTTTCTATCCTGAGTGGAAGCAGACGATTTTTTAGAATTCAGGCATTTGCAGCAAGAACTCAGCAAATAAAAACTCAGTAGCTTAGATTTTTTTTTTTTCAAATCCCGGGGTCCATGGATGAGCTTTAAGGGTTCCTTAACATGAAATACAGCATTTTATTTGTGGGTGACTTTTTTTCTGGAGAGAGAGGAGGCATAGCTCTTATTAGATTGTCAAAGCATTTCTGAGTCCAAAATATTTTAAATGTGCAAAAGCCACAGGGCAGCACAGATACTAGAATTGGAACGATACAGAGATTAACATGGTCCCTGTGCAAAGAGGACATGCAAATCATGAATGCTTTCATTATTTGGGGGGAGTGAAACTGATAAAATTATGTTACGTGCATGTAAGAATATGATACAATGAGATCCACTATTCTGTATAATTAATATGCACCAATGAAAATTAAGAAAAATCTTTTAAAAATAGCTCCATTTAAACTGGGGGGAAAAGCCATAGGGAACTGGGATTTGAGGCTATTTTGGAAGGAGACCAATCTGAATTGTCAAATCCAGATGGGAAAATTTGCTCCCACCCCACCCCCACATCAGTCTCCTAATTGCAGACTTGTCCCCACCACCACCTTCCCCAACACAGGGCTTTTGACACTCTGGACTTCTCTTCCCTAGAGACTCTCTTCCTTGCTTCAATGACACTAATGTTCTAGATTTCCTGGCTCTTTGATTTTATTTTCCATATTCTTTGCTGGCTTATTTTCTCAGTTCACCCTGTGTCGGCTCCAGGGATGCTAATGCACACATACTAACTGGGCTTGTCCACCATCTTGCTCCCTGGGACTTTCATACCCTGGCTTCCCCTGCAATCAGAAACCTAAAGTGAGGACCTCGCCAGCTCCACCCTTGAGAAAGTCAACCCCGGAGTAGAAGTCCTGAGTCAGATGGAGCCTTAGCCTCTTCTTTCCTGCTTGCCACTGCCTAGGCCAGATCCTCATTCAATCCAGCACCCGGGGCTCTCAACAGTGGCCCCCTACCTGGTCTTCTGCCCTAGCCTTTCCCCAAAAATTCACCCCCCACCACACACACACACACACACACACAAAACTAACCTAAATTTATCATTATCTTCTTAAAATCTTTGCGTTTTCAGAATAAATGAAGTGCCACTTCTTTGGCTTAGCACACAGGCCTTTCAGGAGCTGACTGTGGATCAGTCTGACCATCCCCCATCACCTGCCGGCATGCTCTGTCCTCCATGGTCTGCCAGGCTGTGTGCCCTTAAGATGCACATCCTTGAGCACTTTTGTCTTTTGCTGGGAACAGCCTTCCCTCACCCTTTGCCTATCTATGCTGCCCAATATAGCCATAGTTTAATTTTAATAAAATTAAAAATTCAGTTTCTCAAGTTGTACTACCCACATTTCAGGAGTTCAATCATCATGTGTAGCTAGCTAGTGGCTATCATATTGGTAGTTAATAGAACACTGATATCATTGCAGAAAATTCTAGGGCTCATCCTGCTCACCTCTGAAATTCAGCCTGAGTTTCTCCTCCAGGGAACCTTTCCAGTCTAGGGAAGACATCTCTCCCCAGAGCACCTGTGGTCTGCCTCTGGGACAGTGTACTCAGTCAACTCATATGAGTCTTCCCCATTCTGTATGATTCCTTCTTGAGGATGATATCTCACTTGATTCAGTACCAGCACCTAGCCTAGTGTCTGGAAGGAAATGGATGTTCAATAAGCATTGTGGAACAAAGAAAGATATGACCAGCTGAGCTGAGCAGGATAATCTCAGCCCTCTAAGCTATATTCATTTGCAGAGAATTAGCTGGAGAAGAGTTTTGGTTACAGAAGGCATCCTAGGAGAGTGGGATAAGGCTGTGAGCCCAACATTGCAGGTAGTATGAAAGAAGTCCTTGTATTTCTTTGGCTGGTGCAATGGAGGTGGCCAGAGGCAACTACTGAGCACTTTTGGTTTTCTGTGCATATAATCATGGTCTGAGGTTCAGGTTAGTATGTCTTCCTTCTCTCCTAGATAGGCAATTCATATGCTTGGAGAGCCGTACAATCCTAGAATTGGAAGAGACCTTAAAAATAATGTAACTCAGACCTTTATCCAATATATTAATCTCTTCTGCAGCAGGAGCCTCTACCTGATCACATCCAGTGACAGGGAACACCCTTTCCCCTGAGTCAGACTATTACATTTCCAGGCAGCTATTTTGGTGGAAAGTGCTTTTTAATATTGAACTGCAGTCTGCCTCCTTATAGCTACAGCCCTGGTGCTAAGTCTACCCTCAATGAACAGAGAATTCATCTGTCCTTCTTCCATAGTTAAAAACAACCTGTGGGTGCAGACATTGGTCCCTTCCTTTAGTGATTGCGGCATTTCCCGGTTGGGCATGGTAACTAATTTTTATTAGGTCAATTATTTCATAGTTTCCTATTTCCCAACTGATTTACTCAGATATAAATCAGAAACTTTTCTTGTCATGGAAAAGCAATATAATATTTTATCCCTTAAATGCTTTTTACATAGAGGAACTAAAACCTGTTTTGGGCTCAGATGTGGAAGGAAGGAGCTGAAATGATGAGCTGGTCATTCCCACCTGACAGGGGCCCTGGCATGGAGAGTAGATGTGGAATATGGATAATGAACACTGCCTCGCAGGAGCAGGTGTATCAACATCTCATAGCTGATATAACGTTATTTCTGGAATGTCATCCTGATAAGTGACAGTCCTAATAATAGCAACAACAATAATGGTGAACCCCTATGAAGAGCTTCCCAGGCACCAGGCAGGATCCCAAGCACTTTACATATATTGCATTTTACAATACTGTGTGATAGGTTCATTATTCTCCCCACTTTGCAGAGGATAAAATTGAGGACCAGAGAGTGACAGCTGTCCATTTTGATTGGTTAGTTCCTTCTGAGTAGCCAGATAAATTCCTAGGCTTGTCAATGTGCACAAAATATCCGCGACTCTAACAGGTCTTGCTGTCCTTCAGCTGATGATGCTCAGATACCCGATATCCACACAGCATCCCTGGGAGGTGGGTTTATTCATTCTGTTTAATGGTTGGGAAAATAAAGGTTCAGAGGAATTAGGAGGTTTGTTTATCCCAGAGCCTTCTCAGTGAGGAACATTGGAGCAAAAACTCCTAGACCTGGTGTGGCTTCCCCCACACCACACGCTTCTCCCAGTGAGGTGATGTTGACAATGGGCTGACATTTGTTCTTCCATTGCTTTCCTGAGGGTGTCAGCATCTGCATCCTGGCCCTATGGTGTGAGACTCTGCCTAGGACACAGGCTTTCTGGCTTCATGCTCTGGAATTTCTGAAAACTCTGGCCTGCTCAAGGACCAGTAAGGTAAAGGGTGGTCCCAGGCATATCCAAGCAGTCTCCAGCTGGGGACATGGCTGCACATGGAAGTTGGTGCCGGGCCTGCTGGGGAGGTGTGCTGTGCCAGCCATGCCTGAGCTCCCTGCTGGAGCCCCATCTTCCCAGCTATTCTTCAGTTCCTGCTCTGCCTCAGGCCTCATGGCCCCCAGCTAGGCTCTTGGATTCTGCTACTTTTCCAAACAAGAGATTCCACAGAGCAGAAGGGATGGCTTTGGGGTCATGGAAAGGACCCTGAGATCCCCCAAGTTCCTCTTTCACCCCACCTCGTCATGAACATGCATAACCAATTTATTGCCCTGTGCTTTAAATTTCTGAGTTAAAATGAAACCAATAATCTGCCTTCCTCATGGTGAGTGGAATGAAATATTCATTTGTTCATTCATTCATTCATTCATTCATTCATTCATTCATTCATTCATTCATTCAAGGGAGAGCCAGATTCCAAGTATTCTTAGGAGTTGAGGGTACAACAGTGAACGAAGCAAAGTCCCACCCTTGTGGACCTTCCATTTGGAAAGAGTTACAGACAAAAACCACATAAAGAAGGGAAAAGTAAAACAGGGCACAGCGATAGGATGTAACCGGGATTCTGTTTTTTAAGGGTGGCCAGAGAAGACTTCTGCAAGGAGGATACATTTAAGCCAAGAACGAGATGAATGCAGGATCCAGCCATGCCTAGGTGGGCCAGAGCAGAAGGAAGGAAGGTGGGGATGGTAGAGGAGGATGGGGGCAGCCTGGGGCTCAGTCACATGGACCTTCAAGGTCAAGAGATTGTCTTTTTTTTTTTTTTTTTTAGTGGTGCTGGGGATTAAACCCAGGGCCTTGTGCATGTGAGACAAACCCTCTACCAACTGAGCTATATCCCCAGCCCAGGAGATTGTCTTAACATGGAGATGATCTGAAACCCAGGCCACCTTCTGAATTCTGGGCAGCCCAGGCTGGAGTTCAGAGGGCTATGGCCAAAGATAAGACGGGATTCTTGGGGGCTCCTTTGAAGAGCAGGGTGGGTTCTGGATGCAGCCATAACAACGAGTCCAAAGTCCAGTTTGAGAGACAAATAGGATCTAGGGACATGACTCAGGAGTCCAGAGAGGCAGCCTGGACGTAGTCTGAGATCCGGCTGGCTCCTGCAGCACCAAGCCAGTCACCACAGCAGGTCTGTCCTGGGAAGCAAAGGATCTCTTCTCAGCAGGACTGGGCTTGGGTTCAGGAACCCTGCCTACCTTGGTTGCTGTAATAGAGCCACAGAACAGAAGGAACTGATCCTCAAGACCTCAAGGCACAGTCAGGTCCAGTTTGATGAAAAAATTGGGGAGCGCAGATATGTGTAGGGGTCTCTGCTCAGGATCACCTAGCATGGAATTCTAGAGCAAGCCCTGTGCTCTGACTGGTCCCTGTGGGCACCCAGTCATGCCGGCTTTCCAGACAGGCTTATTTGTCGTTTCTCTATTCTTCCATCCTAGAGGGCTCAGCAGATGCAGAACCCATGGGCTCTAGCTCCTTCAGGAGGCTGGGACTGACCACTATGGCCAGCTCATTCTGGCAGATTGCAGCCATGAAGCCTGAAAGGTCTCACAAATTAGGTGGATAAGCATTTAGGACTTTCATGTAATATACCTGACACCCCATTTCAGCAGTAGAAATTGTGAGTGATACTTTACAGTGTGTAGAACCTTCCACATGTATTTAATACACACACACACACACACTTCCAAACAAACCAATCAACAACCACCACCAACATTTCCAAGGTACTTATACCATAAAATTTATCCTTTAAAAGAGGGCAGCCAGTCAGTGGTTTTTAGTGCAGTCACAAAATAGTACCAGTTTTAATGGCTGAATAATGTTCCACTGTATGGATATACCACATTCTATTTATCAATCCATCAGTTGATGGGCATTGAGGTTTACATTTTTGGCTTCAAAATGGGATAAGGCTGCTGTGAACACTTATGGACAAAATTTTGTGGACATATATTTTCAATTCTCAATTCATATGCTAATTCTGTGTTTAATTTTTGAGAAACTGCTAAGCTTCTGTCCCACGATGGCTGTACTATTTGACATTTCCATCAGCAGTGTATGAGGGACCCAATTTCTCCACATCCTCACCAACTTTTTTTCATTCTCTTTCTTTTTTATTATAGCCATCTGGTGGATGAGAAGTGGTATCTCACTGTGATTTTAATTTTCTTAATGATGTCGAGCATCTTTTCATTTGCTTTTTGGCCATTTGTATATTTTCCTCAGATAAATATCTACTCAGATTCTTTGATGATTTTGAAATTGGTTTATCCTTTTTATTGTTGCACTGAAGGAATTCTTTATATATTCTGGGCATCCCTATCAGATATATGATTTGCAAATATTTTTGCCTATCTTGCAATTTGTCTTTTTTATTTTGGTAGTGTCTTTCAAAGCACAAAAGTTTTAAATTTTGATAGAATTCA
Organism: Marmota monax; assembly: GCF_021218885.2. Lineage (NCBI taxonomy): Eukaryota > Metazoa > Chordata > Mammalia > Rodentia > Sciuridae > Marmota > Marmota monax. The sequence goes on from NW_026694432.1 coordinate 11,158,914, forward strand.
ATTTATCTCTCTTTTTTTTCTCATTTGTAATTTTTAAAAAAATATTTGTTTTTTAGTTGTAGTTGGACAGAATACCTTTATTTCACTTATTTATTTTTATGTGGTGCTGAGGATTGAATCCAGGGTCTCACACATGCAAGGTGAGTGCTCCACTGCTGAGCTACAACCCCAGCCCCCTCTTTTTGTATTTATGATGTCATAGTTAAGAAATCATCATCTAATCCAAAGTCACATATATTTACACCTATGTTTTAGTCTAAGAGTTTTGTAGCTTTAGCTCTTCAATTTATATCTCTGATTCATTTAGAGGTAATTTTTGTATATGGTGTGAGGTAGGGATCCATTTAATTTTTTGCCTGTATGTATCCATCTGGTTGTCTCAGAATAATTTGTTGAAAAGATTCTTCTTTCCCTCATTGAGTTGTCTTGAACCCCTTGTCAAAATTAGCTGGTTCACATGCATTTTTAAAGATGTTGGTTCCACACTATATTGTGAATTAACTTGTTAGGATCAAATATTACACAGCTTCACATGCCTAACATATATACAGCACAGGTCCTGGTACAGAACAGACACATAATAAGCATTGACTGTAGTCAAACTGAGTATGCCTATGAAGCAGGCATATTTGGCCCCTCCTGTGTTCAGGGAGCCCTTTGAAATAGAGAGAAGAGATTTTTCCTTCTAGCCCTTGCTCTGCAACTGACCCTGTTGAACATGACCATTTCTACCAACCACATTTCTGATTTATCTTGCATCTTGTGATTCTGCATCTGCCTCCTAGGGACTCGGCAAGCTGACAAGCCTTAGCTCCTCTTTAGGTCTGAGAAATTTACGCTGAAGCTCTGATCCACATTCTTGGTAAGAATGCTCAGTGCTGCCGGCTGGCGTGTGCATCTCTCTGTGGATTACTCAGGTGGCCTTTTATGTCCAACCTTGTATGTACATGGGTGATTTCCAGCACCCCCAGACCTCACCTTGACGATGCAATGTGGTGACATTAAAGCTAGACTTGGCACTCCCATTCCCCAGAATGAGTGTTTTCATTCTGCTGTGGTCCTTTCTACTCCTCAGTAGCATGCAGCAGCGTTTTTTTGAATTTGCCAGCACAGTGCAAACATGATTCTGTGGCTTGATTTTTTCCACTTTGTTGTCATTAAATATTTCCCATGTCTCTACACGGCCTTCACATTTGTAAGATTTCATCGTGTTTCTATGCCAGTCCCTTCTTGTTAAACATTTAGGCTTTCTTTCCATCCCCCACCCCTAACCTCCCAGGCATTTAAGAAATAGATTTAAGGGAACAAAAATAAAAACAAATCATGCCCCACTCACCAGAATGACAGTTCCAATTTAGATACCTCTTGCAAGACTTGGTGGTTATGGGCTGAATGGACCCTAAATATCTGGAGACTGGCTAACCTGATTCAGCCAATATGCATGGAAACTCACCTGCAGTCTCGTCTCTCCGTGAAATATGAGATTAAGCAGTTTGCCTGTGCAGCCTAAACTTTTCTAACTCCCAGTAACATAATCAGAGTCACTGGTGGTTGTGTTAGTGAACCATGAGAGTCTGGGCTGAATGGAAAAGAGGAAGAAGCCCAGATATCGAAACAGAGTCCTGCAAAGCAAGCCAGGCACACTCCCCTGGGGAGGGGAGGGTTGCCCACAATTTTGCTTGGTATCTCAGAATGATCATTTAATGCTTTAAAGGAAACCTTCAATGACACAGAACTTTCCACTGTGTTTCTAGTCGAATCTTGCATCCAGGATTCTCAGCCAAGCCTGTGTGCAGAGAGCCATGGACCAGATCCTGGAGAAATCCAGCCAGAAGAAAGAGCACACCTCTCCTGCTCCCAGGGCATGCTTCTGGAAGCAGAGGGCGCAAGAACACACACAGAAAGATGTCCCCTGTGACTTCTTTATCTGCGGCTCTCTGTGGCCTTCAGCGCTTGCTCTCTGGGCTGGGTCTGCAGGAAGCCAGGGTACCCGGAAAGCAACCATTGTGCCCTTGCAATTAACCAAGAATGCTCCAACGTGACAGTTCCACTGTGAAAGTTTTCAAATAGTGTTTGGAATGTTTACATAATTGTTCAAAAGAGGCTTTTTCAATGTACCTGTTTACACTCTTTCCTTTTGGAAATTCTTTCAGCAATCAGGCCGTGGAGGGCTCTCAGCCTGCACTTGCCGCCCTTGATTGCCGAAGGAGGAATGAAAGGCCCGCCAGTGAATCGCTGGGAAAACATTCCCGAACAAACGCCCTCTAATGAGCGGGCGCCGCTTTTGCGGCAGCGGTGGTGGAGGGGGGGCGCTGAGAGGCGAGGGCAGAGCTTGGGGCTGGGGAGCCGCGAGGACGCGGTTTTGTTGTGGGGTCCCGGGTGGAGGGAGCGCTGGACCCCGGGCCTTTGTGTGCAAATTTCCCACCGGGGCCAAGCAACTTTCCACAATTTAATTAAGTGGCTTTAGAGTCCCGAGTTGGCCTAACAAGCTCCTGTCCGTGAATGAAAGATTTGTCCCCAGCAGCGGGGGCCGGCTGGAAGCGAAGTGGGCAGCAGTTACCGCTGGCTCCAGCCGATTTAACTGCTCACACAGCCGCCTGCCCGGGGAGGGGAGCGGGCGGGGAAGGCGGCTGAGGGGCTGGCGGCAGTCCTTCTGGGACTCGTCTCACCTAGCTCTCAGCAAATATGCCATCCATATGCCCAGGATCACAACCGAATCAGCTCCATCAGGCCTGGCAAAGAGGCATTTAAATTGCTAATATTGTACTGCAGAGCAGCCAGAGAGCTGCCAAGGACCAGCTCTGTAGGATCCACAGAGACAAACCTGGAGATGCGATAGGTTGGGTTCAGAAAGAGCCCAAGTGGAAGCTGGCTGTCAGGAGGCCCCAGCAATTGGGATCCTAGGTAAGGAAGCATCCCAAGAAATAGTGACAGAAATGCACCTAGGAGGGTGCCTGGGAGCTGGTGGGCCACTGGGGCCCCTTTCTCATCCATTATTTCTGATAAGGGGCCAGCTGGAGTTTTCCACAAAGGCTGCTCTGTGCAAAGGAGGCATCCCCCCTTACCTTAGAACAAGACAGATTTTTCTAGAAGGGGAAAAAAAATGCGAGCTGGTTGGAAGAGGGAAGGAAGGGCTGACTGCAGCTGGGAAGTGTTGCTGGGTTGTGGTTGTTGAGAATCCCTGCTCTAAGACTCGGTTGGTGGAGTAGGTTTGGGATGAGGGTCTTTTGTAGCCACGTTCCAGTGGAGGGTTCACCGAGTGTTTTTCTCTGCCTGTATTTTTAGAAAAAATTATGATGACAGTTGTTAGGTCTCAGGCAGGCAGGCAGCACATTCCATTACAAAGTTAGCATGAAATCAATATGTAAATAACCCTTTCTAACTGGCAGCTATTTTTGAAGGCAGAACGCACCTGATGTTGCAGGTTTGTTCCAGTTCACTTTAAATACCTCTCTGTCCTCTGAGTCTGAGAATGTGCTCACAGTCGGAAGATCTTTCCTCCCTTTCACTTGATCTTTTGCATCATCTGGGATAGCGGTAATGCCTCCATGAGCTTTGTCCTCAAACCTCCTCCATCATTTAAAAACCAGATTGACAAGACCTACTCCAGGCTGGGAGTGCTAGTTCCCCTTTGGCATGGTCACGTTGCAATAGCGAGGGTTGCTCTGGGAGGGGCAAGGGTGGCAGAAGCCTTGACCATCCTCTGAAGGAATTAAAAGAGAGAGAAAGCCCAGGAGGCTGAGATCAGGTTTGAATCAGAAATTTAGACAGTCACTGCCAAAATGCATAGAAGTCATTGCCAAGACATAAAAGGTCAGTGGAAACCAGCCGTGGGAAGAATCAGGTTAGAACCCAGCAGGGAGAAGCAGGTCTCAAGGTACTCCTCGGTGAGTAGGGGTCCAAAGCCACAGGTCTCTGCATAGTTCCTTGCCAACAGTGAGTTTTCCTTTGGTTGGCCCTTTTTTTTTTAAGAAACAAACAAACAAACAAATAACAAGCTGTTTTAACAGAAATACTTCTAGAATATTCCATGCAAGGACAAGTGCCAGAAAGCCCAGTGTGGCATGTGGCATGTGTGTGTGTTTACTTTATGAATTCAAAGGGGTGATGAAGTTCAACCAGGCTCTGATAATAATGACCACTGCAATTACTAAATGTCTATAACATGTTACTACTTATGAGTTCTTAGGTGCTTGAACAGTTCTAGTGTTCTTCCTTACAATTAAGCTAAAATCTGCCTTCCTGTATTTACACACAGAACAAGGATTCTCCTTTCACAGAAGACAAGTAGTGCTTGCTTGATGACCTCTCTACTCCAGGCTAAATATTCCCATTCTTTAATTATCAGAATCCTCTTCACCACATAGTCACCACTGATTATCTCCATATTTGTGTCTCTGGAAGGAACCAGGATCAGAAACTCCTTTTGACGCATCTTAACTCCAAAAGGAGTCTCTCTTCAGGAACAGAAGCATCTGGAGTGGACGTTCACTTTCCTGGTACACAGCGCTATCTTTTATTGCAAGAGGTGGGCAGGTGCATTAGAAATTTTATCTGTTCTACCTGAACCCAGAAGGCAGAGCTAGGGTCACTGGGGATGGAGAGATATTTCAGGTAAGTTATGTCAGCTTGATATAAAGAATTCTTTAATGACAAAGTATATGACCACAGAGTGACATGCTTTGAGGGGCAGTGAGTGTTCTATAGCCTGGAGCGAAGGTGGAGAATTGTAGACAGTACTGATCCGTGGAGTAGAAGTTCCATTGAGCCCTAAGGTGACTTCCAACTCTTGATTCTGACCATTCATTCACTTACACATTTATTGATGCAGGCCAGATGCAAGATGCTGTTCTAGGCTTGGATATGAAGAGTGACATGATATGAAGTGATCTTGATATGAAGAGTGGGGAAAGGGATGAGGTGCACAGAACGTAAAATGTAGGATCTTAACCACCTTAGGTAGACAGTTCAGAGGAATCTGTCTATTCACCACCCACAGAAGTCCCTTCATTAAGTGACTCTCCATTTTCCCCTCACATCAGCCCCAGGCAACCAGTCTACTTTCTGTTTCTATAAAGTTGACTCCTCTAGGCACCTCATATAAGTGGAATCATACGGTATGTGTCCTTTTATGACTGCCTTATTTCACTTAGCATGTCCCCAGGGTTCATCCATGTCATGGCATATGTCAGAATTTCCATCCTAAGACTAGATTAATGTTCCATTGGATGTATATACTACATTCAGTTTACCCACTCATTCATCGATGGGCATTTGGGGTGCTTCTGCTTTTTGGCTATTGTCAATAGTGCTACTGTGAACAGGAATGCACAAATATCTGTGTGAGGCCCTGCTTTAGGTTCCTTTGGTGGACGCCCAGAAGTGGAATTGCTGCATCAATTGCCAAGCGTGGTACTTCTCTACTTAGATTCTTTGGGCAACCATTGGATGGTTTTCCACAGTGGCTGTGTCCTGTTCCATTTCCACTAGTAGCGTATGATTTCTTCACATCCTCACCAATGCCTTTTTTGTTCTTCTGTTCATTTTAATAGCCCTCTTCACGGGTGTGAGGTGGAGCTCATCGTGGGTATTGATTTGCATTCCCCTAGTGATCAGTAGCATTGAACATTTTTCATGTCCTTAATAGCCATTTGTATATCTTCTTTGGAAAAATGTCTATCCAAATCCTGTGCTTGTTTTTTTTTTTTAATATATCTTTATTTTATTTGTTTATTTTTATAAACTGAGGATTGAACCCAGTGCCTCACATGTACTAGGTGAGCACTCTACCACTAAGCTATAACCCCAGCCCCCTCTGCTTGTTTTTTTGACCAAGTTGTATTTTTGCTGCTGAATTAGAGGAGTTCTTTATATATTCTAAATGGTAACCTCCTATAGGCTATATAACTTACAAATATTTTTCACACTCTGTAGGTTGTCTTTTTATTCAGTTGTATCTTTCATTTCACAGAAGTTTTGGCTTTTTTTGATGATTCAATTTATTTATTTTTTCTTTTGCTGTCTTTGCTTTTGGGGTCATATCCAAGAAATTATTGCCTAAGTCATGAGATTTTTCTCCTGAGCTTTTTCCTAAGAGTTTTATAATTTTAGCTTTTACATTTATGTCTTTAATCCATTTTGAGTTAACTTTTGTATGTAGTGTAAGGTAAATGTATATGTGTATAGTGTAAGGCAAGGGTCCCAATTAATTCCTTTACATAAGGATATCTAACACTCACCACCCAACACTGCTTGTTGCAAAGACTGCCCTTTGCCTGTTGAGTGGTCTCCGCAGCCTTGTTAGAACTTACTTAACCACACAAGTGAGAGTTTGCTTCTGAGTGGTCTATTCTGTCTCACTGGTTTAAGCCTGTCTTCATGCCAGTGACACACTGTTTCCATTACTGTCGTTTTATAGCAAGTTTTGAAGTCAGGAACTATGAGATCTTCAAGTTTGATCTTCTTTTTTCAGGGCTGTTTGGTTATTTGAAGTTCCTTGAAATTTCATGTGAAATTTGAGGGTAAATTAAGTAACATTTATTGTATGTGTGGGTATGTGTCTGTATATCTGTATGTGTCTATCTATATTTATATCTGTATCTATATCTCTATATAAAATCTCCTAAGAGCCGTTGGTGATGCAAATAGGAGACAAAGTAAACCTCATTTTCTAAGGGAGTACATACAGTCTTGTAAGAAAAGAAGTGACAAATAAATGTCAACTACACATGTGACTTAAATCATGATGAAAGAGCAGGGAGAGGGAGCAAAACTGAAGAGCACAGAGTCAGGCTGCTGCTCCCACTTTTTTGTCCCCCGACCCCAGCCGTACTAGGGATGTAACCCAGGAGTACTCTACCACTGAGCAACATCCCCAGCCCTTTTGTTTTTTATTTGAGACAAGGTCTCCCTAAGTTGTCCAGGCTGGCCTTGAACTTGTGTTCCTCCTGCTTCAGCCTCCTGAGTAGCTGGGATTACAAGTGTGCCTGGCCAGGCTGTTTCCTGAAAAGGAAAGTTATGGTGGGTTCTTTGATATAGTGATTGTTCAAATTATTTTTCCTGAATGTGGAGAAGTGGACTAAGATAGCCAACCCTGTCTCTTGCTTCCTTGGAGAAAAGGAAGACAGTCAAACACCACGTCCCTGAAATGTCCCTCCAAGTCCCCCAAAACCTAGCCAAGTTAAGGGAACAATGAGAGTGAATTTGGGTCAGAATGTCCAGATACATAGTATCTTGAAGGACACTGGCATTCTCTCATGTAATGCTGGGAAGTAGGGCAAGTTAGTGTCATCTTTAGAAACTTGCTTTCTTGCATGCATGCCAAGTTCTTTGGGATGCTGGTCATACAAGGACAAAGCAAGCTAGACTAGTGATGTCACTGCTTCATTAGCCTCGCTTTTAAAACCCCTTTTTCTATGGTAACTGGTGCAGATCAGAGCACCATCGAGAGGGAAGTGCTTGTCAATTTTATGACCAGGCTATTAGGTCAAGAAAAGTTGCCATAATTAGAATACTGGTAGAAATCAAGTTTGCAATGAAGCATCAAGGTCTTTCCAACTAGGAGTTGGAAAGTCTGAATTGGTTTATGATGGTACACAGTGGTGCCGCTCATGTGAATTTTGATTACATTGGTTTTCCTTTTATTTAAATTTATTCCATATAGAGTTATTTTTACTTATTTATTTGAGGTGCTGGGTTTTTGTTTTCAACTGTGGTTTAAAGCTCAGATCATATAAAATTAGCCATCTCTACCATTGTAAGTGTATAGTTCATAGTATATTCACATTGTTGAGCAGCAGATCTCCAGAATATTTTCATCTTGCCAAACTGAAACTCTCATTAAACAACAACCCCCCAATTTCTCCCTTTCCCAGCCCTGAGAGCCACCATTCTCTGTTTCTATGAATCTGACTACACAAGGTACCTCAAATAATTAGGCTCATACAGTATGTGTCTGAGTGACTTGTTTATTTAACATAATGTCATTAAGTTTCCTCCATATAAAATGTTTCAGAATTTCTTTCTTTTTAAAGCTGGGTAATACTTCATTGTATGTACATACCACATTTTGTTTATCCATTCATCTGTGAAAGGACATTTGGGTGACTTCTAACTATTGGCTATTGTGACTAGTGCTACTCTGAACAGGGATGTACAAATATGTCTTCGATGTAGCTTTGTTCTGATGGCCCTTGATTTAGACCCACTTTAGGAAACCACATTCCTCCATTTACCCCTTGCTTACTCCCCTGCTTAGAAATCTGCAAGCTTTAAGGATTATCTTAATTAATATTAGACCCTCCAGACGGAGAGACTTAACTCCAGCTGGTAAGAGCTGATCTTTAACTATGGTGTCAGATCACCTCTTTGGACATTGCCTCTTTTAGTGACTCTGGCTTACAGAATTATTCTCAACCATACCACCAATGTCAGAAAAAGGTGCTGGAGATTTCAAGAATAAGCTAGTGGCCTCGAAATAGCTTTATGTTCCTCAAGTGCAATTTGGGCTTGTGGCTAATCTATACTTGTCATATGTTCAGAAATGATTCTGCCGCTTAATAACTGCATTTTCAGTGATTTGAGGCATACGATAGATAATTCAGCTGGTGCAAAACTGATATTTATTTTTATACTGTTTATGAATTAAGAGACTGCTAAACAAAATAGTCCTATAAACAAAATTACTGGATTAGGGTGGAGAATGAGGAAACTGGTTAAGGGAACAAAACGTATTCAAGGATATTGGCAGTTTCATTTGCCAATAATTGATGTAATAGTTATTAAATAAGTATGTCTACTAATTAAAGTAGCATTGTTAGAATTTCTACTTAGAAATATTGGTTAATAATGTATATATTTGAGACTAGCAAAATTATTACCATTCTTTTCTTTTGCAATTTAAATATGGAAAATGTCCCACTTTCAACATGGGTTTCTGGAAGCATTATTGAAACAATTCTTGTTACCAGCGGCTTAGCCCGGGACAGAGCCTGGATGCTGGCTTGCTGGGTTCTGCTGGCCACCTGTGTCAGAAAAGAACGAAAGATGGAGAAAGGAAAAATGAACTTGATGCAGCTGATAAAACTGGGATGATGGGCACCATGATGGTGACCCAGATGGGACTGTAGTGCCACCCCTGGCTAGCCAACTCTGGAGGAAGGAAACTGGTAAAGATTGTGAAAAATGGGTGCCTTTTCCCCTTTTAACCAGCTCCGTCAGCCCTTTGCCACTTCTAAGAAGATGGAAAATTTTGGAATAAAAGTTTCTTTTATCTTCCTTCAAAGTTGGCTTTGAATAAAACATATTTTCCATCAATTTGACTCAGAATACTTGCAGAGCAACCTAGCCTCTTCCCCCAGAGGCAGTAGTTCCACCCTGTAACATTACAAAGTACATCATATTTACCAACAAGAACAACATAAATCATTCATTCAACAAACATTACATTGAGTCACTACTATGTGCTAGGCATTACTAAGGCACTGAATGGAATAGTTTAATGGATGTGAATCCTGATTTCAGCCTACCCACCCCACGGTTGAGAAGTGGGCAATGGGTAGCATCTCTTCCTCTCCAGGGAGGGTCCTGGAGGAGATAGCGGAAGGCAAAGATGTGGGAGAGGAGGGACTGACACCCTGGGGTGAGGAGGGGGTGGCTCCAAAGGACAAATGAGCTGGAAAAATACATAGATGCAGCACTGTAGCCTCTCCAGATATTTGGGGATAAAATTCCAGAGAGAAATGCATCCTTTTGGATTGGAAAAGTAGCTCCAATGAAGAAAGTTAATCTTAAAATCTTTTAGAAGGTTTTTTTTTTTTTTTAATAATTTGAGTGAAAATAAAGAAGAAACTGATTTCATGGTTGTATAACAACCATCACTAGCCAATGACTTTGGGAAAGATGATCCCTTATTTGATAGCTGCTATGGTAAAGATATGGCCAGATATGATATGAACAGTGAAGATAAAAAGGTGGAAAAAGATCGAAAATTGAGAGCTTTTCTGGTATGGTGGCACACACCTGTAATTCCAGAGGCTCAGGAGGCTGAGGCAGGAGGATCAAGAGTTCAAAGCCAGCCTCAGAAACTCAGCGAGGCCCTAAGCAGCTCAGTAAGACACTGTCTCTAAATGAAATATAAAATAGGGCTGGGGATGTGGCTCAGTGGTTAAGTGTCCCTGAGTTTAATCCCCAGTACCAAAAAAAAAAAAAAAAAGTGAGAGCTTGATGGGTACTTTGAAAAGGTGGCTTTCCAGGAAGCAGAAGCCAAAGGCAGGGGCAGCATGCCCTGGGGCGCTCTGCCCACCAGCACTCTCCTCCTCTGCATTGATCATCCTTAAAGATATCAGAACTCAGAGAAGAATCAGATCCACTTCCCTCCCCAGTCATCAGAGACCCCTGGCCCTGGCCTCTCTAACCTGCCAACTCTGAGACACATATTGAAGTGGAAGTGAGAGTCAAAGTGTTGGTTCATACTTCCAGTCCCTGTCCTTCACTGAATGGGGTTCCGGAGGATTCTCACGGCCTTCATTCTGAAAGTGTGCGCCCAGAGCAAAACGATTCACTAGAGTTCAGATTCTCCCAGTGGAAACTTTATGTCCACCTGGATGAACATGTGCCTACAGCTAGTGGACTCACTCAGTACACATGCCTTTTGACGGGGGAAGTATCTTTGGAAGGATCACACAGCCATCTCCTGGACACTTCTTTGCCCATGAAGGTTGCCACTGTTCCTCCTCAAGTGGGAGGGAATATTTTGCTGAAGATAAAAATCTGGCAGACCAGGACCTAGTCATTGCCCCAGGGATCCTTGTGGGCCAGTCTGTGGATGGCTTGTTGATTGGCATCACGGGAGTCGTGTTGCAGAGCCCAGAGCAAGTCACGATGACACCCCTCTCTACTCTTGCCATGGCTACCACCAACGCAGACTAATCAAATCCAAAGGAACTTCAATGAATTCACTGGCACAGATGCCCATGTGGCTGAAAGTATGTGCTGTCATTTGAATTTTGATCCTAGCTCTGCTCCTGGGTTTGCAAGTGTTTATAACTCTGTGCAAAATAGTAGTGAGCCCATGGTTGTGACAAGCCTTCCAGAGGAACTGAAGAAACTTGCAAAACAAGGACAGTCCTGGGGACCAATCAGATCCTGGGAGGCAGCAGGGAAGCTAGCAAGCATGCCAGATGGTTCTTTTCTTGTTCGGGGTAGTTATGATGACTGTTATTTTTTAAGCTAGTGCTTTTCCTCCTTGGTAAAACAGTTCACACTGGGATTGAAGTCTCAAATGGTAGGTTTAGCTTTTATGAACAACCAGATGTGGAAGAACATACTTCTATGGTTGATCTAATCAAGCAAGCAGGGATTCTGAGAATGGAGCTCTTCGATATGCAAGGTCTCCATTTCCCCAGTCTGAAGCTTACTCCGTCAGACTGACCAGTTCTGGTGCCCCAGTTCATGTTGGAACCCGTTCTCTGCGGTACCTGTGTCCTTTCTCAAAACATCAGCATTCAAGAAGAAACTTAATTCAGAAACTGCCTTTGCCAAACAAATGAAGGATTATCTACAGGAGAAACACCACCGAAAGATTGAGACCCCTGCATCTTGTACTTTGGGAATAAAAAAAAGAGAGATTTAAATACAGTTTACCAACTTTCCTTGCCATCACTATCTTTTGCTGCCATTAACTATTTTAATTTTAGGTGTGAAACAGAGTCATCAATTTGTTTAGGGGCGGGGAAGTGTCTATAAGGCATCTTGGGCTTATTTGGGTTCTTTAAAAAGGAATGTTTGAGGTTTTAGAAGTGTGAATTATCTTTCATTAACGTGCAGAACAGTCACAAGGTGAATTATCAGATTCTCCTTAATGTCCCCACAGTCCTTCATTGTCATTCCCTGTGATTTTTACGCATTAAGAGCACATTTCATGTGTATTCACCCCTCAATAAAGTTGAATGGAACTTATAGAATGAAAATCGCTCTGTCTTTTTAAGTGACCCATTTTCGAAAGTTAGTGTTGAATGAACATATGTGTGTGATAAAACACAGAATTTACATATACACTGAAAATTATTTTTAAATCTCATACTTAAAAAAGATTTATTTAGAATTATGAATTGACAACATTTTGGTTAATGGGATGCAAATCAGCAACATATCTTTTACAACACTTCTAAATTATTTTTAAGGTTGTGCTAATATTTTTGGTTGTGAAAAGTTGAGATATTTCTGTTGCCTTCATTTTCATTTTGTGATTTGTCTATTTTAATAAGTGGCCTTCCATTTAAAAACTGTAAAGAAATATATACCACGAACTCAGAAATTGTTGCCTTTTCTATCATCAAACTGGGGTACAAATTGGCATAAATAAAGACCTATGGAATTAGAAAGATGGTTATAGAAATAGGAGATAAAAACAGTTTCCTGAGATAGCATGTGCATGTGTGTGTTTGTGTATGTGTGTGTGTGATCTATGCTTTTCCTCTGGTTAAATGTTCTATCTGTGATCTCTTTAGTCAACATTTCCTTGGCGAACTTGATTGTAGAATCATTTTTCATAAATGGACTGGATTCTCTTACAATATTAAAGTTTATGTGAATTTTTTTTAAATCAACCTGGATCTCCAGAACTTACCCTTCAGCAGGAGGGAGACAGACAATAATAAATAACAGCTAAATGAGTAAGATGATTCCAGATATTGAGAACTACAGCAGAGGCAGTAAAAGAGGGTCCCGTGACAGGGGAGTGGGGGCACTTTCTTCTTTAGATCTGTAGGTCAAGGGGGAAAAGTCTATTCGAGAGGGTGACATTTGAGTTGATGCCAGAAATAGAAGAACTAACCGTGTAACTGGGGCAGAACATTCTGAAGCAGATGCTCTAGGATCTGTAGCATAAGGAACAGCAAGGAACATCACAAGGAACAGTGGGTTTGGGTGACTGTGGCTGGATCATGGTAAGGGAAAGGAGAGGGTGTGTGTAATGAGGTTGAGGGCAGCTCGGGCCGCCCGCAGAGTGCACCAAGCACAGGGATGTTTTGTTCTAAATGCATTGGAAACCGCGGCAAAGACAGGCTCTGGTTTGTGCCTTAAAAAGACATTCTCAGAGTTTGATAGAGAGTGAGTGCCCACTGGGAAGGGACGAAGAAGATCATGTACCTGATCAAGGGCAGGTCTGAGGATGAAAGTCTGGGGCACACTAAGATTAAGAGTAATTCCAGGGGCTGGGGTTGTGGCTTTGTGGTACAGCGTTTGCCTAGTATATGTGAGGCCCTGGGTTCCATCCTCAGCACCAAAGAAAAATAAATAAGTAAATAAAGGTATTGTGTCCATTTACAACTAAAATATACTTAAAATAAAAAGAGAGTGATTTCAACTGGGTTATTTCACCTTCTTTTTTCTCTGTGTGCCTGCTACACACACACACACACACACACACACACACGCCCTTTTCTGAGCCCAACAGTCCCTGAGGCAGAGGTTAAGAACCTAGAAGTTACATCAGAATCACCTGGGGAGCTGCCCACTCTTTTTTTTTAAAAATTTATTTTATTTATTTTTGTTACCACAGATTGAACTCAGGGGCACTTGGTCACTGAGCCATAACCCCAGCCCTATTTTGTATTTTATTTAGAGACAGGGTCTCACTGAGTCACTTAGCCGCCTCGCTTTTGCTGAGGCTGGCGTTGAACTCACAATCTTCCTGCCTCCGCCTCCCACGCCTCTGGGATTACAGGCGTGCACCACTGTGCCCAGCTCATGCCCACTCTTACTAGTGGTGATTTTTGCTTGGTGGTCAGGGGTGAAGTCTGAACACATTTGTTTCTTTGTTTAATCTACACAGGTGATTGTGCTGGGAACGGAACAGTCTCGGATGGCAACAGGTAGTGAAGGAACAGGGTGTTGTACACAAAGTAAGGCAGGGAGAGTGAGTACCTGTTTTGCCCTAGACACTCTCCATGCAGTAGTAGAGACCAGATGCTGTTCACAATTAATTGATTAATTTATTTATTAAATATAAGCAATCAGTGCTGGTGCTGATGTGGGGCACTGTGGGCTCCTGCTTAAATACGTGAAGGATGCTTGATGGTAGGAGGGGTAGAGGCCCGATGGTGGGAGGAGTAGAGGCCCGATGGCAGGGCTCTGAGGCCTAGAGCTTTGTTAATGACAGTAGATGGAAACACTTCACCGCCTCAACTGGCTGTGTCACTAATAAATGGCTTCCCAAGTCCCTTCCCCTCACCCCCAGTGGACACTGAGGACAAATAGGAGAAAGCCTCTGGCAAAGCTGTCCCAGAGGCTGGAGGAGGAGGCCACAGCAGGAGGCAGGGCAAGCTTCCAAGTGGGACCTCAATCACTGGGATCTCCTGGCTCTGTCCCTCATGGCATTTGAATTCCTGAGCGGGTGTTCCTGCTAAGCCATTTTTCTCTGAGTCATCAGTAAAATAAAACAGGAACAGTGCTCTGGATTTGTGGGCAAGCTGAAAAATAAAAATCCCTCATTATTCAGGAACCCAGTTACCATTTTGCCCCACTCCCCATACCACAGTCCTCACTGCGGGAATTGGAAGGTGCAGACAGAATCTGAGTTTTTCTCATAGAATTCCATTGTGTGTGGAGGAAGAGAAAACAGAATTTGGGATGGGAAGGAAGGGGTATAGAAATGTGAAAATTATAGGTTGTATATATCTGCACTGTTTTTCTCAATTTATAGAAAAACATACCAAGCTGGCAAAAAGATCAAGAGGTGAATACTTGCCCTACACAGAGTTTCCCCGAGGTGCTTCTTTAAATTGAAAGGTGGTGCTGAGTGCAGTGGCACATGTCTGTAATCCCAGTGGCTTGGAAGGCTGAGGAAGGAGGACTGCAAGTTTTGAGGCCAGCCTCAGCCACTTAGTGAGGCCCTAAGCAACTTGGAGAAAGCCTCCTCGAAATATTTTTTTTTTTTAAAGTGCTGGGATGTGGCTCAGTGGTTAAGCACCTCTGGGTTCAATTCCTGATACCTAAATAAATAAATAAACAAACAAACAAACAAATAAATAAATAAATATCGCAAGGTGGCTTCATTATGGTGAGTCATTAGGTGAAAAAGACACAGTTGATAGCAGGACTTTGGATCCATGCCAGGGCGGCTCTGTTCTGTTGTTAGCTGGGTAGAACGTGGACCATCCAGCCAAATCCCTACTTTCTCTGAGCTGCTTCCAAGCTCCCTGCTACTTACTACCGTCGGCCTCCTAGTTCGGTCTCTGCATCTTGTGGAAGATGCTAAAGCACTTGACATTTAAAATTTATCAGCAAAGTTAAAAAAAATATCTAATGTGAATTAAATGGGATTTTTAATCCCCTCAACTGTTGCCATCAGTATAATCACTAACAGAATGAAATCAGAATCAGTGAGGGAAAATATTAATCATGCATTTGCATCCATTAAACATAATGTAAAAGAGAGCAGGCTGCATGCTCCTGGGTGATTTGGGAACATGTGTGAGGCAGGCGGCTGTGGGTCACTGGGAGAGAAGGGTGACGCTCCAGGGTGCCTGTCCCTTCCCGCCTGCTTACGGTTTTTGTGCTTGCACAGCCTGCAGAGGCCCAGGCTGCTGCAGGGCGATGAGGCAGAGAGCTGGTGAGGAAGACAACCGCCTGCTGCCCAGAGCCCCGAGACTGGGTTTGGATCATCAGGGAATTTGTGGAGGACACGGGGACTGGGAGCCTCTGGTTATTGAAGAAAAGGGATATGTGTACCAAGGAGCTCCCCCGGGGTTGGAAGTTCATTTCTGACTCTGTGAGATGAATCCACTCTTGGAGAACAGAGTCAGATACAACTGGAGGCCAGGAGTGGGGCTGAAAGCAGGTCTTCAGGGATCCGCCATAGGCAACATTGGCCCCACCAGGTGAGAGAAAGAACATGACCTGCCTTCCAAACAGACCTGGCTGCTTATCAGCCGTGAGAATTTGGAAAAGTTGTTTCAAGTTCTTCATCACTGAAATAAGGGTATAATAATTGTTGTGAAATGAAGTGGGGTAATAAATATAAAGCACTAGATCGATGTCCTGTTCATAGCAAGTATTTAATAAACATTTTTTTTAAAAAGCATTGTCCTGGCCACCTCATCCACATCAATGGCCTGAAAACCTTTACGTCTGTGACTCCAGAGCCAATTGGATTCTCAACGGGACCCAGGGATGCCTCAAACATACCAAGACCACAGTAGAACTTAGCACTCCCCCACAAACCCAATCTTCCTTCTCTAGTCGTTAATAAATAAAGGGCACTGCCCTTCCCCCAACCTCTCAAACCACCTAACTGGAGGCCAATCTCCTCCCCTCTCTTGCCTCCACCATCAAAATCAGATCAGGTTCCCGTGGCCTATCAATTCCATCTGTCCGGTGGCCCTCAAATCCACCTCTTCCTTGTAGCAACCACTTCCTAACCTAGAGCTGTAGTTATCTCCACTCTTGTCCCCTCTAAGTCACCCACAGCTGGGTCCACAGAAGGACCTCCTGAGGGCTGGGGTTGTGGCTCAGTGGTAGAGCGCTCGCCTAGCACGTGCAAGGCTCTCGGTTCAATCCTCAGCACCACATAAAAATAAAGGAATTGTGTCCAACTACAACCAAAAAATAAATATTAAAAAAAAGAAGGACTCCTGAAATCATCTATCTGACCATTTCTTTTTTGCCTGCAACTCTTCAATGTCACCTA
Source organism: Marmota monax (assembly GCF_021218885.2). Lineage (NCBI taxonomy): Eukaryota > Metazoa > Chordata > Mammalia > Rodentia > Sciuridae > Marmota > Marmota monax. The sequence goes on from NW_026694432.1 coordinate 11,175,604, forward strand.
GACTTACAGAACAAAATTTGATCTCACTGGCTTGGGTACAGCACCTGTCAGTTTGTTCCTTGCTACCTCTCCAGCCTCATCTGCTGTGGATTCCATCCTGTAGTCCTGGAAACCTGGGTTCCTTCGGGAGAGTAAAAACATGAATCTACTCCTGAGTGTTTTGTATAAGACAAGTAAAACAGGGCAGACTTTCACACACACACACACACACACACACACACACACATATATATAAAATTTCAAAAGTGCAATAATATATTCATGTACTTACTTGCTGTGTTAGTGAATATCTGATCACATGCCTCCTATGTGCCAAACACTGTTATAAAACCATGAATATAATGATGGTATAAAATAGCAACCCTTTCCTCATAGAAGCCCATCAATGATACTAAATAGAAAATACCAATCAATGATACTAAATAGTAAATCCAGCTATGGACTCAACTATGTGAGAAATATGAGGATATTATAAATGTGGCATCTAACACCAGTGGAGAAATATGGATGATTCCGTATGTGATATTAGGATAACTGGTTTGATACTTGGGAAAAACATTAAATTGGGCTCCTACCTCACACCATATCCTCACAAATTCCTAAATGGATTAAGGGTCTGAATGTCAAAATGAGTTTTCTGTCTTTGTCCCCATAAATTTTAATCAATTCTCCATTTTGGTCCTTGTCCCCTTTTCACACCAGTGGTCATGAACTCAGTGAAAGAAGTAGCCGTGTTGTATCATTTAGATAAAGCAAATGGTCCTGCAGGGACTGGGTAAACTGGAAAACGTTTGCTCAATAGTAAACATTTTGAAAACCAATAAAAAAACATAATCATAATAGCAGCAGCTAATCTTTGTAGATACACTGTCTTAGCCTATTTTGTGCTACTATAACAAAATACTTGAGTCTAGATAATTTATAAATAATAGGTATTTATTTCTCATAGTTCTGGAAGCTGGGAAGTCCAAGATTAAGACAATGCCATCTGGTGAGAGCTGCTCTCTGCTTCCAAGATGGCACCTGGAAGGAGGTCCATCTCTGCATCCTCCAGAGGAAGGAACACTGTGCCTTACCCTGGCGGAAGACAGACAGCAAGAGGAAGAAACTCATCCATCGAATATTTCTATTAGCACCATTAATTCATTCATGAGGACAAAGCCTTCCTAACCTAAATACCTCCCCCAAAGCCCCACTTCCCAACATTTTTTTTATAGAAGATTAAGTTTCAACATTAATTTGTGGTGGGCAAAAACATGCAAACCAGAACATCTAGGCACTTTTCTACTTTATGTAAATTTACTAATTGAATACTTATAACTGCCCTATCGGTAGGTACTATTATTACAAAGAAACAGAAGCACTGAGGAATGAAGTAATTTGCTTAAATCATATATTCAGTAAACATTGAGCAGATCTGGAATCCAGGTAGCCTGATTCCAGAACTTAAGCTCTTAGCCGCATATTCCAGCCCATTATCAGAACCAAAAAACACACACAAGGGACAGAGCCTGGTCCATGAGTGCCAGACTCCAACCCCTGCCTGGACTCTCACCTGCACCTGTGGTTTAGCTGTCTCCTTCTTGCTGACAAATACACAATCCTGTCTCACAATCAACCTGGAGCTGTTTCCAGGGCTCCATATGTTGTTAACATCTTTTGTATCCCACCTGGTATCCAAGCCCCTTTGTATTCACCAGGTCTGAGCGGGCCTCCTTCATGCCTGCCCAAAACGGTTCTTTCCTCCTGTGCCCTCCTCACACATCTCTCAGGTCTTTCCGAAATGTCCCCTCCGCTGGCCTGTGATAACTACTCATCCCACGCACTCCCAGGCACATATTTCTGGTTGATTTTTCTCCATACCACTTATCACCATCTGACATGTCACATCATTCATTCATTCACTCATTCGTTCATGTGTGTTGTCTAGCTCCCTCACTAACACATAAGCTCCATAAAGGAAATGGATTTTTTCTCCTCTATTGTGTCTTCAGTGGCTGGAACAGTGACTGCATAGAATTCCACCAAGAGGCAAAATGACTGAATGGATGGTGGTTCTTTCTTGTACAACGCATAATTCTGCAGACATCTTGTATTTTCTCTTTTAAAAGAATTCAGATTTTGCACACCACTCTGTAATATTTCCAATTTTATTTTTAAGTCAAAAAACATTTTTAGATCGTTCCGCCTACTTCCAGGACAAATGTTCAAGTGACATTCGTGTTCCAGGTTACGTTTCCACTTTGTCTTGTGCTTCCTGTGTACCTGGCACAGCCTCGCATCCCTCCACCCCCAGCTCTTTGTCTCTCCCTTGCCTTGGTTTTCCCAGCTGTTCTGGAAAAGGCCTCACAGTGTGAGTTGCCTGCAAGTTCTGGAACAGCTGACTGTATGACAGAGTGGACTGCCCCGGGGCCGGCATGTCAGGCTCCACGGACAGTCGTAGCAAGGTAGGAGCAAGGGCAGGGCTGGCCCTCCTTACTTTTCATAAATCAAAACATACTTTCTTCTTCTCTTTTTCTATACTTTTCTTATCTGCCTTTAAAAGTGACATTTTGCTTACTTTTTTCCATTCTTTCACTTTCTCTTCTACTTGAAAGTTCTTTCTCCCATGAATTTGCCTAATAAATATGTACTGAGTTCCTTCAAGGGACCAGGCAATATGCTAGGCTCTGGGAATAAGGTGGTGGATATAACAGTATCCTTGCCCTGGAGGAACTTCAGGTCTCATGACACCCAAGAATGCAGACTATGCCATCTGAGGTCATGATCACTAGGTTAGGGCACTGCAGTGTCTAGGAAGGCACATACAAGAGGCACCTAGAATAGATTTTGGAGTTCAAAGAAAATTCCCCAGAGGAAGTGCTGTTTTGGTTGACACCTGAAGGATACTCACGCCACAGGGCCTGCCTGCATTTGTATTAGGCATATGGTCAAACGAAAATGGGCAGGACAGGGTAGGGCAGCCAGCAGGGTGTGTGTGTGTGTGTGTGCGTGTGTGCGTGTGTAAACCATTCTGTGTCGGGTGGATTTAGAAAAATCTGGAGATTTTTTTCCCCCAAGCAAGAGCAGACTCAGGATCTCTCAGGTATTTGAAAGACTGACATATAAAAAAATGGATTTGGCTTTATTCTCAGTGGCTCCAGGGGACAGGGGGACAGCGATGAGTAGGTGTCAGAGGCAGATGGAATTTTGAACATAGTGGCCCCCAGGGGAGGTTGCAAATGCCTTATCACTGGAGATGACAAGGCGGTGCTACAGGACATGAAACAGTGGTCTTTATTGGAGAATTGGGCCAGAGGATCTTAAATGGCTCCTCTTGCCAGAGTTTCTGTAACTCTGGGCCATCGTCCTTTAAGATGGGGCCTCAATGAAGAAATCCTGTAGCATATCTGAACTTAGCTTTGCTCTTGGTTAATAGAGATGTATCAGGTCTGAGCCCTCTAAGGTGAGCTCACACGTTGGGTAGTGAGAGAAGCACAAACAAGGGCCTACAGGTAACTCACAGGTGAATTTTCAGAATGCATCATAGAAGTGAAAGGATTTTGATACACGGTGACATGAATGACCCAAAGCAGAAGGGGATTCAGTGGAGTGGAGTGAAGAGTCAGTGAAGCTGGGTTCAAACCCTAATTGTGCTACAGATGCATGACATGACTTCAGACTCCCTCTCTGAGCCATTGTTCGCTTCTCTGTGAAATTAAAAGCCCCATTTGAAAACTTGTTGGTTCCGTGATCAGCATCCTTCAGTAACCATTTAAATAGCTCATAACTAAAAAAAAAAAAAAAGAAAAAAGAAAAAGTTTTTTATCCACTTGCTCATCCACTCATTCATTCAACACGAACTTGCTGAGTCCAGCTATGAACTCAACCCATGGAGGAGTCAGGGGCAAACACGAGGATGATTGAGACTGTCCATAAGAAGACTAGCTAGCACACCACTGCTCATTGTGGTCTTGTATGCACTACAGAAAAATAAAGTAAAATCGAAACGATTTAAAATTCATTAATAAGGAAATTGTCAAATAAAGTTGGCCGTATTCATGCAACACAATTTCATTCACCAATTGAAAGGAGTAAACTAGATCTCTATATACCAAGTGGACAGATCTCAGAAATAAAAGCGAGAAAAGCAAGATGCAGAAGAACATGTTTGATGGGGTGGTGCATTTGTAGAGAATTTTTTTTTAGTGGGGAGGAGGGGGATAATAGGGATTGAACTTAGGGCCACTCAACCACTGAGCCACATCCCCAGCCCTATTTTGTATTTTATTTATAGATAGAGTCTCAGTTGCTTAGCACCTTGCTTTTGTTGAGGCTGGCTTTGAACTTGCAATCCTCCTGCCTCAGCCTCCTGAGCCACTGAGATTACAGGTGTGTACCACCAGGCCCAGCTGTAGAGGGTCTTATTCCCTCCCCATTTCTCATTCTTCTGGTGCCATTTTGTGCAGGTATCCACAATGACGTGTGCAGCCCATGTGCCTTGGGAAAGGCTGACTCCCTAGTGAGTGGAGACATGTCCCACTACATGTGAATGTAGTGCCACCCCTTGGCCATAATATCTGGTTCATGGATAGTCACAAGAGCCACGTTAGACCTTGAGGACTGAGGAGAAGCTTTTGGCGGCTTCCTGGTGGGAAAAGCCTCCTCTCTTTGGCCCCTTCCCTTCCTGTTTGTGGACCACAAAAGGCATGTGGTCCTGGGGTCATTCATAGTCACCTTGCAACCACAAAAAGGAGCTGACCCTAGGATAAAGGTGACACTATGGAAAGAAGAGCCAAAAGTCAAAGGAGAGAGGGTCCTTGATGCCTTTGTTGTACTGATAAATCAGATCCACCTTGACATCTTCCTTGCCGTTGAATTTTTCTATAATGAGAGTTAATAAATCTGCCTCAAAGTTTAAGTCAATTAGAGTTGGGCTTTCTGTATTTTCAGCTCAAAGGATACTAATCCATACCTTATTTATATAAATTAAAGACGACATCAAATAGTCTGTAGTTCTAGGGCATATACATGTGGAAGTCAAATACAAAGGACGGACTGAAAATACATACGCTCCATTCACGACATCATTTCCTCTGTTGGGTCTGGGAGGAACTTTGAGAAACCAGTTCAGGGATGAGCCCTTGTTGAGTAAGGCAGGGGCTATTCTCAAACTTTTACGACTCATTGAATCTTCACGCCAGCATCCTCCTATAAGTTTTATAAAAGTAGAAACTGAGGCACAGAAGGTTTAAGTATCTTGTCCAGGTCAACTGGTGAGGAAGCAGAAAAACTGGCTCCAGAGTCACTTAGTTTTATGTCACCTAAACAGCTATGCTAAGGTGATATCAATGTTATCCATTAGGAGTTCTGGATTTGTTGTTGCTGTGTTTTAGAGGAAAGCGAATGTGACAAAAACTTCACAATCATTTGTCCTGGAAGGGGATACACATGTGATGGTCTTATTATTCTCTGTCCTTTTGTGTGATTCCCCCCCATCCCCCACCCCCCCACTCATTTCTAAACAGAAACCTGAAGCCAGGAGCAGTTCCTCTCCTCTTGGAGTCCTCAGCCCCTTGGACACCAGAGTAGCTGCCCAGACGGAGGAGTGCCAGAGAGCTGTTGGGACAGCACTGTGGGAGCCAAGTGGAGGGAGAGGCCACATCTCATCTGGGAGACAGCTTGGCAGCAGTTATGGCACTGGACATTTGGGCCTGGAAATGAGGACCAAACACAGTGTGGAGGGCCAGCCAGCAACGGGGGCATTGGACAGAGGGGTGGGAAAGTACAGAGGAGCTGAATTTGGCTGGAGCCAAGGACACGGGAGCAGGGACTGAGAGGGAATGTTGTTAAAACTCAGCTGAAGCCAGGCAGTGACAGTGGCAGGCTTCAGCTTCCCGCCCCAAATGATGGCCTTTTGTTTGGAGGGGCCGGTTGGAGCCTCTGGCTCCTCTCCATCCTGCGCATCTCATGAGCTGCCCATCTGGCTGTTTGGTTGCATCTCCAGATGTTCTCTGGGCTCCCACTGTGAATTATCTGCTGACCCAGCAGTAGCCCCTTCCCCAGCACCCCGGGAAGCTTTCAATGTAAACATACAGCCACATTTAAACTGGCAAGACCTTGACTGCCTGGGAAGCCGTATTCGGATGGATCTGCCTGGACTCTAATTCTGGGAGCCCAGCCTGCTCAGGGTCACCTGCACAGAAGCGGGTGAGATGTCCTGGGGCCGTCCACAATGGCTCCTGACAGCCGCGGGAGGGACACAGATGCAGGCTAGCATGTAATTAGTGCCAGGAATGCAGCTCTCTGATCACTTTCCCTCAAGAACGTGCCTCTCTGGCTGAGCGGCAGATAATGGACAATCACAGGAGATCCTTGATTACGGCTCGATTGAGCTTATGGGAGCTCCAGACGGCTAATGCAATTGTGGCTTCCAAGCCGTTCCATGGAGGGCATTTCCATATGGGCAGGGAATTAAATAAAGCTGTTCTGAACACTTTGCTGGTCTTGTGCCTCTAGTATCTGGCCGGATACAATCTTCCGCTTCAAATGACCTCAACAGAGACTATAGGGGGTGGTCATGACCCAAGACGAGAAGGCCAGCTTCCTCCTTAATTACTGTCACATTTCCCCTTTAGGGCTCTTGACCTAACTGGCATTAGCTTTTTGTTCTCTTTCCTGGAGCCAGACACCCACTCCTTGCCTCCAGCCCCCAGTTGGCTCCACAGCTCCAGGCTTTGGGTTTTTCCAGAAACAGAGGATTCTGCTGGACACACTTTCCACCAAGAGATGGATCACAGGTTGGTGGTGGAGGTGATTCAGGAAAAACAGGGGACTCGGGTCAGGTCTGCCTTGCCCCATGCCTGGCCATCTTCTCGCCCTTTCTGGACCTCAGGCTCTCTGAACAGAAGGGAACAGGCTGGATGATTTGTAACATCTAGGATTGAACTGATACTCTCACCACAAAAGGAATAATGTGAGATAGAGTGCTGAGTTGACTTTCCAGCTGTCTTGAAATGCTGGCTAAAGCCCTTTCCAGGGCTTCCAGAAGGGGTTAAGTTGGCCCCCAGCCTTCTGCTGTCCTCCATTGTCAGCCCATATAGACTGGAGAACTAGAAAGCTCACAGAAGAAAGGAATTTGGAGGATCCATGAGCTGCTGAGCTGCAGAAACTTCCAAGCTTACTTGGTGATGTCCAGGAGTGGGGCACAGTTCTTGGAGAGTTGGCATGTGTGTTCTGGAATGTACAGGAACATAGGAACTGGTGGAGCCTGGAGAATTCTGAAGGCAAGCAGTGGCTGGAGGAATTTGCAATCATGAGTCTGCACATCACTGTGCAATGTGGCGGGGACCCATGGGTAACTCGTGGGGAGAGTGGGCACTGTGGAGGATAGCTGTGCATAGGTGGTCTTAGGGGGTGAAGACACTCTCTGCCTTGCAGGCAAAGGACTCCATTGGCAGAGGTCCTGGGGTGAGAGGAGGGTTGCAAGAGGTACTTGCTCATGTCATGGACTGTTTAGGGTGAAGGTCCCAGAAAAAACCCTCCCAATGAGAGAGCCAGCATTTGAAGGCCTATCACATGAAAGGGCATCGATGTGAATGAGCATTGGCCAAGAGAGAAGTAAAGGGCCCGTTAAAGAAAAGAATTCTATTCTTTCCTTCTAACCCTGACTCCTCCCCCTGCATTCTAGAGTAGCCAAGAGGAACAGAGACATGAGAACAAGAAGAGGAAGAACAAGGAATGAGACACCTCCATGTCCAGCAGGCCACGCCCCTGCTCCAAGTCCTCAGGCCACGCCCCCTTCTCCTGCTCCAGTAGGACACATCTGCCGGCCACCCTCGCTGCTCCTCTCCTGGTTCACATTTGTGTATCTGGTCCACCCCGTCTAGACATTGCGCCTCCTGTGAGCAGGGAGACTGCAGTTGCAATGCCAGCCTAGAGAAGCTCTTGGCTAATGGAGCTGATGACTGTCTCTGCCCTGATCTGTATTCTCTGGAATCACAGTCCTTGGGAGAGCATTGGTAAAAACAAGCTGGAGCCAGACTCAGGGGGTTTGTGGTAGCAGAGAGAACCCCAGAGAAAAAAAAGAGAGGATTTGAAAACACAGGGAGCAAGGCGTCCACCCAGCTAAAAGTTGGGAGAAGGTCAAGTTCCCACCAACACAATGATATTGCTGCTGAGCCTTGGCTAGAGGTTCTCAGATTCCCACTACCTGAGCTCAGGATTAGACTCCTGAGGGCACAGATGAAGATGGGCAGGGTCCTAGAAATATGTGAAAAGAGTCCTAGAAATATGTGGGAAGAGCCAGCTGGACAGACCTCTGGATGTTTCTCAGACTCCCCTGTGCCCCATTGACTGTGCTTCCCATATAAAGGGGTTCATACTGTGATTTGCACATATTAGTCCACAAAAGCAGGGGGATCATCAGTGGTTGCTTCAAACTTTGGGTCTGAAATTATTCCAAGATATTGGGGGGGGGTACTCTGGGATTCTTGGTCAGGCTGCAGGGAAAGGCCAGATAGAAAGGTTTGGGAAGTCTCTGAGCCAGAGAAATCCACTCCCATCCCACAAGCACGTGCGCGCGCGCGCGCACACACACACACACACACACACACACACAGAGCAATCTTCTTAATAAACACACTGAATTTATGTAATTATATGAGGGATTTTTATGGAATTTGTATAGTCACAGTGATGGAAGCTGATCATTCCAGAAAGCAAGGAACTCTCTTCCTGCACACAGTCAGGATATTTACCACCTGCACCATCCCCGCGGGTCTGTGCCCCTGGGGGAAACTTTCAGCGTGGAGGAGTGTGGGAATTAGCAAGGGAGAGCTCTCAGCCCTGGAGGATGCTTGGGAGGAGAAGGAAGGGAGGTGGAGCAGAGCTGCCATTCTGACCCCGGCCATCAACTTGGGACTGTTTGACTTGCATGAAGTGTGACTTTGCAGAGAAATTCAAACCCCAGCCGCAGGGACAGCTGGCTCCAGTCCTTCCCACACAGGGATGACTCAGGCAGGCCAGCCCCCCCGCAGGCAGCTTTTTCATGGCTTGCTAAAAAGATGCTGTGTTCCTGGGCTGATTTCTTTGGGGTTTAACTGAAGTCCTCTTCGGCATGCACCAGTGATTCTAATTCAAGTTTCCTTGGGGTGTCTCAGGCAGAGTTTATCCCAGTGACAGGAGGTGGCTGTTTCAGCAAAACAAATTATCGCAGTGACGAGGCTGGGCCAGCACATGGGAGAAATGGTCTACTTTCCACAAAAAGGAACCGCCGAAACATCTTACTTCTTTTAGCATTTTAATTATAAAATTAAGCAAATCTGTGGCAGAAAAATAAATGTTAAATCAAGTTTATTATGGCTCATTTTGGTTGCAAGGAATAACCCCTATCAAACCATCAGAACACAGGGGGAGTATAGGAAAGACATCTGCCACGGAATCTGTGGACTCAGAAATGGGGCTCTCCCAAGGCCCCTCGGCTGACGGCTCAGCCTCCGTGAAGCTGGAGTTGGAGGGAGTTTCCAGTCCAAGAGAGCTCTGAGCAGGGGTCCAGTGGAGGCTCAGAGGCAGCTATCCATGGTCCTTCTCTACTGTAGTGTCATGGCCCAGGGTTGGGTTTGAATTGTGTTCCCTCCAAGGACATGTTGAAATGCCAACTCTTGGGACCTGTGCATGTGAACTTATTTGGAAATAGTCTTTGCAGATGTAATTGGTTTAGTCAGCTGTTTCATTGCTGTGACCAAAAGACCTGTCAAGAACAATGTAGAGTGTAGAAGAGGAAAATTTTATATGGGGCTCATGGTTTCAGATGTCTCTGATCACAGATGGCCAACTCCATTGCTCTGGGGCCAAAGTCAGGCAGAACATCATGGAAGAAGAATGAGGAGGAGGAAAGCAGCTCAGGACAGGGGAATCAGGAAGTCGAGAGAGCTCCACTCACCAGGGACAAAAATATATATCCTAAAAGCATACCCCCCATGACCCACCTCCTCCAGCCACACTCAACTTTCCCCAGTTACCACCCAGTTAATTCATCCATAGATTAATGCACTGATTAAGCAAAGGCCCTCATAACCCAATCATTTGACCTTTGCACTTTCTTGCATTGTCCCACACATGAGTTTTTGCGGGGCACCACATACCTAAACCATAACAGGGCATCAAGGGCAATTGGTCTATAGAACAGCCACAGAAGGTGACCTTCATGTCATACTGGACTTGGTCAGGTCTAAACTCAGTCACTGGTGTCCTTACAAGAAAAGACACAGAAACACACAGAACAGGGAGGGGAAGATGACCATGTGAAGGTGGAGGCAGAAATTGCCAAAGAACAGTCACCCAAAGTTAGGAGGCAAGAAAGGATCTGTCCCTAGAGGGGATCTGAGGGAGCACGGCCCTGCTGACACTTTGCTTTTGGACCTCTGCTCTCCAGGACCGTGAGACAATAGGTGTGTAGTGTTTTAAGCCACCCAACATGTGGGTCATTTCTCACGGCAGCACCAGGAAACGAGTACGCGCTGTTGCACACCGTGACTCTGCTAGCAGCTGGCGTCCTCTTGGTTTTGTATTCAAATTCTTAACACAGAAAGAATCTGTTCAGGTCCCCTTCTGTGGCTGTTCTATAGGCCAGTTGTCCTTGATGGTTCAGTGGCTGCCCTGGACCAATCAGCTGTGATGGGCTGCAGTGGGGTCACCCGAAAGAGAGCAGGACAACCTAAGGTCGGGACTAAAGAGAGGTTCTGTGGAGCTTCACTGCTCCGGGAGGGTTCTTGTTTTATATCCCTTCCTCTTCCTTCTCATGCATCAACCTAGTCCCTGCTTTTCACTGTTAATGGTCTGAAGAGGAAAGTACACACACACGCACATGCACACACCACAAAACACATTTTAATGGAGGTTCTGTGGGAAAGTATAGGGATTTGAATCCTGGATTAAGATTCATGTATTCTGGACATGGGGTGTAGCTCAGTAGTGAAGCACCTGCTTAGCATGCGCAAGGCCCTGGGTTGGATCCCCAGTACCCAAAAAAAAAAAAAGCATTCTGAGTTCATGAGATTTTGTTACTTATCAGCTATTACAAGACCCATATGTTAAAGTCTTGGTCATTAACATGTGGCTCTACTGGGAGATGGCAGAATTTTTAGGAAGTGAGCCTAGAGGGAGGAAGCTAGATCATTGGTGATGTGTCTTTGAAGAGGACACTGGGACTCCAGCCCCTTCCTCTCTCTTTGCTTTCTGGCCACCATGAGGTGAAGTCCTCTGCTCTGTATTCCCACTGCCTTTGGTGCACCACACTCCCACCGCCATGATGTACTGTGCTGCCACAGGCCCAAAGCCACAGGCCAAGTGACCATGGACTGAAACCAAGAGCCAAAATAAATCATCCCTTCTTTTAGGTTACTTTTCTCAGGTATTTTGTCACAGCAAGGGAAAGCTGACTAATACATCAGCTGTGTGACTATGACACTGGGTGGACCCTTTCACTTCTCTGAGTTTCAGTAAACCTAGCTGTGAAATGGCATTAAGGCCACCAACCTGCTTAGAATGCAATCAAATAACAAAATGGTTGTGACTACTCTCTGACCCACTTAAAGCTCCAAGTCCACATGGAATGTGGTAGCTGAGGAGCAGCCCCAGCCCAGGGTAGGCTCTGTGCAGAAGCCGAAATGTGGAGACTGAGGGACGAGGTGCTGCTGGCTGCCTGCTTTTCCTTTGTCTTTTTCGATAATGCTAATCTGGTTACTCTTTGAAGCAGCTATTCCCCATTACTATTACTCATTCCAGGCTCTGAATCATTCTGATGGATACAACTTGACATCGACCAATTTGCCTAATTCATCACCTTTGCATTTCTTTAATAGTAAAGACAGAGTAGAAGGTTTTCCAACTGGCTTTGTGATTTTCTTTCCTCCTCTCCTCCAGCATCAGCAGGAGATGCAGATAAGGCTCCCTCTGAAAGGCGGCTGCGTGGGGGAAATCAGCAGATCAGGGATTCTGTAGTGAAAACCCATTCACAGTGTGTCCTCCATCAAGTTAGGATGATCATGGCTTTGACTCATCCCTGTCTCTGCAGCCCCGAGGGCTAGTTATTGAGCAGCCATTCACTGTCTGGGATTAGGTCCAGTCCAGCTGGGGCTGACAGCGCCCTCCCGGCTTGTTCATGGCCTATGTCCTACTTCTCATTCGTGGGCTCAGTCCTGATCCTCCTATCCCAACTTCAGAAGGTCCAAAATCTGCTCATCCTTTCAAGATCAGCCTGGCCACCTTCTCCATGGAGGAGGAAGTCTACCTCCACCTTTTCCTGTTCCTTCATTCTGACCCTTACTTCTTCCCAAATCAAAATCCCCATGACAGCAAGTCAAACAGTACAGAAGTACACAAGGGAAAAAAAATTAATATTTTCCATCTCTAGTGTTTGCCTCTCCCCTGCGTTCCCCTTGGGTAATGAATGTTTTGTCTACATCCTCCAGTGCCTCTATTTATGCTCACGCTAACATATTCATTCACATATTCACATCCATAAAGGGGGTGTGTTAGTCAGCTCATCTCTGGGACCAAAATACCTGACACAAACAACTTGGAGGAGCAAAGTTGTATTTTGGCTCACAGTCTCAGAGGTTTAAGTCCATGGTTTGCCAGTTCCAAGGCAGAAGAAAGCTTCTCAGCTCATGGCAGCCAGAAAGGAGAAAGAGAGAGAGAGAGGAAGAGACCAGGAACAAGAAAGACCCTTCCTGTGTGCACTCAAGGCCTACTTCCTCCAATTAGGCCTACCTCCTAAAATTTCCTTCACCTTTCATAATGCTATCAAATTATTAATCTGACATTAATATCAAATTATTAATCCACCCACTGATGACCTCACAATCCAATCACTTCCCCAAATCCCCACCTCTGAGTATGGCTGCACTGGGGGACAAGCCTTCAACCCATGAATCTTTGAGGCACACTTCATATTCAAACCACAACAGGTAGTTTCTTCTAATTTTTAAAGAGATCATACTGTACAATCATGATTTCTTTTTTAAAAAACTTGATATTATTAGACATTTCTTTATGCCCGTTCACATGTCTAATTCATTTTAATGGCCTCATGATGTTCCAGATACTTACTTAGTCAGCCTTTTCTTGTTTTCCATTCTGTAATTTTGGGGCTCATGTCTTTTTATTATTATGCTTTCATTTCTTAGGAAAGAGTCATAAATGTATGAGTTCTGGGTCAAAGAATGCAATGTGCTTAATTCTCAGAGTTGCTACTAGATTATTTTCCAGATAGAAAGTAGTGACACAGCTCATCCATGAAGTATGGCCATGCCTGTTTCCTCACATCCTCATCAGCTTTTAGATGTTGAAAGTGAATATTTTGCAGCTTTTACTATCTTTTGGTGACAATGGCATTTTATTGTTTCAATTTCCATTTTCTTAAATACTTGTAGGTTTGGACACCTTTTTATAGATACTGGCCATTTGCATTTCTTTTCCTGTGAATTTCTTGTTCAAATCCTTTGCCCATTTTTATTGCATCCTTTAACACTTTATATCTACTATTATAGGTATTTTTGTCCTTGTCCAACATTCTAGGTAATAACAGCTAACATTTGCACAGCATAGAAAGCTCCTTTCAGATAAATTAGCTCACTATATCCTCACTATGATTCTGCGAGGAACCTATTATCCTTGGTTTGTGGAAGTGGAAGCCTGGAGACTTGTCGGAGCTGTATTCATAGGCTGTCGTAGCAGAGCTGAGGCTCCAACTTCCTTCCACTGCGCTGTGGGGAGGGCTCATGGGCAACTTTTCTCTCCCACCTAGTTCTTTGCACAGCCTTATACCAGAGTATGGTTGCAGAATGAGTAGAAGGACCAAGAATAGGTGCTTGAATCAGAGGAAATAGAGACTGATGAAAGGCAGAGGGTTGGATCAACTTCCCAATATAGCCTCCCTCCCCATGTGTTTCCTGAATTTCTGCAACAACAAGAAAAAAAAAATGCTCCTTTCATTCTTCATTATCATTGCCAAGCACCATCTTTTAAAGGCATCTCACTTTGCTATATCCTTGAATTCTCATATACCGAGGAGTCTCAGTCCCTTGTATGGAAAATAGCCCCTTGCCTCAGGTAGATAACATTTAAAGAGTGGATGGGCATAAAGCAGCAGTTCGCAGCTAGAGATGAATTTGAACCCCTTCCCTCACCAGGGGGATATTTGGAAACCTCTGGAGACACTTTCCGGTGTTACAAAAAACCTGGGGGAGGAGATGCTACCAGCATCTAGTGTGTGGGGGTCAGGAATGCTGCTCAACACTCTACAACACACAGAACAGGGAGACATTCTACAATTCCCTCCACAAAGAATTGCCTGGCCAAAAATGTCAATAGTGGTGCTGTTAAGGAGACTCAGCTTAAAGTCCCAGGAAGCAAATTAGAAGTGACATCATGAAAAGGAAAGACACAGGATTTGCCACTTAAGGTACTTGACTTTCAGTGTTAGGGGCCTGTGTACAAGCCATGTGATCTTGGATAAGTCATTCATCCCCTCTAAACCTCAGTTTTCTCAAGTGTAAAATGGGGATCTTGTCTTCTCGAGAAGGCATGGGTAAGAAAGAGCAGAATGACGTGTGCGGAGAGGTGCCAGGTAATTGTGGGAGATAATTGTCACTGGGAAGCATCTTATTTAACTGGGGGAGAGTGTGAGGGAGCTCGGCCTGTACACCCAGTTTCTGGGCTGACTGTGTGTGGGATCTTTGGCTGTGAAAATGCAGGTGTTTGTAGTTTGGAGTCCAGAGGACTAGCTGAATGCTAATCTCCCCGTGTCCTTGTTTGCTCCTCTGGAAACTTTGTGGGTAGACAGCTAATCAATGGGGGGAAATGATGACTCTTGCATTGTGCACATACTAACTGGCAGCCCTGAAGCAGAGACCTGGGACTTTGAAACATGCTTTTACTCTTGAAGGAGGGCTGGGCAGGGAACTGTGATGGAATTCCCAGTCCTGGATCCAGTTGGCTGGGGAGTAAGATCTGAGCCATTTGGGGCATCAAATGGTGCCCAAAAAAGGGGCTGGAAAATAAGGAAGAATTAAAAAGGGAAAGAGAAAGGTAAGTAGGAGGAGGTCCTGAGAACAGATGTGCAGAGAGGCACCTTTACTCTGGGTCATGGGATGGGCAAAAGGTTTTCCTAAACAGCCTGACCCCATCCCCCCATCTCTAACCTCTCGTTCCACTCTGATCACATTTCCTAACTCACACTGCCACCGCTGCTCTGTCTCAACCCAGGCTCTTCTCTCCCTCCCCAACCCAGCCCCTGAACCTTGACCCCCCTCAGTCCCTCCTTCAGCTTCACTAGTCAGTATAGAATCTAAGCCACCTGCCTTGGCTCAGTCCACCATGTTGACTTTGGAAAGGAAGGAAAAGGGAGAGGGAGAGGTCAGGAAGGAGACTAGTCTCCTTGAGCCCAGGGAATCATTGCTTGTCTGCTTCTAGATTACTCTTCCCGAAGGACTCTAGTATCCTGGGCATAAAACCAGCCTATGCACAAATACACATGCCCTGTTTTGAGTCATAAGCACTGGTTCATGAACATCCTTTTAGAGTGTACGGAATTCACAAGTTGGAGGTGATGCACATTCTGCCCAGGATTTGGGTCCAGAATCCAGGTTCTGCATCTTCTCAGCACAAGGAGCCTGGACCTACTTGCCTTCTTGTCTTTCTGGAATTCTTGGACCAGGGTGCCCTCGTCTCAGTTAGAAGCTTCAGTGAGGGCAGGAAGGAGGAGCAAATAAAGTCAAGGATGGCAGGAGAGCTCGTAAGGTGACTCAGACCCGAGATCCAGGAAGGAAGAACCCAGGGGAATTCCTTCCTCAGTGTTCCTTACTCAGCATTGGCAGCAGGTGGGGTAGTGGGGATACCAACTGCACGTCTCCCCAAGTGGGGACCAGTCCAGGGGAGCCCCGGCTGCCTCCAGCCTGGCTGGGTGGGGGCAGAGACTGTGGGGGCTGGCGTGGCAGCTGTGGGCTGCACCGAGGCCTGTCAGGGAGGAATGATTAATGAACAGCTGCACCAGCTGAGGCTAACCTTTGGAGAGCCGAGCAGGGCATCTGCAGAACTGTCAGTGCTCTGACAAGGACAGAGCTGAACAACCAATTATGCCGCCATCACTAAGGTGGGCTGTCACTTTAATCCCAGCCATTCACTTAGGCAAGGACAGGGAAATTTCTCCTCTGCAGAGGCATGTGCCTTGGCCACCTTAACCATTTCAGGACAGGGCAGGGACCCTTGCTGGGAACTGACAAAGTTTTCTCACTTCTCTGGGCTTCTCCTGGTTTCCACTCCCCCTTTCGTGCTGGCCATGGGAACAGAATTCCAAACATATGCTTCTTGTTTCTTTCTGCTGCCTCCTACAGCTTGCAGGGGAAAGCCTGAGTTCCTTACCCTGGCAATCAGAGCTTTTCATCCACTTATTCACTTATTCATTTATCTGATGAACAATTCCCTAGGAAGCATTTGGTATGTAGCAGGCCTTCTGCTACCTACAGATCAGAGTAATTCCACGTAAGAGAGTTCTAACCCTTTAGAGGCTTGTGATCTCAAAGTACTGGCAAGTAAGTACATCCCTGGGTAGAGTATAAAATCTTCTATGGAAATGGTAATAGAAAGCCATGGGAAACCAGAGAAGGAACTGAAACCAGATTAGTGGAACAGGGGACAGGAATGATCTGGGGCTTTGTTTACAGTGATGAGCACCCGTTAGACAGAGGTGGGAAGCAGGGAAAGCAAGTGCAAATGTATAAAGATGGGGAAAAAACAAAACCATGAATTCCAGCAATGACAGGCAATCCCATGTGTCTCTGGAGCTCTAAGGACACGAGAAGAGGCCAATAGGTCTGCAAAAGTGGGGACCAGGTGGTAAAGGGCTTTGAATGTGAGATTAAGTGATTGGGTTTTATCCTCCTTCTTAGAAGGGAACAATTTAGGCTCTGTCCTGCTGCCTACCTTTGGACATCTTCTATACCTCTATCTGGCCATGCATTCTGGATTTCAGCCACAGTGGGCATTTCCTGAGTCACTGATCTTGCCATATTTTCACACCTACCTGTGTTGGCTCTTGCTCGTCTCTCAATCCAGAGTATCCCTCCTCCCATTGTTTGCGGTGAATCTGGGAATTATGTTTGGCTGCTAATAAAAGAGGGACAAAATAAGAGTGGTTTCAATAGGATGGGAGTTTATTTTTCTTTTATGCAATAGAAAACTTAGCAAGAAGTAATGGAGGGCCAGCAGCAGCATGGCTGTGTCACCAGGGACCCAGGGACCTTCTCTCTTTCTCCTCCACTATCCTGAGCTTGCCTTCCATCCTCAAAGTCACCTTGTAGTCACAAATGGCTGCCAGAGTTCCAGCTTTTCTGCCCCCATTGTAGGAAAGAAGAAAGAAGAAGGAGATAAGACCAAAAGAATGTGCTTTTCAACAAAGTCAGCCTCTTGAATTTATTTACAACTCTTCCATTTATTTACTGGTTGTCCCTTATTCAAAGGAAAGTAGGGATTGTGGTTGGTTTTGTTTCTGTGTTTGTTGAAGTGTTTATATTCTATTCCAACAAAATGAGGGTTCTGGTAACAAAGAAGCAGCTCAGAATGAGCAGACAACCTCTGGCACAATTACTAAGCAAAAGGCACCTGAACATGTCCCACAGATGAGGCGGACATGATGAAATTAAAGGCTTCAGAACAGGGAATTCATGGCATAAAAGGTATGGAAAAAAACAGTGCAACCAAAGCGGTGAAGATGAACCTATAATGGTTAAGAGTCTAAGTGATCTCCTAATCCCCAACATGCACCTTGAAAAAGTTTTACATGCTATAAAATCAGAAGAATATCATAAAATAATGTTTCTAAAACACTAAGTTCTTTTTCAAAAAAATAATGGTAAGAACTGGAAGAAGGAAGTAAAATTATGCTTAGCTACTCATTTTAAATAAGATCTCAAAAGACTTTAATTCGTACTTGATTCTGACAATTAGGAAATCTTAAGAAATATTTTTGAAAAAATGTCAAGGTTATTAATAGTAGGATTAGTGCTAACATTTGTCTCCTAATACATTTAGAGAAGATAGAGTCAAAGAATCCATCCACCAAAAATGAAAAGTAAGATACAAGAAAAGTGATAACACTTTCGCTTTGCATTTGGCACCGTGGAATTTGGTTGATATTTTAGATATGTCACTCTGGTAGCAGTGTGGACTCAGTGTGGAGTTAGAATAGGCATTTAGAAAACTATTACAGTATTCTAGAAGAAAGAGAAGGGCAATCTGTTACCAAAAGAGCTGGCCTGTTGTCATCGGTACCTAACAAGAACAGGTGCCCTTAATAGATACATTCACAGAGGCCCTGAAGAGTAGGAATGGAACTTCTACTTAGGATTATGATGGAATGACTGGGCTCAAACTTCTCTCCCACTATAAACAATTGGGAAGCTAGAAAGAGATGAAATAATTATTTTCAAATATTGGACAATAGATAGTACAGGACTGTTCTTGAAAGAAGAGGAACAAATAAAGTGAGCCCTATAATTATTCCAGATTTCTGCCTGGAAGTATTTTCTGCATTATGATTCAGTGAAAGAGAACAGAAATCTTGCTAAGTTGAAGAGGTAAACTTCAAAAAGAGGTATGCTCATCACGTACATCCACCCGACTAGATTCCTAATTAGTATAAAATATATTCCATGCTTGTATAATTATATCAAAATGGACTCTACTATCATGTATAACTAAAAAGAACCAATACGAAGGAGCAAATTTTGCACCTTTTCTGTAAGTTTTTTTTTAAAAAAGTAATATAAAATAAAAATGCTGAATTAGTTATAATTTTCAGAAAGTGATTTATAGGAAAAGAGCTCCAAATATCTACATGGCAGTCCATTCAGTTCTGCTGCTGAATCTTAAGCTACCCAAGTCTAGGCAAAAAATGACCAGAGGATTGTAAGCTGAACAATTCTCAAACCCACAGGGCTAAGATAAGTCAGAGTCCTTTTGGATGGAGAGGCCTTGTAAATATCCATAATATTTCAGCACAGAAACTCCAGAAAGATTTGCCCTAGTAATAGGGTCAAACTATCTGGGAAGTCTATTCTAAACTTGTCATAACAATACATCAGTCTTTAAAGGATCAAGCTGATTTGCAAGTAACCTATCTGCCTGCCAAAACAAAACTTGGCATTCCTTACAGCACCACAACAAGATCCAGAATGCAACAATATAACATTGACATTGTCCAGTATGCAATAAAAAATTACTAGACAATTTAAGGAATAGGATAATGTGACCCATAATCAAGAGGAGAATATTCATTAAAAACAAAACTGGGAACGACAAAGATGATGGAATTAGCTGACAAAAACTTTAAAAGTTATTATGAATAGGCTAAAGAATTTAAAGAAGAACATGAATATAATGAGGATATAAATGGAAGGTTTTTTAAAAAAGAACCAAGCGGAACTTCTAGAGATAAAAAATACAGTATCTAAAATGAAGTATTCACTGAATAGGATTAACAGTGGATTAAACATTACAGAAGAAAACACCAGTGAACTTGAAGGCATAGCAATAGAAACTCTCTAAGCTCAATCATAGGGGGACAAAAAAGACTGGAAAAAATTGAGCAGAGGCTTTAGTGATCTGTGGGACAAAATGAAATTTAATAGTCATGTAATGAGCCTCTGAAAGGGGTAGGAAGCACAGGAAATTATTTGGAAAAAATTATCATAAGCATTTCCAAATTTTATGAGTTTACAGATTTAGGAGACTCCGTAAATCTTATATAAAATAAACACAAAGAAAATCATACCATGGCATAACACAATCAAATCTTAGAGAAAATCTTAAAAGCAGTTACAGGATAAAAACATGTTATAAACATGCAGGGAGGAACTGCAGAAGTAAATTGACTGAATTTGTTAAGTTCATATATGAATATACCACAGTGAATTCCACCTTTATGTATATCCATAAAGCCCCAATTAAAAAACAATAAATAAACAAAAGGATGACCAGTAGCCTGGGGAGGAGGGGAGGAAGGGAGAGAAAGAGGAAGTACTGGGACTGACATGGAGCAAAATGCATTCCATGCATTTATGATTATGTCAAAATGAACCCTACTACTATACATAAGGTTTTAATAAAGACATTAAAAAACACATTACATACTAATGAGCAACCACAGACTTTTATTTAAACTTTTATTCAGAAACTAACCAGGAGATGATGGAGTGACAACTTTAAATGATTAACCAATCAACCATATCAATTTAGGCTTTCTTAGGTAAACAACAATAACAAAAGAGTGTATTTCCAGCATAATATTAAAGTAACTTTTTAGGCCAAAGAAAAATGGGACCAGATGGGAATGTGGATGGCCGTGGGAAAAAAAATGAAGAATGCCAGAAAGAACACATATATTCATAAATGTAAAATACTCTTTCAATCTCTTTTAAATTCCTTTAAAGGGTAACTGTCTGCCTAAAGGAAAAATAATGCAATGTATTATCGGAACTGTAACCTACATAGAAGCATAATGCATGGCAATAACAGCACAAATAGGACAGGAAAGACATGAAACTATGCTGTCATCAAGTTTTCATATGTACATAAAGTAATATGGCATTATTGGGAGGTAGATTGTTGTGCACTGTAAACCTTAGCAAAGCCTTTAGAAAACAGTGAGAACTAATAAAACCATAGTATTATTGAAATATTAGAGAACACCAATTCAAAGGAAGGCAGGGAAAGAAGTCAAAAGGAATGAAGAATATAAAATAAGGAAGACTTAAATACAACTATGGTCATGGTTACGAGAAAGTACCAATAGTTTAAACATTCCAGTGGAAAGGCAGAGACTGTCATACAATGAAAAAGGCCAAGATCCAACGATATAATGTCTATGGGAAAGCACTTTAAATATAAACAAAATATATCAAAAGTGAAAGAACGTTGAAAGATAATTCATGAAAACACTAATCAAAAAGAAAAGGTAGAGTGGCTAAATTAACATCAGACAAAGCAGACTGATGGGTTATTAGGGTTATTCACACAGATGAAAGGGTCAATTTGTCAAGAAGACATGACAACCCAAATGCACCTAAAAGCAAAGCTTCAAAATCTGAAGCAAAAACTAACAAAACTGGAAAAAAAAAAGACAATCCGCAAATATAGAGATTTCAATATTCCTCTTTTAGTTATTAATAGAATAAATCATAAGAAAATAAGTGAGCAAATGAAAGACCTAAATAACACTATTGTCCAATTAACCTTTTTGACATTTATAGAAAATCCTACCAAGGAACAGGAGAAATGCACATTGAACAAGATAGCCCATGTATTAAGATATATAAAAAAGTGTTGAAACAATTAAAAAGATTGAGTCATAAAGGGTGCCATCTCTTAACAAAACAATTACAAAAAAAAAAAGATATCTAGAAAATCCTCTAAACAAAGCATTTCTAAATAACCCATGGGTCAAAGAAGAATCAGGAAATTTTGAAAATACTTTGAAACATCATGTATCAAAATCTGTTATGCATCTAAAGCTGTATTTAGAGAGATATTTATAGCTTTAAAGGTTTATATTAGGAAAGGAGAAAAGTCTCCTCTTGATTCAATTTCAATTTATGAAGCTAGAAAAAGAAAAGCCAAAGTAGAGAGGCTGAAGAGTAGAAATCAAATAGACAATAAATGGAAAACCAATGAGCCTTCAAATTGGTTCTTTGAAAAGATCAACAAATCAATAAAACCTCTAGCTATATTATTTCAGAATAAAAGAATAAAGATTACCAAAGTCATGAAAAGAGGGCCAATCCTACAGATCCTACAGACAGTATGGTATGAGAAGGAATTTCAACAATGTCATACAAATAAGTTCAACAAATTAGATGAAACGGTGCATTCTCAGAAAGATATAAATTAAAACTGAGTGATCAGGTACATGAAATCTGCACTGTCCCATATATTTCTATAAGAAATGGAATTCATAATTTTAAAACTTTGCACAATGACAACTCCAGGCTTTGATGGTTTCCATGATGAATTCTACTAAACTCAGTCTCATACAAACTCAAGAACTGGAGGTGGGGGAACCTCCTAACTCCTTTTAGGAGGCCAACATTATCTTAATAGCAAACACAGCCACTGTAGATAAGAAAGTGAGCATAGGCCAATGTAATCTATGTACCTAGGAGAAGGGCAGTGGCAGCAGGTAGGCATGTCAATCCCTGACAGAGTCTGATGAGCAGTAATGTGCTGAAAAACACGAAACTCCTCAGTGGCCTCCAGGAGCAGGGGGTGTGTCCTGTGGGACTGAACTTGTTATGAGCTAGAGTGAACCCTCCTACCTGTACTCCTGAGTGTAGCAGAGAGAGACTTGGAGGAAGTCTGTGGCTTCTGCCTGAGTGGATCCAGGGCTGGTAAAAGGTTGGAGCTGTGTTTCCACTTGCTGGTGAGAACCGGAAGACCCGGCTGTGTTGACAGAAGGCATCCTTCCCAATAAAAGCAAAAGCCATTAGAAATATGAGAATGAATGATCAGAACTGTGGCAAGAGATTTCAATATTCTACTTTTTATTTATTTGAATTTATAACTTGGTGAATCTTTTCAGTTTATATATTCAGCTTTGATTTCATCTCAGAAATGTTTGCTTTTTCTTATTTAAAAAGAAATCATGTCCTCACGTTTATCTTTGGAAATACTTTTACTTTTTCAATAGATCCCTGAACCACCCACTCCCGTTTTTTTTTTATCCTCCATTTATGTCTTTGTTTCCTGTTGCTTTATTCTTTTTGTATTCTTATTTTAAAATTTTGTTCTTTTTTTAATTCTAATTTGTTATGTATAACACCAGAATACATTACAATTCATATTATACCTATAGAGCACAAATTTTCATATCTCTGGTTGTACACAAAGTAGAGTTACACCATTCGTGTCTTCATACATGTATTTAGGGTAATGATTTCCATCTCATTCCACCTTCTTTCCTACCCCTATACCCCCTCCCTTCCCCTCCCTCCCTTTGCTCTATTTAGAGTTCATTTAATCCACCCACAACCCCCCACAACCCCATTATGAATCAGCATCCTTATATCAGAGAAAACATTTGGCATTTGGGTTTTGGGGATTGGCTTACTTCACTTAGCATTATATTCTCCAACTCCATATATTTACCTATAAATGCCATGATTTTATTCTCTTTTCATGCTGAATAGTATTCCATTGTGTATATATATTATCTATTCATCAACTGAAGAGCATCTAGGTTCATTCCACAGTTTAGCCATTGCTATTGTGAATTGTGCTGCTTAAACATTGATGTGGCTGTGTCCCTGTAGTAGGCTTTTTAAGTCCTTTGGGTATAAACCGAGGAATGGGATAACTAGGTCAAATGGTGGTTCTACTCCCAGTTTTTCAAGAAATCTCCATACTGCTTTCCATAGTGGCTGCACCAATTTGCAGTCCCACCAGCAATGTATGAGTGTACCTTTTCCCCCACATCCTCACCAACACTTATTGTTGTTTGTATTCTTGATAGCTGCCATTCTGACTGGAGTGAGATGAAATCTTCGAGTAGTTTTGATTTGCATTTCTCTAATTGCTAGAGATGTTGAACATTTTTTCATATATTTTGTTGATTGCATATCATCTTCTGAGAAGTGTCTCTTCAGTTCCTTGGCCCATTTATTCATTGGGTTATTTGGTTTTTTGGTGTTAAGATTTTTGAGTTCTTTATATATCCTAGAGATTAGTGTTCTATCTGATGTGCATGTGGTAAAAATTTGCTCCCAAAATGTATCCTCTCTATTCACCTCACTGATTATTTCTTTTGTTGAGAAGAAGATTTTTAGTTTGAATCCATCGTATTTATTGATTCTTGATTTTAATTATTACACTATAGTAATCTTATTAAGGAAGTTGGGGCCTAATGCAACATGTTGGAGATTTGGGCCTACTTTTTCTTCTAATAGGTGCAGTTTCTCTGGTTTAATTCCTAGGTCCTTGATCCACTTTGAGTTGAGTTTTGTGCATGATGAGAGATAGAGGTTTAATTTCATTTTGTTGCATATAGATTTCCACTTTTCCCAGCACCATTTGTTGAAGAGGCTATCTTTTCTCCAATGTATATTTTTGGTGCTTTTGTCTAATATAAGATAACTGTACTTATGTGGGTTTGTCTCTATTCTGTCGGGTCAGTGATTGGGCCCCCGGGGTCAGTGGTCAGTCACACCCCCACACGGACGGGTTCTCTCATCAGGAAAGGGCCGGGAAAATTCCGACACAGCCAGAAGCCTCAGACCCTTAACGGGAGTCGCTCAGTCACGTGTCAGGATGGCTTCCCACAATCCCATAATTCTTGGATGTTCTGTTCATGATTTCTTACTATCTTCACTCTGTGGTCAATTTTATTTTCCAGATTGTATACTTTGTCTTCATTATCTGACGTTCTGTCTTCCAAGTGATCTAGTCTGTTGGTGATGCTTTCTATGGAGTCTTTTATTTGGTTTATTGTTTCCTTCATTTCAAGGATTTCTAATTTTTTTTCAGAGTCTCTATCTCTTTCTTAATGTAATCTTTTGCTACCTGCATTTGCTCTCTTATCTCTTTGTTGGAGTGATCAATTTTTGCCTGTATTTGCTCATTTAGGTCATTCTTTAATTCACAGATCATTTTAATTATGAACCGTCTGAACTCCTTCTGACATTTCATCAACTTCACTGTCCATGGGTTCTGTTATTGTAGTATCCTGGTTTGTTTGGGGCACTTTCCTCCCTTGTTTTTTCATGTTGTCTATGTGTCTTCCTTTCTTGCAGTGTGGATCTGAGATATTACAGTTTCTACCCTATAATCTTGTAGTATCCATGCAGGTTATATGTACCTCACCTTGATGTTGAGCTTCTAGATCCTGCAGCTGTCCCTTTAGTATGGTACTGCAACTAAATTTGGTGATGGCAACAGCGGAGGTAACTTGATATAGCAGTGGAGGTGCCCCAGGATGGATGCAAGTCTTTCAGAAATGGGACTGAAAGGGTGGGCCTTACTCTGTCTTTAGGATGCCTCTCCGAGATGCAGCTGCTTCTAAGCCTTGTCTCTTATCGAAAGATAAAGGCTACTGCGTGGGGAGGGCTATGGTGATGTCTACAGTGTCCCAAGATGGAAGTGGTTAGGCTTAGGCTCCCAGGTGTGTGTAGGGTGTGGCAGACTGGGACCTACCCTATGCCTGGGTCCTGCGCAGATGCGTGGAGGCGGTTCTGTGCCAAAGACTGAGCTCCAGCAGGTGTCTTCCAATGGCGAGATGGACTCGGGCCTACCCTGGGCCTGGGTCCCATGCAGATTGGTGTCTTATTCAGGAATTTTGAAAACTATATCCACAAGTCCACCACTTCATGATTTGTTTAATTTTATTAGGTATATATTTATTTATTTTTTGGTACTAGGGATTGAACTCAGGAGCATTTGACCACTGAGCCACATTTCCAGCCCTATTTTGTATTTTTTTTTAAGAAACAGTGTCTCATTGAATTGCTTAGTGCCTTGCTTTTGTTGAGGTTGGCCTTGCACTCATGATTTTCCTGTCTCAGCCTCCTGAGTCACTGGGGTTACAGGTGTGCACCACTGCACCCCACTTTTATTATTGTTATTATATTTTCAAGTCTGTTCTATGAATCTTTGAAATCTACCTACTGTTCTCTCAAGCCAGAAACATGGGCACAATCTTTGGCTTACATATCCTTATAAATTTCCTTTCTCTTTGACAACGCATCATCAAATCCTACAGCTTCAACTTTCAAAAGGTGTCTTAGAACTCCTCATCTCCATCCTCAAAGCTACTCCCTATTTAGACCCTCACCATTTCTCTTTGGGATTATCACAAAAGCTTTCTAACTGCTTCTCTTGCATAAGTTATCTTATTTGTCTTTGTTTCTCTAGTGCCCAGCACAAGGCCTGGTATAAAGTATTTTATTGAAAAAAAATGAAAACCCTAGAAGGATGACATTAATTCCCAGTCATAGTATTCAGCACTTGTGCCTATCCTATGCTCCATGATGCTCAATCCAGCTCCTAGACTCAGCGATGCAAGCAACAGAAAAGTCAGCCATTAACAAGCTGCGTCTCTAGCTCCTGGCACCTGGTGGTCACTCAACAAATATGTCTGGAGTCGGACTTGGCTGTCATGTGCTATTCTGTTGTAAATTAGACTCATGCATCAAGAACAGCTGGAAGTCAACAATGAAAGGCTATTCGTCTATATCTGAACCCTTCTCCATAGGGATTGTATGCATTTTGTTATGTGTGGGGAAGCGAGAGGACTACTGAATAGCTCAAACCCAGTGCTGCTGATTGGATGGGATACAATGACAAAAGACCTGGCAATTTAACTGGAAGACATCTTATTTGGGGAATTCCTGAAGTTGGTCAAATTCAGTGTGACATGCAGCAACATAGCAATTTCCTGCCCATTCATGGGGCATTCAGTGAGTGGAAATCAGATTTTGAGTGAAATCATGTTTGCAGGACAAATAACAGGGTTTCAGCATCCCTCCGGCCCTTCCCCTAAGGCCTGCAGGCAATGAGAGTCCAATAGGCAGGACGTTGGCTGCATATCCAGTCACGGGTACTCATGGCCAAAATGGTAATTTGGATAATTCCAGAAGAGAATCAGAAGCAGATGCAATAGGATGGAGTTGTTACCCTAAGCATCAGGTTGGACCAGGGTGTTGGTCAATATTGAACTACTGCAAAGGCTTTTTTTTTTTTTTTTGGTCCTGGGGATTGCACCCAGGGGCACCCTACTACTGAGCCTACATTTGCAGTCCTTATCTTGTATTTTCAAAGATAGGGTCTCGCTAAATTATTGAGGTTGGCCTTGAACTTGGGATCCTTCTCCCTTAGTCTCCCAAGTTGCTGGGATCACAGGCATACAGAAGGGCCATTTTAAGAAATAATTATAAGATCTCCTAAACAACTGTTTAAGGGAAGGAGAGAGAAATTATAGCCAATTAATATTTTAGCTAGATCCCCTGATTTGTCCTAAGCCCTCTTTGCCAAAATCTTGCATTGCAGAAGAAAGCATTTATTTTTCCTTACTTTTCAATTTTAATATGATATTGGTATTCCTGGGCTCCTCCTTGCTATAGGCAGAGCAGGGTGAGACAGTATCTGCCTCCATGGAGTTCTTGGTGTGCCAGGGCAGTTGGAGGAAGGAAAAATGGCAGGGCTGACCTAGGGTCTGAAGCAAGCAGGACTGTCCTAGCAGGAAAAGGCCGACCCAAGACAGGCAGAGAGCTCTCCTGTAGGCGGCGCAGGGCCTGGGCAAATCCCAAGGAGGCTGGAACCCTAAGGGAAAGGTTATCTAAGCCAGTGGGTGGGAGGGCGACATATGGCAACTCTGAGAATAAGAAGCAGACAGCCAGATATTGGTTAAGTAAGGCTGTTGTGTGGGGAGAGGTGGGGAGAACGCAAAGACCTAAAAATAACCCCAAACTGGTCAGATCAGAAAGCACTTAGCATTGGGGAAGCAAGAGAAGGCAGCTCCTACTGTCCCCCTGACCTTGTGCAGGATTTCCATCCCCGGAATTAAATGCCCCTCACACACCTGTGCCCCTCCCAGTGGGTTGGGGAGACACTGATTACAGACAGTAACCAGCCAAGGTGAAGACACCACGTGAGCTAGATATTCAAGGTGCTGTCCAAGGCAGAGGAGCCAGGATCAGGGCAGGCTTTGTGACTGCAATGACATTTGACAGAAGCACCCGGGAAGGGCCAGGGCTGTGGACTTGGCAAATTCTCTGAAAGAACTGTCCTCCCCAGCCCCGGATGCTGGAGTGACTGGCAGTTCTACTTTCACTCCTTTCCTGAAATTCCATCTCCACCAACTGTTCTGAGCTGGGACATTGAGATTCTGCGACGCAGTGGGCCTATTGGAATGCAGGGGAGGCAGCCTGCCTGCCATCTCCTCTGCTCTTCTTGGGCTGTGTTCCCAGAGAAAGTGTGAACCTTCCTCTTCGTGTCTCCTGGGTGGAGCGTCTGAACTCCCCTGGGAATCGCCGCTGATTCAAAAACCCACTGATTCGGAATTTGTGATCATTCTCACGGGGACTTGGACTAACTTTCTCCTTGAACTATCTGGGAAGGAAGGGAAGGGGTTTTCTTATCACCTAAATAGATTTCATGGGTAATGATGAATTTGAAATTATTTTTCAGAGGGTTTGGGAGAAAGCAAGGGAAGAAAAGTGATCTGGTGTCATTCGGCTCAACCCCTTGAGGGTGGGTTTCCCACCTCTGCTTGCAGGGTTACGTACATCCTGGACCGGGGAGCTTATCTCCTCTGAGACAGTAGATTCTATCTTATGGTAGGTCAATTCTAACAGAATCTCTGTGTGGTGACCTCTGTGGGGTCGTATTTCTGACCTCAGGAGCTACCCAGTTTGAATACAAGGGTGTCCATCAGAGACCTAAAGATGGGCTCCCCAGGTCTTCTCTGGTTGTGCACACAAGAATCTGTTTTGAGGGTTCCTGTCTCAGGGAGAGACTGTGAACCTTCTGGATGAGAAATCACAGCAGGCTGCCCTCCTGGGCATGGAGTGGATGCCATGACTGCAGAGTCCTGACCTGGAGACTTTGGACCAAGGAAGGGCTGGGAAGATGAGTGAGTCTGAGCCAGGTGCATCCGGGAAGTGGGCCCATGGGGGAAGTTCTTACCAACGGAGGTGGAAGGGCACTGTTGACTGCAGGGGACAGGTATGGAGCTGATGTGTTTAACACTGGCTTTTTCTCTCCTTCCCTATTCTCTTCCCAGGACCCTCCCTCTTCCTCCTTTCTCTCCAAGCACAATTTTCAGGCTAGCATGCCCATCTCTGAAAGTAGCTCTTGCCTGTGCCTTCTGGCCCGTCTCTTCCTTCTCTCACTCTCTCTTGGTTATTGTTGTTCTCTCCTCTCCTCCGGTCCACCGCCTTCTCTGTCCACCTTCCCTGCCTTCTATATAGTGAAAGACAATACCTCACAGCCACAGCCACACTCAGCTACAGCTGGTGGTGACTCGGGCTTCATTATCTGTTATCTCAGGTGCTCTCCATGGATCAGCGACTCCTCCTTGAAACAGGATTCCCTTCCCTACTTTTGAGTGATGGTTTCTGCATCCATTGGGGGGACAGTTGAGAACAGGTAGATTCTGCAGCTGGCAGACAGGAAACATAGATGAAAATCCAGATTCATGAATACAAAAGGGTTGGCTTCCGGAATTATTTTAAAAGCCAGTGCATTGAAAATGTGATTCAATTTATGAAAATCAGCTTTACACACAGCTTCTCTGTAACAGCCATCTTATGTATGGTGAGTTCATATCTGAGTCTTTTTAATTTTAAAAAAAAATGTTAGAAAGTCTGAGTCCTTGCTCCTCTGGGCAACTGGAGGAAGCAGAATCTTTCTCTGAAGGCTGATTGACATAGTAGGAAAAGCACAGGTTTTTAGTCCTGGCTCCTTAACCCTCTGGATTCAGCCTCTCTAAGCCTCTGCTTTCTCATCTGTAAAATAGGGACAGTGAAACTGATGGGATTACTTGAGAGTTGAGAAGCAAGTGACTCTAGGGGGTTTCTTGGCAATTTCTGATCACATCTAGCAAAATCATTAAGCTTTGGAGACTGGATTTAAGAAGGCCTCAGTTTGTTGCAGTAAATCTTACCAGCAGAACCAACATCAATTCTTGAAGTTAGCTTGAAGGGAAACTTGTTTAGAACCCATGTTAAGAAACACTTGCAACGCCCCGTCATTGTTAACATTTTGTTGGCAAGATTGTGTCCCTTAGAGGCAAAAGTTTGGAATGAACCTAAAATTGGGAAATTTTAGGGCTTCATATCAAAAAGAGGTAGCATCTGTTGATGTACCAGAGGAGGCACGTTTCCACAACAAATAAGAAAGACAAAAACTTGAATTAATTTGCACCAATATAGAGGAAACTAGAAAAGGTGAAGAGGAGAATTTTGAAGCCAGGGAGAATTTTGTATGGTGGGAGGGAATCCAGTGGGCAGAATGGGACTTCGGTCTAGGTGCCATGGCGGCTACAAAGTCCTTTATGGGTCTGCTCTCTGGAGGAGAGGCCACTGCTCTGCCCTTGCAGAGCCCAGTGAGTGAACTGAGAGATGCAGAGGCTGGAAACTGGCTGAAGAGGCAGCCAGGGGGCTTCAGGGGCTTTCCCATGAGGAGTGCCTCTGCGCTCAGAGTCCAGGGAGTGAATTGAATACTTAGGATCAATGAAAAGCATTTTACTCAGTTCTGGGAATAAATCCAGGACAGATTGGCTTAAATAGTCATAGATACTAGTTAATAATTAGTAACAAAGGAACAGAACGGAAGCCAACTACTAATTTCATCAAATTTGACTCAAAGTGTGTGTGTGTGTGTGTATGTGTGTGTGTGTGTATATATATATATATATATATATATGGAGGGGGATATTTAAATTGCTATCTGCACTCCTCTTATTAGCATTCTTTTCTCAACCCCTGCCAATTACACCTCCATCCATCCTATTCTCCGAGGCTACTTGTGCAGGTCCCTAGTACCCACCATGTTGCAGGTCCCGAGTACCCACCATGTTGCTAAACCCAGTGGTGACTTCTTGAATCATCCTATATATCCAGTATTCAGCACAGCTCCCTTTTGGAGTATTTAAACGTTTTATTGTGAAAATTTGTAAGAAAAACACAAGGCACACCATTTATCCTTCATCTGGATCTACTTATTATCCAACATTTTACCATATTTTCCTTAACTTTTCCCATAAAAATGTATCTATTATTATAATTGTTATTTTTCCTGATTTTTTTCAGGAAAATTTGGAAACATCATGACCCTTCATCCCTAAATACGTATGGCTCTATCTCCTAAGAACAAGAGAATGTATCATGGAAACAATACTATTTTCCAAAAGATAGTCCATATTAGAATTTCTCCCCTTGTCTCAATAATTGACCTTTACAACATTTCCAACACAGGGTCCAACCCATCCATGATCATGAGTTGCATTTAGTTGTCATGTTCACTCAATTTCCTTTAAATCTGCAATTCTTTCTCAGTTTTTCTTTGTTTTGCATTTTGACATTTTTGAAAAGTACCAAGCAGTCACCTTGTGACTAGATTCAGATATACAATTATGGTATGGATAAGTCATTCTGTGCCCTCAGCACATCACGTCATGAGGCATGATGTCGCTTTGTCCCACCAGTGGTAAAGTTCACTTTGATCACTTGATTAAGATTTACTCTACTAGGTTTCCCCACTACGAAAGGGCTTTCCCCCTTTGTATTTAGTAAGAGATCTGTGGAAGGTACTCTGATCTGGAGCCCCAGTGAAGCTTTACCACCCCACCCCCCTGATTTTTTAGATCTGTTAATGTTTCTCTGAATCAATTTTGCAAAATGTTAGGCTTCTTATCTATTATTTCACCTCTGTTTCAGTTTTACTATAAGGAGAACTTTTCACCTCTCCCTCACTTTCTGTCCTTGATTGTTTGCTTTATATTAGAATGAACTAATGAATTTTTTTAACTCACTGAGTCGAATCTTAATGTTAGATTATCCCTAATTCAGTAAGTGGGAGCTCTTTTAGGTTGACTCCTGTGACATTTTTTGTTATACTGAAAGACTGGATATACAAATGGACAATGGGCAAGCCATATATAAAACTAGAACTGTAGCTCTTAAATCTGCAGCAACCAACCCAGGAAGCCAACTCAATATCCACCAAAAACAGCCCAGGAAGCTGGTCTGCTCTCTGTAAGTCAGACTTAAGGAAGTCTGACATCTATCTCTAACAACTAATACAAGAAGTCAAACAATAACCCTTCTAATAAATCAGCCCCCAAATGGCCAGAACTTGATCAATCACTGGCAACTTTCCTAATTTTTGTTCTTGATTCCAGTTTAAGATCAACCAGACAAAGCCAAATACACTCTCCCCTAACCCATCAAACGGGACACCCTGTTTCTAGTTAGCCTACCTACAGCTTCCCCACACAGTGGCCTCCAATCGGTGCATAGCCAAAGGCTTTCCTTCCTTCTGCTATAGAACTTCCCCACCCCTCTGCTTGGCTTTGAGTGTCAACCAAAACAAGTGAAGATGATTCATGTTTTTGTTTTAGTAAACTCAGAATGAATAGCCTTCATGTGTTCTCATTTGAGTGGTCTTTGTTTGTTTCCACAGTACGCCTGCCATTTTGTTTATTGAGCACTTCCTAATTCATTGGCACGAGGAGTTCCATGCTCTGCTTGCACTCTCCCTGCCCCCACCCTGGAATCAGCCTTTTCTCTAAGGAACCCATGTTCCTCTTAGTGGGAACTCATGTTTAAGAACCAAGATCTTGGAGATAGTTGTTGCTCATTGTAACTGGGGCCATTGTATCCTTTTAAGGACTTCTCTGGAGGACTGTGACACTATACTCCTTAGGTTTTCCTCCTACTTTATTCAACATTTCTTCGTACTCTTTTGCTCTTACCCTTCTTTTAGCAAGTCTCAGTCTTGAGTCTCCTCCTCTTCTCTAGGACAAGATAATAAATTCAATATTTTTAAAGAAGTTTACTGAGCACCTATGGTACAGCTGAAATGCATTAGATTAGATGTCTGAAATCCTGGGTTTCGGCTCTAGTGTTGCTGACTAATTATCTGGCCCAGGGCAAGTCTCTTGAGCAAAAACTTTACTTCTTCATATGAAAAAGAGAAACAATAAACGAAATAATGTAAGCAAAAAGTACTTGATAAACAGCTAAGGGCTGCAAATAATAGTCATGGGACTCAAGGGTGCTAAACTGTTCCCATCTTGTGCATATTTTTCTAGGATCAAATGCGTTAATATTTCCAGAGGGTTCTAGAGAGTGCGTGCATGTAGCAAATTCCACATACATTTTTTAATTGTCATTATTAACAATAATATTTTTACAACTGGTTATTTAGCTCATTTCCACCTTTTATTTCTGAGAAGTAGAAAGCCTAATCTTTCCAGTTCAAAGCCAACCCTGTATTTCCAGATTTGAGTAAAGTGGACTTAAGATTCTTTCCTTCTCCTTTCTCATTCTTCCATGATCTTGGTTGGGGAGCCTGGTGTGAATATTGGCAGAGGGTGAGTCTTGCTTGCTAGCCCCCATTGTAAGGGGCTCCTCCATTCTTTCCCTCTGCTCTCTGATGACATCTTTCAACCCCAATGCACACCCCACTCCACTCTGCAACAGATGGTAACCTCAGGCATCAAGGTGTCCCAGATCACCCCCCCTCCTGTTGTTTTTCATTTGGATCGTCCAACCCTCTCTTCTCAGGGCTATAGAAGCTTTTGTCTAATCACTTCTCACCATGCTGAAAAGTACAGAACTCTGTGGTGCAGGTATGGAGTCCATCTTCCCAGGCACTTCACGGCACCCATTGCTGCTCCACCTCCAAGGTCATGTGGGACCTGACCTCCCCTCAGAGTCTTGCTATCTCCTCATCTACACTTTGGGGAGGCAGGTTATCCTTCTCCTCTTCTCTGAGACTCCACCCCACCTTCTACCCACAACTAATCTGACTTCTCTGTCAGTTTCCTGTGATTCCAACTGCACACCCACCCCTACCAAGAACACAGTCCAAATAGATGGGAGAGTTCAGCCTCTTCTCAGAGACCAGCATCTAAGCTCCAGACACATCCCCTCCTACTCTCTGTCTTCCCATCTGAGCCATCTATTTTGGGGAAGGAAAATATACTTACATCATCATGTATTCTTCCCTACTATATGGTTTGGGGTTTAAAATCTATGCTTCCTGATGTTCAGAACCAAACTTTTAGGATAAAAACAAAATAAACAAGTAAACCTACATCCACCTTTTTTCTTCAAACTCTACTTTTAGGTTGAAAACTTTGTTTTTAACACTTTCTTTCCTTGTAGTTTTACATATACCTACTTAGAAGCTCACAAGCTAGAAAATGGACTCTTTGCTCCAAGCTATACCCTCTGAGGACAGCTGCATTAATGGTGAGACAAACAGTAATGGATACACAAAAGCATGGGAAAATGGAACCACTGTTTCAGAATATTCCACTGTACCATAAACACAATAGCATTTTCGGGGGGGGGGAACAATAGTTATTATTCTGGGACCATAGTTTTGATGTCTCAGCTTTGTCAGTTGGATCCAATCTATATCCTTCTATATCAACTACTATCAACCTATATCAGTTTTGATTCCCTCTAAGTAAACTCCCTGACTCTTAACCACCTGAGATGGGGGTAGAGAGGATGCCCTTAACACCACACTTGAAACAGGCCTGCCTGCAATGTTTGATTGGGAAGGGATGCAAGTACCCATTTTTAGAGCAGAGATCACCCAATGTGGACTGGACTTGGACCAAAGAATGAGCTTGGTCAACTAGCAAAGCCTTCCTGGAGGTGAGTTTCAAGACAGATGTTAAAATATGTAGATGTAAGTGGGCCAAGAGAAAGGGGACAGAGATAATATGTGCATGCAGCAGGCACTTAGGAGCAGAACTGCAGATGTGTTAGACTGCACAGTGCTGATAGGCTGAGGATCATACTTGATGAAGACCTTGAAGGACGAGCAACATCATTCAGGATCTGGGCAGAGCATCAGAGATAGCTAGTATGTTTGGCAATGCAGAATATCTAAGGACTTCTTTAGGAACTCTGGTTCCCACACATCAACTAAGGATTGGGGCTTGTTTTAGTCATAGATTTTAGAGCAAGGAACTGTCTGATTTTATAAGCTAATTCTGCTAGGGACCACCAGAAACCCAGTGTCCCAAAGATCAGTCTATCTGTGGGTCTTAGCTAAGGCAGCTGTATTAGCCAACTTTCTGTTACTGAAACAAAACATTTGAGATGGTCAACTTGAAAAGAGAAAAGGTTTGTTTGGGCTCACAGTTTCGGAGATATCAGTTCATGCTTGATTTGTCCCAGTGCTTTTGGCGGCACATGGTGGCAGAGTGGGTCATAGAGCACTGTCGTTCAATTCATGGCAGCTGGAAAGCAAGGAGAGGAAGAGCAACATCCCCTTCAAGGGCACGACCCAATGACCTAACTTCCTTCCACTAGGCTCCACCTCTTACAGGCTCCACCAACTTCCAAGAGCACCACAGGCTGAGCACCAAATCTCCAATGCATGGGCCTGTTGGGGACATTTAAGATCCAAATGAAAGAAGCAGGGTTAAGCCTTTGCTAGCCAAGTGCTTTGGCCTGGTTCGGGATCACCTTCGCTTCTCCCCTAGACTCCTCAGCTTCTTAGTTGGGCCTAAGTTCTATCCTACATGAACTGGTATGAGCTGACTTCTGTTTAAAAACCTTCCATGATTTTCATTTCCCCATGAATGAACTCCAGATGCTCTCTCTGCTCTATGAACCCCACTTGTCCCGCCCCTTCTAATGGCACCTGGTTCAGCTCAGTTCACCTGGTTCTTTGAAAGGCAAAGCTCTTTCACCCTGCTCCAGGCTCTCTGGCTTTTTTGCTCCCCTAGGGAACCAAGACTCTTCCTGTTTTGTATCACTTATACTAGGAATTCCTCTGTCTGTAACTCTCTTCCTCCAGGTCTAAAATCTCTGGCTCTTTCTCACCCTCCAGACCCCAGATCAACATTCATTCCTTTTTCTCACCACCTCCACCTCACTCCTTCTCTTTTCCCATGTCCTACACCATCTCTTCATCATGGTGTATTTATACTATCTCCATCTGAATTGACTCTGTTTGTTAACACCCTTGTTCCCTATCTCTCCCCCACTAGATGGTAGCTCCCTCCAGAGGTCTTGCTGCTTTGCTCATTGTTTCACCCTTAACATTTGGAGTAGTTATTGGCATAGAAGAGGGGCTCAATAATGCTTATTGAATGTTTGATAAATTCCAAGCCAATCCAATCCACTCCACTCTGTTGGTCCAAGATAACAAGGCAAAGCTCCATTCCACATCCCCGCCATCCCTGCAGCATCAAAGATCATGGAGACAAAGGGTGTTTCACTGTGCATAGTGTAGTCCAGTGGTTTTCCAATTTGTTATATAGCTGTGGAAGTTGTTTTTGATTTTCGATTTCAAATAAAATCTTACACAAAGGGTAATTTATAAAAACAATAGAAAGAGAGCTGCTAATGACAGCCAGGTTTCTCACTATTAGAGAAAGCTTACAAACAAGCAAGGGAGGAAGGCTGGAATGAACCCTGTGGTGTTGGATTAAACTTAAGAAATATCAGCATAAACTCATCTTTGCTTATTTGCTTATATAAAAAAAATGAATACCGCTATGTGAGTATCCATGGGTTTGTGCATACACATACATGTATGTATTCCATAGCTCTGTCCCTTGAATGGACCTAGAAGCAGTAATGCTTCCTCAGTAGAGAGCACTAAGTACCCAAATCTTGGTTTCTGAATACCATTCTCCAATAAAAAGAACTAGGGCTCCTTGGAGAAATGGCTGACTCTAGGGCTGGGGAGGGGGGCATGGAGAGAGACAAGATGAGCCTGAGGCATCTCATAGTCACAGAGAGTGAAGAAGTGCTGAGAGAGAGAAAAACAGAGACAAAGTTAGAGAGTCCCAAAGAGAATCTGAAAAGTAATAAGACCACACCAAAAAGGCAGGAGCCGAAGTTACAAAAATAATAGATGGTAATCTAAAATAGAATTTTGTTAGTCCATACTGATATAAATAAATATCGAGTAAATAAATGGGGGAAGAGGCAAATTTCCAGTACCAAAGCATCCCAAATGATTTACATAGATCTTTCTTCCTGAAGGAGGTGGAGCATAACTCCTCATTCCTTCAGTATGGACGGTGCCCAGTGACGACATTCCAAAGAGCACCATATGGAAAGGGCAGTGAGAGGGAGGAGAGCAACTCTAAGTGGCATTAAAGCACCGCTTTGCCAGGTGGTCAAGGTCAACGGCAAAGTTAGTTGATAAGTCATGTTGGTGTGCGTGCCCTGGGTACAGTGTGATAAAAATAGCACTTGGTCTTCATCTTCCTGCCCCCAAACTCGTATCCACAGTATGTGAAAAAAACACCAGAAATCCCTACAAAGGACTTTCTGCAAAATACCTGGCCAGTATTCCTTGAAACTGTCAAGGTCATCAAAACCAAGGAAAGCCTGAGACACTTCCACAGCCAAAAGGAGCCTGAGGAGACGAGATGGCTATGTGCAGGGCAGTGTCCTTGATGGGCCCCCAGACAGAAAAGGACATGAAGTGAAAACCAGGAAATCTACACAAAATATGTCCTTTAGTTAGTAATAATGATCAACACTAATTCATTAAATGTACCATACTGATTTAAGATATAACTTACAGGGAAAACTGGGTGCTGAGTATATGGGAACTCTCTGTACTATCTTTGCAATTTTTCTGTAAACCTAAAACGATTCTAAAATAAAAAGATTATTTTTTTTAAAAAAAAGCTCACTTAACAGTATTTTAAAATGTGTGAATTTTATTGGATAAAAATAATACCTCAATTTTTTAAAATGAAAAAAAAAAATTTGAGGAACTTGAGAGATTTGCCCAGCATAGTTAGTGATAAAGCTAGAATGAGAATTCAAGTTGTCCTCTTCCATATCTCAGACTACTTGCTATGAACTGACTTGTTCGAATCCCAAAATTCATATGCTGAAGCCCTAACCCCCCAGTGTGAAGGTGTTTGGAGATAGGGATTTGGGCATTAATTGAGGCTATATGAAGTCTTAAGTGTAGGGCCCTAACTCAGTGAGATTGGTGGCCTTATAAGAGGAAGAAATCTCCCCCACCTCTCTCTCTCTCTCTCTCTCTCTCTCTCTCTCTCTCTCTCTCTCTCTCCATGCAAGCACGAAGAAAAGACTATGTGAGGATCAAGTGGCCATCTGCAAGCCAGGGAGAGAACCTTATACCAGAAATCATATCCTGCTGGACCTTGATCTTTGACATTCCATTCTCTAAAACTGTGAGAAAGTGAATTTCTATTGTTTTCGGCGTCTGGTATGTAGCACTATATTTTGTTACAGAAATCCAAGCAGACTAATACATCACCTTTAAAAAAAATGATTCAGTTTATTGAGTACTATGCTCCAAACACTGTTTGGAGAGCTTTATAGACATTTAATCCTCACAGCAAACACAACTAGTGTTAAGGGATCTGACACTTCCATGTTGTGCGTGAGAAATCTGAGGTTTAGAAAAGTTAACTCTCCTGGGACACACAACTAAGAGTTCAGGTGGGTCTCCCACTCACAATTCCTTGATGGTAAGGCCTAAATTCTTTCAACTGCACCCCAGGGCATATGGAGCCATGTTATAGCTCCGTGAAGACAAAGCATCTATGCAAGTTATTTGGAATTCTTCCACATGGGACATTTGTCTCTTCTTCTTCATTTATTAACTTATTCATTCAATTTTCATCGATATGGGCCATGGATATTTATACTTTGAGTTATAATCCAAAACTATTTTATTCTTTTTTGTTCGGATAGTTCACTTTGGGCTCCTTCCATTGGCTTCTATGTCATTTTGACATATCACCATTATCCTATGTTTTGGTTCTTACGTTTTTGAGTACTTCTTATGTTTTTGGGTCTTATGTTTTTGGCACTCCAAAACTCTAGGATCATCTTGTGTATTTTCTGCCCAACTCCTGGACTCAACTCCTTCTCCTTTTATTAGAGAATGGTCTTAGAAACCAAGATCTAGCGCTCAGTGTGGTTATTGCTATTCTTGTATCATTGTTTCTAGGCTTCTCAGCTGTCAGAGAAATATATATGTATATATGTATATATACATATTTACATAAATAAATGTGTATATGTATATCCATACATACATGTGTGTGTTTATAGTAATCCATGTACATACACATCTATTCAGTATTTCTATGCATAACCATCTGCACGTATATTAAGATACACGAACATAGTCCTTACTGATATCTCCAACTCTAATCTGTTGCCACTTGGATCTTTCTGGCCTCCTCTCCTTGCATATTCGAAACCTTCCCCTCCGATGGTGAGAAACTCAGCTCCCACCAGTCACGTCCACTTAACTTCTGTTCAATCCCAGTATCCTTGCTCAGCCCTATCCGAACTGTTAACCCATACCCCACGGGAGACAAATTTTTCAGATAAGACCACAGTGCCTATTTACAGCGTTTAAAATTTGAGTTCTGCAAACTCTGATCATGTCAAAAATTACCAAGAGCAGGATCTTTTGCCACCACCCCCTTCGGTGAGATGGTTTCATACATTTATAATACAGGTAGATTGCTTTGTCACATCCCAGCCTGACCTTGACCTCCTAAAAATTTTTATACATGAAGTTTCACTCTGTGCTATAAAGTCCTATGGATTTTGGTAAATGTGTAGTGTCATGTATCTACATCATACAGAACAGTTTTGCTGCTCTAAAAGCTCCTGTTTTCCACCTATTCCAGCCTCCCACAAACTCCTGGCACCCACTTAGTTTCACCCTTGCTGTAGTTTTACATTTTTCAAACTATCATGGAATTGGAATCATGCCGTATCTCCCTTTTCAACTGACTTCTTTCACCTACCAATGTACATTTGAGATTCCTTCATCTCTTTTCATGCCTTGAGAGGTCAAATTGTTTTATATTGAAAAATAGTATTCTATTAGGGATGTGTCATAGTTCATGTATTCACTCACCTACTGAGGAGTATCTTGGTTGCTTTCAGATTTGGGTGATTATAAACAAAGCTGCTGTAGACATTTATTTCTGTGCAGGTTTTAGTGTGGATGTAAGTTTTCAAGTCAGTAGGGAAAATACCTAGAAGCATGACTGCTGGGTGATTGGTGGGACTATATTTAACTTTGTGAAGCTTCCAAAGTGGTTGTTCCATTTGGCATTCCTACCACGGAGAAGTGAGAGTTCCTATTGCCCTGCGTCCTCACCAACAATAGGAATTGACGGTTTTTATAATTTTAGCCATTCAAATAGGTGTGTAATGGTATTTTATTGGTATTTAAATCTGTCATTCCCTGATGGCATAGGATGTTCAGTGTCTTCTCATATGTTTATTTTCTATCTGTACATCTTCTTTAGTGAGGTATTTATTCAGCTCTTTTGCTCATTTTTAATTGAGTTGTTTTCTTATTGTTGTGTTTCAAAAGTCCTTTGTTATTTATGATAATAGTCATTTATCAGATATGTGTTTTTCTAATATTTTCCTCCCAGTCTGTGGTTTGTATTTTCATTCTCTTTTTCAGAGAAGATGTTTCTAGTTTTCATAAAGTACATCTTATCAATTTTTTATTTCATGGATCGTGTTTTGAGTGTTATATCTAAAAACCCATCACCAAGCCAAGGTCATAGATTTTTCTCTCATAAATTCAGTTTTGACAAATATATACTCATGCATTATGGTTGAATAGTGTCCCCCCAAAAAAGATATGTTGAATTCCTAGTCCCTGGAGAATGTGACCTTATTTGGAAACAGGGTATTTGTAGATATAATCAAGTTATGAGGAGACCATTATAATCCAATGTAGAGTCCTTATAATAAAGGGAAACTGGATACAGAGAGAATATGTGAACATGGAGGCAAAGATTAAAGTAATGCATCTACAAGCCAAGGATCACCAAGGACTGATGGCCTTCAGCAGAAGCTGGGAGGGAGGCTAGATTCTCCCTCAGTGTCTTCAGAAAGAACCAGTCCTGCTTATGCCTTGATTTGGATTTCCAGTCTCCATAAATAAAACAATAAGGTTTTATTGTTTCAAGATATCCAGCTCATTGTACTCTGTTACAGCGTCCCTAATCGATCAATATAGCATTTGTTGCCACCACCCCAATATAGGTATGCACCTTAGGGAAAGCAAAAAGTCCCTCCTGCTCTGTGTGATGGTTACTTTTGGCAACTTGACAAAATTGAGGATACCTACGAAATTGATAAAGCCTACCTTTGTGTCTGAAGTTATCTCCAGAGGAGATTGGCATGTGAGTCCATGAATTGAGTGGGGAAGACCAACCTTGACCTGCCATCCAGTAGGCTGAAGGTTCAAGTGGAATGAAAAACGCAGAAGGGGAAGTTTCCTCTCCTGCACACCCTCCTTCTTGTTTTTTGTAATGTCATCCATCGATATGTGTGATCACTCCATGTTCTTCAGCCTTGAACATGAACTTGCACCAGCAGCTTTCCAAAGGGCCTTTCAGACCTTGTTCATGGACTTCCTCTCATTCTGAAGCTTCCGACCTCTTGGACCTTGCTCTCCAGTCTGCAGACAGCCATTGTGGGACGTTAAGCCTATGATCATGAGAACCAATGTATTCAATCCCCTCATGATGACATATATACCATGGGTTCTGTTTCTCTGGAAATACACTCTGTCCCACTCTGTGCCTCCTAAATGTAACCACCATTCTGGTTTCTATCACCAGAGCTTAGCTTGCCTCTTTTAGAATATATTATAAACATAATAATAGAGTGGTACTATATTTTCTACAAACTCATTTCTCTCAACATAATGTTTTCCAGATTTATCTATGCCATCACACATTCCAGTGGTTTCTTCTACTCGTTGCTGAGTAGTATGTTTTTATTAATTTCCTAAAATCTGTTTATCCATTCACCTATTGATGGACAATTGGGTTGCTTCCAGTTTGGAGCTATTATGAATGAAGCTGCTATGAACATTGTCACACAAATCTTTTTGTGAACATATGACTAAATACTTAGTAGAATTGCTGGATCATAGAAAACTTGTATGTTTAACTGAATAAGAAACAAAACTCTTTCAAAGAGGTTGTAACATTTGCTCTCTCACTCTCACAGTGCATGCAGGTTGGCATTGCTCCACGTTCTCAACCCTTGATATTGTCAGTCACCGTGGGTTATGTCGTTGTGGTTTGGGTTTGCATTTCCCCAATGACTAAAAAATGTTGAGCACCTTTTTTGTGCTCAGGGGCCATTTATATAGCTTCTTCTAAGATAAGTCTGTGTAAATCTTTTGTTCATAGCTTACTGAGGTGCCTATCTTTTTGTTATTGAATTATAGAAATTATTTATTATTTATTGTTTTATTATTTTGTAGAAAGACCTGATCTGATTTATCAGATTTAATGCATGGCACATACTTCTAGCAGAATGTGGCTTTTTTTCCATCTCATTGATGTTGCTTTCTGAAGAATAAATATCTCTAATTATATGAAGTCTAGCATATCAATTGTTTGTTTTTTTTCTTTCTTTCTTTCTTTCTTTCTTTCTTTCTTTCTTTCTTTCTTTCTTTCTTTCTTTCTTTCTTTCTTTCATTTATAGTTAGTGTTTTGGATTTTTTTTTTCCAGTACCAAGGATTGAACTCAGGGGCACTCAACCACTGAGCCACATCCCCAGCCCTATTTTGTATTTTATTTAGAGACAGGGTCTCACTGAGTTGCTAAGCACTCCACCATTGCTGAGGCTGGCTTTGAACTCTCGATCCTCCTGACTTCAGATTTCAGAGCTGCTGGGATTACAGGCATGTGCTACCATACCTGGAGTGATTTGAGATCTTGTCTTAAGAAATTTTGTTTGGTCCTAGGGTGCAAAGGTATTCTCTTGTGGTTTCTCCTATGACCTTTATAGTTTCTGCTTTTTTATTTAGGCTTATTCTTTCTCTCAAATTAATTTTTGTATGTTGTATAAGTGGGGGATTGGCATTCATTTTTCTCCATATGAATAGCCAATTATTCAGCATAATTTGTTGAAAAGATCATTTTTTCCATATAGAATTACTTTGTGTGATTCTATTAGTCAGTTTTGGTTACTACAATGAAGTACCTGAGGCAGCTAACTTACAAAGAAAAAAAAGGTTTATTTAGGTCACAGTTTTGGAGATTCAAAGTCCAAAATCAGGCAGCCCCACTGATTGACTTCTGGCACAGGTGGTAAATGGTGGCACATTATGGTGGCAGTGTGTATAAGAACAGATAGTCACATCTTGAAGCCAAGCTATAGTGTGAGTGGGGCAAATTGAAGCTTTCATACCAATCCTCTTGTCAGAACTAGCAAGGATTCCATGAGAACCACTGTCCAAAGACACAGTCCCAATGACCTAAGGAACCCCCATTAGGTTCCACCTGCTAAAAGTTTCACACCTTAGGATAGTGCCATCCTGGGGACCAAGCCTTCCATATATGGGCTGTAGCCAATTATATTCAACTTCCAATCCATCACATTTCCACATAGTTACAGTCTCCACTTCCTTTTATCGCTTTCTGTGAAGGTGAATTTCCATACAACCGAATTTCTCTTCAGCTTAAAGAATTTTCATTAACATTTCTTTTTTAAAAATAAATTATTTATTTTCTTAAATTAACAAATAGAATCACATGTATTTATGATGTATGATGTGATGGTTTGAAATACATATGCATTGTGGAA
Source organism: Marmota monax (assembly GCF_021218885.2). NCBI lineage: Eukaryota > Metazoa > Chordata > Mammalia > Rodentia > Sciuridae > Marmota > Marmota monax. The sequence continues at coordinate 11,218,972 of NW_026694432.1, forward strand.
TGGCTCAATCTGACTAATTAACTTATGTCTTTCCTCACATATTTATCTTTTCTTTTTGGTAAGTACACTTAAAAATGTATTCCCCTACAGGCTGGGGTGGTGGCTCGGCAATACAGCGCACGCCTAGCATTTACAAGGCGCTGGGTTCGATCCTCCGCACCAAATAAAATAAATAAATAAATATAAAGACACTGTGCCCAACTACAACTTAAAAAAATTAAATATACTCTCCTAGCAATCTTCAAGTACACAAATATTGCTATTAACTATAGTCACCATGTTTTTCAATAAATATCTTGAACTTATTCCTCCTGTCTAGCTGAAATTTTGTATTCATTGTCCAACATCTTCCCAACCTCATCCCCACCCCACCTGCCATTAACTACCATTCTACTCTCTGCTTCTCAGAGTTCAGCTTTTTTAGATTCCACATGTAAGTGAGATCAAGCGGTTTCTGTCTTACCATAGATGGCTTATTCTCTGAACATAATGTCTTCCAGGTTCATCCATATTGTCATAATTAACAGGATTTCCTTCTTTCGTAAGACAGAATACTGGTCCATTGTGTATACTGACCACATTGCCTTTATCCGTTCTATTGATGGACACTTGGGTTGATTCCATATCTTGGCTACTGTGAATAATGCTACAATCAACATGGGAATGCAGACAACTCAAACAAAATGATTTCATGCCCCTTGGATACACACACACACACACATACACACACACACACATTCTCTCAGTAGTGCAATTGCTGGATCATATGGTAGCTCTAATTTTAATTTCTTGAGGAACTTCCAACTGTTTTCCATAATGGCTGTACTAATTTACATTCCCACCAACAGTGTGCAATAGTTGCTTTCCTCCATATCCTTGCCAATGCTTTTTATTTTTTTATTTTTTTTTTTTGTCTTTTTGATAATACCAGTGCTAACAGGTGTGAGGTAGTATCCTATGGTGGTTTTAGTTTGTATTTCCCTGATGGCTCATGATGTTGGGTATTTTTCCATTTATCTTATGGCCAGTTGTATGTTTTCTTTTGAGAAATATTTATTTGGTTCCTTTGTCCATTTGTTAATTAAATCATTTTCTTATTATTAAGTATTTAAATACTTTATATATTTTGGAGAGTAACCGCTTGTTAGATGTATGATCTGTTTTGTATTACTACAGTGAAATACCTGAGGCAGCTAACTTACAAAGAAAAAAAGGTTTATTTAGGTCACAGTTTTGGAGATTCAAAGTCCAAAATCAGGCAGCACCATTGATTTTTCTCCCATTCCATATATTGTATCTTTACTCTTGATTTTTTTCCTTTACTGATCAGAAGCTTTTTAATTTCATTCAATCCAATTTATCTCCTTTTGCTTTTGTCACCTACATTTTTCTGGTCATATACAAAAAAAAAAAAATTATCACCCAGTCCAATGTCATAGACCTTTCCCCTTTTGTTTTCTTCTAGTGGTTTTATAATTTCAGGCATTATATTTCAGCCCTTCTTCCATTTTTAGTTTATTCTTTGTATATGGAGTGAGATAAGGATTGAGTTTCATTCTGCAGCAAACAGATTTCCCAACACTGATTTATTCAAAGAGACTGGCCTTTCCCCAGTGTATATTCTTGGCATCTTGGTAAAAAAAGATAATTGACCAGAAATGGGTGGATTTCTGGAGCTCCACTCTGTTCCACTGGTGTACGTACGTATTTCCTTGCCATTATTATGCTGTACTGATTACTGTTGCTTTGTGGTATATTTTGAAATCAAGTAGTGCGATGCCTCCAGGTTTGTGGGGGAGTTTAGTTTTATTTTTTCACTAAAGATGGCTTTGACTGTGGGTCCACAAAAACTTTAGGATTGTTTTTTCTTTTTTGTGTGTGTGAAAAAAAAAATGACATTGGAATTTTAATGTCAATGCATTGAATTTGTAGATCACTTTTGTAGTATGGACATTTTAACAGTATTAACTCTTCCAATCCATGAACATAGGATATGTTTTCATCTTATTTGTGTCCTCTTCATCGATGTTTTACAGTTTTCCGTGTTTAAATCTTTCATCTCCTTTGTTAAACTTAGTCCTAAATAATCTATTTTATTTTAACTTGTGGATCTTATGAATAGGATTGTTTTCTTGATTTTTTTTTAAGATGGTCTGTTGTTAGCGCACAGAAATGGTACTGATTTATTTTTGTGTGTGTGTTGACTTTATATCCTGCAATTTTACTAAACACATTTATTAGTTCTAACAGTGCTTTGTGAAGTCTTTAGAGTTTTCTTTATCTAAGACCATGTTGTCTGAGAACAGGGACAAATCAACTTCTTCCTTTCCAATTTGGATGCTTTTGAGTTCTTCCTTGTGTTAGTTAGCTTTGTATTGCTGCAACCAAAATACCTGTCAAGAACAATGTAGAGGAGGAAAAGTTTATTTTGGCTCATGGTTTCAGGGGTTCAGTTCATGGACAGCTGACACCACTGCTCTGGACCTGAGCGAGGAAGAACATCATGGTGTCGGGGTGTGGAGGATGAAATTGCTCAGCTCTTGGCAGCCAGGAATGGGGGGGGGGGGCTAAGAAAAAAGCACCAGGGTTAAAATATAAATCCCATCCCCAAAGACCTACTTCTTCCAGCCATGCCCCATCTCTCTACTGTTACTAACCAATGTATCCAAATTATTCATTTATCAAATGGATTAACCCACCAAATGAATTCATCCATTAATTAATTAGGTTATAACTTTCATAATTTCATCATTTTACTTCTGAACATTCCTACATTAATAGGAGCTTTGGGGGATACCACATATCTAAACCATCACATTTCTTTTGTTTAATTGTTCTGGCTAGGACTTCTGGTACTATCTTGAATAGAAGTTGCAAAACCGAATGTTCTTGTCTTCTTGATATTAGAGGAAAAGATTCACTGTTATGACTGCTGAGTATGTTAGTTGTGGAATAATATATAAGGCCTTTATTTTGTAGAAGTACATTCCTTTAAACCTAACTTGTTGAGAGTTCTTATCATGAAAGAATGTTGAATTTTGTTAAATGCTTTTTCTGCATCTATTGAGGTGATCATATGATTTTTTTCCCCTTTATTCTGTCAATGTAATGATTTATATACATGAACCATCCTTGCATTCCAGAAATAAATTCCACTTTATCTTGGAACATGACTCTTTTTATTACTGTTAAGTTTGGTTTATTAATACTTGTTGAAGATTTTTACATTCATGATCATCAGGGATATTGGCCTGTAATTTTCTTTTCTATCAGGATAATGATACCTGGTCCAGGTATCAGGATAATGTTTGCCTCATAAAATGAATTTGTAAATGTTCTCTCCTCTTCAATATTTTGGAAGTTTTAGGGCCATTATTAGTTCTTTAAATGTTTGATAGAATTCAGCAATGAAGACATCAGGCTCTGGGCTTTTCTTTGATGGGAGATTTTTATTACTGATTCAACTTCCTTTCTCATTATTAATCTGTTCAGACTTATTTTTTTATTTTTTAATCTTTGGTAAGTTGTTGGTTCTAGGAATTTCCCTAGTTTTTCTAGGTTATTCAATTTATTGGCAGGTAATTTTTTACAGTAGTCATATTCTTTTGCATTTCATGGTATTACCATAATGTCCTACCTTTTATTTCTGATTTTTATTTATTTGAGTCCTCTCTTTTTTCTTAGTCTAACTAAAAGTTTTGTTAATTTTTTTTAAAAAGTTCTTAGTTTCATTGATTTTTTTCCCTATTGTTTTTCAGTCTACTTCATTTATTTCTGCTCTGATGTTTATTATTTTCTTCTACTATTTTGGACCTAGTTCATCCTTTTTCAAGTTTCTTAAGATCTAACATTAGGTTATTTATTTGAGATTTACTTTTTGGTGTGTTTCTGGCTATAAATTACACTTTTAGAATTGCTTTTGCTGCATCTCATAAGTTTTGTTATATTGTGCTTTTATTTTCATTTGTCTCAAGATACTTTAAAAATTCACCTTTAATTTATTCTTTGGCCTGTGCTCACAATCTTTTTGCTTATCTACATATTTGTGAATTTTTCCAATTTTTTTTCCTACTAATTTCTAATTTTATACCATTGTGGTGTGGAAAAATGTTTAATATTATTTCAGTCTTCTTAAATTTGATAAAATGTGTTAATATTTTTTGTGTGATCTAACACATGATTTATTCTGGAGAGTGTTCTGCTTGAGAAGATAAGCATGCTGCTGCTATTGGGAGGAATGTTGTGTATATTTCTGTTAGACCTGTTCGCTCTAACATGTAGTTCAAATCCAGTGTTTTCTTATTGACATTATGTCTTGATGATCTATCCATTATTGACAGTGGGATATTGAAACCCCCTATGATTATCATACTGCAGTTTATTTCCCCCTTTAGATCTTTTAGTATTTGCTTTATACAATTTTCTCCAATATTGAGTGCATATATACTTGCAATTTTTTTATTTTCTTGATTGATTGATGCCCTATATCATTATGTAATGAACTTCTTTGTCTCTTTACAGTTTTTGGCTTAAAGTCCATTTTATCTAATGTAAAAATAGCTATCACTGCTCTACATTGGCTTCCATTGGCATGGAATATATTTTCCCATACATTCTTTCTCAATCTATGAGTCCTTAAAGACAAATTGAGTCTCCTTTAGGTGGTTGCTATAGTTTGGTTCTGGACTGTCCCCCAAAGGCACGTATGTTAATAGCTTGGTCCTCAGCTTTGTGTTCTTGGGAGGTGGCAGAACCTTTAGAAAGTGGGGTCTAGTGGAAGGAAGTTCTGTCATTGGGGGCATGACTTTGAAGGGTATATGGGAACCCTTATCCCTTGCTGTTACCCTCTTTTCTTCTCTGCTGCCATGAGATGAACAGATTTTCTCCATGCTGCACTTCTACCATTGTGTACTATGCTGCCACAGGCACCAAAGCAATGGGACTAAGTAACCATCCATGGACTGAAAACTTGAGCCCAAAGAAACCTTTCCTCCAAATAAGTTTATTATTTCAGGTTATTTTGTTACAGTGATGCAAAGCTGAATAACACAGCAGCACACAGTTGAGTCTTATTTTTTAAGAAAATCCACAGTTATTCCATGGATTTTGATGGGAGAATTTAATCCATTTACAATCAAGATAATTAAAACTTACTACTGCCATTTGGTTGTTTTCTGTTTGCTTTGTAGATCCCTTGTTACTTTGTTCCTTTCTTGCTATCTTCCTTTGTGATTAGTTTGTTTTCTGTGCTGGGATGATTAGGTTTCTTGCTTTTCATCTTTGGTAATATGTACTATAGGTCTTTGTTTTGTGGTGACCATGAGGCACATTTGGAACATCTCATGGTTTTAACAGGCTACTTTTAAGCTGATAACAACTCTGCATTTAAAAACTATACTTTTGCTCTCCTGTACATTTTCTGTTGTTGATATCCCTGTACCTTTTTATATTGTATGTCCCTTGAATTAACAGTTATTATTATTTTTAATAGTTTTGTCTTTTAATCTTCATACTAAAGAGATATGTGATTTACAACTCACCGTTGCGGTGTTGGCATCTTCTTGATTTGACTACATATTTTTACCAGGGGGTTTTAGACTTTTATGTGTGTTCATGTGGTTAATTGGCTCCCTTTAGTTCAACTTGAAGAGCTCCCTTTGGTGTTTCTTACAAGGCTGGTTCAGTGGCCGTGAACTCCCTCAGTTTTTGTAATCTGGGTAAATCCCTATCTCTTCTTCATTTCTGAAGGACAACTTTGCTGGGCACAGTATTCCTTATTGGCAGTTTTTTCTTCTTTTAGTACTTTCAATATATCATCCCACTGTCTCCTAAAAATGTGGAACATTTGATGAACTTTCATGTTACCCTTGAGCAGGGGCCATGCTATCTTCTCCTTAACATTCAAACTTTAGTGCATGTGCCGCCAAAGCAAGCACTAGCATTTCTTATAATCACGTCACCAGATGGCTTATTATTTTGCCTTTTGTTTGTCTAAAAATATCTTTTTTTCATCTTCTGTTTTGAATGGTGTTTTCACTTGTTACAGAATTTTAGGTTGACAGGTTTTCTTTTTTTCTTTTAGTATTTTAATAATGTTGTCTTCTGGTTTTATTTATTTATTTGTTTTTTCAGATGAGGAATATATCCGACTGCTTTTCATATCTTCTGTTCATTTGTGTTTTTCAGGAATTTAAGTTCGGTGTGACTAGACGTGATTTTATTTGCATTTATTTTGGAAGTATGTTGAAATTTCTTGATCTGTTTGGGACGGGGGGGATGTTGCTGGTTAAATTTTGAAAATATTTGACCAATATCACTTCAAATCTTTTTCTGACCCATTCTCTTGCTCCTCCCCTTCTGGAGCTCTAGTTGCTCTTTTTCATAAGTATTTGATACTGTCTCAAAAACCCCTGAGGCTGCTCACTGTTTTCAACCTTTCCCTCCTTTATACTTCTGTTAAAAGGATTTCTACTGATCTCTCCTCCAGTTTCACTGATCTTGACTTCTTTCTGCAGACCACCATATTTTCTAATGATTTTTTTTTTTTTTTTTTTTTGCATTTCAGGTATATATTTTTTTAGTTCTAGAATTTCCCTTTGGTTCTTTTTTTTTTCCTCAGTACCAGTTTTCTTCTCAAGTTCCTCATCTCTTCGTACATGAAATACATTTTTCCCTATTGGTTTGTTATTACATTTATCATAGTCATTTTAAAATCTTTTCTCTTGGCTCATTCAGACTGCTGTAACAAAAACTGGGGGGCTTATAGGAAACAGAAATTTATTTCTTACCATCCTGGAGGCTGAGAGGTCTAAGGCCATGGTGCAGCAGCTATGGTATTTTTTGAGGGCCTGCTCCCTCATCAACAGTGACTTTTTACTGTGTCCTCACATGGTGGAAGGGGACAGTCACCTCTCTGGGGTCTCTTTTATGAGGACACTAGTCTCATTCATAAGATCTCTGCTCCCACCTTTCTCTGGCCTACCTTCTACTACCATCACATTGGTATTGAGTTTCAACACGGGAAGTTTAAGGTGACACAAACATTCAGATCACAGTAATTCCCTTCTGCTGATTTCATTACCTGGTGCATTAGTCACTTAGTTTTCATTAACTGATTTTCCTCTTCACTGGGTTACATTTTTATGTCTCTTCATATATCTAGCAGCTAAAATAAATTGTATTATACTTTGAGATCTCTGCATTCTGTTATCTTTTTATGAATAGCATTAAGGTGTTTGCATCTTTGTTTAGTAGGGCAAGTAAATTATCACCAGACCCTCTTAACCTTAGAGGGGCTTGGTTTTAGGCTTTGTTAGAGCAAGTCTGTTTTGATTTTCCCTTCTATCCTTGGGTAAATCCCTTAATCTTGGAATGTGTTATTTAATCCTGGGATGTGGTTCCTCTAGTTTCAATGCAAAGCTTGAGGGTCTTCACAGGGCCCTCTCACTCTATGGGATTCAAACTTTGAACTCTGCCTCAATAATGGGCAGCTACTGAGTCCTCTGCTCAGTGGTTTGCCTCTCTTCTGAGTTCCAGCTGGTGCTTTTCCCATAGGCTCCTTGGAGTCTCACCCCACACTTTCAGGGTTGGGTATCAGCCAAGGATTTCAGAGGAACCAATACACAGATGCAGAAGCTCCTTCATTTCTGGGTTTTTGCCCCTTGAATTTCCAACCATTCTCAGGGGCCCAACATTATCATCCGACTCCTCAATACAGCTGAGCTTTTTGCTTCACCTGTGTCTCAAGCACCCTATTGCACTGCATGGACTGGGGTCAGCCCTTGAAAAGCTGGATTAAAATGGATCTCAGTCATCGTGGTTCCCTTTGATCAAGGGTCAAATCCCTTTTAGTTCTGCCTGATGTTGATAATTTTCCAGTACCTTCAAACCATTTTTTTTCTCTTTTGTCAAGAGTTTATAAATAGTATCAATAGGAACATTTTATGATTCAAGTTACTCTTCTTTTGTCCCAAGATGGAGATTTCCTGGTTTAGCAGTTTTTAAATGAGGATTGTATCTACTCTATGAAGATTCTCCTCTCTCTGTGTGAGAATTAAATAGGAATGTATATTAGTCCTTTTTGGGTTGCTATATCAAAATACTTGAGTCTTGGTAACTTAAAAGTAAAGAGATTTATTTGGCTCAAGACCTACTACAGGGCACAAACAGCATGGTGCCAGCATCCTAGTGAAGGCCCCTGGCTGTAACAACATGGTGGAGAAACAGAAAAGGAATGGCTGTGTGTGGAGGAGACCAAGCACATGGGGTGGGCACATGGGGTGGGCTCTCAAGGTACTAGTTTAGACCCATGAAGGCTAGAACTCCCATGAAATATTAGTCCATTTGTGAGGGTGGTGCAGTTACTTACTTCATCTCTTAAAGGTTAAAGATCTTATCTTCTAAAGGGAGGGGACCAGGAAGGGTCGCTACCTTCTAGGTTACTGATGGAGAGACCGGTACCCCCTTCCCTGGATTATCCTGGTGGTAAGGAAGAGGGGGAAAGGGCTGCCAGTGAGACCTGTGGTTTTCTTGAGTTACCAATGGCCATCACCACCTTCCTGTAGCAAATTCCTTTTTTCTTCCAAAGATCACCCAGCCTCATTTCCTCTGAGAAATCCATACTCTTCCTATTATCACAACTTTGACCCTAGTCTTGGTCAAATAGTGCTGATCTGATCATGCTCGAGCCATTTTCCTCCTTCCTGTGTCTCTCTGGCTACAAGACTGGGATCAAATAATATATCCCCTTAAATTTTCTCCTTCGTCCCCAAATTGGGGGGGGGGAGGGCCAGGCCTAGGGGAATAGTAATGGTTTGTTTAATCTCCAAATGAGAGAAAGCTCTAGCAAAGGGTCACGATTCCTTTATAAAGGCCTTTCACCAAGTGAGTGGGGCCATCATAAAATTTATAATCCAAAGCAATCCACTTGGGAGAGTGAAGGGGGACTCTGCCGGTAACTGTGATGCCACTTCCTCAGGAAACTGGAACGTATATAGATAACATGGTGCTTTTGGGTGTCGTTGACTGATTTCTCATAAACATTCCTGATATTTTAGGGGGAAAAATGTTAATCAACCAAATCACCAGATACCTAGGGGGAAACCTTTTCTTACTCCTCTATGGAGACATCCTTTCTCAGGATTTTGCCGGGGGACTTGCCCCCACTGATGCTGGGGACTCAGAGAGGGTTGCCTGTGCAGAGCCAGCAGGGAAAAGGACCAATGTGGTCACTTTTGTCAGAAGCACTCAGCTGTGAAGGCAAAGACTTAAGCTCAGATCACCTTCTCCAAAGTCAAGGACTCTCTGCCCCTCATTGAGCTGTGTCCTGCCTGGCTAATATCTGTTTACTCACAAAGGCCCTGCAAAAGGTCACCGCCTTCCCCCAGAGGTGCTGGTTTGCATGTAATGGGGCTTCAAAGTGACCCTCCTCTCCTCTACTTCAATTCAGCCCCAGTCCCACCCGAAGCCTTACTCCCAAGCAGAATATTTCAGACATAGACTTATTATATTCATCTTGCTCTTTTCTGAACAGGTGCACCTTCCCATACTGTTAGTTTAGAAGGCCTTCCTTCTTTATAACCCTTACTGTCTGATGAGATATTACTCATTTTTCAAGTCTCTGCTTAAATATCATGTGCTCCATGAAGACTTTTCTGATACCCCTCCCCTCCACAGTCTGCTTCAGGTGTCAGAATCAATTAGGATTTGGTTCTGCTCATTTGATTTTCAAGAAACATGGCAGTTATTCAAACTATTTGCCTCTCACATGGACGTCAGAAGGTCAGTTGTCCAAGGCTGGTATGGTGGCTTTCCTCATGCCAGGAGGGATTCAGGTGCCTGTCTTTCTGTCTTATGAGCCTCAGAATGTGGCTTTCTTTTCAATGTCATGTTCAAGGTAGCTGCTGGGGCTACGGATGTATGTCCATATGACAGATGAAGAAGAAATTGTAGGAAAACAAAAAGAAGTTTTCATAGGTGATAGGCTTCTTTTGTGTTAATGCTGCAAATTACATGAAAAGATTGTCCCCTATGTTAAACCAACCTTGAATTCCTGAAATCAGTCCATCTTGGTCAAAATGTATTCTGGATGCCACTTCTTAATGCTTTCAGATTTTTAAAAATTATTTTTGCACCTGTGACATTCATGAGTGAAAAGACTGTCATTTTATTTTCTTACACTGTTTTATCAGGTTTTGATGTCATGAGAATGCTAACTTCATAAAACAGAAAGGAGCTCCTCTTTCTTTTTGACACTTTGGAATCATGACACAAAATTGGAATTATTTGTTCTTATGAATGTTTGGTAGAATCCACTGATAAAACCTTCTGTACCTGGACTTTCCTGTATGAGAAGAATTAGCTATTAATTCAAGCTCCTTTAATCATAGTCCTATAATCACAGAATTATCTGGTTCTCCTATTTCTTCTTGATAAGTTATATTTTCTCGGAGTATGTTTATTATATCATTTTGTTTCACAAAAGATAACATCTTGAGTTCTTTCTTCCAGGTCACCGATTCTCTCTGCATCTACATCTACTCAGCAGCTATACTCATTTATTAATCCATCAGTTATGAGTTATCTCTACTTCAATAATTATTTTTTGTGATTTCCTCTTTTTTAAAAATCTGGTTGTTCTTTTGATGTTTTTGGACGTTTCACAGCTTTTTTGAGATATAAGAGACACACAATAGATAACAATAAATGATACATTTTGGGCATATAATTTGATAAATTTTGACCTATATTTATATACTTGTGAAAATATTGTCACAATCAAGAAAATGAATATGTTCATCATTCCCCCCAAATTCCTTTGTTCCCTCTGCAATCTTTCTGATCTTCCTTACCCACCTTCTCTCCCAAGCAACCACTCACTACCTACTGCAAAATTCTAAAAATTTTCATTTCATAAAATTTCAACAAAAGCAACCTTTTGTTGCTTAGGTTCTTTCACTCATTTGATATTCATTTATATTCTTACATTCTTTTTATTGCGGAGTAGTATTATACTGCATGAATATATGACAATTTATCTTTCCAGTTATTTGATGGGTGTTGGATTATTTCCAGTTTGAAGTTATTACAAATAAAGGTGCTATGTATATTTATACACTAATCTTCATACAGACATATGCTTTCAATTCTACTGAGTGAAATAACTAGATTCTATAACAGATGAACGTGTGACCATTTAAGAAACTGGCAACTCTGTTCAAAGTGGTTCTACCATTTTGCATTCCTATATAAGGGTTCCAGTTGTTTCACATCTTTGCCAGTGCTTGGTATGGTCAGGCTTTTTAATTTTAGACACTCAAACAGATGTATAGAGGCTTCTCATTTGCATTTTCCTAATAACTAAGGGGTTGTGTCTCTTCTGTACCTCTCCCTCTCCCTCTCCCTCTCCCCCACACCCCATCTCCTGGTCAAGCTAGCTAGAGATTTATCAACTTTATGATCATCTCAAAGAACTAGTTCTCAGTGTTGTTGATTGATTTATTTTTTCCTGTTTTCTATTTCATTGATTGTTACTCTGATTTTTACTATTTGTTTTCTGCTTACTTTGAGGTTTCTTTGCTCTTTGTGTTCTTCTCTCTCTCTCTCTCTCTCTCTCTCTCTCTCTCTCTCTCTCTCTCTCTCCTGGGGGAGCACAAACTAAGGCATGCTGGGCAAACCCTCTACCACTGAGCTACATCCCCAGCCCCTATTTTCTAGGGGTTACAGGTATGTGCCACTGCACCTAGCAAGACTTTTCTTTTTAATTTAAGAATATATAATCAATATGTTCTTCTATAACATATTGATTCTCTGTCTATTGTTCTAACAATTGAGAGAGTATTATAGAAATCTTGGACTTATTATTTTGGATTTGTCTATTTCTCCATGAGGTTCTATCAATGTTATTTATTTCTAAGTACTACCTTATCAGCATCCCACAATCTTGATCTGATGCCTTTTCATTCATTCATTTCATTCATTATTTATCTTGGAGGAGAGAGTGGAAATTAAATCCAGGGGCATTTTACCACCTAGCTTCCTAGTTTCCTTTTATGTTTCTTATTTGAACTATAGGTTATTTACAAGTGTGTTATTTAGCTTCAAAATTTTGAATATTTTCCATATGTCTTTCTGTTATTAATTTCTCATTTAATTGTTGTCTGAGAATATACTTCCATTAAGTAAATCCTCTTAAATGGATTAAGATTTGTTTTGCAGTCCAGAATTTGGACTATTTTGGAGAAAGTTCCTCATACACTTGCAAAAAATATCTACTCTTCTGTTACCTGGCTGAAGTGTTCTATAAACATCACTGGGCTGGGCTGGTCGAGGGTACTGTTCAAGTCTTCTATAACATGGATCCTCTGTCTATTGTTCTAACAATTGAGAGAGTATTATAGAAATCTTTGACTTATTATTGCGGTTTGTCTATTTCTCCATGAGGTTCTATCAATTTTTACTTCAGGTATTTGTTGCTCTATTATTAGGTGCATAAATATTTAGGCTTATTATGTCTTCTTGATAAATTTAATCCCTTTAATCATTATTAAATAATGCTCTTTATTCTTGGTAATACTTTCCACCCTGAAATCTTCTTTGATGCTCACGTAACCACTCTAACTTTCTTTGGATTAGGATTAGCATGATAGGTCTTTTTCTAGCTTTTTAATGTTTAACCCTATTTGTCCTTGTATTAAAGTGAGTTTCTTATAGGCAGCATGGAGTTGAATATCATCTTTTTAAAAACATAATCTGATCATCTGTGCCTTTAAAACATTTTTTTTTAATTTGTTCTTTTTAGTTAGGGTGTTTAGATCATTTGAAATTTAGTGTTTTTATTCACATGGTTGATTTTAAATCCACCCCCATTTTCGTTTGCTATTTGTCCCAGATGTTCTTTGTTTTCTCTTTACTTTTTTATCTGCTTCCTTTTAAATTAATTGAGTCTATTTCGTGGTCCCATTTATCTTCTTTATTGGCTTATTAGCTGTAAGTCTTTGCTATGTTATATAAGTAGTTGTTTTAAGGTTTATAGCCCCCAGTTTTACCTTATCACTTTCTAATTCTAAAGGACTCTACTGGACCTGCAGTATAAGAACCTTACCAATACGCTTCGATTTCTCACAGAGCTTTTGTGTTCCTCTTGTCAAATACTTGACTTCTACAACCAGGTTCCCCGTGCATTATCAATATTTTTGTTTTAATTAGTTAACTTCCTGATATTTAAATAATAATTATTATTGATTGCTATCTCTTACTAGGCAATCTCTGTTCGGTAGGCTGCTCTGAGTTGTTCCTTACTAATTCCACCTAAGTCTGGATATAGAACCTTGCATTAATTCCCCTAAAGAACAGTCACTCAACAGAGTAGGGTTCTGTGTGTCAGAGGTGGGAGTGGAGAGGAACATATGCAGATGTGTGGCAAATAACTCAAACGCAGGTCAACGTGACTGCTTGCGTGCTTGCAAACAAGATGCTTTGCAGTCACATCTGATTCTCTACACAGATGCATAAGCCAAGGTTAAAAAAAGAAAAGAAAAAGTGAAAATTGTACATCAGAGATACCTCTTCATGGGCTCCATCGGTCCTGCCTGCCACAGAGGTCACCCTGGCCATCTCTCTTTCTAACCCTAACTGCTGCCATGTCACTGAGCCAGCTTATCCCCACCGTGGGAAGTCCCTTCACCGCATCATTCTCCGTGGACTGCAAGCTCTAGAAAGGCTGTGAGATCCTTTTTGCTTTAATCTGAGGTCCACAGCTTTCCTCCCCAGGAGACGGAGAGTGAAACCATCTTCCTCCTGCAGGGCAGATACCACCCTCTCACTCCCTGGGTGAAAGTGGGCCCCATGACTTATCTGACAGCCATACTCAACAGTGTAGTTCTCAAGCTGTATCAGATCTCCAGTTCCATTTCATAGTCCTTTATATCTAGTGTGAGATAAAAAGAAGATCAAACATGTACAGCTTTTCCTGTTAGACATGGGCTCAGGATCTCAATAGCATACATTTGGGGGCGAAAAATACAGACATATTCCAAGAAATGAGTGAAGCTTTGATGGATAGTCATTTTTAGATTTATGTTTAGAAAAGTAATCTCTCCCAAGAACCTGGTCCTGCTAAAAATACTACTGATCTGTAGTACTGTACAAAATGTAACATTTCAATGTTCATTTGGACCATGGTTCAGTGTTTACCCGAGAACAGTGAATCCTATCTACTGACCTTACATCTACAATATAATATTGTGGCTAAAAGCATAGATTGAAAGGACTCCCCTTAACATCCCTTCTCAGAAAGTGGAGCGTCTTCCCCAATAAAATAAACTCCTGTTCCCCTATAGAAGCAGAAACCTCTCATGATTCTCTAATTCAAAGTTTCCCAGATTCACAAATTTTAAAATCCAGAACTGACTCCAGTAAACTTTCTGCCAGCAACATTTCTTAAAATAACTGGATCTCTACTGCATGGAAGTTTGAGGCAGACTATTATAAAATCTCTAATAATCATTGCTTCCAAAGGTATATAACTAGTGTTACGGTTTGGATATGAGGTCCCCACCCCCCCCCAAAAAAAAAGCTCATGTGTGAGACAATGCAAGAAGGTTTGGAGGAGAAATGATTGGGCCATGAAAGCCTTAATCCAATCAGTGGATCGATCACCTGATGGGATTAATTGAGTGGTGGCTGAAGGCAGGTAGGGTGTAGCTGGAGGAGGTGAGGCACTAGGAGCGTGGCTTTGGGGTATATATTTGTATTTGTTGAGTGGAGTCTCTCTCTGCTTTCTGATCATCATGGGAGCCACTTTCCTCAGCCACACTCTTCCACCATCATGTTCAACCTCACCTTGAGCCCTGAAGAACGGAGCCTGTTGTCTATGGACTGAAACCTCTGAAATCGTGAGCCTCCAAATGAACTTTTCCTCCTCTACAATTGTTTTGGTTGGGTCTTTTCGTCTCAGCAGTGAAAAAGCTGACTAAAACAAAAAGTATGTGTAATTATTTCCCTCACTCACAGCTCCTTCAGGAAAATCTGACCAGTCTCAACACGTCTGGATATTCCATGTTCTCGTCATCCCCATCCTCCAACACATATCTGGCCCAAAGCTAGATACTTTTCCAAAGGCCAGTCATGGGCCAAACTGCTTAGCTTGAGAATTTTAATAAGAGTCAGAACCTTTAGGCGGTGGTGAGGAGTTAAACTGAAATTTACAGTCAAGGATGGAGTAGGTTGTACAGGTGGTGTCCCAGGGATGGGGAAACCATTAGGCAGCAGAGGAGCATGCTGGGAAGAGGGGAGTACAGAACAAGAGATCATATGTCCTCTGTAAAGAAGAAGAGGAGAGAATAGTTGCCTCCATTGCTAACATCAGCTGGCCCTATGACATCTCCACGTGATGGAGATTTCCATTTCCCATCCAAAGCTCATTCTCTCCTTCTTGGTTCTGCTCAGTGTGATAATGTGCACCAAAAAGAATAAAATAAAGAAAAGAAAAAGAAAAAAATCTACATTTCTCATCCCCCTTTATGTTTGAGAATAGCTACAACCTAAGTTCTGGCCAAAGAGGAGTGATTACGTTGTTGGGTAGAACTTTGGAAGGCTCTTAAAAAGTTCAGAGGCAGCTGAGGTGCACTTTTTGGTCCTTTCTCCCTCCTCCCCTTCCTTGGTACTGGGGAGTGAAACACTGAGCTGCATCCCTAGACCTTATTTTGAGGTCTCCCTTAATTGGAGGTTGGCCTTAAATTTGCCATCCTCCTTCCTCAATCTCCCAGGTAACTGGGATTACAAGCGTGCTCCCCCAGGCCCAGCTCCCATCCTCCTTCTGACTTCCACCTGGACTGCAGAGTTACATCTAATGCTCCAGTTTAATTGAGCATGGCTTCCTTGGCTAAGGATGGCAGAGAAGAAAGATGGAAGAGGTCCAAGTTCCAACAATGTTCCAAGCACCATACTAGTTTGAGACTACCTATCTTCCAATTTCTTTAATGAGAGGAAAAACCAATTCTTCATGCCAACTTTTGTCCCCTTTGGAGCCAGAGGTGGGAGGCAGTCCAGCCAAACCAGGGTCCATTCAACACACATTCCGTGCTACAAATACGTTAGCCGTCCATGGGCCTAGTCTTGGGCCCTCTCTCACTGTGGTCACTGGCTTCCAGGACCCATGTCCACAAAAGAGGTGGGAGCACAGATGCTGCCTGCTGAGAGCCAGAGCAGAGCCCCCTGTGGAGTGGCTACCAACAGCACCAGGTCACTATGGGGCTGCCCTCTTCCAGCCTCCAGGCAGCTCTCCCGGGGCTCCGCTGGCATCATGCTTATCAGCAACAGCACCGCGGCACAGGAGGTTTCAGACACAGCTGGGACAGTTGTCTGCCATGGTGGCCAGGCTTCCCTTCCCTGGTTTACAGGGGAGGATGGAGGAGGTGGGATTCTCAGAAGAACAAAGTGCCGTGAATGCCCTGGTGTTGGAACCCCAGCAGGTGCAAAGACACTGCAGTTAACTGCGGAGAAGAAATGCCTGAAGATGGTGAGGAAAAGATCCGAGAATAAAGGAGCCTCCCTGCCTGGCATCCTGAGAAACCAGGGCATGTCTTTAACCCTTTCTGACCGAAGGCTTGCGCATCCTCCCCTGTGATGGCCACTGGGTCTGATGACTCATGGGTCTAAATCTGTTATAGAGGGTCCTCACAGACATGATAGAATCGAAATAGCAGGCGTCTGGATTCAGACGGTGCCCTAATAGCAGGGGATTGGCAACCCCAGCAGCTAGATTAGACAATGGGAATTTTCTAGTACAGGTCTTCAAAGCACTGAGGTGCCATAAGCCTTATTTTCTATGACGTATTTAGCCATGATCTGAGGCTTAGCATGACAGAGAATTAGAGCAATTAGTAGTTTTTCGTCTTTTTTGATGAAATCCTGAAACTGTGTTAAATAGGCATACTTTGAAACAGTGTTTTCATAATAAAAACATTAAAAAGTTGTAGAAAGAAGTTTGCTGAAAAGTTTTTGCAGTATCCGTAAGGTTGAAAATATACAAACCTAGCAGGTTGTGGTGGCACACACAGCTACTTGGGAGGCTGAGGCAGGAGGATTGAAAGTAGGAGTCCAGCCTCAGCAACATATTGAGCGACCCTGTCTCAAAATAAAAAATAAAAAGGGCTGGGGATGTAGATCTGTGTGAGAACATAACTAGGTTCAATTTCCAGTACTGAAGAAAAGATGCAAATCCTGTAACCTTGCAATTCCTTCATAAGTGTTTGTGGTAGGGGACTGGCAAGCTTTTACTAAGATGGGCCAGATAATTAATACCATTGCCTTTGTGGGCCATATGGTCAGTCTCTGTTACAAGTCCTCAATTCTGTATTCATTGTGCAAAAAAATAGCCCTGGATAATATGTAAACAAATGGGAATGGCTATATTCCAATAAAATTTACTTACAAAATCAAGAGGGCCAGATTTAACCAACTCCTGCTAGAGGAAATCATGCAGATGTGTGCAGAAATATGGGTGCAAGCAATTAGTGCAGTGTTGTTTGTAATAGCCCCAAACTGGAAACAGCCCCATCCCAATACCCATCAAGAAGACCATCCATATATAACCATGGTGCATGTATCCACGGGCTACCACACTGCAGAGGATGATCTGCATGGTGCACGTAATAACATTCTTTTAAGATTCACAGCCAAAGCTTAAAAATAAAATGCTGAGAAAAAAGTAGCCAGATACAAAGGCATACATCCTATATGACATTTCATTTGGTAAAATCTAAACCATATTGTCTAGGAATGCATACGAGGTGATAAAACCATCCAATGGGGCAAACAAGCAATCACAAAGGAAGTTGGAGCCATGGGCAACACAGAGGGGTTCACACTGGGCCATGGGTGCTGGCAATGTCCTGGTTCTCAACTTAGGTGACAGTCACATGGATATTCACTACTTAACATTCTATAGAAATGATACATCTGGGTTTTTATACACTTTTTTTGTATGTGTATACATTTCATAAGAAAAATGTGGGTTTTTTTTTAAAGTGCTTTCCATCTATAAAGTGCTACCCGTGACAGGTGTTCGTAATACTGTGTCTCTGCGATGAGAAGTGCCACTCTCAGTTTTCATTTTCTGTGTATGAGCAGGTGCCTGTCTTCCCCTATGTGTGGGGAGCTGAGCTGGACAAGCAACATGAATGAATCAGAAGCACATTAGTCGGGGCTTCGTATCCACGTACTTTCGCATGCACCTAAGATAATTTCTATGCTTTCTGTTTTGTAATCTGCAAAATCCTAATGGGCACACCCTTGAGAAAACCCCCCTGCATTGTTACTGTAAGTGAAAGCAGATGCCCACTACATGGTATTCTGGAGTAGATGGGGTCTGCAGCTGTCTTCCCTCTTTTACTCTGAAAAATATTATGAAATTGAGAAGTGCTATCTTTGATAGTGTCTCTCGGGAACAGGGCACGTGACGAACAGACTTCCAGCGTGGAAGAGCTGGGTGAGGAGGTTAAGTAAATTTTCTTTGTGTAGTTCCCATTAAACTTCAATCAGAGTTACAGAAAGAAATTTCCTCCAGGCGGCTGCGAATACAGGTATTGGTTTGACTTTAATAAAAGTCATAACTGATCTCTCTGAGGTCTCTCGTGGAATGAGCTCAGCAGAATTCAGGCAGGTCCTTGAGAGGAAAAGCGCCCACTTAAACATCGCATTATCCTAATAATCCCATTCCAGAGCCACCGTCCCATTATTTTAAAGGTCTTCATTTGCAAGTTGTGGTATTTGAAAGTTTTCTTTTTACATTATTGCAGAAAGCGGAGGGATCTTTCCGGGGGCCCCCACACCTATTTACACACTCCTCCTTCCAGGCCAACATAAGACAACCTGGTGGGTTATTCAGGCCACTCTGTGCCTTCACAACACAGCTTTCACTAAACCACCCATTTAAAGCGACACCTGCTTTGGTGGAAAGACTGATTTTAATGAGAGTTGTTAAGAAAGGAAAAAATATTCTCTCACTGCTGAGAATGCCTGTGGTCAGTGTGGAGAAGAGAAGACTACTGCTCCTAGGTACGATGTCTCACCAGTTCACATCAGCCAACAAATCTTTTGGGAAGTAACTACTATGTGTTAGGTGCTATTTTAGGTGCTCAAGAAAGCATTTATCAAGGTAGACACCGAATTTGCAATCTAATAAGGGAGGCACCCAGTAAGGAGATGAAAAATTAGTTAGATGATATCAGATAGTGATAAGACAAAAGATTTGAACAAATAAGATCGAATCATAGGCCGGGTGATGGTTTGGGACCAGGACACCAATGTAGTCAGGTTTAACTTGTGAGTCAACAACTAATAGATCAGAAGGAGTCGCCTATGCATATATTTCAGGGAAAGGAGGTTCCATGAAGGGGGCACAGCAAGTGTCAAGTGTTTCAGGGAAGAAATCTGGTGGCTCAGAGTGTCCTGAAAGAGGAAAGAGGGAGAGGAGATGTATTTGGAAAGGTGAGCAGGCGCCAGGGCCTGCAGAAGCTTGCAGGCCATAGTAAGGCTTCAGATGTTACTGTGCATGCAAACTGTCATTGATCTTTTAATACACGATTTTTTTTTTAGGATAATGTATGAGTTTCTTTCTGGGGTGCACAGGTACTTGGGTGTCTATGAAGGAAACTAGAAAGCAACTCTGAATCCTGGCATTGCCACTTTAACTTCTGGATGACCTTGAATAAGTTTCCCCAGCCCCTTGAAGCCCTGTCTATAAAAACGAGGAGAGCAACACCCACTTCATGGAGTGTCAGAGTGAGCAGGAAAGGTCTGGGAAATGCCCCGCCCACCCCCGCTCACACTCAGTAAGCACTTGATCATTTTTTAGCAGAACTGTAATCTGAATGACCTGTGGGCCCGTGTAGCCCCTGGGGCAGCCTTCTTTTCAGTAAAAGCTCATTGTTGAAAAATGAGGTCAGGCCAGAGATAATGCATCAAGGAAAAAAACTCTAAAGCTATTAGCAGATCCTGGGTAGGTGGCCTTGCTGAGTGGGGCAGGCACTTGGTTTGGTGCTGGCCCTGCTGATCACTAACTGAACGATCCCAGGAAACTGGGCGTTGGTTTCCAAACCTAAAAAATACAGGAATGACTATCATTGTCAGTCTGGCTCTGCCCACCTCCAGAGTTGTGAGGGCCTTTGATACAGTGAATCCTCATTGCATCAACCAGGAGGGCTCGTGCGCAGGCTTCGGAGGCTAACATGTCACTCTCCATCCAGAGACGTGGAGGAGAAACTGCTATGATCTCTGAAGAAGTCAGGCCAGGCTGGGGGTGGAGGAGAGAACAGCGCTTCCCCTAGTCTTATTCTCTGCTGGAGTTAAATGAATTTCCCTGGGATATTGTATGGTTTGCACGCCTTATCAGATTTTGGGTAACTTTGTCTATTTCCTTAGTTAAATGTCCCCTGCCTTTGAGAAGGTAAGTGTGTCTGTCCTTGAGAGCACCATCTTAATCCCTCCTTTCTCCTGAAACAGAGACAATAGAATTCTGTTGGCTCCCACTCTGGCCACCCAGGATTCTCATCAGGATGATGATACATGCCATCAGACACTCTGGTCAGCTTCTCTGCCTCTCCCATTAAAAAAGGTCCCTGGGTTCAGGTTTGCCAAGGGGTGTTAGCCTTTCTTCGCTTTTGCATTTTTCTAAACAAAGGGCCACAGATAAGAGAGGCAAGGCTGGGGCCAGACAGGGAGCAGGGGAGGCAGAGCTCAGCTTGGGCAGAGGCAGAGGAGCCGAGGTGAAGACCTGGCCACAGGCTAGAAGCTGGAGATGATCAGAATAGCTCCAGCATGAGGTCCTGCATACCTAAACCGAGATGGGGCACCAAAGGGACAAACACAGTCCTGCCATGGGTACTTGGAGATAATGCAAGAGGAGAGGAGGGATGTAAATGCAGGATCAGTTTGTTTAGTGTTTTGTTTTTTTTTTTCTGTCTCTTGTTGGCCAGGATGCAGGTCTGTCTCCAGAAGTTCTAGAAATGAAGGTGATGCGGGGTGGGGACACATCACACAGGGGACGGGGTCTGTCCACCAGGAAGATAACACACATTCTCCTATCTGAAGGCCAGAACATTCATAAGCAGCAGGGTAGGACTGATTGCTATTCCCACTGACAGGTGAGAAGACGGAGTCAGTGATTTAGGATGCCTGCTTTGGAACACAGCTCCTAAACAGCAGCGCCTCTACTCCAGACAGCGAGCGCCAGGCCAGGACTCTGGCAAGAGGCCCTCCCACCACCCTCAATTCCAAGTCCACCTCCTTCACCATCACCCGTGCCTCAGAGGGAAGAGTGAGAATCCCAACCCCCAGGAACGACACCGACTCCTCATTAACTGAAAGAAGAAAAAGTGGACCCACAGCTCTCTCCTGTTTAAAGGAACAATTTGTACTGATTAGGAAAGGCATTTGTTTAAGTCTGCAAATCCTTTTAAGAACTAGAATCCACTTCTGTGCTGAAAAGGCCTGTGCTCAGAGCTCCTAACTGATGATAATTACTAGTGCATTATTCGTCTCTGAAGCCCTGGGCCCAGCAGAGCACCTTGAGGGGGCAGTGCCTGCAGGCCCAGCTCTACCCTGCCCAGCTCCTTCAGCTCCTCCCATGGGGACCTGAAGCCAAGCAGCTGGGCTTCAGGAGAGACCCACAATAGGCCTCCATCTGGTCTTCAGCTCTTTTTTTTTTCCCAGATAAAAATACAGGTATTTCCCCTGGGACCTACATTTTTTAAATTATGTGTTGTTTACCTGAAATTAAAATTAAACTTTGGGCATCCAGTATTTTAATTTGTTGAATCTGGCAACACCCCACACCCCCCACCTCTCTTCCATGGACCTGTTTCCTGGTACCTTCAGCCTTGAATGGTCACTTAGGTAATGAAAGGCGAGTGATTCACCCGAGACAGAGATTCAACCAAGAGATTTTAGCGGAGGGAGAGGCAGAGGGAGGAGAGTAGGAGAGGAGAGAAAGAAGAGGAAGAGGGCAGAGAGCTGGGCTTGCAAGGTTCAGCTTAAGAAGGGTTGCGTAGGTGACGTGGGGGGTGCTGATTGTCAGGGTGACTCAGGAACCGTGAGCGGACACTGTGTCCCGTGGGGATTGATTGAGAAGACTTTTGAATTTGGCGCCCTTCTGCTTGGTGCCCTTTGGAGAAGAGGGGAAGGGATTCCGTGTTCTCAGGAGGTGGAAACTTAGCTTCAGCCGAGAGTCTCCCACACACCCAACAGGTAAGATTGGTTTTCTCCTGTGGGCATCCCAGGGTTTGGCTCCCCCAGAATCCGTGGGGGGTGGAATAGACACAAGGATTGAAGCCTTCTGACCAGGCACAGTAAGCCACGCCTGTAATCCCAGCGGTTTGGGAGGCTGAGTCAGGAGGATTGTGAGTTCAAAGCCAGCCTCAGCAATTTAAGGAGGCTCTAAGCAACTCAGTGAGACCCTGTCTCTAAATGAAATACAATGGTTTAGTTCCCCTGAATTCAATCCTCAGTACCCCTAAATAAATAAATAAATATTGAAGTTTTCTCTATGCTAGGCCCCTTGGGTACTTCTCATAATCCAGCCATTTTAATCCCACACAAACTCTGAAGTAGGTATTCTTAGCCGGTGTGTTACAGATGAGGAAATTGAGCCTCAGAGAACAGTTCTCAAACTGACTCACCTTGCTGGGCACACACCTGTAATCCCAGCAGCTACGGAGGCCACTGGAGGATTGCAAATTCAAAGCCAGCCTCAGCAATTTACTGAGGACCTAAGCAACTTTGTGGGACCACGCCCCTGGGTTCAATCCCCCATACAAAAACAAAACAAAAACAAAAAATCCTGACTCCCCTTGTAAGTGGTAGGACCAAGATTTGAATCCTTGGCTGTGGATTCCAGGGAGAGAGTAAATGCAGCTCTGTGAGGTTACCTTGCAAACTTCCGCTTCCTCTGTAAAATGAGAGGGGATTGGATGCTACCAGCCTGAACAGGAGGATTAAATAAGACACTGGATTCACATCATCACTCCAAGGCCTGGCTCAGGGTCAGAGCGCGTGGTACATGAGGATGGTTTCACTGGTAGGTCCAAGGCCATCCAGGACCCACAGCAAGGCAGTGTGGCCTAGAAGCTTCCTTTGGCAGAAAGTGCAGCTTTAGGGATGTGACCCAACACCAGGAAATCCCTGCAGCTCTGTGCTGGCCCTGTATGGGCCCCAGATGCTCTGTCTCTGAGGGCTGGCTTTGTTGTCTGTGAAATGAAGGCTACTTGTGCTCTAAGTCTCTGTGTGTGGAGCAATGGGTTCACGGTTCAGAAGGGCGTTTGAAGTCCCAGACCTATGAGCAGTCCAAGGCAGAGTGTGAATGCTCACATCACCACCTGGGCAGCCCCCCAGCTGTGTGTGCCTCCACAGAGGTTCTGGCAATCAAACCTGATCCTAATGAGAAGGACAGGCTCCTGGGCTTCCCATCAGGTGCCAAGATGTACTCCTACCTGAATGAAGGCCCCTCCCACCTCTACTCTGATCCATTGCACAATTGGGTTTCCTTTCAGAACCTGCAAGTAAGTCGTGGCCGCTCTCTAGAGGATAGGTCAGGTTCTAGGTCCTAACATCCCTTGCCAGCCCATCAGCTTGGGCCATGGTGGGTGGGGTTCCAGAATAATAGCACAGGAGACCAGCTGAAAAGAGTTTCAGGAACCCTTGTCCTCAAATGTCTTTCTAAATTTTCTGTAGAAACAGAAAGTATCAGAGAACCCTATAGGGGTTGAAAAAACTTTCTGTGCCTAAGGTGCCTGCCTCTGAGGGCTTCCAGTTCTTCCAGTGGCTACAATAAAGTGAGAAACAAAGCCCAAGGACCTCTCAGGTCCCCTTACACAATTAACAGGCTTCAACAACAAAAAAAGTCACGGAACCTGGCACGTAGGTAGGTGGGTAGGTGGGTAACCCCGGGTAGATAGGGTGGTGCTTTTATAGCAGGAGTGTCCAAGGGCAGCTTAAGCTCTGAGACAGCACCGCCCATGGCTATCTTGGTCACTGCTCTATTTCTTGTGCCTAGATCAGCATCTTGCATATGGTAGGATACAGTAGGTCCTTGGTAAATATTTGCTCATGAGTGATTGAAAGGATGAACAGATGGATGGATGGACTGACAGATGGGTAGATGGATGGATAGATGGATGGATAGATGGATTCATGGAAGGATGGAAGGTTGGATTGAAGGATGGATAGATGGATGGATGGATGGCAACTAATATTCAGGCACAAGGCAGACATCCAGCAGAAAAGGCAAAGGTGACATTTTAGAAGTGAGCCAAGAGCAGCAATCCTAGGGCAGGGATGAGCAGCCCATTTGGGCCCCCTGTGTGGGCCTGGCAGACGAGGATGCAGGTGGAGAGATCTGGGCCCGGAATCAGAACCATCAAAAAGAGAATGAGTCTGAGCTGCCAAGCTCTCAGATAACACCAAGACACACCCCCACTCCCTTCCATTGCATCTCGATTCCTTTCTCCTCTCACACCCTCCATCCAAACTACCATTAAATCCTGCTGACTGTGCCTTTAAAATACCCACCTGCTCTACTCTTGCCCCTGAAGCCTCCTCCTCATGCAGCAGCCACACTGAGTCCTTCCAAAGGCAGCTCAGATCATGCCACTCCTCTGCTTGGCATCTCCCCCAATTCCCAACCCACCTCTCACTCAGAGTAAGAGTCTTTGCAGGAGCCTGCAAGGCCCCACCCATCCTGGCTCTGTCCTCTCTCTGGCCAGTTGTCCCCTCACCAGCTGCTTTCCTGCTACTCTGGTCTGCTCTCACCCGCTCCCTCTTCAAGGCACATGGCTGCATCTCTCCCCTGGGAGAGAAGAGCTGGCTCTGCTTTCTGCCTGGCCATTTCTTCATGGCTCTGAAACCAGCTAGAGATGCATGTTGTATGAGTTTCTGCCTTGCCAAGATGAAATTTCTGTTTCTAGCTAACAGTCTCTTGGACTCTAAGCTCTTCTCTTGGCCAGACCTGCCCTAGAGTATGCTCAGGTCCTTCTCAGGAGAAGAAACTGGTAAGAAGTAACACAACTCCTGAAGTAAGGAATTTGAGAACAAGGTAGGTAAGGCTGTGCAGGCTGTACACTGCACAAGGATGCAAGTCAAGGTGGCCAATAGGAGCTGGAATCCAGACTGAGCTCTGCTTGCCAAATAGTGCACCTCCATGCAATGTTGCCTCCTCCCAGAAAAGTGTGCCATCTTCTAATTCACATAAAGGCACCATGAGTCAGCAGTGGCTTGTCCAGAGGCTGTCCCAGCCAAGGGGCTGGTTGGATGAGAGGAAGTCATCATTCAAGCCAGGGGCCCAGAAGGCAGGTGCTGGACGCAGCCTTAGTTCCGATCCTGGAAGCAGTGTTTTCTGGGTAGGCTGGGTAACTAGGAGGGTGGTGACTAGGCTCCTGCCTCTCTCTCCCCTTCCAGTCATGTGAGGTGTTGTCCAACTAGGCCAGGGACAGGGACAACATACAACTGACTTGGAATTTAATAAAAACTGCAAACCCTTCTGCAAAAAAGGAGACACACACACACACACTAAATTTTGCACACAAAATCAGAGGATTCACACTCCACGCCTACCCAGCCCTGTATCTGTGGCTATTAAGTCAAGTACCCTGGTAATCTACAATGTCTTTAAGAGTCTTCCAGCTCAGATGCAAAATCGGAGCAGCATCTAAACACTACAGGGAAACACCTGCTCCGCTCGGCAGCTGTGCTGAGGGACAGCCGGGTGGAGAGTTTAGAAAACCACAAGGAGGGAAGCCCCAGGGTACAGGACCCTGCTTGACCCAGATGACCAGGGACCTCGGAGGGAAGTTCCTCTTCCGCTCCCCGATTCCCAACATCCCAAATCCTGTTCCGTCCCTTTTCTTTCCAGAACAGGCAGTGCCCTGGCTGCCTCCTCCTCAGCACAGACAGCCCCATCACCAAAGGGCCCAGACAATTAATTACCCACCATCATGGCACTGCTTAGCCTTCAATTTTCCTGACTACCACAAGGATTAACTCAATCTGGGAGACTTCACTGGCCCATTTAAGGGAGCATCATAACTCTTTCTGTTCCCCAGAAATTGTAACCCGGACTCGGTTTTGTAATGCTAATTGCCTTATCTTCATAAATTCTACAGTCTTACATAATTTACCCTGCATTGTAGCAGGATTTCCCAAGAATAAAAAAGCAGGTGCCGTCAATGGTAATTTGAATAAGAAAAGACATGTTAAGTGGTTCTTCTCTCACTAGTAATAGAAATTAATTAGCTTTGAGCAGCTTTGGAGGTTTTTGCATTTTCTGCTGTAACCTGTTATGTTTTCTAATTGTATGGAAAGAAGGTTTGATTTGATCACATTATTTGGTGACGGAGAGGCCTCTGTTTGGAGTCAAAGGTACAGGGATGGTGGCAGCCAGAAGGGTGGGAAGCCACTGGAGGCGTCTGCAGAGCGCGGGCTTTGTAGTCAGATCAACATGAGTTCTGAGCTCGGGTGAGCCGCTTGCAAGCTCTGTGACCCTGGACAAATCACTTCCCCTCTTTCAACTTCAGCTTTCTCTGGTGGAAGACAGAGGTCACCAACTCTTAACTGGAAGGGAGGGAGCATGGAGATGAGAGCCAGGAGCTCAGAATTGAACGTTCCAGCTTTGGATCCACCATTTACTTGTTCTGCGACCTTTCTAGTTAGGATGCCTTTAACTTCAAAAAGCATAAAAGCAAAAAAAAAAAAAAAAAGTGGTTTAAGCAGTTAAAAAAAATTGTATCATCCGACCTGAGAACGCTAGAGCTAGAGTAGCTTCAGGACTGTGCCACGAAAGGATGGCTCAATAGCATCACAGATCTAGGGCTACTTTCTCTCTTCACTACTCCAACACTGGACCTATGGTCTGTAGACCCACCCCTCCGCTAGCAAAGACACAAGCCTCCCAGTGCTCAACTAGTCCAAAAGGGAGTGAACCTCTCCTCCCACCCTGGGGTACAAATCCTCCTCTTCAGTCTGACTGAGTGGCAGTCCACTCCTGGCGTGATATTTGATGCCACTGGAGGGCCACCCAGGAGCTACATCCGTAGAGCTGGGACGGGGTCCAGTCCTCTCTGAATCAGATCTGTTAGGAAGAAGTGAATAGATGCATGAGAAGTAGGCGGCCAGCCGTCTGTCCAGCGCTGTAGGTACTCCATGCTTGACACGGTGCACTGCAGTGGTCACCACAGTAACCTCAGACACGTTACTCATTCCCAGTCAACTCCGCTGCCTAGTCTGGAGACATCACTTCCGAAGCAAAGCAGATCTGGAGCTGGGCGAGGCCCTCCCTGGGCTCTAGTTTCCTCCTGCTGCCCCGCCCTCCCGGTCCACCTGGTCCAGCAAGTTATTCAAAGCCACTGTCTGGGCTTTGGCAGGATGAAAGGAGGAGCAGCCTCTTCCTGAAGGATGTGGTCCAAAGTAGCTTTCCAACCACAAGAAACCCAGAATTAATAGAATATGTTTCTGGATATATAATGAAGGGAGTGTGACGAGGATAAAAAGAAGCATTAGGAAGCAGAACCACAGAACACCGCAAAGGTGGGAGGATGTGGGGCGCCAACCTCCTCCCGAGCCCTGCCCCCGCTCGCTCTCGAGGAGGTTCCCCCCCAGGAGCCTCCACTAGGGAAAAGGTGCCCCATTGCCTGGGGATTCTTTCCCTTCCCATCAGAGTTTTTACAGTCTTGAAGTTCAGAGAGCATTTTTTTAACTATTTTTTTAATATATATAGTTTTTAGTTGTAGATGGACACAATACCTTTATTTTATTTTTATGTGATGCTGAGGATCCAACCCAGTGTCTCACATGTACTAGGAGAGTGGTCTACGGCTGAGCCCCAACCCCAGCCCCAGAGAACATATTTTAAATGTAAAGACACAGATAGGTTGAAAGGAAAAGATTTATCAGGTTCATTCTTATGCAAACACTGAGCATATGAAAGCTTCTATGGCTATATTAATATCAGACAAATTAGGCATCAAGATAAGGAATATCATCAGAGATGAAGAGAGCTATTTCATCATGATAGAAAAGTTAATTCATCAGAAAGACATGACTGTCCTAAATATGTTTGTATCTTTTAGCAGACCCTCAAAGAAATGAAGCAACCTTTTGCTCTTCTAGCTGGAGATTCCAACACCACCCTCTTAAGAATTAACAGAATGTCTGGACAAAAGAAGGATCCGTAAGTGTACAGAAAGTTTAAATAACACTACCAGTCAACTTTACCTAACTCAGGGCTATAGAACACTCTCTCAACACCTGCAGAATATACCTTCCTTTCACACATGCATAGGGTGTTCACCAAGATCAGCCCTATGCTGGGCTACAACTTAAGTTCCAATATTTTTCAAAAGATTGAAAACTTACAGAGTATGTTCTCCAACAACAGATTTAAATTTTAAAAAATCAATAGCACTAAAATATCTGGAGTAGCTCCAAATAATTCAAAATTAAAGAATGCACTTCGATGCATCAAAGAAATATTCCCAAAGGAAAATGTAAAATATTTTGAGCTGAATGATAATGAGTCTATAACATATCCAAGCTTGTGGGATGTTGTCAAAGCGGTACTCTGAGGGGTGTGTGTGTGTGTGTGTGTATTTACATATTCACATTAGAAAAGAAGAAAGGTTTTTAAGTAAATGATGTATATTTCTGCTTTAGTGTGTTAGGAAAAAGAAGAGGAGATTAAGTCAGAGCAATAGAAAAAAGGCAGAGAGAAAATTAACAAAGCCAAATCTCATTCTTTGGAAAGATTAACAAAAATGGTTTAAATTCGGACTGAGGTTGTGGCTCAGTGGTAGAGCACTTGCCCAGCATGGGTGAGGCATTGGGTTCGATCCTCAGCACCACATAAAAGAAATAAATAAAGTTAAGTTTTTATGTTCATCCACAACTAAAAATATTTTTTTAATTGTTTAAATTCGTACTAGAGTGATAAAAGAGAGAACACAGAAATGGAAAAAAGATATCACTACAGATATTAAAAGAAAAATAAGGCAATATTTTGTCAATAAATTTGACAACTTAGATGAAACAGATACTTTTTTAAAAAAATAAACAAATACAGCTTGCAAAACTCAATACAAGAAGATAGATAAGTTTGGAATAGGTCTATGTTAAATTTTTTGAATTTTATAATCAAAACTTTCCCATAAAGAAAGCTCTAGACTCAGCTGATTTCACTGATGAATTCTATTAAACATTTACAGATAGATTTATTTACAGATAAATCACATCCATCTTACACACAAATTCTTTCAGAAAATACAGAAAGATGGAATAATCCCCAATTCATTTTATAATGCCAGTATAAGACTGATACCAAAAACCAGACAGTTACAGAGGGGAAAAAAGTAATATATGAATATTTTTTTCATGAACGTGGGTATAAGAATCCCTAATGAAATATTTAAAAATGGAATCCAGAAATATATATATATATATAAAAAATGCTGCATCTTAACTAAGTGGGGCTTATCCCAGGAATTTGAGGTTGATTTAATATTTGAAAATCAATATGATTCATGTTAAAAAATGGAGAAAAGTCATTTTAATAGATGCAGAAAAATAAAAATCATCTTAGTAAATGCAGAAAAATCATTTGAGAATCTTGACACCCACTCAGCTCACAGAAAACACCCTAGTTTGATGAAGGGCACCATAAATGTCAATCACCCTTCACGCCCTCAAATACAACAAGCTCCAGTGAAATACTGGACAAATTCCCAGTAACACTGGGAACAGGGCAAACACATGTGCCCCTACCACATCCATACAGGTCAGTGGTGGAGGCTCTGACCAGGACAATTAGAAATAAAAAAGAAATACTGAGAAAGAACAATGGCACATCTTTCTGATGAATCAACCCCTTTAGCATGAGCTAAGTAATATGATAATATTCCTTATCTTGATGCCTAATTTGTTATTAAATAAACACTGGAAAAGTCCTATATTCAGCAACGATAGGACTAGTATATAGAAGCTGTAAGAAATAAAAAACTTAAAAACCATTTTCAAACTATTAATTTAGCAAGATCGCTAGCATATAAGTTTAATATTACACAAAGCAATTTTATTTCCATATGTGAACAGCAAACGATCAGAAGATTTTATTTATAATGGCATTGAAACACAAAATTAGGAATAAATTTGACAAAGGATTATAAGACATTTACATTGAAATTCACAAAAATAGTAAATTAAAGAAATGAAAGAAGACCCAAATAAATGAATAAATATATTGTTTATGAACTGGAAGTCTCAATGTCGTTAAGATATAAATCTCTCCAACTATCTGTAGACATATGCAACCCCAATCATGTATTCAATAGGCTGCTTTCTAAAATGGAATTGGCAATTACTTCAAGTGTATATTATATTGCAGAGAATCCAGAATAGCCAAAATAATTTTAAAATAAAGAATATAGCAGGAGGACATTACTTGATTTCAAGATCTATAAAAAGCTTGTAAAACTATAGTGATCAAAATAATGTAGTGTGAGATGAGGCCAGGTCAATGGAACAGAATATAGAGTCCAAAAATGCATATGAATTTTAACATAAGCATCAATGCAATTTTTTTTTGTACTCAGGGGTGCTTAACCACTGAGCCACATCCCCAACCCTTTTTATTATTTTTTTATTTGGAGACAGGGTCTCACTAAGTTGCTTAGGTCCTCGTCGAGGTGCTAAGGCTGGCTTTGAATTTAAGATCCTCTTGCCTCAGCCTTCCAGGTCAATGGGGTAATACCAATGCAATTCAATGTGGAAATGAAAGTCTTTAACAAACGGTGGTGAAAACAAATAGAAAAATATGAAAAAGAATGAACTTCAACTCTTACCTCATACCATACACAACAATTTATCTGAACAGATAAGAGGCCTCATGGAATAGCTGAAACTCTAAAGCATCTAGAAGAAAAACACAGATGACAGTCTTTGTAACATTGGGGTAGGCCAATCTTTTTTTTTAGCATACAATATGCATTTATAATTTTATTTGTAAATTATGTCTCAATTAAGTAAGGGAAGGGAGGACTAGTAAAAGAAAACAATTGACAAATCAGATTTCATCAAAATTCAGAATTTCTGCTCTGCCAGTGCTAAAACGAAAAATTTAAGCTATGGACTGAGAGGGAAAAGGTCTTAGTACATGTCTATCTAAATATATATTCAAAAGCCCTAGAAATAAATAATAATAAAAAACACCTTAAAAAGGGTTATGCTTGAATATATACCTCACCAAAAAAAATATGTTTGAATAAGTTTATATATACATGAAAAGTTGGTCAATAGCATGAGTTACTGGAAAATGGATTATAGTATAATATGATGCCACTTTATATCTGCCAAATGACTATAATTAAAAAGGCAGAAAATAATAAGTCTTGGCAAGGATTTAGAGACACTGGGATTCTCCACCAGGCTGGTTGGAGTGTAACGTGGTGAGCTGCTTAGTTGTAATAAAGTGCACACTCACCATATGATCCAGATATCACACCCTAGGTAGTTTCCTAAGATAAATGACAACTTGCAACTTCTAAAAAAGACCCATAATGTGAATGTCCTTAGCAGCATCATTCATAATCGTCCCAAACTGGAAACACCACAAATATCCATTAACAAGTCAGTTAATAATAAATGGGGGTTTAGTCACAAAATGGAATATTTACCCAACAATAAACAAGATGTATTACAGCTTGCATGAATCTCAAAAACATGCTGGGTAAAAGAATCCTAAGACAAAGTTAATCTCTGGTAGTGAAAATCAGAACAGCGGTTTCCTATGGTTGGTAGAAATTCACTGAATATGGAAAAGTGGGAATGTTTTGAAAGGATGGAGGTATCTTGCTTGGCATAGAGTTGAAGAGAAGGGAACAATGTTACCAGATAATGAGGAAGTGACAGAGACATGCTTGGTGACAGAGACACGGTTGGTGATTGGAGGGAAAAGTCTTGTCTTGGATCACTCTGAGTTTTGGCCTCAATCATGGAGGTGGAACAGCCACAGGAGTCCTGGTCATTAAGGTACCATCCCTATGTTTTTAAGGTACCATCTCCTTTAGTGGGTCTTGCTGTCCACAAAAGATGGTTTGAGCTGGGTGCAGTGGTGCATGCCTGAAATCCCAGTGTCTCAGGAGGCTGAGGTAGGGGGATTGTGAGTTCAAAGCCAGCCTCAGCAACATAGTGAGGTCCTGTCTCTAAATAAAAT
The DNA here is from genome assembly GCF_021218885.2 of Marmota monax. Classification (NCBI taxonomy): domain Eukaryota; kingdom Metazoa; phylum Chordata; class Mammalia; order Rodentia; family Sciuridae; genus Marmota; species Marmota monax. Next base: position 11,251,223 of record NW_026694432.1, read on the forward strand.
ATTAAAAAGGGCTTGGGATGGGGCTCAGTGGTTAATCACTCTGGGTTTAATCCCTAGTACCAAAAAAAAAAAAAAGATGGTTTGAGCCTCGTAAACACAAGAGACTATGTGTGTTTGATCTGAACCCTGCTGACTTCTCCATCCTCAGGCTCCCTAACTCTCCTTCCCTCCCTCCCTTGGATAAAGGTGCTTCATCCATGTCCTAAGGTATTGCATCGTTTCTTGCCAACTGTTTGCACCAGCTGAACGGTGGACTCGGAAAATCCCTCAATCCTTTCTTTGGGAATCTTGGACCATTCAATGTGTGCTTCTAATTTAGGAATCTTTGCTGCAATTTTTTGCTTTACACACCTGTCTTTTTCAATAGATAGTGAATGCCTTGAGGGTAACGCATTTTCTTATTTAACTCCGGCCATCCCCACACCTAGTGTCAATGATGCTGAAAGAAGGGATAGATGGTGACGGGTTAAGTTTCCTGTTTTGCACTCACCTCTCATTCTGCAAGATCTTATTAAGGGTCCAAATAACTTCTCTGCACAAGACAAGAAATGCTAAATCCTTTAGGTGGAGGCAGATGACATGATAAGTGGTATTTGACCAGAAAGATCCTAGGGGACTGATTCACGATGGTTACTCTCTGAGGCTCTGTGAAATGAAAAACCACACCAGCTGGCCCCTCCCCAGGAAAGTGTGCCTGGGGGAAGAAAGACACTCGGACCCCAGAAGTCCTCACAGCAATGCTGCTAATTAGGAGATGCTGAAATCAAGTCAGTGAAGTCAGCTCTGTTCAGAAGGAAGGCATGAACTAGAATGAAAGTAGAAAGAAATGTTTAAAAATGGAAGAAATGTTATCTTAGTACCTGGTCCACGTTTTGCCTCTGGATGCCACTTGCCTCTCTCGCTATCTTCGAAGCCTCTCCCTTGGTTCAAGCTCTTGTCATCTCTTACCTGGACTATTGCAAAGGTCAGCCAGGTCTTCCTGCCTCCAACCCATCCTAGGCTCTGGTTGCCAAAGTGATCGGTGTCTGATACACATCTGACCTTGTCACCCGCTGCTAAAACTCCACTACACTTCCATCCTACAAGAGGACGCTCATGCTTCTGAGAAAGTCTTGTCTGTCTCCCTTTACATCCTTTCTGCATCACTATGGGCGACGGTATTTCTGATGGGAAACATGTCCAATAGACACAGAGATTGAAAACTACCCTAGCCACGCTGATTTTCTTAACAGATGCTGTACTTTTTTGCATTGCTGCATAAAAGACTGACTACAATGTAGCAAATTAAAACAGTGCACATTTATTAACACAGTTCTGCGGGTCAAGAGTCCAGGCCTGGCTTACCAGGGTTCTGTGTTTCAGGGTCTCACCAGGTTGGGATCAAGGTGAGGGCTTCATTCTCATCTTAAAGTTTGGCTGGGAGGATCCATTTTGAGGCTCACTCAGGTTGTTGGCAGATTTCACTTCCATAAAGCCAAAGGACTGAGGTCTTCAGATTAGACAAACCACCTGCAGTGCTTTGCCACCTGGGTCTCTCCTTGGGCAGCTCATGACATGGATGCTTACTGCCACGAGGACTGCTGGCCCAACAGCATCTCATAAAAGTAGTGTCATTCCAGCTATTCCATCACCTCCACCATCATCTATTTCACAGAAACAAGCCACAAGTCCCATCCACAGTTAGAGCGTGAACACAGAAGACAAAGGTTACAGGAATCATTGAAGAGTCTGGCTATTAAATGCCACAGGTGCTCAAGCCTCTACACTTTTGCAAACACTGTTCTTTGTCTGGTGTGCCCTTCCCAATTTCCTGCTGCCAGGATCCAGCACACCTTTCAGCAAAGCTACTTCTGTGAAGACTTCCAAAGACGTACCTCTGCCTTCACCTGAAGCTTACGCCTCAGCACGTACTTCCAGAACCTTTTGCTCCTAAGGCTATGCAGGCACTCCGAGAAAGGCGTGGCTCTGACGGTGAGTGGCCTTCGACAGGTATGAAGGTAGCGCTTATCACAGTTCAGCTGCGTGACATGGACTGGACTTCTCCTGGGGATTTAAAAAAATCTTAAAATAGAGCAATCTGGCAGGGGTTCCCTAAGCCTATCCTTGGACTGAATTCTTAAGGAGCACATCAAAGGCAGATTCTCAGGCCCAAGACCCTGATTGCATGTACCAGGGCAGGGGTCAGGAATCTGTCTTTATAAAGCTCCCCAGGAGATTCTGATCACCAAGCAGGTTTGACACCACAGGTGTGGACCCCCCTCTACAGGATGCAGACTGGATGGACAAACTCTGAGAAGACAGATGGAAAAGGCTGGACTCGTGCCTGGCTTTGCCCTTATCCTGAGTGATTTTTGAAAAGACACTCAGTGATCCTCTCCCTGCCTCAGTTGCCTTGGTTAGTAAAATGGAGATGAGGACGCCATCCATCTGAGGAGGAGGCTGTGAGGATTAAACAAGGTCACTGCCTGTACAGGAGGGCACCTGGCACACGGGAGCCCTCCACAAGAGCTACATGCTATCCAAGACCAAACCAGGGTTCAGCTGATCGGAGGCCTGGCCCCGTGAGTCACTGAAGCCCCTGGGGCTAAGGACATCCACCTCTGGGTCCACAGCCCCATCTCTCTACAGATCCTATCCCTGTCTGCCTTACAGAAGTGACTTAACCCAGACAGCCTCCTCCTCCTCCTTCAGACCCTCTCCACCCAGGCTGCAGTGCGGACGGGGACCTGGCCCATGAAGGACTTCACCAGCCGTCCCCAGGGCCAGCTTCCTGTTCCAGGAGGAGAGAGCAGCCCGCACAGCCCCAGAACAAGCTCAGCTCCCACCACAGGTCTCGGAGCCCAGCTCTCTGGGGGCAGGAGGGGGGGCACCATCCGCCTTTCCCATGGCTGCCTCTGAGTACTTTGAATTTCATTAGGGCAATTATTTCAAATGGAATTAAAAGGGTTTAAAATTAGACCCTAAACTCTTAACAATTAGTGACGCAGCGACCTGCCATCCGCAGAGCCACAATAGACCTATGTCGATTGGTACGTGAGCACAATGCGGTCTCCAGATTTGCATACACTATTACAATAAACAGCTTTTAATAAAATGAATATTCTTAATTACCGCTGCATTAATAAGCTGCAAATTAGTCATCATTAAAGGCCCCACGGTGCCTCCCCACCTCTCTGAGAGTCGCCGGTGGACTTCACAGCTCCGCTGCTTCTGCCAAGTCTCAAGTTTTCCTACGGCCTCTTGGGTGGCGGGTTGGGGTTGAGCCCCCAGTTGGCCTCAGGCCAGAGATTTGAGTACTGGATCCTTTCTGCCACCCCAGCTTGGGACTTGCCATGTTCTCCAGGCCTGGGCAGCACCATGTCAGCTTAGGTCCCTCCAACACCTTGACCACATCATTTATTCACCCGTTATCCATCCATTTGTTCCACAGGCACCGTGTTGGGCACTGGGGATGCTCCCTGACAAGTTATTCAGCCTGGGAGCTGGGAGCAGCTCCAGTGAACAGGTATTTCTTACAGGAGGCTGAAAACTGCCCCAATCTGATTTCTGGGGCATTGAACTCCACCCAGCTCAAGGAACAACAAATCCTGGGCAGGAGTCCTAGAATCTTATCCTTGGACAAGAGCCCTAGAATCTTCCCCAAGTCACTGTTGAAGCTTGAGCCTCCATTTCCCCATCTGTACAGTGGAGGCCGTGGTCAACAATGACCAATAGCCGTCATCCTTTCAAAATATTCTTGTAAATATTTTAGGCTTTTGGGTCCTGCAGCCCCCGTTGCAACTACTCAACTTGGCAAAACAGGCAGGATCTGCACTGGGCCCATGGGTCAGTCGTTAGCTGACCCTGGGGCTGGGCGGATCATAAAAGCCCTGGCAACCTTGGGGCTCTGTTTGTCTCTAAGAGGGCTCTTCCTCCCTCAGAAGTGTAGGGGGAAACTTGGGGCAAGATTCCACAAAGACCCGTTTAGACTGAATTATAAGCTGTTTCATCACGGAAGATGATGTGTGGAATGGGACAGGGCGGTCGCTTTCCTGTTCTATGCCATTCCCACCGACACACGTATGCAGGTGCACACACCAACACACGCACACTGCAGTGGACTAAACAGTGGCCTCCAACAGTCCCAGAGTCCCCTCCCTGCAGCCTGCGAGGGCTGCCCCTGAGGTAAAGATTTCACAGATGTGATTAAGCCAAGGATCTTGTGATGAGGCGATAATACTGGCTTCTCTGGGTGGACTCTAAACGCCACCACCAGGGTCCTTTTCTAAAAGAGGTGAAGAAAAAGGAGACGTAGAGGAAGAGAAGGTGATGGGAAGATCAAGGCAGAGACTGGAGCCAGGAGGCTCCACATACAGGAATGCTGGCAGCCACCAGGAGCTGGAAGGAGCAGCCAGGGAGACCTATCTGTCAGGGGGACTCAGAAGGAGATGTGGCCAGCTGATACCTGGACTTCAGTCTTGGGAAACTAATTTTGGATTTCTGTCCTCCAGAACTGTAAGAAAATGCATTTTTATTGTTCTAAGTCACCAAGTTTATGGGAATTTCTTACAGCCATTATAGGAAACTAATACCCATACCTTTTCTCCTATAGTAGACTCTAATGTTCCCTAGGCCTCTATTAGCTATTTTTTTTTTTTTGGCTAAAAGGAGAAATAGTAGTAATAATAACCCTTTTTGGGAATCGGTGCACTGTGATTTTTATTGATAAAACACTTTCATGTGCATGGAGAAGCTATGTGAGGAAGATGCTGGATTTCATTCCATAGCAGAACTAGACTCTTGGAAATGTCAAGGGCTTGGCCCAAGATCATGCTATTAACAGGTGTCACCATTGGAATTTGAACCTAGATCTTTTGATTCCAAATCTACGCTGCAGTCCAAGTTGAAGGCTATGTTCGACACAGGGAAACAGGAACTACGGGAGGTTGAATTGCACTTTGGGAAAATTCTGTCTTTGAAATGGAATATTGCTTGGGTCTCCAGCCAAGGCCAGGTTCAAGTTTAGGCTCTGAGGAGGATTTATTGTGTGTCTCGTGTCTGGGAAGGGGGCAGACTCCATCTGACAGCAGCTTCCAGCAGGTGACAAGTAGATCCAATGAAATTTGGACCCACCCGGGAGGCAGGGCTTCTGTGAACCCAGAGGTGACTCTTTCATGTAGGCTTTTCCACGCCAAGTGTGAAAATCTCAGGCAGGCCTGGGGTGAATGCCAAAGAGGGCAGCTCTGATATCCGCTAATCCAGAACTCTCTCCCCGACAACACAGCTGGAGAAACCAGACAGCAGGTCTACTAACAAACTGCCCTGTATGTGCTGGCGGGAGGAGGAACAATCCCAGACAGGAATCACCTTGTTAAAAATCTCTAGTTTGCAACCAGAGTCATGGCGGCTACAGAAAGGGATCCCCCAGTCCCCATCTTTCCTTATTGCAAAACCCAAATGAGTCCGTTAACTTAGGATTCTCTGAAGACCACAAAAGTATTGATTGAGAGTGACTGAACAACCCACAGTAAGAAAGGATAATGTATACAATTTATTATACATTTAATCCAAGCACATTTATTTCCAGCAATCACAAATGATGTATAGTGTGGTGTTCTAAAGTTGGAGGACTGAAAACTACCTGATTTCCAGCCTTATTATAAAACTAATAGTAATCAAGATAATGTGGTATTTGCATAATGATACACAGAGAAGTCAATGGAACATAACAAGAGTCAAGAAATAGACCTATACATATATATTCAATTGATTTTTGAGGAATGCGCTAAGGTGGTTGAATGTGGAAAAGGATGGTCTTTTCAACAAATGCTGAAGGAATGACTGGAAATCCATGTGGGAAAAAATGTAAACCTCAACCCCTACCTCACACCATATAGAAAAATTAACTTGAATGAATCATAGACCAAAAAGTATGCCCTGAGACTACAAGCTATAAAAAGATACGACCAACTTACTAATGGACGTGTATCTGGAATATACAAAGGACACTTATGACTCAATAAGAAGACAAACAAATCAGTTTTAAAATGGGCAAAATATTTGATCAGACATTTCCCAGACAAAAATATACATATGGCCAATGAACATACAAAACCAAGCTCAACAGCATGAGTCACCAAGGAAATGGAAATTAAAACCCCACTGAAGTTCCACTCACAGCCACTACAATGGCTGGGATTTTAAAAAGGGCTCAGTTCGTCAGCACATACGCTAAAACTGGAACAATACGGAGAAGATTAGCATGGCCCCTGTCCGAGGACGACCTGCAAATTCATGAACATTCCTTTTTCTTTTCTTTTTTTTTTCTTTTTTCTTTTTTTGCTGTTCGTGATATGAGACAGACAACTGCTGTGGGTGTCATCAAAGCAGTGGTCAAGAAGGCTGCTGGAGCTGGCAAGGTCACCAAGTCTGCCCAGAAAGCTCAGAGGGTTAAATGACTATTACCCCTAACACCTGCCACCCCAGTCATAATCAGTGGTGGAAGAACGGTCTCAGGACTGTTTGTCTCCATCGGCCATTTAAGTTTAATAGTAAAAGACTGGATAATGGTAACAGTGCATCGCAAAACCTTCAGAAGGAAAGGGAAATGTCTTGTGGACACTTTGTTTTTGGTGTGTGGCAGTTTTAAGTTATTTGTTTTTAAAATCAGCTCTTTTTAATGGAAACAACTTGACCAAAATCTGTCACAGAATTTTGAGACCCATTAAAACAAAAGTTTAATGAGGAAAAAAAAAAAAGATTGACAATAGCAATTGTTAGTGAGTGTTGGAAGCAACTGTAACTCTCATATATTACTAATGGAAGGTATAAAATTGTTTGACCACTTTAGAAAACAGTTAACACAGTTTCTTACAAATTAAACATTATACTTATTTTATGATCCAGTAATGCCTAGGTATTTACCCAAGAAAAATATATGGTTACAGAAGGACTTGTACATAAATATCCATATCAGTTTTATTGAAGATAGCATAAAACTGGCCACAATCTGAATGTCCATCAACAAATGGGAAAATAGGAAAATGTTGATACATCCACAGTGTGGAATACTACACAGCAATGAAAATGAGAACCACCATTTTACATGTTACATGCTCTAACTTGGAGAAATAAGACACACACAAACCTACTCTGTGAATTCACATGTGTAATGTTGTAGGATGAAAGAAACTAATCTGTAATGAGAGAAATAACATCAGTAGTTGCCAGAGAGGAAAAATTGGGCAGTGAGACTTGACTTGGAAGGAGCACAAGGATATTTTTGGGGGGAGATGGAAGTGTTCTATATATTGATTGGTGTGGTGGCAACACAGGCATATACATGTGTAAAGTCTCAAATTGTTTCATTTTATTGCATGTAATTTATTACCTCAATGAAATTATGTATGTGTATATATATTCACATATATCAAATATATACCAAACGTGTGTGTATATGTGTGTATGTACATATATACACATATGTATATTTATATATCTGTGCACACACACATACACATATGGTGTGTTTTGATAATTAATCTGTGTCTTCTTCAAAAGAAACCAGTAAAAGCTCACACCTGGATGTGGACGTGAAGACAAATTCAGCCCCGAGTGTTCTTTCTCTTGGGCCACTCAGGCTCTCCGGATCCTCTACGCATGTGTGGTTCCCGCTCCTATTCTCACGCTGCCTGGGCTGGTGCACCACTCCCTTGTATGAGGGGCCTTTTCCCCCTTAATTCTGAAAATCTCCAGCCTCAGTTTGAGGTAGATACTGGTTGGGGGGATAACGCGAGAGGCGCGCTCCACCGAGACTTTAGAATCAACTCGGGGGTCCTGGCACCGAATGGGCAGAGCCGGAAATCCCAGATCCGTCTTCTTTGAGACTGATTAAAGGCTTAGACAGGTGGGCGAATCACCTCCTGGTATTTCTCCCTCCATCCAGTCTCTGGCCAGCTGGACACCCTCGGCTTCCTACCCACGAGGGCAGCCCTGCTCCTTAGGTGGACTCTACATAGAGGAAGAGGGAATGCCCGGATGCTGAGGACAGCTGCCCCCCCAAAGAGCAAACATGGAAGGGGCTGAGCCACACTCTGTCCTCCTTCCAACTCTCCCAGATAAGTCTGGGAGGGACGAGGAGCACGTGAGGAATAGCGGAGACCAAGGGCACAGACAGAGGAGAGGTGAGACCGGAAGGAGGTGGCCAGCTGCAGGGCCTATAGTGACCACCTGTTTCGTTTTCTCAGGAACCATCCCCAATGAGACTTATCCTAAGTCGGCCACCATGGAGAACTCACAGACAGCGCCCCTTTCACCCTCAAGCATGTCCCCATTTGGATAATGAAGGACAAAGTCATGCCACCTACCTGTCACATGGAGAGGCCTTCGCTATCCCCCAGGGCTGACCACACACGCCTCTGCCTCCTGCCTACTGCCCTCTATGTTGAAGGCCCTCTAGCTTTTTCCTCTCCTGGGCTCTCCCAGCCTCCAAGTCCTGCTCACACTGCAGGGTTAGGAAGAGTTTTTAAGTCTGATTTTCGCTGGTCACATAAGATCCTCTGGGCAGCCAGGCAGGGTGGTGCACGCCTGTAATCCCAGCAACGTGGAGGCTGAGGCAGGAGGATGGCAGGTTCGATCACAGCAATCTGGTGAGCCCCTAAGCAACTTAGTACAACCCTGTTTCAAAATAAAAAATACAAAAAGGCTGGAAATGTGACTCAGTGACAAAAAGCCCCTGGATTAAATTTCTAGTACAAAAAAACAAAAAACAAAAAAAGGTCCGCTAGACAAATTCATCCCAGCTCTGGCGTTTCTTGGGCATTACCATGAAATGCTTCTGCCGCTCTGGGCTTTGCTGTCTCACCTTTCCTCTCTGTAGGAAGGGTCTGCACTGTGTGCTGGAAGAGCCACAGAAATATATGTGACAGCTTTCCTGTCCTCACAGAGCTTCTAACCCGGACCATCGTGACAACTATGTGTGGCTCAAACACAGCGGGTGCACGGCAGAGAGCCTTGGAGGTTCAGAGGGAGATGTTCTAACAGAGTGGGCAGCCTGAGGACACTGCATGTCAGCACAGCCTGAGCGGGGGGCAGGTCTTCTGGAGGCAGAGACCAGGGAGAGGCCTTGTGGGCCCCTGGATGCCGCACAGTATGGTGGCAGGCCACCGGATCTTCCCCGGCCCCATCCTTGTCCAGGACTCCAGCTGGTCTCAAAAGATGTACAACAGCGGTCCTTGAAAGGGCTGTCATCTCGTCTGTGCCTTACACTGCTGCCAGAACTGTCGTCCCAAGGCACAACTTGGACATTCCACTCCCTGCCCCCGAGCTGGAAATGGCCCCCCATTGCCTTCAAAGCAGCCAGTGTCTCAGCCTGTCATTTAAGAGAGCTCACCTGTGCCCTTCATGCTGTCTTCCTCCTCCAGGCCGTTCCCTTTCCCTGGCTGCACCTCCCTCTTTAGAGGGTGCATCTCCGATTACAGACGTCCTCATTCTCTAAGAATCGCTCAAATGCTCCTTCTCCCTTGGGCCCCTGTGATTCCTCCAGGCTGCAGGAGCCATTCCCACCCTCTTCCCTTGAGGCCTCCTGCTCCGTAACACTTGCCAGTCTGCCTGTCCTTTAATCCACTGGCTTTGTGTGCCACCCACTGCCACACCATGCAGGGGTGGAACTAGGTCCTTCCTGTCTTCATCTTCAAGGACTCAGAGAAGGTGATTGGGACTCAGAGCAGGTGACTGGGAGGTTCCAATGGGTCTTATGAAAGGTCTGTAAGACAGATGCCCACAGCTCATCAGCATCAGCACCCTTCCACCTACTTGCCCTGTGCCCCAGGGCCCCAGGAAGTGCCCTCAGTCACTAGACAGGTCTTTCCTGTGGGAGTGTGCAGGAGAACCACCTGGCACTGGAGGCTTGCATTCGTGCTTTGGGTAGAACTGCAGGGAAAAAATGAAATATATTAGGTCACTGCTTGATCTCTGCTCCCCTAAAGCAGAGCCAAGTCCAAAGTGAATATTGATAACTTTACAAAGCCCAGTGTTTGGTATGCACTGAAAACCATTGTGTATTCCCTAAATAGTTCGTTTTGTTTTCGAAAGTTCTAAAAAACTCACTGTATTGAAATGCATGTTGTTGCATCGATTTTTCTAAAATACACCTTGTTATCTTTTCTTTGGTAATTGGTGACTGGTAATGACTTTGGCAATTTAACATGTTCTTGCAGACACTTTTCCCATTCCCCTTGATAACTGAAGTCAGGAGCGAGGGCCTGTCTGTCAATCTCTGACGCCTGTCAGCTTGCATGATTGACGGTTTTTGGTCCCACAATAGAGACCATTTTTGCAGCCCCCGTTCTGTTATTTTCCCCTCCTTTAATACTTGTGGGGGATGGTGTTTGCTTTATAATCTGCGTTTAAAATCCAACTTGGAATGAGGCCAGCTCCAGAGAAATTATCACAATGTCTTGTTAGCTTTGCATCAGGAAAATTCCCACGAGAGTTCCTTAAGCTATGATTCCACCTTCTGAAATTACCTCTGCTCAAAAAACCTAAGCTTCAGCCTTCATCCTGATCCCTTCAAATTCCAGGAGAAAGGCCGAGGGGTCTGCCCAGCCGTGCTCTAATAGAGGGCACGACCAGGGGGACCATGTGCATCTGGAGTGGAGCTGGGCCATCCCCTCTCCCGGGGCCTCGGTGTGTAAGCCCCCACATAATGAATGTGGGTCTGCGTGGCGGAGCTCAGCAGAAGAGACAGCGCTGCGGCTCTGCTGGGCAATTAGATTCCTCAAAAACTAGAGCAGGCAGGAGCCTCTCCCAGCTAAGGGGAAGCAGCGGTCGGCTCAGTGTGGCTCCGCCAGGTTGCATGAGTGCCAGAACCTTTAGGATAAGCAACTAAAAAGCGAGATCAATGAGGGGCAAAGATGTAAGTGCTGACATATTTCCCTGGGGTTGGGAAATATGTTAGGGGTTCACAGATCCGTTTTAGAATCTGGTGAAAATTATCACACACACACACACACACACACACACACAAATGTGTGTCTCTTCATGCACAAATCCTGCCTGTGATTTCAGGAAAACCCATCCTCTGCCCAGGGTTCTTGGTTCTCAGCTGAGAGCTCATGCTGCATGTGAAGGGAGCAGGGGGCTCTTCCCAGCTTCATGATTCTGCAATGTGGGATGCTGATGTGGGGTTGGTTACGGGGCTGAAGTCTGTACAAGGCCAACTCTTACAACCAAGGGCCCTTGGTAGGAGCCTCCTGTAGTGAGCAGGGTTGGTCAGGGAGGCCTTGCACTGGGGCCCAGGCCTGCCAATGTTGCCTGCCAGGTTATCAGACTGCGGAGACTCTCGGCAGATGTGAGAGTGCTGATCAGACCCAAAACAACAAAGAAGGAAGACAGGAAATTTGGCCTCACTCTGCCACATTTCTGGCACATCTTGGGAGAACTAAGTCTCATTGTTAGAAAGAGAGGAAGGAAGGAAGGAAGGAAGGAAGGAAGGAAGGAAGGAAGGAAGGAAGGAAGGGAGGGAGGGAGGGAGGGAGGGAGGGAGACAGGGAGAGAGAAAAAAAGAAGAAAGAAAGGAAAAGATCCAAGCTTACATCTTTCCCTCTCTGCTTCCCATTCCGGCCAACCCTGCATTGCCGCTCCTAGTCTTAAAACTTGGAGTCAGTCTTCTCTCCATTCATGCCCAATTCCTCTCAGCCTTTTATCGTGGATTCACGGTTCTTTATAAGAACAGTCACATCTGTCACTTACAGAGGAGGTATCGTGTGCCAGGCACTTCCACACATCACCTCCTTTAATCTTTAGGAGAAGGAGACGGGTGTGGTAGGCAGAATAAGGTCCCCTAAAGACATCCACATCCTAATCCTGAAATGTGTGCTGGGGTCACCTTACATGACGAAAGTCCCTTTGCAGACCCAAGTACGTCAAGGCTCCTGAGATGGGGGATGATGCTGTGGTGCCGGGGCCTTGTGTCCTCTAGACAGTCGTTATAGGAGGAGGCAGGAGGGCCAGAGTCAGGCAGGAAACAGACCACGGACACGGAAGTTGGATAAGGCCAGCAGACGAGAAGGGGGAGGAAAAGATCCCCCTCCCCAGAAGGCACATCTGCTGTCACCTTGATCTTCGCCTCAGCAGACTCCCTCTGGACCTCTGAACTGTGTGACGTTGAGTCTGTGCTGCGTTAATTTGTAACGTCCCTAATAAGAAACAAACACAATAGGATTATCTCTCCTTTTTTTTTCCTCAGCTGCCAACACCAGCATTCTGTGAGTTTATGTGACTTTGCAAAGCATTGTGTCACTTCTAAGAATCCAAGTCTGTGTTCAGCAATCAATCGGTCTGGTTGTAAGACCCCCGTGGGGCCTTCACTACCCAACCACACTGCCTCGGTGGGCTCCAACTTCTTTGCGGACTCAAGTCCTGCTCTCTGGCCCCCAGGACTGTGCCACACCCCTGCACCTCTGCCTGGGTCACGCTAACCATGCTCTCCTGCACCCTGCTCACATCACAGGGCCAGACTCCACAACTACCCACCCACAAGAGCCTTCTCACCCCCTCAGAAAGAGCCACACGCTCCTTCACCTGCTTTCCGAGGGCATGAAATCTGCTGGTTTTATTGTTGTTGTTAGCTTGTTAATTTTGTTTTGTTTCTGCTCTAGATTATACATTGAAGAACCATTAGGCAGTTTGTTTGCTTCCCAGTTGGAATCTCAATTCTATAAGGAGGGCTGGGTCTTTTTGCAATTCTAACCCCTGCACTGACCCTTTGTGATGGCTGATTTCATGTGACAACTTGGCTAGCCCACAGAACCCAGATGTTTGGTCCAACATTATTTTGGACCTTTCTATGATGATGTTTTTGGATAAATTAACACTTAAATTGTTAAGTTTTAACTTGAATGGTTTGATTAAAACTGATTACCCACCATAGCGAGTGTTCTCCTCCAATCAGTTGAAGGCCTTGTAGAACAAAAACTGATCTCACCAAGAAAGGGGATGTTCTCCCCAGCAAATGCCTTTAGACCTGAACTGTTGACTCTTTCCTGCGTCTCCAGGCTGCCAGCCCCTCCTGCAGATCCTGGATCCACAACCCCAGTCAGGTGAGTCAACCCCTTAAAACCCCACCCCCTTCACACATACACACACACACACACACACACAAAATAACACACCATTTTGTTGGTTCTCTCTCTCTGGAGAACGCTGACTAATTAATAAGTGGGTTTTGGGGTTGTTGTTGTTTTTTTTTATAATTTCAGGGTGGTATTTATAGAGGGTCTCTATACAAAAACTTCAGTGAAATTTTCTTTTAGACCCAAAAGACTAGCAAGAATTGTTTCATAGAAAGTCTATAAGCCCAGAGTTGATGGGCACTTTCCCCTGAATCAGGATTCCTGAGAAAGTAATAAGTGTCTTTCACTAGAAGTTTCTGCAAACCAAGGCAAAGCTGGAGGCAGATCTTGGGGACGCTAGTCTCTCTGGGAGCCTCAAATGTGAACTGTGGGCAGCTGAGGGGCAGAGAATCCTGGGGTTTAGGATACTCAGCCCAGGGACCCCATCGCACAAAGCAACCCTAAAAATATCTTTGAGTTTCCAGTGATTCCTTTTAAGTAGCTGCTCACACACTAGAGCTGTGGCCACCTGAGAAGCTGTCTTGGTCTCGGGTAGACATCATAGAACTTCACTTATCACTCCTATAAAAATTTTATGTACCTTCTACAAAATAGGCACTCGGAATACAGAGGTAAACCAGACAGAAGAGTCTCTTCCTCCACGGATCTTATTTTCTAGTAGGGTGGGAGTAGAAGAGCAGGAACAGATAATTTTTAAAAATAAAATTTAAAAGACATAATTAAAGACTCCATGAAAAGTCTAATTCTCCTTCACTTGAATCTGGAAAGGTCTGTGATCACTTATAATTAATAGAATATAGGGGGGAGGAAAGTTATAAGACCCTTCAGGCAGGTCATGAAGGAGGGGGAGCCCCAAGGTCAGGAAAGCAATCCAGTTGTCCTGAAGCTGCCACATTTTAAAGAGGCCCAAATGAGTCTCACCTGAGACACCCTGTAGAGAGGTCCTTGACACGTGTTCAGGAAGAAAGAGCTGCTCCGCCAGTCTCCAGCTGCCCAGCCCTCCACTAGGCCAGCTCCAAGCACAACGACTCCAGCTCCATCAGAGATCCTGAGCCAGCTCACTCTGCCTAGCCCTTCCCAAGTTCCTGATCCACAGAAACCCTGTAAAACATCAGAAAATAATTGTTGTTGTCTTCAGCCACGAAACTTGGGGTTTATTTGTTACACAGCAATACCTAACCGGTACATAGAGTGACTGGAGGTAAGAGACTGCTTGTATCAACAGGTCAGGAAAACTTCTCTTGGAGATGACGTTAGAGCTGAGGTCCTAATGGGAAGAAAAGCAGCCATGAAACAGTCTGGGAAGAGCAAGAACACAATATGGTTGGAGCATAATAAATGAGGGGGGAGAGTGAGGAGAGAAAGGGTCAAAGAAGTAGAAATGAGGTAGACCACAAAGACAGAGACGCCCTTTAGGCAGGGTGACCAGATGTCCCAGTTTGCCTGGGCTAGTACTAGTTCAGGCTTGTTATTCCAACATAACTATATGGTCAGCTTGTAGGCCATGCCGAAGAACTTGGAGAATTCATGTTATCATTCTCTTCATTCTCCCCTGTCTTCAGGCCAATCCCTGTGCTCCCCACCCCTACCCTCATGCATTTCTCCCTGAACCTGAGCCGGCTCTTCCCCTCTCATGTGTGGCTCTCCTGGTCTCACTATTTGCTCCCTTTCATTCTTATCCATTTTGGAAACAACCGAGTCTATTCTTTCCGTGGTCCCAGGCAGGCCACTGTGCCTCCACTTTAATGGAGGTGTATGTAGAGACTGGCCGCACCGTCATACAGAGACCCTGGTCCACCACATCCAACCTGTGTGACTTTAGGTGGCTTGCTTTTCCTTCTTAGACCTTAAGAGTCTAATCTATTAAGTGGAAATTTTAAATTCCACTTCACAGTGGGTTGCAAAAGGAGTAGGTGACTCTGTTAATCAAGAGTTGGTTTCAAGTCTGAGAAACCTTGACAAAATTAAAGGGATTTTAAATCAAAGCCAAAAAAAAAAAAATTATCACTGGACACAAGGAAGAAATACCCAAGGTTGGAAGTGGGATAAAATCACTGGGGGTTCACTCTGGAGATGTGTAAGATTAAAACAGCCAGTTGCCTCCAGGACCCAGTGGATCTGAGATCCCGAGGTAGAGGTGGGAGTCTAGAGTGGATGACCCCAAGTCACTTCTCTTATTCGTGAATTAATGTATTCATTAAAATAAGCCTGTATTCAAGCCCCAGTTATCCCACTCACTGGCTGTGCCAATCCAGGCGAAATACTACTTTAATTTCTTCATCTGTACAATGCAAATTATAGTACCAATTCTTTGGGATGTTGGGAAATTAAACAATACGAAAATATGAATCTCTGTGTGTTACACGTGTAAGTGCTAACATGTTGTTAGCTTGTTTTGTCCTGCTTACAACATACCAGGCCCTGGTTTAGACCCTGGGGAGCAATATAGATATGGAGAGTCACTCACCCCTGGTAGCTTCCCTGGTCCTAGTTTCTGTTTATTTGGTTTTTTCCCCCTACTGGGGGGGTGAACTCAATGGCACTTTACCATTTACCACTGGGCTACATCCCCATCCCTTTTTATTTTTTTGATTTTGAGACAGTCTAAGTTGTTGAGGCTGGCCTTGAACTGGTGATCATCCTGCTAAAGCCTCTGGAGTTGCTGGGATTACCGGACCAGTGCTTCTGCCTCTGGCCTGGTCCTAGTTTCTATTCCCATGAGTTGCTTTTTTGGAGACTTCCATGCCCTTAAGGCATCCACTGCCCATCCCGCTTACTTGAGCTGGCTGGAAGAGGTTTCTGCTCCTTGGTAAGCAGTTATCTCCAAGGAAGGCAAAAATGTTAGAAAATCACCAGCATGTTAGGGAGCCCCGAGGAAGATGGAATTGATCATTCCCTGTGGGTGCAGGAGGAGGTTTGGGAGCCAGCAGTTTAGAGCTTAGGTAAGACTTGGGCCTATACTGCTTGCAGGTGAGACTTGTAAAAAGGATGGTCAGAGGAGGGAAGCTAGAAAATACAGGGCATCTTCAAAAATCCAGAAGAGGTACAGTCTTCCAGGAATAAGTATGTGTTAAACAGAGAGAGGAGCCCCAAGCTGGAGAGGTTAGGGGGATCCAGGTCTCCTGGGCTCTAGGTGGCAGATTGGAGAGATAGGACTTTAGACATAGAAGCCGGGAGTCACCACGGATGCCCTTAAATACAGGAATGGCAGGGGAAATGCACAGCTGTCTGAGGAAGGGTGACAGCTGCACAGCCCTGCACGCACGGGAGCAGAGGGAAGGCTGTCTCAGACGTGCGGACAGAGGTGATGCGCCAGGGGCTGGGGCGGGGCTGAGGGAAATGGACGGAGGAAACTGATTGGGTCATCACGGAGGCCAGCAGTGAGGAGTGCTCTGATTGGCCATCTTGGTCACGTGCCTTTGCCTGTACCGGAAGTTGTCAGGGCAGCCCATGGAGGATCGCAGGGAGCAAGGAGGAATTTTCCCAAAGGAATGAGAAGGCAGACAATGGAAATATGTGCTGAGCAACAGCCACCACCACTACCTACGGCTCTGTCAGACATTTTGCTAGAACAGCAAAACTTCAGGCAGGCTGAGGTCAATGTGGAAGAGAAGGAAAAGGCCTAGACGTTCAGAGTCATGGATACACTCATTGCAGCCTTGATCTTCAAAGCTGGAAACCACTGGGAGGTTCAGCAGCAAGGGACTGGCTAAATATAGACCACCATTCCACGGAGCTGGACGCTAGGCTTTAAGAGGACTGTAGCTTTGGATGCATGGAGAGTTCACAGTGTACCCATGATATAGCAGGGTGTGGGGCCCGTGGGGTGGGGAAGTGGTTAACTGAAGAGATGCAGCAACATTTTTCTTAAAAATTCTGGGGCAGGGCGGGGCTGCCTCTCACAAGACAGCAGTCACAGAGGAGCAGCACTTTCTGGAAGCTATTCTTGGGGGTGAGGGCTCCATGTCAATAGAGTTCAGGAGGGCACAGCCCAAAGAAAGAAGAGCTGAGTGGGCGGAAGCCAGGAGTGATTTTTAGCAGGTGCTGTGAGCGAGACACTTCGGGGAGAAGAGAGATGTCTAGAGCTGACTCTTAGAAAGCTGTGAAGAGCCCCGCACCACCTTCTCAAGGAAACCAACAATAAAAATCTACATTATTCCTCAGGCTCCTGGATGATTGCTGAGCAGAGACTGCCCTTAAAGTCTTCTTAGATATATTTGGGTCACATCCATATATATTTACACAAATGTTTTTTTTTAAAGTCTGAAAGGATATATACCACACTGTCAACAGTGGTTATCTCTGAAGGATGAAATGTCAAGGGACTTTTACTTTCTCTGTATTGTTTCCAAAAATTTGTTTTTACCTAATCATGCATTATTAGATAAACTACTGATATAAAGAAAAGAAAAGGGGGAAAATTATTAAAATTAGACAAAGTACACAGTAAATAAATACATGTTAGCTACAAGCATACTCAGTAAACAGTAATTAAGTGACAAATAAAGCAAGTAACTCACTAAAATAATGAAAACCCAAGATAATAGGAGATCTCCCTCCCCTACCCCACCCCAGCAGTACCAAGCTGCCCGTGGCTGGGGAGAGGCCTCCACCTCTAGGAGGAGACTTAGGGTGGAGAGCCTTTAGCCCAAAGGTTCTGGGACCTTCCAGAAACAGCTGCTCAGAGTGGAGCCCCGGGGCCAAGTGGAGGGAGGTGCAGCTTGGGGTAGAACCAGAGAGACAGCACAGCTGGGACCAGGGTGCAGGGGGCAGGCCACTGGATGTTGGAAATCTGGTGACCTGGTATAGCGGAAGTGGAGGAGATGCAGGGAGAAACAGCAGGACCCACACTCCAAGAGTTTAGGGCCTTGAAGGTAATCTCCTTGGCCTTGAAGAGTCAACAATGGATTTCACTTGAGAAGTGATGTCGTCAGGTGTGCAGTTTAGAAAGATTCTGGCACCGAGGTGGAGGACAGTGGGAAAGGAGTCGAGGCAGGCAAAGCAGTAACAGGCTGTAGAGCAGTGCAAGCAGCAGCAGCTGGTGGGGAATGCCAAGAGAGACCATGCTTTGAGGGAGGGCAGCTGTGACCAGGGGCAGAAACCAGGGATCTCCCCCTGTGTTTCTCCCCAGTGGAGCATCTAACTCTCAAAGAAAAAAACTTCTTATTGTAGTGTCCATCCCTCCTGTTGCCTAGCATACCTTCATCCATCAGGCATACCTTCTCTATGCGCAATCCAGACCAGTCACCAAGACCAGACCTGGACATAAATGGAACATAATCCCTGTCATCTTGGATTTGAAATTCCAGAACAGAAAGCAAATGTGACTGATCAATTCGATTGCAAAAAAAAAAAAAAATAGCCTTAAGCACTCTCTGCCTGGGTATACATGCCTTTACAAAGTGACTTTGAGGTTCCTCTCATACAGGAGGAAATCTATTCCCCAAGCCTCAGATCTGGGCTGGTCCTGTGATGTGCCTTGGTTGGAAAATGGGGCAGTTCCAGCCTAGGCTTAGGAGCATGGGGCTGCTCAGGCTCTTGGAACTTTGTGTGCCATGAAAATCCACATGGAGCAGAGCCACACCTGCTTGATTGCCCCAGCCGGGACTGAAGCAATGTAAGAAAGCACAGCCAGAATCAGCCTGGCCCAGCCCATGTCAATAAGACCTGCTTTTGACCCAGATTCATGTTCAGGGATAAAGAAGTTTTTTGTGCCTCGAGTCTTGGTTTGTTTTTTGGCAGTAACCAGCTGATACAATGTATAATAAGCAATTCTTTAAAAATGAATACCAGAAATGGGGATGTAGCTCATTGGTAGAACACTTGCCTGGCATGTGTGAGCCCCAGGTTCAATCCCCAGTACTGGGAAGTAAATAAATAAAAAGCATACTCTAAAACTCATGATCCAGATGTCACTAGGGCTTCATAAACAGGCTCGAGAATGGGGTAAAGATCTGGACTGGCTGGAGACCACACATCATGGAGGTTGAAGGGGTAAGGGATGGGAAACTTGAAGCAAGGATTGGTACTGGGGATGCTCTTCTCCAGGGGTCTCTTGCATTTCTACATATACCACAAGCAAAGGCACTTGTTTGGGACTATCATAGGATATTTGTATGATATGCAGTATTGGAGCTAGAGGTAGTTTCTCTCTAGGGCAACAGGAAGGTTTCTGGTTGTCCAACAAAGTCGAGATGTCTCTCTCCAGGGCTTATTTCAAAGTAGGCTTACTGCTCATTATGAGGACTTGAGATTCTTTTCCTATAACGTACTACAGGTGTTAGTTGGCATTACTTGTGGTCACCCTTTGTGGACCAACACATGCTGATACTCTGACTACTGCTATTGCCACGAATCCTGAAGTCCGTTGTGTCTTAGTCATGAGTCTTGTGTCTCTGCCAACATCCACGACACTGTCAGGCAAACTTGAAAGCTGGCATGACATTCATAGTCCTTGATACTTACCCTTCTAGAAGCAATGTAATCCAATTCCACAAAGCCTTAGTGAGTAAGAGGTTTTGCTAAAGATGTCCTGGGGACACAAAGGAGAGAGGATTACATAGCACACCACGTGTGAAACTTAAAAATCCTCAACGAAACACTTGATTTCCTCCACATAGCCCCCCAGACTTCCTCTTCAGAGCCAGCAGCTGCCCCTTCTCCCTACAGGCCCTCCCCCGTCCCTTCTCCCTTCAGCCTTCATGCTGACCACCCATTCCACGGAGCTGGACATTAGGCTTTAAGAGAACCGTAGCTTTGGATGCATGGAGAGCTCAGAATGTACCCCTGATATAACAGGGCGAGGGGGGCCCTGGGGGTGGGGAAGTGGCATTCCAGATCTTCACCCCCATTCCCAAGCCTGTCTATAGCTCTTCCATGCTCAAGAATAAATGCTTGGGCTGGGCTGTAGCTCAGAGGCAGAGCATTTGCCTAACATGTGTGAGTCACTGGGTTCTATCCCTAGCACCGCATAAAAAACTAAACAAATAAAGGCATACTGTCTATCTACAACTCTAAAACAACATTTTAAATAAATAAAAGAATAAATGCTTGGCACAGACTTCCCCCATTGTTCCAGGCCAGCCTCCCCACGTCCATCCCCCAACACCACAAACAAGGGCTCCTTCATGGACTCCACTCTTCTCTGAAGGTACCTGGATAGGATACATGATAATTTTTTTATCATAGTTTACTTTTGCCACCCAGATTCTAAGAAAGATATAGGCAATGTGCTGTAAAGACAGAAAGAGGGGACAAATATTCCTGATGATGACATCCCATAAGGGTTTGAAAAAGATGATGCTAATCCCTGAAAAGTGAATAGGTTTTCTGCAAAGGCACCAGAGACGAGATGTTGCCTGGTGAAAATGGCATGCGATGAGGGAGAGAGGGGACCCCTCCCAAACTACAGGGCTGGGATCCAGGGGTTCAAAGATGGGCTTGGGGTGCAACCCCAGAGGTCCTGGGGATCATTGGGGTTTGCACAAGAGAATGACCCATTGAAACTACCATGAAATGTAGCCTGTCTCCAGGGGGGTGCTGGGCACATGTGTGAGGTTCTTTAAATTCATACGTGAAATATCAAAGCGCCAGGGCTTGTAACCAAAGGAAACACCCACTAATCATAGTTTTCGCCAGGAACACCCTAACTGACATTTTAATTAACAAGCTGTTCTCCCCCCACTCCGTTTTTAATATAAGGACCTCTTGTTGCTTTAAATCTAAAATTAATTAAGTGAGAGTTCTCCTCTGGAGTGGAGTGTATGGCTCATGCTAAACGGACAGGAGTGATAAGGGAAGATATATGGCTGGAAGTGAGGGGGGTGGGCACTGAAAAATTCTCTGCCTCTGCAGCTCAGGCGAACCAAACCAGGCGCAGCCCATTTACTCGCTGAAGAACTAGGGGATCCTGGACTTTTTCCAAGAAATATTCCATTTGAGTCTACAACCCAGCTAAGACCCAGAATTACAGAAACTTAAAATGCATTTACAAGACCGACCCTCCATGATCGGGGCAACTGCCTCTCTCTCACCTTAAAATCACCTGCTCGACCTTGACCCTAGGCCCAGGCACACCGGCCCTCTTGCTGCTTTCCAGCATGACCGGCTCTTTCCCACCTCGAGGAATGGGTGTTTGCTCGTTCTTAGGCTTGGGGCGTTCTCGTGGCACATCTGCAAAGCGAGTCTCAGGTGAGAGTTCGCCTCTCATCTTCTCTAGCCGCCCTGTCTAAAATGCTAATCAACCCCTCTCCCACTCCATTACCTTGATTTATTATCTCCATAGCACTTATCCCTGACTGAAATCATGTGCCGCTGATGTGTTCCCTCTCCGGCTCCAAGCAGGCAGGGATTTGCACCTTGTTCACTATTTCGACTCCACACCTTGGGCATCGCTGATGCTCAGCAGCTATGTGTTGAAGAAATGAAGGATGTTCTTCCTTCTGCTTAGAATATTTCTAAACCCTCAACTTCCTTCCTCCCCAGCTCTCTCCCGCCTTCACCTGCTGACTCCTGCTTATTCGTCTGGTTTCACGTTCAACAACAATTTTTGACTCTTCTGGATGAAACTAGGCCTCTCTTGGACCTCTTCTTTAGAGCACTGTCATAACTGAAATTAGCAATTGTTACACCTGGTAATTTAATATCCACCTAGAATGTAAGTTCACGAGCGCCATGAGTTGATAAAGCACTCTGTAATTAGCAGCTGCTATTTTTATTTTATTTTCGATCCTCATCATCACTGCACAGGATTTTCGCATCAAGGCAAACATGAGAGAAATTATCCAAGAGACCCTCAGATACAGCCACACTCTTTGGGTGATAGGGGAAGGTGCTGGAGGATAGCCGGGTGATAGAGTTTGGATCTTGAATCTTCCCCAGAGGCCCATGTGTTAAAGAATTGGTCCCCAGGGTGGTGCTGTTGGGTGGTAGAACCTATAAGAGGGAGATCCATAAGTCACTGAGGTGTGGCCTTGAAGGGGAATGTGGGACCCCGGTCTTTTCCTCCTCTTCTCCTGTTTGCTTCCTGGCCATGAAGACGACATCGTCATGTGCTCCTGCCCTGATGTGCTGCTTCACCACAGGCCTAAAGCAACAGGGCCAATTGATCACGAACTGGAACCTGCAAAATTCCAAGCCAAAATTAAACTTTCCTCTTTATACTTTGATTGTGTGGAGTACTGGTGATGCTAACACACTGTAGGAGGGACCTGTGTGATCTGGGCTCAGGTCTGTAGTACAAGATTTGGGGCAGAAGCCACAGTATGCAATGCAGCACCAGGTCTCTCCCTGCTAGTGAAATTGGTCCCCCCAGGCAATGAGTCGGCCCTATAGCATCTCATCATTTGGAATATAACACATTTTATCTATCCGTTCTTCTCTTGATGGACATTTTAGACTGCTTTTTTTCTTTCTTTTCTTTCTTTTTTTTTTTTTTTTTTTGCTGTGACAAATAATTCAGTAATTGTCCCATCATTGTCCTCCATCATCTGATCTTTTCCTTTCTACTGGATTGTTCCCACCAACCAGCAGGTACATTGTAATTTCTCTCATCTTAAAAAAATACTAATAATAGGGGCTGGGGTTACGGCTCTGGGGTAGAGCGCTTGCCTAGCACATGTGAGGCATGGGGTTCCATTCTCTGCACCACGTAAAAATAAAATAAAGGTATTGTGCCCAATTACATCTAAAAAAAAAATTTAAATAGTAATAATAAAATAACAACTCTTGGTTCCTCTATGTCCTGTTCCAGTCACCCCCTCTCTCTGTGTTCCACTTGAAGCACATCTCCCTAGAGTTTTTATTCAGCACCTCCATATCACCTCCTTGTTCCTCTCTAGCCCACTCTCACAAGGTTCTTGCCCACCATTCCACCAAAACAAACCCTGTCAAGGTTGTTGGTGACGTCCATGTAGCCAAATCCAACAGTCAGTTTTCCGGCCTCCTTTATCACGTAGACACCACCATTTTGTCCCATGTCATTTGGCACAGGGGATCACTCTTCTTTCTTGCAAACTGCTCTCCTCCCTCTTCTTGGTTCTCATCCTGAGAGGGGCCATTTCTACTCCATATCTTTTTCTTTATCTCCCTGTGCTCCAAACCATAAGTTCCAGGTCTCAATCCTGACACCTCTTTTCTTCACCTCCTCCACGCATTCCCTGGGCATTCCATCGGATCCCACAGCTCTGCGTACGTGTCCACATACTGCTGACCAGATCTCTACCACCCGCCCTGACCTCTCCCCTTGACCAGCCTTGTGGGTCCAGTAGCCCTCTTGGTATCTTCTCCTGAATATCCAACAGGTTTTATTAAATCTCTCTCACACACACACACACACACACACACACACACATCCTATTGCTGTGCAATTTTCCTCATCTTCAAAAATGTAAGTTCCAGGTTCCCTGATGTTCAGAGAGCCAATCTTTTTCTCCCTCTCTCTCTCTTCAACCTTCAGCAAATCCCATCAGCACCTTCAACACCTGTCCATCTCTGATTCTGGGTACTTCTCCACCACATTACCCAAGACACTGCCATCCCTGACATGGACCATTGAAGTGGCCCCTTCTTATCTCCCAAACTTATCCTACCTCCAGTCTTTTTTCAGTGCAGCCACAGCCACTGGAGTGATCTTTTAAAGCAACATGAGACCATTTTGCTACTTTATTCAAAACTCTCCAGGGGTTTCCCACCTCATTCAAGGTAAATGCAAAAATCCCTGCAGTGGCTGACAAGGGTCTGCAAGAGCTGGGCCCTGGCCACTCCTCCAATGTCCTCTCCCCGATTCCGGCTCTCTCTGTTCAGGTCACATTGACCTACTTGCCACTCCTCAAACTCATCAAGCCCCTTCCACCTCAGGACCTTTGGACTGGATAGTCTCTGTGTCCAAAATGCAACTATAGAGACCCCAAGGTCAGCTCAGCAATTTTAAGGCAAAAGAAGAAGATGAGGAGGCTGGAATGAGGGAATGACAAATATCTGGGGGAAGGACATCCAGTCCGAAGGAACAGTGGGTCCCCAGGCCATCAAGAGGGGAAGCCAGTAAAGCTAGCTGGAGGGACCAAGAGACACTGAAGCTGGAGAAGAGTGAGGAGAACAGGGACAGGCGCCCGTGACGGAGGGGCCTTGTACAGCACTCTCAGTGTGTGGCCTTCGTTCTAGAAGGGAAGGAGGATAACCAAGGAGAGCTGCAGATGTGCTTCCTTAGGAGAGGCTGAGGGAAGCAGGAACCGGGAGGACAAGACTGCTGCAGGGAGACAGTGAGGAGGCTGGACGGCTCAACCGCTGAAAGCTCTTCTTGGATTTGGGGACCCACACTTCAGAAGTCCTACAGGGAGGCCAGGCCTCTGCCTGCATTGCTGTCCTCAACCCCTACGGTTGGACCAGATGAGGTCCAGGAGTCACTTAGCTGTGCCGGCCTGAAGTTAGGCTGGGAGATGGTGGCCCAGCAACCAGGGATGTTCCGAAGTCACGGATGCTACATGGTGTCATCCACTGTGTCCATCAAAGGGGGCACTGTTCTGTTCTGAGAGATGAGGACGCAGGGCGTTGGGGAAAGTGCAGGCCCCATTCAAAGGGGGTCTGTCCCAGCAACCAGGCCAGGCAAGCAACACGGCCTGATCTTCAGATTTCCCCAAGGAAGCTGGAAAGACAATGTTTATGTAAAATCTCCCAGTTTTATTCTGATTACAAATTCAAATTGGGGCAGAGAGGTCAGACATCACTCGCCTGCCACCAGTTGGTAACCTCTCTCCTAATGTTGTATCCTTTTAAGATAAGGAAGTCCTTCCTTACCTCTAGCAAGGTCAAAGAGGGAGCATTTTAGCAAAGGGATAGAAAGGAGTACACCGGAGATGGAAGTTTCTTGCTAAAAGGAAGCAGCTGAGCTTCCACGGCTCCCTCACCCACAAAGACCAAAGGCAGAGACTGAGCTGCATCCAGAGAATAGGAAATGATGGCCTTCTGGGTTAAAGTAACTGTAGCTGTGGTGAGAAGATACCCAGAGTCCACTGTCATCTGAGGGACCCTGCCCGTGCCAAGAACATGGTGGTTTCTCTGGAGAGAAAATACAACATCAGGCAGAAAGGGGAAGCCATGATCTAAGAGACCTGGGCTCTGCCACCAATGCACCAAATGACCTGTCACCAGCCTTGGGTTTTGGATTTCCTACTCTGCACCATAAGGAGCCAGAGCTCGATGAGCCCCAACAGCACATCCCACTCACTCTGCGTTCCTGGGCTGCTGGGACAGCCGTAGGAGGAACAGCCTCCCTGGGGACGTTCCACGGGGTGGCTGGAGAAGCGCGCCGAGACGTCCCCCCGTCGCACACGAGCAATCATTTCTGGAATAACTTCAGATTCAAGCTGCTTTTGTAAACTGCCCCGTTTAAATTAAAACAAATCAATATGCTTTCTAAAATTTAGTCTCAGCTAAACAGCTGTGACAGTTCATAGCAACCTGAACTTGAAATGAACCCACCCTACGTATAAATAAAGCCTTTGATGTCTTCATTAGTTTCTCACATGCCATTTCTTCACAGTCTATCAGGCTAAGTGCTCTGCAACTTATATATATTTTTGCAGCAGGAGTATTTAACCTTCTGATTAGTCACCGCAAGCAGCACAATGACAGAAACCCTGATTTTGCACACAATGAATTTATTGATAGATTTAGCCCATTAGCTGTATTTACCTGTCAGTTCTATGGACACTAATGAGTTGTTTTTCAAGGACTAATGAGAACTGTAATGGCTAATGGATGTTTACAGCTCCACCGCGCCGCACCATGTGACGCCGTGAGCGCCCGCTCCCATCCCTCCGAGTCTTTAATTGGCACCATCAGAGGACTCTTTAATTACATTTGAGAAGACAATAAAGATCCTGGCCAAATCAATGGGAGGGAGGCAGTGGGATTCCACAGGAAGCTGGTCACTCCAAATGGGCACCAGCCCAACGCTCCAGCCAGCACGGTGACTTCCCCCATGACTCTCTTTGGCCGATGGAAGTGCTGAAGGATGCCAGGCGAGACATGTCTCCACAGAGCTGCATCCCAGCTCACTGCCCAAGCTGATAGAGCAGGGATGCAGGACATGGTCCAGCCAGGAGAATACCGTCCACAGAGTGGGGATCGCTCCCGACATTGAAATACAGAACTTCCATAGGCCCTTGGATTCAGTTTTGTTCATCGAGGATATGTCTTCCAGCATGATATAGTCAAAGATGGAGCTGTGGTTAAGGTCAGTATTAACCAGATAATCTTAGCATTAGCAAAGGAGAATAGGCTTATGATATACTCATGCAAAAGGTCCTGATCTTTGTAATATTCGTTCGCTCATTCATGCATTTATCAATTCACTAGGCATTTATCAAATACTCACCGAAGACAAAATGGGCCCCAAATGGTAGAAACATGGTAACATCTCACCAGGTAGGTATATAAAGGGACAGAGCACCCAAAGTCATTGAATTGTCTTAAAGAAATGTGATCAGTCACATAAAACCCACTGCAGAAATCATGTTTCTGTACCAGGCCTCGCACTTACTGGGCCTACCAATATATGTTTCTGATCTGAATCGATGTGTCAAATGGCTTCAGAGCACCTCATTCTTTTCAGAAGGTGAAGCTACTGTTGATCAGTTCTTCACAAATAAAGCAGAGATCAGTTTGGTTGGCCCATCAAATCTTCCTCCAAAAAAAAAAAAAAATGGAGAAGAATCTGAGGATTGTCTTGTAACAGGTGAAGTTCGGGGGATGTTTAACCTGGAGAAAAGTGAAACACTGGGATGGCACCTGGGAGCTGGGGATGCTACTGAGAGAGGACATGGGTTGTTAACTCAATGGGATCCCACAAGGATCACCAGGGCCTAAGGCACAAGGGACAGCTATTTGAAGACCAACCTACCTGTGAGTGAATCTGCCCCTGGATGCTCACTCCAATCCACCTTGGCTTTCCCCAGCGCCCTGGCCAGTCTTGGGAGGGAAGTCGGACTTTTCTTGGTGCTTCCAATGGCCATGAACACATTCAATCTAGCGATGAGGAGATGCTGCTAGAGAAATGAGAAGAACAGTTTCCATAGAGAAGAGGGGGCGGAAGCCAGATTGCACAAGGATTACGGAAGGAGTGGGTGGTGAGGAAGTGGCAGAAGTGACAAGTGACTGATGGAGAGAGAGAGAGAGCAGTCACTCAACGGGGTCAGGAGGACCTGAGCACGTTCATAAGTTTCTAGGAAGATGTCAACCAGAAAGGAAAGATGGGAAATGCAAGAAAGAGGAGGTGACTGATGGAGTGAGGTCTCAGAAGTACCAGGAGTGGGGTAAGAATAGAATTGCAAATAGAGGAGGAGGGATGGGCCTCAGAACAAGAGGGGGACGCGGCCTCCAGTAGTGAGGGGGAACCAATCAGGATGCCTGGCATTGGGGACATGGAAATGAAGGAAACTGAGAGCTTCCGTCTTTAGTTCCTTTGTTCTCTGGGACCAGGAGACCTCACTTGTGTCAGCCCCCTGCCTGGAAGAAAGTAGAGAAGGTTTGGAGCCATCCCACTAGGGCTTTGAACCAGGGGTCACTTAGAACAAAAGGTGTGGAGAGGGCACCAACCTGAGCCTCCCCCGGTCACTGTCTTCAGGTGACCCAGTGGGCGAGGCTGCAGCTGAATCGTTTTCCAGAGGTAGGTTTTCACAGAGTGCAGGATTAGGAGGGAACTGCAGGTTGTCAAGGGCAGGGGATGCTCGGACCATGACTCAAGTTGGCGGTCTAGAGGAGGAAGAGGAGGATGAAAAAAAAATCAAGGAAAGTAGAAGAGTAAGAGCCTGTTGAGGATGAAGAGAAGATTCCAGGAGCAAGAAAGCAGAAGGATATGGGAGAGCTTGGTGGGATCACAAGACCCACCTTGGACCATCCCAAGAACTAACAACAGGGGCCTTCTCTAAAGTTCAGATCTCTCATCCCAGAGACCGTCTTGATGGGGGAAGGGAAGCCATAAGCACCCTTTTCCTTCCCAAGGTCAGACAGGTATCAGACATAGGGTAACTCCTTTCTGCCCCCAAGTCACAGTCTTCCTCCAAGGTATGACAAAGATCCCACCTCAGTCTGCATGGCCAATACTTGGTGTCCCTGTGAGAACAAAAGGACTTCTAAATCCCAGCTTGAAGAAGTGGGCTCACTCTGACAAACCCCCTTTTACTTCTTTTTATTTTATGCATAAGTCTGTGGGGTCCTATATTGGACTATCTCAGGCAGAAACCAGAAAGACCCAACACTGTTGACCAAGCCTCAGAAACTCACCAAGCTGAAGGGGAACCCTTGGACAGTGATGTCTTTAGCTACCTCAAATCAGAAGTCCCTGTAGAGATGATGGAACAACAAAGGACCATACTGGATGCATTAGGGAGGAAATCTGAGCTGGAGACTATGGCCACTGATCAGAGCAAAAGAGGCTGCCATGAAGAGAAGTGGGTTTGGAGCGGGTCAGCCCATCCAGTGCTTCATTCACAAATATTTATTGGGCCTCCTGGTGCCGAGTTCTGCACTTGGCAGTGAACATATCTAGACACAGTTCTGAAGAAAAGAAGCAAACAATATAAAGTGCTTATAAGGGTGCTATGGGAGGAGAGGACCACTGACCCAGACCCACGTGGTCAGGGAGGGCTTCTGGAAGAGGCGAAGCTCTGAGCTGTGTGAGTGAGTGGGGAGGAATCAATCTCCAGGAGAAAAGTCAGGAAGGTATTTGCTGAGAGCCACAGCCGAGTCGGAATGGCTCCAGAAGGAGAGGTTAAGAGGTGACTCCAGGGAGCCATTAAGATGATGATGATTAAATTATAATTGCTGTGACTGGATGATGCTGGATTGAAAAAGGCTGTGTATTAAGTTGTATATGGACCCTGCTGTCCCACAATAGGGCGGCTCCCGGAATAGGGCGGCTCCTGCTGCCTCAGGCGCCTGCTACTTTGGAGTTCCCGTTGAGTTCCTGGAGCCGGAGCCCCCGGTGGAGGGTGAGAGAGTTCCCAGGAAAGGCGCATGGAGTGCTGGTGGAGTGCTGGTGGAGTGCTGGTGGAGTTCGGGCAATAAAGTAGTTCCTGTTTGAACCTACAAGTGCCTCATGGCGGCTCGGTTATTTTGTGCCCAGCCAGACTGCGGCAGGTATTCATTATTCATTTATTCAGCCAATGTTGACTCGCTGGCTCTCTTCACAAGGCACTGTTCTAGGGGCTGAAAATACAACAGGGAACAAGAGAGCCCCAGGTCCCCGTCTGTATTGAACTTATTAGGGGAAGAATACCCACGCTGTATTCAGATGATTGCATGTTTTCCAGCCCGATTAGAAGCCAAGGTCTGAGAGGGCTAGGAACAAGAAACCAGAGTGGGAAGGTGTGTAGGGGCGAAGTTGTAGGGCCTTGCATTCCATGATAAGGAGCCTGGAGCCATGGAAGAGTCACTGAAGAATTTCACACAGCCACCGCCTGCGTTCAAGTGGGCGATGGTAAGGAAGGTTGAAGGAAGGGGAAGACTTGGTGTAGAGGCCAGTTGAGAGACCACTGAATTTCTCCAGATGACAAGCTGGGGACAAGTACATAAATTTGGAGGATTTGTAAAGAGATAGAACTGGATGTGCTATGAAAATAGAGCCTGGGTTCACATCCAGGTTTCCTTCGGGAGCACCTGGAGGAACCTGGGCACTGAGCAGAACACAGAAGGACATGGAGGGTCAAGGAGAAAATGGCAACTTTCCAGACCCATGACCACTGTGCGCTTCCAGGAGGACCACAGTTGGGATGGCTGTGGCAACAGGCCTGAAGCTCAGGAGAAAAACCTGGACCCAAGTGTCAACAGAGCACGAGTGGGGACAGAAGTCCCAGGAGAGGGGCAGGTGGAAGTGCTCAGGGGGAGCCTGTATGGTGTGAAGAGAGGAGGGCGGAGGCAGAGCTTTAGGGATCTCCAACAATGAAGGGGCAGGAAGGACTGAAGAGAGGAGCCCAAGAAGGACTAGTCAGAAAGACAGGACATCCAGGCACACGTGGGGCAGGAGGTGGGTGCAGGGGACAGGGGTCAGGTGTCAAAGAGCTCCAAGAAGCCCTGGAAAGGCCCTGGAAGCCTGAAAATAACCATGGGATGCAGATGCAGCAACACGGAGGCCTTGATGAGATTGGTGTCCCTGGGAGTGGAACTTGGAATGTGGTGGGAAGAGAAGAGAGAGAGGGTTGAGAAAGAGGAGAGCACACCCACCCTCCCGAGCACCTCGCCCAGAGAGGAGAGGAAAGCGGCAACGAGGATAAATAATCATTGGGTTGAGGGAGGGCAATTTTATCTTTAGATGACAAAGATTCAGTGTGTTCATGATCCAAGAAGAACCAGCCAGGAGAGAGGGGGAGGGAGAGTGAGACTAGAGGTGAGACGGAGCGGAGGTGCGGGCAGAGCAGCACTGACTGGAACCCCGGGGGCTGAATGCAGAGCGCTGAGCTCAGTCAGGATCGGCCTGGAGGAGAGACGGGGAGTCAGCCCGGCCTCCCAGGTGGGAGGGCAGAAGGCCAATGTGGGGCTGGGCAGGTTTATGGTTGGAAAACTGGAGGGGAGAGGAGGCAGGGAAGGAGGTCTCAGCCTCATCATGGCGAGTATGGGCCCCCAGCGGCCAAACCCTGGATAGGACAGAAGAAGCCCCAGAGTGGCCGCATCTGATGCACTGGACATTGTGGCTTCGGTAGGTTTGGTGCTATGGAAGGAGAGGACCACTGACCCAGACCCACGTGGTCAGGGAGGGCTTCTGGAAGCCCACTGTGGTGCCACAGAATCCCACCAACTTGCAGAAAGCTCCAAGTTGCCCCAGCACAGAGAACAATGTGGACCAAGAGGTCCGCACAGAAACCAAAGATGCCATCTCCAGAAGGAAGAGCCTGGGCCACATCCGGGCAGCCAGGCTATTAGCCTGAGTGACAGTAGAGAATTCTCACTGTGAGGGAGAGGAGGTCAGGAGAGAGGAAGGGAGGAAGGACACAGACACTGCATGCATTCTGAGCAACCCTGTGCCATGCACTTTGGGGACATTCACTCACCTAGTTCTGTTACCAGCCACGTGCAGTGTTATTATCTCTACTGTGGAGATGAGAAACCCTAGGCTCTGGGTAGTTGCTGAAGCGTATGCAGCCAGGTAGCAGCAGGCAGCGGGGCTTTCTTCCCTGGAAGCCAGGTGCCCTTCTCACAGTGCACACGGCTTCCTAGAGAGTCTATCCACAAAGCCACCCTTAGATCTGCAACCACCTATGGACCACGGCTGCAGCCGCCACACAGTTCCTGCACAGCAGGGACCCCAGTGAAGGCCTCCCACCTGCCAAGGCTGGAGGGGAACGCATTGCCACCACACACTGCTAAAGGTAAAAGTTAAATTAGAAGCAGGAAACCCAACAAAACAAGAAAACACTGTTCTTGGGACTAAAAGACATGAGTGAATTTAGTCCCTGGTTCTCAGACCCACCAATTGTGTGACTTGGAGATGTCATTTCACACTCTAAGGCTCAAAAAAAAACCAAACAAACAAACAAAAAAAAAACATACAAACAAGGGCATGCCAGGAACTGCTAAACACAGGCTCTCAAAAAAAAAAAAAAAAGTTTGCCTAGATCTGAAGAGTTTGCTGATTTCCATAGTGTAAATATTTCCACCGTGGCTGATGTCAAGCCATTGAGGTGCTGTCCCTGCCTGCAGAGCAGAGAAGAACTAAGGGGTACCACACAATATAACACTATATAGTATTTCCTCTACACAGAAACAGCCTCCAGAGTACAGGTAATAAAATAATTAGAAAATGATGTGGTTCTTAGTGTTGATTAGCTTTGTTATAAACATGGTTTAGTTAATTATAAGTTTATATAAGTGAATCTTTAATAATGGCTGTTTAATGACTGGTTCACAAAGTGCCTAAAAGATAACAAGCAGGCCTCCTAAGCCAGCTGCGGCAAGGCTCTGACGGTAGCGGTTTGCTGGGCTGAATGAAGGGTGGGGTTGGGATTGGAACCCAGTTCTGGCTGACTTCAGAGTCCCAACTGCCACCAACTTCCTGCCTGCACTGCAAAGTGGAGACCAGGATGTCGATAATTTCGGTCAGCCCTGGGCCCTGCTAGAGAGAACAGAGGGGATGCTCACCTGCAGCCACCCCAACAAGGGCATGGCCTGCCTCCTGCCACTGCCTGGGTCCAGCCTGGATCTCAGCCACCTGCCTGCCTCTACTCAGCAAGCCAGCAGCAGCTTTTGTAATGATGCCACAAAGCCTGTTTCTGGGACAAGCATTTCTATTAATCTTCCCAACAGTGGGACTACTGGGTCCATCCACTCCCTCAATCTCCTAGAGCCTCAGTTTCCTCCTCTATTAAAATGAGCAGGTTGGACCATCTAACCTCAAAAGTCCCTCCCAGCTCTGAAGTCCTCTGACCTGACTCACTACACAGGTGATGTCAGAGTTTCTGACAGCTGCAGAACAGACAGGTGACAGGATCACGGCAGGAGCCAGAGGAAGTTGGACAGGTAGCAGAGACCAGGTAGGAAGCAATTGTGCTGGTTTCATTGAGAGTCCCAAAGAAGCAGCTCAAAGGGGGACAAGAGACTATCCCTTTGCACTGTGGAACATGCCTACCTGGGAGTAAGCAAACCCAAGCACTTGGTCCTGCTCCCCACTGTGACATGCACGATAACAAGTCCTTCTCTGAGGGCACCCCCACTTCCTCATCTCTAATGGGAGGTTGTTGAACTACACGGCATCTGACTTCCTCTCAATCTGACTGTTATTATTCCATAGCCCTAGGATTAAAAACCTAACTAAGTGTAAGGAGATAGAGAAGAGGGGAAGTTGTGGGACATGGGACCACGGAATCCAACAGGGATAAGAGAGGAGGAGGGGAACCCAGTGGCTAGAAGTCTCAGCTTCAAGGGTGAAGAGATGAAGAGGGTGATTAACATGCGTGTGCCGTGCATGTCCCTGTGGGCATGTATGGCGGAGGTGAGTTTGGCTAGGGAAGCCTGGTGCGTGATATTGGCAATACCTCCAACATACAAATAGCATCTCATCCCTGGGGTGGTCCTGAGGCCAGGCACAAGGGGTGGGTACCACCCGGTGATGCTAGCAGAATGCGGGGCTGATCCCCTCCGTGTTGCCATGGGAGCTCAGGAAGAGTGCAGGCTGGGAAGTGACTGTTGGGTGCAGCTCCATCTCGAAAGAGCCTGTATCACGCCTTTGGCAGAACATCAGGTGGGAGTCTCAGTGCACAATGAGCTATTGTTCTTTGAGGCTTTACACTAAATCCGTTTCCAAGGTTTTATGAATCATTTTGCTGCTGATCTTTAAAAAAATAATAATACACAAGCCGCAGTGGAAGAAGCCTTCAGCTCATTTTCTCTGAGAGAGGGATGTGAACTTGGAGAGAACACCTTCCCACCTCTTGCCTGCACAGACACTTGATCTTCCCCACAACTGTCAGAACAGCCTCTTTGAAGGCCGTGATGCCGCCTGTGGCACCGGCCACCTCTGCGTTGAGCCTCAGCCAGGGAAGGAAAGCCTGGTTCCTGAGGAGGGGACAGATAAGTGCCCAGACTCCTCAACTGCCAGGAAAATTAATGACAGGCAGCTCAAGCTAAGGCAGAGCCGTTGCTGTGCGACCCCAGGGGTCCTCAGACAGGCCTGTGTCCTTAGGAAGTTCAGCCTTGCAGAAGCACAGGGATGAGCATTTGCCTTCAAGGCACAAGGTTGGCCCTATGTGTGCCAAGAACGCCTTTCCAAGGATGCACATGTCACTCGTGGCCAACAGTCCCCTGCTCATTCTTCAGTCACCTGCCTGCTGGCCCACACATCCTTCTGTCTGCTGGACAATGGGCCAAAGTTTCCCCTTGAAAACTGGACCACAGATGATTATGAAAGTCTCCAGTTACCCAAGGCATCCCGGGTCCCAAGCAGATGTTAGAGTGCTGGCTCCTTCTCGGGTCACCCACCCGTCCTGCCCTACAGCAGGTCCCAGCAACTTACTGAACATGCCAACGTGCCCACTCCAGACGAATCCACTCCAGACAGGGGCCCACGGCGGGTGTTAATTCACAGCACCATCTTTCTAAATCGAAATTGGGATCACTTATCTAGAGTCCACCTGGCTTTGCCACTTTCGTCAGCGTGGACCCGGCTCCCAGCTTCCCTGGTGACAGCTGTGTCACTTCACCTGCTCTGATTCTGGATCCTGACATGCTCCTCCAGCCCTTGACTCCCCCTCCCCTTCTGGAGTTGGGCCCTGCCTCAGTTCCTCCTGTTTCCCTGGGGGCCCCAACTCTGAAACACTCCCTAAGCCCAGCCAACGCCCTCCTCACCTCCCAGGCCTCAGTCCCCACCTCCTCCTACCCTACGGCCTGGCTCCGACTTACAGATGGTTCCAGCGCTGGTTATTATTTAAACGAGCTGCTTCTGGCTCACATGTTAATTAAAACCCGCTGTCCAAAATCTCCTGGTACAATTTGCAGTGTAATCTGTAGCCTCTAGTGCATCATTGTATCTCTATTAAAAGGGATTCTCTGTAATGATGCGGGGATTTAATTAGTTTCTTTGCCAATGTTGTAAAACACAGTGATAAACGAGCCAACAGGTCCGTGGATCATTATTCTCCTCAAGATGAGCTTATTAGCTGATTATGAATCATTAACAAAGTCTACACGGGATTTTCTTATCTAATTCAACACAATTTTTAACATTCAATGCTCAACATCCATTTCTTTCAACCAGCAACATTGTGTGGTGATTGCAATCTGTATGTGTGGCTTCCTATTCTTGCCTTGGGTTTTCCCGCTCTTGGTATTTAATTTTAGATATGTGGAGGGGGAAACAAGACCAGTGACTGGGGACCCTATTGTGGTGAATCCAGAGTCTTGTTTTGGGGAGGGAGACAATCACTGTGAGCTAGGACTGGGAGGGTGTGTGTTTGTGTGTGTACACTTGTGTATGTGTGTGTACCTGCAGTGAAGGGACAGCCTGTGGCCATAAGAGTTCCTCTGTGCGTGGACATGTGTGTTCTGTATTCACACGTGTGTGTCCACAGCCTGTGAATGGCGCTTCCTCATCTGCACCTTGAGTCTCCACATGTGTGTGCACACACGCACAAGTATACACACGTAGGGGTTAGCTTAAAGGAAAAGAAAATTCTGAGTCGTCTTTCAGACTGGCGTTATTCAACCACTCCATGAGATGTCAGTATCCCCCAAGAGTTTCCAAGGGGCCCTTCCTATCTTCCCAGCTTGGGGCCATTCCCCATTCAGTCAGCATAATGTGGGGTCCCTGCCATTGTCCAGGCACAGAGCTAGGCACTACTGGCCCTTACAACAGCTCTGTGAGGTAGGGGCACGCCCCCTGTTTTACAGATTAGGAAACTGGGGTCCAGAGAGGTTGAACGCTTTGCCCAAGATTATCACTCACAACTGGTGGAGTCAGTGTCCATCCTACTTCCGCCTCATTCGGAAGCCCTTTCTGGGATGCTGGGCTGCTTCCTGGTGTGGGCTTCCTCTCATCTGAGAACGCTGTGGTTCCTTGGGGCACAACGGACACGCTGCTCCCCTGCAGCGCCACCTCCAAGCACACACCACCTGGGTCCTGGCCTTCTGTGGGCTCGATGTGGGAAAAGCAGCTTCTGTGTCCAGGACAAGGCATCCCCCAGGGAAGTATGTCCGTGATCTTGGTCCTGGAAGGTCACAGCCGTCTCTGAATGCCTTTTCATTTCAGCAAGAAATGGTTCCATTGTGTCTTCAGCTACTCTGACCAAAAATATTACTGCTAACAATTATGACAGCTGAGTACAAATGACGTGAAGAGAAGAAAATGAGGTGTGATCACCTCAACATTGCCATGACCATGAGACTCCCTGGAAGGGACAATGTGTACGTGAGCATTACTGTCACAGCTGGGGGGGGGGGTTTGGAGGCCCAGCATGCTTAGATCTCAAATACACAGGTCAGAGAGAGACCAGGAAAGCTAGATTTGAGACTGATAGGAAACTGGGGAGTGTTTGGAGCTGAATTTGGTCCCTCCGAAATTTGTATATTAAAGGTATAACCCCTAGTACTTTAAGTGTGATCACATTTGGAGATGGAGCCTTTACTTCCTAAAGTAAAACAAGGTCATTGGTGTGGGGAGGGGCTAACCTAACACACCTGTGTCCTCATAAGAAGAGGAAATTAGGACACACACATACAGGGGAGGATGACATAAAGACAGGGGAGGATGACCATCTACTAGCTGGAAGAGGCCTTAGATCTCAGACTTCCAGCCTCTGGGACAGTGAAAACATAAATTGCTGTTGAAGCCACCCATCTGTGGTACCCTGGTGGAGAATAATTCTTTATCCTGTTGTCAATGCACTGTCCTCAGGAAGGTGGTGAACATGACCTGACTTCAGGTCAGGATCTGTACCCATGCAGGTCCAATGTGATCTGCAGTAGACACCTGGGTGACAAGAAAGCTCTAAAAGAAGCAGGATGGTTCCAAGTAATTTATCCAAAGAGATAACCCAGCAATTGCAAGACTGAAAAGAACTTAGAGGGAGTCAGAAGCTCAATCAAACTGATAGGGTGCTAGGGCAGCTCTAGTCCCAGGAGGAATATGAAATTCTACACAAGAACACAGATGTAAAATCTTGGTGACACCAACAGAACCAGTGTGGTGGCAGGTAGGAAAAGTCTTTGAAGAGCTTTTCACAAGTTCACCGATTTGCTACAGACTTTGTATCAGTTAGCTCTTGCTGTGTAACAAAGCATACCAAAACTTAGTGGCTTTAAAAAAAAGCATTTATTATTGTTCATAAGTCTATGGGTCAGCTAGGCTTTTTGTTAATTTGAGTTTTTTTGCCAACCTGGGCCAGGCTGGCTGATCTCAGCTAAGTTTATTCATGTATCTATACTGTATTGGAAGTGAGCTAGGGGGGCCAAATGAATTAGAGTGGTCTCACCTGGAACAGTGAATGGAAGCCAAAAAGCAGAGAGAGCAAAGGGAAGGGTCACAGGGAAGATGAACCCTTGCAGGGCATGCCCCCAGTGACCCACCTCTGCCAGTCATGCCCCACCTGCTAGTTAGTCCATTGAGACCAGAATGAAATTTTTAGGTTACAGCTCTCATAATCTAATCATCTCATCGCTGATTATTCCTGCATGAGCAGGGACTTTTGAAGGGTACCTCCCATCCAAGTCATAGCAGCAGAGCGGGACCCTCTGTGTCTCCGTATGGAGGGGCTACAGATAATCCCCTGACTCACCCTGTATACAGTTGGAGTGCCACTAAAATGCCATGTGGGATCTGAAAGGAGTGGGGTCTTCAGTGTTTTGCTCCTCTTCTTTTCTCTGTCCCCTCTGGAAGTCACATCCCTTCTCACCACCTCAACCACCTTTCTTCTGCCCAAACACAGCTGCAGAACTCCTCAGATACAGGGACTTCACAGGACAGTGGCTTCACAGTGGAAACTGAGGGAGAAAGAAACAGAGAAAAGTGACTCCTGAGGGGCACTGAAGCAGATACCAGACTCTGAGAAGAGGTGCTAATGATTCCTCCAAGATGTTCTGATAGCTATCTCACCACTGCTTTATGGAATTACAGCTCCATATAAATAAGTGGTTGTAAAATCTTATCTCCAACCCAGACTGTTCTCTGGAGCTCCAAACCCATAAATCCAGTTCTTTCTGCCTAGCTCTTCTGGGCTGTCCCATACATCATCACCCTAAGAAATGAACTAACCCTCATTCCCATGGACTCCACTCCTCTTCCTGTGTTGCTCATGCCCACCACCCACCCAGTCACCCAAGCCTGAAATCTGGAAGTCACCCTTGACTCCTGCTTCTCCCTCACGGGTCCATTCCCACCCCATATCTCCACCGTTAACAAGTTTTTATCACTTTGACTATCTATAGCATTCTGAGGAATATTTCAAAGAGTAAATCTCTTCGTGTCCCTCTCTGGCTTGTACCAGTGACTCCTTAGTGCCCAAAGGTCTTCACGTTATTTAGAGCACCTCGCAGGACTTCACCCCAGCACAGCTTTCCAGCCTCTACTTTCTCCTCCTTCTATGTGAATGTCAACTTCTCCGTGTCTTTCACTTCTTT
Source organism: Marmota monax (assembly GCF_021218885.2). Lineage (NCBI taxonomy): Eukaryota > Metazoa > Chordata > Mammalia > Rodentia > Sciuridae > Marmota > Marmota monax. The sequence goes on from NW_026694432.1 coordinate 11,289,433, forward strand.
GAGTGGCACCCTGACTTCACCCTCAGGCTTTTGCATATGCCGTTTTTTTCAGCAGGAAATATACTCCCTTGCTCTATCCCTGTTGCTTGATTGCTCCTTAAGCCCCAAACTTCAGCCCACATGTGTCTTTCTTGGAGAAGATGTCCTTTACACCCATGGTTTGGGTCATGTCCTTTCCCACACCCCCTTTTTAGTACTTTCAAATTGCATACTTCTTTTTTATCTGTGTCCCCCCACTAGTCTATAAACTCCTTCAAAGCAGGAATCATGTCTTGATCCACAATATAGCTTCTGAGCTTGGAAATGTACTAACACAAAGTGAATATATAATAAAGCATTGTTTCATAAATGAATGAAACTTAGATGAGTCATATAGGGTTAATTTACATACCCCAGGGGAGTTTCCAATCTACTCATATTAAATCTTTTTGAAAGATGCCAATAGTCACCTTTCAGATAAGGATCATATAAGTGAAGGGTTGTATATCTGTGGTTTTATTTCAACAAGGTACACTCGATAAACAGGGAGGCAATTAACTGGGAAACTCATTCCCTGCCCTCTGCTTATACAAGAATCTCAATTCATGTTCAATACCAGGTTCCAAATGAACAGTTCCACAAGTAGTGATTAAAATTTAGGCATTGATCTGTTTTCTAACTTCCCATTACATTATTGTAACAGGTCATTACATAGTGAATGACTATATTCATTGAGACCTGTTTACATGTATAATGATCTTTCTTTGTGGTGTTTAATCTAAAAAGAGAGAAGTTGTCATTTCTAACTTCAAGGAATTTTTTTGAGACCTATGGGTCTCATCAGATGACATACCAAGACTAGAGGAGGATTTCGGCTCAAGAGAAAAACTTTCCCCTTAACAAAAGCAACATAATGTCATAAACTCTAAAATGAGGAGAGAGAGGAACACACAGAGAAAGAGAAAGAGAGCGAGAGAGAGAGAACAAGAAAAAGATGATGAAAAACTGCCCAACAAGAGAACAAATACATTTGAAAGTGTAAAAGAACAGTTCAGAGACGTGGAAAATAGATTGAGGAACTGATATAAGTTTCATGGAACTTCAGAAAAAGAGAATGAAAATAATGATAGAAATGCAACATTGAAACTATCAGAACTGAAAATTTTTAGAATTAAAAAATATATAACTCATTATATCAAAAATAGATTAAATGAAGATAATTCTTTTTTTTTTTTAGAATTTTTTTAATATTTATTTTTTAGTTTTCGGCAGACACAACATCTTTGTTTGTATGTGGTGCTGAGGATCAAACCCGGGGCCGCACGCATGCCAGGCGAGCGCGCTACCACTTAAGCCACATCCCCAGCCCAAATGAAGATAATTCTATGCTTTGAGCCATATTGGAAAACTTGTAAAGTATAAAGGGAAAAAAATAAAATAGTGAAAGCCACCAGAAGAAAAGGCAGATAATTTGCAAAGGAGCGATAGCAGACTGAGGACAAAATTTTCACCAACAACCAATCCATGGCAAGAAGGCAGCAAAGTATAGTTTCAAAGTACTGAGTGAAAATAGCTGGTAATCTTGAATTTTATACCTAGTTAAACTAGCATTCCAAATGAGGAAGGAAAAAAAACTTTTAAAAGATTTATAAAAGACTGTAAGTTTTTCAATTCATTAAAAAGAAAAAAAACTATTAGAGACTTGCATTTTTAAGATAGAATTCTCATCATTAAAACAACAATAAAAATGCTGAACAAGGCTGGGGGTGTAGTTCAGTACAAGTGGAGCACTTGCCTAGCATGCTCAAAGCCCTGGGACTGATCCCCAGCAATACAAACAAACAATAAGAAACACACACACATACACACACACACACACACTTGCACTAAATGAACACAAAATCTCACACTAAAGTCCTATGTGCCTCAGCTCCTGTTACTTGATACATTATGTCTTACTTTCAACACAAAATTACAATGTTATATATATTTTGGAGGGGATATGGGGGCCTAACTCAGGGGCATTCTATATTAAACTTCTGCAACATTATCTGAAAAAACAGCAATCATCAGAGAATGATCATTAGAATTCAGACACGGTAGAAATTTTGGAATTCTCAGACAAAAATGGAAAAAGTAAGGGCTGGGGTTGTAGCTCAGTGGTACAACATTTGCCTCGAATGAGTGAGGCACTGTATTTGATCCTCAGCACCAAATAAATAAATAAAATAAAGGTATTGTGTCCATCTACAAATATATATGTGTATATATATATATATATATATATATATATATATATTTTTTTTTTTTTTTTTTTAATGGAAAAAAGAAATAACATAAAGAACAGACAGGTAATTTAGGCAGAGAGATGAAAACAAAATGTCAGGAAAAATTTATAACAGAAATGAAGAGTGTCTTTCATGGGCATATTTACAAATTGGACATGGTTAGGAAACAAATCATTGAGGTTAAAAATATGTCAGTGGACATTTTCCAAACTGAAATGAAAGAGAAAAAAAGAATTTAAAAAAAATCCAAGAACCATGTGACAATTTTGAAAATTTGTAACATACAGTGATTTGAATACCCAGAAGAGAAGAAAGGGGGAACAAAGCAGAAAAGATATTTTAATCAGTAGTGGCCAGGATTTTCCACCATTAATTATTGACACAAAATACAAATCCTAGAAGCTCAGAGAACACATAAGCATAATGGTAAGCATAATGAATACCAAAAAAAAAAGAAAGAAAGAAAGAAAAGAAAAAAGTCCCTAGACATATCACATTCAAATTGCAGAAAGCCAAAAACAAAGACAAAATTTTGAAAGCAGTAAAGAAAAGAAAAGAAAAAGCTTTGCCTATGAAGAAATAAGAATAAAAATTTAAATTGGACTTCTCATCAGAAACCAGGCAAGCTATACGATAGTGGAAGAAAATACTTAAACATTCAAAGAAAAAGACCACAAGTCTAGAATTCTGTACCTCATGAAATTATCCTTCAAAAATAAGAATTAAAGACTCTCTCAAGCAAACAAAATCTGAAAACACTCTTCACTAATACACCCACTCTGTAAGAAATGTTTAGGAAAGTTCTCCAGAAAGAGAAAAAAAAAATATGTGGGTCAAAAGTTTGAACCTATATGGGAAAAGAGTACTAGAAAAGGAATAAATGAAGGTAAAAAAAATTTTTTTTTATTCTTAGTTGATCTAATGGATAACTGTTTATCCAAAGTAATAGCAGTAATTATACATGAGGTGGTTATAGTATATGGGTAAGTGAAATGAATGAAAGCAAAATAATAAGAGACAAAAGGGGGGCTGGGGTTGTGGCTCAAGAGGTAGCGCACTTGCCTGGCATGCGTGTGGCCCGGGGTTCATCCTCAGCACCACATACAAACAAAGATGTTGTGTCTGCCGAAAACTAAAAAATAAATATTAAAAAAATTCTCTCTCTCTCTCTCTCTCTCTCTCTCTCTCTCTCTCAAAAAAAAAAAAAAAGAGAGAGAGAGACAAAAGGAAGAATTAGAAATAATCTTCAGAAAATCCATAAGGACATAGTTCAACTCAACAGCAGCATCAATCACTAGATATCATTGACATCTACCAACTACTTAATCCAACAGCAGTACACAAATTTTTCTCAAGTTGACAAGGAATATTCATCAAAATATAATATATTCTGAGTCATAAAACACACCTCAATAAAGTTAAAAGAATAGAAATAATACAATGTCTGCTCTCAGATCACAATATAGGTCAAACAGAAATCAATAACAGTAAGATAGATGGAAAGTTCCAGAATATTTGGAGACTAAATAACACACTTTTAAATAACCCTTGAGTCAAAGAAGAAATTTCAAGAGAATTTTTAAAATATTTCAAACTCAATTAAAATGAAAATACAACTTACCAAAGTTTGTGGGATGCAGCAAAAGCAGAGTTTAGAGGGAAATTCATAGCACTGGATATTTTATATATACAATATTTATATATTATCCTATATTTATATATTTCTATTACACATATGAATAAAGATCTGAAATTCAGTAATTTAAGCTTCCATCCTAGAAAATAAGGGAAGTGAGAAATTTAAAACCAAACTATAATAAAAGAATAACTAGAGCACAAATCAATGATATTGGAAGGAGGAAAATAGAGAAATCAACAAAATCAATCACTGTTTCTTTGAAAAGATCAATAAAATTGAGAGAGTTCTGGCCAGGCAAACTGAGAAGAAAAAAGGATGCAACCTATCAAAATGAGAAAAGAAAGAGGATTCATCACTACTGATGCCATGAACATCCAAATAAAGGAATAGTATGAAAAATTCTATGACCACAAATTTGATAACTTAGGTGAAATGGACAAATTCTTTGACAGACATAGACTATAGGATTATTTATTAAAGAAGTCAAATCAGTAATTAATATCCTTCCAAAAAGGAAAGCACCAGTCTCTTGTGGTTTCACTTAAATTAGTGAACATTTAAGAAATAAATTATGTCCATTGTTTACAATCTATTCCAGAAAGTAGCAGCTAAGGGAACACTTCCTAATTCATTCTATGAGGTCAACATTACCCTAACACTAAAACTGTATATAAGGACATCACAAGAAAGGAACGACACAGATCAACATCTTTCATGAGTATAGAGGCCAAATTCCTCAAAAAAATATTAGCAAATAAATCCTTCTATGTATATGTGTGCCACAATCAGGTATGATTTATTTCAAACATAAGGCTGGTTTGACATTCAAAAATCGATGAATCAATGGAATTTGAATTTAAGAATGGCATAATAGCAAAAAAAAAAATTCTTAAATATAAACCTAAAAAAAGACATTAAAAAAAAAATAACTACCAAAGTCTGTGTAAGAAACCAAAAATCTAAATAAATGGAGAAGGACAGCATGGTTCAAAGATGCCAAGATGTTCATTCTTCACAACTTGATTTATAGATGCAACACAAGTTCCCAAAAAGCTTTCTTATGGACATCAGCAAACTAACAGTGAAGTTTATGTGGAAAGGCAAAACTCAGAGTAGCTAACACGTGAAGGAGAGCCAAGCTGCAGGAGTGACACCACCCAATTTCAAGACATTCTGTCAATGTAAATTCATCAAGACAATGTGGTATTCACAAAGGAATAGGCCCAGGAATCCATGGGAACAAGTGAAGAGCCCAGAATCAACCCACAGAAATTAATTTGATCTTTGACCAAAAATAACAATAACAACAAAAAGCAATGGCAATTCAATAGAGAGAATCGTTTTAAAAAAAATAATAAATGGTGTGGGGCTGGGGCTGGAGCTCAGCGGTAGAGAGCTCACCTAGCAGGTGCAAGGCCCTGGGTTCGATCCTCAGCACCACATAAAAATAAACAAATAAAATAAAGATATTGTGTCCAACTACAATTTTTAAAAAAAATATTTAAAATAAATAAATGGTGCTAGAACAATTGGATTTCCAATTGGGAAAAAATAAATAAACAGGATCCAGGTTCAGACCTTAAACCTTTCAGAAAAATTAACTCTAAATAGATTATGAACCTAATATAGAAATGCAATGCAATAAATTCATAGAAGAAAAGAGACAGAATCTCTGTGACATTGGGTCTGGTAATAAAACTTTTTTTTTTTTTTTTAGCTTTTTCCTCAAGAGACAGGATCTTGCTATGTTACCCAGGCTAGCCTTGAACCCCTGGGCACAAGCAATTTTTCTGCCTCAATCTCCTGAGTAGCTAGGACTGCAGGTGCATGCCACCATGGCTGGTCTGCAATTTTAGATAACACACCAAAAGCACAACCTAGGAAAGAAAAAAACAATTGGTGTATGGGACCTCATTAAAATTAAGACTATCTACTCTGTGAATGATACTCTTAAGATAATCAAAATAAAAGCCACCAACTTGGAGAAAATATTTTCAAACATACAGCTGTATATCCAAAATATACAACAACAAAAAACTCCTAAAACTTATCAATAAGCAAATAAACAAAAATGTCAAAAGATATGAACAGATACATCACTGGAGAAGATATACAGAAGCTTGGCATGGTACTACACACCTGTAATCCCAGCAATTTGGGAGACTGAGGCAGGAGCATCACAAGTTTGAGGCTAGCCTTAGCAATGGGGTGAGACCCCCACTTACTGAAACCCTGTCTCAAAACAAAAAAATAAAAAGGACTGGGGATGTGGGATTGTAGCTCAGTGGTAAAGCTATATATATATATATATATATATATATATATATTAAAAATAAACATGAAATTTGTTTAATGTCATTTGTCATCAGGTATTTGCAAAACAAAAATGGGATACCACCATACATTTATCACAATGGCTAAAATTTAAAATTTTTAAAAACTGACAACACAAACATTGGTGAGGTTGTGGAACAATAAAAACTCTTATACGTTGATGATGTAGGAATGCAAAATGGTGCAGCCACTTTGATAATGACTTGCAAAGCTAAATATAGCTTTATCATGCAATCCAACAATCACAACTCTATGGATTTTATTCAATTGATTTGAAAAGTCATGTTCACACAAAACCTGCACAGAAGTGTTTATAAAACTTTTCTCTATAATCTCCAAAAACTGAAACCAAGGTGTCAATAGGTGAGATGGATAAACAAATTGTAGTATATCCATACAATGGAGTATTATGTAGCAATAAAAAATACATGAGCTTTGAGCTGGGGTTATGACTATGGGGTAGAGTGCTCGCCTAGCACATATGAGGCCCTGAGTTCAATCCTCAGCACCACATAAAAATAAATAAAATAAAGGTATTATATCCAACTACAACTAAAAAATAAATATTTTTTAAGTACATGGTCTTTTATGTCACAGAAAGATTTGGATGCACATTGCTAAAAGAAAAATACAATATAAAAATCTACATAGTGTATGATTCCAATCCAATGACATACTGGAAAAGGCAAAACTAAAGATAAAATAAAATGATTAATTTTTTTTCTTTCTTTCTTTTTTTTTGGGGGGTGGTGGTGGTGGTAGGGGGAGGCCACCAGGAATTGAACTCAGGGGCCCTCAATTCCTGAGCAACATTCTCAGCCCTATTTTGTATTTTATTTAGAGACAGGGTCTCACTGAGTTGCTTAGTGCCTTGCTTTTGCTGAGGCTGGCTTTGAACTCGTGATCCTCCTGCCTCTACCTCCTGAGCCTCTGGGATTACAGGCATGCACCACCATGCCCAGCTAAAATAATTAATGTTTTCTGGGAATTCAGGAGCAGAGGGGAGTAATTAAAAGGTGAAGCATGGGGTGTTAGAGCAGTGAAACCTTACTGTGTAATACTATAACAATGAATTTGTTACAGCATACATTTGCCAAACCCAGAGAACTTTACAATACAAAAAATGAAACTTTATGTAAATTTTTTAAAAAATCAATTAGGAGGTCAGGGATCTCAGGAAGGAATGCAGACAATAACAAGAGAATCTAATGTGAATGTTTGAAACAACCTCACTAAGGAGGTGGAGGAACAAAGGGTTGCCCTAAATGCCTTTGAAAATTAGGAGAGTCTGTAAAACACCAAAAGAAACTGCACTTATATACTCCAACTGGTAAAGTTATTCTTCTCACAGAGGTATGGGCCCATAATTCTGACGCCACTATGCATGTGTAATAGAGCTGGACACCTGAGTGCATGGATGGTTAATGCTGGGAGCCAGGTCTCTCAGTTTCTCACTGATAGGGTGGGAGATTACAAATAAAGAGAGAAGGCCAGAAAAACCTCAAGAGTATAGTTGTAGACATCATTATGAACTCAAGTTTACTTCAATATAGAGACAAAAGCTCAGTTATAGAAATATCTATAGATACGTTGCAATGGTCCATGTCATGTGTCAACTTGACTGGGCAACAGGGTTCCCAGATATTTAGCAAGACACTACCGCTGTTGTGTCTGTGAGAATGTTTCTGGGTGAGATTAGTATTTTGAATCAGCCGACAGAGTCAAGTTGATTGCCCTCCCCACTGTGGGTAGGCCTCCTCTGGTCTTTGAATGCTTAAATAGAATAGAAACCTGAATATCACAGTTTAGATATGGAATGTTCCCCCAAAGTCTCACATGGTGAAGACTCGGTCCCCAGTGCAGCCAGATTCAGAGGTGGGGCTTCTGAAGAGTGATTGGATCACGAGGACCCTGATCTCATCAGTGGATTAATATATGTATCCTACTGGTTCTGAGAGAACCCAGCCTAATAGAGCGATCTGTATAAAAGCCATTAGCTGAGAGGGTCTTACAGGGGATGATGCCTCAGTAGCAATGAGCACACCTGATGCCCAGATCTTGGTACCTAACACCCTCCTCCAATGAAAGGAGGCAGAGATCCCTCAAGAAATGGCCGATTCTCAGACTGGAGCAGGAACTATCCAAGATGATCCTGGAGCTTCTTGTAGGACTACAAATTAAGAAAGTGCTCAGCAACAATGTGCAGATGGGGTGTATCAAAGGAGCACAGGGGCCAACCTGAAGAACTCCCAGAGACCACAGCTGGAGCACTGAATGACAAAATCAACAAGGCAGTATCGGATTACAATCCAAAGTAAAATGATAGTCATGAGCCCATATTGGCCTACACAGATGATGGAATAAATTAATGAATGATTATCAGAGACAAATCTCCCATGCAGCAGAATTTCAAAGAATGTAGGCTGATATCTCACCCTCAAGGAAGGGAAGCAGAACCTCCCATTCTTTAAGTGTGAGCTGCAAACAGCATCCTCCTTCCAAACATCCCTGTGGAAGGGGCGGGGAGAGTAACTCTACAGTGGAGAAACCTGACAGACGTCACCGTGGCTCAGTGACCACGGCCAACATCAACAGTCATAAATCTTACCAATGTGTGTTACGTGCCCTTGATCAGACGTAATGAAAATGGTACTTTATCTCTGTGGTCTTGCTCCCAATAACCATAGCCCCAGTCTTCTCGTGAGAAAAATAGCAGACAAATTTCCATCATGGAGCATACTTCAAAATATTTAACCAGTAAACAGTCAGGGTCATCAAAAACATGGGACATCTAAGAAAAAGACACAGACAATTAAAGCCTAAGGAGACGTAATGGCTAAGTGGGACGTGGTGTCCTGGAACAGAAAAAGGACACTGGGAGTCTGAGCAAAGTGTGACTTTGGTTACTAGTGCATCAGTACTGACTCCTTAGTGACAACAATAGGATCATACTGTGTGAGACATTAACCACGGAGGGGACTAGATAGGCACATGGAAATCTTTGCATTATCTTTGTACTATCTCATTTTTTCTGTAAATCTAAAGACATAATGTCTGTTGAGATTTATTACAGGATATTCTTCAGCAAGAAAAGGGGAAATTTTGAGGGAAGCTAACAAGGTAAGAAATGAAATATATCAGTAAATTTAATCACATGGTAACTGAAAAAGGTGGATTTTTTAAAATAATGGATAAAACTGATTGGAAATAACAATAACTAGAGGGAATGGTGTTCAGTAATGAGTGGTTAGAGGGGGTTAAAGCCTGTGTCATGTTTGGGAAGAAGACAGAAATATTAAATGACTTTTAAATCTGTTAGAAAAAAATTTGCACTTAAGAATATATGTGTAGGGCTGGGGTTGTGGCTCAGTGGTAGCGCACTCGCCTACCATGCATGAGGCACTGGGTTCAATTCTCAGCACCACATAAAAATAAAATAAAGATATTGTGTCCACCTATAACTAAAAAAATAGATATTTTTAAAAGAAATATATAAGTGTAGTAAAATATGAAAAATTGCATAACCGTGACAAAACTAAAAATATACAGTGGGTTTTCCAAATTGCCATGAGCCATAAATGGTCTGAGGGTTTGATGGGACCCAGAAACTTTTTCAATTCAACAAATGGAAGCAAAGGAGGAAGAAATGAAGCAAAGAACAGAAAACAAAATACAAAATAAGGTCGTAAAAAGATAAGTGCAGATACATGGATACAATAAATGTTGTATGAGACACATTGCATGCACCTCCTCAAAGCTCTTGGCCTCACCCGTCCCCGGACACCCACACTCTTGCTGATCCACAGCCATTGCTGGGTGACAATCAGCTCTGTGGATGTGTGTGGCAAGGGGACCCTGCCCATTGTCTCTGCCTCCTCCCACTCCATTGGCACTTCATACCACAGTGTATGGACCCGATAACTCAAGCTGAAGTTCAGAGGAGTTCAATCCCCAAGGGGCAGACGTTGACTAACCAGACAGGAGCTAGGGAGGAGCAGGCAGACCAGCCCTCCTCCTTCCTCCCCTTCCCTTCAGGGACTTTCTCCAGCAGTAGTGGAGGTGGGCCAGAAGCTGAGGCAGCTGTCAAGAATTAGCACTGCCTCCTCGGTTCACAGATGCTTTCAGTTCACCCTGGCCTCAGTCCCCTTCTCTCTCTCTCTCTCTCTCTCTCTCTCTCTCTCTCCCCCCCACACACACTCAATGCTTTGGAATTGCTTCAGGCTCTGCCTTTAAAACAAATGTAAAACAACAACCATGGGGAAAAAAAAATTAAGTCCACCTACTAGAATAGAGAAATTATAGGATTAGATTTAAATTCAGCAAAAACACTTAGAAGAGACACATCTAAAATGAAATTACTTAGAAATGTTGAAATGAAGGCCTGGAAAAGAAAGTACACCATGCAGTTACTAACAACAACAACAACCAAAATAGTGTTGCAATATTAATATTAGACACACTAAAATTTAAGGTGTAACATTACATAACACAAAATATTTATGTAGATAAATAATTTATAGTGGTATATTTCATATTACATATAATGTGTATTACATATTCATATATAAAAGCAATATGAAGAAATACAATAATAATGAACCTATATGCACCTAAGAGATACAAAATACAGAAACAGGCAGAATTAGAAAGAAAAAAATGACCAGCATAGGAACATAGGGGAGATTTTTAACAAACTCCTTTTAGAAACAAGTAGGCAAAATATTAAGGTGTAGAAAATTTGAGCAATTAAATCAATACTTTTTTTAAATTAAAGTGTATATAGACCTTTCAACTAATAGAGAAAATACACTATTTTCTATTTCATATGAATCCTTTACAAAAAACATTGAGAAATATAAGACACAAAGGTAATCTCAAAAAACAATCAATATTATATAGACCATTTTTTTTCTTGTTGAAATAAAACAAAATGCAACTATAAAAGTGACCAGTGGAATACAGGAGGGGAAGCCGGGGGTAGAATCGGGGAGAGAGAGGGGAGGCACTGGAGAACAAAATTGACCAAACTGTACTGTTCTATTGTGTGCATTAGATTGTAGCAAGAATCCAACTATTATGTGTAATTATAATGCACCAATAAAAAAGTTAATTCAAAACCAATAAAGCAAACATGTTGGAAATTTAAAAAATGTATCCCTAAATAATTCATTGTAAAAGAGGAGATCACATTAGAAATTACAAAATATTAAGCATGGACTGCAACTGAAGGTTGCTTGTTAAACCAGGTAGCTAGAAGAGTACTTGTAAGAGAAGTACAGCTGCAAATGCAGTAACTGAAATAAAATTAGAAAATAAATGAGTGTGTTTAATTCAAGAACCAGTGGAAAAAATCATAGAGAAGACAGAAACAAGACAGAAGAAGGAAATATCAAAATTAAGAGTAGAGAGCCTGGCACAGTGGTGCATGCCTGCAGTTCCAGGATTTGGGAGGCTGAGAGAGGTAGGAGGATCCCAAGTTCAAGGTAAGCCTCAGCAACTTAGCAAGGCCTGGAACAAGTTAGAAAAACCCTGTCTCAAAAAACAAACAAAAATAAAAATAAAATACAAAGAGCTGGGGATGTAGTTCAATGGTAAAGCCCCCTGGGTTCAATCTCCAGTATAAATTAATTAATTTATTAATTAATTAAAGGAATTAATGAAATAAAAAATGAGAAAATAGATGCTAGGCACAGTGGCACACGTCTGTAATCCCAGCAGCTATGGAGGCTGAGACAGGAGGATTATGAGTTCAAAGCCAGCCTCAGTAATGGAAAAGTGCTAAGCAACTCAGTGAGACCCTGTCTCTAGATAAAATAAAATTAAATTAAAAAGGCCTGGGTATGGGGCTCAATGGTTGAGTGCCCCTGAGTTCAATCCCTGGTACCAAAAAAAAAAAGGGCGGGGGGCTGGGGATGTGGCTCAAGCGGTAGCGAGCTCGCCTGGCATGCGTGCGGCCCGGGTTCGATCCTCAGCACCACATACAAACAAAGATGTTGTGTCCGCCGATAACTAAAAAAATAATAAATATTAAAAAATTCTCTCTCTCTCTCTCTCTCTCTCTCTCTAAAAAAAAAATAAGTGTCTGCCTTGCATGCACAAGGCCCTGGGTTCCATCCCCTCCCCCCCCAAAATTTTTTTAATTCCAGATAGATTAAAGATCTAACTAGAAAAGGCAACACATTAAAACATTTTGGGGGTGAAAAACTGGAAAAATATCTCAAGGATTTCTCAAGACACTGTAAGAAAAAGATATTGACAATTTTAACTTTTAATTTAAAACTCTGTTCAACAATAGCTACCATGAGCAAAAAGAAAGACAAGCCACAACAGCACCCTGGGAGGCTGTCTGGCATCCTCTGCTGGGGTGGAAGGTATGCATACCTTACCAGGAGCGCCAGGAGACATGCACCAGTGTGTTCATCATGTTGTTTGAAATATTCAAACATTGGAAGGAAAGGCATCGAATCAACAATAGGGTGAATAAATAAATCCTGGAACATTCATTATCTAAAGTACCATCAGCAGAGAAAATTCAGAGCAAGAGTGGCCTGTCACCACAAGGTGCTACATCGGCACCTTAGAGATGGGCTGAGTCACAGGCCCAAAACATAAAAGAAAGACAAAATGATTCCACCCCCTCAAATCCAAAAGCAGGCAAAGTAACCCACAGTGTCCGGGATGCCTACACATAGAGTGAACTGCATAGAAGAGCAAGAATGTGATCAGTAAAAATAAGATCAATGGCTACATCCACTGTAATGGACATGCAAATATAATTAGAAAGGAACGCAGAAGGGGTTTCTGGAACAGGCACCTTCCTATCTTTGTAGTTCAATGGCCATTTCCATGTATGTTCATCTTGTAATTATATAAAACATTTATGTTTAGGGCCTGGACAAATTATTGAGGCTGACCTTGAACTTGTGATTCTCCTGCCTCAGCATCCTGAGCCTCTGGAATTGCAGGTGTGTACCACCATCCCAGGCTCTTTTCTGAATGTATGTTTCTTTCACAATTTTACAACATGGAAAAAGAAAGACAGGTCATAGACTAGCAGTTATTGATGCACATGATCAACAAACGATAAATATTCAGAATAGGTATTTTTTTTAAATCTTCAAATCAGTAAGAAAAAGAGAGCTAGGTACCATGGCACATGACTATAATCCTAGCAACTCAGGAGGTTGAGGCAGGAGGATTGCAAATTCAAGGCTAGCCTCAGCAACTTGATGAGATCCTATATCAAAATAAAAATTAAAGAGGCTTGGGGTATAGCTCAGTGGTAGAATACCTATAGGTTCAATCCCCCAGTACTGGAAAAAAAAAAGAAGAAGAAAAAGAGGACAAAAGATATAAACAGTGTAATAAACACACACACACACACACGTAATATTCTCAGTCTCACTAGTAAATTGTGGAAATCAAATTATAGCCATCAGACCAGCAAATACTAAAAGCCTGGTGACATCAGATATTGGTGCAAATATGGAAAACCAGATCTCTAATTATACTTCCCAGAGTGTGCCTGGGGAGTAATTTGGCCATATTTAACAACATAAAAAAAATAAAAAACCACCTCATCCTGTGGCCCAGAGAGGCATTCCTGCATTGGGCAGGAAAAGAGTCTTTTATAAAAATATTTATCTGTGCCATTGTTTGCAGCAGCTAAAAGTTTCAGAAACTTTAGTGTTTCTAAACAAAAGAGGGAATAAATAAGTTGTAGTACAGTGACACAATGCAGTGTCATTGTGAGCTAGAGCTCTCAGTATCAAAACAGAAAAGCAAATTATAGAATATGCATAGTAAGGCGCCATTTATATAAACTTTGAAAACATGCAGAACAACACCACATATTGTTTACGATACATACATATGTAGCAATAGTACGAAAATATGCATGAGAATGAGAAACACTGAATTTAGGGTGGTATTTGCCGCAGGAGAGCGAGGGAAAAGAATGGGATCGATGTGGAGCATACAGGGCTTCCATTATTTCTGAAACATTTTACTTGTCTTTAAAAGAACAGGAGCAAAGAGAAAAGAAAATCCATTGTGTTAATTCACCAGATTAACAAATTAAAGTAGAAAAACCATGTGAGCATCTCAATAGATTTAGAAAAAAACATTTGATGAAATTCAGGAACACTGAGATTTTTTTTTTCTTTAAACTACGAAGAGAGCTTTAACCTGACAAAAGGTTTCTAGCAAAATCCAAGGGCAAATATCATACATAATAGTGAAGTGTTGGAAGTCTTTCTTAATCGAGAGCACACTAGGCTGTCCCAAGGTCCTAGGCAACATGACGTGAGAGAGAGCCAAGGGGGATGGGAGAAGTGGGGGAAGGAAAGGAAAAATAAATTTAAGCAACAGTGAGATAACTTTTCCTGCTTATCAGATTGGCAAAAATTAAAATGACTGGTAGCATCACGCATTTTGGAGGAACAATTGGAACTCTTCCACCACTAGTGAGGCTGTGGACGGTAGGCCACTTTGAAGACTCCATTGTTCCTATCGGGTAAAGTTAAAGATGGCTTCAGATGAGCCAGCAATTCCATTTTTAGATACCATAACAGAAAAATTAGGAAGTAACGGAAATGTCCGTAAAGAGAGAATAAGTAAATCAAGTGCGATTCATTCAGACAATGAACTACTAAACTGCTGTTGGAATAAACGAACTAAAATCTCGAGCACCAACGTGGTTAAGCCTTAAAATGATAACATTAAATGAAAGTGTCCTGTTGCAAAAGGACACAGTCCGTGCTATGCCACTGAGGTTTGCTTTAAGAACACAAAAAGCAAACCAGATTGTTTATGGTTACACATATTTGCATCATACATGTAAAAACTGGTGAGGAGTGATTTTAAAAACTTCAAGCTAATAGTTATCTTTGGCAAGAGGGAAGTCATGGGGGTTTTTAGCTGTGTTTGTGATTTTTCCTTCCTTAGGAGAAAAAAGAAAGGGTTACAAAAGATCAACATTTTAAATCTGGATGATACAATAAGAATTTTCATTGTGTCATTTTTCCCTTCTTTTGTGCGAGTTTGAAATATTTTATTGTTAAAATACTTAATTTTTTTTAAAATATTTATTTTTTAGTTACAGGTGAACACCATATCTTTATTTTATTTTTATGTGGTGCTGAGGATCAGACCCAGTGCCTCACGCATGCTAGGCGAGCGCTCTACCTCTGAGCCACAACCCCAGCCCAAAATGATTAATTTTTTAAAAGTAAATAAAAGATCACGGTGCAGGGGCTGGGGCTGGGGCTCAGTGGTAGAGTACTTACCTTGCACATGCAAGACCCTGGGCTTGATCCTCAGCACCACATAAAAATAAATGAATAAAATAAAGGTATTGTGTCCAACTACAACTAGAAATTTTTTTTTTAACTATATCACGGTGCAATGGAATCTGAGACTTGGAAGAAAACTTAGAAGTCACCTGATCTAGTTGTGCCATTTCCCAGGAGTCCTCCAACGTCAAGTCTCTGGTGACAGGAAGCTCACCCTCTACCCCAGGCTGCTTCACCTGTGGTCAGGTGAAAGCAGCCATCCTCATCCTGACACACAGTCAGCCTCCTTTGACTTCCCTGGAGCTTGGGGCTCTGGCCATGACCCCCGGGTGAAACTCTCCAGGCTCTTGCTATTATTTATTATGTAGCAGTTACATGATTTGAATGATCACTCGGGGTTCTAAACAACAAGAATTCCATAAGAAAAATGTATTTTCAAAACTTTGGCTCAGCAGAACGTTTTGTAAAAGCGTGACTATTTCATTTCATAAAATCTACGTCTTTCAAAGCCATCCCTATTTTCTTAAATCAAGACTTTGCCTTCAGTTTTAAAGCTTATCTGGTGAGGCAGTTCCTTTCAGGAAAACAGGAAATGCACTGCACAAAGAGAAGGCAGGGCTGGGGTTGCACAGGGGACCTGCTCAAGGGATGGAGCATCACAGCCTGTAGCTGGTCTCCCAGGGAAAACTGGGGAAGGAACTCCTTCCACTTGCTCCTGCTGCTCCTGTGGAGTCGTTCACATTCAAACAGTTCTGTAAAAAACGGCAAGAATATTCTGGGAAAAAAAAAAAAAAAAAAAACAGTGCTGCTGCCTCTCTGAAGCCTCTCTTTCCACAGGCTTCTCCTTATCTTCTGACAGCACCAAAAATTTTTGCTTAACAAACTCTGGTCTTGCTTGTTGTATTAAGCACGCTTCTAAACACTCTGCACTTGCTGACTTGATAGCAAAGTGTTATTATGAATCTCCGCTTTACAAATGAGGACACTAAGGCACAGAGAGGTTGAGTCTCTTACCCAAGCTCACACATCTAATTTTGAGCAGAGCTGGAGTTAGCATTCGGACAATCTGGTTCAAGATTAGGTGCTGTCCCCCACCCCACTACTGCGCTAGCCTCCCACCCGCTAGCCTCCCACACGAAGGAGTTCCAGTTATTTATGCATGTGTCTCATCACCCCCACTAATTGATCTGATTTCTAACCTGCTTGTCCTCACTTGACACTTTATCACGCACATCTTCCCATGCCGTTAAATATTATACTCCACAACATTGTGTTCTATCGACTGCCTCGTCATCCACTGTGATATATAAGCAGCCTGATTGTCAGACATTTAAGAGTTTCTTTTGCTTTTTTTTTTTCTCCCCTCAATGTTTTGGTAAATACACTTATAATTAAATCTCTGCATACATCCTTGTCTGTTTCTTTAGGATCTGTTCCAGAAGGAACTGCCGGATCAAAGCATGTGAGAACTTTTAAGGCTTCTGATACATATTGCCAAATTACCCCTGGAAAGACTCGCAAGCCGTTGAACGGGAGAACCTGTTCCCGGGGTCCTGGCCAACTCCGCCACAATGGCACACTAAGGAAGTCAAGGGACGAAAGTGATTTTTTTATTTGTTTCTGAGTTTATGAGAAAGGTAGGACATTTCTGTTCGTTTATTATTTGTATTTCTTCTTTTTGTGACTATCTTTTGCTTATTATTCACATCAGTATATGCTTTTCCTTTTCACTTGATAAGAAAAAAGAGAGAAACAAACACTTAGAAGATAAGGCCCTTATTTTGTCCCTCCTCCATGGATAGAAATAGGAACTAAGAAGGATGTAACATTTGCAGGCTTTTCTTAGAAGCTTTAGCAAAAATAAACTTCAGCAGAGCCCCTGCCTCCATCAGCTTCCAGGAGGTGAGTGGAAAACAGGCCCCTAGCCACCCCCCCCCCCCCACACACACACACTGCAGACTTTGTCATGGAAATGGGACCAGAAGCAGGGCTCAGACCACCTGGCGACGACCTGGAGCAAGGTGTTTGACTGCCCGCCTTCCTCCATTTCTCCATGTGAAAAATAGGAATAATAATGATAAGACTTTCTTTGGCTGTTGTGAAATTCAACTAAGCTCATGTGGAGATCACTTAAGCAACATGTAACTGTTAGCAATTATTTGTATTAGTGTTTCTATTATTTTGTTCAGGGTTTTCTCTGGATAAAAGCTATCCTGTTCCCATTCTTCTGTAATTCATCCTGAAGGAGGATTTTCTTTGCATATGTTTGTGTGTGTGTGTGTGTGTGTGTCCCCCCCCCCCCCCCAGGAGAAAAAAAAAAACCACTTCATTTTCATTCATTCAATGTAATTGAACTCTACTATGCATTTCTACCCTGCTGGATATTGGAGAGAAAATAGAATTCTTATTTTCAAAGAACCCCTAGATGAGACAAATGCGCGCACACACAAACACACACACACACACACACAAACCAATAATAACAGATAGAAGGGGAGAAGGGCCATAAAGTGGGTATCTCCTACGTGCCCCTTTGAAATCCCTCAGCATCCCTGTTAATCAGTAGCTCTGCACAGGCTTTGGCTGACTCCTTGCAGATGGAACCTGACGGAGCCAGGTCTAAGGCCAGGACACAAGCATCTTCCTGTCCTGGGCTTCTGTGAAGTCTCAGGGAGAGAGATCAGAGGGAATGTACTGAGAGTGCAGAAGCTGGAAGGGAAGGTAATTAGCATCTGTGGGCCCCTCTCATTTCCCCAGGCAAACAATCCTAAAACTCCTTCCTTAAATCTCTTGAATGATGACCAAGTCAGTGACCAGTTCCGGCATTAGCTGCCCCTCTATCCCCACTTCAGCTCCCTGGATCCTCACGCTGGCTCCTGACCATCATTTTCCAAATCAATTAAATACACACAAGGCTGTTCTTCAGGCCTCACCTTCAGGAACACCAGGCTAAAAGAGATCCTAAAAGAGGCAAGGCTAAGGTGTCCTGGAATTTCAGAGGACAATCCAGGTAGGCTCTCTGCAAAAGATGGCATTTGGGTGGAGCCTTGAAGCCTGGCTATGCATTGATAGGAAGAAAAGCAAGTCTTAGATGTAGAAATTCTCACGGTACAAATGGGGGAAGAGGGCTTAGATTCTCTGAGTGACTTAAGGAGACTCACAGAGGAACAGGTGGGAGAGAGAAGCAGGAATGGGCCTTGGATGCTAGAGAAGGAGCAGGAGCTTCCCCTGAAGGCAGCAGGAGCAGCGCGGCCAGTTCTGAGTTTTAGGACGACCTTAAGCTGCAGTGCTGGGGCCGGAACACAGGTAAAAGTGAGCAGTGGCCAAATCCGAAATCAAGAGAGGAGTGTACCAGCCCAGAGGTTCCTGGGCAGTACCGCTGAAAGATGAGGGCTGAACCACGGCCAAGCAGGGCAGATGGGAAGCAGGTTCACTGGGCACTGGCTACCAACTTGCCTGAGTCTGCTGAGACAGAACATCCCCCCCCACCCGACACACACACATACAAGTTATGCGAGGCACGTTTATTATTACAAATATGCAGCAAAGGACCACAGAAGCCTAAGATTCTGTGAAAGCCAGGAACCTCCAAACCCCCAAAGCTCAGGAAAGCTGCCCAGGGAAGATGTGCATGCCTCCTTACACTGCAGCTGAGGGGCTCCAGAAACTCCACCCTGGGTTTTATACACAGCCCATGCGTCTCACTGAGCTGAAGAACTGAGGGCCACCCCGTTCCTACAGGAGGTGACTAGTCATAAAATTCATTCTAGCCAATGTCTCTCTGCTGCAGCACATTACATTCTCACACATTCTGGAAAACAAGTAAGGAAGAGAAGAGCTGGGTTGTTCCAAAACCACCCCAAGAACTGGCCTGCAGGAAGACATGGGAAAGCTAGAGGTGGCATCCGTGGAATTTCATAAAACCCAGTGTGGAGGTGAGACTAATGCTCTATTACTCTGCATTGTCAAAGGTCATTATTTGTCTATTTTAATCAAGATGCTCTGTATTGAATAATGCCATTTCTATCCACGAGCAAAGGATCTTTATGTTTCCTAATGATACAAGACTCAGTCCATCTAATCTAATAAATTGATGCTTTTAACAATGATGTGAACGGATTCCCAAATTATTCTCTGCAGCCAGATCATGGGCTTCTGGGAAGTGCTGGGCCTGGGCAGCTGCACAGACATGGTATGGGGTCTCTGAGGCCAGAAAACTGTCCTGTCAACACATACTTGTTGAGACAAAGCAATAGATTAGTCCATTTGTGCTAGCTGCTATAACAAGCATCCCCGAAGTATCAGCGGCTTAACATAATCTAAGTTCAGATTCAGCCAACACGTATGCAAAATCTCATGCAGATGTTGCCTGCGGTGCTCTCTCTAGGGGAGCGTGAATCCATCAATAACCAGGGAATATAAGATGCTTCTATCTGGCATCTCCCGAGTCCTTCACTAGTCCTTCTAGTTGAAGAATGAGGGAAGAGAGAGGACGTGAAGGACTGGGGCCCTCTACTTAATCACTTTGGTCCAGAAGGGTCACATGCCACTTCCACTCACATTCTACAGCAAAAGGCAATCACAGGAAAGCAAGCAAGATTGAGAGATGCGGTCCCGGCGGGGCCCGTGTTTCCATTTAGCGGCTCTGCACTGTGGAAGGGGAGCCCACAGTGTCTGTCCCTGCAGTGACAACGCGGTAAACAAGACACCTTTGCCGCCCTCCAGGAGCTTATATCCTAGTGGGGAACAGGGACCAGGACCTGTGAAAAGAAACGTGCCAGAGAAAGAGCATTGGGGCAGGACAGCCAGGGAGCAGCGTAGCGGGGAAGGCTTCAGGGAAGAAGGAGGCAGAGTGTGCAAAGGAAATCTAAAGGACCCAAAGATGCTCTCTCCTAGAACTGGAAGAAACTCAGTAGAAACTCTAAGGAGAACGAAGCAAGAGCTGGAGCTGGAGACGTAGGCAGGGGCTAGATCATTCATCTTCTCTGTGGACAAATGTGGACTGAATGCCAGACGTCGTCCCAGGCAACGCGGTGAGGCAGGGGATAAGACAGACAAGGTCCCAAGGATCGTGAAGGGCTTTTCGAGCCCGGGCAAGGAGATCCCCTGAAGGTAATCTGGTTCGGGCCTCAGAATGCCAAGGTTTTTAGGGCAGGGATGGGGCCTGCAGCCATGCCGCCCTCACATCCCTCAGAAGTATGACAGAGCCATCAGAGACACAGTCTGGAATTGGCAGCTGTGTGTGGATCCAATTTCCGGCATCTGGGCAGGTGCCCTTTGCTGCGGATGGATTGTTTACTCTGCCATTTGTTGTAATCATTTCTGATCTTTTGCTTATTGTGTCAAAGATAAACACCGCTTGGCTGATCCCCTGGGAACAGGACGCCTGTTCTGCCAGCCTTTGTGAGCCATCACTTCACACTTGAAACAACCTGTTATTTCCTCTCTTGAAAGAGGCTCATAAAATGATAGATGAATCTCCAGTAACTATAATACCTTCCTAATGGTTAGAGAAACTGGAGCCATATAGCAGGAGTGCCGTCTAGAAGAAAAATAGGAGAGTTAGAAAGACAAGCTTTAAAATATAATGGTGTCGTAATGGGCAAAATGAAGCACACGATGCTATTAGAATTCTGCCCCATGCATCTCGAAAGCAGCATTTGCTAGAGACGGGGGCCCCCCTCCGCCAAGAGCCCCGTCTTTCCCCCAGGGTGGGTGTTTAACAGTGTTTGTTGAATGACTAAACAATGTCAGCATTTGTTGAGTGACAAAATCCACAAATACTGTTTACTGGGCAAGTGACTGATAAGTTCCTAAAACATAGTGTTGGGCCCCCTGAAGGCACTGGAGAAATGTGTGCTGATTAAATAAACAGATGATTCTAAATCCTCAACCCACAGGGAACTCAAGAACCATGTGTATTTACCATGCTTCTCACCCTATGTCGATTGTTCTAGCAGGAATAGCTCATTGACCTTCAGAGCCAATCAGGTAGTGGGTGAGAGATGGTCTTTGTAACATATAAAACATGAAGATCAGAGATGCCCATGGTGAACCCTCAAACATGCACATATGCAAAATAGGTCAAGAAAACTGAAACTGTTTTCCTGACTGCAACAGACTGTGGCATGTCCTGTGATGGTGGCTGCAAGGTATCCCGTTGAGTTCTGTCTAACTCATTCATGGTGCACTGCATTTTCCAAAACAGATGACCACAACACAGTTTTACCCGCTACATGCTCTTCTCCAATGCAATCTGGTGATCAAAATGTGGATGGAGCCAGGCATGGTGGCGCACGCCTGTAATCCCAATGGCTCTGGAGGCAGAGGCAGGAGGATCGCAAGTTCAAAGCCAGCCTCAGCAATGGCGAGGTGCTAAGCAACTCAGTGAGACACTGTCTCTAAATAAAATACACATTAGGGCTGGGGATGTGGCTCAGTGGTAAAATGACCCTGAGTTCAATCCCCGGTACCCCCCCCCAAAAAATTTTTTTTTAAATGTGTGTATAGCTAATTTCCCTCCCCATGAGTCTGGGAGGACAGTGACTCCAACCAAGGAAGGACAAGAGAAGGGATCCTGTCCTAAAAGGTCATGCAGCTCTGCTGTGTCCGATAGTTCAGTTGCTCTTGGAGCTCTGAGCCACAAGGTAGGAAGCCTGTGTGCTTTAAGGCCACCATGCAGTGAGGAAGCCCCGCCATGGGGAAAGGCATTCCCACCGAATCCTTGTCATATGTCATCCCAGCCCACAGGCTATGCTTGTTAGCAAAAGAGCCTCTGAGCAGAGCGCAGTGGCGCAGGCCTGTAATCCCAGCAATTCAGGAGGCTGAGGTAGGAGGATCTTGAGTTCAAAGCCAGCCTCAGCAAGGGCAAGGCACTAAGCAACTCAGTGAGACCCTGTCTCTAAACAAAATACAAAATAGGGCTGGGGATGTGGCTCAGTGGTTGAGTGCCCCTGAGTTTGATCCCTGGTACACACACCTTCCAAAAAAAAAAAGCCTTTGAGTTGCCTGGCTGAGGCTACAGACATCATGGGGCAGAGACAAGCCATCCCTGGTGTCCCATCCACAGCCCAGACCTACAGAATTCATGTGCATACTAAATCCACCTGCAAAATAAAGTAAAAGCTTCTAAATTTGGAGTCACCTCCCTCAAAAAAAAATTTTTTTTTTATGTTGAAGTTCTAACCCCCAGACCTCAGAATGTGACTGTATTTGGAGACAAGGCCCTCAAAGAGGTGATTAAGGTCACATGGGGCACCCTCACCAATTCTGACTGGTGTCCTTAACAGAAGAGATTTGGACAAAGACTGGAGCAGAAGGAAGACCCTGTGAAGACGCGGCGGGGAGGGGACTTGTAGACAGCCATCCGCAAGTGAAGGAGAGAAAGCTCAGAAGAAACCAACCTGCCCACACCCTTGCAAGCCCCCAGACTTCAGCCTCCAGAGCTGGGAGACAATGGTTGAGTACGCCGCCTCCGCGTATGTGTATGCTGTCCTCTAGGGCAGCTGGGGCAGACCTGTACACACAGCAATCGCCACCAGGTCATCTGCCCATGCTGCCTGGTCCTTGCCTTGTGGCTCAGGAGGCAAGAAGATGTCATCAAGTGCCAAAGAGGAGGAAGGGCCAGGGAGATCTTGAGGGAGAGGTGACTTTGAGCTGGACCTTAAAAGGGTAAGGGGCTTCACCTCGCACCTCCAAAGGGGAAATGGAACCCCAGGCAGAGGGACTAAGCCGAACAGAAGTGCAGGAAGTTGAAAGACCCAGGCAGACGGTGGGCAGAGGCCCGGACGAGGCTCTCCGCGGAAGGTCACCTCTGCTCCCAGAGGGACTTGAACTCTGGCACCTAAACTGTGCCGCGCGCGTTTGCGCGTCCTTACAGCAGGACCTTGCGAAGGAAAGCCAACGAGAGAGTCGCGAGGGACATCCATGACCCACCAGGCCCTTCCTTGTGCAGGGCGCGGGCAGGAGATCAGGCGCTCCAGCCGCGGTCAGCAGGGAGCCCGGGGTGGGGCGGTGGGCAAGCGCGGAGCCCCCATGAATATACATGATCCCGCCCTGGAAGCCGGCTTCCTGCGGAGCGTTTCCCAAGCCTTATCTTGACAAGGGGATGTCCTTCAGTAGAGGACATTATATGGCTCTTAGTTCAGCAGTTCTGTCAAGTCCGAGGCAGGCGTTTGATTTCCGCTTCATACATATGCTTAGGTGCTCAGAACGGGCGGCGAGGAGAGGAACCGAGAGGCCAGGGAGGGAGGTCAGCCCCAAGGAGGAAGACGCGGGCTCTCCGCGGGCCGCTTCCCGGCTCTTACAGCCGACTTTGGCCGCCCTGGCCGTGGGCTGCATTTTAACAGCCCCGACACTGCGCAGCCATTCGGGGCCAGTTGCCTGCCAGGGACTCTTGTTCCTCGTTCAGGCCATGCCACCAACATGCTGGGTGACCGCAGAGAAGTCTCTTTCCCTCTCTGGGTTACAGATCTCTCCTCTGACAAATGAAGGAATCTCATCAGTGGTCAGCAAACACACACACACACACACACACACACACACACACTCCCCCCCCCTTTCTCTCTTCCTCCCATCCTCAACCCCAAGCAGCTGAATCCTGATCTTGAATACAATTTAAAACTGCCCTGATTGAAGCGGAAGGTTCAGAAATAGCTTCCCCCTCGCTTTCTCCGCAATCCAGGCGCCCCTGGAGACACCAAGCCACACACAGAGCTGAGATGAAGTACTTCTGCTTTAGGTGGCTTCTGCATGCTCTCTGCCAATTTGAGGGACTTGAGAACCGCTTGTTAACTTCAAAATGCCTCACTGACCCCATAAGGGAGGACAATTGTACTTTTAATCCCCCCCCAATGGAGAACATTAATATTTAACAAAAAAAAAAAGACTGTGAATTTTGCAATAATTCAAGTATTTTATTGTATTTTGTTTACTATAGCATAGCATCTATATCAATTTTAAGATCAATTCATGGAATTCAAAGATACAATTGTTCAGCCCAGAATTTGACTCCTTCTAGGAGGGTAGTTTTAAAACATTTAATGAGCACTTCGATCATCCAGGAGCTTGATCAGATTGCTGCATCTTCCCAGCCCCATCCAGGGAACTTGTGGTGCATAATCTCAGGGTTGATGGTGGGAACCAAGAGTCTGTATTTTTAAGAAGCCCCTCAGGTTGTTCTGTTGCAGGTGTTTTGAGACCCCACAGGTCAATGAATGCTGAGCTAAATCCTCTGTTGAAAAAGAGAAAGGGGCTGGGGTTGTGGCTCCGTGGTAAAGCGCTTGCCTGGCACCTGTAAGGCACTGGGTTTGATTCTCAGCACCACATAAATAAACAAACAAACAAACGACAAATAAATAAAAGGTATTGTGTCCATCTACAACTAAAAAGTATTAAAAAGAAAGAAAGAAAGAAAATCAGCATTCTTTGGTTAAATAAGCTAGGAAAGTGCATACTCTTATCCCTCTTGGAGCTTCCTAGTAGCAAAATAAAAGATCTGGACCCAACAGTTTCTAAACTCTGATCACAAAGTCTTTTTTTCCTAAGTAACATTTACTTCTGGAACATGCTTTGAGAAGTGCTGGCTTATGGATAAAGTTTGATGATATACACACTAATTTGAGGTCCTTTGCAATCATTTCTTGGCTTTGGAACACACAGGGTAGTCTTCTCTGTTAGTTTTTTGTTTATTTTGCCACAATGGGGATTGAACCTAGGGGCACTCTGCCACTAAGCCACACCCAATCCTTTTATTTTATTTTATTTTATTTATTTTGAGACAGGGTCTCTCAGTAAGTTGCTGAGAGTCTGACTAAATTGCTAAGTCTGGCTTCAAACTTGTGATCCTCCTTCCTGAGCTTCCAGAGTTGCTGGGATTACTGGGGAGTGCCACTGTGCCCCCGCTTAGCTTTTTATGGCTCCGAATCAGCAGGCAGCTCATAGCCAAGGGAGAAGCCCACCAGCAGACACACCTTGCTTCTTCAACAGAGGAAGAACTTCTTGCTGAAAACCAGACTCACCTTTAGAACTGTGCAGCATTCACAAATCCTTGCAAATCTTTCATCTGACTTATAAACCTGGAGAGGGGCACATTAAAGGGCCTCTTTCTGGTTTTATAGAGAGACTGGCTGTATATCACAGTGAAAGAACACGAACACTTTAGAATACAACAGCTTCAAGTTTGAATCCAAGTTTCTACTTAATAATACCTATAGGACAGTAAGCAAGACACTACAGCCCTTAGAGCCTCTGTGTCTTTTTTTGGGACTGGCCTCTTGTTGGGACTGGCTGGCTGGTCCCCAGAATAGAAAGAAATAATAACCTAACTCATCATTCTGTTGTGAAGATCAAATGAGAGAACAGAACCAAGGTGTCCAGCATCATAGGCACCCAGTTACAAGGACAAGATGATCATGACTTACAGCGTCAAAACATGAGCATGCATCTATAGACTTGTGAGGATGGGCCCAGGCAGAGGTGACTTAAACCAGCTGTGCATCCCCTGAGCCAGGCAGTAGATAATGAAGTCCTTGTTATAGGTTCCTACTTTCTTTTACTTTCTACTTCTAGACTAATCACTCTGAAACTTGGTTTTTTAGAATCTCCTACCACCCAGACCAATTAATTCAGAATATGGAGTGGAAAACCAAGCACCAAGATTTTTTAAAATCTCAGTCTTAACTTCTTTTCTCAGTTCAAAGTCTGCGTATCTATTCACGTCAATGTCTCTTCTTGGATATCAGATCCTCTCCCAGGGAGCCAGACAGCAGAAGTCCTGCTCAGTCCCTCCCTCCCAGGTGTCAACACCTGTTCACAGCTGATTGTTTCAATTTTCTTTCTGTCCTCATGTTACCCATCACACAGTTTCTTACTTGGACCATTACAATAGCCTCTGCACTGATTGACATTTATCCATTCAAGCCCCCTCCAGCCTATTATCCTTGCTGCAGTCAGAATGGCCTTCTCTGAACACAAATCCAGTCATGGTCATGTATGCACACACAGACATACTCACGCACATGCCGGCCCCCACTTTCTGCTGCTTGCAGGGAGAGGACTCCGTGGCCCCTCTCTGCACTGGCCATGCTCCTTGCCTTCCAAGAGCCCTTCATGGGGACTGTTCCCTCGGCTTGGAGCATGTTTCCCTGGCTAACCCCTACCTAACCTTGGAGCTCAGCTCAAGCAGCCACCATGACCCCTAAGACCAGGTGGAATCTGCCCACTGTGGGGTCTTCCCAGCACCTACCTGAACTTCATTGCACCTGCCCAAATCGCAGAGTGACATTCATCTGTGTGACCATCTGAGAAGTCCCCATCCCTCCCCCACCCCCCAGACTCTAAGCTCCCTGAAGGTACGGCCTATTTCTGTTTTGCTTGCTGTTGTCTGAAGGACACAGGAGGCATGGAATAAATGTTAGAGTGCATTTCTAGCAAATCCATTGCAGACGGCTTTCCAGGGAATTTCCCTGTCTGCATTCTTACTGGTGGGCTTTAATGAGGATTCCCAAAGAATGTGGAGTCATAGGTATGAGTTTTAATTAACTCCAATAGGCATTTAATGTAGATTTAATAAGACAGTTATTGTATGTTAATTAAATGTCAACTGATTGCTAAAAGGTTTTTGCAATTATTGAAGTTTACTAATTATCTAATAGATAAATCAGTTTCCCGTGTAAATAACTAGCATCTACATAAGCAATAAATATGCCATTAGATTCCACACATTAACATATTGAAATTAGAGGTTAGCCCCTCAGGGAATTCTGGAAACCGGTGTCCAATCCTGGGAGGGAAGGTACCAATCATCTCCTAGTCGTTATGCTCCATCCTTCAGGCCACAGCGAGAAAATCAGGCTTCGAAGAAGAGCCTGCTCCAGGACGGAGCTGCTTTTAGGAACGCTCGCTTATCATACTTTTCAAAACCAGGACACTGGCTGCAGAGAAAGGGGTCTCTTCCAGAAAGGACGCTACACATCCTTGAGCCTCGGTCTCATCAATTGTAAAAGGGGTGTCTGAGTCTCCCCACGCTCCCCTGGGTGGGTGCATCTGTGACTATTACATCGCCAAGATCTGAGCACCACTCACAGATTGAGCTTATAGAAGGTAGGAGCCTCCTTCTGTCCCCTTCCTACGTGACCTTGGGTCCATGGCTCAACCTATGCAACCACAGGGGAAATCACTTCTTTCTCCATGCCTCAGTTTCCCAGTTTGGAAAACCTAGAAATAGACAGAGGGAAGGAGAATTGAAGGAAATGGGGTGTGTTTCCAAAGAAAAACTAGAAAATCGCCAAGTCTTTACCTCATGCTAGATGCTGTGCAGGCATTGTTGGATACCCTCTCATGTTATTCTTAACTTCTCTCAGCTCCTCTCCATTTTAGAGATAGGGAAAGAGACACAGAGAGGCTAAGTAATTTGCAAAAGTTTACACAGCAAGAAGGAGCAGAGCTCAATGTCCCTCCTGCCCTTCCCCCTCACCTTTACTCCATGGATAGGATCCCAGGAAGTTAAATTGGATCCTTCTAAACAAAGCCCTTCCAAATTGGGAATAAGAATTAAATCCAAACCAGTGGTTGCTACCTGCTAAGCTGTCTAAGCACTGTACATGTATAATTTTTCTTGATTCTGTAACAACCCTGTGAGGCACATACTGCTATTTTACAGATGAAAAAAAAAAGGAAATTTGGGATTGACTAAGTTCCTCAAGGTCACCTAGCTCATTAGGAGAAGGCAGATGAATTCTGCACCAGGGCCAGGCCACTCTGAACACTTGCAATACCCCAGGGGGGCGCATACCTGCAGGGCCACGTAGCATAAGCCTACACACTTAAAAATTACAAACATGTTAAAGGAGATACCTTGACAAACCTATATTCATGAAGACCTGGAAGGCCAGGTGTGCGTCTCCAGGTGTACAGAGTTCCATGCTGGCTTCAGCCCGTCTGTCCCCACACAACACCCTAACACACCCCAATACCTGCTAGCAGCTGCCTCTTCCCTACCACACAGCATGGACTGACCTGGGGGAGAGACCCCCAAGAGGAGGCCCACACAGGCCTGGAAGGAGGTGTGGGGGGGTTGGGAGGGACCTTGGGTCCCCCTATACCTAGAACAAGATCTTAAATAAAAGAGCAGCCCCCCCCTCACTCCCCCTGCCATAGGGTGAGGTGGGGAACATCCCCAGAGGTAAAGAGTCCTCACTCAAAGGAGGGTGTGACTGGAGGAGGCCAGAGTGGCTCCCTCTGAAGCTGGGGCAGGCACCTCTACTGCTCAGGCCTGTGGAGGGCAGTGCTGCCCACCGCCCCACCATACTGGCTGGCTGAGAGGTGGAGCCAGGATTTGACTCCAGATCCTAAACTCTTGACCACCCAGCTCTGCTCACCAGCCCTGGAGGACACAGTGCCCGTGCCTGGACATCTCCCCTGTGCCTGGAGACCTCTGAGTCTGAGGGGTGGGCTTTAGAAAGTCCTTGTGGCATGAAATGAGATAGTGTTTGTAAAACTTCGAGTCCAGTGCTGGACACATAGTAAGTTTTCCATCAACGGTGGAGAAACAGACACACACCTCCGTGCCTACACCTATGTCCATAAGTCAGACCACCAAGGGCCTGTCCTACCCTGTGGGACATTGGCTCCGGTTCCTGGACATGCTCTGTTTGTGTCTGCATCAGGGTTCCTCCAGGACCCTTGCCCACCTCCCACTCCAGCTCCAAGGGGCCAGGAAGCCACGACCCACAGGCACAGCAGGCAGGGTATGCCAGCCCCATGGGGGACCTTCTCCACCTTCTGGGGGCCTGGGAGCCCCATTGCGGGAATTCTCTTCCACACGGAGAAAGCCAAGCCTTTGGGAAATCCTCTTCCTTTCAGTGACTGGGAGGCCAGAGGGGCTTTCAGCCAATGAAAACTTACAGAGCAAATAAAGGGGGACAAGCCCCCCAAACCGCTCCCAGGACCCCTGGGGTCAGAAGCCAGGCACTGCATTTATGTGCAAATGGAGCCGGATTAGGGATTAGGGATTATCAGACACCCAAATTACTTGCAGCTGGCAGATCTCTTTGTCCAGAGGGATCAGGGAGATTTCTTGCCCCCCCCCATTCCCCTCTCCTTCCCTGCACTGTCAGAGGCAGAAGGTAAGAGGGACTCATGCTGCCGGCTGGGGGAGGGCTGGGGAGGACTGGGGGGAGGCAGGCCTCCAATCAATAGGCAGCCCACGTGGCCCCGCTGCCGATGCTGATCGATGCCTCTTCCTGCTGATTCCTGCACATCTGGCAGGGGTGGGCTCAGCACCTCAGACCCAAACTCTGGCCTTTTCCTGCAGAGCACCTGGGGTTGTTGCAGACACAAGTCCTCAGATGTGGAGACCACACCAAACTTCTCCCCGAATTGACACACTATAGTAGCTTCCCATCCAAGCTGCAAACGCCAGGGGGGCCCTGCCCAAAGTGACTCAGCTCAAGGGTTCCCTCAGCTCCTGTCCAGGGCACTGGTTTTGCATTGTGATATCTGCTCTTTGCAGGCCAGAAATTCAGATAGCATGTATTATTATTATTATTATTATTATTATTATTATTATTATTATTATTATTTTATCATTATAATTTTTTGCCATTTCTCTGCTACATTTCCATACAGAACCAAGAAAAAAAAAGTTATTTCAAATGCTTAATATGCCCCTCAGAGATAGTTACTAGTTACAGTTATTCCCATTTGAAAGGCTTTGGTAGTTGGTCCAAGGTCATCCAGTAAGGATGGCAGCATCAGGGAAATAGCCTTAGAACTGTCCCCTGCAGTCTTGTCAGTTCTAAAGCCAAGGCCAGCAAAACGGAAGGCTGCTGAGCAGTCATGGCAACTCCCAGGTCTGAGACCTTCCTGAGCCTCAGGAGCAAGGTACCCTGGGTCGCTGCTCCTGGGAAGGTGCCCAGTTTTTTAGCGGCTCCCAGAGTTCAGGTATCTCTGGGTATACCTGCCCAGAGGACAGGGAGGGTGGTCAGGGGGACTGGGGCCAAAACAGCACCTGAAAAGACCCTTGGCTCCCAGAGAGTGGAGGGCCCCCTTCCTGCTCCTGAGGGGTGGAGAAGGAGATCGCAGACCCCCACTGTAGCCCGTGGGAGGCCCCATGAGATTTCAGCCTTAGTGCTTACCCCGGGGGAAATTCACCTGCAAACTCCCAAGACAGGAAGCCAAAGAACCAGGGCTTTTGTCAGATAAGACATATTTTAGACTGTGAGCCACAGATAATCTCTGCTCCGTACTCCTCTTTGTTTTTCTTTATAACCCTTTAAAAATGTAAAAAAAAAAAATTCTTAGCTCAGGGGCCAGGCTGTAGGCTGAAACTGGCCCCTGGGCATCACAGTGTATTGGTCCATGGACTAACTCACCCCTGGGACTACGGCCAGGTCTGGTCTTCCAAATGAAAGATCATTCTAAACGTGTAGAAACAGGCTGGGGCTGTAGCTCAGTGGCAGAGCAATTGCCTAGCATGTGTGAGGCACTGGGTTCGATCTTCAGTGCCACATTTAAAAAATAAATAAAGGCATGCTGTCCATCTACAACTATAAATAAGATTTTTTAAAAATGTGTAGAAAAGTAGGTGTTTTTTACTGAGCACCTGGTTGCCCCAAGTCAAAGTCTAGGGTAGGTGCTGTACAGGGGCTCGGACTAGGCTGGAACCAAGAGCCAAGGTAGGGACCCAGGCTTAGATGGCAGCTCAGGGCCGGGGCGGGAACTAGGCTGGGCAGGGGCTGGGTTCAGCTGTAACAGAGCCAGATCGGATCCCCACATTCTCCCCTCAGCAAGAATCGATAACTATTTGAATTTCTTTCATCTGAGCAGGGATTGCAACACACGCAAACACAGAGGAGGAAAAGGCATTGATCCTCCCCAGCTGCTGCCAACCCTCCTCACTGTTCTGCTGCCCCCACCCCACCGCCATCTGGCCTCCCCTCCCCCAGGCCTCTCCTTTGACTTTCACTCTGTCCCACACTCAGACCTCCAAGACCGCGAGCAAGGCCAGGCTATTCCAGTTCCCACAACAACCAGGCCCATCCAGTTGGTAGAGTCCAGAGGACCCCGGCTTCCCAGCTTCCCCCAGGACAGGCCAAGCCTCCGCTCCCCTTGGGAAACCTCCCCCTGTGAGCGCTCCCCTATCCAGCTCGCTTCAGGAATCCATTTTCATATTCATGTAGCTGAGAGACAAAGCAGGTATTTCATGATTGGCTTCTCGCGCAGAGTGTGATTTCAGATTCTGCCAACATTGGAGTGGTCCCCTGAGGTGCCAGATAATGGATTTCGTGGGGAGACACAGGAGGCAGGGTGCGTGGTTAGGAGAATGAGGCAGAGGGACCGAGGGGATGTGGAGGCCTGAAATAGGGCAGGAAGGAGAAGAGGGTGTAGGGGAGGGAAAGGGGGCCATCGCTTTCTTATCCACGATAAAGGGCCATGGCTGACGCACCTGTAACAAAAGGCAAGTTGACAACTGGAAAGCACAATGTATTCATTTGGTCATAGTTTTAGGGGGCACCGGAGCCTTCAGATTGAAGACCTAAAGAGCCAGAATGAACTGTCATCTCTATGCTTGGGTTCAGTGAAGCAGGGAGAGCTCTGTAGAAACACAATCAGACCCCAAGGGTGTGATCTAATGCTAACAGACGAGCTGGGGACCCAGGAAGCTCTGTCTGCTCAGAAAGTTCTCAGCTCCCCACGTGCATCATTTCTTCCCCCCAGTGAGGGGCAGGACCTCTGGGGCATGAAGGTCTTCATTTCTTTATGGCCAGCTCTTAGAAGAGCCATATTTTTAGGTTTTATGGCAAGCTTTGGGGAAAAAGGGTTCTGGTTTCTACGATTTGCCTAGGGACAGAGGGATTCCTATTTCGGTGGGTGGCTTGCCTCCCAGCAGAATCAGGATGACAGACAGAAGGACAGGGGAGGATCAGAGAGAAACTTTGCTTCTGGGGCCTTCTGTTTCCTAATCCCCAACCAGAGGAAGGGTTGAAACATATTTGTGATGTAAAATTAATAGGGCTTCAGAGCGAGAAGAGGGAGTGGGTGAACAGTGGGACAACGCTCAGGTTCTTAGCTGGGATATGTGGGTGGCTGGTCACTCACTGAGCTAGATGACCGGGAGGACTGGATTGCAGAGGATATGGTGACCTGGAGGAGCCTAACAATCATGAAATGGAGCAGTCTGGACTATAAACATGAAGGTGGACATCCTCATTTCTCTCCCATCTTCTTATAACACTCCAAGCTCCTCTGAGACCCTCCCTCCTGATTCTATTGCCTTCTCTTGTTCCAGGTTCCCACGGACCACTCTTCCTCTGATTCTGTGAAGGCTTCTGATCCTGTGTCCCAGTCTTTTTTTCTACTCCACTCATTCTTGACGTCCCAAGAGTCTAGATGGGACTCCCTCCCACACCTGGCTTTTCAGTTCTTGGCCCCCCCATCTCCAGTTTCCTCTCCTCCACGTTTTTCAGGCTTTTCTGGTCAACAGGGGGAGGCTGCAGTGACCCTGTGCTTGCTCTAAGCCTAAGCCAAGAGACTGCGCATGGCACTTGCCTTCCTGGGCTCCTGCCTCACCCCTGAGAAGAACATGTCCAGAGGGAGGATAAGAGACACAGGAAGCAGTGACACCCCTGCTGTCATAGCCCAAAGCAAAGCTGAGCAGCCCAGCCTCGCCTAGATTCCCTGAGTGGCAGCCAGCCAGAAGATTCCCGGGACACTGAGTGTGAGGAGGGTGGTTTCTTCTGCGACATTTCTGTGGCAATGGCTAATGAGTGCCCACGATCTTCCCTCCCAATTCTCCATCTCATCCTAGAAGTGAAGAAGGACAAAGAGCAGAAGGCACATTCCACATGAGTTTTCCTCTCTAAAGAGCCTTCGTAGAAGGATCCAGAAAATTCTGCTTCTATCGCATCTTCCAGCACCATTTCGAATGCTCACTCTAACTGAAAGGGTGTAAAGGGATGGGAACAATTTTACCTGAGCTGCTCCAAGCCAAATGAAGGTGATTTTCTGTCCTCCCCCCCCCCCCGAAGACTTCACTTTCCTCCTTACCTGGTTTAGATTCCATACTTTACCATTATAGTCTCTATTTTAAATGTCCTCAACCCCCTGGCCCAACTTTCCAACCACTGCACTCACATAAGAGCCCAAACTTGAAGGACACCAAATACCAGACTGGAAATTTCGTCAAAGAAGTTCTGATGTTCTAATCAGCAGTAGCTGCACTTGACTTAGTTGTTCACGGCTCAGCCTGTGTCTTTACTGAGGTCTCCCTGGGACTCTCAACCCCATCCAGATTTCCTGGATTTGCATATGGTTCATAGCACCATACTGTATTTCTCCATTATATCACAAGATATACATATGCGTGTGTGTATACATATATATATATACACATACACATATGTGTCTATATATACATATACGTGTATATATAGACACGTATATATATAGACACGTATATGTATATATAGACACGTGTATATAATGCATACATTCCTGAGAGAAGAAGAAATCGACTGCAGCAAAAGAGCTGCCCTGTCCCAGTCATGTGAAAACTGGAACTGGACTTGTCTTAAGAACATCAGCTGCCTTTGCCCCTGAAATGTGAAGATAGCCAAAGTCAAACTGTAGTCAGGTAAGAAGTGCACAGGAGTTCAGAAAATAGACTTAATGGATGTGAAACAAGAGACAGTGCTCAGAGTCTACATGTATTTTGAATTTTTTTAAGAGAGAGAGAGAGAGAATTTTTTTAATATTTATTTTTTAGTTTTTCAGCGGACACAACATCTTTGTTTGTGCTGAGGATCGAACCCGAGCCACACACATGCCAGGCGAGTGCGCTACTGCTTGAGCCACATCCCCAGCCCATATTTTGAAATTTTATTCACAAAGTTTGGTAGATTGGTAACAAAAAAGAAAGAGCTGATTTAAAAATCATTTCTACTGTTAACACAAATGGAGATCCTAGTGAGTGCAATAAAGCAAGAAAAAGAAATGAAAAGCACATAGAAAAGAAGAAATACATCTGTCTCTGTTTGTGAATGACATGATTGTCCAAATAGAAAATCAGGCACACTGTAGAATGTCTACAGAGAATCTACATGAAGGATACTAGAACAGATAAGCGAGTTTAGCAAGTGTTACCATTTGGTCTAGAATGTCCCCCAAAGGCTCGTGTGTTGAAGGCTTAGTCCCCAAATGCAGCAATGTTCAGAGATAGGGTTTTAGGGAAGTGATTGGATCATGAGGGCTCCGACCTCATCAATGGGTTAAGCCAGTGATGCATACATATAGCTGAATGGACTAATGGACTATGAATGGAGGTGGAAGGAAACTGTATGAGGGCACTATGTCTTATCCCCAGCCCCTTCCCTCCGTACTTCCCAGCCTCCATGATATGAGCAGCTTTGCTCTGCCACCCACTACCGCCATGATGTTCTGACTTGGGTGAGGTCCAAAGCTATAGATCCAGCTGACCATGGACTGAAGCTTCGAAAACTGAGCCAAAATGTATCTTTCCTCTAAGATGTTTTTCTCAGGTATTTTGTCACAGCATCAAAAAGCTGACTAACACAACAAGATCATAGCATATGAAGTATGCTATACTTGGTCTATATGACAACAATGAACAATTAAAAATTAAAATTTAAAGGTACTACTTACTTACATCACCAAAAAAACCTAAAATATTTTTGTAAATCTGCCAAAATATGTTAAATGTTTGTATCATAAAACCTACAAAAACTGATTTACAAGAATTCAAATATAACCTACACAAGTGGAGAGACACCGTGTACATGGATTGGATGAATATTGTTAAGATGTCAATTCTCTCCACACTGATCTATAGATTCAGTTCAATCTCTATCAAAATCTCAGCAGGACTTTTTTTATTGAAATCAACAAACTGATTCTAAATATCATAATGGAAAAGGAGCAATTTGAAAAAGAAGAACAAAGTTGAAGAAATATCCCCGGCTGATATAAGATTTACTATAAATCTAGGTGAATCATGACAGATGATGTTGGTGAAAAGACAGATGAAGAGACCAATAACAGGACAGCGTCCAGCAATCAACTCCTGCACCTGTGGTCTGTTGTCTTCAATGAATAGCCCTGGGACAATTGTACATCCACATGCAAAAATAAAAGAAAGAGGGGCTGGGGTTGTGGCTCAGTGGTAAGGCACTCACCTAGCATGCACGAGGCACTGGGTTCGATCCTCAGCACCATATAAATGTAAAATAAAGATATTAAAATAAAATAAAATAATAAAAGAAAGAAATAAAAAGAGAAAAAGAAGAAGACCGACCTATACCATGTCCTATATAAAAATTAACATGAAAGGGATCATAGGACTCATACAATTTCTAGAAAAAGCAGGGAAAGATTTGGGGTCATGAAAAGACTTCATAGATATGACACCAAAAACATGATTCATAGACATATGATAAATTGAACTTCAATAAAATTCTTTGAAAAACACTGTTAAGAAATGAAAATGTAAGCTACAGGCAGGGAGAAAAATATTTGTTAAGCACATGCCTGAAGAAGATATGTAAAGAACACAAAACTTAGCAGTGAGAAAACAAATTAGTGATCTGACTTAAAAGTGAACAAAAATTTGGAACAGACATCTCACCAGAGAAGATATATGGATGGCACCAGGCATGGTGATGCATGCCTGTGATCCCAGACGCTTGGGAGGCTGAAACAGATGAGCACAAGTTCAAGGCCAGCCTCAGCAACTTGGCAAGACCCTGTCTCAAAATAAAAAATAGAAAGGGTATGGATGCAGCTCAGTGGTAAAGTGCCCCCTGGGTTCAATCTGTAATGTAAAAAGAAATATATATCTATACATATGTATGTATATATTACACACATATGTATATGGATGGCAAAATATACATGGACATATAAATTATAATATAATATTGGACATCTTCACATTGGACATTTGAAGATGTCCAATATTATATTATATCCAATATTATATTACATATATATTGTCTTTTATGTATATATATATATATATGAAGATATTCAATATTTTTAATCATTAGGGAAATGTAAACTAAACCACAATGAGATACAATACATTGGATTGTCTAAATAATTTTTTGGGGGGGGGTACTAAGGATTGAACTCAGGGGCACTGAGCCATATCCCCAGCCCTATTTTGTATTTTATTTAGAGACACAGTTGCTAAGCACCTTGCCATTGCTGAGACTGGCTTTGAACCCACGATTTTCCCATCTCAGCCTCCAGAGCCGCTGGGATTATAGGCATGTGCCACCACACCCAGCTTGTCTAAATAAGTTTTAAATAGGCAGTACCAAGTGCTGACCAAAATACAAAGCAGTCGGAATTCCCATACATTGCTGGAAATGCAAAATAGGAGAGTAACTTTGGAAAGCAAAGTTATCTATGTAAACATAATATATGTAAACATAACTCACCTCATGAACCAGCAATCTCACTCATAGGTATTTACTCAGGAAAAAAGAAACTTAACTTCACACAAAAACCTATATACAAATGTTGATGGCAGTTTGACTTAAAATTGCCAAAAAGTGGAAATGATCCAGATAATCTTTCAGTGGGTGAAAGGTACATCCACACAGTGGAATACTATTCAGCAATAAAAATAAGCCTCCTATGGACGTAGGTAACTTCAAGGATGACTCATAACGTATTAACCTCTGTGAACAAAGCCAGACTCAAGGGGCTTCATACTGTTTGATTCCATTCACTTTACATTCCACAAAAGTCAAAACTGTAAGAAAGAAAACAGATCAGTAGCCATCGAGGAGCTGGGGACAAGGGGTATGGTAGACTCCAAAGGGGCACAGGGAACCTGGGGGATGCTAGAAATGTTCAGTACAATTCATCCAAGTGTATCCTTAAAAGGCGAACTAAGTCAATACACCTGACTTTTAAAAATGCTTTCTAGGTTTCCAGATCCTCTCAATAAATCCAACACCCAACAGCAAGTCAGCTTCATGGGTGAAAGAGGAAAGGAAGGAGGGAGGTCAATGGGCAGATATATGGAAGAACTGATGGGTGAGGAGTGGCTAGCTGACCAACTGCCCTGCTGGCTGTACAGACCATCCTAGAGGCAGAGGGCAGGGCTGGGCTGGACTGGCTGGACTGGACAGGTCAGGGGCCATCAAAGGACAAGCAGCTGGAGTGATGGCAAGACTCATAGTTACGTGTTTGGGTTCCAGCTCAGGTGTGTGATCTGGGCAAAACCCTCATTTCCTCTCTGGTTGGAATAATAATCTTCGTCTCCCAACCCCCCACATGACTCCCTTCACAAACATGTGCTTACACCAGCTCTGTGCCAGACCCTCTTCTAAGGGCTTCACCGGTGTCCGTTCTTGGCACCACGTGACACCTGCACATTCCTGTTTCACAGAGGAGCACCTCTGTCTGAGCCTACAGACAAGATGAGTGACCAGCCCAAGGTGACCCAGGGAGCAAGGGATGGGACCAGGACTGGAGCCAAGCTGTCTGACACCAGAGCCTGAGCTCTCAACACCCGCAGCAGCCCCGCCAGGGACGGGGCTCATCAACCCATCCAGATTAGGATGGACAGGAGGAAATTGCTGGTGTGTAGCCACTTGTGACTTACAAACTATCATTTTTATCAGGTTCAGCCTAATAACACTCAATAACCACTGTTTATTGAGTGCTTCCTACGGACCAGCACTATCCTTAGCGCTGTGTATGAATTATTCTCAACACTCCAAGTATCAACGTGGTATTTGTGTTGCTTAGATTAGAACACTGAGGGTCTTGGGCACATTGCAGTGGTCACTGGCAAAAGGAAGACGGAATTCCATCCTCGAGATCAGAGCCCAGAGGACTGTGTTTCCTGGTGGAGAAAATCCAGGTGCTAGCTCTAGCTTCCTGTTCAGCCCATATCTGCTCCTGGAAGTCCTAGAATCCACCCTTGATCCTTCTGATCTTCCCTACCATACCCACTTCCCACAGGGCTCAACAGATAAAGGGGAGGGGGGAGAGAGAGAGAGAGGGAGGGAGGGAGAGAGAAGGGGGAAGCGGCTGGCTCTTTCTCTGAAGAAGTTGGGGAGTTCCTAAACTCTTTGACCCATTAATATTTCAGGGTCTGCGAGGCCCAGGACAGTTGTCTCCTTCTTCCCCTCTCCCCACCCACGATCTCCACCACTTCCTCTCAGGGGGGCTTCATGACCCGCTGTGAGGCCAGACCCCTGCGCTGTCCTGAAAGGCTTAAGCATCGGCAGCTCTTTTTCAGCAGCTGGGCACCCAACGCCTGGCCTGATCCCTGGCCCCTGGCTGGCCCCCAGCTTAGGGTGATGACACGGGAAGGCAGGCCTGGTGACTGCCAGCTTCTTGTTCCTTGGTGCATGGCTGGGGTCTCCATGACTCAGACCCCCCACATACAGGGTTGACCTCTGCTCCTGGCTTCTCAGGGCCGGAGCCCAGACCCAGCTGAGCTGCTGTCCCGGCTCAGAGCTGGAGGAAGTGGCTGTTGCTGCTATGGCAACGAAGCTTTGTACTGACTGCCCAGAACAAAGAGGGTTTTCTTGTCCCTTCTTGGGTCCCAGAGTGGTGCGGGAGCAGCTGCTATGGGGCAGAAGAGGATGCTCGGGGGGTGTCTGCCCAACCTTTTGCCTAGCATGTTGCGAGCGCCAACAGCTCAGAAATGGCCACTTCAGCCCAGCCACTCAGGATGTTCAGGAGCTGGGAAAGACAAACTCCCAGTCCCCTGCTCTCTTATGACAGAGTCTAGGTGGCATTTTCCATCCAAGGGAGGGCAATGTCCCCTTTTCCAAAGGGACAAAAATGACAAAGGATGCAGAATACATTTCTCAGAGACTCAAAGAAGTGTGTGCTTGAAAGCATGCCAGCCCAGCACACTCAATATTCAGATGGACACCCAGAGAGGGACAGGATTTCTCCTTCAGTCACACAGCCGACCTTGCTGGGACTAGCAACCATTTCTTCCAAGTCTCAGTCTCGTCCAAGCTCCTCGCCCTCCTGTCAAGTGCCAAAGCCCATTACTTGGCCTCATCCACCTTCTGTTAACTGGACCCAGCAGCCATGTGGCTCCTTGACACCCTGGAGCCCTGAGAGGCTCATACCGCAGGATTTGGAACCAGCGATGACCTCTGAGCATGCAGCACAAGCCCAGCTTTGGAACCTCATCTAAGTTAGGTAGCAGTGACCCATTCCAAAGCCAAGGTAGCCAAGAAGCTCCGGGGTACAAAAAGAGTCTTTGAGGCAGGAGGATCAAACTTAGAGCTGGGGATGGAGAGAGGGTTTAGATCCAGAAATGGGGTGAAGATTGACAGTCCTGCCAGAATCTAGCAACAAGCTGAGAGCATCCTGGGTCTGGGGTGGGCTCTGATCCCTCCAGGCCTCACCTGGTCACACCAGCAGCCCCCAGCCATGCTGTTTCTCTTTGGCACTGATAGAGAGCACTCTGCAGGGAGCCCCTGTAAGTCTAATTTTGAATGCGTGGTGAGGAATTGAGCCTCTTCTGTGATGTTTTTAAGCCAACCACTCAGTGAGACGTTCTCCTGAGCTCGGGTGAAAATAGCAGGCGTCCACGGAGCAGAATGGGTTTCCGCTGCATCTCGTGGCCGCCTGGGTCCCAGCAGCTCTTCCCCTCGCCTGCTCAGGGACCTGTGACATCTCTCAGCCACATTTTCCTCCTGTGGCAAATGCAAGGGTCAATCAGATCTCTTAGCTTCCTTCCAACTCTGAGAATCTATGGGATTTGGATTCCAATTGTTATATTTTGCCAATAAAATGTAAAGTGGTTTGGAAACCAGTTTGTTAATATAAACCGGCATTAGGGAAGAAAAAGACATAGACCCACATAAACATGTGCATGGATTCTCCACACCTCTTCTCTTACAGTCAACAGCCCACTGCATCTGAAGTCTGAGATCATATCTGACTTCACCCCCTTCAGGTTCAATGACTTTGAGAAAAACCATTTGGTTTCCTCATCTTATAAAATGAAGCCATTGTAGTATCTATGTCACTGGGTGGTCAGGGTTGTGGTTTTTTTTAACCTTTATTTTATTTATTTATTTTTATATGGTGCTGAGGATTGAACCCAGTGCCCTCACACATGCTTGGCGAGCGCTCTACCACTGAGCCACCACCCCGGCCCTGGATGGTCATATTTTCAATGCAATAAAATATATAAAGTTCCCTGCACAATGTTTGGCAGATAAACAATAAATAACAGGATGTGACATTAACAGGTGTTGGATCTATCCACAAATGAAGAGTGAAGAGAACAGGGGTGGGGGTGCTTTGCCTCTCTCTCACTCCCTAGACAGGCTCGACTCTGGGATTGAAGCCACCCTCCCTCTTGGATGTCACTTAGAATCACAGTGTGGAGGGTCTCCTCCCCTTCCTTGCCCTGCTTCTCCCCCAGAGGGGCTTTGTCTCAGGGCCCACTTGTGAATTCTCTGAGCCCAGGTGGAGGGCATCCTAACACCCTGACACCCCAGCAGGGTGGAGAGAACACTGGAAGAGCTGGGAGGAGGGGACATTGCTGGTTGGATGGAGCATGGGGAGGCTGAAGTTCCAGAAATCCAAGTAGGGAAAAGTAGGTCCTTTCCTCTGGGAGCTGTTCATCACCCTGTGACTGGTCCATACCCTGTGACCCATGGGGTAATCACATGACCCCAACTCAGATGATCATGTTCTTTCTCCTGAGACTTGGACCTTGGGGGTGAGGGGCAGCTAGTCAGTCCCTGCACATGTCTGGGATGACAACATGTGGGTCCAGCAGGGTGGTTAGCCAGGGGCCAGAGCACTGAAGCAGGGGATTTGGGGGCCTGTGGCGAGTGGAAGGCCAAGCAGCAGAAGGGCCTTAACATAAGGACAGGGGTACAAGGACATAATCCTGAGCCCAGGACAGCCAACAGGAAGGCCAGTGGGGACACTGCAACAAGATAGTCCCTTTGATAGGACTTGAAGGAAATGCCTGGCTTGGGCAAAAGCCCAGTGACTAGGGCTGGACACGTGGAGCTTTGGCGGTCCTATGGCCATGGGACAAAGCAAGGGTCCGGCTGCTCAACTCTGAATTCTTACAGACTCCGTCCTGGGGCCGAGCCAGGAACGTGACTGTGCCTATGGATGGGAGCAGAGCAGCTCCAGAGGTGAAGAGGAGGCTTCAGGGACAGGACGAGCCGGGAGACCGAGGACCACCTCGTAGATGGCAGATAGCCTGGCCGCCTGGCTCAGGCTGCCTCCCCACCCTCCAGGGTCCTCAGCCCAACAGCCTCAAATTATCCTGCCATTAGTGGTGATCCATCCCTTCTGAGCACTGCCATTTCATCACCCACCGCAGCATCCAACATTAGGAGATAACTGCGCTCACAACATATGTCATTACTCATTAAGGGACTTTTTCTAGATTATGGCTGGGGCTTAATGACTTGTTAAAGATGTTTAACACTTACAATTTTGTTTTTAATTTAGGAAGCAGCATGATCAAACTGCGCCCTGAGACTCTCTCCTCGATTTGGTGAAATCTGGAGATGGGCCGGCTCGGAGGCTGTCTGTGCAGGGGAGGTGATCCTTAAATTGAATTGCAGCCCTCGGAGGGGTGTTTGCCCCGTCAGCCGCTGCCAGGATCTGACATGTTAATGGGGCTGAGGAAACAATGGGTTTCAGAGGTAATTGCTGAAGCAATGACTTCCAGGCAACATTTGACTTAAAAGAAGTGTTGCTGCTGCTGCTTCTGCGGCTGCTGCCAGGGAGGGATGGGCGGGGCTCTGCTTGGGGCCTGTCTCTGAATTCCAGCCAGGTTGGCTTACCTGCAGAACTCAGGTGGGCCTGCACTCCCTGCAGCCCCAGGTGCTAATGGAGGGCTTCCTGCCCACCGACCCTCTGTTCTGCCCCTGTCTTCACTGGGAGTAGTTTCTCAGGGGAGCTGGGAGGCTGCCAAGCAGAGAGATTGGAACCCGGAGTCCCTGATTCAGAACTCCACGAGGAGAGGGATACCAGAGGCAGGAGGTCTGAGTCCACCCCCATCCTACTACGCAGGCCAACTCCATGCTTTGGAGTAAGCCATGTTATCTTTTGAGGCCCCACTGGTCTCCCCCATAGGACTCCATAGATTAGTTGTGAGGATTCAGGGAGACACTGTAGTGAAATGGTTAGCTCTCGATTGGGACCACAGTAAATCTACGGAGAAATTGCCACAAATTTAAGGAGCACTCCCTAGCTCTCAAAGTTGCTTCTGAGCACCTTACGTGTCCTAATTTATTGAAT
This sequence comes from Marmota monax, assembly GCF_021218885.2. NCBI lineage: Eukaryota > Metazoa > Chordata > Mammalia > Rodentia > Sciuridae > Marmota > Marmota monax. The sequence continues at coordinate 11,332,248 of NW_026694432.1, forward strand.
CCACCCAATAATTCTCTGGGATGGGAAATATCATGTCCATTTTATAAATGAGGAAACAGAGGCTCCTTCGAGAACTGAAGTACCAGAGCCAAGATCCAAATGTAGGCAACTGACCTCCAAACTAGCCCCCATATTAGGGCCATCATTAGCCGTGCACTGCTTACTGGTTCAGAGGCTCAGGGCAAGTCACCCGCCCATACCTTGGAGCAGTGCTTGCCCTGCAAGTTGGTCCTTCTCACTCTCAGGGGCAACTGAGCTTCTTACAGAGCCTTCAGCCTGCCAGCAGCCCTGGGCCTTCAAATATGAAAGGGCCATTTGAGCCCTCTCAAGCCGCTTCACTCACAAAAGAAAAATCTAGAAATTCACATCATAAGAAATTTTGTGAATGTTTAGCTGTCTGCAATAGGAAATAGGCCGGAGGAACATGCTGGGCATGGGCAAGTCTACCAGCAGCCTTGGACAGAAGGTAGGAAAGAGTGGACCCTGAGTCTGACTCCTTGGAAAAGAAGTGTCAGATTCAGTTAGGAGAAGTGGACCAGGTAGAGCTGGAGGCCCTGTCAGAATGGAAGCTCACAGAGGAGGTGGAGGAAAGGTTATTAAATCCCCCGTTCCTTCATTTGTCCATTCATTCAATTATTCAATAAATATACCCAAAGCATCTGCCATGCATATGGCTCTACTGGAAAACAGTAAAAAGACAGAGAGACCCTTGAACTTCTGGGACTCACAGCCACCATTAACCAAATATTAGGTACCAAACTACACTTTGACCTTCTTCTAACTTTGATCCTGTCAGAGTCCTCGGATCCCATTGCAGTGACTGTGGATTTCACTGGTCATACACCTGTCGCTGCTGAGAAGAGGAAATTGTCTCCATCACATGGCTCCCAGGCTCAGCTGCAGCCAGATCCTTATCAGCAACTGTCAGCCAGACCTAAGGAGGGTGGAGCTGGTCACCCAGTTCTCTACCACAGAGAAGCCACTGGAAGCAGGAAAGGCAGGAAACCAGTCCCAGAGGCCTCTGAGTATGCTGGACTTCTGCTCTGAGCCCTTCCAGGGCTCAAGCTTGGATGGAGGATAAGTCTCGCCCACAGAGGATCAGGGGCCACCAAGATATTCCAGCTCCTTGACTGTGGAAGTCATCAGCCCACGGATATCTCAGCCTGTGCTTGATAAATCCAGAGGAATTCTCCCAGGTCTCAGGAGACCACCCCTAGTGACAAGAGGTACATATGGCCTGAGCAGGAAGGAGACATCCAATGGGGGAGAAAGTGTAGCTCGTTCTATCTAGTGAGGGCCAGAAAATGTTCTAGAACTATGACCAGTGCTCTTTGCTTCCCACACTATGGCCTCCAAAGAGGAGTGTCTCACCACACCAATGGCTTCATTTCAAATACGGGGAAATTAATACAGGAACCAGACCAGAGCTTCCTAAGACAAAGGACAGGGAAGACGCATCAGCATGGCCGCCACCTCCTCACCCTATCACACACCTAAATGCACAGGCTTAGCCTCAGCCCCTTTGCACCTGCTTTTTCTTTTTTCCTAGAAAGCTTCATATACGCCCCCAACCACTCATCCCTCCAGCCCCCGCTCCAGTGTGAAGCCTTCCCAGACCCTCCCTCCGCTGGGTTTCCACGGAACTTTGCACAGCCATCGCTTATGGAATATTGTTGTCATTCACCTGCACGTCCCTCCTGCGAGACTCGAGCCCTATGAGCAGGAAGTTCTGATCTGGTCCATTTTTGTATCCCAAGCTCCCAGCACAAGGTAGTCAGAAGCGGTGGAACGTATTTGAAGAAAGAGAGGGAAAGAGGGGGAAGGAAGGCCGACAGGGAGGGAGGGAAGGGGGAAGGAAAGGATGGATGAGGAGAGGAGTAGGGAGAGAAAGAAAGAAAAGAGAAGGGGAAGGAAAACATAAGCACAAACGCAGCCATCTCTTGTTGGGGTTCTACGCAACATCAGTCCAGGGCCCAGGGATCACCTGACTTTTTCCCGCGAAGAGGGAGGGAAGAGCCGAGCACTGGGTTCCAATTCTAGATCACAGCTGACCACGATTCAGCCACTCTGTTTTGCAGTTTTGCTTTGTTTTTATTTTCCGTCTTGATGGAGGAAGAACGGCATCTCTTTGGACCATGATGGAACAAATGGAACCGTGACTCCGGTTTCCCAGGTTGTGTGTGTATGCGCGTGCGTTGCAGTTTAGAGGGGGAAAGTTTATTTAAACTTGCTGCATTTCAGCAACCACGGACCCTCAAAGGACACCAACGCCTCCGTTATGCACGCCGTGGGTTGGAGAGCGTCCATGCCGCAGTCGCGAGGTTTTGGATAAGAGTAAGTCTTCTGGCTATCTTTCAGCTCCTTCTTAATTCTTCCTTACTAACTGTTAAAGTCCTCTGCTTCAGTCTTTGTGAGGTTTTGAGTGCTTTTCCCCTCCTTTGGTTCTATGACTTTTCCCATCGTTACTGTTTTGTTTGTTTGTTTGTTCTCTCTGGGAATGTGCAGGGGAGGCCAGGACCTGAGCTTCTCCACACCCCAGCCTAACACTGTGTGTAGGGCCAGAAGGACCCAGCAGCCGAGAGCTCCCCGGGGGAATCCTCCTACGGGCCTCTGGAGAGTGAGGTTCTAGGGGAGGGACTCAGAGGTCCCATTTCTTGTTTTCCAGGGAACCATGGGAGCCCAAACATCAGCAGATCTCTGAAATAAAGCAGAGATTTATTCAGTGACTTGTAGTGAGTGAAGGGGGAGTCTTTAAAGAGGAGGTCAAGGAGACACCGATCACAGGGAGGGGCAGAGATCTATCATGGGGCCTTCCTGGTCATTGTAGACTTTGACGTTTACTCTGAGTGGAACAGGGGAGCCACTGCCAGGTTTTAACACAGGAGAGTCATGATGTGAGTTGTATTTTAAAGGCTCTCTGGACGTTAGGTTGGAATCTCTACGGGGCACAGGGTGGAAGAAGCAGTACCAGTTAAGAACCCTGCTGTAGTAACCAGGTGACAGGTGACGGCTGCTCAGACCGGGGTGCCTTCCTGGGTATCTGGAGAAGGGCACTCTGGGAAGTGGGCAGTGTGGGGAGAAGTAGTGAGATCCTGGACGTACTTGGAAGGAAGGGCCAGCAAGCCTTCCTGATTGATTGGCAGATAAGAGAAAAGAGAGGGGTCAAGGAGGTCTCCAAAATCTTTTGGGCCTAAACAGCTAGAAGGACGTGTTCACTTGAGCCGCTACTGACCTCTGAATGGAGTTAGGGTGGGGGCATGGAGATTGTGAGTCTGGGGTCGGGGAAGTTCCAAGTTGTAGGTATACACGTGGAAGTGACCAGCCCAAGATGGTATTGAAAGCCATGAGAGTAGATGCCCTTGCGCAGGAATGAGCATGGAGACTGGAGGAGGAGCAGGACTGAGGCTGCACCCCCCCCACCCCACCCCCGTAGAGGCCGGGAGAGGAGGAAGAAGGAGTAAAGAAGGCCCGGAGGGGGAGGCCAAGGAGGGAGAAGTGCCGGGAAACCACAGCACCCAGGAAGCCAAGTGGAAGCAAGTCCACCTGGAAGGGGAGAGTGGGCCCTACGTCCAGCACTACACGACCTTGTGAGACACGAAATGGCCACCCACCGTATTCAGCCACGGGCCGCAGAGTATCCTCCTTTTGCACTCATTGGATATTCTCACTCCTGTCTGGATAGCCGTCTCCACAATTTTAGCCAAACATCCAGGAAGCAGATGACCATGAAGAGCTTTGTCCAAGTCCTGGCCCAACTACCCACTGCAAGGGGCCTCAGGCTGATCATGTCACCTCTCTGAGAAATGAGAGGGGGAGACAGTGATGTAAAATCCTTGACTCTGCGTCAGGCACATGGCAAACACTTAAAAAAGCAAGTACCCCATAGCGACAAGAGGAGCAGAGCAGTAATGGCTAAGGAGCCACAGGTGTCCCCCGTTACAAGCAGGCTGAGTGGCCTCTCTCCCTGCTCCCCGCATCTTTATTAGCCCCACAAGTCACATTTGAAGAGCACGTTGACCATGAAATGTTTCCTGAGAGCCTGTTCTGAACAAGGCATGCACCTCTGAGGCCGGTGGGCAGGGGCAGGCCAGACCCTGAAGGGCCTAGGGACTAAAGTCAGGCCCTGAGGGGATTTCTGCTCAGCACTATGCCTGGGCTATTGCTTGGGGAAGGGAGGCAGTGAGCAGTTCTGGTGTGCGTCTCCCGGAGCGGGATGGAGGCAGGCCATTCTGAGGTGTACCCCGGGATTGTCTGAGGTTGTGCTACGTGTCCTACATCAGGCTAGTCCTGGCACGGACTGCAGTCCTCAAGACATGATGGGCAAGGCCAGCCATCTGACGGCACCATCTCAGAAGGAGCAAACCTGGATCTTTTTATTTTTTCCCTTTGGGTACTGGGGATAAAACTCAGGGGCACTTAACCACTGAGCCACATCCCCAGCCCTATTCTGTATTTTATTTAGAGACAGGGTCTCACTGAGTTGCTTAGGGTCTCTTTAAGTTGCTGAGGCTGGCTTTGAACTCACGATCCTCCTGCCTCAGCCTCCAGAGCCACTGGGATTACAGGTGTGAACCACCGTGCCTGGCTGCAACCTGGATCTTGAGGGTCAAGAGGAGACAGCACCCCAGGAGCTCTGCTGGCTGAACTGCCTCCTTCCCTGGCCTGAGAAGCACAGTCCCCTCAAGGACTGTGGAAAGCAGGAGATTCCCAACTTGTGGTACGCAACTGGGTCTCGGGAAGCCTTTCTCTGCCTCTATAGACCTGGTGGCCACCCAATCTTCACACTGGACCATGCCCAGCTGCCAACCGAGGCCACTGAGGCAGGGATTCCAGTGACCACACTGAAGTTCTCTGTGCTTCCCCCTGCAATAGACCAAAGTCACATTTCCCTACCTTCTGCCCTTGGAAATGAATCATTTAAGATTCCCCTTTCATCCCGGAGCCCTCAAACCTCCTCGTGAGCCATGAGCATGTCTCCCTAGGTAGAATTTAAGGCAGCTGCAAAATGCCTCGATATTTTCAGAGGCCTTATTGTGCTTAAACTCGTTAGAGAGGCCATGGAGTTAATTAGTATATAGATTTTCCCATAGAAAGCTAATTTTCAGAATGATTTGCAGCCAGTGGGTCTGTAACAGACTGCAATCTATTTTCTTCTCAGTTTTTTTTTCTCCTAAAAGAAAAGTTCAAATTGCAGTGACCAGATGACTTCCACACCTTGCTTCCAGTCCACCCACCCCCTTGGGGGTCCCAAGCCCCCTGGAAGCTGGCTGTGTCCCCACCATCCTGCCCAAAGCACCAGCTTCTAATCACTTGAGCTTCCGCAGACACCTGTCCAGGCTATCTCTGAGCAAGGAGTGAGTGGCTGAGAGGGTTCGCTTTTCAGTGTCAGTGGATAGAGCAAGGGACAGGCAGACCTGGGGACAAACCGAGCCTCTGACCTTCTGGCAAGTTATTTAAACTTGTCTGTATTTCACTTCCTTTCCCTGTGAAATCAGGAGAGTAATCATTACCTCATAAGGAGCCCTAGAAGGATCATTATTAACATTGATTTTTTAAAAGGTAACATTTATTGGTACTTCCATGTTCTAAATCCCAGGCTATAAGTATTTTACATCATCTCATTAAATTCTTATTATCTGCTTATTTCATGGAAGAAAACCGAAACCCAGAGAGAGAAAATAACTTGCCCAAGGTCACGCCTCTTGTGGGTGACACAATAAGCCTTGGAATCCAAGCAGGTCTGTCTCACTCCAGAGCTATGGACAGGTAAATGATTCCTGTGCCTGGTCAGCCTGTGAGTCCAGCCCCTACTGTTACTTTTCCCCCAGGACTCTGAGCCTCCCTGACATTTTATAGCAAAGGGATTGATTCCGACCCCTGTGCTTCTAGCAGCTGAGAACTAAGAGACCCACAGTCTCAGAGCCAGAAAGTCCTTAGACATGTGGAATCCCTGCCTCCTCCACTGCGCAGAGGTTCACAGGCCCAGCAACAGTGCCCAAGGCTGCGGGCTGCCTGCCTGCCCTCTCCTCCGCCAGAGCCCACTGACTCGCCATCTTGGGACTGAGGGCCCCTCGGAGGGCCTCTCAGAACGTGAAGCCAGGGAGGAGCTGACGCTGACAGCTGGGTGATGGCTTGGGTGGCTGCTGAAGCCCTCTGCAGAGTGAAGGCGATATTAGTCATCAGAGATGGGCTCGCGCCTGAGAATCCTTGTCAGAAAACGTGATGACTTAGTGGACTGAAAATGTATTTCCCTGCCTTATCACACATCTGGAGTTCCAGCAGAGCAGCCCTTGGGCTGGGGAGGCAGCCAGCCTCAAGAATTTGCACAGATATTGGTGTTTATCAGAAAAAGTCCAAATGGAGGCTGAGCCGGGAGGGTGATGGGGGTATTAGCTCGAGAACAGGCCGATGGCGATAAGGAAACAGTATCTGCTCATTACTCCAGGGGCCTCTCCCACCACCCCAGCCCTGCAGCCCCGTTTGCTCCTGGCTGTAGGAGGGGATTACATTTGCTCTTGCAGCCCCCTCCCCACCCCTGTGGTAAAGAGGGGACTAGCCAATGGCTTTCCCAGAATTGGGCTCCCGTTCTATTCAAATTCCAATCAGGAAACAGATCCTGAGCACTGAGAGCCAGTGTTGTTGTTGTTGTCCTGTGTTGGGCAAACCCCACTGTGCCAAGCCCCATGAGCGACTCCTTTGTGCCAGGCCCTAAGCTGGGATGTCACCTGCACACTCCAGGACCCATGCTAGACACCTACCAGGTGCCAGGCCCTAGAAGGGCTGGGCTTCCACATCATACCAGGTCCTACGGGGGAGCGAGGGAACTTCCCAGCACTGAGCACTTGCTCAGCTGAGCAAGGTGTGGAAGTGGAAGTCATCTCATCACTGCAATTTGAACCACAGTGCTGTTGGTGGCAAGTGCTGGGAAGCTCAGTGAACTGCCCAGGAGCCATTGGCAATGTGTCCAGGAAGAAAGACCAGGGACTCCTTAGCTCAAATATCCTCAGAGCTGTCTTTTGCCTGTAGGGACCATGATGCATGAGAGAGTCTGGTGAGCCTTCCTGAGACGATGGCCTATGAAGGTCAGCCTTGAAGAATGTACTGGACTTCTGTGGACAGACAAGAAGACAAGAGCATCCCAGGAAGAGAGAACAGCTCGAACAAAGGCAGAGAGGAGTGCCAGGACTCGGTACCCCTGGGAAAGGGCAGGTGGCTAATGTCCTGGCGGGGATGGAAAGAGGTGAGAAGATGCAGGACAAGAGACTGCAGGGAGGCCAGGCCATCCTGGCAGGGGTCTCGGTGCTCGGAGGAGTCTTGCTGGTCCACAGAGGAACCGGGGGGCGCAGGCAGAGGGAAACATTCAACTTCCACCAGACAACACCCATCTTTATTTTATACGTTAGGCATTTGTGTAAAATGACTCTCAAAGATTGTATTTGTCAGGAAGGGAAGGGAGAGGGGGACAGAGGAAGAAAAGGAGGAGGGAGAAAAAGACAGAGTTAGGCCCAAGTTTCACAGCATGTGAAGATGAGGAGGCTGAGGTCCCAGGAGGTTGATGGACCAAGCCTGGAGCAGAACCCAGGTCTGCCAGTTTCTAATCATTGCTTCAGGGTTTGGCCTTGAGCCTGTCCACCAGTGGACCCCAAAGATGAACCCCTCTGATCACAGTTGCCCCATAACCTATTAGGATGCAGGGATGGCCACCTCTCTCAAATCACAGGAAGCACTAAGCCAAGGTACAGAGTGCTGCCCATTTGCAGAAGGTTGGCCGTGGAACTCTCATTACACTTTTGTCTTGGCTTACGTCTTCTCTTAGGCAGAGCTGAATTTGAATTTTCCTGGTGTCTGAAGTGAGGACTTCCAGCTACTCAGATGAGGAGTCTGTTGCAGAGGGAGGTCACCTGGTGAGCAGTGGCAGAGCCAAGGCTGGATACCAGGTCTGCTGGCCCAATACCGGGCTGTCCACTCTGTCTGCCATTGCCAACAAGGGAGACACAGTGACCACCATTCCACCGGGGGGGGGGGCACAGTTGCATGATAGGCATGCACAGTGAAGGCACCTGGGCCTATTGCTCAGTGTGCCTTGTTAAGTCCTATGTGGGTCCCTTATGTTTGGACCCACCTTCAATCTGATAGGATGGAAGGATGTGTTTATCAGTTATCTGGGGGTGAAGCTGAGCCCTGCCCAATGAAGAGTAGATGCTTGGCCCCTCCCACTTGGGACCCTCTTCTTCTTTGTCCCAGCAATTCTGCTCCACCCCAAACTTGCATATCTCCATTTGGCAAAGCAAAGCTGTGCCTTGACTAGACCACTCTCCTCAGAAAGCAGTCGAGAAGCCACCTGTTTTCCCTCTGGTCTTGGGGTGGGGGAAGGAGACACATTATCCCCCTCCTTCTGTTCAGCCATCTCTGGTGCCCTCCCTGTCACAAGTTCTGGCGAACACATTATTACATTGCCAGGATATGAGGTGCCCTAACCTTGACCAATATGGACTACCATGGTGAGATAGATAAAACCCTGACCTCAATAATGAACATGTATAGAACACCAACTGTGTGCTAGGCACTGGCCGGGAGTTTTCATCTCAGTTCTCTTATCAAATCTTCACAGCGGCTGTCATTTGTCTGTATTGTTGTCCTCATTTCACAGATGAAAAGACGGAGGCTCAGAGAGTTGCATCATTTACCTGAGGTCCCAGAGCACAGTGCAGGACCTGGGCCTTTTCCAGTTCTGCATTTCCTTAGGATTCCTTTCTCCCTCACTATTTGGACCCCCACTTCCCTGACAGTGAAGAAGCCCCACAGGTGTAGACCCCTGGGCCTGTCTCCTCGTAAAGCCAGTTCTTTCTCCCCAGGCCAGTCAGAAACCCCGGGTTTGGGGAGCAGCTCTCACACCTGCAGGCTAGGTGGTCTTTGGGGGGGGTCCTCTGTCTGCAAACACCAGTTTCTCCAATAACACCTCTATTCCCAGAGACCAGCCCCTCACTCTCTTACTGCTATTCAGCACCCGTTCCCCAAAGGGTTAAAAGTGGGAACCAAATAATTTATTTCAAGATCTTCAAAAACAAATTCAAATTTTTTTTAATTATGTCAAATTAAGGCCATTAAAAGTTAAGCTGTGTACCAAGAGCATTTTCCTGGGAAAGGTGCTGTAACATCATTATTTCTCCCCAAAACGCACTTACTGTACATTTCTCAAAGCCATCAGCCGTGATTGAAGGCTAATGAAAAAGCTGTCCTGCGTCAGTTTATTCCTTGTATCCATTAAGAATAATTACGGCTGAACAATTTTTGATGCCTGTAACCTTCGAAAGCGTTGCTAATGGCATTATAAATTGCTCCTTGTCCAATGACTACGGCGAGATGCTTAATTCAAAGGCGCTCTGTCAACAGGACTGATTTGTGTGGCTAATGAGTGCGTTTAAAACAACAGCCTCGGCTCATGCATCCGAATGTCAATAAGAGGACGAGGTTCAATAAGGAGGCTTGTCCGTAATAATTAGCAGGGACAAGCGCTCTGGATCAGGCCCATTGTGGCTTCACAGCCATGCTCTCAAGACATCCCCAGCATCCCTGGGACCCACCCCAGCACAACTCTTCACTCCTGGGCTGAGGTTGGAGCTAGGGCCCAGAAGACCAGGGCAGAGGGGCGTGGCAGAGGATGACATGTTACAGGCCTGGAATGCAAGGCAGTGGTAAGAAAGCTAGCTACCATTCGCCAAGCACTTGTTTTTATTTCTGCAGAAATCTATGGTGCACCTACTGTGTGCAGGTACCGGGGAATATAGCACGAAATAGGACAAACACAGCCTCGGGCCTCCTGAGCCCACCCGTGGGGCTAGCCAACAATGAACTAAACCCTAAGGCTGGTGGGAGTCGCACTGGGGAAAGCAGAGGATGCAGAGAGAGAGAGTGGCAGAACGCCAGAAGCAGCCTGAAGCCAGGGGACATGGTGTTTAAGGTGACACTCAAACAGTATTAGGGTTAGCCAGGCAAGGAGTGGCACGCCCTACCATCTGGGGGAACAACCCTAAGGAGAAAGAGGATCCGAAACAAAAGGAAGCCCCACCTGCTGAGATGGGGGGGGTGACTGCAGGTGTGGGGGGGCACAGCAGAGCCCTGGCCACTATGCACATGGGGTGTGGGTAAGGAGGTGCATGGGAAGCCTTGAAGCATTTTAATGTGCGACTCTTTCCTCGCTGTCAGAATGCCCTCTCCTACCCACCCTTAAAGCCTCAGGGCCAATGCCATCGCCTGCAGGAAGTCGGCCCTGATTTCCCCTTGCTTCCTCATTAGGCTGCAGCCCTCAGGCAGCACCAAAGCTGCATCTTTCTCTTGCCCCAAAGGGCCAACCACAAAGTTGGGCACAGAGATGGCCCTCAGTCAGGCCTTGGTAGCTTCCCCATTTAACCTTTTCTGGTATTTCCACTGATATCGAGATTCCCATGATAAGCTTTTTTGTTACACATTCATTGGGAATTAGGATGGGGAAGACTGGGAATGGAAGAGAAGACCCAGGGTACTCAGGAATGCTCGGAGATGCTTAGAGATGAGACCACGTGGTCCCCCTGGCATGCCCACCTTTGTCCTAGACATGAGCACACAGAGCATGTTTGATCAACAGCACATCTAGCAGTTGCCAGGTCGCCAGGCCTGTGGGAAGGAGGATGGGAAGGGAGGCCTGGGAGACCCAGCTAAGGCCTTTGGTGTTTGACGTGCAATGAAAGAAAGCCAACACTGGCTTTAAGCCGAGGCACAGCCCAGACAGGAAGGCAGGTTGAGAAGATGCCTGCGCTCCATGGAGGATCAGATTGGAAAGAAAGCGGCTGAGTGCTCGGGATCAGTTGCCTGGGTTCAAGTTCCAGCTCCGCCATATGTACCCTGTGGGGCTTTGAGCACATTCACCCACTCTTGACTCTATTATTCCCTCTGTGTAAGATGGAATAATAATAAAGCCCGCCTGGTGGTGCTATGCTGAGGACTGATGACAAAAGTATGCGAAGGGCTGTGCATGGTCCCCAGCGCTCAAACAGTATAGGTATTACTGTAGTCATTGTGTTCTGGGGCACAGGACCAAATGAGGAAACAAAGATGCAGAGAGGTGAAGTCACTGGCACAGGGCCACTTTGTCACTTCATGCTAGTGAGACGAGCTCCACACCCACACAGCTACAGTCACAGAGTAACTGTAGCTTGGGTGTGCGTGTGTGTGCATGTGTGTGTGTGCACATGAGTGTGTTTGCAGAAGGAGGGTACGTAGCGTGCATATGGCGGGTGCAGTCACACACCCCTGCGTCACAGGTGGGGCTCTGTCCCAGGACAACCCAGGGCCTGCCAGGAGGGCTCCAGGTGTTTGCCTGGAGGAGCTGAGGGGAGCAGACGCGGTGGGGGGCTCCCTTGCCTGCCTGCCCGCCGTCACCTCCACCTCCAGGGGTGTCCAGGTGCAGAGGCAGAGGGCACGTTTCAGAGGATGGGCTGTCAGGATCTGTCTCTCTACTTTAGATGACAAGTCTCAGATCCATATCTCAGCAGAGAGGTGCGAGGGAAATCCTGGGAGGAAATGATAAACGGGCTGTTTGTTCCAATCAGTCTCCGGAGACTTGTTCCAAAAACCCTTCACTTCTACTCCTGCCTAGAGAGGAAACCATGTTTAGAACTGAGCTTCCGATGGCAGGTGCTGGGCACTGTGATCTCTGTCCCAGGGAATGGAGCCTGGCTCAGTCCTCCTGGTGAAGGGCCTCTCTGCAGCGTCTGACCCTTCCGCTCTCTCACCACACCCTCCTTCTCTGGCTTCCATGATGACTCTCCTCAGTCTCCTTCAGAATCTCTGGCTGACCCTCTTGGTTTCCCAGATCTGAGTGTCTTCCTTTGCCTTTCTCCAACTGTCCAGCTTGCTCTCGCCTCCATTCTATGCTGTCTTCTTGCTCCTCACTCCAAGTCTTCTTCCTGAGTGGGTTCCTCATCCCATGGCCTCATTCCCCGCTCCAGGCTACTGGCCCCTCATCTTTAGCTCCCATAGGTGCTCCTCTGAGCTAGACGCATGTCGCCAACCACGCTTGGAACATCTCAATTAGAACTGCTTACAGGGACAGAGGATCAACATTTCCAAAGCCAATGTCCTCACAGTCCTCTCCACTGGCTCTTCCTCATCCTCCACCTTGCAAAACACTACCACCATCCACTCAGTTAACCAAGCCAGACACTGAGAAGCAAGAAAGACTGGGTTTAGATCCAGGCTCTGTCCCTTACCAGCTATGTGGCCACAGCAGGTACTTAACTTCCCCAACCCTTAATTTCCACATTTGTAAACTGGAGATAATAGCAGGTCCCGTCACATGAGCTGTTGTGACGTATGAAGGAGATGATATATACAAAGTGAGAAGAGTAACCCCCATGTCCAATTAGTCACTCCTTGAGTCAGCTTGACCTGAACCCTTCTACTTCTCTTCTACCTTACTGCCAACATTTATAAATAAGTTCAGGACTTCCTGTAAAGATCTCCTAACTATTCTCCCTTCCATGGGTCTTGCCACCCTTCATTGAACAACCAGAGTGGGCTAGAGGACAAATAAAATTGTAACCCTTGGGTGGCTCCTCATTACCATCCTGACAATGTTCAAGTTTCTGAAGTGGTTTTTGTCAAAACTGAAGCCCTCTGATGATTTCAGCCCTCTTTTGGGGGTGCCAGAGAGCAATACGTGGGAGTGTATGTTGGAGCAAAACCATTCACTTCCTGGCCAGCAAGCTCAAGAGAGAAAGAGGAAAGGGCTAAGGGCCTACAATCCCTTGAGGACACATCCCTGAGACCTAAAGACCTCCCACTAGGCCCCACCTCTTAAAGGTCCCACCACCACCCAATAGCATCACCCTGGGGATGCAAGCACATGAGCCTTTGGGGAACATTCAAGATCCAAACTATATCGAAACCCATTCCTCAACTACTGGGAGCAGGGCCTCCCTCCAGGTCATGCCCCCTCTCTGGCGTGCCTACATCCAGGGACTGGTTGATGTGAGATATAAAGGCCCAGCTCCCTTACCTCAATTCTGGCAACTGTGGCCAGCTCAAGCTTCCCGCGGGACTGGCTAAGGCTTCTGGGAACTGCCTGGCGGCTTCCTGGCCTCCTCATAGGTGTTTCCTTAGAACCATCCCTTTGAAATTTCCCCACACTAATCTCCTTTCAGAGTTCATCTCGAGAGAACTGATGCTTCCCGAAGTGCCCCTCCTCGCCACCAGACTGGGCGAGGCTTTCTTTCTTGGCAACGCCCCAGCCCCACTCTCTCTTCCCACCTTCGTCAGAGCCCTGGATAAAACAACCTCTTTCCCGTCATCCCCTGGTAATCAGAAGCTGCCTGAGAGGGACCACGCTTCCCATCTCTGTCTGTAGCACTTGCTTTGGGGCCTGGAAAAGCCCCTGATCCTTAGAGGTTTTTATGGAGCTATCCCAAGTAGGGGTTTTTGACGTGGCTCGTGAAACAAATCATCAGACACCTCTTTGTTGTTACCACACAGTTGTCCCAGAGCTTCTTTCCATCCCTGAGCCTGAAGGCTGTGGGAGGCTTGGGGATGAGAGGAAAGCTGGGAAGAGACCTGAGGAAAGATGGGCAAGACCAGGAGATCAGGGAGGAGAGGTAGGATCGGGAGGAACGAGGCTTAGTGGGGCATGCCTGGGAGTCACGGGACATGTGACGTGGTACTAGAAAACAACATCTTTGACAATGATGTGGCAAAACAGCCATACCCCTAGGCAAGCAGATGCTTTGGTCTGACATATTCTGGATGCTCCCGAAAAGTCTGCTCAGCGGCTCTGAGTTGCCCCCAGGGGACTGTTCAGCAAGCCTCTCGAGGCCCCTGTCAGCTGACTTCACCTGCTCCTCTGGCCAGGCCTCTCTTGTACGGCTTCTGCTCCAGGCGCCTCCTAGAACACACCACCCTGCTCATATCCTCCTCCCGTGCACAGGCAAGCCCGGCCTGACCTGCCCTTCCCCACCTCTGCCACCCAGGGAACCCCATTCAGCCCTCTCTGGTTTCTCCAGGAGGCCATTTTTCTCATGCTTTTGGTATCACCTTGCATTGGGATCATCTCTTCTCCTGTCTCCTGAACCCAACGGTGAATTGTGTCCAAATAGGGCATATGTCCTATTGTCTCCAACCACAGCACAGCACTTGACCTACCCCAGAGCAGAAGCTGTTGGCTGGTGGGACGGGGTGAATGAATGACGTCTCTCTGCATCTGAGCCAGCTCCGGGCATGCCCGTGGGTGTGACCTTCAGCTCTCTGGCTCATGGATTGGGAAGGAGCACCCTGGTACCTCTGGAATGCATGGAGTTAGGGGCCTGGCCACAGTCTCCAGAGATGGGGAAGAGAGAACAGGCCATGGACTAGAGGGACAGGGCCACCAGGTATCATTTAGATCCCACTTGGGGGATGGGGACCCACAGCCTTGACACTGATTGCCTCACATCAAGTGAGCATAGGTCCCCTGCCTCAGCTCTATGTCAATCAATAGTGCCTCTCCTTCACAACCCTGAAGCCAGGTATGGGCTGATGGTATTTTACAGATGGCAACTGAGGCCCAGGGGTCCCCTAAGGCCCTCCAGCTCCAACATTCCTTGATTCAGCAACTCTTTCCAGACCTCACGCAGGGGGCCTGGCCATGGGGAGCCTCTGTGGACCCCCTGCTGGCCCTCACACTCCAGTCCTCTACTGAGAGCCTGAGTCCTGCCCACGGGGAGGCATCAGGACTAGGGCAGTCTTCTAACCTCCCAAGTTGACTGGCACTTCCAGATCCAGCCAGCCGGCCCTTCAGTTAGGACAAGGCTTCTGACATGTGCAGCCCTCTAAACCTCCCAGAGGCTCTGAGGCCAACCTTGAGCTGCCATTTACAGAACACCGGACACAGAACGTGTAACTGGGCTTTTGGAATTGCTGAGTGCCACAGATAAGGGAGTTATTATTATTGCTATATTGTCATTCTTACATATAGTATTTTATTTTTAAGGGTGGGGTAGTTCCTCGCATCCCTTTGTTCATAGAGTGAGACTGAATATGGAAGATGTCAAATAAACCATTGAATAGACTGTGATTATTTTTTAAGCCGTGGTTATTTTAGTCTAGAAAAATCTTGGACTTAAGATTGACACAAAAAAGATAAATGATGGGTGATTTTGAAGTTTTTGTTTTTGTTTTGTTTTCAGTTAGCAAATATATTTATATATTCTAATTCATGAAGCATGGCTGGGTGCGGGGCATGCACCTGGATGTGTGTGTGTGCGTGTGAGCACATGTGTGTACCAACACGCCTCAGCTGAATGTCTAAATCTTAAGTTCCCCAAGGACGGAGACTGTCTTCTTTCCTGTCCCCTATACAGAGCCTGGCACATGACTGATGCTCAATAATTACTTGTTGAGTGAAAGAAAGTGAAGACAGTCGGTCAATAAGAAAGAGCTGACGTAGCAACCTTCCCCTGGGCAGCGTCTTGACGGGCCGTGACCTTCTGTCAGTTACCAGCCTCCAGAACGGGGCAGGGGAAAGAAAGGGACTGAATTGCTAATGCCATGAATCTGCAAAGTGCCAGGAACCATTTCCCAGGGCTGTTGTGGCCTCCCTACCCCATCGGAGGCTGGCTTCCTTCTCTATCTCCTATCTACCCAACCCTACAGAGCCACTCTTCAAAGGCCACCACTGGCCCTCCTTATATGGTCATCTTCAGGGCTCTGTCATTTTTCTGTGTGTGTGTGTGTGTGTGTACTGAACAGTACCACTTAGCTCCATCTCCAGCCCTTTTTATTTTGGGACAGGATCTCACAAGTTGCCCATGCTGGCCTCAAACTTGTGATCCTCCTGCCTCAGCCTCCCTGGTAGCTGGGATGATAGATGTGGACCATCACGCCCCCTCTCTCCCCCACCTTTTAAAGACCTTAGCAACTAAATCTCAGATCAAATCCTGTAGGAGTCAGTGTCGGGACCAATGGTCTATTTGACTCCTTGGACTCTTGGGATGTTAGTGAAAGTAGACTAGAAAATAGCCCCAATTCTTGGTGGCTCCTGCCATCTAGACAAGGAGTCTGTTTTCTTACCCTAGATTTGGGATAGCCTTTGGCTCACTGTGGCTGATGGAATGAGGGAGAAGAGATGCTACACACATTCTCAATCTGGAGCTGGCCAGAATGGGAAGAGACGCCATGTCTGGTCACCCCCACTGCCAGCCAAGGGCCGAGCCACCCTTAGACATGTTGAATGAGCTGAGACCAGCTGGCCCCAACCAACATGCCAGCACAACTCAGGCTCACCAGGGAGGCCAGCCTAGATCAGCTGACCTCCCAGGTGACAATAGACTTGGGAGCAGTAACAAATGGTTGCTGCTGTGAGCCTCTGGGTCGTGCTTCACCTCAGCACTCCATGACTCATGGACTGTGCCATTACCCACAGTCACACAGCCCTGAGACGGGCCATCTACCCACCCACTCTCTGACCTGAGCCCCTGAGCATCCAGCTCCCTCGTCCTCTGAGTTTTGCCACCTCTGCTCTTCCATTTCGTCACCACCGACAACCGTGTCTGCCCCACAGGCCTCCCACTCTGTCCTTCCTGCCCTTCCTTCTCTCCCCATCCCATCTGGACCCCACAGGCCATCACGTCACACTGTCCTGCCAGCCCCTTCCGTGGCTTTACCCTTGTTCTCATCACATGCTTGGAGAAGCCCCATCCTGGGCCAACCCAGCTGTGCCCCTCTGTGCTTAGCACACAGGCTGCCAAATGCTGCTGGGGGGCCGGTCCAGCCACACCAGGCTCGTGATCACCAGCAGGGCCTGCCGTGGCCCAGCAGGACTTCCATGTCCTCCTAGTCAGTTTCCTGTTGTAGGGCCCCCGAGACCTGTCCAGGCCCTCCCCTCCCTCCTTCTCCTCAGCGCCCTCACACTCCACCACCGCACAACCTTACTTTCCATTTCACCAAGAAACAGGGCCACCAACATCCGACAGCCACCTAGGAACAGGCCCTCCTCTCTGATGCCCCTGTCTCGCTCACATTTTCCACAATCACAATGTCCTCCTAAGACTTCCTTCCCAACTGGACTTCCTCCACTAGGACGGTCAGGATGTCAAGATGTCAGGGCCACAGGCTTCAGTGTCAGACCATCTGAGTGGGCAGAAGTCGCCTGCACACAGGGCCCAGACCCGGGATGGAAGCTACATGTTAAAGGACCCAGCACGGGATCTCCTTCTGTCCCTCTGTCTCCTCTCTCCCTGTTCCCCCATCTCTCCCTCTGACCCCAGATTTTCAATGTGTGTGGGGCTTGGGGGGCGGGCGGCACACACTGTCACAGAGTGGGGCCCATGGGTGGGGGAGAGGAGCTGGAAGAAGGTGTGAGAATCGGATCAGGGCCTGGCACCTTCTCAGCAAGGAGCCCGGGCTCAATCCTGAGGGCGGAGCCCTGGAGGATGTTAAAGCAGGAAAGGACACAGTGCAATTTGCATCCCAGGTAAGTCACTATGAAAAGGGAGAGGGGAAGGCAGTGAGCCCAGAGACAAAGAAAGTAACATGGACTGTGGGAGGGCTCCCGCGGCCCGGCCCACCAGAGATGAGGAAGACGAGTGGCAGGGAGAAGCCCAGGGACTGGGAGAGACCGGGGAGAGAGAGAGAGCAGGAGGCCCCGAGAGACCAGGAAAAGATGCGCAAACAGAAAGGAAGGAGGCAAAAATACAGCCAAAAAGAGCCCCCAAGAGACACAAAGAGGATGAAGAGAAACAGAAACGAGAATAAACGGGGAGAGGAAGAAAAAGGCAGAGATTCCATCCACACAGGGAAAATGTCAGAGAAAAGCCTGGGACCCACCTCCCTCAGGGGCCGCACTCCGGCCCTCTCTGCTGTACCTGGAGGGGCAGAAAAGAAGCAGGCCCTCTCCCCCCAGGCCAGGCCCAAGAAGCCCAGCAGCCCCAGCCTCCTCCTTGCTCCTTCATGGCTGGCCTCTGCAGAGGTCCTGAGCCTGGTTTGTAACCAGGAACACACTTGAGTTGATGGAGCAGGGGAGTAAGGCAGAGTGGGTGAGTTCTCGTTTGGGTGGTCCCGTGAGGCCTGAGTGTGCATTAGTGACATAGTATGGTGGGTTCGTT